>NC_080028.1:41389881-42741536 GCF_030020395.1 Manis pentadactyla
TTCCCAACACCATTATTGTAAATATTCCTTTCTCCAGTAAGTGTTCTTGGCTTCCTTGTCAAATAATATATGTGGAGGTTTGTTTCTGGGCCGTCTATTCTCCTGCATTGGTATATGTGCCTGGTTTAATGCCAGAATCATAGTGTTCCAACTGTAGCTTTGTAGTATAGTTTGAAATCAGGAAGTGTGATACCTTCAGATTTGTTCTTTTATCTAGTTATTACTCTGGTTCATAGAAAGCTATGAAAATCAACATTAAAATATATAACTTTTTATTCAATATTAATAAATATTAAACAAAATTGCATAGATATTAAATATTTATTAAATAAATATTTTATTTAATATTAATAAAATTAATAAATATTAAAAATAATTTCAAATATAAATAGCAGGACTCATTTAAAAAGTGTGAAGCATAAAGGATCTGAAAAATGTGTAAGGCCTATTCAGAAAAATTTAATTTTTTTCTGAAAGATAACATGAGATTCTATGTATATAAAATAGCTTAAATAATGACCAAGTTAAAAGTGGTCAAATATTTGCAACATATATCACAAATTGTTAATATAGAATAAGTAATAACAATGCTCAGTTCTAGGAAATATTGTAAAAAGGAGAAGATATTTATAGAAAAATATCTGCATCACACGTGAAAGTTGATATATAAAAAAACATGTTCATAATAAAAATTATAGAATCATATAATAAGCTCAAGGTAGTCATTCTTTAAAAGAGTGAATTTTTTCTTTAAGAAATCACAAAGTTTCTACTGTTAGGATTGATTTCAAATCATAATGGAATAAACCAAAAAGAAATATTACTTATTCTCCCAATGATGATACAAATTTATAACCAATGAGTAAAAAAAAAGTTTGATTTTAATTATCAAAGTAGTTTGAAAACCTACCCACAAAGGACATTTCATATTTCTGAATATGCCGATTAATAAGAATATACTACATGGAATTTTATGGAAGGGTGTAATAGAGACATTAAGTGTCATTATTACTTTTAAGCTTAATTTTTCCATTTTTGTTATGTTAATGTTTTAATAATACATAGCAATTACATAAGGTGAAAATATGTTACCAAAGTACAAAAGTGATTGTATTCTGTCATGGTAATTAGCAGTTAAAGATGTTATTGAAGAAAAGGATATAAAGGTAGGCTTGCTCTTTTTCATTTGATTTTTATTTTCTGGGAAGTCCTCTGTTGAATATCATTGTAGAATCTTCAATTCTCTGAGGACATTGTCCCCACTGCTGCCTGTTTCAGGGTCTTTGCCAAAAGATTACACAAAAGATTCATAAATAACTTTCGATCCTAATTCATCTGGGACTTGAGACCACATACAAGCCATGCAAACCTTTCCTCATCCTTCTAACCCTTAGGAGGTTCAGGGATAAAGAAGCAACTGAAACCACTTTGTCTGTAGTCTTTGAGAGACTATGAATATTATTTTCTTTAAGAAACTGTTTGATGTATATTACCAAGATTAATGGATAGTTAGTTGAATTTTGCTAAGACGAAACAAGAGTTTATAATTTTGAGTTGATTGAAGATTTTGATAGGGCTGGATTTGTATATCAACAAATATTAGGTTACCTAAAAGTAGCTGAAATGAAGGACTTCTCGAAGCAAGCTTGAATTGGAAATCATCAGGTGACATAATTTAGATTCCTGCAGTTTTTTAAAAGACAAAAGAAGGAAACATATACTAGTGAAACAATAGTGTGTATTTATTTTTTCAAGACACTTAGGAGCAAGGACATGGCTCAAATTTCCAGACTTGTGTAAAGCATAGTGGTGTTAAGACTGAAGAAAAGAGAGGTACGTGGGTGTAATGTTTCTTTTTCTATGTCTCAAGTCTCTTATTCCACTTAATTATTTTGCTTAATCTATTGCAACTATTCATTTAATTCATTGTTAGTTTTGTGATGCTCATATTCAGGGGAGTGCCCAGCTCATCCTAAAACATCTAAGCAGGGCCATCCTTGCATTCTTTACCAAAACCTGAAAACTCTTAGGTATTTACTATGGGAAATGGGCAGATGGTGTGTACAGAGTATCTCCTACTTCTGAAGGAAAGGATATTTTAAACTCATTAAATGAAACCTTTACATACCCAGTTACTTAGAATTTGCATAACGATTGATGTGGTTTTTCATCAAATTATTTATGGCCTTTTAGAAGCGTTGGAGATTGAAGTCATTTTAGAAGGAATTAGTGCAGTTATTTGTTGTTAAGTAAGGATCAACCACAGAGCAGGCGATGGTCCAAAAGCAGAATGTAAGAGTTTTATTCTGTGGTGTGAATATATTTCTGGCAATTGTATTGAGTTAATATGGATAGAATCCAAAAAAGGAAAGCTATTTCTCTGCCAAACAGTGATAAGTTAGGTAAGGTTTTTTTTTTTTTTCGCCTCAGTGTAGGTATTATATATATGCTGAGTATGTAGTCAGGACAGGGTGTGACTCAGGAGCCACTCAGAACTGTTCCTACACCAAACATAAAAGCCACCAAGAACCTTCTAAATTAGAGTCAAGGTATGGCAAAAGTAAGAGTTGTCAGAGTAGTTTGGAAATTGAGTCCACATAATAAATATTATAACTTAACTAGGTCTGGGGATAAATATTACCTTGAATTAACTCTATATCTTAGTTTCCCACAGCTCTGAAGTTATTACATTAAACAAGATGAAAATGCTGTTTCCAACACATTTTTTACATCCGCTATTAACCATAAAGTGTGACAAAAACACAGAGAAAGTTCTTAATGTGGCTTGGGAGATTTGGAAGGACTTCTCTGAAGAGTTAAATAGAAACAGAGGAATGAATCACAAAGACCCAGGTATAGGTCAGAATCAGCCTAATGGATATAGTAAGGGCAAGGGAAAAAACATAAATGATTATACAAAGTTTTTTCCACACAGGTAGGACATACAAGATGACTTGTGCAGTGGAACAGGCTTTGACAGCAT
Source organism: Manis pentadactyla (assembly GCF_030020395.1). Taxonomy (NCBI): domain Eukaryota; kingdom Metazoa; phylum Chordata; class Mammalia; order Pholidota; family Manidae; genus Manis; species Manis pentadactyla. The sequence continues at coordinate 41,392,865 of NC_080028.1, forward strand.
TCGTAGAGGAAACTAGAAATATGTTGTGTCACACACACCTGTTGTGTTTTTAGTTCATTCAGGAACAAAATGCTACAAGCAGGAAGTGACAATGAGGAAAACCTTGGTTATTGATAAGGGAAATGTTCTTAAGGAAAGTAGTACACCATGAGCTAATCTATTCCAAAGTGCAAATTAAAATAATGGTGCACCTTTAAAAAATTCTCATGGAAGATTCTATTTTCCTTGAACTACATTATTCAAAAACTTCCATAAAACCACTATTTTTTTCTGAAATACAGTCATGACCATTTAATTGGTTATAAAATCAAATTGATGATACATGCATTTATTTTTAATGAGATATATTAGAACATAAACATCAGAGAGTACAGAACCTAAGGGATAGTTTTTTTTTCCAATATATGTGTTTAAGTATTTGTGTAGGTGTGAGCAGGTACACTGGGCTGCAATATGAAATGTCTACCTTACCATGTGTTGTAGTAAAAAACATTTGAAAGCCAGGTTTATGGCCCACCAATGACATGCTATCAACAGAGCCAATAGCATGAATTATTTTTAAAACTCATTATCAAGAAAAACAAAATACATGTAAAATACATTGCTTGCCTTTTCTGAACAAAACCCACTGTAAGACAATTTTTCCACTCTCTACTCAGATCTTACTTCCATTGCTTTTACATGCAGACTGGGAAAAAGACAGGACCCAGGAATGAGAAACCACACATCTCAAACCAGTTTCATCCTTCTGGGATTGACAGATGACCCTCAGCTACAGATTCTGATTTTTATATTTCTACTGATCACCTACATGTTGAGTGTAACTGGAAACCTGAGCATCATCATCCTCACATTAGTGGATTCTCACCTTAAAACTGCAATGTACTTTTTTCTCCAAAATTTTTCTTTGTTAGAAATCTCATTCACTTCTGCATGCATTCCTAGATTCTTGTACAGTATATCAACAGGTGACAGGACTGTTACATATAATGCTTGTGTATCCCAACTATTTTTTACATATGTTTTTGGAATAACGGAATTTTTTCTCCTGGCTACCATTTCCTTTGATCGATATGTAGCCATCTGCAAACCCCTGCCTTACATGACTATTATGAACTACAGGGTCTGCAAACGGCTTGTCTTCTGCTGTTGGGTGACTACTCTACTGATCATATTGCCACCACTTAGCTTGGGACTGGACCTGGAATTCTGTGCCTCTAATGCCATTGACCACTTTCTCTGTGATGCTAACCCAATATTGAAGATCTCATGCTCAGATACATGGTTCATAGAGCAGATGGTTATTATCTGCTCTGTGATGGTTTTTATTTTGACTCTGGTGTGTGTGGTTCTGTCCTACATGTACATCATCAGAACAATTCTAAGACTCTCCTCTCCTCAGCAGAGGACAAAAGCCTTTTCAACCTGTTCTTCCCACATTATTGTGGTTTCTATCACCTATGGCAGCTGCATCTTTGTTTATATCAAACCTTCAGCAAAAGATGAAATGGCCATTAATAAAGGAGTAACTATACTCACTACTTCCATTTCCCCCATGTTAAACCCATTCATTTACACTCTGAGGAACAATCAAGTGAAACAAGCCTTTAATGACTTAGTCAAAAGATTTATATTGCTGTCAAGGAATTAGGGGAACATTGATGTCCAGATCCCCAAGCACTTTTTCTTCTATTTCTATCTAATTTTTTCTTTTCCTCATCTATATTTGGCCTTCCATCCAGTACTGACCCTGGTCAATTTACCACTTTCATCTCCTTATAAAAAAGCTTCTTTCAGATGATAATTGTAATGAAGAAAAATGAGAATAGGTGTTTCAGGAAATCTAAGCTTGACTTCATTCCTAAGATTTCCTCACCATTGCTGAAAGGATAGGGAAATTTATGTTAAAATATTAGTACAATAGTGAACATCATTACTGAAAAGAAAGCACACAGGAAAACAAAAATAAAAACCTTACTCTAATGAGAAGGGGCTTAATATTGAAAAGAATCAATAGTTTTCTAAGTGTTATGAGGTAAAATTTCATAAATGCAAAATATATTTCAATTAGGGAATATGAATCAGATTTATGATTTGAAAGAAGCATTTTTAATGGAGTATCTTTAAAATCACTTGTTTCACATATTATTTTATTGACTGGATCCTGTCCAATATAAAAGTTATTTAAAATTTGCCAAAGGGACATGATTTAAGTTACAAGGAAAAGAGAAATGCACTGGCAATTCCTGTTTAAGATAAATCCTTCACTGAAGTTACATAAAACATATTAACATTCATATTCCAATTAAAATCTTCAATCTTGAATGTAGAGCGTTTAAAATACAGATGGCAGCAAGCACAAGGAAACTAATGTAGGGCTAGAAGAGTGATAAATAAGCAGTAAGCCAAATATACTGGGAATGAAAAAAAGAATAAAATGTGAATACAAATATCAATGAGATGATTTTCTATTTTGAAAGGAAAAATACTGTTCAAGAATCCAAATTATGCACCTAACAATAATTCCTTTAAGAAAGACTAGTGTTTCATTACTCAATACATTATGCTCCAACTTCCACTTCTGTAGTTGAACATAGCAAAATTTCCTTTGATTCTTGTTCTCATACTTCAGGCCACTTCTCATACTGTCACCTATGCAGGCAGGAATTTTCCCGTCATTTTTCAACTTCCAAATCCAAAGGGCCCTCCAGTTAAAATGACATTCCCACAGGAATTTTTTCATGACCTCGTCTTATGATTGCACCAACAGTACCACCAGGCCTTGGTCAGTCCGACTCATCCACACTAGTGTCATCACTTACCCGCTGCTTTCATTCCTTACCAAACTGCATTTCATCTTTACTTGTCCTTCTACACTCAGTGGCAAATGCCTTGGAGAATGTTTGCTTCATATGCAAATTCTAGAATGCTTTATGCCTGGTGCCTAGACCAATATTAGTTACATAAGGGAAAAGTTACCAATATGATGATTTGAAGCTTCAGAAAAATCAAATGAGAACTAACATATGAAGAGAAAAAACACTGAAGTAACAATGACTTGAATCTGTGAATAACAGATAAAGAATGGCATGACTGTAAGAAAGAATCCTGTTAAAATATTTATTTTTAACTATCTAAAGGAAATAAAATGTAAGCCACAAATTGTTGAAAATGTATTTTGATAAAACTGAAAATAATCCTACAACATATATGTATATTCAAAATTTACACTGGAGAAATGTGGAGAAATCAAAGTTTAAAAGCATGAATTATTGAAAAGGTTTTAAAGATGATCGCATGAGAAATGAGACCGAAACCTTCCCCAAAACCACATATAATATGAAAACATAGTTAATACAACTAATCCTAAAAGAGCAACAGGAAAGAAGGCTGTGCCAGACTGCACACAACTAGAGAAAAGAACAGACCTCATGGAACACGGCAATGTATCAAAGCTGTGATCCACTTGGATCCAAGCCCTTCCCAAGCCCAGATCACTAGCATGAAGAAGAGAAAAGGAGTGGGGAAGGGTTCAGACCTAGGACTGCTGAAACCCAGCCCTGGAGATCTGCTCTTGTAGTACAAACCTACATTACATGGTGCTCTGGAGATTAGCGGGGTTGGAAAGCTAAAACAGGTGGAATACTTGGAGAGACTGAGAGTCCAGCTGCTTGTGGAAATCAGGGATCAACATCTGGCTGCTCTTGGACAAGGGAAAGGCAGAGAGTCTGAGAGACTTCCTAACAGCAAGAGGGCTGCTAAAGGGGCAAGGATTGCAGAGAGCTTGCTGCTTGGGAGAAAGGACAGGTGGACAAAATTGGGCACACTCTGCCCAGAAAATTAGGAACTTTCAAGAGCTATAGGTGCTCCGTTCCCCTGTCTGGTTATCCAGCTTCAAGGCCTCCCACCATAGCATGCAGCCCACTGCACTTTCCTCCTGGCTGTCACCAGCTTGCAAACTGGCTACCCCTACTCTTGTACCAGGCCACCCAGGGGGAGGCCCAGCCTATTGCAGCTACAAGTACAAACCATAGAGGATTCTACCTGCATGCTTGGCTCAGTGGCCCGGCAAAGGAGACAGGCGCTGCACTGAGAAGCAGGAAACAGCTCTTCCCTCCTGATAAGCACCAGTGACACTCACCTGTGACCCCTGCCATTGCTTCAGGGGCTTAGCAGGTCCAGAGAGTAGAGCTTCTGGCACTAGAGGGCACCACATACACAAATTGAGTTTATCAATCTTCCAGAAAGAGACTTCAAAATAAAAATCATAGACATGCTCATGGAGGTACAGAAAAATACTCAAGACCACAGGGAAGAATGAGATTCAATCACTAAAGAACAGTATCTGAAATGAAACACACAATGGAGGGATTTTAAATCAGCTTAGAAGAAGCAGAGGAGACAGTAAATGAGGTAGAAATCAGAGAAGAGGAATACAAAGAAGCTGAAGCACAGAGGAAAAAGGATCTCTAGAAATAAAAGAACATTGATAGAACTATGTGACCATCAAAACAGAATAAAACATTTGCATTATAGTGGTACCAGAAGAAGAAGAGAGAGAAAAAGATAGAAAGTGACTTGAGGAGATAACTGATAAAAAGTTCCCCAATCTAGGGAAGGAGTTATTCTCTCAGGCCATGGAGGTGCACAGAGCTCCCAACAGAAGGGACCCAAGGAAGACAATATCAAGACATATAATAATTAAAATGTCAAAGATAAGGGATAATAACAGAATATTAAAAGCAACCAGAGAGAGAATCAAGATAACATACTAAGGAAAACCCATCAGGCTATCATCAGACTTCTCAGCAGAAACCTTACAGGCAGGAAGGGAGTGGCATGATATATTTAATGCAATGAAGCAGAAGGGTCCTCACCAAGAATACTCTACCCAGCAGGATTATCATTTAATTTAAAGAAAGGATTAAACGATTTTCAGATAATAAGCTGAATTTAACTCCCACAAACCATCTATCTAGTGTATTTTGGAGGGACTGCTATAGATGGAAGTGTTCCTAAGGCGAAATAGCTGTCACTAGAGAAAATAAAATGACGCTAAGAAAGTAGAACAATTAATTACTAAGCAGATGCAAAATCAAATCAAATACCCCAATGTCAATCGAGGGATACAAAAAGATTCCAGAATATAATGCCTAATATATTGACAATCGCGGGGGAAGAAAAAACAGAACCATTATACTGTGTTTATAATAGCATACAAAGTGAGTTAAATTAGACCTTTAGATAATGAGGAAGTTAAACTTGAAACTTTGATAACCACAAAACGAAAGCTTGCAATGGCAATAAGTACATACCTATCGATAATCATTCTGAAGGTAAATGGTCAGAATGCACCAATCAAAAGACATAGAGACACTGAATGGATAAAAAAACAAGACCCAACTATATACTGACCACAACAGCTCACTTCAAACCCAAAGACATACAAGGACTAAAAGTGAAGGGATGGAGAAAGATATTTCATGCAACTAACAGGGAGAAAAAAACAGGAGTTGAAATACTTGTACCAGACAAAATAAACTTCAAAAAAAGAAAGTAACAAGAGACAAAGAAGGACATTACATAATGATAAAGGGTCAGTCAAACACAGGGATGGAATCATTATAAATATCTATGAACCCAACACAGGCACATCTACATATGTGAAACAAATATTAACAGAATTAAAGGGGAAATAGAATGCAATGCATTCATTTTAGGAGACTTCAACACATCATTCACTCCAAAGGACAGATCAACCAGACAGAAAATAAGTAAGAAAACAGAGGCACTGAACAACACATTTAGAAGAGATGGACCTAACAGACATCTACAGAGCCCTCCATCCAAAACAGCAGGATACATATTCTTCTCAAGTGCCCATTGAATGTTTTCAAGAATAGATCATATACTAGGCCACAAAAAGAGCCTCAGTTAATTAAAAAAGATTGAAATTGTACCAGCCATCTTCTCAGACCACTAAGGTATGAAACTAGAAATAAATTACACAAAGAAAATGAAAAAGACCACAAACACATGGAGGCTTAACAACATGCTCCTAAGTAATCAATTGATCAATGACCAAATAAAAACATAGATCAAGCAATATATGGAAACAAATGACAACAATAATTCAACACCAAAATATCTCTGCAACATAGAAAAGGCCGTGCTAAGAGAGAAGTATATTGCAATATAAGCCTACTCAGGAAAGGAGAAGAATCCCATATGAACAGTCTAAATTCACAATTAATGAAACTAGAAAAAGAACAAATGAGACCCAAAGTCAGTAGACAGAGGGACATAATAAAGATTAAAGCAGAAAATAAATAAAATTGAGGAGAAAAAAACAATAGAAAGAATCAATGAAAGCAAGAGCTTGTTCTTGGAGAAAATAAACCAAATAGATGAACACCTAGCCACACTTATTAAGAAAAGAAGTCTATGCACATAAACAGAATTAGAAAAGAAAAGTCACTAAGGCACCACAGAAATACAAAGAATTAGTAAATACTACTATGAAAAATTGTATGCTAACAAAGTAGATAATCTAGTAGAAATGGACAACTTTCTAGAAAATTACAACCTTCCAAGGATAACCCAGGAAAAAACATGAAATATGAACAGACATAAATTGAATTGGTAATCAAAAAACTACCTAAGAATAAAACCCCTAGACCCGATGATTTCACCATTGAATTTTATTAAAGACTTAGTGAAGACATGCTACCCATCCTCCTTAAAGATTTCCAAAAACCAGAAGAGGAGGAAATACTTCCAAACTCATTCTATTATGCCAGCATAAGAATAATACCAAAAACCAGGCAAAGACACAACAACAAATGAAAACTACACATCAGTATCCCTGATGAACATAGACACAAAAATACTTATATTAGCACCTTGAACTTGAAAATACATAAAAAAAATCATTGATCATGATCAAGTAGGGTTTATCCCATTTATGCAAGGATGGTACCATATTTGAAAATCCATCAGCATACACCACATCAACAAAAAGGACAAAACCACATGGTCATCTCCATAGATGCTGAAAAAGCATTTGACAAAATTCAACACCCATAAAAGAAATATCTGTGAGTACTAAATTTTAACAGAATTAATTTTATTAACAAAGTATGATAAAAGTAAAAGGTTATATATTTATATGATATGCATTATGAATATTAAAGTAATGGTAATAAATGATGTTAATTATATTATATACTATAAAAACTGTAAAATTACTTTTAAAACGTCAGGTAACAAATATAGAGACATAAGTAATAAGTGGAAATGGAAAAAGAAGTAAAAACCAGAAAAGAGGAGAAAAGAAAAAACGGTCTTTAGCCTGGATGTTTAATCTCATTGAGGAATTCCTGCCTCTAGGCATTTTTCTAATTGCTAATCATCTGTTCTGTGCAGAGCCTTCTCAGGGGAGACGTTTAAGAACCAAGAGGGCCCTGCATGAATTTCCCAATATTTAAGGGTGTTTGAGAGAAAGGTTCTCCAATTTTTAGCCCCCACTGAATACCAAAAATGTTTAGTGGCCTTCCACATCAACCAGATGAAAGCATCAGGGCAGGTATCCTCACCCTATGACTACCTCAGATTTCTGAGATATTTAGCTTCTCTAATTCTTTGATTCTGCCATAACCTATGCTCTTAATCCATCATCTAAAATCCAGACAACATATATACTTCAGCTAATATTTTATTTTTGCTTTTTTCTCCAAGTGGAAGTTCCTTAGCCTATGTACACCACTACATGAAGAGTGTAGAGTTCAACTTCTGAAAATCATGTCCTCAGCGATACGAGTGAATGTAACTACTGTTACACCCCTGATTTCCTACTTCGTTAACCAAAGGTGAAAAACCGTTTTCTATTCAAGCCTGGTTTATCCTCTGCGCTCATAGCTTGGTCACAAATGTATATGTTATCCATGATATTAGTTTTCTAGACCATAACCTTTGCTACTATTTAGTCACACATTATCTCAACGTGAGATCTGAACAAATGATAAACATGCTCATGATTCAGATGAGTTTAAATAGTTCTTTCATTCATGATAAATAGAGATTGAAGAATATGGCTAAGAGGAGGGAGGTTGCTTAAACTGGTGTGACTTTCCTGCCGTGTTAGAAGCCAAGCAATTCCGCTATCATTAGGCAATGACACTGTCCCCGAGAGCTGACTCAGTGGTGAGTAGAGGTAAGAGGGCCGTGTGCTCGCCTTACACATTGCCAGTTACGAGTAGTGCTTTATTCGAATCTCATCAAGCAGATAAATTTTGTAGAAAATTATTCAGTAACCTAGGTTTTGCAAATATACTTGGGTGGAGATTTTTAAAAATTCATAAAAGGAGACAAGATACAATAATTACCAGACATGTACTCATTGTTTGGTTTCCATAGTTATCAACATATTAAAATTACTTTTCTCTATCACTCTCTGATATTTTATGTTTTTCCTGGCATTTCACCTTATACCATTCACCCATATATTCATTACATTTCACCCACAAGTTTATCTGTAAATATGGCTATCCGAAAAGGAAAATTTCTTTATAAGAATAATATCATTATGCCATTATCCCACATATCAATATTATCAATAAATCATAATAGATTTTTATATTCTGTGTGTATTCATATTTCCCTGGGTCACATAAAAATGTTTTGTTTATTGTTTTGTATTTCTTTTAGGTAAGGTGTTTGGATCAAAATCTAACACATTATTTTTGGTAGTTATGTAATTTAAATCATTTAAAAATTTCCTTATGATCCATTCACTTTTTCTTGCTTTAATTAAGGGAGAAATGAGGTGATTTGTAGTGAATGACATCTTTGAATATTTAACTGATTGCTTCCTTATGGTGTCACTTATCTTGTTTCTCAGTCATCCAGTTTCTTCTTACATGTTAGCTAGATTTAATTATTGATTAGATTTAGATTCATGGTTTTAGCAAAATGATCAATAGATGAGGTCGTATGTTTTCTGTTGCACCACATCATGACCCTTATAATGTACATTTGACATACTTTTGGGAATGCTTAGATTAGTCAGTGTGTTTAGGTCTTGGCAGCCTGATGTCTCTATTATGAATATCCCCATCAATAATTCACAAATGGTGTTTAGCACACAGTAACACATTGTTGAGCTTCATTCTTCTCTTAATAGGTTTTAAAACATTGTTTCCTTTATATTTCTGTGAATTCATGGCTTTTTTGATAACGTATTCGACTCCAAGGAAAGGTAGAAAGGAGCATTGCTTCCTTTATCAATGTTTTTTGGTAGTAATCTGATGTCCTAGTGACTTCCACTGGTGATCAATTTCCATTTAAAGACTATAAGATCACGGATTTTAAAAATATATTATCTATGTTTTATTAAATTCATTTTGCTATTTGGAAACTCAATTGTCCCATTTTGTTTTATTTTATTTTTATGGTGGTTTCATTAATGTACAATCACATGAGCAACATTATGGTTACTAGACTCCCCCCATTATCAAGTCCCCACACCATACCCCATTACTGTCATTGTCAATCAGCACAGTAAGATGCTATAGAATCACTAGTTATCTTCTCTGTGCTGTACTACCTTCCCTGTGCCCCATCCCCCTTACATTATGTTTGCTAATCATAATGCCCCTTTTTCCCCCTTATCCCTACCTTCCCACCCATCCTCCCCAGCCCCTTTCCCTTTGGTAACTGTTAGTCCATTCTTGGGTTCTGTGAGTCTTCTGCTGTTTTGTTTCTTCAGTATTTCTTTGCTCTTATTCTCCACAGATGAGTGAAATCATTTGATACATGTCTTTCTCCGCCTGGCTTATTTCACTGAGTATAATACCCTCTAGCTCCATCCATGTTGTTGCAAATGAAAGGAATTGTTTTCTTCTTATGGCTGAATAATATTCTATTGTGTATATGTACCACCTCTTCTTTATCCATTCATCTACTGAAGGACACTTAGGTTGCTTCCATTTCTTGGCTACTGTAAATAGTACTGTGATAAACATATGGGTGCATATGTCTTTTTGAAACTTGGCTCCTGCATTCTTAGTGTAAATTCCTAGGAGTGGAATTCCTGGGTCAAATGGTATTTCTATTTTTAGTTTCTTGAGGAACCTCCATACTGCTTTCCACAATAGTTGAGCTAATTTACATTCCCACCAGCAGTGTAGGAGGGTTCCCCTTTCTCCACATACTCACCAGCATTTGTCGTTTGTCTTTTGTATGTTGGCCATCCTAACTGATGTGAGGTGATCTCTCATTATGGTTTTAATTTGCATTTCTCTGATGGTTAGCCATGTGGAGCATTTTTTCATATGCCTGTTGGCCATCTGAATTTCTTTTCTGGAGAATTGTCTGTTCAGATTGTCTGCCCATTTTTTCATTGGATTATTTCTGTTTTGTTTGTTGAGGCATGTGAGCTCTTCATATATTTTGAATGTCACTCCTTTATCAGATATGTCATTTATGAATATATTCTCCCATACTGTAGGATGACTTTTTGTTCTACTGGTGGTGTCCTTTGCTGTACAGAAACGTTTTAGTTTGATATAGTCCCACTTGTGCATTTTTGCTTTTATTTCAGTTGCCCAGGGAGATATGTTCATTAAGAAGTTGCTCATGTTTATATTCAAGAGAGTTTTGCCTGTTTTCTTCAAAGAGTTTTATGGTTTCATGACTTACATTCAGGTCTTTAATTCTTTCTGAGTTTACTTTTGAGCTTGGAGTTATACAATAATCCAGTTTCATTCTCTTACATGTAGCTGTCCAGTTTTGCCAACACCAGTTGTTGAAGAGGCTGTCATTTCCCCATTGTATGTCCATGGCTCCTTTATTGTATATTATTTGACTATATATGGCTGGGTTTATATCAGGGCTCTCTAACCTTTTCCATTCATCTATGGTTCTGTTCCTGTGCCGATACCAAATTTTCTTGATTACTCTGGCTTTGTTGTAGAGCTTGAAGTTGGGGAGCATAATTCCCCCTGCTTTATTCTTCCTTCTCAGGATTGCTTTGGCTATTCAAGGTGTTTTGTGGTTCCATATGAATTTTAGGATGATTTTCTCTAGTTTGTTGAAGAATGCTGTTGGTATTTTGATTGGAATTGTATTGAATCTTTAGATTGCTTTAGGCAGAATGGCCACTTTGACAATATTAATTCTTCCTATACATGAGCATGGGATGTGTTTCCTTTTATTGGTATCTTCTTTAATTTCTCTCATGAGTGTCTTGTAGTTTTCAGAGTATAGGTCTTTCACTTCTTTAGTTAGGTTTGTTCCTAGGTATTTGAATATTTTTGATGCAACTGTGAATGGATTTGTTTTCCTGATTTATCTCTCTGCTTTTCATTGTTAGTGTCTAGGAATGCCACAGATTTCTGTGTATTAATTTTGTTTGCTGAATTCAAATGTTAGATCTAGTATTTTTGGAGTAGATTCTTTAGGGTTTTCTTATGTACGATATCATGTCATCTGCAAACAGGGACAGTTTAGCTTCTTCTTTGCCAATCTGGATGCCTTTTATTTCTTTGTGTTGTCTGATTACCATGGCTAGGCCCTCCAGTACTATGTTGAATAGAGGTGGGGAAAGTGAGCATCCTTTTCTTGTTCCTGATCTTAAAGGAAAAGCTTTCAGCTTCTCGCTGTTGAGTGTGATGTTGGCTTTGAGGTTGTCATATGTGACCTTTATTATGTTGAGGTACTTGACTTCTATACTCATAGTGTTGAGAGTTTTTATCATGAATGGATGTTGAATTTTGTCAAATGCTTTTTCATCATCTATGGAGATGATCATGTGGTTTTTGTTCTTCATGTTTATATGGTGGATGATGTTGATTCATTTTCAAATGTTGTACCATCCTTTCATCCCTGGAATAAATTGTACTTGATCCTGATGGATGATCTTTTTGATGTATTTTTGAATTCAGTGTGCTAATATATTGTGAGTAATTTTGTATCTATGTTCATGAGGGATGTTGGTCTGTAATTTTATTGTTTTGTGGTGTCTTTGCCTGGTTTTGATATTAGAGTGATGCTGGCCTCATTGAATGAATTTGGAAGCATTCCCTCTTCTACTCTTTGAACAAATTTAAGGAGGATTGGTATTAGGTCTTCACTAAATGTTTGATAAAATTCAGCAGTAATGACATCTGGTCCAGGTGTTTTGTTCTTAGGTAGTTTTTTGATTAGCAGTTTGATTTTGTTGCTGGTAATTGGTCTGTTCAGATTTTCTGTTTCTTCCTTGGTCATCCGTGGAAGGTTGTATTTTTCTAGAAACTTGTTCATTTCTCCTGGATTATCCAGTTTGTTAGCATATAATTTTTCATAGTATTCTCTAATAATTCTTTGTATTTCTGCAGTGTAAATAGTGATTTTTCTTTCTAAATTCTGACTCTGTTTATGTGTATAGACTCTCTTTTTTTCTTGATAACCCTGGCTAAGGGTATATCTATGTTGTTCATTTCCTTGAACAACCAGATCTTGGTTTCATTGATTCTTTCTATTGTTTTATTCTTCTCAATTTTATTTATTTATGCTCTAATCTTTATTATGCCCCTCCTTCTTCTGACTTTGGGCCTCATTTGTTCTTCTTTTTCTAGTTTCATTAATTGTGAGTTTAGACTGCTTATATGGGATTGTTCTTCTACCCTGAGGTAGGTGTGTATTGCAATATGCTTTCCTCTTAGCATGGTCTTGGATCAATCCCACAGATTTTGCGGTGTTGAATTATCATTGTGATTTGTCTCCATATATTGCTGGATCTCTGTTTTTATTTGGTTATTGATCCATTGATTATTTAGGAGCATGTTGTGAAGTCTCCATGTGTTTGTGGGATTTTTCATTTTTTTTGCCTAATTTATTTCTAGTTTCATACCTTTGTGTTCTGAGAAACTGGTTGCTACAATTTCAATCTTTTTGAATTTACTGAGGTTCTTTTGGGGCCTAGTATATGACCTATTCTTGAAAATGTTCCATGTGCACTAGAGAAGAATGTGTATTATGCTACTTTTGGGTGTAGACTTCTATATGTCTCTTAGGTCTATCTATTCTAATGTGTTGTTCATTGCCTCTGTGTCCTTACTCATTTCTGTCTGGTTGACCTGTCCTTCAGAGTGAGTGGAGTGTTGACGTCTCCTAGAATGAATGCATTGCATTCTATCTCTCCTTTTATTTCAGTTAGTATTTCTTTCACATATGTAGGTGCCCCTGTGTTGGGAGCATATATATTTATAATGGTTATATCTTCTTGTTGGATTGTCCCCTCTATCATTATGTAATGTCCTTCTTTGTCTCTTGTGACTTTCTTTGTTTTGAATCTATTTTGTCTGATATAAGTACTGCAGGTTCTGCATTTTTCTCTCTATTACAGTTGCATGAAATATCTTTTCCCATGCCTTCACTTTTAGTCTGTGTATGTTTTTGGATATAAAGTGTGTCTCTTGTAGGCAGCATTTAGATGGGTCTTGTTTTTTTATCCATCCAGTGACTCTATGTCTTTTGATTGGTGCACTCAGTCCATTTACATTTAGGGTGAGTAGCGATAGGTATGCACTTATTGCCATTTAGATTCATGGTTACCAAATGTTCAAGGTTGACTTCCTTACTATCTAAGAGTCTAACTTAACTAACTTAATATGCTATTACAAGCACAATGTAATGTTTCTTTTCATTTTCTCCTCCTTTTCTTCCTCCTCCATTCTTTGTATATTAGGTGTCATATTCTATACTCTATGTCTATCCCTTGATTGACTTTGGGGATAGTTAATTTTATTTTGCCTTTGCTTAGTAATTAACTGTTCTACTTTCTTTACTTTGGTTTTATTACCTCTGGTGCAGCTTTAAATCTTAGGAACACTTCCATCTATTGCAGTCCCTCCAAAACAGACAGTAGAGATGGTTTGTGGGAGCTACATTCTCTCAGCTTTTGCTTATCTGGAAATTGTTTAATCCCTCCTTCAAATTTAAATGCTAATCTTGCTGGATAAAATATTTTTGCTTCCAGGCCCTTCAGCTTCATTGCATTAAATACATCATGCCACACCCTTCTTGCCTGTAAGATTTCTGCTGATGTTAGCCTGATGGGCTATCCTTTGTAGGTGATCTTATTTCTCTCTCTGGCTGCTTTTCACATTCTGTCCTTATCCTTGATCTTTGCCTTTTTAATTACTATCTGTCTTGGTGTTGTCTTCTTTGATTCCCTTATGTTGGTAGATCTTTGAATCCATGGCCTGAGATACTATCTTCTTCCGCAGATTGGGGAAGTTTTCAGCAATTAACTCCTCAAAGACACTTTCTATCCCTTTCTCTCTATCTTCTTCATCTGGTACCCCTTCTAATGTGAATATTGTTCTATTGGGATTGGTCACACAGTTCTCTCAATATTCTTTCATCTTAGAGAACCTTTTTTCTCTCTGTGCCCCAGGCTCTTTGTATTCCTCTTCTCTAGTTTCTATTTCATTTATATTCTCCTCCACCATATCTAATCTGCTTTTAATACCCTCCATTGTGCACTTCAATGATTGGGTCTCTCACTGGAATTCATTCCTGAGTTCTTAAATATCTCTCCGTACCTCCATTAGCACGGTGATGATTTTTATTCTTAACTTCCTTTCAGGAAGATTCTTAAGGTCCATGTCATTTAAATCTTTCTCAAGAGTTATTTTAATTTTACTCTGGCCCAGTTTCCTTTGGCATTTCATATTTCTGTATGGAGCCTTCTAGTGTTCAGAAGCTCTACTCTCTGGAGCTGCTCAGTTCCTGAAGCATTGTTGGGGGTTGCAGTGAAGCGGTATTGGTGCCTTGGGGTGGAAATGCTGTTTCCTGCTTTCCAACTGCTATGCCTGTCTCCACTGCCTGATCCAGTGGGCCGAACATAGAGGTGTAAGCTTTTGCTCCCAGAGCAGCCAGATATGGATCCCTGCCATCCGCAACTGGCTAGAGTTTCAGTCTCTCCAGAAAGTCTGCCTGTCTTAGCTTTCCAACCCGGTAATCACACGAGTATCATGAAAGCACCATGAAATGTAGGTTTGGGTTCCCAGAGCAGATCTCTAGTGTTAGGTATTCAGCAGTCCCAGGCCTCCATTCTCTGCTTGCTCAGTTCATCTTCCTCCTGCTGGTGAGCTAGGGCAGGGGAAGGGTTAGGGTCCTGGTGGGCTACAGCTTTGGTACGTTACCCTGTTCCATGACATCTGTTCTTTTCTCCAGGTTTATGCAGTCTGGCACAGTCCTCTTTCCTGTTGTTCTCTCAGGATTAGTTGTATTTGTTATAATTTCATATTATATGTGGTTTTAGGAGGAAGCCTCTGTCTCACCTCTCATGCTGCCATCTTTAACATATTATTTACTTTTTATTAAGGTATTATTGGTATACACTGATATGAAGGTTTCACATAAAGAATCATGTGGTTACTACATTCATACATGTTTTAGAGCCCTTCCTTACTCCAGTCCTGTCTCTATTTGCCTTCTCTTTAGTATACTGTCTTCCCCATGATCCCCCCCACACCATGTATGCCAATCATAATACCCCTCAATCTCCTTCTTCCTCTCTTGCCATCCGTGCTCTCTCACCCCTCCCCTTTGGTAACTGCTAGTCCCTTCTTGGAGTCTGTGATTCTGCTGGTGTTTTGTTCCTTCAGTTTTACTTCATTGTTGTACTCCACAAATGAGGGAAATCATCTGGTAGTTGACTTTCTCTGCCTGGCTTATTTCACTGAACATAATTTTGTCCAGCTCCATCCATGTTGCTGCAAAAGGTAGCATTTGTTTCTTTCTTATGGCTGAATAGTATTCAATTGTGTGTATGCACCACATCTTCTTTATTCTCTCATCTACCGATGCACACTTAGGTTACTTCCACATCTCGGCTACTGTAAATAGTACTGCAATAAACACAGGGGTGCATATGTATTTTTGAATCTGAGAACTTGTATTCTTTGGATAAATTCCTGGGAGTGGATTTCCTGGATGAAATTGTATTTATGTTTTTAGATTTTTGAGGAAACTCCATATTGCTTTCCACAATGGTTGAACCAGCATGATAATTCTAAGTACCAGCTATCACCACACCAAGTTCTTACAATATTTTGACTGTATTCTTTATGCTATATATTACATCCCGGTTACTTATTTATTTTACAATTGGAAGTCTGTACTTTTTTTTTTTTGAGAGGGCATCTCTCATATTTATTGATCAAATGGTTGTTAACAACAATAAAATTCTGTATAGGGGAGTCAATCCTCAATGCACAATCATTAATCCACACGAAGCCTAATTTTCGTCAGTCTCCAATCTTCTGAAGCATAATGAACAAGTTCTTACATGGAGAACAAATTCTCACATGGTGAATAAGTTACATGGTGAACAGTACAAGAGCAGTCATCACAAAAACTTTCAGTTTTGCTCATGCATTATGAACTATAAATAGTCAGTTCAAATATGAATACTCATTTGATTTTTATACTTGATTTATATGTGGATACCACATTTCTCTCTTTATTATTATTATTTTTAATAAAATGCTGAAGTGGTAGGTAGATACAAGATAAAGGTAGAAAACATAGTTTAGTGTTGTAAGAGAGCAAATGTAGATGATCAGGTGTGTGCCTGTAGACTATGTGTTAATCCACGCTAGACAAGGGCAATAAAACATCCACGTATGCAGTAGATTTCTCTCAGAACAGGGGGGTAAGGTTCTAAACCTCACCTCTGTTGATCCCCAATTTCTCACCTGATGGTCCCCCTGTGACTGTGCCTGACTTAGGTTGTTCCTCCCTTGAGGAATCGTTCCCGTCTCTCACAAACCAGTCATCTTTCGTGGCCATACAGGGAAATGTAAAGTTGGTAAGTGAGAGAGAAGCCTTATTGTTTGAAAAGGTTAGCTTTTTACTTCTTTGCATATTTATGCCCTGTGGCTTCTATGTCCAACATTTGTCTTGAGGTATCTTTACCACTTGGAAGAATTAAGATACTCGGTAAATTTGATATGAGGCATGAATTCTATTTAAGGGTTGTAATTAGGAAGGAAGAAGAAAAGCTATAGAAGTAGCAGGTGGAAGAAAACATGGGAAGATTGATTATTTCTTTGACATATCTTCTTGTAGAGTAACTTCAGCATGTATAGGTTTTAAACTACTAATTAAATAATGCACACACATTAACATAACAGGAGTATAGTTACATAACCAAAGCATACCTGTAATTACCGGCCTTCTCCAGTGAAACCAAGAAAACCAGTTAGGCACCTTAGGCATTTGTGAAAACTTATCTATGATATGGTGGATATTGTCCACCTGAACTTGAACAGTCTGAGAGAAATCAGACAAGTTAAAACAACCCATTCCTGGGAACTGTTCACATCCCATATGTTCTTCTAGCAGTAAATATTCTGTAGTTTTAAGATTTTGGAGCGCTACAATTTGCACTTCTCCTAATTCTTAGTTGAGTTCCAACAGTATAGATCCAGTCAAATTTGTTGTTTTACTGTATGCACAGGCCAGCTTAGATATCTCCTTCTTCATTCCCATGGCAAGTCCAGGAACTGGTGGGATGAGTGCATCTACACCTGTAGCAGTGCGTGGATCTCTGTTGGGGTTTTTGATGATCATCTTCTGGCATGAGTCTTCCAGAGAGTGCTGATGTTGGAAGTTCTTTTTCATATCGTATCTTAGTTCATTTTCGGGGTAGCCAAATTAGGCTTTGATCCTCTGTATAAACACAAACAGACCCTTTGCCTACACTTTTATATGCCCTTTATACGCTTGTGTAGAACTCATTTGAAGTCACCACACAGGAACTGCCTTTTTTTCCCCCTGGTATCATAAATCTACACTTACATGACGGACATTATGTTCACTAGATTCTCCCCTATACCAGATGCCCCCTATAAACCCCTTTATAGTCACTGTACATCAGCACAGCAAAATGCTTCATAATCACCACCTGCCCCCTCTGTGTTGTACAGCCCTCCCCTTTCTCCCACACCCCCATGCATGCTAATCTGTATACCCCCTTCTTCTTCACCCCCTTATCCCTCCCGACCCACCCATCCTCCCCAATCCCTTTCTCTTTGGTACCTATTAGTCCATTCTTGAGTTCTGTGATTCTGCTGCTGTTTTGTTCCTTCAGTTTTTCCTTTGTTCTTATACTCCACAGATGAGTGAAATCATTTGGTATTTCTCTTTCTCCGCTTGGCTTGTTTCACTGAGCAAAATACCCTGCAGCTCCATCCATGTTGCTGCAAGTGGTAGGATTTGACTTTTTCTTATGGCTGAGTAGTATTCCATTGTGTATATGTACCACATCTTCTTTATCCATTCATCTATCGATGGACATTTAGGTTGCTTCCAATTCTTGGCTATTGTAAATAGTGCTGCGATAAACATAGGGGTGCATTGGTCTTTCTCAAACTTGATTGCTGCATTCTTAGGGTAAATTCCTAGGAGTGCAATTCCTGGGTCAAATGATAAGTCTGTTTTGAGCATTTTGATGTACCTCCGTACTGATTTTCACAATGGTTGAACTAGTTTACATTCCCACCAGCAGTGTAGGAGGGTTTCCCTTTCTCCACAGCCTTGCCAACATTTGTTGTTGTTTGTCTTTTGAATGGCAGCCATCCTTACTGGTGTGAGGTGATAACTTATTGTAGTTTTAATTTGCATTTCTCTGATAATTAGCGATGTGGAGCATCTTTTCATGTGTCTGTTGGCCATCTGTATTTCTTTTTTGGAGAACTGTCTGTTCAGTTCCTCTGCCCATTTTTTAATTGGGTTATTTGTTTTTTGTTTGTTGAGGCATGTGACCTCTTTATATATTCTGGACGCCAAGCCTTTATTGGATGTGTCATTTTCAAATATATTCTCCCATACTGTAGGGTTCCTTTTTGATCTATTGATGGTGTCTTTTGCTGTACAGAAGATTTTCAGCTTTATATAGTCCCACTTGTTCATTTTTGCTGTTGTTTTCCTTCCCAGGGAGATATGTTCAAGAAAAGGTCACTCATGTTTATGTCTAAGAGGTTTTTGCCTATGCTTTCTTTCAAGAGTTTAATGGTTTCATGACTTACATTCAGGTCTTTGATCCATTTTGAGTTTACTTTTGTATATGTGGTTAGACAATGGTCCAGTTTCATTCTCCTCCATGTAGCTGTCCAGTTTTGCCAGCACCATCTGTTGAAGAGACTGTCATTTCGCCATTGTATGTCCATGGCTCCTTTATCAAATATTAATTGACCATATATGTCTGGGTTAATGTCTGGATTCTCTAGTCTGTTCCATTGGTCTGTGACTCTGTTCTTGTGCCAGTACCAAATTGTCTTGATTACTATGGCTTTATAGTAGAGCTTGAAGTTGGAGAGTGAGGTCGCCCCTACTTTATTCTTCTTTCTCAGGATTGCTTTGGCTATTCGGGATCTTTGGTGTTTCCATATGAATTTTTGAATTATTTGTTCCAGTTCATTGAAGAATGTTGCTGGTAGTTTCATAGGGATTGCATCAAATCTGTATATTGCTTTGGGCAGGATGGCCATTTTGACGATATTAATTCTTCCTAGCCATGAGCATGGGATGAGTTTCCATCTGTTAGTGTCCCCTTTAATTTCTCTTGAGAGTGACTTGTAGTTTTCAGAGTATAAGTCTTTCACATCTTTGGTTAGGTTTATTCCTACGTATTTTATTTTTTTTTGATGCAATCGTGAATGGAGTTGTTTTCCTAATTTCTCTTTCTGTTGGTTCATTGTTAGTGTATAGGAAAGCCACAGATTTCTGTGTGTTGATTTTGTATCCTGCAACTTTGCTGTATTCTGATATCAGTTCTAGTAGTTTTGGGGTGGAGTCTTTAGGGTTTTTTATGTACAGTATCATGTCATCTGCAAATAGTGACAGTTTAACTTCTTCTTTACCAATCTGGATTCCTTGTATTTTTTTGTTTTGTGTGTTTGCTGTGGCTAGGACATCCAGTACTATGTTAAATAACAGTGGGGAGAGTGGGCATCCCTGTCTAGTTCCCGATCTCAGAGGAAATGCTTTCAGCTTCTCGCTGTTCAATATAATGTTGGCTCTGGGTTTATCATAGATGGCCTTTATTATGTTGAGGTACTTGCCCTCTACTCCCATTTTGCTGAGAGTTTTTAACATGAATGGATGTTGAACTTTGTCAAATGCTTTTTCAGCATCTATGGAGATGATCATGTGGTTTTTGTCTTTCTTTTTGTTGATGTGCTGGATGATGTTGATGGACTTTCGAATGTTGTACCATCCTTGCATCATTGTAATGAATCCCACTTGGTCAATGTGTACCATCCTTTTGATGTATTTTTGAATTTGGTTTGCTTATATTTTGTGGAGTATTTTTGAATCTACGTTCATCAGGGATATTGGTCTGTAGTTTTCTTTTTTGGTGGGGTCTTTGCCTTGTTTTGGTATTACGGTGATGTTAGCTTCATAGAATGAGTTTGGGAGTATCCCCTCCTCCTCTATTTTTTGGAAAACCTTAAGGAGAATGGGTATTATGTCTTCCCTGTATGTCTGATAAAATTCCGAGATAAATCCGTCTAGCCTGGAGGTTTTGTTCTTTGGTAGTTTTTTGATTACCGCTTCAATATCGTTGCTGGTAATTGTTCTGTTTAGATTTTCTTTTTCTTTCTGGGTCTGTCTTGGAAGGTTGTATTTTTCGAGGAAGTTGTCCATTTCTCCTAGGTTTCCCAGATTGTTAGCATATAGGTTTTCATAGTATTCTCTAATAATTCTTTGTATTTCTGTGGGGTCCGTCGTGATTTTTCCTTTCTCGTTTCTGATACTGTTGATTTTTGTTGACTTTCTTTTCTTCTTAATAAGTCTGACTAGAGGCTTATCTATTTTGTTTATTTTCTCGAAGAACTAGTTCTTGGATTCATTGGTTTTTGCTATTGTTTTATTCTTCTCAATTTTTTTTATTTCTTCTCTGATCTTTATTATGTCCCTCCTTCTGCTGACCTTAGGCCTCATTTGTTCTTCTTTTTCCAATTTCGATAATTGTGTCATTAGACCGTACATTTGGGCTTGTTCTTCCTTTTTTAAATATACTTGGATTGCTATATACTTTCCTCTTAAGACTGCTTTTGCTGTGTCCCACAGAAGTTTGGGCTTATTGTTGTTGTTGTCATTTGTTTCCATATATTGCTGGATCTCCATTTTGATTTGGTCATTGATCCATTGATTATTTAGGAGCGTGTTGTTAAGCCTCCATGTGTTTGTGAGCCTTTTTGCTTTCTTTGTACAGTTTATTTTTAGTTTTGTGCCTTTGTGTTCTGAAATGTTGGTTGGTAGGATTTCAATCTTTTGGAATTTACTGAGGCTATTTTTGTTGCCTCGTATGTGGTCTATTCTGAAGAATGTTCCATGTGCACTTGAGAAGAATGTGTATCCTTTTGCTTTTGGATGTAGAGTTCTGCAGATGTCTATTAGGTCCATCTGCTCTACTGTGTTGTTAAGTGCTTCCGTGTCCTTACTTATTTTCTGCCTGGTGGATCTATCCTTTGGGGTGGTTGGTGTGTTGAAGTCTTCTAGAATGAATGTATTGAAGTCTATTTCCCCCTTTTTTTCTGTTAGTATTTGTTTCACATATGCTGGTGCTCCTGTGTTGGGTGCATATATATTTAAAATGGTTATATCCTCTTGTTGTACTGAGCCCTTTATCGTTATGTAGTAACCTTCTTTATCTCTTGTTACTTTCTTTGTTTTGAAGTCTGTTTTTTCTGATATTAGTATTGCAATCCCTGCTTTCTTCTCGCTGTTGTTTGCCTGAAATATGTTTTTCCATCCCTTGACTTTTAGTCTGTACATGTCTTTGGGTTTGAGGTGAGTTTCTTGTAAGCAGCATATAGATGGGTCTTGCTTTTTTATCCATTCTGTTACTCTGTGTCTTTTGATTGGTGCATTCAGTCCATTTACATTTAGGGTGACTATTGAAAGATATGTACTTATTGCCATTGTAGGCTTTAAATTCGTGGTTACCAAAGGTTCATGGTTAACCTCTTTAGTATCTTACTGCCTAACTTAGCTCTCTTATTGAACTGTTATGTACACTGTCTGGGGATACTTTTCTTCTCTCCCTTCTTATTCCTCCTCCTCCATTCTTCATATGTTGGGTGTTTTGTTCTGTGCTCTTTCTAGGAGTGCTCCCATCTAGAGCAGTCCCTGTAAGATGTCCTGTAGAGGTGGTTTGTGGGAAGCAAATTTCCTCAGCTTTTGTTTGTGAATTGTTTAATCCCACCATCATATTTGAATGATAGTCATGCTGGATACAGTATCCTTGGTTCAAGGCTCGTCTGTTTCATTACTTTAAATATATCATGCCATTCTCTTCTGGCCTGTAGGGTTTCTGTTGAGAAATCTGATGTTAGCCTGATGGGTTTTCCTTTATATGTGACCTTTTCCTCTCTAGCTTCCTTAGAACTCTTTCCTTGTCCTTGATCTTTGCCATTTCAACTATTATGTGTCTTGGTGTTGTCCTCCTCAGATCCTTTCTGTTGGGGATTCTGTGTATTTCCTTGGTCTGTTCGATTATTTCCTCCCCCTGTTTGGGGAAGTTTTCAGCAATTATTTCTTCCAAGATAGTTTCCATCCCTTTTCCTCTCTCTTCTTCTTCTGGTTCCCCTATAATACAAATATGTTTCCTTTTGGATTGGTCACACAGTTCTCTTAATATTGCTTCATTCCTGTAGATCCTTTGATCTCTCTCTATGTCAGCTTCTATGCATTCCTGTTCTCTGGTTTCAATTCCATCAATGTCCTCTTGCATCCTATCCATTCTGCTTATAAAGTCTTCCAGCATTTGTTTCATTTCTGTAATCTCCTTTCTGGCATCTGTGATCTCCCTCCAGACTTCATCCCTTATCTCTTGTGTATTTCTCTGCATCTCTGTCAACAAGTTTATGATTTTTATTTTGAATTATTTTTCAGGAAGACTGGTTAGATCTGTCTCCTTCTCTGGTGTTGTGTCTGTGATCTTTGTCTGCCTGCAGTTTTGCCTTTTCATGGTGATAGGAATAGTTTGCACAGCTGGAACGAGTTTCGGCTGGAAGAACTTCTCTTCTTGTTGGTTTGTGGCCCTCCTCTCCTGGGAGAACAGGGACCTCTAGTGGCTTGTGCTCGGTAGCTGCATGCAAACAGGGCTTCTGCTTCCTGCCCGGCTGGTATGGAGTTTATCTCAGCTGTTGCTGTGGGCGTGGCCTGGCTCGGGCTGCTGCTCCAAAGTGGTGGAGTCACATTGTAGCGGGAGCGGCAGGGAGGCTATTTATCTCCGTAAGGGGCCTCCCTGCTCCCTGCAGCCCAGGGGATTAGGATGCTCAGAGGTTCCTGGATTCCCTACCTCTGGATTAAGTGTCCCTTCCTGCCCCTTTAAGACTTCCAAAAAGCATCCGCCAAAACAAAACAACAACGACAAAAAAAAAAAAAAATTTAAAAATTTAAAAAATAAAATAAATAAATAAAAAATGGCCGCTCGTTTTTCTTTACTCTCCGGCGCCAGCCTCAGTCATCTGCTCACCGGTCTTGCTGCCCTTTTTCCCTAGTATTGGGGTCCCTATCCCTTTAGGACTTCCAAAAAGCACTCACCCAAACAAAACAGCAAAAATAAAAAATAAAAAATGGCCACTCGCTTTTCTTATGTCCTCCAGCGCCAGACCTCTGGTACCCTCTCATCATTCTTGCTGCCCTGTTTCCCTAGTACCCAGGACCCCGTGCATGCACTGTGTCTGCGCTCTGGTCCGGATGGCTGGGGCTGGGTGTTCAGCAGTCCTGAGCTCTCTCTCCCTCCTGCTCTGCCTACTCTTCTCCCGCCGGGAGCTGGGGGGAGGGGTGTTCAGGTCCCGCCGAGCCGGGGCTTGTAACTTACCCCCTTTACTAGGCACTGGGTTCTCGTAGGTGTGGATGTGGTCTGGATATTGTCCTGTGTCCTCTGGTCTTTATTCTAGGAAGAGTTGTCTCTGTTATATTTTCATAGATGTATGTGGTTTTAGGAGGAGATTTCCACTGCTCTACTCATGCCACCATCTTGGCTCCTTCTCTGAGCATGAGTTATTTTATTTTTTTATTATTATTTTTTTATTGAAGGGTAGTTGACACACAGTATTACATTAGTTTCAGGTGTACAACACAGTGATTCAACATTTATATACATGATAATTCTAGGAACCAGCTATCACCATACCAAGTTGTTACAATATTTTGACTATATTCCTTATGCTATACATTACATACAGGTTACTTATTTATTTTACAATTGGAAATGCGTATATATATATATATATATATATATATATATATTTCTTGTGAGGGCATCTCTCATATTTATTGATCAAATGGTTGTTGACAACAATAAAATTCTCTATATGGGAGTCAATGCTCAATGCACAATCATTAATCCACCCCAAGCCTAATTTTTGTCAGTCTCCAATCTTTTGAAGCTTAAGGAACAAGTTCTTACATGGAGTACAAATTCTTACATAGTGGATAAGTTACATGGTGAACATTACAGGGGCAGTCATCACAGAAGCTTTCGGTTTTGCTCATGCATTATGAACTATAAACAGTTCAAATACGAATATTCATTTGATTTTTATACTTGATTTATATGTGGATACCACATTTCTCTCTTTATTATTATTATTTTTAATAAAATGCTGAAGTGGTAGGTAGATACAAGATAAAGGTAGAAAACATAGTTTAGTGTTGTAAGAGAGAAAATGTAGATGATCAGGTGTGTGCCTGTAGACTATGTGTTAATCCAAGCAAGACAAGGGCAATAAAACATCCACGGATGCAGAAGATTCGGGTATGAGTTATTCTTAAAATTCAATATTAAATAACACAAAAGACATGTAAAATACGGGTGGCTTTTCTGAACAAAACTATAATAAAACTATTTTACCACTGTATTCTAAGAAGTTACATCCTTCGCATTTACATGCAGTTTGGGCAAAATACAGTCCCCCTGGAATGAGAAACCACACATCTGTAACCAGTTTCATCCTTCTCGGATTGACAGATGACCCTCAGCTACAGATTCTGATTTTTATATTTCTACTTATCACCTACATGTAGAGTGTAACTGGAAACCTGAGCATCATCATCCTCACTTTAGTGGATTCTCACCTTAAAACTGTGATGTACTTTTTTCTCCAAAATTTCTCCTACTTAGAAATCTCGTTCACGTCTGCCTGCATTCCTAGATTATTGTACAGTATATCGACAGGTGACAGGATTATTATGTATAATGCTTGCATATGCCAACTTTTTTTACATATGTTTTTGGAATAACAGAATTTTTTCTCCTGGCTGCCATGTCCTTTGATCGATATGTAGCCATCTGCAAACTCCGGCATTACATGACTATTATGAACTTCAGGGTCTGCAAGAGGCCCATCTTCTGCTGCTGGATGACTACATTGTTGATCATGTTACCACCGCTTAGCTTGGGACTGGATCTGGAATACTGTGCCTCTAATGCCATTGAGCACTTTGTCTGTGATGCTAACCCTATGCTGAAGATCTCATGCTCAGATACATGGCTCATAGAGCAGATGATTATTATCAGTGCTGTGATGTTTTTCCTCATGACTCTGCTGTGTGTGGTTCTCTCCTACATGTACATCATCAGGACAATTCTAAGACTGTCCTCTGCCCAGCAGAGGACAAGAGCCTTTTCCACCTGTTCTTCCCACATTATTGTGGTTTCCATAACCTATGGCAGCTGCATCTTTGTTTATATCAAACCTTCAGGAAAAGATGGAATGGCCATTAAAAAGGGAGTATCAGTACTTACTACTTCCATTTCCCCCATGCTGAACCCATTCATTTACACTCTTGAGGAACAAGTGAAACAAGGCTTTAATGACTTAGTCAAAAGATTTAAGTTGCTGTCAAAGAATTAGGGGAATGTTGATGTCAGTATCCCTAAGCATATTTTCTTCAGTTTCTGTCTAATTTTGCCTTTTCCTGATCTAGATTTGGCCTTCCATTCTGTACCAGCCCTGGTCAAGTCACCCCTTTGATCTCCTTATAAAAAAGTTTCTTTCAGATGATAATTGTAATGAAGAAAAATGAGAATATATGTCTCAGGAAATCTAAGCATGACTTCACTCCTAACATTTACGTTCCAATTCTAAGAGGTTTGGGAAATTTATCTTAAAATATTAATACAATAGTGAACACCATTCCGTTAAATACAACACATACAAAAAACAAACCAAAAACCTTACTTAAAGAAGAGACTTAATTTTGAAAAGAATCAATACTTGTCTAAGTGTTATAAAAAAAATTTCATAAACTGTGGATATGTTTTTAAATGAGGAATAAGTATAAGATTTAGGATTTGAAAGAAGCATTTACTAATGGAAAATCTTTGAAATCACACAATTCACAAATTTTATCGACTGGATCCTATCTAACAGCCAAAGAGTCATGAATTAAGTAACAATGAAGAGAGAAATGCACTTGTAATTTCTGTTAAAGATAAATCGTTCACTGAAGTTACATAAAACGTATTTATATTGGTATCCCAATTAAATTGTTTAATCTTGTATGTAGAGTATTTTAACAAACAGATGGCAGTAAGTCCAAGAAAGCTAATATAGGGCTAGAAGAGTGATATATTAATAAGCCTTAAGCCAATTATATTAGGAATGAACAAATGAGAAACAGAATAAAATGTGAATACAAATATCAATGTGATGATATGTTTTTTTAAATGAAAAATATGTCAATTCAAGAGACCAATTTACACACCTAGTTATAATCCCTCAAGGAAACACGAGCATTTCATTATTCAGTACATTTTGTTCCAACTTCCTCTTCCATAATGCAACATAGTAAAATTACCTTTGATCCTTTTTCTGTATTTCAGTCCACTTCTCATTTCATGGACAGTGTAGGCACGAATTTACCCTTCATTTTTCAACTTCCTAACCTCCAGTTTAGATGACATTCCCACAAGAATTTATTGCTGACCTTGTCTTATGATTCCACCAGCAGGAACCCAGGCCTGGGTTAGTCCGACTCATTCCACTACTGTCATCACTTACCCGCTGCTTTCATTCCTTACCAAACTGCAATTGCATGTTTACTTCTCCTCATTCTACTCTCAACGGCAAATACATTTGACAAGGTCTCCTCATAGGCCAAATTCTAGAAAACTTTATGCCTGACACAGAAATATTAGTTACTTAATAGACAATTATCCAATATAGTGATTTGAAACTTCTGACAATGAAAACTGAGAACTAATATGTGAATAGAAAAAACACAGAAGTAACATTTGACATGAATCTGTGCATAACAGAGTGGGAAAATTACAACATTTCCAGAATATCTCAAACAGCTTTAGTGCATCTCCATATCAACAAGTGTTTCCAAGGGATGGAGAGAAGTAGTCCATCTGAACCAGAAAGGTTGGGGGGAGTATTTGGTGCCTTCTGATGCAACAGGAGAGAGAGAGACAGACGTGGGATGAATGCTTGTAAGCAATAAATGGGTTTTAACTTTATTTCTCCCTTTCATTGATTTCAGTTTCAAAGGTATTTTGTCCTGGGTTTTCCTCTCTGGAGTTACATCTGGCAATAGTTGGCAGGAACTCTGAACTTGAAATCTGTCTGCATGGGTGTGACCCTTTGGTGGGCTGACCCCAGAGATAGTGAGGAGATGCCTAGAACCTCCAATGTAGATAATGGGAAGGCACCAGTGGCTGCAGTAGTAGAAGGTGCACCTTCACCTGGAAAGCCCCTACCTGTGTTGCTTCCAATTGGGGAGCTCTTCGTGGGGGAATTGATCTGGCATAAAGTACCTCCAAGAGGGTTTTGGCCTTCCCCAGAATTGGGGAAGGTTGGAGACATCAGATGCTGCAAAGTTATCTAACTGTGAGATAGAAGGGTGCTTAGAGGCCTGAGTGTCTTTGTAGCAGCTGGCATTGTAGGATCTTTGTTTGTCGAGATAATGAAAGGGTTATTGAGGAGAGAGACAGACTTTTGTATTGCTTGGAGTAGCTGAGTGTTAACCTATGGGATGCCCTTAAAGAAGAGAGACCGTTATTGAGACGATGGATCACGCTCCTGGGACGAGGAAGCAGAAGTCACATTGCAGAAGGTTGTTGTGGAGTGGAAGGAAGGAGCGGTGCCTTCAGCCCGGAGATGGTGGAGGAGCTGGAGCTGGGGTAGGGAAGAGGTGGTACAGAGGATGAGGAGGTGGGGCCAGGAGCTGATCTGCTGCCACGGCCACCGCCTGAGGCACTGCCTCTACTGTGTTAAAAGCACACGTAGCTGTAAAAATAAAAATGGAACAATTGCGGGCTCCTCATGGGGAGGAGTCACCCCTCGCCAGGTTGTGGGGCACTCCACACTCCGCCCCTATACCCAGGATGAGCTGTGGGACATGAGCGTCCAGTACAGGCATAAGCCATCGGAACCTCTGCTGCATGGCTTTTATATCTTTGGGATATGGGGGTGGAAAATATTGTTATGTCTGGTCCTGAAATTAGTAGACTGGCTTCCCTGATGACTCACCCTTCCCTCTTGCAGCGGTTGCAAAGTGCCCTCATGCTTCAGGGTATTAGACACCTCTGGATTGGCTGACAGCTGCCATTAGGGCAGTTTGGCCTAATCAGGGTGATTTATCATACCTACCCACTAGCTGGAAAACATATGTAGAGCTCCTACAGGTATGGCAGAAATTGGGCATGAAAATTTTGTCTGTAGTATGGACATCAAGACTCCAGTGAGGAGTTGTTCAAAGTAGGAATGAGAAATCTGGTGTTCCTTACAGCTTCCACATCTCTCTTTGTGTCCCTAGTGACTACGCTTGACCCCCTCATAGAGGAACCCAAAGTGAGGCTACTTGACCTTTAGCAGATCTGGGGGAGATTGAAACAATAAGATCAGAGAAGTAGGTACAGGCTATGACTGAAAGGAGAGATGCAAAGACCCATCGAGGACACAGAGGAGGGTTGATTTGATAATGGCTGGGGTAGTGAAAGAAAGCTTTGATGGACAGCCCATAGGAACTTGTTAGAACTGTGGCATCAATTAAAGCCTGAGCAGTGCATCTGGCTGCTGAGGACAATGATACAGAAGCTGGAGTCGCAGCCTCACATCTGGCCTGAGTCCCTGCCTGGGGGAAAATACTCAGAATATGCTTGGTACCTCATGCCACAGGAGGGCGATTGGGCATCATGGTCTCAGTCGGGGAGGCAAAGATCCCTATCTTGGGGGACATGGTGGGGAACAGAGGCCACATGTAGAATTAGCAAGTCCTTGGTACCCTTAATTGTCAATTAATTGTACAAAAAGTGTACAATGTGCCTTGATGCTAGTGGACACAGAAACTGAGTGTTCTCTAATTTATAGCAAATAAGAGCATTTTTCGAGAACTTCTGCTGGGATAGATGGCTATGGAGGTAAGCCAATTAGAGTGAAGAAAGTCCAAATCCCACTGGGGCTGGGGAATGTAACCCCAAAGGAGTGTATACTGTGAACATTTCTCCCATCCTTGACTATACTTTGGAGGGAGATATCCTGCAGGGCCTGTGGCAACACACCACTGCAGGTGAGTGCAGAATGAGGATGCATGTGGTGAAGGCCGTTCTGAGGTGACATGCTAAGCATCCACCTGTAGCTATGTATTTTGCATTTGCAGATGACAAATGCTAAGCAGTGTAAGTAGATTGGGGTGCACAAGGAAATTGGAGAAGCTCTACAAGAGTTAGAGAATCATAAAGCCCACTCATAGTCCTTTTAATTCTCCAGTGTGACCAGTAAAATGTCTAGATTGCTCCTGGCATATGACCATGGACTATAGGGAATTGACCATTATGGATACTCTCAATCATGAACTGGGAATGTATAATTATATTGTAGTCCTGGCTAATGCTTTCTTCTTTACTGACATAGCACATAAAAGTCCGGAACAGTTTGCATTCACGTGGGAAGGCTCGCAGTGCACATTCACTGTCCACGCACAGGGATTCCTCCACAAACCCACCATATGTCATGGAATTGTAGCCGCATGGGAGAAACCGCATACAATGTGGTTGTATCACTACATTTTCATGCTCACATCTGATTCTCCTGCAGATTTAGAAGGGGCAGTTCCTAGAATGCTGCAACATCTACAAGAGAAAGGATGGGCTGTGAACAGCATCAAGGTTCAGGGAACTGGGTAGTCTATAAATTCTTATGGGTTGTCTTGCTTGTAAAACTAAAGTTATACCAAAAACAGGCATAGACAAGGTCCAGGCTTTCCCTCCTCCTACCACTGTGGCAGTATTACATGAGTTTTGGGGTCTCTTGGGATACTGGAGATTATTTATCTTGCACTTGGCACAAATTCTGAACCCCTTATACTGGTTGGTACAATTCGGCGTCAGGTGGGACTGGGGTGAAACATGTGCAGCTGATTTTATTGCTGCTGACTGAGCAGCCAAGCAGCCAAAGCCATAGAGGCCTTGAGTGTAATGGACTCATGAACATCATGTGAGTTAGATGCTCATATAACCAAAGATCTTAATGGATTGGGTCTTTAGCAGCGACTTGAACATGCCAACCTATTGGATTCTGGTCACAACTATGGAAAGGAGAAGATTTCTGGTACACCTTGATAGAGAATCAACTGGCTGCTGTGTATCATGTCTTGCTGGCTATGGAACCAATCACTGGAACAGCTTCAGCTAAGGTAATAACCACCTATCCCATTGCAGGGTGGGTGCAAACTGTACCCAAAGGTGATTGAGTGGTGGGCACATTTGTTTGCTCTGGCCAAATGAGGTGCATGCTTACAGCAGCATAGTGCTCTGTCTTCCAGCCCCGTAAGTGGAAAACTCCAGTGAGTAATGGGGCCAGTGACATACAGTATTGGCAAGCAGTAAAAACTTGCCTTTGAGCCATGGTAGCCAAGAGTCCTTATTAAGACAGAAAAGCCCCTATACCTGATGATGCTGGTTATACAGATAACTCAAGTTGTGGGCAGCCCCAAAGTGGAGGGCTGTGACTTCCCTCCCAAGACTGAGACAATATGATTGGAGGATGGAGACGCCAAGAGCAGACAATGGGCTGAGTTGCCGGCACTATGGCTTGCAATCACCCAGGAGCCCTACACTATGGTTGTCTGCAATGACAGCTAGGCCATCCATCAGGGCTTGACCCTGTGGCTACTAACATGGTGCCATGCTATCTGGATGGTTGGTCACCAGCCCCACTGGGAGCAAGAGTTGTGGCAAGACCTATGGGCCTCTGGTCAGACTAGGACAGTTACTGTACAGCACATGATTGGCCATTTGCCTTTGGTATCCCCAGGGAATGATAAAGCAGACTTATCATTACAGGTTTGCTGGCTAGAAGGAAAGTCTACCTCTGAGGTAGTTCACTGGTTGCATCAGAATCTGTTGCACACAGGGAAGAATACAACGTTAGTTATAGTCTGTATTTGGGGCATGCTGCTGACCTTTTAGAAAGTCAGCAGAGCCCAGAAGGAATGCCTTGTGTGCTCTAAGAGGGACTTACACTGAGTCCTGGAGCAACATGGGACAGCATTAAAGGGGCTGATACCACTTGTCAGGTGACAGTAGATTATATTGGGCCTCTGCCAATATGAGAAGGATATTGGTATACCGTGACTTGTGTTGATGCAGCTACTGGACTATTCTTTTCTTTTCCTGCACATCTTGCAGATAAGAAATGACCAAAACGTACCTAGAATGTCTTTTTGCAGCCTGTGGCCGACTGCAGGTGATTAAAAGTTATCAAGGCATCCATTCTACTGGATGTGCAGTACAAGAATGGGTTCAGCAATTAGGAATAAAATAGAAGTTTCATGTACCACATAACCCTATTGGGGAAGGCATGATAGAGAGGTACGATGGTTTGTAGAAATCTGTTCTGAAGTCAGACACCAATAGTCTTTCAGCAGGTCTTGTCATCTTGCTTATGGACATGCAGTGCTACAGCATTTGGGTGAGAATCCCTCAAGGAGAGCCTCGAGTCCTGTGGACATACGAACACACATTGTTGTCCGTCCTATACAGTTGTATTTGAAAACCAAAAAGCAGTTATTGCAGCCAGTATATGGCCATCGGGGCAAAATCCTCCTGCCAGGACCATCTGCTTTTAACCCTGGGGGCTCTGTCGAGTGGACGTGATCCTGGAGATTTTGACTCATGGACCAGTGATGGCTGACCCTTCTGCTACCTTTGGAAAAAGGTCTGGAAGCTGGACTTCTCTGTGTTCCTGGAGTAAAAGCAGAGTGGTTCCCAATGATCACAGGACTGTTCCCAGAATGACTGGGAGGTAAGAGAATCTTATGGGGAAGTTTTCTTTTTATGTAAATGGCCAGTACACATACATCCTGCAGCAATATATACTGACCCACCTGTAACTCCCACAGTGATGGGGGAGAAAGTCTGGTAAACCAGACCAGAATGAGATCACATTGCTGCCACTGTGCCATCACAGGACCACTCTCTTGCATGCCTAATATCTGATGGATAAGATTTGCATATTCTGGTGTTAGTGAAACATGTGTTTTATTGCCCTTAATGTTATTTTCTTCTATAATCTCTGTTTCTTTGACCCTCCCCATTTCTCCAGATGCCACCTTAGGACAGCTCTGAACTCCCTAACTACTGGCTTCCTGTGGAATGGGCAAGCTAAGGACTTAAAGTGCATAGGACTTTGAACCTTGGTAAATTCTCTGGATTGAGGATTATCATGATTTTTTTGCTGTTGTTGTTGTATGCTATTAGTCTGGTTCCAGTACTCCTGTTTTCTTGAACAGCACCCATCACAGAAGATGGGTAGTGAGTAGATTGTGAGGTGAAGTTTCTGAAGTGTGGCATGTAGATAAAAGTGCAATACTTCCAGAATCTCCCGCCAGTCCTTAGTGTGCCTCCATGTCAACAGGTAATTATAAGGAGCTGTTGGCGGCCAGGGCCTATCTGGACTGGAAAGGTTTGGTTGGGTCCTTTTACAGTGGGGTTTTGTTAGATAGAAGAGAGCAGGGGTAGACGAAATCTTGAAAGCAATAAATGGGTTTTTCCCACTTTATTTCTCCCTTTGATTGATTTTGGCTTCAAACGTTATTCGCCCTGTGCTGGGAGCATATTTTTCCACCCAGAGTTACCAGGGGGCCCAGAGATAGACAGGCTTAGAGAAACAGAGTCAGGGACACATTCACATGGGTCTGTTTCCATGCTTCCTGTCGTATCCTTTGGTCTATTTTTCATTCTACCCCCAATAAAATTTTGTTCTTTTTCAGGGGTGTTTTTCTAGACTTCATCTTCTGCATTGCCAAACAAATTTTAGAATGAGACTTTCACTTTACAGAAAAATAGTTTGCTAGTATTTTGATGGACTTTTTGAAATGGATTGATTGATTGACCAAATCAATGCAACAAATGGTCAGTGTACAATTTACGTTTGTAGATTATAGTGTCTTCCAATCTATTAACATGGTATCTCTGCTCACTCATTTAGTTATTCTTTAACTTCTTTCAATATCTTACAGTTTTACATTTGAGTGCATATTTGTGCACTTAGAATTACTGCAAATGACAAATTAATTTTATTTATAAGTATTCATTGGTTTTGAATGATATTATAAAGGAAATGATTGCAAGTACTTATCTTCTAATTTCTCACCTTAAGTACATAGCAGCAAAATTTATTATTGTGTATTCACTTGTTGTCCATGAACTTTAAGTTGCCTAATAAATTCTAAAACTTTTTCTTAGATTATTTTGGATTTGCAGCATAGACATAAATTCTTTTCTAAATGAACAACTTTATGCATTAAAAAAATTCTTATATCTATTGTCCTTTTCTGTTAATTGTTCTATTTAGTGCCTCCAATATAATGTTGAGCAAAAAATGATGAATCAAATGTCATTTTCTTATTACAGACACAGATGTATGCTATCAACATTCAACATTGAGCATGACGTTTGCTCAGCATTTGTGGGTATATAAACAGTTGATCAGATTAGAGAAGTTCCCTTTTTTTTTGATGGATTATCAAAAATAGATATGGAATTTTATACATTTTAAAATCAACTGAGAGACTCATAGGATTTTATTCATATTCTGTGAATGTGATGACTGTATTAATTATTTTCAAATATCAAACCAGCCTATGATCTCAGGAATTAATAGAAGTATATGTTGGTTTGCCATCCTTTCTGTATTGCACTAGACCTATGTTGTTAACATTTATTTGGGACATTTGTATGTTTAATCACAAGACAGATTATTCTGAAATATTCCTTCCCTGTATTGTGTGACAGAGTATTATTGAAGAACAGCATCATTGAGATATAGTTCATATACCATACATTTAACCCAGTTAAAATGTATGATTTAATGGTTTTTAGTATATTCATATATATGGGCCACTATCAGCATAGTCCATTTAAGGATATTTCCATCACTTCCAAAGAGGCCCCCATTTAGCTTTTATGTCCAACATATGTCCCCTTCCCATCCTTAAGCAATCGCTAATCTGATTTGTCTTAATATATTTTCCTATTCTGAGGTTTCATATGAATGAAATCATATGATATTTTTTCTTTGTGACAGGCTTCTATCACTCAGCACAATGTTTCCAAAATTCATCCAAGTCATAGCTTGTATTAGTTCTTCATTTTCATGGCCTATACCATTCATCAGAGTATTAAATATAACCAGTCATGCAGAGATTGCCATATAGACTATAGAACAGGCACAGGCATATGCTGGAATAGGACCCCTTTGAAATATAAATGTATATGAATATAGCACATTTAATGTATTCATTCATCCACTGATAGTCACTTGGTTCTTTTCCACATTTTTGTTTTTTTGATTAATGCTTCCATAAACACTTGTATATGGGTTTTTGTGTGGATATGTTTTCATTTCTCTTAGGTATATATTTAGGAATGGAATTGTGGTGAATAGAGTCATATTATACTCTACATTTAATCTTTTGTGTAAATGCAAGACTTTTCCAGCATGGCTGCACCATTTTACATTCCCAGAAGCACTGTATGAGCATTCGTATTTTCCCACAATTTTGTCAGTACTTGTTATTAACTGACTTTTTTATTCTATCCATCCTATTGGCTGTGAAGAGTTATCTCGTTCCATTGATTTATTTTTCCATGATGATTAATAATATTCAACACTTTTTTTTGTGTTTACTGGTCATTTGGATATCTGTTTTGGATGAAGGATAACAATATTAGCTATAATGTACATTAAACCACATATAAATACATGTATAAATATATATATCATGTATACAGATCAATGTATGCTTAGTGAATTTTCACAAAGTAAATGCATCCTTGTAACCATAGTCAGAATAGGGATTAATTATTATCAAAGAATCCCCTTCCATACCAAAGAATACTTATCTGTTCAAAGGTGACAAGAGTCTTGACCTTAACAGTTGCAATAATTATTTATAACTTTTCTTTAGTTTATATAAGTCAAATCACAAAGTTCCTGTTTTTTTTGCATCCAAAATTATATTTGTGAGCTTATACATATTGTCTTATTAAGTCATTGACCGTTTTCATTGCATAAATATATAACAATTCATTCTTTTACTACTCAAGATCAGTATGGTGATTCCAGTTTGTTGGTATTTATAAGGAATGCTGCTATGCACATTTTTCATACTTCATTTATTTGTGGTATTTATTAGCAATATTGCTATGCACATTTTTATTCTTCATTTGAGGAACATATAAATATTTCTCTTGCTTCACTATTACATACTTAGGAGTGCTATTATTGTATCAAGAATAATGAATAAGGTTGATTTCTTTCCTGGCTATTATGAATAATGCTGCAGTAAGCATGGGAGTGCGTGGGTCCCTTCAGCACCTGTTTTCATTTCCTTTGTCTATGTCCCCAAAGTGGATTGTTGGATCAGAAGGCA
Organism: Manis pentadactyla; assembly: GCF_030020395.1. Classification (NCBI taxonomy): domain Eukaryota; kingdom Metazoa; phylum Chordata; class Mammalia; order Pholidota; family Manidae; genus Manis; species Manis pentadactyla. The sequence goes on from NC_080028.1 coordinate 41,428,817, forward strand.
CTCTGTTTTTAGTTTTCTGAAGACAATCCATACTGTTTTCCAAAATGGCTGACCAATTAACATTCCCACAGGCAATGTAGTAGGGTTCCTATTATTTGGCATCCTCACCAATATTTATTACCTATTGTTTTCTTGATGATAGGCATTCTAACAGGTGGTAACTGATAGTTCATTGTGGTTTTGATTTGCATTTTCTGGTTCTTTATGATGATCATATTTTCATATACCTGTTCTCCATGTGAATGACTTCTTTTAAAAATGCCTGGTTAGTTCAACTGTTTATTTTTTAAATCAGGTTTTCATTTTGTTGTTGCTATTAAGTTGTATGTGTTTCCTACATGTTTTGGATTTTTTGAGATCCCTAAATACAGTTTATCTGGTATGGTTTGCAAAAATGTTCTCCTGTTTGGTAGTTTGCCTTATCAGTTTGTTGATGGTTTCCTTCCGAGCAAAATTTTCATAGTTCAATGTTGTCCTACTTATTGATTTTTGCTTTTGTCATTTGTGGTTTTGTGTCATATCCAAAATATTATTCCCAAGACTAATGTAAAGGAGGTTCTTCCCTATACTGTCTCCTAGGAGCTTTATAATTTCAAGTCTTATGTTCCCATACTTAATTCATTTCTGGTTAATTTTCATGAGCTGTGGAAGAGTCGAGTCCAATTCTATTTTCCTGTATGTGGTCATCCAGTTTCCCAACACCATTATTGTAAATATTCCTTTCTCCAATAAGTGTTCTTGGGTTCCTTGTCCTATAATATATGTGGAGGTTTATTTCTGGGCTGTCTATTCTCCTGCATTGGTATATGTGCCTGTTTTTATGCCAGAACCATAGTGTTTCAACTGTAGCTTTGTAATATAGTTTGAAATCAGGAAGTGTGATACCTTCAGATTTGTTCTTTTATCTAGTTATTACTCTGGTTCATAGAAAGCTATGAAAATCAATATTAAAATATTTAACTTTTTATTCAATATTAATAAATATTAAACAAAAATTGTATAAATATTAAATATTTATTAAATAAATTATTTGATATTAATGAAATCAATATATATTAAACAAAAATAATTTCAAATATAAATAACAGGACTCATTTAAAAAGTATGAAGCCGGGGGTGGAGCCAAGATGGCGGCGATTGCACAGCAGCGGACCACATATATTTATGAAAATATAACAAAGACAACTCTCCCTAGAATAGAGACCAGAGGACACAGGACAACATCCAGACCACATCCACACCTGCGAGAAACCAACGCCTCGTGAAGGGGGTAAGATACAAGCCCGAGCCTAGCGGGACCTGAGCGCCTCTCCACCCAACTCCCAGCGGGAGGAGAGGAGTCAGAGCGGGGAGTGAGAGGGAGCCCAGGACTGCTGAACACCCAGACCCCATCATCCGGACCAGAGCACAGACACAGACCAGAGCACAGACACAGTGCATGCGTAAGGTCCTGGATACTAGGGTAACAGTGCAGCAAGACTGGTGAGCAGGTCCGTGAGGCCGGTGCCGGAGAACAAAGAAAATCGAGCAGCTTTTTTTTTTTTTTTTGGCGAGTGCATTTTGGAAGTCTTAAAGGGACATATACCCCAATTCTAGGGAAACAGGGCAGCAAGACCAGTGAGCTGGTCCCTGAGGCCGGCGCCTGACGACAAAGAAAGTGAGTGGATTTTTTAAAAAAATTATTTATTTAATTTTTGTTGTTTTGTTTTGGCGAGTGCTTTTTGAAAGTCTTAAAGGGACAGGGTGGGACACTTAGTCCAGAAGCATGGAATCTGGGGATCTCTGGGCACTCTAACCCCCTGGGCAGCAGGGAGCACGGAGACCCCTCATAGAGATAAATAGCCTCCCAGCCACTCCCCCTACAACGTGGCTCCACCATTTTGGAGTTGCAGCCCGAGCCAGGCCGCACCCACAGCAACAGCAGAGATAAACTCCATAGCTGCCGGGAAGGAATCAGAAGCCCTGTCTGAGAGCAGCTGCCCAGCAAAAGCCACTAGAGGTCGCTGTTCTCCCAGGAGAGGAAGGCCACAAACCAACAAGAAGGGAAGTTCTTCCAGCCGTAACTTTCCCAGCTCTGCAAACTGTTCCTATCACCATGAAAAGGCAAAATTACAGGCAAACCAAGATCACAGAGACAACACCAGAGAAGGAGACAGACCTAACCAGTCTCCCTGAAAAAGAACTCAAAATAAAAATCATAAACATGCTGACGGAGATGCAGAGGAATATGCAAGAGCAATGGGATAAAGTCTGGAGGGAGATCACAGATGCCAGGAAGGAGATCACAGAAGTGAAACAAACTCTGGAAGGATTTATAAGCAGAATGGATAGGATGCAAGAGGCCATTGATGGAATTGAAACCAGAGAACAGGAACACATAGAAGCTGACATAGAGAGAGATAAAAGGATCCCCAGGAATGAAACAATATTAAGAGAACTGTGTGACTAATCCAAAAGAAACATTATCTGCATTATAGGGGTACCAGAAGAAGAAGAAGAGAGAAAAAGGGATAGAAAGTGTCTTAGAAGAAATAATTGCTGAAAACTTCCCCAAACTGGGGGAGGAAATAATCGAACAGACCACAGAAATACACAGAACCCCCAACAAAAAGGACCCAAGGAGGACAACACCAAGACACATAATAATTAAAATGGCAAAGATCAAGGACAAGGAAAGAGTTTTAAAGGCAGCTAGAGAGAAAAAGGTCACCTTTAAAGGAAAACCACTCAGGCTATGACCAGACTTCTCGATAGGAACCTTACAGGCCAGAAGAGAATGGCATGATATATTTAATGCAATGAAAAAGAAGGGCCTTGAACCAAGGACACTGTATCCAGCACAATTATCATTTAAATATGATGGAGGGATTAAACAATTTCCAGAAAGCAAAAGCTGAGGGAATTTGCCTCCCACAAACCACCTCTACAGGGCATCTTACAGGGACTGATCAAGATGGGAGCACTCCTAAAAAGAGCACAGAACAAAACACCCAACATATGAAGAATGGAGGAGGAGGAATAAGAAGGGAGAGAAGAAAAGAATCTCCAGACAGTGTATATAACAGCTCAATAAGCGAGATAAGTTAGGCAGTAAGATACTAAAGAGGCTAACCTTGAACCTTTGCTAACCACGAATTTAAAGCCTGCAATGGCAATAAGTACATATCTCTCAATAGTCACCCTAAATGTAAATGGACTTAATGCACCAATCAAAAGACACAGAGTAATAGAATGGATAAAAAAGCAAGACCCACCCATATGCTGCTTACAAGAAACTCACCTTAAAACCAAAGACATGCACAGGCTAAAAGTCAAGGGATGGGAAAACATATTTCAGGCAAACAACAGCGAGAAGGAAGCAGGGGTTGCAGTACTAATATCAGACAAAATAGACTTCAAAACAAAGAAAGTAACAAGAGATAAAGAAGGACACTACATAATGATAAAGGGCTCAGTCCAACAAGAGGATATAACCATTCTAAATATATATGCACCCAACACACGAGCACCAGCATATGTGAAACAAATACTAAAAGAAGTAAAGGGGTAAATAGACTGCAATGCATTCATTTTAGGAGACTTCAACACACCACTCACCCCAAAGGATAGATCCAATGGGCAGAAAACAAGTAAGGACACAGAGACACTGAACAAAACAGAAGAACAGATGGGCCTAATAGACATCTATAGACCTCTGCATCCAAAAGCAACAGGATATACATTCTTCTCAAGTGCACATGGGACATTCTCCAGAATAGACCACATACTAGCCCACAAAAAGAGCCTCAGTAAATTCCAAATATTGAAATTCTACCAACCAATTTTTCAGACTACAAAGGGAAAACAAGAAATAAATCCAACAAAGAAAACAAAAATGCTCACAAACACATGGAGGCTTAACAACATGATCCTAAATAATCAATGGATCAACGAACAGATTAAAATAGAGATCAAGGAATATATGGAAACAAATGACAACAACAACACAAAGCCCCAACTTCTGGGGAACGCAGCGAAAGCAGTCTTAAGAGGAAAGTATATAGCAAACCAGGCATATTTAAAGAATTAAGAACAATCCCAAATGAATAGTCTAATGTCACAATTATCGAAATTGGAAAAAGAAGAACAAATGAGGCCTAAGGTCAGCAGAAGGAGGGACATAATAAAGATCAGAGAAGGAATAAATAAAATTGAGAAGAATAAAACAATAGAAAAAAATGAATGAAACCAAGAACTGGTTCTTCAAGAAAATAAACAAAATAGATAAGCCTCTAGACAGACTTATTAAGAGAAAAAGAGAGTCAACACATATCAACAGAATTAGAAACGAGAAAGGAAAAATCATGACGGACCCCACAGAAATACAAATAATTATTAGAGAATACTATGAAAACCTATATGGTAACAATATGGAAAACCTAGGAGAAATGGACAACTTCTTAGAAAAATACAACCTTCCAAGAATGACCCAGAAAGAAACAGAAAATATAAACAGACCAATTACCAACAATGAAATTGAAGTGGTAATCAAAAAACTACCCAAGAACAAAACCCCCGGGACAGATGGATTTACACCAGAATTTTATCAAACATAGAGAGAAGACATAACACCCATTCTCCTTAAAGTTTTCCAAAAAATAGAAGAGGAGGGAATACTCCCAAACTCATTCTATGAAGCCCACATCACCTAATACCAAAACCAGGCAAAGACCCCACCAAAAAAGAAAACTACAGACCAATATCCCTGATGAATGCAGATGCAAAAATACTCAACAAAATATTAGCAAACCGAATTCAAAAATACATCAAGAGGATCATACACCATGACCAAGTGGGATTCATCCCAGGGATGCAAGGATGGTACAACATTCGAAAGTCCATCAACATCATCCACCACATCAACAAAAAGAAGGACCAAAACTACATGATCATCTCCATAGATGCTGAAAAAGCATTTGACAAAATTCAACATCCATTCATGATAAAAACTCTCAGCAAAATGGGAATAGAGGGCAAGTACCTGAACATAATAAACGCCAAATATGATAAATGCACAGCCAACATTATACTTAACAGCGGAAGCTGAAAGCTTTTCTGCTGAGATCAGGAACAAGACAGGGATGCCCACTCTCCCCACTGCTATTTAACATAGTACTGGAGGTCCTAGCCACGGCAATCAGACAAAACAAAGAAATACAAGGAATCCAGATTGGTAAAAAAGAAGTTAAACTGTCACTATTTGCAGATGACATGATATTGTACATAAAAAACCCTAAAGACTCCTCTCCAAAACTATAAGAACTGATATCGGAATACAGCAACGTTGCAGAATACAAAATTAGCACACAGAAATCTGTGGCTTTCCTATATACTAACAATGAACCAATAGAAAGAGAAATCAGCAAAACAATTTCATTCATAATTGCATAAAAAAGAATAAAATACCTAGGAATAAACCTAACCAAAGAAGTGAAAGACCTATACCCTGAAAACTACAAGTCACTCTTAAGAGAAATTAAAGGGGACACTAACAAATGTTAACTCATCCCATGCTCATGGCTAGGAAGAATTAATAAACTCAAAATGGCCACCCTGCCCAAAGCAATATACAGATTTGATGCAATCCCTATCAAATTACCAGCAACATTCTTCAACAATCTGGAACAAATAATTCAAAAATTCATATGGAAACACCAAAGACCCCAAATAGACAAAGCAATCCTAAGAAAGAAGGATAAAGAAGGGGGGATCTCACTCCCTAACTTCAAGCTCTACTACAAAGCCATAGTAATCAATACAATTTGGTACTATCACAAGAACAGAGCCACAGACCAGTGGAACAGATAAGAGACTACAGACATTAACCCAAACATATATGGTCAATTAATATTTGATAAAGGAGCCATGGACATACAATGGCAAAATGACAGTCTCTTCCACAGATGGTGCTGGCCAAACTGGACAGCTACATGTAGGAGAATGAAACTGGACCATTGTCTATCCCCATACACAAAAGTAAATTCAAAATGGATCAAAGACCTGAATGTAAGTCATTAAACCATAAAACTCTTAGAAAAAAACATAGGCAAAAACCTCTTAGACATAAACATGAGTGACCTCTTCTTGAACATATCTCCCTGGGCAAGGCAAACAACAGCAAAAATGAACAAGTTTGACTATATTAAGCTGAAAAGCTTCTGTACAGCAAAAGACACCATCAACAGAACAAAAAGGAACCCTACAGTATGGGAGAATATATTTGTAAATGACAGATTCGATAAAGTCTTGACGTCCAAAATACATAAAGAGCTCACACACCTCAACAAACAAAAAACAAATAATCCAATTAAAAAATGGGCAGAGGAACTGAACAGACAGTTCTCCAGAAAGGAAGTACAGATGGCCAACAGACACATGAAAAGATGCTCCACATCGCTAATTGTCAGAGAAATGCCAATTAAAACCACAATGAGTTATCACCTCACACCAGTAAGGATGGCTACCATCCGAAAGACAAACAGCAACAAATGTTGGCGAGGTTGTGGAGAAAGGGGAACACTCCTAGACTGCTGGTGAGAATGTAAATTAGTTCAACCATTGTGGAAAGCAGTATGGAGCTTCCTCAAAATGCTCAAAATAGACTTACCATTTGACCCAGGAATACCACTCCTAGGAATTTACTCTAAGAACGCAGCACTCAAGTTTGAAAAAGACAGATGCACCCCTATGTTTATCGCAGCACTATTTACAATAGCCAAGAATTGGAAGCAACCTATCTGTTCATCAGTAGATGAATGGATAAAGAAGATGTGGTACATATACACAATGGAATATTGCTCAGCCATAAGAAGAAAACAAATCCTACCATTTGCAACAACATGGATGGAGGTAGAGGGTATTATGCTCACTGAAATAAGCCAAGTGGAGAAAGAGAATACCAAGTGATTTCACTCATCTGTGGAGTATAAGAACAAAGGAAAAACTGAAGGAACAAAACAGCAGCGGAATCACAGAACCCAAGAATGGACTAACAGGTACCAGAGGGAAAGGGACTGGGTAGGATGGGTGGGTAGGGAGGGATAAGAGGGGGAAGAAGAAAGGGGTTATTATGATCAGCATGCATAATGTGGGGGTGGGAGAAACGGGAGGGCTATAGAACACAGAGAAGACAAATGGTGATTCTACAACATTTTGCTATGCTGATGGACAGTAACTGTGAAGGGGTTTGTGGGGGGGACGTGGTATAGGGGAGAGCCTAGTAAACATAATATTCTTCATGTAATTGTAGATTAATGATAACAAAAAAAAAAGGAAAGAAAAAGGGGATTACTCCCTGATAGGATAAAACTAACTAAATGAACGATTAAAGCATGCTTTAAATATCCTTAATTTTGATCATTTAAAGGGTGTCAGATGATCAGCTATGGAAGTTCATTTTTCTGATAATATTCCTTTCTCTTAAAAAAAAAAAAAAGCAGTTCCTTTGTGGTGATCTCCAATAAGTTCTTCACAATGACATAAAGGGCATATCAAAGTGTGGGCAAAGGGTTTGTTTGTGTTTATACAGAGGATCAAAGCCTAATTTGGCTACCCAGAAAACGAATTAAGATACGATATGAAGAACTTCCAACATCAACATTTTCCAGAAGAGTCATTCCAGTAGATGAACATCAAAAAACTTCAACAACAATCCTGGCGCTGTTGCAGTTGTAGCTGCATGCATCCCACCGGTTCCTTTAGTTGCCATTGGAATGAAGAAGGAGATATCTAAGCTGGCCTGTGCATACAGTAAAACAACAAATTTGACTGGATCTATACTGTCGGAACTCAACCAAGAATTAGGAGAAGTGCAAGTTGCAGCGCTCCAAAATCTTGTGACTACAGACTATCTACTGTTAAAAGAACATATGGGATGTGAACAGTTCCCAGGAATGTGTTGTTTTAATTTGTCTGATTTTTCTCAAACTATTCAAATTCAGTTAGACCATATCCATCATGTCATTGGTAAGTTTTCACAAATGCCTGTGGTGCCTAACTGGTTTTCTTGGTTTCACTGGAGATGGCTGGTAATTGTAGGTCTGCTTTGGTTATGTAGCGGTATTCCTATTATGTTAATGTGTGTGAGCAATTTAATTAGTAGTTCAAAACCTATACACGCTTATGTTACTCTACAAGAAGATATGTCAAAGAAATAATCAATCTTCCCAGGTTTTCTTCCGTCTGCTACTTGTATAGCTTTTCTTCTTCCTTCCTGATTACAACCCTTAAGTAGAATTCGTGCCTCATAACGAAATTACCGAGTATCATAATTCTTCCAAGTGGTAAAGATACCTCAAGACAAATGCTGAGCATAAAAGCCACAGGGCATAAATCTGCAAAGAAGTAAAAAGCTAACCTTTTCAAAGAATATTGCTTCTCTCTCACTTACCAACTTTACATATCCCTGTATGGCCCGGAAATTGACTGGTTAGCCAGAGATGGGTAAGATTCCTCAAGGGAGGAACAACCTAAGACAGGCACAGTCACAGGGGGGCCATCAGGTGAGAAATTGGGGATCAACAGAGGTGAGGCATAGAAACACACCCCCTTGTTTTGAGAGAAATCTTCTGCATCCATGGATGTTTTGTTGCCCTTGTCTAGCTTGGATTAATACTTAGTCTATAGGCACACACCTGATCATCTACATTTGCCCTCTTACAGCACTAAACTATGTTTTCTACCTTTATCTTGCATCTACCCAGCACTTCAGCATTTTATTAAAAATAATAATAATATTAGCAATAATAATAAGGGAGAAATGTGGGATTCACATATAAATCAAGTATAAAAATCAAACGAATATTCATATTTGACCTGATTGTTTATAGTTTATAATGTGTGATCAAAACCGAAAGTTTCTGTGATGACTGCCCTCGCACTGTTCACCACGTAAGAACTTATTCTCTATGTAAGAATTTGTTCACCATGTGAGAACTTGTTCGTTATGCTTCAGAAGATTGGAGACTGTTGAGAACTAGGCTTGGGGTTGATTAATGATTGTGCATTGAGTCCCCTATACAGAGATTTATTGTTGTTAACAACCATTTGATCAATAAATATGAGAGATGCCTTCTCAAAAAAAAAATACAGTTGAATGTGAAAATAAAATAAAATAAAATAAAAAGTATGAAGCATGAAGGATATGAAAAATGTATGAGGCCTATTCAGAAAAAAATAATTTTTTTCTGAAAGGTAACATGAAATTCAATGTATATAAAATAGCATAAATAAAGACCAACTTAAAAGTGGTCAAATATTTGCAACATATATCACAAATTATTAATAAAGAATAAGTAATAACAATGCTCAGTTCTAGGAAATAGTATAAAAAAGGAAAAGATATTTATAGTAAAATGACTGCAACACACCTGAAAGTTGATACATAAAAAAACATGTTTATAATAAAAATAATAGACTAATATAATAAGCTCAAGGTAATCATTCTTTATAATAGTGAATTTTTTCTTTAAGAAGTCATAAAGTTTCAACTGTTAGGATTGATTTCAAATCATAATGTAATGAACCAAAAATAAATATTACTTATTCTCCAAATGGTGATAAAATTTATAACCATTGAGTAAAAAAAAAGTTTGTTTTTAATTATTAAAGTAGTTTGAAAACCTACCTACAAAGGACATTTCATATTTATGAATATACCAATTAATAAGAATATACTACATGGAATTTTATGGAAGGGTATAATAGAGACATTAAGTGTCATTATTACTTTTAAGCTTAATTTTTCCATTTTTGTTGTGTTAATGTTTTAATAATACATAGCAATTATACAAGGTGAAAATACGTTGCCAAAGAGCAAAAATACTTGTATTCTGTCATGGTAATTAGCAGTTAAAGATGTTATTGAATAATAGGATATAAAGGTAGGCTTGCTCTTTTTCTTTCGATTTTTATTTTCTGTGAAGTCCTCTGTTGCATATCACTGTGGAATCTTCAGTTCTCTGAGGACATTGTCCCCACTGCTGCCTGTTTCAGGGTCTTTGCCAAAAGATTACACAAGAGATTCATAAATAACTTTGGATCCTAATTCATCTGGGACTTGAGTCCACATACAAGCCATGCAAACCTTTCCTCATCCTTCTAACCCTCAGGATGTTCAGGGATAAACAAGCAACTGAAACCAGTATGTCTGTAGTCTTTGAGAGACTAAGAAAATCGTTTTCTTTAAGAAACAGTTTGATATATTTTACCAAGATCAATGGATAGTTAATTGAATTGTGGTAAAAAGAAACAAGAGGTTATAATTTTGAGTTAATTGAAGATTTTGATAGGGCTGGATCTGTATATCAACAAATGTTAGGTCACTTAAAAATAGGTGAAACAAAGGACTTCTGGAAGCAACCTTGAATTGGAAATCATCAGTTGACATAACTTAGATTCCTGTAGTTTTTTAAAAGACAAAATAAGGAAACATATATTAGTGAAACAATAGTGTCTATTTATTTTTTCAAGATATTTAGGAGCAAGGACATGGCTCAAATTTCCTGACTTGTGTAAAGCACAGGGTGTTAAGACTGAAGAAAAGAGAGGTAGGTGGGTGTAATGTTTCTTTTTCTATGTCTCGAGTCTCTTATTCTACTTAATTATTTTAATTGCTTAATCTATTGCAACTATTCATTTAATTTATTGTTAGTTGTGTGATATTCATACTCAAGGGAGTGCCCAGCTAATCCTAAAACATCAAACCAGGGCCATCCTTACATTCTTTACCAAAACCTGAAAAGTCTTAGGTATTTAGTATGGGAAATGGGCAGATGGTGTGTACAGAGTATATCCTACTTCTGAAGAAAAGGATATTTTAAACTCATTAAGTGAAACCTTTACATAGCCAGTTACTTAGAATTTGCATAACGATTGATGTGGTTTTTCATCAAATTATTTATGGCCTTTAAGAAGCATTGGAGATTGAAGTCATTTTAGAAGGAATTAGTGAAGTTATTTGTTGTTAAGTAAGGATCCACCACAGAGCAGGCAATGGTCCAAAAGCAGAATTTAAGAGTTTTATTCTGTGGTGTGAATATATTTCTGGCAAGTGTATTGAGTAAATATGGATAGAATCCAAAAAACGAAAGCTATTTCTCTGCCAAACACAGTGGTAAGTTAGGTAACAATTTTTGCCTCAATGTAGGTATTATATAAATGCTGAGTACATAGTCAGGTCAGGGTGTGACTTAGGACCCACCCAGAACGTTTCCTACACCAAACATAAAAGCCACCAGTAATCTCCTAAATTAGAGTTAAGATATGGCAAAAGTAAGAGTTGTCAGAGTAGTTTTAAAATTGAGTCCACATAATAAATATTATAACTTATCTAGGTCTCGGGATAAATATTACCTTGAATTAACTCTATATCTTAGCTCTGAGGTTATTGCATTAAACAAGATGAAAATGCTGTTTCCAACAAATTTTTTACATCCGCTATTAAGCATAAAGTGTGACAGAAACACAGAGAAAGTTCTTAATGTGGCTTGGGAGATTTGGAAGGACTTCTCTGAAGAGTTAAATAGAAACAGAGGAATGAATCACAAAGACCCAGGTATAGGTCAGAATCAGCCTAATGGATGTAGTAACGGCAAGGGAAAAAACATAAATGATTACACAAAATTGTTTCCAGACAGGTAGGACATATAAGATGACTTGTGCAGTGGAACAGTCTCTGACAGCATTGGTAGAGGAAACTAGAAATATCTTGTGTCACACACACCTGTTGTGTTTTTAGTTCATTCAGGAAAAAAATGCTGCAACCAGAAAGTGACAATGAGGAAAACCTTGGTTATTGATAAGGGCAATGTTCTTAAGGGAAGTAGTACACCATGAGCTAATCTATTCCAAAGTGCAAATTAAAGTAATAGTGCACATTTAAAAAATTCTCATGGAAGATTCTATGTTCCTTGGACTACAGTATTCAAAAAATTCCATAAAAACATTATTTTTTTTTCACACATACAGTCATGACCATATAGTAGGCTATAAAATCAAGTTGATGATACATGTATTTATTTTTAATGAGATATATTAGAACATACACACCAGAGAGTAGAGAACCTAAGGGTTAGTTTTTTGTTTCCAATATATGTGTTTAAGTATTTGTGTAGGTGTGAGCAGGTACACTGGGCTGCAATATGAAATGTCTACCTTACCATGTGTTGTAGTAAAAAACATTTGAAAGCCAGGTTTATGGCCCACCAATGACATGCTATCAACAGAGCCAATAGCATGAATTATTTTTAAAACTCATTATCAAGAAAAACAAAATACATGTAAAATACATTGCTTGCCTTTTCTGAACAAAACCCACTGTAAGACAATTTTTCCACTCTCTACTCAGATCTTACTTCCATTGCTTTTACATGCAGACTGGGAAAAAGACAGGACCCAGGAATGAGAAACCACACATCTCAAACCAGTTTCATCCTTCTGGGATTGACAGATGACCCTCAGCTACAGATTCTGATTTTTATATTTCTACTGATCACCTACATGTTGAGTGTAACTGGAAACCTGAGCATCATCATCCTCACATTAGTGGATTCTCACCTTAAAACTGCAATGTACTTTTTTCTCCAAAATTTTTCTTTGTTAGAAATCTCATTCACTTCTGCATGCATTCCTAGATTCTTGTACAGTATATCAACAGGTGACAGGACTGTTACATATAATGCTTGTGTATCCCAACTATTTTTTACATATGTTTTTGGAATAACGGAATTTTTTCTCCTGGCTACCATTTCCTTTGATCGATATGTAGCCATCTGCAAACCCCTGCCTTACATGACTATTATGAACTACAGGGTCTGCAAACGGCTTGTCTTCTGCTGTTGGGTGACTACTCTACTGATCATATTGCCACCACTTAGCTTGGGACTGGACCTGGAATTCTGTGCCTCTAATGCCATTGACCACTTTCTCTGTGATGCTAACCCAATATTGAAGATCTCATGCTCAGATACATGGTTCATAGAGCAGATGGTTATTATCTGCTCTGTGATGATTTTTATTGTGACTCTGGTGTGTGTGGTTCTGTCCTACATGTACATCATCAGAACAATTCTAAGATTCCCCTCTGCCCAGCAGAGGACAAGAGCCTTTTCTACCTGTTCTTCCCACATGATCGTGGTTTCCATCACCTATGGCAGCTGCATCTTTGTTTATATTAAGCCTTCAGCAAAAGATGAAATGGCCATTAATAAGGGAGTAACTATACTCACTACTTCCATTTCCCCCATGTTAAACCCATTCATTTACTCTCTGAGGAACAAACAAGTGAAACAAGCCTTTAATGACTTAGTCAAAAGATTTATATTGCTGTCAAAGAATTAGGGGAACATTGATGTTCAGATCCCTAAGCACTTTTCCTTCTGTTTCTAACTAATTTTGTCTTTTCTTCATCTATATTTGGCCTTCCATTCAGTACTGACCCTCGTCAAGTTACCACTTTCATCTCCTTATAAAAAAGCTTCTTTCAGATGATGATTGTAATGAAGAAAAATGAGAATAGGTGTTTCAGGAAATCTAAACGACTTCACTCCTAAGACATCCTTATCATTGCTGAAAGGATGGGGAAATTTATCTTTAAATATTAGTACAATAGTGAACATCATCACTCAAAAGAAAGCACACACACACAGAAAAACAGAAATAAAACAAAAACCTTACTCAAATGAGAAGGGACTTAATATTAAAAAGAATCAATACTTTTCTAAGTGTTATGAGGTAATATTTCATAAATGCAAAATATTTTTCAAGTAGGGAATATGTAGAAGATTTATAATTTGAAAGAAACATTTAATAATGGAGTATCATTGAAATCACTTGATACAAATATTATTTTTTTGACTGGATCCTGTCCAATATAAAAGTTATTTAAAATTTGCCAAAGGGACATGATTTAAGTCACAATGAAGGGAGAAATGCACTGGCAATTCCTGTTTAAGATAAATCCTTCACTGAAGTTACGTAACACAGATTAACATTGATATCCCAATTAAAATCTTAAATATTGAATGTAGAGCATTTAGAAAACAGATGGCAGCAAGCACAAGGAAACTAATTTAGGAGCTACAAGAGTGATAAATAAGCAGTAAGCCAAATATACTGAGAATGAAAAAAAAAAGAATAAAATGTGAATACAAATATCAATGACACTATTTTCTATTTTAAAAGGAAAAAAGACTGTTCAAGAATCCAAATTATGCACCTAACAATAATTCCTTTGAGGAAGACTAGCATTTCATTACTCAATGAATTATGTACCGACTTCCACTTCTAAAGTTGAACATAGCAAAATTTCCTCTGATTCTTGTTCTCATACTTCAGGCCTCTTCTCACACTGTCACTTATGCAGGCAGGAATCGTCCCCTCATTTTTTGACTTCCAATCCCAAAGGGCCCTTCAGTTAAAATGACATTCCCACAGGAACTTTTTGGTGACCTTGTCTTATGATTGCAACAACAGTACCACCAGGCCTTGGTCAGTCTAACTCATTCACACTAGTGTCATCACTGAGTCGGTGCTTTCATTCGTTACCAAACTGCATTTCATCTTTACTTGTCCTTCTACTCTCAGTGGAAAATGCCTTGGAGAATGTTTGCTTCATATGTCAAATTCTGGAATGCTTTGTGCCTGATGCCTAGACCAATATTAGTTAGATAAGGGATAAGTTACCAATATGATGATTTGAAGCTTCAGAACATGCAAATGAGAACTAACATATGAAGAGAAAAAACACTGACGTAACAATGACTTGAATCTGTGAATAACAGATAAAGAATGGCATGACTGTAAGAAAAAATCCTGTTAAAATATTTATTTTTAACTATCTAAAGGAAATAAAATGTAAGCCACAACTTGTTGAAACTCTATATTGATAAACCTGAAAATAATCCTACAATATATATGTGTATTCATAATTTACACTGGAGAAATGTGGAGAAATCAAAGTTTAAAAGCATGAATTATAGAAAGGGGATTAAAGATGATGGCATGAGAAGTGAGACAGAAACCTTCTCCCAAAACCACATATAATATGAAAATACTTTTAATACAACTAATCATAAAAGAGCAACAGGAAAGAAGGCTGCACCAGACTGCATACACTTAGAGAAAACAACAGACCTCATGGAACAGGGCAACGATCCAGTTGGATGCAAGCCCTTCCCCAACCCCAGATCACTGGCATGAGGAAGAGAAATGGAGTGGGGAGGGGTTTCAGCCCTAAGACTGCTGAAACCCAGCCCTGGAGATCTGCTCTGATAGTACAAACCTACATTGCATGGTGCTCTGGAGATTAGTGGGGTTGGAAAGCTGAAACAGGTGGAATACTTGGAGAGCCTGAGATTCCAGTTGCTTGCGGAAAGCAGGGATCCACATCTGGCTGCTCCTGGACAAAAGAAAGGCAGGCCATGTGAGAGACTTCCTAACAGCAGGAGGGCTGCTAAAGGGGCAAGGATTACAGAGAGCTTGCTGCTCAGGAGAAAGGACAGGTGGACATAATTGGGCACACTCTGCCCAGCAGATTGGGAAATTTCAAGAGCTATAGTTGCTCCATTCCCCTGCCTGGTTACCCAGCTCTGAGGCCGCCCAACATAATACACAGCCCACAGCACCTTCCTCCCAGCTGGCACCAGCTTGCAAACTGACTACCCCTGCTCTTGCACCAGGCCAGCCAGGGGGAGGCCCAGCCTATTGCAGCTACAAGCACAAACCATAGAGGATTCTGCCTGCATGCTTGGCCCAATGGCCCTGGCAATGGAGAGAGGCACTGCACTGAGAAGCAGGAAACAGCTCTTTCTTCCTGACAAGCACCAGTGCCACTCACTTGTGACCCCTGCCATTGCTCCAGGGGCTGAGCAGGTTCAGAGAGTAGAGCTTCAGACACTAGAGGGTATGACATACAAATATGAAATACCAAAGGAACCTGGTTCAAACCAAAATCCTACAAACATCAGAAAAGTGCCAAGTGAAACTGAATTTATTGATCTTCCAGAATGAGATTTCAAAATAAAAATCATAAACATGCTCATGGAGGTACAGAAAAATATTGAAGACCACAGTGAAGAATGAGATTCAATCATTAAAGAATACAGTATCTGAAATGAAACACACAATGGAGGGATTTTAAAGCAGATTAGAAGAAGCAGAGGAGACAGTAGGAGAATCAGAGAAGAGGAATACAAAGAAGCTGAGGCACAGAGAGAAATAAGGATATCTAGAAATAAAAGAACATTGATAGAACTATGTGACCAATCAAAACAGAATAAAACATTTGCGTTATAGGGATACCAGGAGAAGAAGAGAGAGAAAAAGGATAGAAAGTGACTTTGAGGAGATAATTGATGAAAATTTCTCCAATCTAGGGAAGCAGTTATTCTCTCAGGCCATGGAGGTGCACAGAGCTCCCAACAAAAGGGACCCAAGGAAGACAACACCAAGACATGTTATAATTAAAATTTCAAAGATCAGGGATAAGGACAGAATATTGGAAGCAACCACAAAGAGAATAAAGATAACATACAAAGGAAAACCCATCAGGCTATCACCAGACTTCTCAGCAGAAACCTTATAGGTCAGAAGTGAGTGGCATGATATATTTAATACAATGAAGCAGAAGGGCCTCAAAACAAAAATACTCTACCCAGCAAGATTATCATTTAATTTGAGGAAAGGATTAAACAATTTTCAGATAAAAAGCTGAATTTATCTCCCAAAACCATCTGTGTATTTTGGAGGGACTGCTATAGATGGACGTGTTCCTAAGGCTAAATAGCTGTCACCAGAGAAAATAAAACCACACTAAGAAACTAGAACAGTTAATTACTAAGCAGATGCAAAATCAAATCAACTATCCCTAAAGTCAATCAAGGGATACATAAAGAGTCCAGAATATAATACCTAATATATTAAGAATTGCGGAGGAAGAAAAAACAGAACCATTGTATTGTGTTTATAATAGCATATTAAATGAGTTAAATTAGACCATTAGATAATGAGGAAGTTACCCTTGAACCTTTGATAATCACAAAACTAAAGCTTGCAATGGCAATAAGTACATACCTATCGATAATCAATCTAAATGTAAATGGTCTGAATGCACCAATGAAAAGACATAGAATCACTGAATGGATAAAAAAACAAGACCCAACTTTATGCTGCCCACAACAGCTCACTTCAAACCCAAAGACATACAAGGACTAAAAGTGAAGGGATGGAGAAGGATATTTCATGCAACTAATAAGGAGAAAAAAACAGGAGTTGTACTTTTATCAAACAAAATAAACTTCAAAACAAAGAAAGTAACAAGAGACAAAGAAGGACATTACATCATGATAAAGGGATCAGTCAAACACAGGGATGGAATCATTATAAATATCTATGAACCCAACACAGGCACATCTACATATGTGAAACAAATACTAACAGAATTAAAGGAGGAAGTAGAATGCAATGCATTCATTTTAGGATACTTCAATACACCATTCCCTCCAAAGGACAGATCAACCAGACAGAAAATAAGTAAGGAAGCAGAGGCACTGAACAACAGATTTAGAAGAGATGGACCTAACAGACATCTACAGAGCCCTCCATCCAAAATAGCAGGGTACATATTCTTCTCAAGTGCACATTGAATGTTTTCAAGAGTAGATCATATACTAGGCCACAAAAAGAGCCTCAGTAAATTCAAACAGATTGACATTGTACCAACCATCTTCTCAGACCACAAAGATATGAAACTAGAAATAAATTACACAAAGAAAATGAAAAAGCCCACAAACACATGGAGGTTTAACAACATGCTCCTAAATAATCAATAGATCAATGACCAAATAAAAACAGAGATCAAGCAATATATGGAGACAAATGACAACAATAATTCAACACCAAAATACCTCTGGGACATAGAAAAGGCTGTGCTAAGAGAGAAGTATATTCCAATATAGGCCTACACAGGAAAGAAGAACAATCCCATATGGACAATCTAAATTCACAATTAATGAAACTAGAAAAAGAACAAATGAGGCCCAAAGTCAGCAGAAGGAGGGACATAATATAGATTAAAGCAGAAAATAAATAAAATTGAGGAGAAAATACAATAGAAAGAATCAATGAAAGCAAGAGCTTGTTCTTGGAGAAAATAAACCAAATAGATGAACACATAGCCAGACTTATCAAGAAAAAAAGAGAGTCTATGCACATAAACAGATTTAGAAAGGAAAAATCACTAGGGACACCACAGAAATACAAAGAATTATTAGATAGTACTATGAAAAGTTATTTGTTAACAAACTGGAAAATCTAGAAGAAATGGACAACTTCCTAGAAAAACACATCCTTTCAAGGATGACCCAGGAAAAAACAGAAAATATGAACAGACTAATTAACAGCAATAAATTGAATTGGTAATCACAAATCTACCTAAGATCAAAATCCCTGGACCATTGAATTTTATCAAAGACTTGGTGAAAACATGATACCCATCCTCCTTAAAGATTTCCAAAAAGCAGAAGAGGAGGGAATACTTCCAAACACATTCTATGATGCCAGCATAAGAATAATACCAAAACCAGGCAAAGACACCACAAAAAATGAAAACTACCCATCAGTATCCCAGATGAACATAGATAAAAAATTACTTAACAAAATATTAGCACCTTGAATTTGAAAATACATCAAAAAGATCATCCATCATGATCAAGTAGGGTCTATTCCTGTGATACAAGAATGGTACAATATTTGAAAATCCATCAGCATCCACCACGTCAACACAAAGGACAAAACCACAGGATCATCTCCAGAGATGCTGAAAAAGCATTTGACAAAATTCAACACCCATAAAAGAAATATCTGTGAGTACTAAATTTTAACAAAATTAATTTTATTAACAAATTATGAAAAATGTAAAATGTAATATATTTAGATGATATGTACTATGAATATTAATATAATGGTAATAAATAATGTTAATTGGATTATATACTATAAAAACTGTAAAATTACATTAAGAATCAGGTAACAAATACAGAGAAATAAATAATAAGTGGAAATGGAAAAAGAAGTAAAAACCAGAGGAGAGGAGAAAAGAAAAAATGGTCTTTAGCCTGGATGTTCAATCTCATTGAGAAAATCCTGCCTCTAGGCATTTTTCTAATTGCTAATCATCTGTTCTAGGCAGAGCCTTCTCCATTGAGCCCATTAAGAACATAGAGGGCCCTGCATATATTTCTCTATATTTAAGGGTGTTTGAGAGAAAGGTTCTCCAATTTTTAGCCCCAACTGAATACCAAAAATGTTTAGTGGCCTTCCACATCTCCACCAGATGAAAGCATCTGGGCAGATATCCTCACCCTATGGCTATGCTTCACTTCAGATGTCTGAGATATTTAGCTTCTCTGATTCTTTGATTCTGCCATAACCTATGCTATTAATCCATCATCTTATATCCGGACAACATATATACTTTAGTTAATATTTTATTTTTGCTTTTTTCTCCAAGTGGGTGTTCCTTAGCCTATGTACACGACTACATGAAGGGTGTAGAGTTCAACTTCTGAAAATCATGTGCTCAGCGATACGAGTGAATGTAACTACTGTCACACCACTGATTTCCTACTTCTTTAACCAAAGGTGAAAAACCATTTTCTATTCAAGCCTGGTTTACCCTCTGTGCTCATAGCTTGGTCACAAACGTATATGTTATCCATGA
Source organism: Manis pentadactyla (assembly GCF_030020395.1). Classification (NCBI taxonomy): domain Eukaryota; kingdom Metazoa; phylum Chordata; class Mammalia; order Pholidota; family Manidae; genus Manis; species Manis pentadactyla. The sequence goes on from NC_080028.1 coordinate 41,448,573, forward strand.
TACTAGTTTTCTAGACCATAACCTGGTTGCTCTTTGCTACTATTTAGTCACATATTATCTCAACGTGAGATCCGAACAAATGATAAACATGCTCATGATTCAGATGAGTTTAAATAGTTCTTTCATTCATGATAAATAGAGATTGAAGAATATGGCTAAGAGGAGGGAGGTTGCTTAAACTGGTGTGACTTTCCTGCCGTGTTAGAAGCCAAGCAATTCTGCTATCATTAGGCAATGACACTGTCCCCGAGAGCTGACTCAGTGGTGAGTAGAGGTAAGAGGGCCGTGTGCTCGCCTTACACATAGCCAGTTACGAGTAGTGATTTATTCGAATCTCACCAAGCAGATAAATTTTGTAGAAAATTATTCAGTAACCTAGGTTTTGCAAATGTTCTTGGGTGGGGATTTTTAAACATTCATAAAAGGAGACAAGATACAATAATTACCAGACATGTACTCCTTGTCTGGCTTCCATAGTTATCAATATATTAAAATTACTTTTCTCTATCACTCTCTGATATTTTATGTTTTTCCTGGCATTTCACCTTATACCATTCACCCATACATTCATTGCATTTCACCCACAAGTTTATCTGTAAATATGGCTAGCTGATAAGGAAAATTTCTTTATAGGAATAATACCATTAAGCCATTATCCCACATATCATTATTATCAATAAATCACAATAGATTTATATATTCTGTGTGTATTCATATTTTACTGGGTCACATAAAGATGTTTTGTTTATTGTTTTCTATTTCTTTTAGGTAAGGTGTTTGGATCATAATCTAACACATTACTTTTCGTAGTTATGTTACATCATTTAAAAATTTCCTTATGATCCTTTCACTTTTTCTTGCTTTCATTAAGGGAGAAATTAGGTCATTTGTAGTGAATGACATCTTTGAATATTTAACTGATTTCTTTCTTATGGAGTCACTTATCTTGTTTCTCAATCATCCAGTTTCTTTTTACATGTTAGCTAGATTTAAATATTGACTTGATTTAGATTCATACTTTTAGCAAAATGATCAATAGGTGAGGTGGTATGTTTTCTGTTGCACCACATCGTGACCCTTACAATGTACATTTTACATACTTTAGGGAATGCTTAGATTAGTCAGTGTATTCAGGTCTTGGCAGCCTGATGACTCTATTATGAATATCCCCATCAATAATTCACAAATGGTGTTTAGCACCCAGTAACACATTGTTGAGCTTCATTCTTCTCTTAATAGGTTTTGAAACATTGTTTTCTTTGTATTGCTGTGAATTCATGGCTTTTTTGATAACGTATTTGACTCCAAGGAAAGGTAGAAATGGCATTCCCTCCTTTATCAATGTTTTGTGATAGTAATCTGATGACCTAGTGACTTCCACTGGTGATCAATTTCCATTTAAAGACTATATGATCACGGATTTTAAAAATATATTATCTATGTTTTATTTAATTCATTATGCTATTTACAAACTCAAATTTTCCCATTTTATTTTATTTTATTTTTTATGTTGGTATCATCAATGTACAGTTACATGAGCAACATTATGGTTACTAGACTTTCCCCATTATCAAGTCCCCTCACCATACCCCATTACTGTCACTGTCCATCAGTGTAGTAAGATGCTGTAGAATCACTACTTGACTTCTCTGTGCTGTACTGCCTTCCCTGTGCCCCATAACCCCTATATTATGTTTGCTAATAATAATGCCCCTTTTCCACCCTTATCCCTACCTTCCCACCCATCCTTCCCAGTCCCTTTCCCTTTGGTAACTGTTGGTCCATTCTTGGGTTCTGTGAGTCTGCTGCTGTTATGTTCCTTCCGTTTTTCCTTTGTTCTTACACTCCACAGATGAGTGAAATCATTTGATACATGTCTTTCTCCGCCTGGCTTATTTCCCTGAGTATAATACCCTCTAGCGCCATTCATGTTGTTGCAAATGGTAGGATTTGTTTTCTTCTTATGGTTGAATAATATTCCATTGTGTATATGTACCATATATTCTTTATCCATTCATCTACCAATGGACACTTAGGTTGCTTCCATTTCCTGGCTATTGTAAATAGTGCTGTGATATACATAGGGGTGCATATGTCTTTTTGAATCTTGACTCCTGCATTCTTAGTGTAAATTTCTAGGAATGGAATTCCTGGGTCAAATGGTATTTCTCTTTTTAGTTTCTTGAGGAACCTCCATACTGCTTTCCACAATAGTTTAGCTGATTGACATTCCCACCAGCAGTGTAGGAGGGTTCCCTTTACCCACATACTTACCAGCATTTGTCGTTTGTCTTTTGGATGTTCGCCATCCTAACTGGTGTGAGGTGATATCTCATTATGGTTTTAATTTGCATTTCGCTGATTGTTAGTGATGTGGAGCATCTTTTCATATGCCTGCTGGCCATCTGAATTTCTTTTTTGGAGAATTGTGTGTTCAGATTCTCTGCCCATTTTTTAATTGGATTATTTTCTTTTTGTTTGTTGAGGCATGTGAGCTCTTTATATATTTTGAATGTCACCCCTTTATCAGATATGTCGCATATGAATATATTCTCCCATACTGTAGGATGACTTTTTGTTCTACTGATGGTGTCCTTTGCTGTACAGAAGCTTTTTAGTTTGATATAGTCCCACTTGTTCATTTTTGCTTTTATTTCAGTTGCCCAGGGAGATATGTTCATGAAGAAGTTGCTCATGTTTATATTCAAGCGAGTTTTGCCTATGTTTTCTTCTAAGAGTTTTATGGTTTCATGACTTGCATTCAGGTCTTTAATTCTTTCTGAGTTTACTTTTGAGCTTGGAGTTGGACAATAATCCAGTTTCATTCTCTTACATGTAGCTGTCCACTTTTGCCAACACCAGTTGTTGAAGAGGCTGTCATTTCCCCATTATATGTCCATGGCTCCTTTATTGTATATTAATTGACTATATATGTCTGGGTTTATATCAGGGCTCTCTAATCTGTTACATTGGTCTATGGGTCTGCTCCTGTGCCAATACCATATTTTCTTGATTACGGTGGCTTTGTAGAAGTGCTTGAAGTTGGGGAGTGTAATTCCCCCTGCTTTATTCTTCCTTCTCAGGATTGCTTTGGCTATTCAAGGTGTTTTGTGGTTCCATATGAATTTTAGGATGATTTTCTCTAGTTTGTTGAAGAATGCTGTTGGTATTTTGATAGGAATTGCATTGAATCTTTAGATTGCTTTAGGCAGGATTGCCACATTGACAATATTAATGCTTTCTATACATGAGCACAGGATGTGTTTCCATTTATTGGTATCTTCTTTAATTTCTCTCATGAGTGTCTTGTAGTTTTCAGAGTATAGGTCTTTCACTTCTTTACTTAGGTTTGTTCCTAGGTATTTGATGCTTTTTGATGCAACTGTGAATGGATTTGTTTTCCTGATGTCTCTCTCTGCTATTCATTGTTAGTGTGTAGGAATGCCACAGAGTTCTATCTATTAATTTTGTTTGCTGAATTCGGATATTAGAACTAGTAGTTTTGGAGTTGATTCTTTAGGGTTTTTTATGTACAATATCATGTCATCTGCAAACAGGGACAGTTTAGCTTCTTCCTTGCCAGTCTGGATGCATTTATTTCTTTGTGTTGTCTGATTACCATGGCTAGGCCCTCCAGTATTATGTTGAATAGAAGTGGGGAAAGTGAGCATCCTTGTCTTGTTCCTGATCTTAAAGGAAAAGCTTGCAGCTTCAAGCTGTTAAGTGTTATGTTTGCTGTGGAGTTTTCATATGTGGCCTTTATTATGTTGAGGTACTTGTCTTCTATACTCATTGTGTTGAGAGTTTTTATCATGAATAGATGTTGAATTTTGTCAAATGCTTTTTCATCATCTATGGAGATGATCATGTGGTTTTTGTTCTTTTTGTTGATGTGGTGGATGATGTTGATGAATTTTCGAATGTTGTACCATCCTTGCATCCCTGGAATAAATACTACTTGATCCTGATGCATAGTGTCTTTGATGTATTTTTGAATTCAGTGTGCTAATATTTTGTGAATAATTTTGCATCTATGTTCATGAGGGATATTGGTCTGTAATTTTCTTTTTTGTGGTCTCTTTGCCTGGTTTTGGTATTAGAGGGATGCTGGCCTCATAGAATGAATTTGGAAGCATTCCCTCTTCTACTCTTTGGAAAAATTTAAGGAGGATGGGTATTAGGTCTTCACTAAATGTTTGATAAAATTCAGCACTGAAGCCATCTGGTCCAGGTGTTTTGTTCTTATGTAGTTTTTTGATTAGCAGTTTGATTTTGTTGCTGGTAATTGGTCTGTTCAGATTTTCTGTTTCTTCCTTGGTCAGCCTTAGAAGGTTGTATTTTTCTAGAATGTTGTTCATTTCTTCTGGGTTATACAGTTTGTTAGCATATAGTTTTTCATAGTATTCTCTAATATTTATTTGTATTTCTGCAGTGCCCATAGTGATTTTTCCTTTCTTATTTCTGACTCTGTTCATGTGTGTAGAGTCTCTTTTTTTCTTGATAACTCTGGCTAAGGGTTTATCTATTTTGTTCATTTTCTCAAAGAACCAGCTCTTTGTTTCATTGATTCTTTCTATTGTTTTATTCTTCTCAATATTATTTATTTATGCTCTGATCTTTATTATGTCCCTCCTTCTTGTGACTTTGGGCCCCATTTGTTTTTTTTCTAGTTTCATTAATTGTGAGTTCAGACTGCTTATATGGGATTGTTCTTTCCTGAGGTAGGTCTGTATTGCAATATGCTTTCCTCTTAGCATGGCCTTGGCTGCATCCCACGGATTTTGCGGTGTTGAATTATTGCTGTCATTTGTCTCCATATATTGCTCGATCTCTGTTTTTATTTGGTTGTTGATCCATTGGTTATTTAGGAGCATGTTGTGAAGTCTCCATGTGTTTGTGGGATTTTTCATTTTCTTTGCATAATTTATTTCTAGTTTCATGCCTTTGTGGTCTGAGAAACTGCTTGCTACAATTTCAATCTTTTTGAATTTTCTGAGGTTCTTTTTGGGGCCTAGTGTATGACCTATTCTTGAAAATGTTCCATGTGCAGTAGAGAAGAATGTGTATCATGCTGCTTTTGGGTGGAGACTTCTATATGTCTGTTAGGGCCATCTGTTCTAATGTTTTTTTCATTGCTTCTGTTTCCTTACTCATTTCTGTCTGGTTGATCTGTCCTTCAAAGTGAGTGGAGTGTTGAAGTGTCCTAGAATGAATGCATTGCATTCTATCTCCCATTTTATTTCAGTTAGCATTTCTTTCACATATGTAGGTGCCCCTGTGTTGGGAGCATATGTATTTATAATGGTTATATCTTCTTTTTGGATTTTCCCCTTTATCATTATGTAATGTCCTACTTTGTCTCTTGTGACTTTCTTTTTTTTGAAGTCTATTTTGTCTGATAAAGTACTGCAACTTCTGCTTTTTTCTCTCTATTATAGTTGCATGAAATATCTTTTTCTATCCCTTCACTTTTAGTCTGTGTATGTTTTTGAATTTAAAGTGTGTCTCTTGTACACAGCATTTAGATGGGTCTTTTTTTTCATCCATTCAGTGACTCTATATCTTTTGACTGGTGCACTCAGTCCATTTACATTTAAGGTGATTAGCGATAGGTATGTACTTGTTGCCATTGCAGACCATAGATTTGTGGTTACCAAAGGTTCAAGGTTGACTTCCTTACTATCTAAGAGTCTAACTTAACTAACTTAATATGCTATTGCAAACACAATGTAAGTTTTCTTTTCTTTTTCTCCTCCTTTTCTTCCTCCTCCATTCTTTATATATTAGGTGTCATATTCTGTACTCTTTGTCTTTCCCTTGATTGACTTTGGGGATAGTTAATTTTATTTTGCATTTGCTACTAATTAACTGTTCTACTTTCTTTACTGTGGTTTTATTACCTCTGGTGACAGCTTTAAATCTTAGGATCACTTCCATCTATTGCAGTCCCTCCAAAATAGACTATAGAGATGGTCTGTGATAGCTAAATTCCCTCCACTTTTGCTTATCTGGAAATTGTTTAATCCCTCCTTCAAGTTTAAATGATAATCTTGCTGGAAAAAATATTTTTAGTTTCAGGCCCTTCTGTTTCATTGCATTAAATACATCATGCCACTTCCTTCTGGCCTGTAAGGTTTCTGTTGATGTTAGCCTGATGCGCTTTCCTTTGTATGTGATCTTATTTCTCTCTCTGGCTGCTTTTCACATTCTGTCTTTATCCTTGATCTTTGCCATTTTAATTACTATATGTCTTGGTGTTGTCTTCTTTGATTCCCTTATGTTGGTAGATCAGTGAATCCATGGCCTGAGATACTGTCTCCTTCCACAGATTGGGGAAGTTTTCAGCAGCTACCTCCTCAAAGACACTTTCTATCCCTTTATCTGTATCTTCTTCCTCTGGTACCCCTATAATGTGAATATTGTTCTATTTGGATTGGTCACACAGTTCTCTCAATATTCTTTCACTCTTAGAGATCTTTTTTTCTCTCTGTGCCTCATCCCCTTTGTATTCCTCTTCTCTAGTTTCTATTTCATTTATATTCCCCTCCACCATATCTAATCTGCTTTTAATACCCTCCATTGTGCTCTTCAATGATTGGATCTCTGACCGGAATTCATTCCTGAGTTCTTAAATATTTCTCCGTACCTCCATTAGCATGGTGATGGTTTTTATTTTGAACTCCCTTTCCGGAAGAGTCATAAGTTCCATGTCATTTAAATCTTTCTCAAGAGTTACATTAATTTTACACTGGACCAGGTTCCTTTGGCATTTCATATTTCTGTATGGAGCCTTCTAGTGTCCAGAAGCCCTACTCTCTGGAGCTGCTCAGTCCCTGAAGCAATGTTGGGTGTTGCAGTGAAGCGGTATTGGTGCCTTGGGGAGGAAAGTGCTATTTCCTGCTTTCCAACCGCTATGCCTGTCTCCAGTTCCTGATCCAGTGGGCCAAGCATACAGTTATGTTTTTGTCCCAGAGCAGCCAGATATGGATCCCTGCTTTCCACAAGAGGGTGGAATCTCAGTCTATCCAGCAATTGTGCCTGTCTTAGCTTTACAACCCTGAAATCACATGAGTATCATGATAGCACCAAGAAATGTCGGTTTCTGCTCCCAGAGCAGATCTCCAGAGTTAGTTATTCAGCAGTCCCAGGTCTCCACTCCCTGCTTGCTAAGTTCATCTTCCTCCCACTCGTGAGCTGAGGCAGGGGAAGATTTGGGTCCTTCTGGGCTACAACTTTGGTACATTACCCTGTTCCATGACGTCTGTTCTTTTCTCCAGGTGTGTGCAGTCTGGCGCAGTCCTTTTTCCTGTTGTTCTCTCAGGATTAGTTGTATTAATTATATTTTTATATTATATGTGGTTTTAGGAGGAAGCCCCTGTCTCACCTCTCACACTGCTATCTTTAACCTATTATTTAACTTTTATTAAGGTAGTATTGGTATACACTGATATGAAGGTATCACATGAAAAATAATGTGCTTACTACATTCACCCATGTTATAGAGACCCCCTTACCCCAGTCCTGTCACTTTCCACAATGGTAATAACATGGCACAGAGACACTATTTGCCTTCTCTGTAGTATACTGTCTTCCCCATGATACCCCCACACCATGTGTGCCAATCATAATACCCTCAATCTCTTTCCCCCTCCCTTGCCATCCTCTGTCCCCCAGCCCTCCCTTTTGGTAACTGCTAGTCCCTTCTTGGAGTCTGTGAGTCTGCTGCTGTTTTGTTCCTTCAGTTTTACTTCATTGTTATACTCCACAAATGAGGGAAATCATCTGGTATTTGTCTTTCTCTGCCTGCCTTATTTCACTGAACATAATTTTGTCCAGCTCCATCCATGTTGTTGCAAATGGTAGGATTTGTTTCTTCCTTATGGCTGAATAGTATTCAATTGTGTATATGTACCACACCTTCTTTATTCTCTCATCTACCGATACACACTTAGGTTACTTCCATATCTTGGCTACTGTAAATTGTACTGCAAAAAACATAGGGGTGCATATGTCTTTTTGAATCTGAGAACTTGTATTCTTTGGATAAATTCCTAGGAGTGGATTTCCTGGATGAAATTGTATTTATATTTTTAGATTTTTGAGGAAACTCCATATTGCATTCCACAATGGTTGAGCCAGCTTATATTCCCACCAGCAGTGTAGGAGGGTTCCCCTTTCTCTGCCTCCTCACTAGCATTTGTGGTTTTCTTAGTCTTTTCAATGCTGGCCATACTAACTGGTGTTAGGTGGTAGCTCATTGTGATTTTTATTTGCATTTCCCTCATAATTAAAAATGTGGAGAATCTTTTCATATGCCTGTTAGCCATCTGAATTTCTTCTTTGGAGGTTTGTCTGTCCATATCCTCTGCCCACTTTTTAATTGGGTTATTTGCTTATTAGGTGTTGAGATGTGTGAGTTCTTTATATATTTTGGATGTTAACCTCTTGTCAGGTGTGTCCTTTACAAATATATTCTCCCATACTATAGGATGCCTTTTTGTTCTGTTGATGGTGTCCTTTGTTGTACAGAAACTTTTAAGTTTGATGTAGTCCCATTTGTTCATTTTGCATATGTTTCCCTTGCTTTAGGAGTTGCGTTCATGAAAAAGTTGCTCATGTTTGCATTCAGGAGATTTTTGCCTATGTTTTCTTTTAAGAGTTTTATGGTTTCATGACTCACATTCAGGTCTTTATCCATTTTGTGTTTACTTTTGTGTATGGGGTTAGACAATAATACAGTTTCAGTCTCTTGCATGTTGGCATCCAGTTTTGCCAACACCTGTTCTTGAAGAGGCTGTCATTTCCCCATTGTATATTTATAGCTCCTTAATTGTATATTATTTGACATATATGCTTGGGTTTATATCTGTGCTCACTATCCTGTTCCATTGGTCTATTGGTCTGTTCCTATGCCAGTACCAAATTACCTTGATTACTGTGGCTTTGTAGTAGAGCTTGAAGTCCAAGTGTGTAATGTCCCCACACTTATTGTTCCTTCTCAGTATTGCTTTGCCTCTTCAGTGTCGTTTGTGGTTCCATATGAATTTTGGCATGATTTGCTCTAGTTCTTTGAAGAATGCTATTTGTATTTTGATAGGAATTACTCTCAATCTGTAGATTGCTTTTGTCAAAATGGCCATTTTTACAATATTAATTCTTCCTATTCATTAGAATGTGATGTATTTCCATTTATTGGTATTTTCTTTAATTTCTCTCATGAGGGTCTTGTAGTTTTCAGAGGATAGGTATTTCAGATCTTTAGTTAGGTTTGTTCCTAGGTATTTGATTCTTTTTGATGCAACTGTGAATGGATTTGTTTTCCTGATTTCTTTCTCTGCTAGTTCATCTTTACTGTATAGGAATGTCACAGATTTCTGTGTATAATTTTGTATCCTGCAACTTTGCTGAATTCAGATATTAGATCTAGTAGTTTTGGAGTGGCTTTGTTAGGGCTTTCTATGTACAATATCATGTCATCTGCACTCCTTGTCAATTAATACATGTGGAACTTTATTTCTGGCCTGTCTATTCTGCTCCGTTATTCTGTATGTATGTTTTGATGCCGGGACTGTCTCTAGCTTTCTTGTTTAGTTTGAAATCAGGAAGTGTGATGCCCCCATATTATTATTTTTTCTGATTATTACTCTGTTTGTTTCATAGAAAACTATTAAAATCAATATTGAAATATTTAACTTTTTATTAAATAGTAAATGAAAATTTTTATTTAACATAATTCAATATTTAGTAATTAAATATTTTATATATTGTTAATAAATTAATATATATTAAACAGAAATAATTACAAAAATATAAAGCATGAATCATTTAAAAAGTACTGAGTATGAAAGATTTGAAAAATATATAAGGCCTATTTAGAAAATTAGAAATTTTTTCTGAAAAGTAACATGAAGTTATATGTAAATAAAATAGAATAAACACATTTAAAGACCATCTTACAAGTGGTGAAATAGTCACAATACACATAACAGGATATACGTACATAGATAACAAGATATATATACATAAGAAGTAGTAATTTGTGCTTAGTTTTAGAAAATATTGTCAGTAGAACAGGGTATTTGTACAAAAATGTCTGTATCACAGCTGAAGTTTGAGGTAAAAAGATTTATATATTTATAATAAAAATTTTAGTGTCACTTAATAAGCTCAAGATAGTCATTATTTATTATAGTGAAATGTTTTCTAAGCAATCACAAAGAGTCAGGTGTTAGAATTGATTTCAAATTGTGATGGAATGAACCAAAATGAAATACTGCGTATTTTCCAAATGATACAATTTTCTAACTATTGAGTAGAATGGTTTGTTTTAAATTGTCAAAGTTATTGGAAAGCCGTGACATAAACGATGCTTCATATTTGTGAATTTCTCAGCTCATAAGAATATATTTACGTTGGATTATATGGAAAGGTATAATAGACTGAGGACGGTTATTACCTTTAGCTTATTTTTCCATTTTTCTTATATTAATTTTTTAATAATAAATAGGCTTTGCTTATGGTAAAATTATGTTACCGAAGAAGAAAAGGTATAATTGTATTCTCTTACAGTAATTAGCCACTATAGGTGTTATTGAAGAAAAGGAGTAAAAAGTAGGCTTGCTCTTTCTCATTTGATTTATATTTTGTGTAAAGTACTTTGTTGGATAGCAGTGTGGAATCTTCAGTTCTCTGAGGACATTGTCCCCACTGCTGCATGTTTCAGTGTCCTTGCCAAAATATTACACAAAAGATTCATAAATAACTTTGGATCCTAATTCAACTGTGACTTGAGTCCACATACAAGCCATGCAAACATTTCCTCATTCTTCTAACCCTCAGGATGCTCAGGGATAAAGAAGCAACTGAAACTACCATGTCTGTAGTCTTTGAGAGTCATAGAAAATTACTTTCTTTTAGAAACAGTTTTATATGTTTTACCAAGATTAGAGAGATATGAATAGTTAATTGAATTGTGCTAAAAATAAAGAGGAGTTTATAATTTTGAGTTGACTGAAGGCTTTGATAGGGCTGGATTTGTATATCAACATATATTAGGTCACCTAAAATAGGTGAAACAAAGGACTTCTGGAAGCAACCTCGAATTGGAAATCATCTGCTGCCATAATTTAGATCCTTGCACTCTCTGAAATGTTTAGTTTTCTATAAGACAAGAGAAGTAAACATACATTAGTCAAACAATAGTGTTAGTTTATTTTCAAGATATTTGGGAGCAAGGACATGGCCTAAAGTTTCAAGACTTGTGTAGGGCAGAGTTGTGTTACGACAGAAGAAAGGAGAGGTAGGTGGCCTGTATATGTTTCCTTTTCCATATCTTGTGTTGACTCAAATATTTAATTATTTTCATTACTGAATCTATTGTAACTATTCACTTAAATTATTGTTAGTTATGTGATGTTCACATTCATGGGAGTGCCCTGCTCATCCTAAAACATCAAACCATGGTCATCCTTTCGTTCCTTTACCAAAACCTGAAACTCTTGGAGGTTTACTATGGGTAATAGGCAAGTGGTTGATACAGAGTATGTCCCACCTCTGAAGGAAAGGACTATTTTTAATGTAATTAAGTGAAACTTTCTCATAGCCAGTTAATTAGACATTCTATAACAAATGACTTGGTTATTCTTCAATTTACTTATGGGTTTAAGCAAACATTGGAGATTGATATCATTTTGGATGGAATTAGTGTACTTATGTGGCGACAAAAAGGATCAACCGCAGAGCAGCTGATGGTCCTAACACAGGATTTAAGAGTTTTAATCTGTGGTGTTAATATATTTCTGGCAGGTGTATGAGGAGGTATGAATGGAATCCATAAACAAAGCTATTTCTATGAAAAAAACCAGTGATGTCAAGTAAAACAATTTGCCTTTGCAGGTATTACATACATGCTGAGTGTGTAGTCAGGCTATGGTGTGACTCAGGAGCCACTCAGAGCATTTCCTCCACCACACATAAAAGCCAACAAGAATCACCATAAGTAGAGTAAGGGGTTCAGCAAAAGTAACAGTTGTCAGAGTAGTTTTTTTGTTTTGTTTTGTTTTGGGGTTTTTTTGGTATCATTAATATACAATCACATGAGCAACATTGTGGTTATTAGATTCTCCCCATTATCAAGTCCCCTCCACAAACCTCATTACAGTCACTGTCCATTAGCTTTGAAAGATACTATAGAGTCACTACTTGTCTTCTCTGTGCTATACTGCCTTCCCCATTCCCCCCTACATTATGCCTGCTAATCTTAATATCCCTTATTCTCCTTCTCCCTCCCTTCCCACCCACCTCCCCCAGTCCCTTTCCCTTTGGCAACTGTCAGAGTAGTTTTAAAATTGAATCCATATTATAAACAAATCACTTATCTAGATGTGAGTTTATATAATACCTTGAAGTAACTCTATATCTCGGTCCACACTGCTCTGTGCTTATTACATTAAACAAGATGAAAATCCTGTTTCCAACAAAATTTTTACTCCCTCTAAGTAAAATGGAGTGTGACAAAAACACATAGAAAGTTTTTAAAGTGGCCTGGGAGTTTTGGAAGTAATTCTCTGAAGAGTGCAAGTAGAAAACAGAGGAATGAATCACAAAGAGTCAGGTTTATGTCAGAATCAGCAAATGGATGAAGGGGGAGAGAGAAAATAAAACAATTAGATAATATTTTTTTCCAGACAGGTAGTTCATGTAACATGACTTGTTCAGGAGAACAGAGACTTCAACAGCATTAGTAGATGGATCTAGATTCATCTTGTGTCAAAAATACACTTCATGTGTTTATAGTTCATTCAAGAAAAGAAGGGCTACAAGCAGATAGGGAAACTGGGTAAAATTTTGGTTATTGATAAGGGAAGTATTCTTAAGGGAACAAATGTGTGATGAACGAATCCATTCCAAAGTGGGGATTAAAAGAATAGTGCACATTTAAAAATTATCAGGGAAAACAATGTTTTCCTTATACTATACTATTCAAAAAATCCATAAAACCTTTGATTTTTCCCAATACATGTCATGACCATTTAGTAGGCTATAAAATCAATTTAATGGTATTTGTATTTATTTTTAATGAGATACATTAGAACATATAACATCAGAGGGAAGGGCACCAAAGGATCAGTATTTTATTGTCATTTTTGTTCCCCGTATATGTGTGTAAGTATTTGTGTGGGTGTGAACTTGTACACCGGGTTGCAGTATGAAATGTCTATATTACTATATATTGTAGTAAAAATATTTGAAAACCAGGTTTCTGATCCATATGATGATATGCAATCAACAGAGCCAAGCATCAATTATTTTTAATATTCACTATTAAATAAAACAAAACACACATAAAATACGTGTGACTTTTCTGAACAAAACCATAATAAGACTATTTTATCATCTTATACTCAGAACTTACATCCTTTGCTTTTACATGCATTTTGGTCAAAATTCAGCCCCCCTGGAATGAGAAACCACACATCTGTAACCAGTTTCATCCTTCTGGTATTAACAGATGACCCTCAGCTACAGATTCTGATTTTTATATTTCTACTGATCACCTACATGTTGAGTGTAACTGGAAACCTGAGCATCATCATCCTCACATTAGTGGATTCTCACCTGAAAACTGCAATGTACTATTTTCTTCAAAATTTCTCCTTAGAAATCTCATTCACATCTGCCTGCATTCCTAGATTCTTGTACAGTATATCAACAGGTGACAGGACTATTACATATAATGCTTGCGTATGCCAACTTTTTTTTACATATGTTTTTGTAATAACAGAATTTTTTCTCCTGGCTGCCATGTCCTTTGATCGATATGTAGCCATGTGCAAACCCCTGCATTACATGACTATTGTGAACTTCACGGTCTGCAAAAGGCTCATCTTCTGCTGTTGGATAATTTCTTTATTGATCATATTGCCAGCACTAAGCTTGGGACTGGATCTGGAATACTGTGCCTCTAATGCCATTGACCACTTTCATGTGATGCTAACCCTATGCTGAAGATCTCATGCTTAGATACATGGCTTATAGAGCAGATGATCATCATCATCTCTGTGATGACTTTCCTCATGACTCTGCTGTGTGTGGTTCTGTCCTACATGTACATCATCAGGACAATTCTAAGACTCCCCTCTACCCAGCAGAGGACAAGAGCCTTTTCCACCTGCTCTTCAAACATTATCGTGGTTTCCATCACCTATGGAAGCTGCATCTTTGTTTATATCAAACCTTCAGCAAAAGATGTAATGGCCATTAATAAGGGAGTAACAGTAGTTACTACTTCCATTTCCCCCATGCTGAACCCATTCATTTACACTCTGAGGAACAAACAAGTGAAACGAGCCTTTAATGACTTAGTCAAAAGATTTAAATTGCTGTGAAAGAATTAGGGTAATGTTGATGTCAGTATCCCTAAACATATTTTCTTAAGTTTCTAGATGATTTTGCCTTTTCCTGATCTAGATTTTTCCTTCCATTTGGTACCAGCCTTGGTCACGTCACCCCTTTGAATTTCTTACAAAAAAGCTTCTTCAGACGATAATTGTGATGAAGAAAAATGAGAATAGATGTCTCAGGAAATCTAAGCATGACTTCACTCCTAACATTTCCTTTCCAATTCTAAGAGGTTTGGGAAACTTATCTTAAAATATTAGTACAATAGTGAACACCATTCCTTTAAATAGAACACATACAAAAAGCAAACCAAAAACCTTACTTAAATAAGAGACTAATTTTGAAAAGAAACAATACTTGTTTTTTATGTGTTATAAGAAAAATTTCATAAACTGAAGATATATTTTTAAATGAGGAATAAGTATAAGACGTAGGATTAAAAGAAGCATTTACTAATGGAAAATCTTTGAAATCATACAATGCACATATTTTATTGACTGGACACTCTCTGATATGAAAGTTATTTAAAATTTTCCAATGGGTCATGAATTAAGTAACAATGAAGAGAGAAATGCACTTGTAATTTCTGTCAAAGATAAATCGTTCACTGAAGTTACATAAAATATATTTATATTGGTGTCCCAATTAAATTGCTTAATCTTGTATGTAGAGAATTTTAGCAAACAGATGGCTGTAAGTCCAAGAAAACTAATATAGGGCTAGAAGAGTGATATATTAATAAGCATTGACCAATTATATTAGGAACGAACAAAAGAGAAATAGAATAAAATGTGAATACAAATATCAATGTGATGATATTCTTTTTTAAATGAAAAATATGTCAATTCAAGAGACCAATTTACACCCCTAGTTATAATCCCTCAAGGAAACACCAGCATTTCATTATTCAGTACATTTTGTTCCAACTTCCTTTTCCATAATGCAACATAGTAAAATTTCGTTTGATCCTTTTTCTGTATTTCAGGACACTTCTCATTTCATGGACACTGTAGGCATGAATTTACCCCTCATTTTTCAACTTCCTAACCTCCAGTTTAGATGATATTCCCACAAGAATTTATTGCTGACCTTGTCTTATGATTCCACCAGCAGGACCCCAGGCCTGGGTTAGTCCGACTCATTCCCACTACTGTCATCACTTACCCGCTGCTTTCATTCCTTACCAAACTGCAATTGCATGTTTACTTCTCCTTCTTCTACTCTCAATGGCAAATACATTTGACAAGGTCTCCTCATAGGCCAAATTCTAGAAAGCTTTATGCCTGACACAGACAAATATTAGTTACTTAATAGACAATTTTCCAATATGATGATTTGAAACTTCTGACAATGAAAAGTGAGAACTAATATGTGAGTAGAAAAGACACAGAAGTAACATTTGACATGAATGTGTGCATAACAGAGTGGGTAAAATTACAACATTTCCAGAATCTCTCATCCAGCTTTAGTGCATCTCCGTATCAACAGGTGTTTCCAAGGGGTGGAGAGAAGTAGTCCATCTGAACCAGAAAGGTTGGGGGGAGTATTTGCTCCCTTCTGATGCATCAGGAGAAAGAGAGACAGAAGTGGGATGAATGCTTGTAAGCAATAAATGGGTTTTAAACTTTATTTCTCCCTTTGACTGAGTTCAGTTTCAAAGGTATTTTGCCCTGGTGTTTCCTCTCTGGAGTTACATCTGGCGGTAGTTAGTAGGACCTCTGAACCTGAAATCTGTCTCCACGGGTGTGACCCTTTGGTGGGGTGACCCTAGAGATAGTGAGGAGATGCCTAGAACCTCCAGTGTAGATAGTGGGAAGGCACCAGTGGCTGCAGTAGTAGAAGGTGCAGCTTCACCTGGGAATCCCCTACCTGTGTCGCTTCCAACTGGGGAGCTCTTAGTGGGGGAATTGATCATGCATAAAGTACCTCCAAGAGGGTTTGGGCCTTCCCCAGAATTGGGGAAGGTTGGAGACATCAGATGCTGCAAAATTAGCTCACTGTGAGATAGAAGGGTGCTTAGAGCCCTGAGTGTCTTTGTAGCAGCTGGCATTGTAGGATCTTTGTTTGTCGAGATAGTGGAAAGGCTTATTGAGGAGAGAGACAGACTTTTGCATCGCTTGGAGGTGCTGGGTGGTAACCTATGGGATGCCCTTAAAGAAGAGAGACCATTATTGAGACGATGGATCATGCTCCTGGGACGAGGAAGCAGAATCCACATTGCAGAAGGTTGTTGTGGAGTGGAAGGAAGGAGCGGTGCCTTCAGCCCGTAGATGGTGGAGGAGCTGGAGCTGGGGGAGGGAAGAGGTGGTGCAGAGGATGAGGAGGCGGGGCCTGGAGCTAATCTGCTGTCAAGGCCATCTCCTGAGGCACCAGCCTCTACTGTGTTAAAAACCCACTTAGCTGTAATTAAAAAAATAAAAGTGAAACAACCCTGGGCTCCTCAGTGGGTGGAGTCACCCACTCCCAGGTTGTGGAGCACCCTATGCTTCGCCCCTACACCCAGAATGAGCTCGGGGACATAAGCGTCCAGTACAGGCAGAAGCCAACGGAACCTCTGCCTGCATGGCTTTAATGTCTCTGCGATATGGGGGTGGAAAATATTGTCATGTCTGGTCCTGAAATGAGTAGACTGGCTTCCCTGATGACTCACCCTTCCCTCTGGCATCATTTGCAAAGTGCCCATCATGCCTCAGGGAATTAGACACCTCTAGATTGGCAGACAGCTGCCATCAGGGCGGTTTGGCCTAATTAGGGTGATTTATCATACTTACCCACTAGCTGGAAATCATATGTAGAGCTCCAACAGGTATGGCCGAAATTGGGCATGAAAAGTATTGTCTGTAGTACGGACATCAAGACTCCAGAAAGGAGTTGTTCAAAGTGGGAATGAGAAATCTGGTGCTCCATACAGCTTCCACATCTTTCTTTGGGTTCCTAGTGACTACTCTTGCCGCCCAGATAGGGCAACGCAAAGTGAGACTACTTGAAATTTAGCAGATCTGGGGGAGATTGAAATAATAGGATCACAGATGTAGGTGTAGGTTATGACTGAAAGGCCAGGTGCAAAAGACTTATCGTGGACCCAGATGAGGGTTGATTTGATAATGGCTGGGGTGGTGAAAGAAAATTTTGATGGACAGCCCATAGGAACTTGTTAGAACTGTGGCAACAATTAAAGCCTGAGCAGTGCATCTGGCTGCTGAGGTCCAGGACTCAGAAGCTGTAGTCACAGCCTCACATCCGGCCTGAGTGCCTGCAAAACTTCCTGGGGGAAAGTACTCAGAATTTGCTTGTTACCTCAACCCACAGGAGGGCGATTGGGCATCATGGTTTGAGTCGGGGAGGCAAAGATCCCTATCTTGGGGGACATGGTGGGGAACAGAGGCCACATGTAGAATTAGCAGTTCCTTGGTACCCTGAATTATGAATAAAATGTACAAAAAATGTACAATGTGTCTTGATGCTAGTGGACACAGAAACTGAGTGTTCTCTAATTTATAGCAAACCAGAGCATTTTCCTAGAACTGCTGCTGTGATGGATGGCTATAGAGATAAGCCAATTAGAGTGAAGAAATTCCAAATCCCACTGGGGCTGGGGCGTGTACCCCCAAAAGAGTGTGTACTGCGTACATTAATCCTATCCTTGATTATACTTTGGTGGGAGATATTATGCAGGGCCTGTGGCAACATCCTACTGCATGTGAGTGCAGACTGAGGATGCATGTGGTGAAGGCTGTTCTGAGGGGACATGCTAAGCAACCACCTGTAGCTCTGACTTCACATTTGCAGATGACAAATACTAAGCAGTATAAATTGCTTGGGGTGTACAAGGAAATTGGAGAAGGTCTACAAGAGTTGGAGAATCATAAAGCCCACTCATAGTCCTTTTAATTCCCCAGTCTGACCAGTAAAAAGTCCAGATTGCTCCTGACATATGACCATGGACTATAGGGAATTGACGATTATGGATACTCTCATTCACGAACTGGGAACTTATAATTATATTGTAGACCTGGCTAATGCTTTCTTCTTTATTGACATAGCACAGAAAAGTCAGTAACAGCTTGCATTAATGTGGGAAGGCTGGCATTGAACATTGACTGTCCATGCACAGGGATTTCTCCACAGACCCACGATATGTCATGGACTTGTAGCTGCATGGAAGAAACCACAAACAATCTGGTTGTATCACTACATTATCATGCTCACATCTGATTGTCCTGCAGATTTAGAAGGGGCAGCTCCTAGACTGCTGCAACATCTACAAGATAAAGGATGGGCTGTGAACAGCATCAATGTTCAGAGAACTGGGATGTCTGTAAATTCTTAGGGGTTGTCTGGCTTGTAAAATTAAAGATATCCTAGGAGCAGGCATAGACAAGGTTTAGGCTTTCCCTCCTCCTACAACTGTGGCAGTATTACAAGAGTTTTGGGGTCTCTTGGGCTACTGGAGATTATTTATCTTGCACTTGGCACAAATTCTGAACCCCTTATACTGGTTGGTACAAGACGGCATCAGGTGGGACTGAGATGAAACATGTGCAGCTGATTTTATTGCTGCTGACTGAGCAGCCAAGCAGCCAAGGCCATAGAGGCCTTGCGTGTAATGGACTCATGAACATCATGTGAGTTAGATACTCATGTAACCAAAGACCTTTATGGATTGGGTCTTTAGCAGCGACTTGAACATGCCAACCTATTGGATTCTGGTCATAACTATGGAAAGGAGAAGATTTCTGGTACATCTTGATAGAGAACAAACTGGCTTCTGTGTATCATGCCTTGCTGGCTATGGAACCAATCACTGGAACAGCTTCAGCTAAGGTAATAACCACCTATGCCATTGCAGGGTGGGTGCAAACTGTACCCAAAGGCCATCGAGTGGTGGGCACATTTGTTTGCTCTGGCCAAATGGGGTGCATACTTACAGCAGCATAGTGCTCTGTCTTCCAGCCCCGTAAGTGGAAAACTCCAGTGAGTAATGGGGCCAGTGACATACAGTATTGGAAAGCAGTAAAAACTTGCCTTTTATCCATTGGTAGCCAAGAGTCCTTATCAAGACAGAAAAGCCCCTATACCTGACGATGCTGGTTATACAGATAACTCAAGTTGTGGGCAGCCCCTGAAGTGGAGGGCTGTGACTTCCCTCCTAAGACTTAGACAATATGGATGGAGGATGGAGAGGGCAAGAGCAGTCAATGGGCTGAGTTGTGGACAATATGGCTCGCAATCACCCAGGAGCCCTACACAATGGTTCTCTGCAATGACAGCTAGGCCATCCATCAGGGCTTGACCCTGTGGCTACTAACATGGTACCATGCTATCTGGATGGTTGGTCACCAGCCCCACTGGGAGCAAGAGTTGTGGCAAGACCTAAGGGTCTCTGGTCAGACTAGGACAGTTACTGTACAGCACATCATTGGCCATTTGCCTTTGGTATCCCCAGGGAATGATAAAGCAGACTTATCATTACAGGTCTGCTGCCTAGAACGAAAGCCTACCTCTGAGGTAGTTCACTGGTTACATCAGAATCTGTTGCACACAGGGCAGAATACAATTTTAGCTGTAGTCTGTCTTTGGGGCATGCTTCTGACATTTTAGGAAGTCAGCAGAGCCCAAAAGGAATGCCTTGTGTGTTCTAAGAGGGACTTACACTGAGTCCTGGAGCAACATGGGACAGCATTAAAGGGGCTGATACCACTTGTCAGGTGACAGTAGATTATATTGGGCCTCTGCCAATATGAGAAGGATATTGGTATACCGTGACTTGTGTTGATGCAGCTACTGGACTATTCTTTTCTTTTCCTGCACATCTTGCAGATAAGAAGTGACAAAATGGACGTAGAATCTCTCTTTGTAGCCTGTGGCTGACTGCAGGTGATTTAGAGTGATCAAGGCATCCATTCTACTGGACCTGCCGTATAAGAATGGGATCAGCAATTAGGAATACAATAGAAGTTTCATGTACCACATAACCCTATTGGGGAAGGCATGATAGAGAGGTACGATGGTTTGTAGAAATCTGTTCTGAAGTCAGACACCAATAGTCTTTCAGCAGGTCTTGTCATCTTGCTTATGGACATGCAGTGCTACAGCATTTGGGTGAGAATCCCTCAAGGAGAGCCTTGAGTCCTGTGGACATACGAACACACATTGTTGTCCATCCTATACAGTTGTATTTGAAAACCAAAAAGGAGTTATTGCAGCCAGTATATGGCCATCGGGGCAAAATCCTCCTGCCAGGACCATCTGCTTTTAACCCTGGAGTCTCTGTCGGGTGGGCGTGATCCTGGAGATTTTGACTAATGACCAGTGATGGCTGACCCTTATGCTACCTTTGGAAAAAGGTCTGGAAGCTGGACTTCTCTGTGTTCCTTCAGTAAAAGCAGAGTGTTCCACAGTGATCACAGTACTGTTCCCAGAACGACTGGGTGGTAAGAGAATCTTATGGGGAAGTTTTCTTTTTATGTAAGTGGCCAGTACACATACATCCTGCAGCAATATATACTGACCCACCTGTAACTCCCACAGTGATGGGGAGAAAGTCTGGTAAACCAGACCAGGATGAGATCCCATTGCTGCCACTGTGCCATCACAGGACCACTCTTTTGCATGCCTAATACCTGATGGATAAGATTTGCATATTCTGGTGTTATTGAAACGTATTTTATTGCCCTTAATGTTATTTTCTTCTATAATCTCTGTGGCTTTGACCCTCCCTACTTCTCCAGATGCCACCTTATGACAGCTCTGAACTCCCTAACTACTGGCTTCCTGTGGAATGGACAAGCTAAGGACTTAATATGCATAGGACTTTGAACCTTGGTAAATTCTCTTGATAGAGGATTATCATGATTTTTTTGCTGTTGTTGTTGTATGTTCTTAGTCTGGTTCCAGTACTCCTGTTTTCTTGAACAGCACCCATCGCAGAAGATGGGTAGTGAGTAGATTGTGAGGTGGAGTTTCTGAAGGGTGGCATGTAGATAAAAGTGCAATACTTCCAGAATCTCCCACCAGTCCTTAGTGTGCCTCCATGTCAACAGGTAATTACAAGGAGCTGTTGGCGGCCAGGGCCTATCTGGACTGGAAAGGTTTCGTTGGGTCCTTTTACAATGGGGTTTAATAGATAGAGGAGAGCAGGGGTAGACGAAAGCTTGAAAGCAATAAATGGGTTTCTCCCACTTTATTTCTCCCTTTGACTGATTTTGGCTTCAAAGGTTATTTGCCCTGGGCTGAGAGCATATTTTTCTCCCCAGAGTTACCAGGGGACCCAGAGATTGACAGACTTGGAGAAACAGAGTCAGGGGCACATTCACATGGGTCTGTGGGTCTGTTTCCATGCTTTCTGTCTTATTCTTTGGTCTACTTTTCATACTACCACCAATAAATTTTGTTCTTTTACAGGAGTGTTTTTCTAGACTTCGTCTTCTGCGTTGCCAAACAAATTTTAGAATCATACTTTCACTTTACAGAGAAATAGTTTGCTAGTATTTTTGGACTTTTTGAAATGGATTGATTGATTAACCAAATCAATGCAACAATTGGTCAGTGTACAATTTACATTTGTGGAGTACAGAGCCTTCCAATCTATTAACATGGTATCCCTGTTCACTCATTTAGTTATTCTTTAACTTCTTTCAATATCTTATAGTTTTACTTTGGAGTGCATATTTGTCTGTGCACTTAGAATTATTGCAAGGACAAATTAAATTTATTTATGAGAATTCATTGGTTTTGAATTATATTATAAAGGAAATGATTCCAAATACTTATCTTCTAGTTTCTCACCTTCAGTATATAGGAGCAAAATTGATTATTGTGTATTGACTTGTTGTCCAAGAACTTTAAGTTGCCTAATAAATTCTAAAACTTTTTCTTAGATTATTTTGGATTTTCAACATAGATATAAATTGTTTTCTAAATTAACAACTTTATGCATTAAAAAATTTCTTATATCTATTATTCTTTTCTGTTAATTGTTCTATCTAGATCCTCCAATATAATATTGAGCAAAAATGATGTATCAAATGTCATTTTCTTATTACAGACACAGATGTATGCTATCAACATTCAACATTGAGCATGACGTTTGCTCAGCATTTGTGGGTAAACAGTTTATCACATTAGAGAAGTTCCCTTTTTTTTGATGGGTTATCAAAAATAGATATGGAATTTTATACATTTTAAAATCCACTGAGAGACTCTAGGATTTTATTCATATTCTGTGAATGTGATGACTGTATTAATTATTTTCAAATATCAAACCCGCCTATGATCTCAGGAATTAATAGAAGTATATGTTGGTTTACCATCCTTTCTGTATTGTACTAGACCTATGTTGTTAACATTTGTTTGGGACATTTGTATGTTTAATCACAAGAGAGATTATTCTGAAATATTCATTTCCTGTAATGTGTGACAGGGTATTATTGAAAAACAGCATCATTGAGATATAATTCATATGCCATACATTTTACCCAGTTAAAGTGTATGATTTAATGGTTATTATTATATTCATACATATGTACCACCATCACCATAGTCCATTTTAGGATATTTCCATCACTTCCAAAGAGGCCCCCATTTTAGTTTTTATGTCCAACACATATCCCCTTCCTATCCTTAAGCAATCACTAATCTGATATCTTTCTTTTATATTTCCCTATTCTGAGGTTTGATATGAATGAAATCATATGATATTTGGTCTTTGTGACAGGCTTCTATCACTCAGCACAATGTTTCCAAAATTCATCCAAGTCATAGCTTGTATTAGTTCTTCATTTTCATGGCCTATACCATTCATCAGAGTATTAAATATAACCAGTCATGCAGAGATTGCCATATTGACTATAGTACAGGCACAGGCATATGCTGGAATAGGACTCCTTTGAAATATAAATGTATATGAATAGAGCACATTTAATGTATTCATTCATCCACTGATAGTCATTTGGTTCTTTTCTACATTTTTGTTTTTGTGGATAATGCTTCCATAAACACTTGTATATGGGTTTTTGTGTGAATATATATTTTCATTTCTCTTGGGTATATGTTTAGGAATGGAATTGTGGTGAATAGAGTCATATTATACTCTACATTTAATCTTTTGTGTAAATGCAAGACTTTTCCAGCATGGCTGCACCATTTTACATTCCCACCAGCACTGTATGAGCATTCGTATTTCCCCAGAACTTTGTCAGTACTTGTTAATAACTGACTTTTTTATTCTATCCATCCTATTGGCTGTGAAGTGGTATCTCGTTCCATTGATTTATTTTTCCATGATGATTAATAATATTCAACACTTTTTTGTGTGTTTACTGGTCATTTGGATATCTTTTTTGGATGAAGGATAACATTATTAGCTATAATGTACATTAAACCACATATAAATATATGTATAAATATATATATCATGTATACAGATCAATGTGTGCTTAGTGAATTTTCACAAATTGAATGCGTCCTTGTAACCATAGTCAGAATAAGGATAAATTATTATCAAAGAATCCCCTTCCATACCAAAGAATACTTCTCTGTTCAAAGGTGACAAGAGTCTTGACCTTAACAGTTGCAATAATTATTTGTAACTTTTCTTGAGTTTATATAATTCGAATCACAAAGTTTCTGTTCTTTTTGCATCTAAACTTATATTTGTGAGCTTATACATATTGTTTTATTAAGTCATTGACCGTTTTCATTGCATAAATATATAACAATTCATTCTTTTACTACTCAAGATCAGTATGGTGATTCCAGTTTGGTGGTATTTATAAGGAATGCTGCTATGCACATTTTTCACACTTCATTTGTTGGTGGTATTTATTAGCAATGTTGCTATGCACATTTTTATTCTTCATTTGAGGGACATATAAATATTTCTCTTGCTTCACTATTATATACTTATGAATGATATTATTGTATCAAGAATAATGAATAAGGTTGATTTCTTTCCTGGCTATTATGAATACTGCTACAGTAAGCATGGGAATGCTTGGGTCTCTTCAGCACCTGTTTTCATTCCCTTTGTCTATGTCCCCAAAGTCGATTGATGGATCAGAACGCACTCTGTTTTTAGTTTTCTGAGGACAATCCATACTGTTTTCCAAAATGGCTGACCAATTTACATTCCCACAGACAATGAAGGAAGGTTCCTATTATTTGGCATCCTCACCAACATGTATTACCTATTGTTTTCTTGATGATAGGCATTCTAACAGGTGGTAACTGATAGTTCATTGTGGTTTTGATTTGCATTTTCTGGTTATTTATGATGATCATATTTTCATATACCTGTTCTCCATGTGAATGAATTCTTTTAAAAATGCCTGGTTAGTTCAACTGTTTACTTTTTAAATCAGGTTTTCATTTTGTTGTTGCTCTTAAGTTTTATGTGTTTCCTACATGTTTTGGATATTTTGAGATCCCTCAATACAGTTTATCTGGTATGATTTGCAAAAATGTTCTCCTGCTTGGTAGTTTGCCTTATCAGTTTGTTGATGGTTTCCTTCCGAGCAAAATTTTCTTAGTTTGATGTTGTCCTCCTTATTGATTTTTGCTTTTGTCATTTGTGGTTTTGTGTCATATCCAAAATATTATTCCGAAGACTAATGTAAAGGAGCTTCTGCACTATTCTGTCTTCTAGGAGCTTTGTAATTTCAAGTCTTATGTTCCCATACTTAATTCATTTCCGGTTAATTTTCATGAGCTGTGGAAGAGTCGAGTCCAATTCTATTTTCCTGTATGTGGTCATCCAGTTTCCCAACACCATTATTGTAAATATTCCTTTCTCCAATAAGTGTTCTTGGGTTCCTTGTAAAATAATATATGTGGAGGTTTATTTCCGGGCTGTCTATTCTCCTGCATTGGTATATGTGCCTGTTTTTATGCCAGAACCATAGTGTTTCAACTGTAGCTTTGTAATATAGTTTGAAATCAGGAAGTGTGATACCTTCAGATTTGTTCTTTTATCTAGTTATTACTCTGGTTCATAGAAAGCTATGAAAATCAATATTAAAATATTTAACTTTTTATTCAATATTAATAAGTGTTAAATAAAAATTGTATAAATATTAAAAATTTATTAAATAAATTATTTGATATTAATGAAATTAATAAATATTAAACAAAAATAAATTCAAATATAAAAAACAGGACTCATTTAAAAAGTATGAAGCTTGGGGGAGCCAAGATGGCAGCGTTTGCACAGCAGCAGAAATCTATTCCCAAAACCACATATATTTATGAAAATATAACAAAGACAACTCTCCCTAGAATAGAGACCGGAGGACAGAGGACAATATCCAGACCACATCCACTCCTGCGAGCACCCAGAGCCTCGCGAAGGGGGTAAGATACAAGCCCGAGCCTGGCGGGACCTGAGCGCCTCTCCCCCCAGCTCCCAGCGGGAGGAGAGGAGTCGGAGCAGGCAGGGAGAGGGAGCCCAGGACTGCTGAACACCCTGCCCCAGCCATCCGGACCAGAGCGCAGACACAGTGCATGCGTGGGGTCCTGGATACTAGGGAAAGAGTGGAGCAAGACTGGTAAGCAGGTCCGTGAGGCTGGTGCTGAAGAACAAAGTAAAGCGAGCGGAATTTTTTTTTTTTTTGAGAGTACATTTTGGAAGTCTTAAAGGGAAAGGTACCCCAATACTAGGGATACAGGGCAGCAAGACCAGTGAGCGGGTCCCTGAGGCTGGTGCCTGACGACAAAGAAAAGCGAGTGGATTTTTTTTTAATTATTTATTTAATTTTTGTTGTTGTTTTGTTTTGGTGAGTGCTTTTTGGAAGTCTTAAAGGGACAGGGCCGGACACTTAGTCCAGAACCATGGAATCTGGGGATCTCTGGGCACTCTAACCTCCTGGGCAGCAGGGAGCATGGAGACCCCTCATAGAGATAAACAGCCTCCCGGCCACCCCCCTCCAATGTGGCTCCACCATCTTGGAGCGACCGCCCGAGCCAGGCCACGCCCACAGCAACAGCAGAGATAAACTCCATAGCCGCCGGGCAGGAATCAGAAGCCCTGTCTGAGAGCAGCTGCCCAGCAAAAGCCACTAGAGGTCGCAGTTCTCCCAGGAGAGGAAGGTCACAAACCAACAAGAAGGGAAGTTCTTACCAGCCGTCACTCGTCCCAGCTCTGCAAACTATTCCTATCACCACGAAAAGGCAAAACTACAGGCAGACAAAGATCACAGAGACAACACCAGAGAAGGGGACAGACCTAACCAGTCTTCCTGAAAAAGAACTCAAAATAAAAATCATAAACATGCTGATGGAGATGCAGAGGAATATGCAAGAGAAATGGGATAAGTCCGGAGGGAGATCACAGATGCCAGGAAGGTTAACACAGAAGTGAAACAAACTCTGGAAGGATTTATAAGCAGAATGGATAGGATGCAAGAGGCCATTGATGGAATAGAAACCAGAGAACAGGAACACATAGAAGCTGACATAGACAGAGATAAAATGATCCCCAGGAATGAAACAATATTAAGAGAACTGTGTGACCAATCCAAAAGAAACAATATCTGCATTATATGGGTACCAGAAAAAGAAGAGAGAGAAAAAGGGATAGAAAGTGTCTTAGAAGAAATAATTGCTGAAAACTTCCACAAACTGGGGGAGGAAATAATCGAACAGACCACAGAAATACACAGAATCCCCAACAAAAAGGACCCAAAGAGGACAACACCAAGACACATAATAATTAAAATGGCAAATATCAAGGACATGGAAAGAGTTTTAAAGGCAGCTAGAGAGAAAAAGGTCACCTATAAAAGAAAACCCATCAGGTTAACATCAGACTTCTCGACAGAAACTCTACAGGCCAGAAGAGAATGGCATGATATATTTAATACAATGAAACAGGAGGGCCTTGAACCAAGGATACTGTATCCAACACGACTATCATTCAAATATGACGGTGGGATTAAACAATTCCCAGAAAAACAAAAGCTGAGGGAACTTGCTTCCCACAAACCACCTCTACAGAACATCTTACAGGGACTGCTCTAAATGGGAGCACTCCTAGAAAGAGTACAGCAGAAAACACCCAACATATGAAGAATGGAGGAGGAGGAATAAGAAGGGAGAGAAGAAAAGAATCTCCAGACAGTGTATATAACAGCTCAATAAGTGAGCTAAGTTAGGCAGTAATATACTAAAGAGGCTAACCTTAAACCTTTGGTAACCACGAATTTAAAGCCTGCAATGGTAATAAGTACATAACTTTCAATACTCACCCTAAATGTTAATGAGCTGAATGCACCAATCAAAAGATACAGAGAAATAGAATGGATAAAAAAGCAAGACCCATCTATATGCTGCTTACAAGAAACTCACCTCAAACCCAAAGACATGTACAGACTAAAAGTCAAGGGATGGAAAAACATCTTTTAAGCAAACAACAGCGAGAAGAAAACAGGGGTTGCAGTACTAATATCAGACAAAATAGACTTCAAAACAAAACAAGTAACAAGAGATAAAGAAGGACACTACATAATGATAAAGGGCTCAGTCCAACAAGAGGATATAACCATTCTAAATATATATGCACCCAACACAGGAGCACCAGCATATGTGAAACAAATACTAACAGAACTAAAGGGGGAAATAGACTGCAATGCATTCATTCTAGGAGACTTCAACACACCACTCACCCCAAAGGATAGATCCACCGGGAAGAAAATAAGTAAGGACACGGAAGCACTGAACAACACAGTAGAGCAGATGGACCTAATAGATATCTATAGAACTCTACATACAAAAGCAACAGGATATACATTCTTCTCAAATGCACATGGAACATTCTCCAGAATAGACCATATACTAGGCAACAAAAAGAGCCTCAGAAAATTCCAAAAGATTGAAATCCTACCAACCAACTTTTCAAACCACAAAGGCATAAATCTAGAAATTAACTGTACAAATAAAGCAAAGAGGCTCACAAATACATGGAGGCTTAACAACACACTCCTAAATAATCAATGGATCAATGACCAAATAAAAATGGAGATCCAGCAATATATGGAAACAAATGACAACAACAACACAAAGCCTCAACTTCTGTGGGACAGAGCAAAAGCAGTCTTAAAAGGAAAGTATATAGCAATCCAAGCATATTTAAAAAAGGAAGAACAATCCCAAATGAATGGTCTAATGTCACAATTATCAAAATTGGAAAAAGAAGAAAAAATGAGGCCTAAGGTCAGCAGAAGGAGGGACAAAATAAAGATCAGAGAGGAAATAAAAAAAATTGAGAAGAATGAAACAATAGCAAAAACCAATGAAACGAAGAGCTGGTTCTTCGAGAAAGTAAACAAAATAGATAAGCATCTAGCCAGACTTATTAAGAAGAAAAGAGAGTCAACACTAATCAACAGTATCAGAAACGAGAAAGGAAAAATCACGATGGACCCCACAGAAATACAAAGAATTATTAGAGAATACTATGAAAACCTATATGCTAACAAGCTGGGAAACCTAGGAGAAATGGACAACTTCCTAGAAAAATGCAACCTTCCAAGAGTGACCCAGAAAAAAACAGAAAATCTAAACAGACCAATTACCAGCAACGAAATTGAAGCGGTACTCAAAAAACTACCAAAGAACAAAACCCCCGGGCCAGATGGATTTACCTCGGAATTTTATCAGACATACAGGGAAGACATAATACCCATTATCCTTAGAGTTTTCAAAAAAATAGAGGAGGAGGGGATACGCCCAAACTCATTCTATGAATCTAACATCACCCTAATACCAAAACCAGGCAAAGACCCCATCAAAAAAGAAAACTACAGACCAATATCCCTGATGAACGTAGATGTAAAAAATACTCAACAAAATATTAGCAAACCGAATTCAAAAATACATCAAAAGAATCATACACCATGACCAAGTGGGGTTCATCCCAGGGATGCAAGGATGGTACAA
Source organism: Manis pentadactyla (assembly GCF_030020395.1). Classification (NCBI taxonomy): domain Eukaryota; kingdom Metazoa; phylum Chordata; class Mammalia; order Pholidota; family Manidae; genus Manis; species Manis pentadactyla. The sequence continues at coordinate 41,477,904 of NC_080028.1, forward strand.
CATTCGAAAGTCCATCAACATCATCCACCACATCAACAAAAAGAAAGACAAAAACCACGTGATCATCTCCATAGATGCTGAAAAAGCATTTGACAAAGTTCAACATCCATTCATGATAAAAACTCTCAGCAAAATGGGAATAGAGGGCAAGTATCTCAACATAATAAAGGCCATCTATGATAAACCCACAGCCAACATTATATTAAACAGCAAGAAGCTGAAAATATTTTCTCTGAGATCGGGAACTAGACAAGGATACCCACTCTCTGTACTGTTATTTAACATAGTACTGGAGGTCCTAGCCACGGCAATCAGACAAAACAAAGAAATACAAGGAATCCAGAATGGTAAAGAAGAAGTTAAACTGTCACTATTTGCAGATGACATGATACTGTACATAAAAAACCCTAAAGACTCCACCCCAAAACTACTAGAACTGATATTGGAAAACAGCAAAGTTGCAGGATACAAAATCAACACACAGAAATCTGTGGCTTTCCTATACACAAACAATGAACAAACAGAGAAATCAGGAAAACAACTCTATTCACAATTGCATAAAAAAAAATACCTAGGAATAAACCTAACCAAAGAAGTGAAAGACTTATACTCTCAAAACTACAAATCACTCTTAAGAGAAATTAAAGGGGACACTAACAGATGGAAACTCATCCCATGCTCATGGCTAGGAAGAATTAATATCGTCAAAATGGCCATCCTGCCCAAAGCAATATACAGATTTGATGCAATCCCTATGAAACTACCAGCAACATTCTTCAATGAACTGGAACAAATAATTCAAAAATTCATATGGAAACACCAAAGATCCCGAATAGCCAAAGCAATCCTGAGAAAGAAGAATAAAGTAGGGGGTATCTCAATCCCCAACTTCAAGCTCTACTATAAAGCCATAGTAATCAAGACAATTTGGTACTGGCACAAGAGCAGAGACACAGACCAATGGAACAGACTAGAGAATCCAGACATTAACCCAGACATATATGGTCAATTAATATTTGATAAAGGAACCATGGACATACAATGGCGAAATGGCAGTCTCTTCAACAGATGGTGTCGGCAAAACTGGACAGCTACATGTAGGAGAATGAAACTGGACCATTGTCTAACCCCATATACAAAAGTAAATGCAAAATGGATCAAAGACCTGAATGTAAGTCATGAAACCGCTAAACTCGTGGAAGAAAACATAGGCAAAAACCTCTTAGACATAAACATGAGTGACCTCTTCTTGAACATATCTCCCTGGGCAAGGAAAACAACATCAAAAATGAACAAGTGGGACTATATTAAGCTGAAAAGCTTCTGTACAGCAAAAGACACCATCAATAGAACAAAAAGGAACCCTACAGTATGGGAGAATATATTTGAAAATGACACATCCGATAAAGGCTTGACGTCCCGAATATATAAAGAGCTCACAAGCCTCAACAAATAAAAAATAAATAACCCAATTAAAAAATGGGCAGAGGAACTGAACAGACGGTTCTCCAAAAAAGAAATACAGATGGCCAACAGACACATGAAAAGATGCTCCACATCGCTAATTATCAGAGAAATGCAAATTAAAACTACAATAAGTTATCACCTCACACCAGTAAGGATGGCTACCATCCAAAACACAAACAACAACAAATGTTGGCGAGGCTGTGGAGAAAGGGGAACACTCCTACACTGCTAGTGGGAAAGTAAGTTAGTTCAACCATTGTGGAAAGCAGTATGGAGGTAAATCAAAATGTTCAAAACAGACCTACCATTTGACCCAGAAATTGCACTCCTAGGAATTTACCCTAAGAATGCAGCAATCAAGTATGAGAAAGATCAGTGCACCTCTATGTTTATCGCAGCACTTTACAATAGCCAAGAATTGGAAGCAACCTAAATGTCCATCAATAGATGAATGGATAAAGAAATGTGGTACATATACACAATGGAATACTACTAAGCCATAAGAAAAGGGCAAATCCAACCATTTGCAGCAACATGGATGGAGCTGGAGGATATTATGCTCAGTGAAACAAGCCAAGTGGAGAAAGAGAAATAACAAATGATTTCACTTATCTGTGGAATATAAGAACAAAGGAAAAACTGAAGGAACAAAACAGCAACAGAATCACAGAACACAAGAATAGACTAACAGGAACCAAAGGGAAAGGGGCTGGGGAGGATGGGTGGGTAGGGAGGGATAAGGGGGGGGAGAAGTAGGGGGGTATTTAGATTAGCATGCATGGGGGGGTAGGAGAAAAGGGAGGGCTGTACAACAAAGAGAAGGCAAGTAGTGATTCTACAACATTTTGCTATGCTGATGGACAGTGAATGTAAAGGGGTTTATAGGGGGGAGCTGATATAGGGGAGAGCCTAGTAAACATAATATTCATCATGTAAATGTAGATTAGTGATACCAAAAAAAAAAAAAAAGGCAATTCCTGTGTGGTAACCTCCAATGAATTCTACACAAGAGTATAAAGGGCGTATAAAAGTGTAGGCAAAGGGTTTGTTTGTGCTTACACAGAGGATCAAGTCCTAATTGGGCAACCCCAAAAATGAACTAAGACACGATATGAAAAAGAACTTCCAACATCAGCACTCTCTGGAAGACTCATGCCAGAAGATGATCATCAAAAAACCCCAACAAAGATCCATGCACTGCTACAGCTGTAGATGCACTCATCCCACCAGCTCCAGGACTTGCCATGGGAATGAAGGAGATATCTAAGCTGGCCTGTGCATACAGTAAAACAACAACTTTGACTGGATCTATATTGTTGGAACTCAACCAAGAATTAGGAGAAGTGCAAATTGTAGCGCTCCAAAATCTTACAACTACAGACTATTTACTGTTAAAAGAACATAAGGGATGTGAACATTCCCCAGGAATGGGTTGTTTTAATTTGTCTGATTTCTCTCAGACTGTTCAAGTTCAGTTGGACAATATCCACCATATCATAGATAAGTTTTCACAAATGCCTAAGGTGCCTAACTGGTTTTCTTGGTTTCACTGGAGATGGCTGGTAATTACAGATGGCTGGTAATAACAGGTTTTCTTGGTTTCACTGGAGATGGCTGTTAATTAAGCTTTGGTTATGTAACTATACTCCTATTATGTTAATGTGTGTGTGCAATTTAATTAGTAGCTTAAAACCTATACATGCTGAAGTTACTCTGCAAGAAGATATGTCAAAGAAATAATCAATCTTCCCATGTTTTCTGCTGCCTGTTACTTCTATATCTTTTCTTCCTCCTTCCTAATTACAACCCTTACATAGAATTAGTGCCTCATATCAAATTTACCAAATATCATAATTCTTCCAAGTGGTAAAGATACCTCAAGACAAATGCTGGGCATAGAAGCTACAGGGCATAAATATGCAAAGAAATAAAAAGCTAACCATTTCAAACAATAAGGCTTCTCTCTCACTTACAAACATTAAATTTCCCTGTATGGCCCTGAAAGATGACTGGTTAGCCAGAGACGGGTAAGATTCCTCAAGGGAGGAACAACCTAAGACAGGCACAGTCGCAGGGGGGTCATCATGTGAGAAATTGGGGATCAACAGAGGTGAGGCTTAGAACCTCACCCCCCACTGTTCTGAGAGAAATCTTCTGCATACGTGAATGTTTTATTGCCCTTGTCTAGCTTGGATTAACACATAGTCTACAGGCACACAGCTGATCATCTACATTTGCTCTCTTACAACACTAAACTATGTTTTCTACCTTTATCTTGTATCTACCTACCACTTCAGCATTTTATTAAAAATAATAATAATAAAGAGAGAAATGTGGTATCCACATATAAATCAAGTATAAAAATCAAATGAGTATTCATATTTGAACTGACTGTTTATAGTTCATAATGCATGAGCAAAACTGAAAGTTTCTGTGATGACTGCCCTTGTACTGTTCACTATGTAACTTATTCACTATGTAAGAATTTGTTCTCCATGTAAGAACTTGTTTGTTATGCCTCAGAAGATTGGAGACTGATGAAAATTAGGCTTGGGGTGGATTAATGATTGTGCATTGAGCATTGACTCCCCTATACAGAATTTTATTGTTGTTAACAACCATTTGATCAATAAATATGAGAGATGCCCTCACAAAAAAAAAATAAATAAAATAAAATAAGAAAATAAAGTACACACTTCCAATTGTAAAATAAATAAGCAACCGGGATGTGATGTATAGCATAAGGAATATAGTCAAAATATTGTAACAACAACTTGGTATGGTGATAGCTGGTACCTAGAATTATCATGTATATAAATGTTGAATCACTATGTTGTACACCTGGAACTAATGTAATGTAATACTGTGTGTCAACTACCCTTCAATAAAAATAATTATCTACAAAAAAAAACAAAAAAAAGAGAAACAAACAAAGGGACCATGGCAATACCAGTGCATCCAATAGTAGCTTCCAATACACAGTTTCCTCATTTATTGTGGTTTCTTTGCTTTGTTATTTATCTCTATCTCATTTCAAGCTTTATTTTCATAAAAGCTTGGTTTCAAAGAATTTTATTTTCTTTATAGTCTTCAGTATAGATTATTTTCACTTCACTTATTTTCCTGTTGATACCTGGAAAATCTGAGCCAAGTTCTACAGCCTTTCTCTTTTATATTTGAATTCTTGTTAGTCAAGAATATAAATATATTTAATTAAAATATGTTGAATGCAGCATGCCATGTAAAGGTTATTATCATTGTTTACTTGCACTTAATTACAACCTACATAAAATAATATTCATTTATATTTTTGAAATACTACCAATTTTTGTGTGTACTATACTGAATGAGTAAAAAGAAAATTGTGGTAGAGTTAACCATTAGTAGTGTTGATGCTCAACTTAGAGAGTGTTTGTCTATTAAAAAGAAAAGATCATTGTGTTAAAATACATCCAAAGAATCTGGTTGTTTTCTATTACTGCATTGTTAACATTTAGAAGTATTTCAATTGTAGATGAAAAATGGTTTTTCTCATTACCTTATTTAAAAAAATAACAATGAAATACCATGCTTATTAGATGTTTCCATTCTCAAAGAGCTCCCTTTGAAAACTTGGATACTTCTGAAGCTATCTGGAAACTGCTTATAAATGACTGATAAATGAGGAGGACAAGGCTAACTCAATGTATTTATTCTTTCCGTTTGTCACTGATATACATATATACATTTATAGATATACTTTCTACCTACATATATACATTTATAGCTATACTTTCTACAGGTGACACCAAAATATTAGAATAAACTGAATCGTTTCTTTAGGATTTTTGAATTCCCAGTAATAATCTGGAATTTCAGGGACTCGACTTCTTTGTCATGACCAGAATTTAAAAATATTAAATATAATAAAGAATTTTTTCCACAGAAACACATCATGGTACATGATTTCTTTTCCAGAAAAGTTTATGAATTAGGCAATTTCATTTCCTTTTTAACTTTTGACCTTGATTTGAAGAAAATGTATTTTGAAAATACCATCTAGAAGACCATAATAAAAACACATCCAGGGGAAAACAATCTATATAACCTGTAATGGACTGGGCAGTTTTTTATGTTTTTGTGTAACTTGTTAATAAACTAGATCTTAAAAAGACATGGGAGTCATAAATACAATTTCAGGAATAATGGTTATTTAAACAATTGATTATATTTTCCCTTAATCATTTATATCATGCAGTTTCCATTTTAAGAAAATTGATCTAGTTATCCCATAGCATTATCTAACTTTAAGAAATTTTAAGAGCATAGAAAATGAAAAAAATACACATAATATAATGAGGCAATATAATAAAACCAAAAGTTAAGGCTCTTTCAATATTCTCTTTAGTTTTTATTCTGCTATCTATGGTAAATAACTAGTAAATAGCAGGTATTTGAAAGTATATAAATAAAGCATTTCAGAAAAAATGACAAAAAGGTTTATATATATCAGCTTCTTATGGTTTGTTCAACAGATGATTCAAGAAGTTTTAAATTAGAAATCATACATATCCCTTTATGTATCATTAAGGAAGATGAGGTTAAGGAAAGCATTTTTATTGCTTTTACTTCACTTTCCTATATTTATGTTTTGTTCCATACATCATATGGATGCAGGAAAGCATCAACCCATTTCATAGACTTCAAATTTCATAGAGTATCAAATTATAAATAGGAAGATTGATAAATGTAGCAATGTGTCATCCAGAATTTGTTTGCTTAAACTGCCTGAGTTTAACCACCTTTTTGTCATTTTTTCTGATATGCTTTATTTATATACTTTCAAATGTCTGTCATCTACTAGTTATTTACCATAGAGGATTTCTGCAACTCCTTGTAAGGGTTGAGCTCTTCTAAAGTAAGACTTCCCCATTCTCACCACTTCCCACTTGCAGGCAGGTTAAAGTTGCATCACCAGGCTTCTCTTTATTTCAGTCAGTCTCTGACATTATCATCTCATTAAGTCTAATGGAACCAGTATCACTGGCCTCTGAATTCTGAATTCCCAGTTAGCTTAATAGTGCTGTATTTTTAAAATATGGTCTTGAAAAAGTAACACAACTCTTTAAATAGAGGTACAACTTGTTTCTTAAGGGAACCTCCACCAGAAAGGCTGAAACATTCACCTTGAAATTCTTTCAACATTCTTTTCTTTGAGGAAAGCTGAACAACAAATATGATATAAAAACAAAATTTCTATTTTGCTGATTAATTACTGGATTGCATGCCTGGTGGATATTTTATATGTAATTCTGGAAAGGTGATAAGATATAATGATTACTGTTAGCATTATGCATAGGAGCAAAAGATTGCTCAGTTAGGACGAAATCATTTTGAAAACCACAGAGTAAAAAAAATAGATCATAAAAATTTAAACTCAGGGAGATTTATCTTCCATTACCCCAATTAAGGAGTAATGAATTATATAATCATTAGTGTAAGATTACTAGTAGTAATGATTACTAAAAGAGGAGAAAAATAATACATAGACACCAATCGAGAAAAATGCAGTAATTAATAAAATTAATGATCTTCCTAACAGATGCTTAAATTGGGAATTTAGATAAAGCAATCAAATAAGTACATAATAGAAATGCTTGGTATAAAGTACCTGTAGTAGAATAGGAAGAGTTACTTAATAATATGGAGAATAAAATGGATAAGTTCAACAGTTATCAACAATTTAAACTTCTAGTACAATTTTGTTAAGATCTACTAAAAAACATTTGTCTGTGTAAACCCAGCCAATTTGTAAATGGTAAAATAAATATTTGAGTGTAAAGAAAATGCAGAACTGAAAGAGTTCAAAGTAATGAAGATGTTTGTAAAAATAATATGGCAAGGATCATAAGAATCTGTGGAAGACTATTTTTCATGAGGAATGGACTAGCATGATACCTGCACCAAATACTGAATCCTGGTTTTGATAACCACTCAGTTATATAGATCAACTTCTTATGGATTGTACAACAAATGATTCAAGAAATTTTAAATTAGAAATGATACATATCTCTTTATGTCTCATTAAGGAAAATGAAGTTAAGGAAAGCATTTTTTATTGCTTTTATTTCACTTTCCTGTATTTATGTTTTGTTCCATACGTCACATAGATGTAGGAAAGCATCAACCCATTTCTTAGACATAATATCAAAGGATAAGTAGGTAGATTGATGAATGTAGCAAAAATTAGGATAATGATAAAAAATAAGGTTTTTCTGTGATGAATAAAGTATGCAATAATATTCAGAGATTATAAATTAAATTCAGAAACTGAATGAAAATGAAACGTGAAAAGATTGGCATTGGTAGATACAATGTGGACTTAAAAATCCACTACTGAGGGGAAGCTTTTGGAATGTGGCTGATAGTTAACACTGGTATTTAGAATTTTTCTTCGCTACCGATAGACAGTATAATTCAAATAACTTACCTGCCCTGATTCTTTAAAGTATTCATGTAGTAAGGAGTCAGATTGAAAACAATCAGGTAAATTGCATTTTGCCAAATAGGAACTTTTCAAGTCCATAAAGAGGAGATAATTGTCAGGATACGATAACTCTAAGTTGATCTGTTACATGATTTTAACTATCACATAACAACTTATGCAGAAAAAAATAAGTGTTCATGGATAGAATTCTACAAAGGTGTCTTTCCTTGGTTTTCAACATTTTTAAAAACTGAAAAAAAACCCTGTTTTTGCAGTTTAATCATTTTATAATGCAGTTTTGGTAAGATTCATAAAAGGTAAGTAAGAACAAATCAGTGCAGATAGGGTTCATTTGACTTGGACTGACAGGTGAATCTTTGCTGCAAATTGTCATTTTCTGGTCTCTCAAATGCAATGTTGAACATGATGGAGAACTTATCCTCCTTAATCTGCTGATACCCTGCCTAAAAATTTTCATGGTTTTTTTCCTCCAAAAATTCTCCTTTTTAGAAATCCCATTAACACTGGTCTATATTCCTAAATTCATGATAACCTCAATGACTGAAAACTGAACATTTTTTTGTAGCATTGGTATGACTTAACTTTTGTTTCATCTTTTTGGGAGCGTGTTATGTTCCTATGTCCTATGACTACTGTGTTGGGATCTAGAAACCACTTAATCACCTCTATGATGCATGGTAAAATATGCTACTATCTTGTATCAACTTGTACTCAACTCATGGGAATTGGGTAGCTAGACTAATCTTCTAATACAGTTGAGGAACAGGTTAAAGTTCATTTGATGGTATTTAGATATCAAAATGTTTTAGCAGTAGTGGCTGAATATTATGCTATATCTACTGGATCACCAGAGAAGACCTCTATGAGACAGAAAATGGAAAACAGCAAAACCCAGGAAAGACCAAAGGCAGTTTTTAGAAGATAAATATAATTGAGATATCTCTAGTTAGAATCATCAGTGGAAAATGACAAGGCACACACTACTGATTGAGTAGTGACCTCACTATAGATCCTAGAGATATTAGGAGAATAATGAGATATTATGAAAACGTTTGTGAAAAAATAAGTGATTTATATAAAATAGACAAAATGCTTGTAAAATATAAACTTCTGAATCATGCAGAAGAAATGTATAAGCTGAATATCCTGTAACTGTTAAAGTAAATGATTTGTAGTTAGAAATTTTCCCACAGAAAAATATCAAGTTCTAGATGGCTTTAATTGTGAACTTACCCATTCTTTTTAAAAAACTACCAACTCTGTAGTTTTTTAAAAAAAGAATGGTAAAAAGTCTACCAATTTTACACATCCTTCCAAAAAAAACAGAAGAGAAGGCAATACTTCTCAATTCAGTTTTAAGTCATCAGTATCATGACACTAAAAAGGGCAAGACATTAAAAGAAAGCAAAACTTCAGAAAACATTCCTTATGAATAATAGGTACAGAAATTATGAAGAATATATAAAACATTAAATCCAATAATATGTAAAAATGATAGTATACCATGACCAAGTGGGATTTATTTCAAAAAATTAATTGCACAAGTACCATTAGAAAGCACATTGTTTGAATTCCTAACATTCACATACCTACCAATAGAGTAACAAACAATTTGAGGAAAAAATAATACAATTTCAAAGAGAAATAGATGACCCTACTGTCATACTTGAAAGTTCAACAACTCTGTCCAAAACAGTTCTGGCCGAAACAAAATCAATGAGGACAGTTTTTTGAATTAAATAATGTCAATGGATATAACTGTGACATCTATAGAATATGTCAACCAGCAATAGCTATAAACACATTCTTCTCAAACTCACCAAGATACAATACATTCTGGGTCATAAAATACATTAAAAACTTTTTGAAGCATATAAATCATGCAGTATCTGCTCTCAGACAACAATGGTATTAAACTATATATAAATGAAAACACTGAAAAGCCTTAAATTATGTGGATATTTAAATGACACATGAATCAAAGAAATCTCAAGAGAAATTTAAAATTTTTGAAATGAATGAAGATTAAACAATTTATTAAAATCCCTGGGATGCAGTGTAGGTAGTGCCTAGAGGGAAATTCATAGTATTGAATGCATCCATTGGAAATGAAGAAAGCTTAATAATTGATAATCTAAACTTCCAACATAGAATATGGATTAAAGAAAAATTAACAAACACCATGAATGAGTCTATAACCACAAGTTTGATAACCTAGATGAAATGGACAATCCTTGGGAGAAATATTTTGTCAATATTCACATAAGAATAAATAAACCACAGAAGCCTGTGTATGTTCAATTAAAAGGCCAAAAGATGTAGTTTTGAAAAGAGCAATAAAATTAACTTTAGCTGCAATGACCAAGAACTGAAGACAGAAGGCTCAACATTACTTAGATCAGAAATGAAACTCAATTTACTACTAAATGACCTTATAGAAATAGAAAGGAATATAAATGTATGCTATGAAGAATTCTGTAGCAACAAAGCAGAGAGCAGAGTCAAAAGCACAAATTTGTAGAATCCCACCAATTACCACTGACTTGAAAGAGAAAATCCAAAACTATTACACATCAGCAATAACAAAAACATAAAAAAATAATCCAATTAAAAATGTGCAGCATTCGAATAGCCATTTCTTGAAATGGCCAACAAACACATGCTTCATTAGCTATTATGGAAATACAAATCAAAATCACTTCAAACCCACTAAGATGGCTATACTTTTTAAAAAAATGTGAATTTAGAGTGATTGGGACCCTCATTCATTGTTGGTAGGAATATAAAAAATTGTGGAGTTGCTATGGAAAACTATTTGACAGTGATTTTAAGGAAAATAAACATAAAATTCCCATATGTCCAGTAACTCCATTCCTCAGTTTTTATCCAAATAACTGAAAAAAGGGACTCAGATATTTGTACACTATTGTTATTCACAATAGCCAAAATGTGGAAACAATCCAAATGTCCATCAGTAAATTTATGGATGAACAAATTGTGATACTTACATACAATGGGATATTATTTATCCAGAGAAAAATTGGATTACTGATACATGCATCATGTACAAACTTCAATACCATCATTCTGTGTGACTAAGTCAGACACAAAAGCTCACATGCTGTGTGATTCCACTTACATAGGGAATCCAAAATTGGTAACTCCATGGAAACAGAAAGCAGACTCGTGTTCACTAGAAGCTAAGGGGAGATAGGGAATTACTGTTTAATGGGCATGGGTTTTATTTATTTATTTTTTTGTAGTGATTATGATTTGGAAAAATATAGGTGGTGGTTGCAGACGTGGTCCATGTACTACATGGCATTGAGCTGTACAGTTTAAAGAAGCTAATTAAAAAGGGAAAACTACTGAGAGATCATCAAACAGTATAGTAAAAAATTGAAGGGAAAAATGTATTAGAGAATTACATTAACATTTAATGCAAATTTTGTCATTCTTTGCCTGCTGTGATTTTATTAACTTAGATGTGTTTAGCTATGATTTTCCTCTTTCTAAATTTCATTCATGTATGTCAATTCTTCACAAATTCATTGTTTCTTTGTCCAAAAGGTATAAAACTGTGTTTTTTGTTTACTTCTTTGAGTCTCACATTTTTATGTGGCTCCATCTGTAGGAAATTAATTAATTTTTTCCTGGTAATGTGTCTTAATGTCAATTTAATTATTGGACCCGCCCCTAAAAGGGAAGAAGGAAAGAGTTGTCTGCTCTACACTGCTACAGCTTCTAAGAATGATGCAAGAGCTGGGGTAGTAGAAGTTCAGCACAGCAGAATCAGAAGTTTAGGTAGAAGGTTATGATGGAAGTTGAGGAGAAGTGTGAATACTGGACAGAACGCTGAAGAGACTTATATTGAGATTTCAGTTTGAAGCACAGGAACGCTTTTACTGCTAAATGGCAGTGACCCTCTGTAGTTCCTGAGAACAGTTCTACCAGTTGTCTTAGCAGTAAAGTTGGTGAGTCTCATTTATTGAGAAGCCACTGTGGATATCACCGTGTTCACAAATCTGACTAACCACACATCCGGAGAATATTAGCCTCTGATTCTATTCTGATTTCCAAATTTTGAACAAGGTCACCTTATCAGCAAATTGTAAATTAAAACCATGTGAGGAAGAGGGCACTCTGGGAAACGGGATCCCAGTTTTTCCTGTGCACTTAAGAGAAAAAAGAAAAGGTCATATGTGATGCCGAATTGGTTACAGACAATTCAAAGCAGATTCTTTGATTATAACCAAAGTCATGGTCTCAGGAGTTGCAAATTATTGGCTCTCTCAGTGGCTCTGCCCAAAGAATGTTACCAATGTTGAAGGCAGGATAGGCAAGATGAGACATGTTTTGCAAATTCTTGTTCAATTTATTACCATTCAATAGGATACTATTGGAGTTTTCTGGCCAATATGAATGTCTAAATCCAGGAAATCTATTGTAGTTAAAATTGCAATATCCAGAATCTCTCACCTGCCCTTAGTCATTTCCATATCGATAGGTGTTTTCAAGAGGTGGAGAGAAGTAGTCCATTTCCATACCAAAAGGTGATTACATGAGGAAACAAAGGCATATATGGACCAGAGAGGTTGGGTGGGTCCCCTTTTTGCCGCTGGGTTTAGAGACACAGTTGAGCTGATGTGGACAAGTGCTTGTCTACAATAACCAGATGTCTCCCACTTTATTTCTCCCTTTGATTGATTTTGGTTTCAAAGGTATTCTGCTCCTGTCTGGGAAAATATTTTTCCCTGGAGTTACATCTGGTGTTACTCGGTGGGACTTCTGAACCCCAAATCTGTCTTCATGGGTGCAAGCAACCCTTGGGTGGGCTGACCCTAGAAAGGGTTGGGAGATACCTGGAAAACCCACTGTCGATGGTGGGGAGGCCCTGGTGCCTGCAGTGGTAGAGGGTGCAGCTTCACCAGGGAGCTCCCTTTCTGTTGGCCATGCAACTGGGGAGCCCCTAGTGGGGAATTGGTCTAGTGTAAAGCACCTCCTAGAGGGGTAGAGCAGAAGCTGTGGAATTAGCCCCATGTGAGATAGAAGACTGCTTAGAGGTACTGAGTGGCTGCATGGCAACCACGATTGTGGGAAGTCTGTTAATCGAGATAGTGGAAGGGGTTATCAAGAAGAGACACACTTAGTGTTACTTGGAGGAGCTGGGAGATGACCTATGGGATGGCCTTAAGAAAGAGAGACAGTTATAGAGAAGAGAGGTCATGCTCTTGGGAGATACATTAGCAGCAAGGGAGGAGCCAGCAAGAGGCCTAGGGGAGGGCGAGGAAAGAGCGGTGCCTTCAGCCCTGGAGATGGTAGAGGAGATGTCAGGAGAGGATGAGGGTATAGGGCTGAGGGTGAATATGTTGCTAAGGCCACCACCCAAGGAACTAGCCTCTCCCATGTTACAGGCCTGCCCTGTTGTAATTAAGACAATAAAAACGCAGAGACCATGGGCTCCTTCGGGGGAAGAGCACTCCATGCTCCACCACTGTAACCAGGGTAAGGTGGTGTCCATAGGCATCTTGTTTTGCAGAAGCCTTCAGAACGTCTGCCCACGTGGCTTTTGAGTCTTTGGGATATGGGGATGGAAAAGATTGTTTTGTTGGGTTTTGAAATGGGTAGACTGGTTTCCCTTGTGACTCACTCTTCCCTGTGGCCGTGGTTGCAAAGTGCCCACCACACCTCAGGGAATCAAGCTCTTCTGCATTGGCTGACAGCCCATCAGGGTGGCCTAATCAGGGTGATTTACTATACTTATCGGCTAGGTGAAAAATGTATGCAGAGTGCCAGCAGGTGTTTTGGGAGATGGGCATAAAGAATATCAACTATAATATGGACCAGAATGCCCAAATGAGGAGTTGTTCACTGAAGGAATGAGATTTCTGGCACTCCACACATCTCACTCATCTCTCTTTGGGCCCTTAGTGACTATTCTTGTCCCTCACATAGAGCAACCCATAGGTGAGGCGACTCATAGATTAGCAGATCTGCGGAGTTTGAAACAATAAGAGCATGGAAGGAAGTACAGGCTACAACTGAAAAGAGAGGTATAAAGGGCCTAATGAAGGTCTTGAGGACCCAGATGTGGGTTGATTTGATAAAGGCTGGGGTAGTGAAAGAAACACTTGATGAGCAGCCCAATAGGATCTTGTTTGAACTGTGGCATCAATTAAAGCCACAGCAGAGGTTCCAGCCACTGAGGTCCAGGACACAGCAGCAGAGGCAGAGCCCCGTGTCTGACCTGTGTCCCTGCAAAACTTCCTGGGGGACAGTACTCAGGCTTTACCTGGGCTCTAACATCCACAGGAGGATGATGGGGCATCACAGTTTTACTGAGGTTGGGTCAAGGACCCCACTTTGGGGATGTGGTAGGGACTGGGGCCACCTGCAGAATTAGCAATTCATTGGTCCACTGTGAATGTACAATGTGTCCTGGCACTGGTGGACACAGGAGATGAATATTCTGTGATTTATGACAACCCTGAGCATTTTCCTGAGACCCCTGCTGTGATAGATGGCTATGGGGGTAAGGCAATTAGAGTGAAGAAAACCCAAATCCCATTGGGAATAGGGCGTTTACCCACAAGGAATATACTGTGTACATTTCTCCCGTCCCTGAATATCTTTTCGGGGTAGATCCCCTGCAGGGCCTGTGGTTACAGACCATTACAGGTGAGTTCAGGCTGAAAACATGTGGTAAAGGCAGTTCTGAGGGGACATGCTCAACACCCACCTGTAGCTCTGTCTGTACCTTACCAGGTGACAAATACTAAGCAGTATAAATTGCCTGGTGGACACAAGGAAATTGGAGAAAGTCTACAGGAGTTGGAGAAGGTGGGCATCATATAGCCCACTCATAGTCTTAACTTCCCAGTGTGACCAGTGAAAAAGTCAGATGACTCTTTTCATATGACAATGGATTACAGGGAACTGAAAAAGTCACATCCCCTTTGCACGGTGCTGGCCCTCTATAGCAGCCCTTATGGACACCCTCGGTCATGAACTAGTGACTTACCATTATGTTGTGGACTTTGCTTATGCCTTCTTCTCTATTGCCATAGCACAGGAAAGTCAGGAGCAGTTTGCCTTTATGTCTGAAGGCCGGGAGTGCACATACCCTGTCCTTCCACAGGGATAACTCCACAGTCTCATCAGTTGTCACTGACTTGTAGTCCAGGACTTGGCCACATGGAAAATACTACAAACGGTGTGGCTATATCACTGCATTGATAATATCATGCTCATGTCTGATCCTCTTGCAGATTTAGAATTGTCAGTTCGTAGACTGCTGCAACTTCTAGATGAGAAAGGATGGGCTGTGAGTATCACCAAGGACCTGGTTTGTCAGTAAATTCTTGATGGTTGTCTGCCCAACCTTGCAAACTAACGTCATCCCAGAAGCAGTCATAGACAAGGTCCAGGCTTTCCCTACCCCTACCACTGTGGCAGTATTACAAGAGATTTTGGACCTTTTGGGCTACTGGAGAGTGTTTATCCCACACTTGACACAAATTCTGAAGCCCTTATACTAATGTGTATGAAAGGGCATCAGGTTGGACTGGGATGAAGCATGTGCCACTGCTTTTTACTGCTACTACGTGAGCAGTCAAGGCTATACAGGCCTTGAGTGTAATTGATTCATCAAGACAGCTAACAGATGTCATATATGTAGACAAATAGATAGCATATATGCATACATGAATGTATATATACATAGATGCTATCAAAGAATAGTGAAGAGGTGAATGTTAGATATTTTAGATAAATTCTTTTTCTGTAATTGGGTAGAAAATAAACTATTTTCTGTCTATGAAATTTTGAAGTTTTAGACTACTTTGGAAATAGCAATTATTTTATACCTGAACAAAATTATTTCAGGTTAAGCTTCATAGAAAATAAATAGTTCACTACAAAGCAAAAATTTTCCAAAACATATGAAAGTATGAATTTATTGGTGAAAATTTCTGTTCTATCCATTCCATCTAGCACATGAAATATCTAAATGTTTTGGGAGTATATGTGTTTGTATATTGTCTCATGAAATCAAAAGTTGAAGCAAGGATTTATGATAACAAAGACATTTTAAATTTTATCAACTATAATTTTTAGTAATAGGAAATAAATTAATTTGACTAGTAGAGACAAATTTTTACTGATCATCACACAATACCTCCACGTGTTGGACTTAGCACAATATTTATTGAGAAAGAAGTATCAGAAAATTGAAATGAATTCAAAATGTTAGATGGAAGACAGGAAACTTCATTTCCTCCATATAGATTTAAAATTTGGGTTCTAAAGAAGAAAAATGGTTGAAAATCTGAGGTTTCTGTATCCTCTGAGTGAATAATTCCTCATTTATAAAACTTGCAAGATATCTTAAATTTCTAGAAAGTGGGAACAAAATCATAACAGCACATAGCATAATGAGCTATCAATAAATAGTAATTATTATTATCATTTAAATATGTGTATTAGTATAGTTGTGAATATGTTTCAGAATTTAAATTAAAAGAGAATATTCTCAGTTGTTTAAGTTTCAAGTTTATTATAACTGATGACATACTCATAAATAAAAAGGTAAGTGACAGATAAGTATCAATATTTGAAAGATGCAAAAAAACCCTCAGTAACAGATGAGGAAGAAAAGTGTCTCTTAATTGATGATATCTACAGATACTTGATAGAGATGATTGTATGTTTACACAATTTTGAGAAATGTATTAACAGATTTGCTATGGCTAATAATTCCAAAATTGAGGGAATTTTTAAAGCCAGAGTGGGAAGAATACCTTTAGAATGTTGAGAATGATACAAAATGTAGTGTTATTTTGGAAATAGGTTGTACATGGTGATAAGCCAGGGACAAATTGTAGAAACCTTTGTAAACTAATCTGAAGTATCTATATGGGCAATGATAATTAATTTAGAATTATTTTTGACTCCATAGGTTTTTCTGATGTTATTAGCCTTCAGGATGCCTGTTAGAACTGCTACTGTTGGCCTCTGAATCATGAATCCATGGATAGTTTACTATTTCAATTTTTTGTTTTTAAGATTGTGTCTTTAACAAGCAACACAACTTTTTAAATGCACATACAGCTCATTCTTGAGAGAACTTCCACAGAATTGTGGAAATGCTTCCCTGAAATGCTTTTAGATTTTTTGCTCTAGTGAGGTACGCGAGACAAGAAATGGGATACTAAGATAGGAGATATTTGTTGACCACCCACTAAATATACTGCTGAAAGCTGAATTAGGTTTTCCACTGTGATCAGAATACTCAAAATATTCTATTCCTAATAAATGTGATCTGCTTTATTTGTAATTTGAATTTTCAATGCTTCAGCTTTGTCTACATTTAGCTATTATTACCATCTCTACTTTTTTACTTCACATTTTCTGCTCAACACTCTTTTCTTTGCCCTGTAATCCACCAGTTCACTTAGTCAGCAGCTCTTTCAAACTCCACCTTTCCAAATTCATGTGTCATCTTTTATTGTCATTGAAATGAATCTCAGTAATATTTAGCACAGGTTACCACTACCTTTTATTTATATAATCTATTTGTCCTGGTTAAATGACACATTATCATGTGGGTTTCTATGACTGCATGGGTATTTTTTTGTTGGTTTTTGTTGTGACTGGTTCCTTGCTGCTAGAATCCCCAGAGCTCTAAGACTCCATATGAACCCCTTCCTCTTTATAGTCCTTATTGTCATTTCACTCACTTACCTAATGATGGAGCACTTCTGATTCCAAATTGTGTGTGTGTGTCAGTGTGGGTTTGTAAACTGGCTAAAAATGTTTCAAAATTGTTGATAAATTCTAAAGAGCAGATTGAGAAAGCTCAGAGAACACATGAAGAAAATGAAAAAAATTAGGAATATCATTTTTTAAACTGATGAAAAAAAATGCAAAAAACCAACAAAACCCCAACCTCTTGAAGGCAAAGGAAAATACATATTCCCTACATAGCGACAACGTGTTAGAGTAGGCAGTTAGATCGACATGAGCAGGAGGGTGGTGGCCACACAGTCTCCATCCAGTCTCTGCGCCAGATGCTGTCCTGTCCCCCTTAGACCAATCTCTCCTGTGGTTTAACACAAACTGATAAGCAAAAGATACAGGTCACTGACACATTCCCAATTTTGGTGCATGTGCACTTAAGGAAAATCCTGTCTGCTAATAACCCTGAGGCCATTATAATATCATTTACATTGAAATTTCAGTCCCACTGTGGATTTTGGTTAGGTGCTCATGAGAAGGGACAAACACAAACTTTGGAAAGAGGCTGAAGGGGAGGAATTAAGGTGGGTATAAACGATGGTGTGGGTATGACAAAATGGGGAGGGGCGAAAAAACCAAATGAAACCCCATAAAAAGACACAATGGAAAACCTGGTGGCTGCTACCCATCTTCAAGGTCATCCTGTTCCTCTTTTAATGTACTTTCCTTTCACTTTGCTAAATAAAAAACACTTTTCAGCTTTAACTCTCTATCTATCCGGTCTCTAAACCGAGGTCTTCAAGGAGAACAGAGGAATTCCACAATCCACCTCCAGGTAACAAACCTGGATCGTAAGACAAAAATGCAAGGGAAATGAAAACTTTCTCAGATACGCTTAAACGGAGTGAATCTATTCCGAGCAAAACTACCCCTACAAGAGATGTTACAGGATTTCCTTCCAGCAAACCAAAATCATATAAGTAAAAATTAAAGGGGTTTAAAAATGGAACAAAGAAAGGTAAAATATAATGTTTTCTCATTTTAATTGCTCTAAAATTTAAGTGGCTGTAACAATGATGGTAATAATATTTTGGGTGTTTAGTGAAATGAAAATTATGGCAAAATGCATAAAGTGGAGAGACATATTTTAGGAATTTATGATCATAAATTGCTTCCCCTTAAAGGAGGATGGTATAAATTTTTTGATGTAGACAGACCATTTTGAAAAACATTTTCTGAACCACTAGGAAAATGAAAAATGGTTTTAAAATTACTCTGTTGTAAGTTAGGAAATACTCTTTTAAATATACTATTAGGAAGGAAGTCCCAAGGAAAACTGCAAAAATTTGACATGAGTCCTGTCAGTCTGGGGAAAGGAAATCCCAGGGCAAAATACCCCTAAAAACCAAAATCAGTCAAAGGGAGAAATAAAGTTTAAAACCCGTTTATTTCTCACAAACTGCAGTTCCAGTCCGTCTTTCTTCTCTTTCTCAAGGAGCAGCAACACCGACCAACCCCTCACCACTTAGGTACAGATAAGCCCTCTGTAGCCCAGGTAATCACCCATTGATATGGAGATGACCTTCTCCACCCCTGAGGAAAGATGCAAATGCACTAAAGCCATACTTCTTTACAGCTCTGAACGCCTGTTGATATGCAGATATACTAAAGCCAGGCGAGATATTCTGGAAATGCTACAATTTTACCCACAGTCCACATAACATAAATAAGTGTGGAGATGAAACATTCTCATTACTGAAGAATACAAACATAGACAGACAAATAGACAGGTAGAAATATACATTAGTAGAAACTGGGTAAATTTTTTCCAATATAAAGGAGTTTGTTGATAAACCATCTGCTCCTTGAAACATCAACACAAACTATGTCACCAGAGCAAAACAGCAGTGAGGAGTTGAGAGGCCATGGTCTAGGATGAAGGATACATAGTAAGAGGATCCCCCCATGTTTTTTCTCTTAGAGTCTCTTGTTGTTTCATATGTAGTGGTGGGGAATGACCAAGTAGAAAGTTGTGGATAATGGCTTTTCTCTCTCACATGGGATTGGGGAGAAACACACTGGAATCCACATTTATCAGTGCAAACAGGACTATTCTTGAAGAGAAAAAAAAAACTCTATACAAGGGAATTGATAACTAATGAGCCTGACCATTTTTGAGTGTTTTTCCTTAAGCTCATTTTAAAAGTCCTAAATTGCAAGCAATGGAAGCTTGAGCTCACAAGTACAAAGTAGAATCTGACTGATGAAGAATCTAAGTGCTTAAGAGTAAATTCCTGCAGTCTCCTAGTCTCTGGAGACAAAAACTTGAAGCTATGATTTGCCAAAGTGGAAGAGCAAAATACTTAATCTTTTAATGGAGACCACTGAAATCTTATACTCTTAACAATAAGCACAGTGAATTCGTCACTTTGCAAAATGTGAGGAGCAAGTTTGAACAATCTTATTGCATGTTTTGGTCAAGGTTGCCTCCGTTTACCTGAAGGGCCCCCACCCATAGGATGGCGAACCTCCTGCTTCTCTTCCGGGTCCTCAGTTCCCGCTGGCGCCACCTGAAGCCCAATCACCCCCCCCCCCAATCCCAGCACCTAGCCAATAGCTACCAGCCCCGTAGAAGTAACACCACAATCACCCCATGCCCCTTCCTATATAACCCAGCACCTTTCCCTAATAAAGCAGAATTCTCCGGTAAATTGCTGCTGTGTGTCTCTCCTTTCTTTTCATTGGTGTTGAAACCCGGGAGACGGGACACCCCAACTGGGCCTCGTCTTCCCCCCGACACCAGCAGCAGCTTGCCCTCGTCCTCTTTTTCTGGCGCTGGCTCCTCACACTCACCACTCCTCTCTGGCCTTTGGTTAAGTTTTCCCCCAGAGTGGGCCACTCTTCCCTGAGCTATCGCAACGCCATTGACCGTGATCATTCGGCAAGTCACTGATGCTCGGGGACAAGGAGAGAACTCTCCCCGCCTTAGGCCTTCACGGATGCGGCGGACCCTCAGCCCCTCCTCCAACAGCCACAAACGAGGTGACTCCTTTGCTGATGAGAACGCTCCCTTCTCCCCCCCACTCCTCCTTCTGTTCCTTCCACCGAAAATTCCTAGTACTAGGTACCTCGTGACTCTGCCACTCTGCCTTCTTAGAGAAGTCTGGGTGATGACCCGCACTTCCTAAGAAACCAACTCGTATACGAGTTTCCACAGACCACCAAGGATCATCAGGGATGCCCTTTGTCTCCTTGCGGTCTGCTCCCAGTCCGAGGATCTCCGTTCGTCTTCCCCTGTTTGTCCCCTTCTCTGTCCTTTAGCCATGGTAGCCTCCTCATCCCTTCCTGGAAGTTCATCTCTTGAATGCCTGCTCAAGCATCTAGCCACCCTCTCCCTGACACCTGATATAAAACCAAAACTTCTCCGTAAATACTGCTCCCAAGATTGGCTGACATAACCCCTAGACAAAAGCATCCAATGACCCGCAGGGGGAACTCTTGATCCTAACATCACTCGCGATCTCTTTAACTACTGCCAGCGCCTGAAAAAATGGAAGGAGATTCCCTATACCGAAGCTTTCCACCTCCTCCCCCCACATCCCCACAAGTTCTCCTAGCCTGCAAGCCGTCTCCCCCGCAAAAACTTCCCTTTCACTCCCTTCCCCCTCCTACAACCCCTCCGCCCTCTTCCCTTCCGCGGCCACCACCTCCCCCTCCTCTCCCACAACAGCCCCTCCCCCTTTCTCCACCACCATCTCCTCCCCCACCCCACTCCCCTTGCAGTTGAAGCCTGAGCCTTTAAGCACCCCTCCAACTAATTTCCAGGAGCCTCCTCTGTCTTTGCCCCCATCACCTGTTTCTCCCCCACAGACTGAGCCTGAACCCTTCAGTCCCCCTCAGACTTGGTCCTGAAAGCCTATCAAAATTATCGCATCTATCACCTGTTTCTCCCCCACAGACTGAGCCAGAACCCTTCAGTCCTCCTCAGACTCGGTCCCGAGGGCCTCCCAAAATTATTGACCCCCTCCGAGAAGTAGCAGGATCTGAAGAGCGCGTTCACGTCCCTTTCTCCTTAGGAGATTTAGCCCAACTGGAAAAACGCCTAGGTTCCTTTTCCACTGATCCCACGACATATATCAAGGAGTTTCAATGGACCCTCCAGTCATACAGCCTCACACATCATGACATTTTCATGCTCCTGGCCAATACCCTCCTTCCTGAAGAGTGCAGATGAGTTTGGGACTTCGCCCAAACGCACGACACCGAAACCCACAGGACTGACCCCACCTATATCATTGGCCCCACCGCTGTCCCCGAACAAGACCCACACTGGGATTATAACACTTCCAAGGTCTCTGCTCTCAAGATATTTTTGCCTCCTGCTTAATAGCAGGTCTGAAAAAGGCAGCTCATAAAGTAGTCAGTTTTCAAAAAAGCTCCATCCGAGTTCTTAGACAGACTCACTCAAGCCCTATTACAGTATACCAGCCTGGACCCAGAAACGCCTGACGGGAGACATGTCTTTATGACATACTTCCTAGCTCAAAGCTAACTCAACATTAAAGCTAAACTCAAAAAGTTAGAACAGGGCCCCGCTACCCCACAGACTGAGATCCTAACAGTGGCCTTTAAAGTCTTCCATAACCGGGAGGAGAAGAAAGAATGACTTAAACAAAAGGCTGATCAGGCCAATTTCCAAATGTTGGCCCAGCTGATAAAACCACAACCTGGGCACTCCTCTACAAACAAGCCCCCCACAGGAGCTTGTTTCAAGTGCAGACAAGAAGGACATTAGACAAGGGCTACCACCCCATGCCCCAGATGCCACAAAAAGGGCCACTGGGGGTCTGATTGACCAGCCACCCGAAGGGGAGGCTGGACGAACAACCCCCATCCTAAGCCCTCCATAGTGGGGCTGGCAGAAGAAGATTGACGGGGCCCGGGGGCTTCTCGTCCGACCATTTCCATCACCAAACAGGAGCCCAGGGTTACTTTAATAGTAGACGGTCACCCCATCTCCTTCTTCCTAGGTACAAGAGCCACCTTCTCAGTCTTGTGGGAATACTGGGGCCCTATCATGCCTGCCATTACTCCTATAGTCAGGGTAGGAGGTAAACAGATTTTCCCATTAAACCCCCCCCTTTTATGCACAATCCAGGACAATCCCATACCTTTCTCACACTCCTTCCTGGTTATGCCCCAGTGTCCCATCCCCTTACTAAGATGGGACATCCTTTCTCTCCTCCATGTTTCCATAACTATATCCACTCCCACAGCCCCCAGTACTCCCTTTCTAATGGCCCTCATAGCTGACAACACACCTCTACCCAATGAAAGTTCCAGTTCCACCCTCATACATCCTGTAAATCCTAAACTTTGGGACATTACAAGCCCCTCCGTGGCTCTATGTCCTCCTGCCTCTATCAAATTACGTGACCCCTCTCAGTATATCTGTCAGGCCCAATTCCCCCTAACCACTTCAGCCCTCATAGGCCTCCAACCCATCATTCAAGATCTTTTAAACAAAAATTACCTCAGACCCACTCACTCCCCGTTTAATACTCCCATATAAGCTGTTAAAAAAAACCAACGTATCTTTCCGCCTTGTCCAAGAGCTTCGCCTCATTAACATGGCCATCATCCCTATCCATCCCTTAGTCCCAAATCCATACACCCTTTTATTGCAGATCCCTGCCTCAGCCTCCCACTTCTCAGTCCTAGATTTCAAGGATGCATTTTTTTCTATCCCTCTGGACCCCTCCTCCCAAGATTTTTTCACCTTCACCTGGACTAACCCATACACAAGACATTCTGAACAACTCACTTGGACAGTTTTGCCACAAAGCGTCTGAGTCCACCTTATTACAGTATGTGGACGATCTTCTACTCTGCAGTCCCTCGTGGGAACAGTCTCAACTTGACACTGCCTCCCTGCTTAACCTTCTAACTTAAAGAGGTTACCGGGTATCCCCTGTCAAAGCTGAAATCTCTTCCCCTTCTGTCACTTACCTCAGATTTCTTCTATCTCAACAAAGAAAGTCCATTACCTTAGACAGAAAACGGCTCCTCTCTGACCTGCCCGTTCCCAAAACCAAGACATAAATCCTTTCCTTTCTAGGCCTGGCTGGGTATTTTAGAGTGTGGATCCCTAACTTCTCCCTGTTGGCAAGACCCCTATATGACCTCAGCAAGGGCCCCCCTGAAGATTTATTATCCTCCTCACCCCGACACTCCTTCATTAAGCTCCGTCGAGCCCTTGTGGAAGCCCCAGCTCTCCATCTTCCTGATTTGTCGAAGCCCTTCTCATTATACAT
Source organism: Manis pentadactyla (assembly GCF_030020395.1). Taxonomy (NCBI): domain Eukaryota; kingdom Metazoa; phylum Chordata; class Mammalia; order Pholidota; family Manidae; genus Manis; species Manis pentadactyla. Next base: position 41,501,907 of record NC_080028.1, read on the forward strand.
TCATGAGAGGTCCAGTCAAGCTCTAGGAGTCCTAAGCGAATATTATGGCCCATCCTTTGCCCCAGTAGCTTATCTTTCCAAGCAATTAGACCCCACAGTTCGGGGATGGGCCTCCTGCCTACGGGCATTAGCCGCTGGACAGCTCTTGCAGAAGGAAGCTCATAAACTGACATTCGGGATGCCCCTTACCATTCTGTCCCCACATCACCTAAAGGATCTCTTAACCTACAAAAGTTTACAGACTCTCCCTCCCTCCAGACTCCTGACCTTACTGTCCTCTTTCCTCCAAAATCCCGTTCACCCCGTTTGCCATCCATACCCGAATCATGACTTTTTCCTTCTTTACTGCTCCCTCGCTCTCTCTCGCTTTTTTTCCTCATTCCTATTGTCTTCCCCGCCACCCCAGCCTCCTTTTGTATGGCGATTCAATGTCAGACATACTTACACAGAGCATCAAACAAAAATTACTGCCCTCATTGCCACATCAGACTGCCCTCTGTAAGGCTGCTCCAAACCTTTATACCTCCACTTTTCTCCCCTCCACTGAAGTGTTCACTAGCAGCTACCTTTATTCTCCCTACCTCTGCTTCCTCTATGACCAAAGACAAGCCTATTATAGGCGATAGCCAGACACCTACAGAGATGTCCCTACTGGTCTTGTGCCATTCACTACATGGGTAACTCCCGGTACCCACAGTATTACTCCTCCAACCCATTCCCTTCAATACTAACAAACCCCTTCCTCACCTGGCTGTGGCCCATTGAAGGCCCTATAATAATCATTCTTCTCGCCTGTCTCTTCTTACCTTGTATAGTAAAGTTTATCAAATCCCAAGTTGGTAAAATCTCTAATCAAACTTTCAACCAGCTTTTACTCAGGAACTACCAGCTTTTAGCCACAGAAGATCCCTCACCCTCACGTAACCTCCTCACCACATGCTGAGATGGACCCCTCTCTCCGCTGGAAACTGTTCCTGGAAACAATGGCCGCAGATGCCTGGCTTCTGGCACCTGTATCCTCTTGGCACCATTAGAATCAACAAGTCCTCGACCTATGGTTATAGGGAACCTTCATTGATTTCCAACCTGAAGAAGTCCACATCTACTCGTCCTTACTGTGGAGAGTCCTATCACCCTTTCCTCCCAGTCCTCAAGCCCTCACTCCCTTCTCTGCCCCCATTCAGCAGGAAGCAGTCAGAGAGAAAGCAACGTCCACAACCCCATAGAGGAGAAAGGGGGGAATGAAGGGCCCCCACCCATAAGATGGCGAACCTCCTGCTTCTCTTCTGGGTCCTCGGTTCCCGACGGCGCCACCTGAAGCCCAATCACCCTCGACCCCCTAATCCCAGCATCTATCCAATAGCCACCAGCCCCATAGAAGTAACACCACAATCACCCCATTCCCCTTCCTATATAACCCAGCACCTTTCCCTAATAAAGTGGAATTCTCCGGTGAATTGCTGCTGTGTGTCGCTTCTTTCCTGTCATTACCTGTGTGCCAGAATAAATTAAATTTTATTTGTAGGAATAAATCATCACCCACAGCCTTTAACATTTGCATACCATTTTAAGTATGCAATAAAAATTCACATGAGTACCAGAGGGAGGCTTAAATGACCAACCATGAAAATAACTGAAATAGGAAGAGGCCTGAGTACATCTACATATATTTAGCACACAGTCTGAAAAATAATTAGAAATTGTATTTTCATTCAGGAACTAAGAAATTATTTAAAATGATTAGTATTAATGTTCAAGAAACAAGCTATCCAATATTTGGAAGCAGAAAACAGGTGTTTTTGAACTGGAAAATTACTTAGGAGAAATATCCAGAATGATTCTTATAAAAACTGCACGAACCTGCATTCTTTCCTGTAGGACTGTAAGACAAAATGGCCTTATTCCGGTCTGCGCTTCCCCCCAGTGAGGAGACAAATTCCACGGCAGATCATGCAACAAGCAAGAGGTTTATTGTTATTCCAGCTAGCTGGGGTCCAAGTGTCTGCCCGACACAGCGGGTTTCAACAAGGACACCGAGCACTCAAAGCCAAGGGTTTATATAGCATTTTCAAAACACTTAACTCATAGTAATTGTCCACAGCTGCACATTAATTTTTGCAAGACATACATCCTGGGATTAAGCGAGAGCAAGATAAGCCCACTCCTCAATTGTTAGGGAGGTTCTGCACGATAAGCTTGGTATGTAAGATTAGCTGACCAAGGTTGGCTGACCAAAGGCCACAGCTGCCTTATTCCAGTGTTCATGATTGATTATCTTGTTTTTCTCGGCCTTACCCAGTTCCAGTTCACACACACTCAGGAAATGGCTTTTAGGCCCTTAAGATGGGTACTCTTATGCTAACCTATTTTTATTCTTACATTTAACCTATTTCTATTCTTACAGGACACAGTAAAGAAATTAAACAACTTTGAAATATTAGTCCTAGAAAACAGGTTTTGATATTAACATAGATTTGATAGAATTTGAGAACGACAAATATTTCAATGGTTCAACACAAAAAATTTTTAACTCTAATTATTGAGGTTTGGATTTTGAAACTTGCATGAATTCATTGTGTTTCTGGGCAGGTATGGCCTACAATGGTGTCCAGAACCTTGGTGTGTTTTGTCTTGTTGATTCCCCATCCCTAGGGTAATTGCTCATAGTTATGGCTCCCAGGGCCTTGCCACCTATCTTCATTACAGCAGATGAGAGGGTAATGGAGAAAGGGAGGGCAAACCCTATTTATCAAGGAATAATCCCTGGAAATTGCACGTAATCTCTATTTATAGTCTTTGGACAGAATTTAGTTACATGACCACAGTAAGTTGCAAGGAAGGCTAACTATAGACATAAATAGTTCACTGATAAAGAGGAATTGTAGAATGCTTTGATATTATGAAATCTTTAAGATTCCACTAGATGATATCACAGACGACGGGGAGGAAAGACGAATTTCACGATAGAAATAGAATTGCATACAAGACATGAGATGCGAGGTGTATCTGGAGAATTGATCGTGTTGCATTTAGCCTGAGGTACAGTTTGTTCTATGACAGGCTAAATTCTCCAATTTATATTTTCAGTCTTTATTACCAATTAAATTTTTTTTTTTGCCTCTAAATCCTTATTTCTACACATGGCATTGCAAAACATCAGTGTGTGGGAAGGCAAGAATGTATCAGGAAAATCTATGCTGAATTTTCTGGAGACAATTGAAGTTAGTATTTTTCTTTTCCATTGGTTATTTAAAAAAATATTTAGTGCCTGGGGAAAGCCCTGGCACACATAAAAATCTCTGATCCTATGGGAATGGTTTTCTTGCATCTCATAGCCTGCTGAGAATTCTTCGTAATCTTTAGATGTTTTCCTTCAGGGCACAGATAGCACAATTACTCCATGGGATTAGTGTTGGTTAATTTATATGGCACTGCAAATAATACTTATAATAAGTATTGAATACATGAATAAGTAAATTATAGTAATGGGAAAATTTAATACACTAGTCTAAAATTTGAAAAAATAAAAACCTTTACAAAGTTGCCATTTATAAGAAGAAAAACACTCGTAGAGGTGATTAGAGTGAGATCCATCAGAGAGGAATGGAATGTCAGTTTGTTCTGTTCAATAGGATGATAAAGTAGCTAAATGTGGATGCAGAAGTGTTAAATTTCGTCTGAAAAAATCTGTGTATATCTTCTTGTAAATACTGTTTGAATTTTCAAGTGTTTTTGGCAGACTGCTTTGGACTCAAATAAATGAAAAGAATTGGTATGTCTAAAATTTAAAGACCATGTTTCCCATCAGATATATTTTAACACATTTTTTCTAATTTTATCATTACAGTATTAATGTTATTGTTTCTAAACTTTTAGTTTTGATTTAGAGAAAATGGTGAAAGAAGACAAATTGAATACAATGGCTATTTAGTATTGAAAAAACTGTTCTTTGTAACATTTATCTGATAGTCACAATGCTTAACACAAATAAACCTCATTGCTTTCTGAGGCCTGTCCTCTGATGGTTTGCTAATGTGACCTGTGTTAATTTTGTACAGAATTGCCTTTCTTGGTATCTTCATCATCAACCACAGATGTTTGGGGATAGTTGGTGTGGGCAACTGTTGAAATTGCAAGAAGAAATAATTTGACACGGTAGAATTCTGATATAAGGGTTTTAATTTATTCTTACACCATTGCCGTGGGAGTATTTTGTATAAATGAACTAAAATATACAATAGATTGCTTCATAAACATTTGAACATAAAAGGAATGTACTTGAAATACAACAGTCGTTTTTCTTCACCGAAATTGTGTACATTATTACCATGATTTTGACAGATCTCATTTTCTTATCTTAGTATCCTACTATAAACTCCTCTAGATATTATTATAAATAACTTTTGTTTTACCTTATATGTTTTTTAAATTTATATACGCCTTTTCAAAAATCATGTATGTTTTAGAGGTTGGAAACAATTTTCTTGATTTTGTCAAGACAAATACTGTGTTATCTAATGTCTATTGAGAAACTTTAACCTTTTTTGTATTTGATGATGAAAATATACCAATGAAGACAATTTTTTTCAGGGATACTAATTTCTTTAAAGAAACACACTAAAATAAGTCCTGTAATTATTTACACAAAATATACTTTTGAAAGAACAACTTTGGAAAATAATCCTGAGCTTCAATTTACTAGCTGTGCAAATCTAAACAATACAACTCTTTTAGTATGCACCTGGTGGTGAGAATAGTATTGTGTAATGAACACTTTCCTAGTTATGTGTTAGCAAAACATTTGAATATCCTACAGTAGGTAAAAGTGTGCCTTATAAAATTCATGTCACCACTATTCTGAGATTCATTCAGATACGTATTTCTCATCTCTTTTAGACCATGCTGATTTCAAACTTGTTTATTTCAGTGTGTGTTTTAGACAAAGAATAAAAAGATAAGTAAAAGAATAGAAGGAGATGGAGAGAAATTTAACTGTTAAACATTTTCTCATTTTTCAATAAACTTTAATTGGTAAGTTATGTATTTTCACTTAATTTATATAATCTTAATTTTCAAATTTATGCATATTAACATATTTTTTAACTCTTAATTTTTTCATCAAATTTACTCTCCTACTTCTAAAATCCCTTCTTACCTCTTTAGGTTTCCATAAGCTTTGTTTTCACCATTTTGCTTTACCTCTCACACCTCATACAATCTCCTGAACATGTATTTTTATACTTCTGCTTCTATTTCCTTTAATTTTAATTTTTCACTATATTTTTCTTGTTCTATTCTCAGAATCATAAAATGAATAAGAAAACTGAAATTAAAAGAACATTCTTACTGATTTGGTTTTGGGGTACAATGTAGGTAGGGTGGGGATAACAGAGATTCAAGTAATGTAAATACTAGTAAATACAGCAAATAAATACATCCCAGTGCCTTAAGTAATTTGAAATTGGATCTCATTAGTCATGAAAATAAATAACAACAAGATTCAGGCATTGGAGTTTGTTTAGATGAGTAAACCTGTACAGGCGTACTAATTCAATGAATGATGGCTACAGTGTGTGTGTGGTGTATATGTGTGTGTGTGTGTATGTCTGTGTATTTGTGGACATGCATGTGTGTGTTAAATATAAAACATGGGCTGATGTACTTGCAATGATAGCTATCATTGTGATCCAGTATGCAAACTTCTTATATTGAACTGAAAATAGCCTCCATCCTAAACTCTTGCATAAAACTAAGAGAGAAAAAAGTTTCATTCTGTTTTGAAAGTCACTCTGATGTCCCACCATTTCATAAATATAAAAAAATGCTGAGCAATTACGTTCATCATACAGGTTATCCTCTGGTAGAACTGCAAAGTAAAGTCTGAACTCTCTATCCAGATGCTCTGGAAGGCAAACTACTGTTCTCCCTGCCATGACCATCTTTAGAACAAGAATGAGCTTTGTGTTGCTCCAGCTGAAACATCATCTTCACCACTAATTGTCACTGTTACTTTCTCATTGGGATCCTCACTTTCTTTTTCTTCTTTTTCCATTTAGACCTGGACAAGTAGAGGACAGTAATGGGGAACCACACAAAAGTGACAGTGCTCATCCTAGCAGGTCTGACTGATGATCCACAACTGAAGGCGGTGGTATTTACCTTCCTGCTGCTCACCTACCTGCTCAGCATCACCGGCAATCTGATCATCATCACACTCACCCTGCTGGATACTCACCTCAAGACCCCCATGTACTTCTTCCTTCGGAATTTTTCCTTTTTAGAAATTTCCTTCACAACTACATGCATCCCTAAATTGCTGGTGATGATGGCAACTGGGGACAAAACAATTTCCTATAACAGTTGTGCAGCTCAAGTGTTTTTTGTCTTCCTTCTCGGAGCATCTGAATTTTACCTGCTGGCAGCCATGTCCTATGACCGCTATGTTGCCATCTGTAAGCCCCTGCATTACACAGCCATCATGAGCACTAAAATCTGCACACAGCTTCTCTTCTGTTGTTGGCTTGCTGGGTTCTTTACCATCTTTATACCTCTCCTCTTGGGCCTAAACCTTGATTTCTGTGACTCCAACACTGTTGATCATTTCTATTGTGACACAACTCTCATGCAGATCTCCTGCTCAGACACACGGCTCATCGAGACAATGGGATTCATTTCTGCTTCAATGACCCTTGTGGTCACGTTAGTATTGGTGATAATATTATATACGTACATCGCATTAACAATTCTAAAAATCCCTTCAGCTAATCAGAGGAAAAAAGCTTTTTCAACATGTTCTTCTCACATGATTGTGATCTCCCTTTCTTATGGCAGCTGCATCTTCATGTATGTTAAACCATCAGTGAAACAGAGAGTATCTTTTTCCAAAGGAATTGCAGTGCTCAATACCTCCGTTGCACCACTTTGAACCCTTTCATCTACACCTTACGGAACCAACAGGTGAAACAAGCGTTCATGAATAATATACGGAGGGTTGTTTCTCTCTCAATCAAATGAATATCCTATTGCATCACATGTAAAGAAATAAGCAAAGTCGTTCCTAGTAATACCAGTGTATCCAATAGTCGCTTCCAATATAAAATTTCCTCCTTTATTTTGGTTTCTTTTCTTTGATATTCTGTTTTATCTTATTTCAAGCTTTGTTTTTACAAAAATCTTTGTTCCAAAGAAGGTAATTTTCTTTATAGTCTTCAATACAGATTATTTCCACTTTGTTTACTTTCCTGTGGATATCTGAAAGAAATTTAGCTGTTTTTCAATTTTTCCTCTTTTGTCTTTGTATTCTATCTAGTTAGTCAAGAATATAAAATATTTTTCATTAAAATATATTGAATATAGCATGCAATGTAAAGGTTATTATCATTCTTTCTTTGCACTTGGTTCTAACCAGGTTGTTACTAATGTTCACATTTATTTTTTATAATATTGCCAACTTTTGATGTATGTACTCTGCTTAATGAAAAGAAAAGAAAATTGTGGCAGAGTTAACTATTAATGTAGATGCTCAAGTTAGAAAGTATTTGTTTATTAAAAGAAAATATTGTTGTGTAAAGTGCATGCCATAGAATGTAGTTGTTTTTTTTTCTATTAGTGAATTGATAGCATTCACAATTATTTCAATCTTAGATGGAAAACCTATTATCCTACTGGCTCATTTTAAAAATTAACAATGAAATACAATGCTTATTAGTTGTTTCCTACTCAAAAAATCTCCCTTCAGTAACTTGGGATACTTCTGAAGTTAATTTGGAACTGCTTTTAAATGACTGTTAAGTAAGGAGAACAATGCCAACTTAATGTGTTTTTTCTTTCCATTTGTCACTGATATACACATATACATATATAGCTAAACTTCTTATGAGTGAAACCAAAGTAGTCTAATAAGCTAAATCTTTTCACTAGCATTTTAAAATTCTATGTCATAATTGGAATTTCAGGGACTCAATTCACTTTCTGTCACATGACCAGAATTAAAAAATATTAACTATAGTAAAAAATGTTGTCAAAGAAACACATTATGTTTCATGATCTTTTTCCAGAAATGTGTATGCATATGGCCACAATAGGACATACTGATTATTTTGAATTAAAGTTACTTGAGAAACAGCCGGTGCAAGAAGGACACTTTGACCCTCCTTTGATTCACCTGAAAGCACAACATAAAATTCCCATGTGAATGGCATCCTCCCCATACTAGCAGGAAGAGAGACAGCCTTATCACCAGGGACAGGAAATTTAGGGCAAAGAAGGGTGCATAAAAACCCTTATTTTCTCATTAATTTACAACTCAAATCTCAACCTTCCTCATTAGTTCTTCACAAATTCATATTTTCTTTGTCTAAAACGTACAAAAGCTGTCTACTTTCTTCACTTCTTTAAGTCTCATATTTTTATGTGGCTCCATTTGTCAGAAATTTATTTATTTTTCTCCTGTTAATTATTCTGTTGACAGGTAGCTAGGCAAACATAAGTGGGTCCTGCATTAGTCTGGACAAGGACCTCCACCTCTCTACCTACCAATGACAGAACACACCTCAAACCCCTCAAGTCCATGGTTTAGTCTCCTGCCTTATCAGGACCAAACAAGATGTAAAAAAGCCCATTGGGGCTTCAGACTACCAACACAGGTTGACCACAGGCACACTGAGACCCAAGAAGTGACCTGGAGTTACCTCAGGGTTCTTTATACTGTTACTGTAACAAATTCACATTACAGTTTTGGACCCCCACTGTGGGTTTCACATGGGTACTTACGGGTGAGTGCCTATGCACTAGGAAAAGTGTTACATAACCTGAAACTTTCAATCAACACGTCAACTAAATGATATAAGACACAGGGAGGGATTTTCTAACCATTTCAAAAACCAAACCTAACCCTAATGGCAGGGCTGCTTCTGGTTTCTGGACAGCTTGAGCCTCCACCTTCTCAAGAGTGTACTTGCAACTTCAGGGGGAAAATATTCTCGAAGCCTGGGGCAGATAACCTCTGAAGCTAAAGTCAGTCAAAGAGAAATAAAGTGGGAGAAACTCATTTATTATTTAGAATAAGTCATCCTCCTCTGCTTGCCTGTGTCTCTCATGAACTGGCTGCAAAAGGGCCCCACAAAACCTCTCCAGTGCAGATATGCCCTCACTCCCTTTTGTAATCAACTATTGATATGGAGATAGACTACTTCTCTCCACACCTTGGAAACACCTTCTCATATGGAGATGCATTAAGGCCAGGTGAGAGATTCTGGAAATACTGCAATTTTGCAAACAACCACCCTCCAGAAATATCACCTCACAATCTACTCACTCCTCATCTTCCACAATGTCTGCTGTGCTAGAAAGCTGCCGCACTGTAAATAGACTAATAACATAACAATAGCAACAGCAATAACATCATGATAATCCTCAAGCTGGGGAATTCAGTTAGGTTCAAATTCATTTGCTGATTAAATCCACTGCTCACCCATTCCACAGATGGGCAGTAGCTGAAAGGGTAGGGAATTCACAGCATTCATCAGGCAGCAGCTGCAGCCAGGGGCGGGTCCAGGCCACAGGAACTATAGAAGAAAAGAACCTTGAGGGCAATAAGATACATGTTTTAATGAGACCAGCATAGGCAAATCTTGTCCATCAGGTAGAATATATGCAAGAGAGTGGTCCTGTGATAGGACAGTGGCAGGAATGGGATCTCGTCCTGGTCTAGTGTACCAGACCTTCACCCCTCTCCCTGTGGGAGTTACAGATGGGTCAATATATAGGGCTATGGGAGGTACATGCACTGGCCATAAAGAAAAAACAAAACTTCCCTGTAAGACGCTCTTACCTGCCAGATATTTTGGGTATACTATCATGATCTTTGGGGGCCATTCTGCTGTTACTCCAGGAACACACAATAGGCCAGCTTCTAGGCCTTTTCCCCAAGATACCAGAAGTGCCAGCCATCACTGGTCCATGAGTCAAAACGTCCAGGGCCACATGCACTCAACAGAGTCTCCAGGATTGGCAGAAGGATGTTGCTCTGCTCACCATATCCTGGCTTCAATAACTCCTCTTTTGCACATACAGTTGTATAGGAGAAGCAGTAATGTGTGTGAGCATGTCCACTGGTCTCAAGGATCCTTTTCAGGGCTTCTCATTCAAACACCATAGCACTGTGCATAAGTGAACTGACCAGCCCTGTAGATGATTCGTGTCCTACTTCAAGCCAGATTTCAACAACCATTGTACCTCTCTCTCATGCCTACCCAAGTAGGGTTAGATGGTACAAGAAACTTCCATTTTATCTCTAATTGCTGAACCCATTCTTCTAACTCCTCTCCAGTAAAATGTGTGCCTCAATTGCTGTCAATCACCTGTGGCTGGCCATAGGCTGTTAAGAGATGCTCTAGGCCCCTTTTGGTCATTTGATGATCTTCACAATGTTCAGGAAAGGCAACAAACTTTCCCGTAGCTCTGTCCACAGAAGTCATGGCATACTGATACCTTTCTGATACTGGCAAAGGCCAAATATATTTGGCCTGTATAACCATTGGGCTACATCAGAGGTAGGCTTTCCTTCTAGCCAATGCACCTGGGCCAAAGTGTCTGCTTCATCATTCCTTGGGGAATCCAAAGGCAAATGGCCAGTCACATTATATACAGTAACAGTCTTAGTCTAACCAGAGACCCATAGGTCTTGCCACAAGTCTTGCCCCCAAAGGGGCCAGTGACCAATCATCCAGTGGGCATGGTACCATGCCAGTAGCCACAGGGTCAAGCCCCGATAGATGGCCCAGCTTTCAGTGTAGACAACTATAGTATAGGATCCTGGGTGATCACAAAGCATACTGCCCACAACTCAGCCCACTGACTGCTCTTCCCATCCCTGTCCTCCATCAGTATTGTTTCAGTATTAGGATGGAAAGCCACAGCCCTCCAATTGTGCGGCTGCCTAGGACAACAATTGTTGGTATACAAAGCATCTACAGGTATAGGGTTTTTCCCTCCTGATAAGGACTCTCAGCTAACAATGGCTCAAAAGCAAGTTCTTCCTGTATTCCACTTTTGTGTGTCACTGACTCTAATAAACAGACTTCTCCACTTAAGGGGCTAGTGGGAAGCATGCTGTGCTGCTTTAAATCTGTGCCCCAGTGTAGGTGTCTGTGCCATGCCTCTGATCATTACCACATCCCCCAAGCTGGGATCTTGACCCCCCCAAATCAGACAACAACACCCAATCGTTCTCCAGTGTTGGTGAGAACCCAAGCAGAGCCTGAGTACTGTCCACCAGGAAGTTTTGCAGGGACACAGGCTGGACATGGGTCTTTGCCTATGGCTTCCATGTCCTGGACCTCAGTGGCTGGAAATGCTGCTCTGGCTTTAATTGGTGCCATAGTTCTAATGAGAACCTATTAGGCTTCCAATCAAGCTTTTGTTTAACTACTCTGACTTTATCAAATCAGCCCATACTTGGTCCTCAAGACCTTAATGGGGTCCTTTGAAGCTTTCCTTTTTATCATAGTCTGTACTTCTTTCCATGCTCTTATTGTTTGAACCTCCCCCAGATCTGTTAAAGTATGAGTAGCCTCACTTATGGGATTCCCTATGTAGGGGGCAAGAATAATCATAGGGACCCAAAGAGAGATAGAGGAGCTTTATGCAGCACCAGATTTCTCATTTCTGTGGTGACCAACTCCTCATCAGAGCCTTGTGGGTCCATATTATAGATGATGTTTTTCATGCCCAGCTCCCATAACACCTGCTAGAGCTCTGCATATGTTTTCCAGCTAGTGGATAAGTATAATAAATCACCCTGATTAGGCCAATCTGCCTGATGGCTGCTGTTTGCCAATCCAGAAATCTCTTTTCCTGAGGTGTGATAGGCACTTTGCAACCACTGCCAGAGGGAAGAGTGAGTCATCAGGGAAGCCAGTCTACCCATTTCAGAATCCAGCATTACAATGTTTTCCACCCCAATATCCCAAACACGTGAAAGACATGTAAGCAGAGGTTCCAAGGGCCTCTGCCAAAACTGAATACTCATGTGCACCAGCTCATCCTGGGTATATGAGAGGAGCATGGAGTACTCCACAACCTGGGGAGGGGTCTTTGAGTGTTTATTTTCTTAATTACAACTGGGTTGACCTTTAATACAGGAGAGGCTGGTGTCTCAGGAAGTGGCCTCGGCAACAGATCACCCCTCAGTCACACCCCCTCATCCTCCCCTGACATCTTCTCTACCATCTTCGGGGCTGAAGGGATCACTATTCCTCCTCCACCCCCATGGCCTTCTGCAATGCGGATTCTCCTGCTGCCCCCTCCTCACTGCTAATACATCTTCCAGGAGCATGACCTGTCTTCTCAATAACTGTCTCTCTTTCTTAAGGACATCCCGTAAGTCATTAACCAGCTCCTCCAAGGAGTGCCAAAGTGTACTTCTCTCCTTGATAACCCTTTCCACTACCTCTAGAAGCAATGATCCCACAATCCCACTCAGGGCCTCTAAGCCGTCTTCTCTCTCACAGAGGGCCAGTTCCATAGCTTCCGGTGTCTCCACCCTTCTCCTATTCTGGGAAGGATCCACCCATCTACAAGGTGCTTTACCCTAGACTAATTCCCACTAGGCACTCCCCTAGTGGAAGTCCCACAGATAGGGGGATCCTGGGTGAAGCTGCACCCTCCACCACTGCCGGATGGAAGGGTGAGTCAACACCCCCCATCACAGCAGCCACTGGGGCCTCCTCTCCCCGCCATCCTCAGGGACATTTCTGAGCATCTCCCCACTTTCTCTCGGAGCAGCATGCCCAAGTGTTGCACCCATGAAGACAGATTTCAGGGTCAGAGGTCCTTCCCAGTACCACCAGGTGGGGGGAAAATACGTTCTCATTTGGGGCAAATAACCTTTGAATTCAAAAACAATCAAAGGGAGAAATAAAGTGGAAGAAACCTGTTTATTGCTTAAAAGGCATTGTCCTCTTCTGTTTGACTCTAAATCTCATGACCCAGATACAAAAGGTCCCCATGAAACCTCTCCGGTCCAGATACACCCTTGCTCCCCTTTATAATCACCTATTGATATGGAGATGGCCTACTTCTCCCCACCTCCTGGAAATACCTATTACTATAGAGATACACTATGGCCAGATGAGAGATTCTGGAAATACTGTAATTTTACTCACAGTATATTTACTTTGCTTAATACCCTCCTGGTGCTCAAGACTGTTTCAAGTCTGTCAATTCACTGAATCCTTTCCTTTGAAAAGACTAAAAAACTTGAGATCTAAATGAACTGGTAACATTATATCTTCTTAATTATTAGATCAGCCTAGGTCTCTGGAAGGAAGTAAATGGAAAGAACCTAATACTTAGGTCCCTATTGTATTACAGCTTCTAAGAATACTACAAGCTGGGGTAGCAGAAGTTCAAAGCAGCTGAATAAGAATTTTAGGTAGAAGCTTATGATGAAAGACTGAAGAAAAGCATAAATACTGGTTAGAATATTGAGACTGACATTGAAGATTTCAGTTTGAAGCATTGATCAGAATGGTTCAGGAATACTTTTACTGCTAAATAGCAGCGACTTTCAGTAATTTCTGAGAAAGCATATACCAACAGTCTTAGCAGTAAAGTGGGTATGTCTCAATGCTAAGAAGCCACTATGGATCTCAAATCTGTTTTAAAGCACCACAGGAGGATATTAGTTTCTGTTTTATTACAATTTTCACATTTGAACACGGTTATCTTATTGGCAAATTGCATATAAAATCATGCAAGGAAGAGGGCACTCTGGGAAATGGGACTCCAGTTTCTTCTCTGCCCTTAAGACAAAAAACAAAAGGTCATATGTGATACTGAACTGGTAATGGAAAATTCAAACCAGATTCTCTGATTCCAACCAAAGTCATGGTCTTAGAAGTTGCAAATCATTGCCTCTATCATTGACTCTGCCCAAAGAATGTTGTCAGTGTTGAGCACAGAGCAGGAGAGATGAGATGTATTTTGCATCTTGTTCAATTTAAGACCATTAAATAGGATACTATTGGAAATTCCTGGCCAATACGAATGCCTAAATCCAAGAGATCTATTCATGTTACTTCCGACACCTTTGGCCTACTGGATGAAAATTATGTTTCTACAGGGCACTGGAGGTGGGTTTCAAAATTACCTAGGAGCCATCCAACATGGCCCATAATATTTTATAGACCATTATTGCATCATTGATTATATTAAGAGCAGCAATACTGGGGTTAGTGTTTGTCTCTTTCAGGCAATGCAAGTTTCTTAAAAGTAAGGATTGTGCCCTTCACAATGTCTGGAATAAGGGAAATACACAATAAATATATGTTTAATTAATTAACAAATTACATGTAGCAAGCTACACTTACACAGGCATATTTTATTCAAAACCATGGTTTCCAGAGCTAATATGCAATAAGGAAATCTTATTTAAAATTTAGATCCAGACTTGAGGAAGTACATTATTGTGGCAGGGTCAAATGTCATCAGGAAGAATAAAATGTAAGAACTAAGTTACAAGACTCTTTGAAAGAATCTTCTATATGAGATAAGTAATGAGGTAGAAAAACATTATCAGAAGAAGTACATGAAACCTGTTTTTTGCTTTTATGGTAAGGTTGTCCTTTAACATTCCTGAACCCAATCAACATTGGGGGTTCAATTCCATACACACAAGATGAAACCAGGCAATGCTCACACACCATCAGGGTATCTGATAATCTATGTCAAATTTGACTCCATCAAACCAGAGATAGTATAGATTCCACAGGTTAAGGGTTCAGTCTTCCAATATTGCCCCCATCCCCACTTCAAAGTGGCTATTTTTGTGTTTCTGACCCACTGCCTACAGATTGGAAGTTCCAATGACCTCTTTAGGTTCAGTTAATTTGCTACAGCAGCTCACTGAATTCAGGGAAACAATTATGCTTACCAGTGTACCGAAAGACATGACAAAAGATCATCAACAGCCAGATGAAAAGATACATAGGGGTAGTTTCTGATCAAAGGAGCTTTCTGTCATCATGTTGCTTGGGGCCTACCTCAGTAGCACTTGGAAAAAATGGCCAAATCACTCTTGAGTTTTTATGGAAGCTTTATTATTAACCAAGTCACTGGCCATTAACTGATTCAACCTCCAGCCCTTCCAGCCTCTCTTGAGGTCAGGGGATGGGACTGAATATTCCAATTCACTAGTCACATGGTTGTTCTCCTGTCAAGCAGCCTGCATTCCTAGGTGATACCCAGAAATCACCCTATTAAAATAACACAAGACACCTTTATCTCTCTCAGTTCTTAGGAAAATCCAAGGGTTTGGGGAGCCCTGCACCAGGAACTGTGGACAAAGACCAAATATATATTTCCTATAAACCACAATTCAGCAGGTTATGCATTGTAGCATTTTTTATAACTATTGTTTTGAAAAACACCACATCTTTTGTAACATATCCCAGATGACTTCTTTTACCTGCTGGTTCCTTAGGGTATAAATGAAGGGATTTAGTAAAGGGGCAACTGAGGTGTACAGCAAAGCCACACCTTAGGATACAGTCACTCTTTCTTTGGCAGATGGCTTAATATATATAAAGATACAGCTGCCATAAGTCATGGAGACAACAATCATGTGGGAAGTACAGGTGGAAAATGCTTTGGTCCTTTGCTGTGTAGAAGGGAATTTCAGAATGGTCTTAATGATGTAAGTGTAAGACACAATCACTAGTACCAATGTGACCACAAGTGTCACTACAGCTAAGATAAAAGACATCAATTCTAGGACATGTGTGTCTGTGCAGGATATCTGCAGGATAGGAGATGTTTCACACATAAAGTGATCAATTGTTTTGGAAGCACAGAAATCCAGCTTGAGCCCCATGGCTATTGGAGGAAAGATTATTAGGAATCCAGTTATCCAAGAGCCAAGTACAAGCTGATAGCACACTTTGCTGTTCATAATGATTGGGTAATGCAAGGGTGCACAGATGGCAACATAGCGGTCATAGGACATGGCAGTTAGAAGATAAAATTCTGTAACTCTCAGTAAAAGTATAAAAAATAATTGAGCTACACAATGATTGTATGAAATGGATTTCTCCCCAGTCATAATGGTTATCAGGTATCTTGGAATACATACTGTAATGAATAGGATTTCCAAAAATGAGAAATTACGCAGAAAGAAATACATTGGTGTCTTGAGGCGAAGGTCCAGAAGGGTGAGGAGGATGATGGTTAAGTTCCCTATCAGGCTCAATGTGTAATTCAGAAATAGAAACAGGAAAATCACAATTTGCAATTGTGGGTCATCTGTCAATCCTAGGAGAATAAACTCTATGTCTTTTGATTGGTTCTTCATTTCCCGTTTGTGGGTCTTTTCAAATATACATAGAAAAAGATAAAAAATTGAACATACTGATGAATGTAATACGGTAGAATATAGATTAATCTATGAATGTAAATATGTGTAAATATATAGCTATAAATTAGATTAAGTGTAGATAAATTAACCTAAATATGCATAAATTAACCTGTAAACATGAATATATAGTAAGTATACATATATAGTTGCCAAATATGTATATTAACCTAATAAATACATATATACATTTCACCTAAAGCAGAATAAGGTATGCATTCTCTAATTTATCCATTTGTAAATGGTTTCTCCAGTTTGAAACTGCTGATGACACAGATAATCAATTTAAAATACTTTCTTGCCCAAGTTCTCTTTATTATAATGTCCCTCATTAGTTTTCCTCTAGAACTTGGATATTTCTTGTGATTAATACGCATTCTTGCCCATCACTTCCAAAAGGAATCCACTCAGCATGTATAATTTAAATAAAATAATATGGGTTATTTTAAGTGAATTTTTCTATCATTTTTATTCAACCTGTAAAAATACACTAAATTATTTGCCTTTTTTGGAATAAATATCAGGGTGATTTTTCAAAAACATGATTTAGAGTTTGTTAACAATTCTTGTCATGTTCAATTACTAAGGCAGTGTTGATTTTTAGCACTTAAAGATCCTACTTATAATAGTTTTGGAATTATTTTCTTTGGTTTTATTTTTATAAAATTGAAATTTTTATAATTACCATTATTATCAATTTTCTTGATATATGACAAATTAAATCATTACAAAACAATGATTTTAATAAAAATATTGTTTTAGTTATAATTAACCTTTTTGAAATAGATTCTTATATGTATCCACATAAGTTGAGGCATTGTTTTTTTCTTAGTTCTTTCATATTTTACACAACTATTGAATTCTACAAAAATGTTGATGGGGAGCAGAATTGGCCACCCCAAAATGTGCCTTTTTAGCATGAGGATTATTTTAGGCTGATTATTTTTAAGAAACAGAAGACTCAGCAAGTTTTTCCTTTTACATCCCCCATAACTGCCTGCAAGAACTTAGAGACCTGTTCCATAAAGGGAGTTACCACCGTAGATAACCAGAGTATAATATGAGCAAGGTGTGTAGACAGGAAGAAATATAGAAAAATCAGTTCATTAAAATTCTTCTTGATGTTCCATTGTTCCTGTATGGCCCTGAAAACATTTATTTTCCAAACATTTACTCCTTTTCATCTTCCTGTGAAATATCTCCTTACCTTCTGAAGTCCCAGATTCCATCCCTTTCTCCTTACCTAAGAATGGCAGATTAGCTTTGATTGCCTGATGGATTTGGGGCTTCATCTTTTTATGGAATCCCCACACATATGCAGTTATATTTGAGTTCCCCCTATTTACCTCTGTCATGGCAATTTATTTGACCAGCCAGAAGAATCTTGAAACAGAGGAAAATATTTCCTCCCCAGCATTGCATTACTCTCTATCTTCTCTATGTAGGAATTCTATTTACTTCCATATTGTATCTTCCCTTTTTATGTTACTAAACATGTAGCTCTACTTCATTATACATATTACCTGTGGACTTTTAAAATAAATGGGCAACTAAAGCACTCTTTATTATCCTTTGTATTTGTTATTTATAAATATTTGCTATTCTTATAAACACTACTTTTTCTCACTCGGATAAAATAAAACTAAGATTTTTAATGCTTAATGTGGTTTTCCAAAGCAGTTATTAGTGAATAGCTACTTTTTAAGAATGGCAATTGAAGATATGCAGTCTTAAGCTACAAAGTTTTCACAAGGTTTTATTATAAAATATATTGATGACCATACTATGGCTCCCATCGTTACTCTACATCTGATTTTAAAAGGTATGTTCTAGGAGTCAATCATACAATTTCTGTTACCCTGTGTGTCTAGACTGTTCTAGAATTATAGGGAAGAGTTTCTCAATATTTTTCCCATACCACTTTATACAGGGTAACAATTCATAAAGAGAATCAGAGAAAATAAAACTTAGATGCCACTGGGTCTGAATAAAACAGATTACAACACTTGTTGATACACAACCATAAAGTGACTACAATTTAGAAATATTATAAAACATGAAAATTAGGCAGTCAAATTTAACTCTGAATTGGATTTATAGTGCATTTGATTTAATTTCTGATTTTGACATTCTGTGAAAATGCACATTTGAGATATTTTCTTAGATATATTATATCTATTGTTTATTACAACGTTATTTTCCTTTGTGGTCATATTGTAGTATCTAATCTGCATATTTACTGCCAATGCTTTTTGTAGGAAAAGGTAATGTACTGTGCTTCTGTAAAGAATTTCCATGTTCCCTCAAATTCATACTCACTTTGAAGTTCAGAACTCAGGTGTCAATAATTTTAAAGGATATCCATCTTCTATTCCAGATAAGGTGCGTTTTGTGAAATTTTGTTCATATAATTGCTGTTACTCAAAACCTTAAAATAGGAATTTATTCTTTAAGTTAAAGTAAAGTGAAGCAAAAAGTGGCAACTTAAAAACCTCAGGGCAATATCTGATGAAAGCTAAGCAACTGTTCCAAGAAAGAGATACCACATTGCCATCTGTACACTTATAAAATGCTCCAGTTTTATAATTTTCTATTTACCACAGACTCATGGGACCTATTGAAATAAAAGTAAGGAAAAAAATATTTTCTTTGGAAACCAGAGCTTTAAAAGTACTAATTATTAGCAATAAAACACACCACTGTTCATCTTCTTTAAATAAAACAGAAGTGAAAGTATCCCAGAGGAGTATCATAAGTGATTAAAAAACTCAATTACAAATTTCACAGGATCCTGAGTAGTTCACTCTCCTGAGGCAACAATGGGAAGTCCCAAGCTGGTTTATACCAGCCCAAGACATCACCTTGCTTCCAATTAACAACAGAAACAATTTTAAACCATTGTAAACCATTTTTCACTCTGGTGCCTAGTGGTGTACATATGTGACTTATAAGTAATATATAAGTAATAAGTAACCATAGCTTATTATCACATTAAAAGGTGAGGCATGGGTGGATATTGATGAAAATTTTTTGATTTTTTGAGTAAACTAAATTTTATCTATTAAATATATTTTATGCCAATGCCAATGTTGGAGACAATCCAATGCCAATCAGCTGGTGAATGGATTATAAAATTTTGGTTATAGGCATTTGGTGATTTTCCAGTTATTTGTCCGTTAATGGTTCTTGCTTAATTTCATTATAATTGAAAGTATACTTCCTCAAATGTAAGCCTGTTGAACGTTTTGGAACTTCCTTTAGGCTAAGCTCATAGTTGATTTTGTAAATATTTCATGTGCTTTTAAGAATGTTAGATACTTTGAACTTGGACGCAGTATTCCACATTTATTATGAATTAAAAAGAGAAAAGCTAAATTATTTTATATTTTTGCAAACACTAGTGCATTTGCTGTTTATTTATTTATTTATTGTAATTTTTATCTCGGTAGTTTTTTGAAGGTTTTTCTATTTCATTTTTGATATTTCAAATTTGGACATACATTGCTTTCTTGACTTTTCTATAGCATCCTCTATTTCTTCTAGTAACTTTAAGACAGTTTTTCTAAAGTCTCTGCCTAGTAGATCTGCCTAAGTCTTTGCAGGGATACCTCCTGTTGATCTGTTTTCAATGGATCACATTTTCCTGTCTCTTTTTATGGCTTGTGATTATGTTGTAGTCGAGATCTGGATACTTGAATATAATAACATAATGACTCTGGGATGCAGATTCTCCCCTTCCTAAGGGCTGCTGTTTTTTTTTTTTTATCATTGTTTGTTTTATGTGTTGATTGTTGTAGTCTCCTCTGTATCAGCTTTGTATAAATTCAAGTCTTCATGTCCCTTCTAAGCCTGTGCCTCTCCCAGGGCAGTCACAGCTACTTTCTAATTTGTTCTTTCTATACATCTACTTTTGAATCTTCTAGACTTTAGTGTGTGGTCACAGAAGGGAAACAAGAGAAAAATGAAAAGGTGGGGAAGGGCACCAGTCCCTTTAAATCTCCTGAAGTTCACTTCAGTCAGAGGCAGAAGGGCTTACACCAATGTAGGGAGGTCTAACAGCAATCCTTCCTGCCTCCTTATGGGCACCTGCAGGGTCAGAAGTAGCAATCCGGGACCAAGGGTGATTCCTAATATTAGGAGGACAGAATCCTTTCAACCCACCTTGATCCTGCAAACTGTGTGCAAGCTGCTAGGTGCCTGCCATGCAGGTGGGGGATGTAGGATGTGTAGCTTCTACTATGCTAAGAGCCAAAATTAATTAACAGCAATTTATCATCTAGATTTCCCCTGGAAATTGCAAGATTTCAGTAGATGCTAGAGTTCCAAACTGGTTACACCAGAATGATTCTGCCACAAATAACTTATACATTGTCCAGTGAAAGAAATGGCAATATATACAAAATTATACTATCAATAATATTTATGAAAATTCAGCCTTTGGAACATAAAGAAGGTGAAAAGCTTTCTTTTCTAAAATAATGCAGTCATATGTCTGAAAAAAAAAACTTCCTTTAGGAAGATGTCAGAGTAGAGAGAGCCTGAATCCACCTGTTCCCATCTAAACACTGAATCTCCACCAACACATAGAGCATTTCAAAGACAAACCTCTATGTGCACAGAGCCTGAAGTGAACACTTTCTGTATAATGCCGGACAGAAAGATAAAATTTAAAAATCCCAAAATGGCAAGAGAGGCATAAATAGTAACTTTGGGAGCAGGTTACTCCTCCACCAGCAGAGGTGAGTGGAGGGATGTCACTGAGAGAGTTTGGTGTGGACTCCCTACCCTGAGGTACAGGAGAAAAGTCTGTGGTTTAACACGCAACTAGGCCATAGTGAAAGAACCCAAGTTTAAGAGCTAAAATTCCACCACCATGCAAGGACCCACTGGAGGCCATCTGGGATCCAAGGAGCCAGGCAGCACCATTGTTTGCACTCCTTCTGCACATCTTAGTGCACTGAGAGCAGATTCTGCATGCATATGCTAATCTCAGACTTGGCCTAGGCAGCCCTCTGACCCCTGCACCATTCTCAGGTGCAAGCAGTAGGTTGGCAGGAGATCTGCTCCAACCTCTGCCCCAGCCAACATCAGCAGTACCAGGTAGTTCCCTGGCCCACAAGGAGGGTGCCTGAAATTTTGGGTAGGTACCACCAAGGCAACTTCCCAGAGCAATGCAGGGGATCATGCATGTTTGGTGACCCCTGATGCATGGGTAAAAGCACATGCCCATGGTGTCTGACCCTGACCACTGGCAATGTTAGTGGGTACCAACATGGGAATTCCCTGAAGCATCCCAGAATGAGAAGTGACCCTGGCAACACTCTGCCTGACCCAAGACACAAGTAGGACTATGGGCACCAAAGCGATAGCTATCAGGAGTATACCAGAGTGTGCAGGGGCTGAGGGGCTGTGTGCACAGAGCCTGACTTCATACCACAAGTGGGATACTGGCCTACAGGTAAGCAGACCCTGGAGACTCAGCTGGTGCCAATCTGAGACTTAACTTTAATGCACCCTTGACTCACCTCCCATCCACCACCATCCCCTGCTAGTGCAGATCACATAGGTGTCCACCTAGGAGCCCCTCCAACAGGCTACCAGGGCCCTACAGCTGCAACCATGTGCTAGGAGCACCAGCACCAGGAAAAGCCCTTCTCACAAACAGCCTCCAGCTTGCCAAAATCACAAGGCAAACATAGTCTATACAGGGGACTCTCCCACACGAGGCCAACACTTCAAGACTGGGAATATAGCCCTTTCAACTAACTCATGGAAACAAACACAGAAAGTCATACAAAATGAGGAGAAAGAAAAATGTGCTCTAAACAAAAGCTTAAGAGATAACCGTAGAAAGAAAAAATCTAAATTAAACAGAGTTAACCAACCTACCTGATAAAGAGTTTAAAGCAATGGTTATGAAGATATTCACTGGATGTGAAAAAACAATACTGTGACTCAAGACAAACTTCAAAAAAGAGGTAGAAAGCCTAAAAAAAAATCAGAGATGAAGATTCAATAGATGAAATTAAAAAAAAAAAACCACTGGAGGGAATGAATAGCAGACTAAAGAATGTGGAAGAATGATCAGTGACTTGGAAGGTAGTTATGGATAGCACCCAAGTTGAACACTGAAGGAAGAAAGAAAAGAAAAAAGAAAAGAGAATAGGTAAGAGGGCTCTGAGACAGCATTAAGTGTGCTAACGTAAAGCATTGTAGGAGTCCCAGAAGGAGAAAAGAAAGAGAAAGGAGTGGAACATGTATTTGAAGAGATAATAGTTGAAAACTTTCCTAACATGGGGAAGGAAACAGTCTACCAGGTCCAGAAAGCACAGAGAACTCCAAACAAGATGAACCCAAGAACATCCATGCCCAGTCACATTGTAATTAAAATGTCAAGATCAAAAGTAAAGAATCTTAAAAGCAGTAATAGAAAAGCAACAAATTACATATAAGGCATTCCTCAGAAGGTTATCAACTGATTTATCTGCAGAAAATATACAGACCATAAGGGAATAACTTGCTGTATTCAAATTGTTGAACACCAATAACCTCCAAACAAGAATCCTCTACTCAGCAAGATTACCATTCAAAACTGAAGGGTACATAAAGGGCTTCACAGATAAATGTAAGTTAAAAATTCTCACCACCACAAGAGTAGCCTTACAAAAAATGTTAAAGGGACTTCTTTAAGAAGAAATGAAAATACCCTCTCTAATAGCAAGAAATTTAAGAAAGAAAATCTTCTGCTGGTGAATCAAATGTATAGCAGGGGAAGGTAACATATGAATTACTTAAAAGCTAGTATTAAGGTAAAAAATAAAAAAGTAGCAAAAGCAATTACATCTAACAATTAGTTAAGGGAATCACTTAATAAATTTTGTAAAAGAAGATAAATACATAAAACATGGAGTAGGGGGTGTAAGAAATGTAGTGCCGTTAGAATATGTTTGAACTTCAGTGACCATCAGTCTATTATAGATTGTTATACTCATAGGATGTCATGTAGGAGCCTGATGATAACCACAAACCAGAAACTTATGATAGATACATAAAAGTGGAAGAATAGGGAACCCAACCAGAATACTAAAGAAATTCCTAAAACACAAGAGAAGAGAGCAAGAGGGGAAGAAAGGATGAGAGAACAACAAAAACAACCAGAAAATGTTCAACGAAATGACAATAAGTAGATACATATCAGTAATAACTGTAAATGTAAATGGCCTAAATTCTCCAAACAAAAGACATAGGGTGACTGAATGGATAAAAACATTACACTCATCTGTTTGTTGTCTACAAGTGACTCACTTCAGTCCTAAAGACACGTGCAGACGGAAACTGAAATCCTTATTTGCATGTAAAAAGATATACCATGCAAATAAGGATAAAAAATCTGGAATGACAATATTTACATCAGACAATGTAGACTTCAAAATGAAGTAACAAAAGACAAAGAAGGACATTACATAATAATAAAAGGATCAGTCCAAGAAGAGGATGTAAAAATCGTAACAATCTTTGTATCCAACATAAGAGCACCTAAGTATATAAAACAAATACTAACAGACCTAAAGGAAGAAATTAACTGAACATAATCATAGTAGGGACATTAATAGCACACTTGCATCCAGACAAAAAATAAATAAGGAAGCAGAGGTGCTGAGTGACACATTAAACCACATTAATTTAACAGATATGTACAGAATATCCTACTCCAAAGCAAAAGAATACACATTTTTCTCAAGTGCACATGGAATATTCTCCAAAATTGATCAAATATTAAGACACAAAACAAGCCTCAACAAATTTAAGAAAATTGATTATGTTGTATCAATCATCTCAGAGTACAGTGGTATGAAACTAGAACTCAGTTGCAAGGAAAAGAATAAAAAAATAAAACCCCACATGGGAGTTAAATAAAATGCTCCTAAATAATCAGGCGATCAAGAAAAAGATCAAAGAGGAAATTAAACAATATGTGTAGACAAATAAAACAGAAAGTCAATGGTTCAAAATATGTAGGATGCCGCAAAAGCAGTTCTAAGAAGGAAGTTTATAACAACACAGGCCTACCTCAAGAAACAAGAATAAGCTCAATTAAACAAGCTCACTGTACAACTAAAGGAATTAAAAGATCACCAAAGCCCTAAATTAGTAGGAAGAGGGAAATAATAATAATCAGAAAGGAAATAATTAAAATATAGACAAAGAAAACAATAGAAAAAAATCAATGAAACCAAGAGCCTTTTTGATAAGATAAACAAAATAGACAAAAAGACAAAAAGCCAGACTTATCAAGACAAAAAGAGAGAGGATACAAATAAGATCAGAAACAAGAAAAGAATAGTTACAACTGACACAACAAAAATTCAAATAATTATTAGAGAATTCCATGGAAAATTATACACTAATAAATTAGACAATCTAGAAGAAATGGATAAATTCCTAGAAATATACAATCCTCCAAGAATGATCCAGGAAGAAACAGAAAATCTGAACACAGTGATTAGTAATAATGAAATTAGAGTGTTAATCAAAAAGTTCTCAACAAATATCTAGGACCAGATGGCTTCACAGGTGAATTATACCAAACATTTAAACATGAGATACCACCAATTCTTCTTAAAGTCTTCTAGAAAATAGAAGAGGAGGGAATACTTCCAAAATCATTCTATAAGGCCAGCATCACTCCAATACCAAAAACCAAGAGACACTACAAAAAAGAAAACTACAGACCAATATACCTTATGAACTTAGATGCAAAAATCTACAAGATATTAGCAAACCAAATTCAAAAATACATCAAGAACATCTATCACAACCAAGTGGGGTTTATTCCAGGGATGCAAAGGTGGTACAATTCATAAGTCAGTCAATGTGATATACCGTATTAACAAAAGGACTTAAACTGTATGTCTAAATAGATGCTATAAAAGTATGTGACAAAATTGAACATCATGCTATAACTCTCAACAAAACTGGTATAGAGGGAACATATCTCAACATAATAAAGGCCACAACAAACCCACAGCTAACATCATACTCAATGGTGAAAAGCTGGCAGCATATCCTCTAACATTAGGACCAACACAAGGATGCCCACTCTCACCACTTTTATTCAATATAGTACTGGAGGTCCTAGCTACAGCAATCAGACCAGAAAATGAGATAAAAGGTATCCAAATTGGTAAGGAAGAAGTAAACTGTCAGTATTTGCAGATGATATGATAGTATATATAGAAAACCTTAAAGACTCTACCAAGAAAACTATTAGGCCTAATAACTGGATTCAGCAAAGTTGTAAGAGACAAAATTAAAACACAGAATTCTGTTGCATTCCTATATACTAACAATGACCTAGCAGAAAGAGAATTCAGGAAAACAATTCCATGTACAACTGTATCAAGAAGAATAAAACACCTAGGAATAAACTTAACCAAGGAGGTAAAAGACCTGTACTCTGAAAAGAGAAATCAAAGAAGAAACAAATAAATGGAAATCTATCCCATGCTCATGGACAGAAGAATTAATATTGTCAAATTGGCCAACCTGCCCAAAACAATTTACAGATTCAATGCAATCCCTACCCAAGTACCAATAACATTTTTTCAGTGAACTCCAAATAATCCTAAAATTTATATGAAACCAAATAATCCTAAAATTTATATGGAATCAAAAAAGGCCCTGAATAGCCAAAACAGTCAATCTTGAGAAAGAAGAACAATGCTGGGGTTATTATACTCCCTGACTTAAGCTCTACTACAAAGCTACAGTAACCAAAACAACATGGGAAAAGAACAGATATGTAGATCAGTGAAACAGAATAGAAAGCCCAGAAATAAACCCGCATACATACCATCAATTAATATATGACAAAGGAAGGCAAGAATATACACTGGGGAAAAGAGTTTCCTCAACAATTGATGTTGGGAAAACTGGACAACTACATGCAAGAGAAAAAAACTGGATTACTGTCTAATTTCATACACACAAGCAAACTCAAAATGGATTAAAGGCCTAACTGTAAGACATGGAACCTTAAAACTCTTAGATGAAAACATAGACAAAAACCCTTGAACATAAAGCATGAGCAATAGTTTTCAGGACACATCTCCCCAAGCAAGGAAAACAAAAGCAAAAATAAACAAGTGGAACTACATCAAGTTAAACAGGTTATGTACAGCAAAGGAAACCATCAACAAAACAAAAAGGCAATCTACAGCTTGGGAGAATATATTTGTAGATGCTATATGTGATACAGGGTTAACATCCAAAATATATAAGGAACTCATATGACAGGACATCAGAAAACCAAATAATCTGATGAAAAACTGGGCAGAGGACCTGAACAGACATTTTTCCAAAGAAGAAATAGAGATGGCAAACAGGCACATGAAAAGATGCTCCAGTTTGATGATCATCAGGGAATTACAAATCAAACCCACAATGAGATATCACCTCACACCAGTTCGAATGGCCACTATCCAAAAGACAAGAAATAACAAGTGTTGGTGAGTATGTGGTGAAAAGAGAACCCTCCTACACTATTGGTGGGAAAGGAGATTGGTACAGCCACCAGTGGAAAGCAGTATGAAGTTTCCTAAAAAAACTAAAAATAGAAATACCATTTGACCCAGTAAATTTACTTCTAGGAGTTTACCTGAAGAAAACAAAATCCCTGATTTAAAAAGATATATTAACACCTATGTTTATTGCCACATTATTTCAGTAGCCAAGACATGAAAGCAACCAAAGTGTCCATCAATAAATGAAAGGATAAAGAAGGTGTGGTGCATATACACATGGAATATTATTCAGACACAAACAAGAAAGAAATCCTGCCATTTGAGACAACATGGATGGTTTGAGAGGGTATTATACTAAGTAAAATAAACTAGGTGGAAATGGCAAATACCATATCACTTCAATTATATGTAGACCTCTAAACAAAACAAAACAAAAAGAACAAAACAGTAATAGACTCATAACACTGAAGTGACTTGTGGTTACCGTGGGGATAGATGGGTGAAATAGATGAAGGTTATAAAGAGGCATAAAATCTTTATCATATGTTAGTCACTGGGATGAAAGTACCTCATAGAGAATATTGTCAGTGGTTCTGTAATATGTTTCTATGTTGATGGACAGAAACTACAATAGTTGGGGTGGGCCTTTAATAATGTATATAACTGTTTAATCACTGTGTTGCATACATGAAACCAATATAATATTGTGTATCAACTATATTTCAATAAAAACATCTTCTTGCTCCTTATGCCCCATACCTTGCCCTATGAATTTCTGCTATTTGGCTGTTCCTGAGTGGTATTATTTCTAATAAACTGAAAGTAGGAAGTACAGCACTTACATATTGCTATGGGCAATATTCAGAAGGGCAAGCATCAAAATAATAACATTTTTCTGGATATTAAAGTTTCTATAACTTTTTTTAGTTCTTATATGTGTTTGAAATTTTCTACATTAAATATATTTATTATGCATGTAATTTTAGACAAGAAAGTTATCTCCTTACTCACGGTATTGCATAATCCATGTGTGAACAAATATATAAGAGCAGGTTTCCAAATTGTCATTGCAGTCTTTTTCTTTTACACGTGGACTGAGGTGGTTGCCATTAATGCTTCTTTGTCTCTCTGTGGACATTATCCCCACTGGGGCTTGGCTGAGAACTTTTAAGTCAAAGTGAATTATATTTTATATTCAACAGAGAGTTTTGAATGAGGGCCTTCAGGGCTTTTTTAGTCAGCTGTTTTCTGCACACCTGCTGTAGATGGAAGAGATAAACAGGGTCATAAGTATAAAAACCTGTTTGTCCAAAGAAAATCAGACCACCCACTTTTGTAGAGCCAGAGTCTTCTTAATTTTTCCTTGCTCTTTGATCTTTATTATCATCCTTTCACCTACCCAGAGTATACAGAAATGTAAGGATGATATTTCCTTTAAATTCATAATTCATGTGTGTACGTTTGGTAAGTACAGGTGTCTCGGGACAGGAGGCTAGGAATATTCTCAGATAATCATATTACTATACTTATGTTTAACTGTGAGGCTCATAAAGTCTTTTGATTCATGTCTTTCCCATGAAACAATGAAGAATGTCCAAAGTAAGTACTGGGATGCTTTCAAACCCACCATATTGCAAATGTGTATAGGTCTTATTTTATTCTTCATTAAATTGGTGCAATTGCATGTACCATGGAATTTGATTAACACACAGAAAAAATGTATTAATCTCTATTCTCCTCTCCTTTTATCTGTCTCTCATTTATTTATCAACTATCTATAAATTTCATATCCCATGTATTTCAATTATTATCAGCAAATATCCCATTTTTTAATATTTCCTTTTTTCAGGACCAGTATCACCTATATGCAAACTCTTTGTCTAATAAACCCAACTTAATGTCCCTTTTTTCATCGTGATATCTGTAACCTGGCAATGTATCATGGTAAACTTGTACTTCATGGGAGCTGGTACTACTCACTTAAACCTAACTGTAATCCCATGAGGTAGTATTCCTGTTAATTCACTTTTACCAATTAGGAAACCGAGGGCACAAATGATAGATTAAATTGAGATCACTCAGCTAGTAGATGACAGAGATGTGACTTGATCCTACACTAACTGTTCCAAGGTCCATAGACTTAGCTCCTGTGTGTTGCTGAAACATGCATCACACTTGTCATGAAAGAGTGAAAGCAAAATACATTTTGATATTCTTCATTTATTTATACTTTGCCCATGTTTTTTAACTTATATTAAAATAATCAAGCATCAAAGCCCTCTCTGCTGAAGCACAGATGGAAAATAGGGAATAATAGAGGAATTGAGAGTCAAGAGAAAAAGCCGTTAAAGGACTAATACCTGAGAGAAATCTGAATTGACCTATAAATAATGCCTGGTTCACTGAGGAGGCATCTGGAGAGTCTAGGTAGGGTATAATCACTATCTTCTATGAATTTCCATTTTAATCAGGTACCACAACTTGAAGCAAAGGAATTTTAAGTTTTAACTTTTGTGAATAAATATTTTGGAACAAAGAAGACAATTCCCCATGAAAATATCACTCAAAAACAAGCAGTTACTGATTCAGCAGGGGAAACGTCAACCAAAGTATGGACTTGAAGAAATTAGTTGGAGAAAGTGCTATGAATTGGGAGATCCTGGAATACTTAAAACAATTTCAGTAGCAGTAATTTTCAAGAGAAACTTTCAACAATCTTAGCTTCTATGTGTTAAATTTCAATGCAGCTGAGGGAATTATCAAAATCTGGTTATCAAGTTAAAGAAGGAAACACATGTGACTGGTTTTCCTTGGTATTGGAACCACTGTCTGAACTTGTCATATTTTGACATTGTTTGTCTGATCCAATTTCTGTGACTTTTATGTGAATATTAGCAATAGATGAAGTCAGTGATGAGAAACCATTCAACAATAAGAACATTCATCATTCTGGGATTGACAAATGATCCACAACTAGAGATTTTGGTTTTTATATTTCTGTTTATCTCATATACATTAAGTTTAATTGGGAATCTGGCCATAATTTCACTCATCTTGGTGGATTCTCATTTAAAAACAGCTATGTATTTTTTTCTTCAAAATTTCTCTTTCTTAGAAATCTCATTCACAACTTCTGGTGTCCCCACATACCTCTACATCATATCAAGTGGGAACAGGGCGATCAGCATCAAAGCCTGCTTCAGTCAAATTTTTTTTGTGGTCCTCTTTGGAGCTACAGAATATTTTCTGTTGGCTGTGATGTCCTATGACCGCTATGTGGCCATCTGCAAACCCCTGCATTACGTGACCATCATGAACAGCAGAGTCTGCAGGAACCTCATCCTCAGTTGTTGGGCATCTGGCTTATTGATTATCCTTCCACCCCTTGGTTTGAGCCTTAATCTGGAATTCTGTGACTTTGTTATTGACCATTTTTTCTGTGATGCTTCTCCAATACTGAAGAATTCATGCTCAGACACATGGTTCATTGAACAGCTAGTTGTATTCTTTGCTGTGTTGACTTTCATAATGACCTTTGTGTGTATAGTTCTGTCCTATGTATACATCATTAGGACGATTCTAAGATTACCCTCAACCCAGAAAAGAAAAAAAGCCTTTTCTACATGTTCTTCCCACATGATTGTGGTTTGCATCACCTATGGAAGCGGTATCTTTATCTATATCAAACCTTCAGCTAAGAACGAAGTGGCAGTTAATAAGGTGGTTTCTCTGCTAATTATGTCTGTAGCCCCTTTGTTGAACCCCTTCATTTATACCCTAAGAAATAAGCAAGTAAAGCAGTCTTTCCATGATAGTCTCAAAAGACTTGCATTTATTTCAAAGAAATATTAGATATTCATATCAGAAATTTAAATTAAAGTAAAAAATAAATTATCAGCATATGGATGAAAATTGAGTGATGGGAGTTATCCAGTCTCATATTTTTGAGGGCCAAAATATATAGAATTGAGAATAATGTCTAAGAAAAAAGTGCGAAAATTCAGAATTACACAGATGGACATTTCTCTAGTTTTCTGAAACTTCTATTCTTCCTCAACCACATTATAATAAACTCTTTTCAGTCTTATTACATAATCATTACTCATTATCTTATGTGTCTATGTCACTGCTCTCTACTTATAACACAGGCTGTTTTTTAAATTGAAGTACAGTTGACTTGCAGTATTAGATTAGTTTCAGGAGTTCTACATAGTGATACAAAAATTACATACATTACAAAACACTTATCATACTAAATGTATTTACCACTATCACCATACAAAGATATTATATTGTGGGCTATATTTTTGTATGCTGTACTTTTGCATACAATGCAAAATGAATAGAAAATGAATTATTTTGCAGTCAGAATTTTGTGTCTTTTATCCACTTTACCTGTTTTTCCCATCCTCATTTTCCTCTCTCCTATGACAACCACCAGTTTGTTCTGTCTGTGTCTGTTTCTTTTCTTTATTTTTATACATATAAGTGAAACCCAGTGGTATTTGCTCTGACTTATTTCACTTGGGACAATACCTTCTAGATCCATTCATTTGTTGCAAATGCCAAGAGTTTATTTTTCATGGCTCTATAATATTCCATTATATATTTATACTATATCTTCTTTTTCTATTCTTGTATCAATGGACATTAGGACTGCTTCCATATCTTGGCTATTTGGAATAATGCTGCAATAAAAACAAAGGGCCTTGACAGGGAGCATTAAAGATGGCAGCGTGAGAAGTGAAAAAGAGGCTTCCTCCTAAAACCACATATAATATGAAAATATAATTAATATGATTAATCCTGAAAGAGCAACAGGAAAGAGGGCTGTGCCAAACTGCATACACCTGGAGAAAAGAATAAACCTCATGGAACAGGGTAATGTACCAAAGCTGTGGCCCAGTGGGACCCAAGCCCTTCCCTCATCCCAGCTCACCGTGGGAGGAAGAGAAATGGAGCAGGGAGGGAGTGGAGGTCTGGGACTGCTGAATACCTAACTCCGGAGATCTGCTCTGGGAGCACAAACCTACATTTCATGGTGCTTTCATGGTACTCTTGTGATTAGGGGATTGGGAAGCTAAGAGGCAGAATACCTGGAGAGACTGAGATTCCAGCCACTTGAGGAAAGCAGGGATCCATATCCGGCTGCTCTGGGACAAAAGAAAGGTGGCAGTCTGAGAGACTTCCTAACAGCAGAGGGCTGCTAAAGGGGCAGGGATTGCACAGAGTTTACTGCTCAGGAGAAAGGACAGGTAGACATAATTGTCCAAGTACACTCTACCCAGCAGGTTGGGAACTTTCATGATCTTCAAGTGCAGCTCCAAGGACCCCCTCTGTGATAGGCAGCCTACTCGCCATTCTCCCAGCCAGCCCCACCTGGCTTGCAAACCAGAAAACCCTACCCTAGCTTTAGGCCAGCCAGAGGGAAGCCCCGTCTACAGCAACTACAAATGTGAAGCACAGAGGTTTATACCTGTGTGCTAGGCCCACTGGTTCTGGCAGTGGAGGAAGGCATAGAAGCCAGGAAACAGGAAACAGCTCTTTTCTACCCCCAGGACCCAATACCACTCCCCTGCAACCCTGACATTGCTTCAGGGACTGAGCAGCTCCAGAGAGTAGAGCTTCTGGGAAGTAGAGGGCACCATATACAAATATGAAATTCCAAAGGAACCTGGTTCAAAATAAAATTATGAATACAACATCTGAAAAAGATTAAAATGAAATCGACCTAATGAATCTTACTGAAAGGGATTTCAAATTAGAAATAATTAACATGCTCATGGAGGTACAGAAAAATATTCAAGAACTCAGGAATGATTTCTGGTCAGAAATCCAATTGTTGAAGAGCACAATGGAGGGTATGAAAAACAGATTAGATATGGTGGAGGAAGTGATAAATGAAATAGGAATTAGAGAAGAGGAAAACAAAGAATCTGAGGCACAGAGAGACAAAAGGATCTTTAAGAATGAAAGAATATTGAGAGACTGTGTGACCAATCCAAGTGGAATCATATTTACATTATAGGGGCACCAGAAGAGGAAGAGAGAGAAAAAGGGATAGAAAGTGTCTTTGAGGACGTAATTGCTGAAAAATTCCCTAATCTGGGGAAGGAGATAGTCTCTCAGGTCATGGAGGTGCACAGATCTCCCAACACAAGGGATCCAAAGAAGACAACACCAAGACATATAGTAATTAAAATGGCAAAGATCAAGGATAAGGACAGACTATTAAAACCAGTCAGAAAGAGAAATAAGATCACATACAAAGGAAAGTCCATCAGACTATCATCAAACTTCTCAGCAGAAACCTTACAGGCCAGAAGGCAGTGGAATGATGTATTTAATGCAATGAAGCAGAAGGGCCTGGAACCAAGACTACTTTATCTGGCAAGATTATCATTTAAATTTGAAGGAAGGATTAAACAATTTCCAGATAAGCAAAAGCTGAGAGAACTTACCACCCAGAAACTGTCTCTACACTGTATTTTGGAGGAACGGCTATAGATGAAAGTGTTCCTAAGGTTTAATAGCTGTCACCAGAGGTAATAAAACCGCAGTAAAGAAAGAAGAACAGTTTATGTACTAAGAAAATGAAAAATGAAATCAACCATATCCAAAGTCAATAAAGGTGTAGACAAAGAGTACAGAATATGATACCTAATATGTAAAGAATGAAGGAGGAAGAAAAAGGAGGACAAAAAAAAAATGCTTTAGATTGTCTTTGTAATAGGATATTAAGTGAGTTAAGTTAGACTCTTAGATAGTAATGAAGTTAACCTTGAACTTTTGGTAACCATGAATCTAAAGCCTGCAATGGCAATAAGTACATACCTATGGATAATCACCCTAAATTTAAATGGTGGAATGCACCCATCAAAAGACATAGAATCACTGAATGGATAAAAAAAGCAATACTCATCTTTATGCTGCCTACAAGAGAGTTAATTTAAACACAAAGACATACACAGATTAAAACTGAAGGGATGAAAAAAGATATTTCATGCAACTAATAGAGAGAAAAAAGCAGGAGCTGCAGTACTTGTATCAGAAAAAGTACACTTCAAAACAAAGAAAGTCACAAGAGACAAAGAAGGACATTATATAATGATAAAGGGGTCTGTGCAACTAGAAGACATAACCATTATAGATATCTATGCACCCAACACAGGAGCACCTATGTATGTGAAACAAATACTAACAGAATTAAAAGCATTCATTCTAGGAGACTTCAACACTCCTAGAAATTAAACTGTCTCTGTTTGCAGATGACATGATATTGTACTTAATAAACCCTAAAGAATCCACTCCAAAACTACTACATCTAATATCTGAATTCGGCAATGTTGCAGTATACAAAATTAAAACACAGAAATCTGTTACATTCCTATACACTAACAATGAACCAGCAAAAAAGGAAATCATGAAAACAATTCCATTCACAATTGCAAAAAGAAGAATAGAAAATCTAGGAATAAACCTAACAAAGGATGTGAAAGACCTATACTCTGAAAACTACAAGACACTAAGGAGAGAAATTAAAGAAGACACTAATGAATGGACACACATCCCGTGCTCATGGATAGGAAGAATTAATATGTCAAAATGGCCATCCTGCCTAAAGCAATCTACAGCTTCAGTGCAATTCCTATCAAAATACCAACAGCATTCTTTAATGAACCAGAGCTAATTGTTCTAAAATTCATATGGAACCACAAACACCCCGTATAGCCAAAGCAATCCTGAGAAGGAAGAATAAAGCAGGGGGGATCACGCTTCCCAACTTTAAGCTCTACTACAAAGCCACAGTAATCAAGACAATTTGGTACTGGCCCAAGAACAGACCCATAGACCAGTGGAACAGACTAAAGAGCCCAGATATAAACTGAACCATATATGGTCAATTAATATACAATAAAGGAGCCATGGACATACAACGGGGAAATGACAGCCTCTTCAACAGCTGGTGTTGGCCAAACTGGACAGCTAAGTGCAAGAGAATGAAACTGGATTATTGTTTAACCCCATATACAAAAGTAAACTCGAAATGGATGAAAGACCTGAATGTAAGTCATGAAACCATAAAACTCTTAGAAGAAAACATAAGCAAAAATCTCCTGAATATAAACATGAGCAACTTTTTCCTGAACGCATCTCCTCAAGCAAGGGAAACAAATGCAAAAATGAACAAGTGGGACTGCATTGCATTAAAAAGTTTCTGTATGGTAAAGGACACCATCAACAGAACAGAAAGGCATCCTACAGTATGGGAGACTACATTTGTAAATGACATATCTGACAAGGGGTTAACATTCAAAATATATAAAGAACTCACATGCCTCAACCCCCAAAAGCAAATAACCTGATTAAAAAGTGGGCAGAGAATATGAAGAGACAGTTCTCCAAAGAAGAAATTCAGACGGCTAACAGACACATGAAAAGATGCTCCACATTACTAATCATCGGGGAAATGCAAATTAAAACCACAGTGAGATATCACCTCACACCAGTAAGAATGGCCAGCATCAAAAAGACTAAGAACAACAAATGCTGGTGAGGATGTGGAGAAAGGGGAACCTTCCTACACTGCTGGTAGGAATGTAAGCTAGTTCAACCATTGGGAAAGCAATATGAAGGTTCCTCAAAAATCTAAAAATAAAAATATCATTTGACCCAGGAATCACACTCCTTGGACTATACCCAAAGAATACAACTTCTCAGACTCAAAAAGACATATGCACCCCTATGTTTATCGCAGCACTATTTACAATAGCCAAGATATGGAAGCAACTTAGGTGTCCATCAATAGATGAATGGATAAAGAAGGTGTGGTACATATACACAATGGAATACTATTCAGACATAAGAAAGAAACAAATTCTACCATTTGCAACAACATGGATGGAGCCAGAGGATATTATGCTCAGTGAAATAAGCCAGGCAGAGAAAGAGAAGTGTCAAATGACTGCCCTCATTTGTGGAGTATAACAATGAAGCAAAACTGAAGGAACAAAATAGCAGCAGACTCACAGACTCCAAGAAGGAACTAGTGGTTACCAAAGGGGAGGGGTGTGAGAGGGCGTGTTGGGAGAGAGGGAGATGGGGATTGAGGGGTATTATGTTTAGTACACATGATGTTGGGGTCACAGGACAAACAGTATAGCACAGAGAAGGCAAATAGTGAATTGGTGGAATCTTACTACAGTGATGGACAGTGACTGCATTGGGGGATGGGTGGGAACTAGATAATATGGGTCAATGTAGTAACCACATTATTTTTTTCATGTGAAACCTTCATAAGAATGTATATCAATAATACCTTAATAAAAATAAAAAAAAAGCAACCCCCCCCCCACAAACCACAAAGGGGCTTATTTTGGTTTCTTTGGGTAATATCTAGAAATGGAATTATAGGTCCTATGGTATGGTATCTTCTATCAGCTAGTAAGTGCAGCATTCATCCTAGAGCCATAGACTCCAAGTTAGCTCCCTACCTATGACATTCTCTCCCCCAAAGTCAATGAAGTGTGTAGGTAGTTTGACTACTGGCTATTCAACACATGGGGGTGCAGATATAAAATGGCTTTATCTTTCCAATGTCCCTATCTGTGTTGTGCTGTTGGGTTGAGGGCTGTCTTAATGACATCTCAGTTCAACTGTGTAACTCTGCACCATTTCAGTTATTAAAACTCAAGTCTTGTTTGTTTTAGAATTCCAATTTCATATTTGATTCAAATCTTTCCTCCTTTCTTAAGCTCAAGCTAAACTTGTGGCTCTAGGGGCCTGGAGTACAGGAGGTGTAGTGATCTGCTCCTATTGCTGCTACTTAAGCATGCTGTGTCCTTAAGCATGAGCTTGCATGAAGGTTTGGGCCTCTCCATGATGGGTGATGCCCACTGATCCAGCTCCATTGTTGACATCTCCTCACCCCCATGGCACTAGACCCATGGCTTGGGTGGCACCTGTGAGACATAGCTGCCCCCATGGTCCTCAGCTATGCAGGTCTGTTTGCTCGAAGCCCAGCAATCTGAGACCCCATAGCCCCAATCTCCTCTTCCTCTCCTAACCTGAGGCCTGAGGGCTTGGATCAGATCCCTCTTTTATATCTCTGAGACCTGGAGCTTACCACACTCTTAACATGGATTTTAAATGGAAAAATTATGTTTTAACCATTAAGGGGATGAATAAATAGTCAAAAATGTTCTCGTAAAACACTCTGAGACTATTAGGCTTAAATAACAATTTTACTAATCATTCAAGAAGAAATTACTTCACAAACTCTTCTGTAAATCACTGTAACAGTTCAATACCCAAACATGACAAGGACTGTCAAGAATAGAATATAATAGAGGAAAATCACTCAAGAAATATAGATTCAGAAATCCTAAGAAAGTATTAATAAAACAGGTCAATAATATTTTGAAAGTATCACATAGTTCACCCAAAGTGTTTTCATCTCAGAAATGCAAGGTTGGTTTAATATTCGAAAACCTTTTTATGTCTCACCACTTTAACTGAATTAGAAGAGAAATGTATAATGATCTCCATAGTTGTAGAAAAGGCTTTGGTAAAATTAATGTACATTTCTTAATGATTAAAGAATTTTAGGAAATTTAAACTGAAAGGTACTTCCTTAACATAATTAAAGAAAATTTACAGCAAGCTCCATAGTAGAATAAAAAATACTGCCTTACATTTTTCTTTGTCAAAATAGGAAGATGTTTACTATATGTTCTGAGATAACAATGTAATTAAAAATGATATGTACAATTAAAATATATGTATAAATGTTATGTACATAAAGCATAGAGGACATATACTTAAAATATTTATGTGTACATAAATATTGACAACATTTAGAAGGACAAACATCAAAATAACCATTTATATTTCTGGATGTTAGACATTCTGAGCTTTCGTATCTAGTTGTTTAATTTTTCTATGTTGAATATATATTATGTGTGCAATTTTAGATGAGAAAGTGATTTTCTAACTCACTGCACTTCTTAAATCATGGGTGAATAACCAATGAAGAATATTTTCTGATTTGTAATTAAAATATTGTTTTTCTATGCCTAAATTGTATTTAAGCCATTATTGTATCTTTTACTCTCCAGGGCATTCACCCCATTGGTTCTGGCATTGGGATTACTTTGCCAAAATAAATGCAACGTTAGATTCATTAGAGAATTAGATTCAGGGCCTCCAAGGACCTCTTTACTTAGTTTTTTTCTCTGTACACTATTATCAGTGAAGGAAATAAATAAGGTCTTTACTGTAAAAATCTGTTTGCCCATTGTATACCAGAACACCCACTTTTGAAATGCTAGAGAAACATTTTAATTTTCCTTATTTAAAGCTTTGTTATCTTCCTGTGAGCTACCCAGAGTTCACAGAAATATTTCCTAATGTTAAAATATGATGGTTTATCTTATAATTCAGAAACCATGTGTATATTCACAGTGAATAGAGGTTCTTAAGGGTGAGGGCCTATGAATGCACTTAGATGCTCCTACCGGTATCTTTTTGTTGAGTTGGATGGTCACTTAAGTCATCTGAGGTACAGCTTCCAATAAAACGATGAAGAGTGTCAGAGGTAAGTACTGGGTGTTTCATTAGTCAGGTACCTTTCTATTTGTAGCTGATGATGTAGATACTTATTTTCACTCTAATAATATATTTGACTTTGTATGTGTTTCACTCTAGGAGCAAAAATAAAGTACTACTTTTGCACTTTATTTCTGCTATTTTATGAGGAGAATCAATAGTTTCTGAGATTCTCTATAGAGCAAACAAACCTTCATCAGATTGAACTTGTGGGTATGACTCATTTAAAGCATCATTAAATTGGTGGAATTCCAGATACAGTGGTTTGACTGGTACAGAGAAACAACTCCCCAGATGTTTTCAAACCTCTACCTTTGTCTAGCTCTCTATGATGTCTGTCTTTCCTTTTTATCTATCATGTGTCCATCTGGAAGTCTATCTATTCCATTTATCTCAATTATTAATGATAAAGATTCAATTTAAAAAACATCACTCTCTTTTAGCACTGGGATTACCTACCTGCCAACTATCAGTCTCTCCCTATTTCTAAAATAATGATCTACAGCCACGGCATTGTGCTGGGGAATCAGCTTAGTGGAGCTTATACTACTCACTCTTTTCACAAAGATAAGGGAGCTTCATACCCTTGATGAAGGCAACATACACTGCAAAGATACTTGTTGGGAATAATAAATTACAGTGAAGACTATTTAGACACCAAATTTATTGGATCTTATGAAAGTCCTTTTTTATTCTTTAGTGGGGGAAGACATGAAACATTGAAACAACTCTAGCCTACATAAATTCAATGCCATCCATATTTGCAATTAAAAAATTTCCAGTACTTTCATTTTAAGAAGTAAAAGTAAATACTAATTTTAATTACCTATTTTCCTTATGTCAGTATATCCAGAATATTATGATTTCAAAATGTATACAAATAAAATTATCGATGAAATATTTTTTATCAGTTTTTTTACCAAGTCTTCCAAATACTGTGTGTATGTTACAATTGCTGCACATCTCAATCAGACCAGCCACATGTTAAGTGCTCAATATCCATATATGACTAGTGGCTACTATATTTGACAGGAAAGATAGAGAACAGTGATTGAAGGTTGCACAGAGTTGAATAAACCGATGTAATAAATTAGATATGTAAGAACAAAATTTTGATGTTCTTGCCCAGAGTGACTGTCTGGTTTGCTATTGGTCTTCTTACCACATTGACAGATAAACTGAGTTTATAGAAATTGTAATAAGAAGGAGAACACCAAGTCTCTGCTTAGAGGATATGACACATTGGATAAATCCAGAACATTTGGTCATTTTTCTTACTATAGTGAATATAATCTATCCATGAAAAATATAATTTAATGGCTGTTAGAAACAAATAGTATCTGAGAAAATCGTTCTAGAGAAGGCGCAAGATTGTAAACAGAGAAACCAACTGAGAGAGAGATGATGGGGGTTTTGTCTAGTGAGCTGTTGATGGATTAGAGATGTATTTTTTTTTTTTTTAGAGATGTATTTTAATGTAAAAAGACAGCATTTGCTGATGTACTGGTCTAGGTGTGAGAAAAAGGAAAGACCCAAGGGCATCTAATAAGATTTTTACTTGAGCCCCTGGTGTGTGTGTATATATATATATATATATATATGTACATCTCTCTCTTTCAATCTGATCATTACTAAGATTTGGATGCCTTTTAAATTATGTGATTGGACATGATCCCCTTGGGAGATCTCGCATGTAGATATGAGGGCAGAAGGGAGGGAGGGGTCCTTTGTCATTTGCAAGCTGGTTTAGAGAAGTGCCCTGAAGAGGAGGAAGCAGTGGGGTATGAATAACACCAGGAGTGTGGTAGTAGAGAGGCCAGGAGTAAAATGAGTTTTTGAGGAGAAGCTGTTAAAGTATAATCAAGTGTGACAAACATAAAGATTGATGAACGGTTATGCCGCTTGATAAGAAGAAGGTGAACAGTTCCCCTGATAAAAGAACTTTTGACAGTAATGGGAGTGAAGCTGAAAAGAAGTAGGAAGAATTGTGAAATGGGGAGATGCTGTGCAATGGGTGCACAGTAACCGCTATGCTAGATGAATAGATTCTGGAATCTGCTGTACATTATAGTGTCTATGTTACTACTGCATTGTACACCTAAAAATTTAAGAGGATATCTCTCATGTTAACTGTTCTTACCACAGTAAAAAATCTGAGGAAGAAAAGAAACCATTAATGTTCTAATAACAGTAAAAACTCTTCCCATGAGGAAAAAAAAAACCAGTGCTGGAAAGCAAGAAAATTAAAATAGACTAAATATACCTCTTTGGAGGCAAGTGGCTGTTAGATGGAGCAGAAAACTGAGGTTATAGATAGGCAGTAATGACAAAGTGAGGGTTTTCTTGAATTCTAACTCTTATTTGGAAATAATTTAAACTTTATAGAAAACTTGCACAATTAGGAGTAGTACCAAAACTCATGAATAATCAGATACACGTACCATTAGAATTTTCTTCCTATT
Source organism: Manis pentadactyla (assembly GCF_030020395.1). Lineage (NCBI taxonomy): Eukaryota > Metazoa > Chordata > Mammalia > Pholidota > Manidae > Manis > Manis pentadactyla. Next base: position 41,542,910 of record NC_080028.1, read on the forward strand.
TCCCTTGATCTCTCTTCATAATAGTTTTGAGACACACTTGAGGTTAAAATACAAACATCATGGTCCTTTACTGCTATATTCTTACACATTTCAGTGTGTATGTCCTAAGAATATTTACTTGAAAAACCACAATAATATTATCAATTTCAGTAAATTTAACACAAACACAATAATTTCCTCTAATTTGTGATCCATAATTCATTTATGTCCTGACAAATATCCTGAATAGCCTGTTTTTCTCCCTTCTACACAAAATCCATGTAGTGTCAGGTATTGCATTTGAATGTTATGATTCTTTAGCCTCCTTATTTGGACCATTTCTATAGTCTATATATATTTTTATATTTTGTAGAACACAGTCTCCTTTTACCCTCTTTTTTCAATAGAACTTCCTTAGTTTTTGATTCATGGAAGTTTTCTCATGATTCAATTCGAGTCATCCATTCACAGCTAGAGTACCACACAGATGGTATTATGTCATCCTCAGGGTGACACATCTGATCGCCAGGTTAAGTTGTCCAATTACTCCATCATGCAATTACTACTTTTCCCTTTCAGCAACTAAGTAGACTATCTTAAGACCATGCAAGTATCCTACTCCTCAACAAAATGTTCCCCTTGATCTTGCATGTCTTGATGGTTTTTAACTAATTTGCTCTTTATTGTGATGATTGTAAAGGATGATTTCCAACTCCAGCCCTCCTTCCACCTGTAGCTGGTCCTTGGCTTTCTATCATAACCAACAGCTTTCCCTTCTTATCAAATTATAATTGATGCAACTGGATTAATATGCATGGATTAATGAATTCCTAGTTTTCAATGCCTGTAAATAATTGCTGTACTTAATAATCACGGTGCTCAAATTGTCATATATTATGTCATTGAGACACTCTTCGAGCTGGCTTCTCTGGACCTTGGCATGACTCAGATTTAATGTCCATACTTCAATTTTATCCCTGGCTTTTGGCATAACTGGATGTCGTATGCCCACCTTGTACCTACTCTACTTCAGTCCTGGATCAAGCAGTTTTTAGGGAGTATTGGATCATTTTAGTTGAGAACACAGCCCCAAATCTGCGATGTAGGTAAGCTCATTACTAACTGGATATCTTTTTGCTTAGCAATTGTAGTAGGCTTTAGAAGTGTAAGCAAGCATATATATACCTATATAACATCATATAAATATATGCACATGCATGTTTAACATATATGTGTACACATACATATGTGCATAGATAGATGTATATATACCTTCATATATACATTTTAGGAATTATAAATTTACACTGATAACTCCCATTCCAGTCTATCCATTCAGGTTCTTAGTTGTTTTTCTGCATTTGTACTTATTCCTTGTTGAAAACCCTGATAGTTAGCATATTCTGATTAGTTCATAATAGATCTAAAATAGTCAGCATAGCTTTGTCCATACCACTAGAAAACAGAAGCATACTAAAAAGAGTTCAGGATTTGTTTCCAGTTCTTCCTGTTTCAGACCAAGGCTGAGTGGATACAGCTAGATAATATGTTCATAAGAACTTATATTAGTCCTCCCTTTTCCCTGAATTGGTATGATAATGGTGTTCACTTGAGATGAAAATGGTCTGTTTTTATCCAATTTGCTCTCAGTGTTAGGTCATCTTTACCATCTCCATTAATTAAAACTAACTTTATTTTGAATATTCATTATGAAAAGTTTCTGAAGGGTGAAACTATATGAAACTATAGTAAAGTATAAGAAGCATCTTTCTCTAATGGGAAGGACTATTAAAAGTTATATAGGGAACAGCAGATTCATATGCTGATGATATGCTCTAGAAACGTGGAAGAAATTAATAATGTAAAAAACAGAGAGGGAGAGATGCTACCTGAAGAGCTAAATGCCTTCTTGAGATATCAGAGATTGGCTTCATAAAATAAGAAAAACAATATCTGTACAGTCCTTATTATTTCCTTAGTGCTATTATAAGCATTTCACATGGTTTAAGTCTTTGAAAGCTCACAGTAATTCTGTGGTGTGGTCTTGTAATTAACCCCTTCTTACAGAATGGAAAACTGGGAGCAGAGAATGGTTAAGTGATTTGTCCAAGGTTGCTCAGCTAGGAGAAGACAGAGATATGACATAACCTCAGAGACACTGTTTCAGTCTTCCCCATGTCTATTCAGTGGGGTTGGAAGTATCACCGCGTGAAAGATGAACTATAGAAGGAAATACATATGATAGTTTTAATTGCAATTTATTGTTAGTATTTGATCCATCACATTTCACATTTCTTCTCAGATCCTGTTTCTGTGAGTTTTATGTGAAGAGTGGCAATAGATGGTCAATGATGAGAAACCATTCAACATTAACAACCTTCATCAAACTGGGACTGACAAATGACCCACAACTGGAGATTCTGGTCTTTTTCTTCATGCTTACTACATATATGTTAAGTGTAATTGGGAATCTGACCATAATTTTCCTTGTCTTGGTGGATTCTCATTTAAAAACAGCTATGTATTTTTTTCTTCAAAATTTTTCTTTCTTAGAAATCTCACTCACAACTTCCTGTGTCCCTGCATACCTGTACATCATATCAAGTGGGAACCAAATCATTACCATCTAAGCCTGCTTCAGCCAAGAATTTTTCTTTATCTTCTTTGGAGCTACAGAATATTATCTGTTGGCTGTGATGTCCAATGACCGCTATGTGGCCATCTGCAAAACCCTGCATTACGTGACCATCATGAGCAGCAGAGTCTGCAGGAATCTCATCCTCAGTTGTTGGGTATCTGGTTTATTGATTATCCTCCCATCCCTTTGTTTAAGCCTTAATCTGGAATTCTGTGACTCTGTTATTGACCATTTTTTCTGTGATGCTTCTCCAATACTGAAGAATTCATGCTCAGATACATGGTTCATAGAGCAGCTGGTTCTATTCTGTGCTGTGTTGACCTTCATAATGACTCTTGTATGTGTAGTTCTGTCCTACATATACATCATTAGGAGGATTCTAAGATTACCCTCGACCCAGCAAAGAAAAAAGGCCTTCTCTGTTTGTTCATCCCACATAATTGTGGTTTCTTTTGCCTATGGCAGCTGCATTTTCATATATCTCAAACCTTTAGTCCAGCAAGAAGTGGCTGTTAATAAGGCAGTTTCTCTGCTTACTATATCTGTTGCCCCTCTGTTCAATCCCTTCATTTATACCCTAAGAAATAAGCAAGTAAAACAGTCTTTCCATGACACTCTCAAAAGATTTGTATTCTATTCAAAGAAGTAGTAGAAGAGTAAACTGGGAACTCACTATAAAAAAATAAATAATCAGAGTATGGATGGAAATTGAAGGTATTGAGACTGCTAACGCTTGACAGGTGTTAAAGAAAGATGAGAAGAAATTCTAAGAAAGAATACTAAAGGATAAGCATTAAGAGGCAGGCACTTTTATACTCCCCTAAAAGTATGAATATGTTATATCGCCTTCTAAATACAATTCAATCAATTCTACTCAGACTTTGCAAATTTTCACTAGTCATGATTCTTATGTATAGACATGTTACTCCTTTTCTCTTCTTGTAATACAACCTGTTTGAAGTGTCTTCCCTTTTCAAGAAGATAAATTTTCAGAAAATGTAAAACTGTCTTGATCTTCACTCAGGCTTGTCAATGGTGCCTCACAATACAAAATGGTAGTACAAAATGTAATGTAATAATACTCAGTGTTCCTTCTTATCTGAATGTATTTAAAAATGATAATAAAAATACTGGCAAAAGTCCCAGCAATACAAAAAGTGTAACTACATAGCCTTTCAAGTTTATTGATAAACTTTCCTCTCTTCTAGTAATTGCTTTAAGAACTCCCAGGAAAGCCAGATGTGATGCAAAAATCATGGGCTTAAGGATCAGATTGCTGGTGATACAGTGAAGATCAAAGGGCCATGATTCTGCAAAGGGTAGATATGATGAAGGGTGAACTGATGATGTGCAGGTAATTTTTCCACTAGGGGCATTTTCAGATTCATGGCTGGGGTGGAGTAAAGGTTCTTTCAAACTCTTCTTTCAAACTCTTCAGTTTGTCATTTGCCCAGCAGAGATGTAATTTCCTTCCTCTCCCCTTTAGCTTGGTCAGGTCTATGATTTGCTTTTGATCATGAGAATGTGGTAGACATGAAAGTGCATGATGTGAGAGGTAAGAAGCTTTGTAACTTCCCCCTTCTTTTTGGGAACACGTGCCCTTGGGGAGTCCAGGTGCCATGTGAAAAGCATGAATACCCTGAGGTTGCCATGCAGTGAGGAAGCCCAAGCTAGCCCCCTGGGGAGACCTAGGGAGATGCCTGGTCAGCCCCATCTCTTCAGCCTTTCTCAGCTGTGGTGTTGGCACATGGTTGAAGAAGCCATCATGAGTAAAGAAGCCCACTACAGCCTTCTTACCATTCCAACCCCAGTACCATCTGATTACAACTAAATGACAGACCCAAGAACTACCTACCTCATCCCAGTCAGCCCCTAGAACCATGAAAATAATTGGTTTTAAGTCGATATATTTAACACACTGAGATTTGGGGTGATTTGTTACAAAGCAATTGATAACTGAAACAAGGGCACAGGAAAGGGCTGCCAGGGGACAGGGGGATTTTTAGAACTTGTGGTGGCTTCCTAGGGCCAGAGTGACAATGTGGACACTCCAGGGGGTGGAAGTACCACATACACATCCTTTAAGCTGTACCTTTAATTTTGCTCATCTTTCTACAGTATATTTCAAAGGTATAACTCACACATTTGAGAAACTCCCAAAGCTTTGATATACTAATATTGTATAATAAAATCAATCAGGCCTATTGAAAATACATCACATTTCCAAAGTTTCCAGAGACTATAATAAAAATTATTGGAGTCTGGCAGACTTATCTAAAAATGGAAATACTCTCAATTCATTAGGAAAGCTAATGTTTTTAGACTGTTAGGTGCTTGCCATTTTACATTATTGAGAATCATCTAAACAACATTTTACACTGTAACTGTTTACAGGTAAAGAAAACAAGATTCATGAAAGTTTAGATTTATGTGCGGGATGGAAATGTTACTGACAGGGCTGTGCACAGTGCTTGGCTTGCTAAGATATAGATAGAAACTTCCAGAGGGTGTCATGTGACTACTGGATGGGGCGTAGACCCTTGGGATGCCAGGGTTTGTGTAAAGCCCTCATCGTTGAAAAGCCACGCGAGTCACCTGCTCCAGCTGTTCCCATGAGCCTGAAGGTGTTTTTCACAAATGTTGTTTTTGCACACTATAGTTCTAAGTTAAACTAAGCACATAGCACACATAGAGCTCTGCTTTGTGTCTCTGATAATAATCAACACTTGAAAACCTTTAACTGTATGAAAGGTTTAAGACTAATCACATCCTGCAACTTTCTGCACTCTTGTGATCTGCACCTGTGGCATTTTTAATCATGATGTAAGGATTTGAAAGCACACAATAAATACGAGAGAGAACAGGGGAAAAGGTTCTTTGCCTCTGAGCACTGACTCCCTCCTCTTCCTCTCTTGCTGTAAGGTAAGGTGTGGAGTAATCCTTCATCCGTCATCTCAGGGATTGCTGGCCATTCCCGGCAGGTTTATACTGGATGGATCCATGAGTCAAATCCTCTTCTGTGTGACTCCAAAGCTGTGGTAATTCCAGTACCTGTCAGTGGCCCAAGAAACAATCGCCTTTCAGCAGGTGGTTTAAAAGACTGACTCAGGAAAAGCCTTCATTTACAAAGACAGGCTGAGGTTAAATCATGACAGTGGCACATCACAGTAGAACATTTTCTCAGGGAGGGGGAGGTGCCGCCAGCAGCCAGCAGCCGCACTTGGTCCTGGTGCTGTGCTCCATGGCCATGGGGACCAGCTCCCGGAGCCTCCTCACAGGTGTCACGATACCCCAAGGCTAATAGGCCTCTCAGGCTGGCAGTGGGCAGTGAGGAGATGTTGAGAAATATGCAGGCATGTCAAGATGTCAAGGCCTCCCAGACAGCTAAGGAAAAAACAGAAAATGGGGAGGGGTTCATTGGATGCCAAGAGTTGTAAAGGATTCATTTGTCCCAAGGGGCCAAGGGAGTGCAGTGGGAGTGAGGGGTGGAGGCAGGGTTGAAGGCACTTACCTGAAGTCCTGCATCTCCAGGGCTTTGGTTCTGATTTCTCTGATGAGAATGCTGCTGATCCCACTTCCCCTGGAAGACTTTTGCCAGGCCCTGTGTTTCAGCCTTAAGCTGATACTTTGCTTGTGTCCCTGATGTTCCCAGGGCTGGGATCCAGCCACAGCGCTTTCTCATGAGGGAATTTTCACCCATATGCATGGAGGAAAGGTCCACGGCACATTGTAAACTAACAATAAGGGAAGTTTTCAGGACCACACACACACACACACACCACACAAAGTTCCAAGATAAAATAATTATTAAGTCATAACACATCATTGTTTTAATGTAAGAATTTTTAAGTGGTCTTTCAAAAGCTTCTCATACCCTCTTCATTACTTATTAAAAGTAATAGACAAACAACTTTAGGTTCTCTGTTCACTCCCTCAGGTGCTCTGTGTGAAGTTGTGTTTTGCCATGAACAGCTGAGCTGTCTTGCTCCCCCAGGGGTAGTGTGCAAGTGAGGGCAAAGGGGTGTTTGGGCTTTTCTACTAGATACGTATCAGTTCTATTGGGCTTTCCATCTATTAGTGGATTCCGTGGGAATAATGGCCCAAGATTATAATTAACTATCACCTTACTTTGTAATCTATTGGATGTGACTCAGGAAAATTCTCACAATGAATATTGATCAGGGACTGAACATTCTTTCACTTTTGGGAAACACAACTTTCTATGTCTCTTTACCGGGCTGGATAGTTCTGCTACTGATTAGATGAACATAACCTTACAGAGATGATTATTCATCTTTCTCCATGTGCTAATATATGATTTTATGCCCTGGGAATCCACATATAATCTGATATTTTTTAACTTAAAAGGAAAAGTTATTAACTTCTGGCTTCTCTAGTTATGTTTCTCTGGTTTTGTTTTGTCATTGTTGATTTTTAAATTAGATGGTAGCCTACACACTCAGGAGTAATACTATTAGGATTAATGAAGCTATAGTATTTCCTCTGAACAGTCTTAGGAGCTCTTGTGTGTGCTTTCTTTTTTGGGTGTATTTTATCTTTTTGTCTCTTTTAGGAATTATTATGGAATTATGTTTCTACTTATAGATACACATTCTTATTTATAACCTACTTTACTAAATCCATGATTACTGTTCTGATAGAAGCTTTGTTTAGGTTTTAGATGGCTGTGAGAGAAACCTTGCTTTCTCAGAACACTGAACTAGTACAGTCCCGTATTGATTTAGATAAGGCCACAATTCCACTCCAGGAAGTACTTGTTTTAGTGAGGTTATTTAAAGCTTCAATATCTGGGCAATAGTCACACTAAAAAAAATGTGGCTTTGTGCTCTTTGGTCCAAATCTGGCAGAGGATGACAATGTTCCTCCAAAGGAGAATTCTCCAGAAGAATTTATATAATTATTGTATTAGATTATGTAAGAAAATACTCCCCATTGAAAAAGAAAGAGGGCATTACAATTAGCAAGTATAGTGCGTGGGGGGCACGGGGAGGGCTGTGCAACACAGAGAAGACAAGTAGTGATTTTACAGCATCTTACTACGCTGATGGACAGTGACTGTGAAGGGGTATGTGGGGGGGACTTGGTGAAGGGGGAGTCTATTAAACATAATGTTCTTCATGTAATTGTAGATTAATGATACCAAAACAAAAAAAAATAGAAAGAAAGAAAGAAAGAAAGAAAGAAAGAAAGAAAGAAAGGAAGAAAGAAAGAAAGAAAGAAAGAAAGAAAGAAAGAAAGAAAGAAAGAAAGAAAGAAAGAAAGAAAGAAAGAAAGAAAGAAAGAAAGGAAGGAAGGAAGGAAGGAAGGAAGAAAGAAAGAAAGGAAGGAAGGAAGAAAGAAAGAAAGGAAGGAAGGAAGGAAGGAAGGAAGAAAGAAAGAAAGAAAGAAAAGAAAATACTCCCCATTATGACATCTTTGTTGAGACTGTGGATTTTGATCTGGTTTTGCTTTATTCCATCAAGAACAATGACCTCATGTCCTGCGCACTGCCATCCCTTCATAGTCCAGGTATCTGTCCCCAGCATGAGGGAAGTTCGAGTGCCCCAGGTCACTGAAAGGTTAACATCTACAGAAGGCAGAGGGTGAAGACCAAGCACCTCTGGGCCACCGCTGGTGGACGGCTGTTTGCTGTGCATGAAGGAGTTCTATTTCCTGGCCTCAGCTGCTTTCTGTAAACAGCCATGTGAGTTGTGAAACTTGGGGAAGAGAAGGAGTAGACATCTTTATAGATCTTCTGGGATCAGCGAACCAGGTTCCACCGTACCCAGTCCCACAGGGAAGGAGGCTCCAAGTGAAGGTTGGCAGTGCACTCCCAGAGATGCAGGCAAAGCTGTGGTGCTTGTGCAGGGGCCAAAAGTAAGAGCCCCTTGTGCCCCAGTCTCTCCTGACACTGAGAGATGTGCAGAGGAGGAGGGGGCACTGAGCTTGGGGGGGAAAAGTCAAAGGAAAGAACAGCTCTCTGCCTGTCTGGCCATCTCCCTGCTCCCTGGGTACCTTTCCCATCCTCTGCTCTCCCTTAGCTCCCAGCTGGAGATGACATGACTTTCTGGCAGCTGTTATAAACCCTAATGTACAAGTGTTAGGGCACCTTGGTCTGTTTTAGAGAAAAAGGGTGCCTGAATTCAACTGAGAGGATTAAATCAAGACTCATTGTGAGATGAAAAGTTAAAGTAACCATTGGGATGGAGCCTCTCATTGGTTCAAGGTACACCTATTATAACTCCCATTGCTAAATGTGTTATGAAATTGATGTGTTCCTTCTTGTCCTGTGTATGTCCATAGTGTGTCAGGAAACATTGCCCTGTTCAGGACCCTGTCAAAAGTAGAGAGGTCTGATGGGACAAGCTCCCGAGCCATTAGCAACAAGTGAGTGGGTCAAGATTTATTGTAGGTAGTTTTATTTATTGAAGATGTATTTATCTACCCTCCAAGTTTTTGTACATAGATAATTGTGGTCCTTGAATTATCTATCATTTGTCAGCATTTCAGAACATCTATAACTGACATGGTGCACCTTTCATTGCAAAGCAATGTAGCCATGGGCCAATAGTCATCCTGTTTTATGGATATTCAATACAATCATGGGGTTGTAACTGATAATGAGGAATGTATTGTTTTAAGGGACCAGACGTTTTAAGTGCGTGCAGTATTTCTCCTTGTGACAACTGATATTCCAATAAGGAACTGCCACCAATTGAACAGTGGAGGCGGATCACATGCACACCTTGGAGTCCATAGGCTTCCTCTGTTCACCAAAGTGGTTATCTTAAAGCAGTGCAGAACAGGAGACATGAAGAAATCACTATACTGATTAGTGAGCTGGTAAAAGCTGGGGTGTTTAGGCTTATTACCCAAGAGGCTATACAGACGGTTCTCCCAAATGGGCCATTAGTTCTAGTGAGACTTTGACTCAGTTGACCTATAGTTATGTAGAAATGGAGCCTGTGACAGAAAGACATTGATACTCATCCAACGTGCCCTGTGGGGTCTTGGATACAGTGCTTGCCAGACACTGCTGCCCAGTATACCTTTATTTGGACAGAAATTCTTACTAATCAACCACAAGTGTTGTTCTCTCCTGACATCAGTATTTTTGCGTGGCTTAGAGCAAAGCCCCAAGAAGGAAGGTATTGCCCACCAAGCACCCATCTTTAAGTACAAATGGTGCATTTAAGACAGGAGTAAGTCAGGCTGCACGAAGCAGTGGCCTGAACCCTTCGTGCACCTATTCCTGTGCTGGAGTCTGACCGTGCTTTGTACTTGTTGGGGTTTGACATATGGAAGTTCTTTGTGTGCCCAGGCTTGGTTTACGCATGGATCAGCCAAGTTAAAGCAAGCAGCCATAGTTGAAGATGATTATGTTAGAACCCTTGTATCTTGGAGTGAATAGTGATTCAGGCTTCCTTGGATTGAAACATGTTGGAGATATGTTTCTTTTCCTCAGTGCCTTGTCCAGGACCAATGTGTGAGAGTTTATCCATGATCTGACTTATCTTCACAGGATGCTGCAGATTATCTCTTCATTTCAAGGAACCACTTTATGGAAAACAGGTTGAACCAAGGCACCTGACCATGGTGTCTCCTGTACCAACACACACTGCATCACCCAGAAGATGAAGCACAGCAAAGGCCTCATAAAAGGCAATTGTTTAACTTGGGTACCAGTGACGTCCTGTGAAGATTGGGCACTGGTCCAAAGATGAAGTATGTACTTGAAACAATGATTATTAAAGATACTGATTCCTGATAGGTAGGATACACAGGCCTAGGATCCAAGTGATAGACAGACAAGTGGCCCTGGCCTCTCTATCTTCAGTGAAGCAGTTGTTAAATTTGTGCTTCTCATTCCTGAAACTTTACAGTTTGCTGGACTAGAAATGCTAGTATGGCTGCGAGTGGGAGAAATATTTCTACCAGGAACAAAATAAGTTTTGCCTGGTCATTTTAGGCTACTTATGCCAGGAGGCAATCCACCTGCTTGGTCAGGGCTTCATGTGCAATAGATGCTTTCAAATGGCCATTGATACAGGATAGAGAGATACACACTTGTTGCCTGTCACATAGTTTCAACCTCTTATGTCATCTCCAATCTTCATTGTCTCAGTGTTCAGTCTTTATAAGGCCCCAGTAGGTTGCAGGAACTGGTTTGAATCACGAATACATTTTTGGTGCAATGGAATGGCTTTGTTCCAGAACTTTTGATCTCTATGCAGCATCTCTGTTGTTTGGCCCCCAGACATTACCCCCAGCAACTTTATGTACCATGAATGCCTCTAGCAACACGAAATTTGCTGGATGCTATGGTCCAATAGCAGGAGCAGCTGTATTTCAGCCTGAGTCTGCTGCACACCCTCCTTATGCTCACCAGGCTGTATTCAGAGTGGGTACTTTTGAATCACCCGATAAAGCTGTCAGAATTGCATTCCCAAGGGTGATATGATCTGTGCGTAGTCTGTGAAGAAGCCTACCAAACGCTTCAGGTGCAGGAATTAATAATTTCTTTTTTATCCTTAAAGGGGATGTCCTCAGATGCCCCTGATGATGGACCTTTAAAGTTTTGCTCATGTAGCAGGCTCCCACTTTCCATGTATACACTCTTACCTGACATTCAGGACACCTGAAGCTTCCGTTCACTAGGTCTGATTAACACAGTGTCATCATTAAAGTGGACCAGAACGACATGCTGAGGAATGTCCAGATGATCAGGCTCCTTTTGGTCTCTAAAGTGATAAAGAGTAGAATAAACACAGCCTTGAGATGTGATTGTGAATGCTTTTACTGGTCATTGCAGTGAATGCAAAATACTTCAGATGCCAACTTCTCTATAGGAACTGCAAAAAGAGAATTCATCAAATGAAATTCTGAATAGCAAGTGTCAGATGTGGTAGAGATTTGGTCTGCAAAGCAGCCGGACTTGTTTAAGTTTAAGACAGCTGCTATCATCACTATGTTCCAAAAGTTTTGCAGGAAGCAAACTGATAATTTAAGTGAGGCTCTGATGGGACCTATAAATCCTGCACTGTTTAAATAATTTAGGGTGCCCCTTATCTTGGCCATTCTCACAGGATGTATTCTTATTTTTGATTTATTAAACTTGGCCAAGGCAGGCAATTCACTTGGCAGTTACATTTGGTGTTTACTCCACAGGTTGTAAAGTGACCTGTAATGAGGGCTCTGTCATTTCTAACTATGCTTTCTGATGGCACTCAAAGATCAGGAAAATTAAATAAGGTATGATTACAGAAGCACTGAATGCACTGTGAGCTAGTCTTGGGTAAGGACTCCATGTGTCACCTCTTTTCCCATCACCTGAAATATATTGGTTTCATTATAGAATTTTGTATCTGATATATTCCTCAGCTAAGATTCTACCCAATAGTCCTATAAATGTCTAGAATTCTTTCTTCAGTGTCCATCTAATTAGGTACATGCCTTTGGATTGTTTAGGGGAGGGACTGGAGGATTCATTACCTTTCTTCATGTCCTTCAGAGTCTTGCACTGAAGGCATATAGTCTCCCTGTCCTGAAGGAGCTCTGAGCCTGAAAGGTGGACCAGTGCTGAGACCTGGCTGGAGACACATGAGTTTCCCACTGTGGCTGCTCTATCAGCCTTCTGCTCATGCATTCTCAATCAGTTTTTATTATAGTATATTGACATCCTTGGTGGCCTTTTTCTATCTCACCTTTACCATCACCATGGTCATCTAGCCATTACCACAAATTTCTGCTGATCAGGTGCTCTTTTGTTCCCTACTTTCTCTTCTGGTGTTGTACAATAACTATATTACCTTGCCTCTGATACTTAAGTTCTATTGTCTGGTGTCTGTTTTACTGAAATCTGTTGTCTCCATTGGCAACAGGGAATCTAGTTCCATAACAGATTCTACTCCTCTAGAGAATCTGAAAGGATAATAAAAATTGTTTCCATGGCGCCCAGTCTCACCAATGCATTCCTTAGTGTTTAATGAAGGTAGGATCCTCTGTGCCTCTCTAGGATTTATAGTCAGTTGATGGATTCTCTAGTTTTAGTTTATAAATATATTTTTGCTTGCTCACCTTTTGGCTGTTTTGAATCTTAATTCCTTTTCTGACATGGTGGTTTCAGCAGCTCTACCTTATTAACCTTGGTCTATTATTTTATACCTTCAGAGAGCCGTCCCAGCACTATCTTAGCATCATGTCCAGATATCCATGTCTGAGTTTGATCCTGAATTCTCCTTCAATGTCAATAATCTCTTCCTTATCCAGCCTCATAATGTGACTCATCTCCACATTCATCATTGTCAAGATGCAGTCCCAGGCATGCCATTTCAGTTTCTGAAGCCTGTTACTCTTTGATGAATAGCCCCATTCCTTTCATAGTAGAAAAGTACTGTGAAGAAAGTGGACATAATCATAGTTGCTGGAATTTTTAAGATGATGATGGGAGTATTATGGAAACCTTCTCTCAATACATTTGAATAGTTAGAGTAGATAATTCTTTAAATTAGTAATATATTATGGGTATCAATTACTACAAACATAACAGTTTAAAACAACAAACATCTCAGTTTCTGTGGGAAGGTGTCCAGGGTAGAGCTTAACTGGCTGTCATGGGGCTGCAGTCACAGCACCATCCAGCCTGGTCTCATCTCAAGTGTTGGCTCTGAGAGGGTCTGTTTCGTAGCAATAAACATACAGGCACACATATCCTTTTGAATAGGGATTTGTTTTCTTCAAGTAGATTCCTAGAAGTATTTCTATTTTTAGTTTTCTGAGAAACCTCCATGCTGATTTCCACAGTGGCTGCACCAGTTTACATTCCTACCAATAGTTAGAAGGTTCCCCTTTCTCTACATCCTTGCCAACACTTGTTATTTCTTGTCTCTTGGGTAGAGGACATTCAGACTGGTATGAGGTGATAGCTCATTGCAGTTTTGAGTTGCATTTCCCTGATGATTAGCATTGTGGAGCAACTTCTCACGTGCCTGTTGGCCATCTGTGTGTATTTTTTTGAAATCTGTTCAAGTCCTCCAGCCATGATTTAATTGGGTTGTTTGGTTTTTTGGTGTTGAGTTGTCTGAGTTCTTCATATATTTTGGGTATTCACCCCTTATCAAATAAATTACTTATATTCTCCCTTAACGTAGGTTGCCTTTTTCTTCTGTTCATGGTCTCCTTTGCTGTACAGAGGCTTTTTACTTTGTTGTAGTCCTCCTTTTTCATTTTTTTATTTACTTTCCCCTGCCCATGGCAATATGTTCAGAAAAAAAATTATGCATGCTGATACTGAAGAGATTTTTGCATATGTTTTCTTCTAAGAGTTTTGTGGTTTCCTGTCTTACCTTTGGGTTTTAAATCCATTTTAAGTGTACTGTGATATGTGGAATTAGACAGTAACCCAGTTTCATTCTCTTGCATGTAGCTGTCCAGTTTTCCCAACACTATTGAATAGACTGTTTTTTTCCCATTCTATACACATGGGTCCTTTATCATGTATTAATTGAAGGTATATTTGTGGGTTTATATCTGTGCTTTCTATTGATCTATGAGTCTGTTCTAGTGCAAGTACTGTGCTGTTTGAGTAGCATTGTAGTGTACCTTGAAATCAGGAAATGTAATACCTCCACCTTTGTTCTTCTTTTTCAGGATTTCTTTGGCTATTCTGGGTCTTTTGTGGTTCCATATGAATTTTAGGATTATTTGCTCTAGTTCATTGAAAAATGCCATTGGTATTTGATAGGAATTGCCTTGAATTTATAAATTGCTTTGGGAAGGATGGTCACTTTGACAATATTAATTCTTCCTATAAATGAGCATGGGACAGATTTCCATTTATTTGTGTTGTCTTTAGTTTCTCTCATGAGTGTCTTACAGTTTTCAGAGTACAGGTCTGTTATCTTCTTTGTTAGGTTTATTTCTAGGTATTTTATTCTTCTTGATGCAATTGTAAATGGAGTTGTTTTCCTGATTTCTCTTTCTGCTAGTTAATTGTTAATATATAGGAAAGAAACAGATGTCTGTGTATTAATTTTGTATCCTGAAACTTTGCTGAATCCAGTTATTAGTTCTAATGGTTTTTTGATGGAGTCTGTAGGGTTTTTTATATATAGTATCAAGTCATCTGAAAATAGTGACAGTTTTACTTCTTCCTTACAAATTTAGATGCCTTTATCTCTTTATCTTGTCCGATTGCCATGGCTAGGACATCCAGTACTATGCTGGGTAAAATTCATGAGTAGACATACTTATCTTGCTCTTGAACTTAGAGGAAAAGCCTTGAGCTTTTTGCCATTGGGTATAATACTAGCTGTGGGTTTGTCTTATATGGCCTTTATTATGTTGAGCTCTGCTTGCTCTATACCTATTTTGTTGAGAGTTTTTATCATGAATGGTTGTTGAATTTTGTCAAATGCTGTTTCAACGTCTACTGAGATGATCAATGGTTTTTAATCTACTTTTTGTTAATTTCTTGTATTACATAGATTGATTTATGAATATTGTACCATCCTTGCATCCCTGGAATAAATCTCACTTGGTCACGGTGGATGATCCTTTTGATGGACTTTTAATTTGGTTTTCTAATACTTCATTGAGGATTTTTGCCTCTATGTTCATCAGGGATATTGGCCTATTTTTTTGGAGTGTCTTTGCCTGGTTTTGGTTAGAGTGATGATGGCCTCATAGAATGAGTTTGGAAGTAATTCGTCCTTCTCTACTTTCTGGAATACTTTAGGAAGGATGTGTATTAGCTCTTTAAATGTTTGGTAGAATTCATCTGTGAAGCTCTCTGGTTCTGGACTCTTGTTTGTTGGGAGTTTTTTGATTACCAGTTCAATTTCATTACTGGTCATTAGTCTGTCCAGATTTTCTGCTTCTTTCTGGGTCAGTCTTGGAAGGTCGGACTTTTCTAGGAAGCTGTTCATTTCTTTTAGGTTGTTCCATTTATTGGCATATTATTTTTCATGGAACACTCTAATAGCTCTTGCTGTTCATTTCTCTTAGGTTGTTCCATTTATTGGCATATTATTTTTCATGGAACTCTCTAATAGCTCTTTGTATTTCTGTGGTGTCAGTTGTAACTATTCTTCTTTCATTTCTGATTTTATTTGTGTCCTCTTTTTTTCTTTATAAATGTGGCTAGAGATTTGTTTACTTTGTTTCTCTTATCAAAGGACCAGCTGTCAGCTTCATTGATTTTTTTCTCTTGTTTTATTTTTCTCTATTTTATGTATATCAGCTCTGATCCTTATTATATCCCTCTTTCTACTGACTTTGGGTTTATATTTTTTGTTCTGAGTTTGCACTGTATTTTGGGTATTGTTCTTGCTTTTGAGGTAGGCCTGTATTGCTCTTAGAACTGCTTTTGTGGTGTCCCACAATTTTTGGACTGTTGTATTTTTGTTCTAATTTGTTTCTATATATTGCCCCACATAAGGCAACCCATAAATGAGGCTACTTGTTCTTTAGCAGACCTGGGGGAGGTTGAAACAATAAGGAAGTATGGGCTATGAATGAAAGGAGAGGTGCAAATGGCCCCACAAAGGTCTCAAGGACCCAGATGTAGGTTGATTTGATAAAGGCTGAGGTAGGGAAAGAAAAACTTAATGGGAATCCCAGTAGGATCTTGTGATAACTGTGGCATCAATTAAAGGCAGAGCAGTAATTCCAGGTGCTGAGGTCCAGGACATGTAAGCTGGAGGCAAAGCCCAATGCTTGGCCTCTCTCCTGGCAGGACTTCCTGGAGGACAATATTTAAGCTTCACCTGGGCCCTCACCCCCACAGGAGGACAACTGTGTTTTGTGGTGTGATTGAGGGTGAGGTCAAGGCCTCTACTTTGGGTACATGGTGGGGATCAGAGCCCACATATAGAAATAGTAATGCATTGGTCCCCCATGAATGTACAATTTCTTGTAGTGCTGGTTAACACAGGGGCTGAGTGTTCTCTGATATAGGGGCACCCTGAGCATTTTTCTGGGACCCCTGCTTTGATAGATGACTATAATTGTATTGCAATAAGAGTGAAGGAAGTAAATCCATTGGGATATGGCATTTACCACCAAAGGAGTATACTGTGTACATTTCTCCCATCTCTGAATATATTTTGGGGGAATATCCTGCAGAGCCTGTGGTTACAGACCACAACAGGTGGGTTCAGATTGAAGGCATGTGTGGTAAAGACAGTTCTGAGGGAACATGCTAAACATCTACCTGTATATCTGCCTTTACTTCAGTGGGTGACAAGTACTAAGGAGTATATATTGCCTGGGGGACACAAGGAAATTGGAGAATCTCTACAAGAGTTGGAGAAGGTAGGCATCATAAAGCCCACTCATAGTACTTTTAATTCCTCAGTGTGGCCAGTGAAAGAGCCAGATGGCTCCTGGTGTATGACCGTGGTTACAGGGAACTGAATAAAGTCACACCCCCTTTGCATGCTGCTGTTTCCTCTATAGCAGCCTTTATGGACACCTTCAGTCATGAACTAGGGATGTATAATTAAATTGTGGACCTTGCCAATGCTTTCTTCTCTCTTGACATATCACAGGAATGTCAGGAACAGTTTGCCTTCACATGGGAGGTCTGGCAGCGGACATTCAGTGTCCGTCCACAGGGATACCTCCCTAGTCCCACCATTTTCATGGTTTTTAGCCTAGGATTTGGCCAGGTGGAAGAAACCACAAATGGTATGGCTGTTCTCTTGTAAATTTAGAAGGGGCAGTTCTTAGACTGCTGTACTGTCTACAGGAAAAAGGATGGGATGTGAACAGCACCAAGGTTCAGGGACCTGGTCTGTCATTAAGTTCTTGAGGGTTGTGTCTGGTCAGGTAAAACTAAAGTTATCCCAGACACAGTAATAGTCAAGGTGCAAGTTTTCCTTATCCCTACCACTGTGGCATTATTACAAGAGTTTTTGACTCTTTAGGGTTACTAGAGATTGTTCATCCCACATTTGGTACAAATTCTAAAGCCCTTATACCTGTTGGTACAAAAGGGCATGAGGTGGTACTGGGACAAAACATGAAGCTGCTTTTACTGCTGCTTAGCGAGCATTCAAGGCCATATCTAATGGGCTCATCAAGGCCCTATGAGCGACATGTTAATGTATCCAAACATGATTATGGATGGGGCCTTTGGCAGCAGGTTAAACAGATCTGCCAACCTATTGGATTCTGGTCACAACTATGGAAAAGAGCAGTGGTCTGGTACAACCTGATAGAGAAGCAAGTGACTGCTGAATATCATGCCTTGCTGACTATGGAGCCCATCAGTGGAGCAGCTCTGATCAAGGTAATAACAATCTATCCAATCATGGGGTGGTATGAGACTGGATCCAAAGACCACAGAGTGTTATGTCACTGACGCCTACATTGACAAAATGGGGTGCATAATTTCAGCAGCATAGCACCTTTTCTACTAGCCCCTTAAGTGCAGAACTCCATTCTTTTTGGAGCCAGTGGCATATAACAGAAGAAAGCAGGAAGAATTTTCTGGGAATATATTTTTTCTCTGGAGTTACAAGGGGACACAGAGCCAGACAGGCTTGGAGAAACAGAGGCAGGGGCGCATTCACATGGGTCTGTATCTGTACTTCTTGTTTTATCCTTTGGTCTATTTTACCTACTACTGCCAATATGATTTTCTTCTTTATCGGGAGTATTTCTCTAGACTTGGTCCTCTGCATTTCCATAAAAATTTGGACTTTTACTTTACACAGAATATTTTGCTAGGATTTTGATGGATTTTGTGAAATCAATTGATCAATTGACCAAATCAATTGTCAATTTGGTCAGACAACGTAACAATTTACATTTTTAGAATGTTGAGTCTCTTTGTCTATTAACATGGTATCCCTGTTCACTTATTTACTTATTCTTTAATTTCTTTCAATATTTTATAGTTTTCCTTTTGGATGCATATGTGTTTGTGTGTTTAGAATTATTGCAAATGACTCATTAAGTTTCTTTATTAGTCAATTTTTTAGATTCTATTGTAAAGGAAATCATTGCAAATACTTTATCTTCTAATTTCTTACCTCTAGTTCAAAGAAGCAAAATTGATTATTTTATAATTACTTGGTATCCATGAGCTCTAAGTTGCATAATAAATTCTAAAATTTTTTCTTAGGTTATTTTGTTTTTTCAACATAAATTGAAATTCTCTTGTAACAAAACTCAGTTTTATGCAGTCCTTTTAAATTCTTATATGTTTTAACCCTTTTTGTTGATTAATTGTTCTAGCTAGAGTCTCCAATATAATGTTGAGCAGAAGTGATCTATCAAATATTCTTGTCTTATTACTGATTTCAGAAATAATTCATTAACATTTCAATATTGAGCACAATGTTTGCTAAGTTTTTTGGGTATATAGGCAGTTTATTAGATTAGAAAAGTTACCTATTTGTTTGTTATTGGTTTATTATAAATGATATGGAACTTTACTCAACATTTTAAAATCCACTGAGAGAATCATAGAATTTTATTCATAATTCTAATAATATGATAAAATTATATTAATTGATTTTCAAATCTCAAACTATCCTTGAACCTCAGGAATTAATAAAAGTTTATCTTTGTTTACCATCCCTTTTGGGAATCACTGGATCTATTTTGCTAACATTTCATTTGGGACATTTGTATGTTTGATTGCAAGAGAGATTATCCTGAAATATTCCTTTCCTGTAATGTGTGACAGGATTTTACTGAGATATATAATTCATATACCATACATTTTACCCACTTAAAGTGTATAATTCAATGGGTTTTAGTATATTCACACATATGTGCCACCATCACGATAGTCAATTTTGCAATAATTTCATCACTACAATGGAGGCCCCATTTTAGCTTTTATCCCCAACTAACCTCCCTTTCCCATACTTAAGCAATGACCGATGTACTTCCTATCTTTATAGATTTCCCTATTCTAAGACATCATATGAATGGAATCATGTGATATTTGGTCTTTGTGATAGATAGGCTTCTATCACATAGTACCATGTTTTCAAAATTCATGCAAGACACAGTATGTATTAGTTGTTCATTTTCATGGCCTATATCATTCAGAAGACTAGTAAATATAACCAAACATGAAGAGATTGTCATATTGACCATAGCAAAAGGCACAGGCATATGCTGTAATAGAATCTCTTTGAAATATAAATGCATATGAATATACCACATTTAGTTTACTCATTCATCCATTGTAGACATTTGGCTGTTTTCTACATTTTGGTTTTTATGAATAATGCTGCTATGAACACTTGCATATGGGTTTTTGTGTGTGGATACATGTTTTCATTTCTCTTGGGTATATATTTGGGAATGGGATTGCTGGGAGTAGAGTCATATGATAACTCTATGTTTAATCATTTAAGTAAATGCTAGACTGTTTTCCAAAATGGCGGCAACATTTTATATTCTCACCAGCACTGTGCGAGCATTCTAAGCTCCCCACAACTTTTTCAGCATTTATTATTAACTGAATTTATGATTCTAGCCATCCTAGTGGTTGTGGGATTTCTGGTAATTTGGATATCTTACTTGGATAAAAGGATATAATTATCAGCTATAATGTACTTAAAAATTTTTTTATTAATGTATAATTGATATACACTCTTATGAAGGTTTCACATGAAAAAACAATGTGGTTACTACATTTACCCTTATTATCAAGTATCCACCCATACCCCAATGCAGTCACTGTCCATCAGTGTAGTAAGATGCCACAGGTTCACTGTTTGCCTTCTCTGTGCTACACTGTTCTCCCCATGATCCCCCACACGATGTGTACTAAACATAAGACCCCTCAATCCTCATCTCCCTCCCTACCCACCCACCCTCCCCCACCCCTCCCCTTTGGTAACCACTAGTCACCTCTTGGAGTCTGTGTGTCTGCTGCTATTTTGTACCTTCAGTTTTGCTTTGTTGTTATACTCCACAAATGAGGGAAATCATTTGGCATTTGTATTTCTGCACCTGGCTTATTTCACTGAGCATAATGTTCTCTAGCTCCATCCATGTTGTTGCAAATGGTAGGATTTGTTTCTTTCTTATGGCTGAATAGTATTCCATTGTGTATATGTACTGCATTTTCTTTATCCATTCATCTATTGATGTACACTTAGGTTGCTTCCATATCTTGGCTACTGTAAATAGTGCTGTGATAAACATAGGGGTGTGTATGTCTTTGTGAGTCTGAGAAGTTGTATTCTTTGGGTAAATTCCAAGGAGTGGGATTCCCAGGTCAAATGGTATTTCTATTTTTAGTTTTTGAGGAACCTTCATATTGCTTTCCACAATGGGTGAACTATCTTACATTTCCACCAGCAGTGTAGGAAGGTTCCCCTTTCTCCACATCCTCTCCAGCATTTGTTGTTTTCTTAGTCTTTTCAATGCTGGCCATCCTAACTGGTGTGAGGTGATAGCTCATTGTGGTTTTTATTTGCATTTCCCTGATAATTAACAATGTGGAGCATCTTTTCATATGCCTGTCAGCCATCTGAATTTCTTCTTTGGAGAGTTGTCTGTTCATATCCTCTGCCCATTTTTTAATTGGGTTATTTGCTTATTGGGTGTTGAAGTGTGTGAGTTCTTTATATATTTTGGATGTTAACCTCTTGTCAGATATGTCATTTAGAAATATATTCTCCCATACTGTAGGATGTCTTTTTGTTTTGTTGATGGTGTCCTTTGTTGTACCGAAACTGTTAAGTTTGATGTTGTCCCATTTGTTCATTTTGCATGTTTCCCTTGCTTGAGGAGATGCGTTCAGGAAAAAGTTGCTCATGTTTATATTCAGGAGATTTTAGCCTATGTTTTCTTCAAGAGTTTTATGGTTTCATGACTTACATTCAGGTCTCTGATCCATTTCACGGTTTCTCTTGTGTATGGGGTTAGACAATAATCCATTTTCAATCTCTTGCATGTAGACATCCAGTTTTGTCAACACCTGTTGTTGAAGAGACTGTCATTTCCCCATTGTATGTCCATAGCTCCTTTATCATATATTAATTGACCATATATGTTCGGGTTTATATCTATGCTCTCTTTCCTGTTCCATTGGTCTATGGGTCTGTTCTTGTGCCAGAACGAAATTGTCTTGATTACTCTGGCTTTGTCATAGAGGTTGATGTTGGGGGCATAATCTCCCCAGTTTCATTGTTCCTTCTCAGGATTGCTTTGGCTATTTGGGGTGTGTTTTGTGGTTCCATATGAATTTTAGAAGGATTTTCTCTAGTTCATTGAAGAATGCTATTTGTATTTTGATAGGAATTGCTTTCAATCTATAGATTGCCTTAGTCAAAATGTCCATTTTTACAATATTAATTCTTCCTATTCATGAGAACATGATGTATTTCTATTTATTGGTATTTTCTTTAATTTCTCTCATGAGTGTCTTATAGTTTTCAGAGTTTAAGTCTTTCACTTCCTTGGTTAGGTTTGTTCTTAGGTATTTTAATCTTTTTGTTGCAATTGTGAATGGAATTGTTTTCCTGATTTGTCTTTCTGCTAGTTCCTCTCTAGTGTATAGGAATGCAACAGATTTCTGTGTATTAATTTTGTATCCTGCAACATTGCTGAGTTCAGGCATTAGATCTAGTAGTTTTGGAGTGGATTCTTTAGGGCTTTTTATGTACAATATCATGTCATCTGCACTCCTTGTCAATTAATATATGTGGAGCTTTATTTCTGGCCTGTCTATTCTACTCTGTTGTTCTGTATGAATGTTTTGATGCCAGGACCATCTGTAGCTTTCTTGTTTAGTTTGAAATCAGGAAGTGTGATGCCTCCAGATTATTATTTTTTCTGATTATTACTCTGCTTGTTTCATAGAAAGCTATTAATATCAATATTGAAATATTTAACTTTTTACTAAATATTAAATGAAAATTTTTATTTAACATTATTCAATATTTAGTAATTAAATATTTTATTAGTGGTAATAAAATTAACAAATATTTAACAGAAAGAATTTCAAAAATAAATAGCATGACTCATTTAAAAAGTGTTGAGTATGAAAGATACAAAAAATGTATGAGGCCAATTTAAAAAATATAAATTTTTTCTGTAAAGTAATGAGATTCTATGTGGATAAAATAGAATAAACACATTTAAAGACCATCTTACAAGTGGTGAAATAGTCACAATACACATAACAAGATATATGTACATAGATAACAAGATATATATACATTAGCAATAGTAATTTATGCTTAGTTTTAGGAAATACTGTCAGTAGAAGAAGATATTTGTACAAAAATGTCTGCATCACAGTTTAGGTTGAGTTAAAAAGATTTATATATTTATAATAAAAATTGTAGAATCACTTAATAAGCTCAAGATAGTCATTTTTTATAATAGTGAAAGGTTTTTTAAGCAATCACAAAGTGTCAACTGTTAGAATTGATTTCAAATTGTGATGGAATGCACCAAAATGAAACCCTGCATCTTCTCCAAATGATAGATATTTCTAACTATTGAGTAAAAAGGTTTGTTTTTAATTGTCAAAATAATTGGAAAGCCATCACATAAAGGATGCTTCATATTTGTGAATATGCCAGTTCATAAGAATATTTTTACATTGGATTATATGGAAGTGTATAATAGACTAAGGGTGGTTATTACCTTAACCTTATTTTTCCATTTTTCTTACGTTAAATTTTTGATAATAAATAGGCATTACTTATGGTAAAAATATGATACCAAAGAAGAAAAGGTGTTATTGTATTCTCTTACAGTAATTAGCCACTATAGGTGTTATTGAAGAAAAGGAGTACAAAGTAGGCTTGCTCTTTCTCATTTGATTTATATTTTGTGTAAAGTCCTTTGTTGGATAGCATTGTGGAATCTTCAATTCTCTGAGGACGTTGTCCCCACTGCAGCTTGTTTCACAGTCCTTGCCAAAATATTACACAAAAGATTCATAAATAACTTTGGATCCTAATTCATCTGGGACTTGAGTCCACATACAAGCCATGCAAACCTTTCCTCATCCTTCTAACCCTCAGGATGATCAGGGATAAACAAGCAACTGAAACCACCATGTATGTAGTCTTTGAGAGACATAGAGAATTATTTTCTTTAAGAAACAGTTTTATATGTTTTACCAAGATTAGAGAGATATGAATAGTTAATTGAATTGTGCTAAAAAGAAACAAGAGTTTATAATTTTGAGTTGATTGAAGGCTTTGATAGGGCTGGATTTGTATATCAACATATATTAGGTCACCTAAAATAGGTGAAACAAAGGACTTCTGGAAGCAACCTTGAATTGGAAATCATCTGCTGACATAATTTAGACCCTTGCACTCTCTAAAATGTTTAGTTTTCTATGAGATAAGAGAAGTAAACATACAGTAGTCAAACAATAGTGTTAATTTATTTTCACGATATTTAGGAGCAGGGAGGGACATGGCCTAAAGTTTCAAGACTAGTGTAGGGCAGAGTTGTGTTATGACAGAAGAAAGGAGAGGTAGGTGGCCTGTATATGTTTCCTTTTCCATATCTTCTGTTGACTCAACTATTTAATTATTTTAATTACTGAACCTATTATAACTATTCACTTAACTTATTGTTAGTTGTGTGATGTTCACATTCATGGGAATGCCCTGCTCATCCTAAAACATCAAACCAGGGTCATCCTTTCATTCCTTTAATGAAACCTGAAAACTCTTGGAGATTTACTACGGGTAATAGGCAACTGGTTGATACAGAGTATGTCCCACTTCTGAAGGAAAGGACTATTTTTAAAGTAATTAAGTGAAACATTCTCATAGCCAGTTTATTAGAATTTCTATAACAAATGACTTGGTTATTCTTCAATTTACTTATGGCTTTAAACAAACATTGGGTATTGAAATCATTTTTGGAAGGAATTAGTGTAGTTATTTGGTGTTAATAAGGATCAACCACAGAGCAGTTGATGGTCTTAATGCAGGATTTAAGAGTTTTAATCTGTGGTGTTAATATATTTCTGGCAGGTGTAGTGAAGAAGTATGAATGGAATCCATAAAGGAAAGCTATTTCTATGAAAAAAACTAGTGATGTCAAGTAAAACAATTTGCCTTTGCAGGTATTACATACATGCTGAGTGGGTAGTCAGGCTATGGTGTGACTCAGGAGTCACTCAGAGCATTTCCTCCACCACACATAAAAGCCAACAAGAGTCACGTAAAGTAGAGAAAGGGGTTTGGCAAAAGTAACAGTTGTCAGAGTAGTTTTTTTGTTTTGTTTTGTTTTGTTTTTCATTTTGGTATCATTAATATACAATCACATGAGCAACATTGTGGTTACTAGATTCCCACCATTATCAAGTCCCCACCACACACCCCATTACAGTCACTGTCCATCAGCGTAGTAAGATGCTATAGAGTCACTAGTTGTCTTCTCTGTGCTATACTGCCTTCCCCATCACCCTCCTATATTATGTGTGCTAATCTTAATGCTCCTTATTCTCCTTCTCCCTCCCTTCCCACCCACCACCCCCAGGCCCTTTCCCTTTGGCAACTGTCAGAGTAGTTTTAAAATTGAATCCACATTATAAACAAATGACTTATCTAGATGTGAGGTTATATATTACCTTGAAGTAACTCTGTATCTCAGTCCACACTGCTCTGTGGTTATTACATTATACAAGATAAAAATCCTGTTTCCAACAAATTTTTTACACCCTCTAATTAACATAGAGTGTGACAAAAACACATAGAAAAATTTTAAAGTGTCCTGGGAGATTTGGAAGTACTTCTCTAAAGAGTGCAAGTAGAAAACAGACGAATGAATCACAAAGAGTCAGGTATATGTCAGAATCAGCAAATGGATGAAGTAAGGGGGAGAGAGAAAATAAGACAATTAGATAATATTTTTTTTCCAGACAGCAGGTAGTTCATGTAACGTGACTTGTGCAGGGGAACAGAGACTTCAACGGCATTAGTACATGGATCTAGATATATCTTGTGTCAAAAAGATGCCTCAAGTGTTTTTAGTTTATTCAGGGAAAAAAAGGGCTACAAAAAGATAGTGACACTGGGTAAAATTTTGGTTATTGATAAGGGAAATAGTCTTAAGGGAACAAATGTGTGATGAACTAATCTATTCCAAAGTGCAAATTAAAAGAATAGTGCACATTAAAAAAATTATCAGGGAAAATTTTGTTTTCTTTACACTACAGTATTCAAAAGACCCATAAAAACTTAAATTTTTCCCAACACATGTCATGACCATTTAGTAGGCTATAAAATCAATTTGATGCTATTTGTATTTATTTTAAATGAGATACATTAGAACATAAAACATCAGAGATCAGGGCACCAAAGGATCAGTATTTTATTGTCATTTTTGTTCCCAGTATATGTATTTAAGTATTTGTGGTGTGTGAACTTGTACACTGGGATGCAGTTAAAATGTCTAAATTACCATATGTTGTAGTAAAAACATTTGAAAACCAGGTTTCTGATCCATGTAATGATATGCTATCAACACAGCTGAGTATGAATTATTTTTAAAATTCATTATTAAATAAAACAAAACACACGTAAAATACGTGTTACTTATCTGAACAAAACCATAATAAGACTATTTTACCACCATATTCTCAGAACTTACATCCTTCGCTTTTACATGCTGTTTGGGCAAAATTCAGCGCCCCTGGAATGAGAAACCACACATCTGTAACCAGTTTTATCCTTCTCGGATTGACAGATGACCCTCAGCTACAGATTCTGATTTTTATATTTCTACTGATCACCTACATTTTGAGTGTAACTGGAAACCTGAGCATCATAATCCTCAAATTAGTGGATTCTCACCTTAAAACTGCGATGTACTTTTTTCTCCAAAATTTTTCCTTCTTAGAAAACTCGTTCACGTCTGCCTGCATTCCTAGATTCTTGTACAGTATATCAACAGGTGACAGGACTATTACGTATAATGCTTGCATATGCCAACTTTTTTTTACATATGTTTTTGGAATAACAGAATTTTTTCTCCTGGCTACCATGTCCTTTGATCGATATGTAGCCATCTGCAAACCCCTGCGTTACATGACTATTATGAACTTCAGGGTCTGCAAAAAGCTCATCTTCTGCTGTTGGATGATTTCTCTGTTGATCATATTGCCACCACTTTGCTTGGGACTGGACCTGGAATTCTATGCCTCTAATGCCATTGACCACTTTCTCTGTGATGCTAACCCTATGCTGAAGATCTCATTCTCAGATACATGGCTCATAGAGCAGATGATTATTATCAGTGCTGTGATGACTTTCCTCATGACTCTGCTGTGTGTGGTCCTGTCCTACATGTACATCATCAGAACTATTCTAAGACTCCCCTCTGCCCAGCAGAGGACAAAAGCCTTTTCCACCTGTTCTTCCCACATTACCATGGTTTCCATCACCTATGGCAGCTGCATCTTTGTTTATATCAAACCTTCAGCAAAAGATGAAATGGCCATTAATAAGGGAGTATCTATACTCACTACTTCCATTTCCCCCGTGCTGAACCCATTCATTTACACTCTGAGGAACAAACAAGTGAAAAGAGCCTTTAATGACTTAGTCAAAAGATTTAAATTGCTCTCAAAGAATTAGGGGAATGTTGATGTCAGTATCCCTAAGCATATTTTCTTCAGTTTATGTCTCCTTTTGCGTTTTCGTGATCTAGATTTGGCATCCATTCTGAACCAGCCCTGGTCAAGTCACCCCATTGATCTCCTTATAAAAAGTTTCTTTCAGATGATAATTGTAATGAAAAAAATTAGAATAGATGTCTCAGGAAATCTAAGCATGACTTCACTCCTAACATTTACTTTCCAATTCTAAGAGGTTTGGGAAATTTATCTTGAAATATTAACACAATAGTGAACACCATTCCTTTAAATAGAACAGAAACAAAAAACAAACCAAAAACCTTACTTAAATAAGAGACTTAATTTTGAAAAGAATCAATACTTGTCTAAGTGTTATAAGAAAAATTTCATAAACTGAAGATATATTTTTAAATGAGGAATAAATATAAGATTTAGGATTTGAAAGAAGCATTTACTAATGGAAAATCTTTGAAATCACACAATTCACATATTTTATTGACTAGATCCTATCTAATATGAACGTTATTTAAAATTTG
The DNA here is from genome assembly GCF_030020395.1 of Manis pentadactyla. Lineage (NCBI taxonomy): Eukaryota > Metazoa > Chordata > Mammalia > Pholidota > Manidae > Manis > Manis pentadactyla. The sequence goes on from NC_080028.1 coordinate 41,570,652, forward strand.
AGAAAGTGTCATGAATTAAGTAACAATGCATTTGTAATTTCTGTTAAAGATAAATCCTTCACTGAAATTTCATAAAATGTATTTATTTTGGTATCCCAATTAAGTTGTTTAATCTTGTATGTAGAGTAGAGTATTTTAGCAAAAGGATGGCAGCAAGTCCAAGAAAACTAATATAGGGCTAGAAGAGTGAAATATTAATGAGCCTTAAGCCAATTATATAAGGAATGAACAAATGAGAAATGGCATAAAATGTGAATACAAATATCAATGTGATGATATGCTTTTTTTAAATGAAAAATATGTCAATTCAAGAAACCAAATTACACACCTAATTATAATCCCTCAAAGAAACACCAGCATTTCATTATTCAGTACATTTTGTTCCAACTTCCTCTTTCATAATGCAACATAGTAAAATTTCCTTTGTTTCTTTTTCTGTATTTCAGGTCACTTCTCATTTCATGGACAGTGTAGGCATGAATTTACCCCTCATTTTTTAACTTCCTAACCTCCAGTTTAGATGACATTCCCACAAGAATTTATTGCTGACCTTGTCTTATGATTCCACCAGCAGGACCCCAGGCCTGGGTTAGTTCAACTCATTCCTACTACTGTCATCACTTACCGGCTGCTTTCATTCCTTACCAAACTGCAATTGCATGTTTACTTCTCCTTATTCTACTCTCAACGGCAAATACATTTGACAAGGTCTCCTCATAGGCCAAATTCTAGAAAGTTTTATGCCTGACACAGACAAATACTAGTTACTTAATAGACAATTTTCCAATATGATGATTTGAAACTTCTGACAATGAAAAGTGAGAACTAATATGTGAGTAGAAAAGACACAGAATTAACATTTGACATGAATGTGTGCATAACAGTGTGGGTAAAATTATAACATTTCCAGAATCTCTCACCCAGCTTTAGTGCATCTCCATATCAACAGGTGTTTCCAAGGGGTGGAGAGAAGTAGTCCATCTGAACCAGAAAGGTTGGGGGAAGTATTTGCTCGCTTCTGATGCAATAGGAGAGAGAGAGACAGACGCGGGATGAATGCTTGTAAGCAATAAATGGGTTTTAAACTTTATTTCTCCCTTTGATTGATTACAGTTTCAAAGGTATTTTGCCCTGCAATTTCCTCTCTGGAGTTACAACGGGCTGTAGTTGGCAGGACCTCTGAACCTGAAATCTGTCTCCACGGGTGTGACCCTTTGGTAGGTTGACCCTAGAGATAGTGAGGAGATGCCTAGAACCTCCAATGTAGATAATGGGAAGGCACCAGTGGCTGCAGCAGTTGAAGGTGCAGCTTCACCTGGGAAGCCCCTACCTGTGTCGCTTCCAATTGAGGAGCTCTTAGTGGGGGAATTGGTCTCGTATAAAGTACCTCCAAGAGGATTTGGGCCTTCCCCAGAATTGGGGAAGGTTGGAGGCATCAGATGCTGCAAAATTAGCCCACTGTGTGATAGAAGGGTGCTTAGAGGCCTGAGTGTCTTTGTAGCAGCAGACATTGTAGGATCTTTGTCAAGATAGTGGAAAGGTTTATTGAGGAGAGAGACAAACTTTTGCATCGCTTAGAGGTGCTGGGTGGTAACCTATGGGATGCCCTTAAAGAAGAGAGACCATTATTGAGACGATGGATCACGCTCCTGGGACGAGGAAGCAGAAGCCACATTGCAGAAGGATATTGGGGAGTGGAAGGAAGGAGCGGTACCTTCAGCCCGGAGACGGTGGAGGAGCTGGAGCTGGGGGAGGGAAGCGGTGGTGCAGAGGATGAGGAGGCGGGGCCAGGAGCTGATCTGCTGCCACGGCACCGCCTGATGCACCAGTCTCTACTGTGTTAAAAGCACACGTAGCTGTAATTAAAAAAATAAAAGTGAAACAACCGCGGGCTCCTCAGTGGGAGGAGTCACCCCCTCCCCAGGTTGTGAAGCAGGCAATGCCTCGCCCCTACACCCAGGATGAGCTGGGGGACTTGAGCGTCCAGTACAGGCAGAAGCCTTCGGAACCTCTTCCTGCATGGCTTTAATGTCTCTGGGATATGGGGGTGGAAAATATTGTCATGTCTGGTCCTGAAATGAGTAGACTGGCTTCCCTGATGACTCACCCTTCCCTCTGGCAGCGGTTGCAAAGTGCCCATCATACCTCAGGGAATCAGACACCTCTGGATTGGCTGATAGCTGCCAACAGGGCAGTTTGGCCTAATCAGGGTGATTTATCATACTTACCCACTAGCTGGAAAACATATGTAGAGCTCCAACAGGTATGGCTGAAATTGGGCATGAAAAATATTGTCTGTAGTATGGACATCAAGACTCCAGTGAGGAGTTGTTCAAAGTGGGAATGAGAAATCTGGTGCTCCATACAGCTTCCACATCTTTCTTTGGGTCCCTAGTGACTACTCTTGTCCCCCACATAGGGCAACCCAAAGTGAGGCTACTTGAACTATAGCAGAACTGGGGGAGATTGAAACAATAAGATCAGAGAAGTAGGTATAGGCTATGACTGAAAGGAGAGATGCAAAAGACCCATCGAGGACCCAGATGAGGGTTGATTTGATAATGGCTGGGGTAGTGAAATAAAACTTTGATGGACAGCTCATAGGAATTTGTTAGGACTGTGGCACCAATTAAAGCCTGAGCAGTGCATCTGGCTGCTGAGGTCCAGGACACAGAAGCTGGAGTCACAGCCTCACATCCGGCCTGAGTCCCTGCAAAACTTCCTGGGGGAAAGTACTCAGAATTTGCTTGGGCCCTCACCCCACAGGACGGCGACTGGGCATCATGGTTTGAATCGGGGAGGCAAAGATCCCTATCTTGGGGGACATGGTGGGGAACAGAGGTCACATGTAGAATTAGCAATTCCTTGGTACCCTTAATTGTCAATGAATTGTACAAAAAGTGTACAATGTGTCATGATGCTAGTGGACACAGGAACTGAGTGTTCTCTAATTTATAGCAAACCAGAGCATTTTCCTAGAACTTCTGCTGTGATAGATGGCTATGGAGGTAAGAAAATTAGAGTGAAGAAAGTCCACATCCCACTGGGGCTTGGGCATGTACCCCCAAAGGAGTGTGTACTGTGTACATTTCTTCAATCGTTGATTATACTTTTCAGGGAGATATCCTACAGGGCCTGTGGCAACACACCACTACAGGTGAGTGCAGACTGAGGATGCATGTGGTGAAGGCCGTTCTGAGGGGACATGCTAAGCATCCATGTGTAGTTCTGACTGTACATTTGCAGATGACAAATACTAAGCAGTCTAAATTGCTTGGGGTGCACAAGGAAATTGGTGTGGCTCTACAAGTGTTGGAAAATCATAAAGCCCACTCATAGTCCTTTTAATTCCCCAGTCTGACCAGTAAAAAGTCCAGATTGCTTCTGGCATATAATCATGGACTATAGGGAATTGACCATTATGGATACACTCAATCATGAACTGGGATGCATAATTATATTGTAGACCTGGCTAATGATTTCTTCTTTATTGACATAGCACAGAAAATTCAGGAACAGTTTGCATTCATGTGGGAAGGCTGGCAGTGCTCATTCACTGTCCACGCACAGGGATTCCTCCACAGACCCACCATATTTCATGGACTTGCGGCCGCACGGAAGAAACCGCAAACAATGTGGTTGTATCACTACATTATCATGCTCAGATCTGATTCTCCTTCAGAGTTAGAAGGGGCAGTTGCTATACTGCTGCAACATCTACAAGAGAAAGGATGTGCTGTGAACAGCATCAAGGTTCAGGGACCTGGGTTGTCTGTAAATTCTTAGGGGTTGTCTGGCTTGTAAAACTAAAGTTATCCCAGGAGCAGACACAGACAAGGTACAGGCTTTCCCTACCCCTACCACTGTGGCAGTATTACAAGAGTTTTGGGGTCTCTTGGGCTACTTCAGATTATTTATCTTGCACTTGGCACAAATTCTGGACCCCTTATACTGGTTGGTACAAGATGGCATCAGATGGGACTGGAATGAAACATGTGCAGCTGATTTTATTGCTGCTGACTGAACAGCAAAGCAGCCAAGGCCATATGGGCCTTGCGTGTAATGGACTCATGAAGATGTGAGTTAGATGTTCATGTAACCAAAGATGTTTATGGATTGGGTTTTAGCAGTGACTTGAACATGCCAACCTATTGGATTCTGGTCACAACTATGGAAAGGAGAAGATTTCTGGTACAACTTGATAGAGAATCAACTGGCTGCTGTGTATCATGCCTTGCTGACTATGGAACCAATCACTGGAAAAGCTCCAGCTAAGGTAATAACCACCTATGGCATTGCAGGGTGGGTGCAAACTGTACCCAAAGTGGTGGGCACATTTGTTTGCTCTGGCCAAATGGGGTGCATGCTTACAGCAGCATAGTGCTCTGTCTTCCAGCACCATAAGTGGAAAACTCCAGTGAGTAATGGGGCCAGTGACATACAGTATTGGAAAGCAGTATAAACTTGCCTTTGAGCCATGGTAGCCAAGAGTCCTTATCAAGAGAGAAAAGCCCCTAATACTTGAAGATACTGGTTATACAGATAACTCAAGTTGTGGGCAGCCCCCAAAGTGGAGGGCTGTGGCTTCCTTCCTAAGACTGAGACAATATGGATGGAGGATGGAGAGGGCAAGAGCAGTCAATGGGCTGAGTTGTGGGCAGTATGGCTCGCAATCACCCAGGAGTCCTACACTATAGTTGTCTGCACTGACAGGTAGACCATCTATCAGGGCTTGACCATGTGGCTACTAACACGGTACCATGCCATCTGGATGGTTGGTCACCGGCCCCATTGGGAGCAAGAGGTGTGGCAAGACCTATGGGCCTCTGGTCAGACTAGGACAGTTACTGTACATCACATGATTGGCCATTTGCCTTTGGTATCCCCTGGGAAAGATAAAGCAGACTTATTATTACAGGTCTGCCGGCTAGAAGGAAAGCCTACCTCTGAGGTAGTTCAATGGTTACATCAGAATCTGTTGCACACAGGGCAGAATACAATGTTAGATGTAGTCTGTCTGTGGGGCATGCTGCTGACCTTTTAGGAAGTCAGCAGAGACCAGAAGGAATGCCTTGTGTGTTCTAAGAGGGACTTACACTGAGTCCTGCAGCAACATGGGACAGCAGTAAAGGGGCTGATACCACTTGTCCGGTGACGGTAGATTACACTGGGCCCCTGCCAATATCAGAAGGGTATTGGTATACCGTGACTTGTGTTGACACAGCTACTGGACTCTTCTTTTCTTTTCCTGCACATCTTGCAGATATGAAACGACCAAAAGGTACCTAGAATGTCTCTTTGCAGTCTGTGGCCGACTGCAGGTGATTGAGAGTGATCAAGGCATGCACTCTACTGGACGTGCATTACAAGAATGGGTTCAGCAATTAGGAATAAAATAGAAGTTTCATGTACCACATAAACCTATTGGGGAAGGCATGATAGAGAGGTAAAATGGTTTGTAGAAATCTGGTCTGAAGTCAGATACCAATAGTCTTTCAGCAGGTCTTGTCATCTTGCTTATGGACAGGCGGTGCTACAGCATTTGGGTGAGAATCACTGAAGGAGAGCCTTGAGTCCTGTGGACATACTAACACACATTGTTGTCTGTCCTATACAGTTGTATTTGACTTCCAAAAAGGAGTTATTGCAGCCAGGATATGGCCAGTGGGGCAAAATCCTCCTGCCAGGCCCATCTGCTTTTTACCCTGGAGACTCTGTCGAGTGGACGTGATCCTGGAGATTTTGACTCATGGACCAGTGATGGCTGGCCCTTCTGCTACCTTTGGAAAAAGGTCTGGAAGCTGGACTTCTCTGTGTTCCTGGAGTAACAGCAGAGTGGTTTCCAATGATCACAGTAGTGTTCCCAAAATGATTGGGAGGTAAGAGCATCTTATGGGGAAGTTTTCTTTTAATGTAAACCGCCAGTACATGTACATCCTGCAGCAATATATACTGACCCACCTGTAACTCCCAGATCAGAATGAGATCACATTCCTGCCACTGTGCCATCACAGGATGACTCTCTTGCATGCATAATACCAGATGGATAAGTTTTGCATATTCTGGTGTTATTGAAACATGTATTTTATCGCCCTTAATGTTATTTTCTTCTATAATCTCTGTGGCTTTGACCGTCGCCATTTCTCCAGATGCCACCTTATGACATCTCTGAACTCCCTAGCTACTGGCTTTCTGTGGAATGGGCAAGCTAAGGACTTAATCTGCATAGGACTTTGAACCTTGGTAAATTCTCTGGATTGAGGATTATCATGATTTTTTTGCTGTTGTTTTTGTTTGTTATTAGTCTGGTTACAGTACTCCTGTTTTCTTGAACAGGACCCATTGCAGAAGATAGGGAGTGAGTAGATTGTGAGGTGAAGTTTCTGAAGGGTGGGATGTGGATAAAAGTGAAATACTTCCAGAATCTCCCTCCAGGCCTTAGTGTGCCTATGTCAATAGGTAATTACAAGGAGCTTTTGGCGGCCAGGGCCTACCTGGACTTTAAAGATGTGGTTGGGTCCTTTTACAGTGGGGTTGGGATAGATATTAGAGAGCAGGGATAGACGAATGCTTGAAAGCAATAAATTGATTTCTTCCACTTTATTTCTCGTTTTGATTGATTTTGGCTTGAAAGGTTATTTGCCCTGGGCTGGGAACATATTTTTCCCCCCAGAGTTACCTAGGGACACAGAGATAGACAGGCTTGGAGAAACAGTCAGGGGCATATTCACATGGGTCTGTTTCCTTGCTTCCTGTCTTATCCTTTGGTCTATTTTTCATACTACTGTCAATAAAATTTTGCTCTTTTTCAGGAGTGTTTTTCGAGACTTAGTCTTCTGCATTGCCAAACAAATTTTAGAATCAGACATTTACTTAACAGAAAAATAGTGTGCAAGTGTTTTGATAGACTTTGTGAAATGGATTGATTGACCAAATCAATGCAACAATTGGTCAGTGTACTATTTACATTTGCAGAGTATAGAGCCTTCCAATCTATTAATATGGTATCCCTGTTCATTCATTTAGTTATTCTTTAACTTCTTTCAATATCTTACAGTTTTACTTTTGAGTGCATATTTGTCTGTGCACTTAGAATTACTGCAAATGACAAATTAAATTTATTTATTAGTATTCATTGGTTTTGAATGATATTATAAAGGAAATGATTGCAAATACTTATCTTCTAATTTCTCACCTTCAGTACATAGGAGCAAAATTGATTATTGTGTATTGACTTGTCCATGAACTTTAAGTTGCGTCATAAATTCTAAAACTTTTTCTTAGATTATTTTTGATTTTCAACACAGACATAATTTCTTTTCTCAATTAACAACTTTATGCATTAAAAAATTCTTATATCTATTATCCTTTTCTGTTAATTTTTCTATCTACAGGCTCCAATATAATGTTGAGCAAAAATGATGTATCAAAGATCATTTTCTTATTAGAGACTCAGAAGTATGCTATCAACATTCAACATTGAGCATGATGTTTGCAAAGCATGTGTGGGTATATAAGCAGTTTGTCAGATTAGAGAAGTTCCCTTTTTTTTGATGGGTTATCATAAATAGATTTGGAATTTTATACATTTTAAAATCAACTGAGAGATTCATAGGATTTTATTCATATTCTATGAATGTAATGAGACTGTATTAATTATTTTCAAATATCAAACCAGCCTATGATCTCAGAAAGTTATAGAAGTATATGTTGGTTTACCATCCTTTCTGTATTACACTAGACCTATTTTGTTAACATTTGTTTGGGACATTTGTATGTTTAATCACAAGAGAGATTATTCTGAAATATTCCTTTCCTGTAATGTGTGACAGGGTATTATTGAAAAACAGCATCATTGAGATTTAATTCATATGCCATACGTTTTACCCAGTTAAAGTGTATGATTTAATGGTTATTATTATATTCATACATATGTACCACCGTCACCATAGTCCATTTTAGGATATTTCCATCACTTCCAAAGAGGCCCCCATTTTAGTTTTTATGTCCAACACATATCACCTTCCCATCCTTAAGCAATCACTAATCTGATATCTGTCTTTTATATTTCCCTATTCTGAGGTTTGATATGAATGAAATCATATGATATTTGGTCTTTGTGACAGGCTTCTATCACTCAGCACAATGTTTCCAAAATTCATCCAAGTCATAGCATTTATTATTTCTTCATTTTCATGGCCTATACCATTCATCAGAGTATTTAATATAACCAGTCATGCAGGGATTGCCCTATTGACTATAGTACAGGCACAGGCATATGCTGGAATAGGACCCCTTTGAAATATAAATGTATATGAATATAGCACATTTAATTTATTCATTCATCCACTGATAGTCATTTGGTTCTTTTCTACGTTGTTGTTTTTGTGGATAATGCTTCCATAAACACTTGTATATGGGTTTTTATGTGGATATATGTTTTCATGTCTCTTGGGTATATGTTTAGGAATGGAATTGTGGTGAATAGAGTCATATTATACTCTACATTTAATCTTTTGTGTAAATGCAAGTCTTTTCCAGCATGGCTGCACCATTTTACATTCCCACCAGCACTGTATGAGCATTCGTATTTCTCCACAACTTGTCAGTCCCTGTTATTAACTGACTTTTTTATTCTATCCATCCTATTGGCTGTGAGGTGGTGTCTCGTTTCATTGATTTATTTTTCCATGATGATTAACAATATTCAACACCTTTTTTTATGTTTTCTGGTCATATGGATATCTTTCTTGGATGAAGGATAACATTATTAGCTATAATGTATATTGAACCACATATAAATATATGTATAAATATATATATCAGGTATACAGATCAATGTATGCTTTAGTGAATTTTCACAAAGTGAGTGCATCCTTGTAACCATAGTCAGAATAAAGATAATTTTTATCAAAGAATCCCCTTCCATACCAAAGAATACTTATCTGTTCAAAGCTAACAACAGTCTTCACCTTAACAGTTGCAATAATTATTTTTAACTTTTCTTGAGTTTATATAAGTCAAATCACAAAGTTTCTGGTTTTTTTGCATCCAAAATTATAATTGTGAGCTTATACATGTTGTTTTATTAAGTCATTGACCATTTTCATTGCAAAAATGTATAACAATTCATTCTTTTACTTCTCAAGATCTGTAGGGTGATTCCAGTTTGGTGGTATTCATAAGGAATGCTGCTGTGCTCATTTTTCATACTTCATTTGTTGGTGGTATTTATTAGCAATGCTGCTATGCACTTTTTATTCTTCTTTTGAGGGACATATAAATATTCCTTTTGCTTCACTATTATATACTTAGGAGTGCTATTATTGTATCAAAGATGTATGTTTTGTGATAATGGGTGCCAGAAACAGATCTCCAACATCATGGTACTAATTAGTGCTCTCACACCAGTGGTACATGAAAATTCTAGCACCAAATCCACAGCAGCATGTGATATTCTTTTTTTTAATTTTAGATATTGTAGTGATTTTGGAATAATGAAAAATAGGAAACAAGCAAAAAGATGATAAATGTAAATCTAAATGTGCAGAGATTGTAATATTAGATGAAGTACAGAGTCAAACTATGTGCTATACTAGGCATTCTTTTGAAATACAAATATACAGATATTTTAAAAGTGGAAGGTTGGAAAATAAACAAATACATAATTACACAGAATATTTCAAAACCCTTTTTTCAAGCATTGATAGACCATGTCCAGAGAAATGGTAAAGACCTAGAAGGCTGCAATAATACTAACAATTGCCTTGTCCAAAATGACCTTTAGGGATAACACCCCCAAAGTGAAGGTGAACACACATTCCTCTTAAGTGCTCATGGACAATTTACCAATGTAATCAATATTCTGGAGCATCACAATATCTTAACAAATCTGGAGATTTGAAATGCAAGAATATTCATTCTCCAAAAACGAATTCAATAAGACCTAGAAATAATTAATGTTTGTTATGCTTCCATATTATGTATACTTTTGGTTTATTTATTTTTAACTCTATAAAAAAGCTTTTAGTGGCTAACCTATTGTTTAGAATATTGGTTGTTCAGGGGCATTCTGTTTAATTTCCACATATTTTGGATTTTCCAGTTTTTAAAAAAATTTTATTTTGGTATCATTAATCTACAATTACATGAAGGACATTATGTTTACTAGGCTCCCCCCTTCACCAAGTCCCCCCCCACCACATACCTGTTCACAGTCACTGTCCATCAACATAGTAAGATGCTGTAAAATCACTACTTGTCTTCTCTGTGTTGCACAGCCCTTCCCGTGCCCCCACCACCACAATATACATGTTAATCTTAATGCCCCCTTTCTTTTTTCCTGCTTTTATCCCTCCCTTCCCACCCATCCTCCCCAGTCCCTCTCCCTTTGGTAACTATAGTCCATTCTTGGGTTCTGTGATTCTGCTGCTGTTTTGTTCCTTCAGTTTTCTTTTGTTTTTATACTCCACATATGAGTGAAATCATTTGGTACTTGTCTTTCTCTGCCTGGCTTATTTCACTGAGCATAATACCCTCTAGCTCCATCCATGTTGTTGCAAATGGTAGGATCTGTTTTTTTCTTATAGCTGAGTAATATTCCATTGTGTATATGTACCACATCTTCTTTATCCATTCATCTACTGATGGACATTTAGGTTGCTTCCAATTCTAGGCTATTGTAAACAGTGCAGCGATAAACATAGGGGTGCACCTGTCTTTTTCAAACTGGAGTGCTGCATTCTTAGGGTAAATTCCTAGAAGTGGAATTCCTGGGTCAAATGTTATTTCTATTTTGAGCATTTTGAGGAACCTCCATACTGCTTTCCACAATGGTTGAACTAATTTACGTTTCCACCAGCAGTGTAGGAGGGTTCCCCTTTCTCCACAACTTCTCCAACATTTGTAGTTGTTTGTCTTTTGGGTGGTAGCCATTCTTACTGGTGTGAGATGATATCTCATTGTGGTTTTAATTTGCATTTCTCTGATGACAAGCGATGTGGAGCATCTTTTCATGTGTCTGTTGGCCATCTGAATTTCTTCTTTAGAGAACTGTCTATTCAGCTCCTCTGCCCATTTTTTAATTGGATTATTTGCTCTTTGTTTGTTGAGATGTGTGAACTCTTTATTTTGGATGTCAACCCTTTATCAGATCTGTCATTTATGAATATATTCTCCCATACTGTAGGATATCTTTTTGTTCTATTGATGGTGTCCTTTGCTGTACAGAAGCTTTTCAGCTTGATATAGTCCCATTTGTTCATTTTTGCTTTTGTTTCTCCTGCCCTGGGAGATATGTTCATGAGGAGGTCACTCATGTTTATGTCTAAGAGATTTTTGCCTATGGTTTTTTCTAAGAGATTTATGGTTTCATGACTTACATTCAATTTTTTTATCCATTTTGAATTTAATTTTGTGTGTGGGATTAGACAGTGATCTAGTTTCCTTCTCTTACATGTAGCTGTCCAGTTTTTCCAGCACCATCTGTTGAAGAGACTGTCATTTTCACATTGTATGTCCGTCCATGGCCCCTTTATTGAATATTAGTTGACCATATATGTTTGGTTTAATGTTTGGAGTCTCTATTCCGTTCCATTGGTCTGTGGGTATGTTCTTGTGCCAGTACCAAATTGTCTTGATTACTGTGGCTTTGTAGTAGAGCTTGAAGTTGGGGAGTGAGATCCCCCCCACTTTATTCTTCCTTCTTAGGATTGCTTTAGCTATTTGTGGTCTTTGGTGTTTCCTTATGAATTTTTGAACTATTTGTTCCAGTTCATTGAAGAAAGCTGTTGGTAATTTGATAGGGATTGCATCAAATCTGTATATTGTTTTGGGCAGGATGGCCATTTTGACAATATTAATTCTTCCTAGCCAAGAGCATGGGATGAGTTTCCATTTGTTAGTGACCCCTTTAATTTCTCTTAAGTGTGTCTTATAGTTTTCAGGGTATAAGTCTTTCACTTCCTTGGTTAGCTTTATTCCTAGTTATTTTATTCTTTTTTGATGCTATTGTGAATGGAATTGTCTTCCTGATTTCTCTTTCCATTAGTTTATTGTTAGTGTATAGGAAAGCCACAGGTTTCTGTGTGTTAATTTTGTATCTGGCAACTGTGCTGAATTCCGATATTAGCTTTAGTAGTTTTGGAGTGGAGTCTTTAGGGTTTATTATGTACAATATCATGTCATCTGCAAATAGTGACAGTTTAACTTCTTCTTTACCAATTTGGATTCCTTGTGTTTCTTTGTATTGTCTGATTGCCGTGGCTAGGACCTCCAGTACTATGTTGAATAACAGTGGGGACAGTGGGCATCCCTGTCTTGTTCCCGATCTCAGAGGAAAAGCTTTCAGCTTCTCGCTGTTCAGTCTGATGTTGGCTGTGGGTTTATCATAGATGGCCTTTATTATGTTGAGGTACTTGCCCTCTATACCCATTTTGGTGAGATTTTTTATCACGAGTGGATGTTGAATTTTGTCGAATACTTTTGCAGCATCTATGGACATGGTCATGTGGTTTTTGTCTTTCTTTTTGTTGATGTGGTGGATGATGTCGATGGATTTTCCAATGTTGTACTATCCTTGCATCCCTGGGATGAATCGTGGTGTAGGATCCTTTTGAAATATTTTTGAATTCAGTTTGCTAATATTTTGTTGAGTATTTTTGCATCTACGTTCATCTGGGATATTGCTCTGTAGTTTTCTTTTTTGGTGGGGTCTTTGCCTGGTTTTGGTATTAGAGTGATGTTGGCTTCACAGAGTGAGTTTGGGAGTATTCCCTCCTCTTCCATTTTTTGGAAAACTTTAAGGAGAATGGGTATTATGTCTTCTCTGTATGTCTGATAGAATTCCGAGGTAAATCCATCTGGCCCGGGGATTTTGTTCTTTGGTAGTTTTTTGATTACCACTTCAATTTCTTTGCTGTTAATCGGTCTGTTTAGATTTTCTGTTTCTTTCTGGGTCAGTCTTGCAAGGCTGTATTTTTCTAGGAAGTTGTCTATTTCTCCTAGGTTTCCCAACTTGTTAGCATATAGGTTTTTATAGTATCTCTAATTATTCTTTGTATTTCTGTGGGGTCCGTCGTGATTTTTCCTTTCTAGTTTCTGAATCTGTTGCTGTGTGTTGACTCTCTTTTCCTCTTAATAAGTCTGGCTTGAGTCTTATCTATTTTGTTTATTTTCTCGAAGAACCAACTCTTGGTTTCATTGATTTTTGCTCTTGTTTTATTCTTCTCAACTTTATTTATTTCTTCTCTGATCTTTATTATGTTCCTCCTTCTGCTGACCTTAGGCCTCATATGTTCTTTTTTCAATTTCGATAATTGTGATATTAGACCATTCATTTGGGATTGTTCTTTCTTCTTTAAATATGCCTGGATTGCTATATACTTTCCTCTTAAGACTGCTTTTGCTGTATCCCACAGTAGTTGGGGCTTTGTGTTATTGTTGTCATTTTTTTCCATATATTGCTGGATCTCCATTTTAATTTGGTTGTTGATCCATTGATTGTTTAGGAGCATGTTGTTAAGCCTCCATGTGTCTGTGAGCCTTTTAGCTTTCTTTGTACAATTTATTTCTAGTTTTATGCCTTTGTGGTCTGAAATGTTGGTTAGTAGGATTTCAATCTTTTGGAATTTACTGAGGCTCTTTTTGTTGCCTAGTATGTGGTCTATTCTGGAGAATGTTCCATGTGCACTTGAGAAGAATGTGTATCCTGTTGCTTTTGGATGTAGAGTTCTATAGACGTCTATTAGGTCCATCTGTATAGTGTGTTGTTCAGTGCCTGTGTGTCCTTACTTATTTTCTGTCTGGTGGATCTGTCCTTTGGAGTGAGTGGTGTGTTGAAGTCTCCCAAAATGAATGCATTGCATTCTATTTCCTCTTTTAATTCTGTTAGTATTTGTTTCACATATGTTGGTGCTCCTGTATTGGGTGCATATTTATTTATAATGGTTATATCCTCTTGTTGGACTGAGCCCTTTATCATTATGTAATGTCCTTTTTTATCTTTTGTTACTTTCTTTATTTTGAAGTGTATTTTGTCTGATACTAGTATTGCAATACCTGCTTTTTTCTCTCTGTTGTTTGCATGAAATATCTTTTTCCATCCCTTGACTTTAAGTCTGTGCTTGTCCTAGGGTTTGAAGTGAGTCTCTTGTAAGCAGCATATGGATGGGTCTTGCTTTTTTATCCATTCTATTTCTCTGTGTCTTTTGATTGATGCATTCAGTCCATTTACATTTAGGGTGATTATTGAAAGGTATGTACTTATTGCCATTGCAGGCTTTGTGGTTACCAGAGGTTCAAGGTTAGCTTCTTTACTACCTTACTGTCTAACTTAACTCGCTTATTGAGCTATTATAAACATGGTCTGATGATTCTTTTTTTCTCTACCTTCTTATTCTTCCTCCTCCATTATTCATATGTTGGGTGTTTTGTTCTGTGCTATTTTTAGGAGTGCTCCCATCTAGAGCAGTTCCTGTAAGATGCCCTGTAGAGGTGGTTTGTGGGAGGCAAATTCCCTCAACTTTTGCTTGTCTGGGAATTGTTTAATACCTCCTTCATATTTAAATGATAATCATGCTGGATACAGTATTCTTGGTTCGAGGCCCTTCTGTTTCATTGCATTAAGTGTATCATGCCATTCTCTTCTGGCCTGTAGGGATTCTGTTGAGAATTCTGATGATAGCCTGATGGGTTTTCCTTTGTTGGTGACGTTTTTTTCTCTGGCTGCCTTTAATACTCAGTCCTTGTCTTTGATCTTTGCCATTTTAATTATTATGTGTCTTGATGTTGCCCTCCTTGGATCCCTTGTCATGGGAGTTCTGTGTACCTCTGTGGTCTGAGAGGCCATTTCCTTTCCTAGTTTGGGGAAGTTTTCAGCAATTATTTCTTCAAAGACACTTTCTATCCCTATTTCTCTCTCTTCTTCTTCTGTTACCCCTATAATGCGGATATTGTTCAGTTTCATTTGGTCACACAGTGCTCTTTATATTCTTTCATTCCTGGAGATCCTTTTATCTCTCCCTCCATCAGCTTCTCTCTGTTCCTGTTCTCTGTTTTCTAGTCCATTAATGGTCTCTTGCATCTCATCCATTCTGCTTTGAAGTCCTTCCAGAGCTTGTTTTATTTCTGTATTCTCCTTCCTTAGTTCTTGCGTAATTCTCTGCAAGTCCATCAGCATAGTTATGACTTTTGTTTTGAATTCTTTTTCAGGAAGATTGGTTAAATCTATCTCCCCAGGTTCCTTCTCAGGGGAAGATGTAGAAGATGTCAAAGATGTCTGGGTTAGTCTTGTCTGGATCAAATTTTTTTGCCTTTTCATGTTGATAGGTGCAGTGGTATGCTATTGACTCATCTGTCAGCTGGGAGAGCCAAGACTCTTTCCACTTGCTCCTGGTCTTTCTTTACTGGGAGAACTGCGACCCCTAGTGGCTTGTGTTGGGCAATTGCGTGTAGACTGGGTCTCTACCTTGCCCAGCTGGGATGGAGGAAGCTCCCTTGCTGTGGACATGGCCAGCCTCAGGCTGTGGCTCTGCTATGGCAGTGCCCTGGAGGGTTAATGGATGGGGGTCTGTTTGGCTGTTTACTTCTGTGAGGGGTCTCAAAGCTGATATCCAGGGGGTTAGTACGCCCGGAGTTCCCGGGAATTTCCAGCTGCTGGACTGTGACCCGGGATGCTCCCATCCAGCTTTGGGGTCCCTGTCCCTTTAAGACTTTCAAAAAGCACTCGCTTTTCTTTGTCCCTGGGGCTCCAGCTGCGGGACCCACTCACAGGTATTACTGTCCTTCTTCCCTAGTTTCCAGCACCCCACGCATTCACTGTGTCTGTGCTCCGGTGTGGATGGCTTGGGCTGGGTGTTTAGCAGTCCTGGGCTCCCTCTCCCTCCCTGCGCCGACTCCTCTCCTCCTGCCAGGAGCTGGGGTGAGGGGCCTTGTGTCCCGCCGGGCTGCGGCTTGTATCTTACCCCTTTCACTAGGCGCTGGTTTCTTGCAGGTGTGGATGTAGTCTGGCTGTTGTCCTGTGACATTTGTTCTCTCTTTTAGGGATAGTTGTATTTGTTGTATTTTCATAAATATATATTTTTTGGGAGAAGATTCCCACTTTCCTACTCTCGCCGCCATCTTGGCTTGCCTCGCCGGATTTTCCAATTTTTTTATAGGATTAATTTATAGTTTCATGCTCTTGTGGGGCAGAAAAGATACTTGATATGGTTTCAGTCTTCTTAAATTTAGGACTTATAGCCTAACATGTGATCTACATTGGAGAAATAAGCTGTAGATGCCTGAAAGGATTGTGCACATGGCTGCTATTTGGTAGAATGCTCTGTGTATGCCTTTTAGATCCATTTGTCCGTAGTCTTTTTCAAGTCGTGTTTCCTTATTGGATATCTGCCTGGATGTTTTATCACTGATGAAATTGGTGTCCTGAAGTCTCTTAATATTTTGGTATTTCTATTTTTTCTTTTAGGTCTGTTAATTATTGTTTTATATATTTAGGTGCTGTGATGTTGAGTGCATATATATTTATAATTGTTATATCTTTGTGGTGAATTTTTTACCAAGATGTAATTTATACAGAGCATTGTGTAAATTTCAGGTCTACAATGTGTTAATAGATACATTGTATATGGCAATATGACTACCAAATAGCTTTAATTAACATCTCTATCACATCACATAATTATCACTTCTTTTGTGGTGAGAACTTTTCAGACTACTCTCTCAGCAGTTTTGAAGTATGTAATAGAATATTGTTGATTTTAACCACTATGCTGTGCATTAGATCTCCAGAACTTATTCATCTTCTAATTGCAAGTTTATACCCTCTCCATTTCCACCCCCAGTATTTCCTGGTAACCACTTTTCTTCTCTCAGTTTCTATGAAAACAGATTGTCATAGAAACGTTTTTGATTGCACACATCAGTTATACCAGTCAGTATTTGTCTTTCTTTTCCTGAGTTACCTCCCTTAGCGTAATGCCCTCAAGGCATATCCATGGAGCCACACATGGCAGAATTTCCTTCTTTCTTGAGGATGAATAATATTCAATTGTGTATTTGTACCACATCTTCTTCCTTCCTTCATCTGTTCATGGAGAATTAGGTTGATTCCTTTCCTGGCTATTATTAATAATGCTGCAGTAAGCCTGGGAGTTCATGTTTCACTTCAGCACCTGTTTTCAATCCCTTTGTCTATGTCCCCAAAGTGGATTTATGGATCAGAAGGCACTTGTATTTTTAGTTTTTTGAGGACAATCCATAGTGTTTTCCAAAAGGGCTGACAAATTTACATTCCCACAGACAATGTAGGAGGCTTCCTATTATTTGCCATCCACACCAACAGTTATTACCTACTGTGTTCTTGATGATAGGCATTCTAACAGGTGGGAACTGATAGTTCATTGTGGTTTTGATTTGCATCTGGTTATTAATGATGATCATATTTTCATATACCTATTCTCCACGTGGATGACTTCTTTTAAAAATGCCTGGTTAGTTCAACTGCCTATTTTTTAAATCAGGTTTTCATTTTGTTGTTGCTTTTGAGTTGTATGTGTTTCCTACATGTTTTGGAATTTTTGAGGGCCCTAAATACAGTTTATCTGGTATGGTTTGCAAAAATGTTCTCCTGTTTGGTAGTTTGCCTTATCAGTTTGTTGATGGTGTCCTTCCGAGCAGAATTTTCTTAGTTTGATGTTGTCCTACTTATTGTTTTTCCTTTTGTCAGTTGTGGTTTTGTGTCATATCCAAAATATTATTCCCGAGACTAATGTAAAGGAGATTCTTCCCTATACTGTCTTTTAGGAGCATTATAATTTCAAGTCTTATGTTCACATCTTTAATTCATTTCCAGTTCATTTTCATGAGCTGTGAAAGAGTGGAGTCCAATTCCATTTTTCTGTAAATGGTCATCCAGTTTTCCCAACACCATTATTGTAAACGTTCCTTTCTCCAGTAAGTGTTCTTGGCTTCCTTGTCAAATAATATATGTGGAGGTTTATTTCTGGGCTGTCTATTCTCCTGCATTGGTATATGTGCCTGGTTTTATGCCAGAACCATAGTGTTTCAACTGTAGCTTTGTAGTATAGTTTGAAATCAGGAAGTGTGATACCTTCAGATTTGTTCTTTTATCTAGTTATTATTCTGGTTCATAGAAAGCTATGAATATCAACATTAAAATATCTAAAATTTTATTCAATATTAATAAAGATTAAAAATTGTATAAATATCAAATATTTATTAAACATTTTATTTAATATTAATAAAATTAATAAATATTAAACAACAATAATTTCAAATATAAATAGCAGGACTCATTTAAAAAGTATGATGCATAAAGATTATGAAAAATATATGAGGCCTATTCAGAAAACAATAATATTTTTCTGAAAGGTAGCATGAAATTCTACATATATAAAATAGCATAAATAAAGACCAACTTAAAAGTGGTCAAATATTTGCAAAATATATCACAAATTGTTAATATATAATAAGTACAAACAATGCACAGTTCTAGGAAATATTATAAAAAGGAAATGATATTTATAGAAAAATGACTGCAACGCACCTGAAAGTTGATACATAAAAAAACATGTTTATAATAAAATTATAGAATCATATAATAAGCTCAAGGTAGTCATTCTTTATAATAGTGAATTTTTTCTTTAAGAAATCACAAAGTTTCAACTGTCAGAATTGATTTCAAATCATAATGGAATGAACCAAAAAGAAGTATTACTTATTCTCCAAATGATGATACGAATTTATAACCATTGATTAAAAAATAGGTTTGTTTTTAATTATCAAAGTAGTTTGGAAACCTACCCACAAAAGACGTTTCATATTTGTGAATATGCCAATTAATAAGAATATGCTACATGGAATTTTATGGAATGGTGTAATAGAGACATTAAGTGTCATTATTACTTTTAAGCTTAATTTTTCCATTTTTGTTATGTTAATGTTTTAATAATACATAGCAATTATTTAAGGTGAAAATATGTTGCCAAAGTACAAAAGTAATTGTATTCTGTCATGGTAATTGGCAGTTAAAGATGTTATTGAATAAAAGGATATAAAGGTAGGCTTGCTCTTTTTCATTTGATTTTTATTTTCTGTGAAGGCTTCTGTTGCATATCACTGTGGAATCTTCAATTCTCTGAGGACATTGTCCCCACTGCTGCCTGTTTCAGGGTCTTTGCCAAAAGATTACACAAAAATTCATAAATAACTTTGGATCCTAATTCATCTGGGACTTGAGTTCACATGCAAGCCATGTAAACCTTTCCTCATCCTTCTAACCCTCAGGATGTTCCGGGATAAACAAGCAACTGAAACCAGTATGTCTGTAGTCTTTGAGATACTAAGAAAATTATTTTTTTTAAGAAACAGTTTGATATATTTTACCAAGATCAATGGATAGTTAATTGAATTGTGGTAAAAAGAAACAAGAGTTTATAATTTTGAGTTAATTGAAGATTTTGATAGGGCTGGATCTGTATATCAACAAATGTTAAGTCACTTAAAAATAGGTGAAACGAAGGACTTCTGGAAGCAAGCTTGAATTGGAAATCATCAGCTGACATAATTTAGATTTCTGCACTTTTTTAAAAGACAAAATAAGGAAACATATATTAGTGAAACAATAGTGTCTATTAATTTTTTCAAGATATTTAGGAGCAAGGACATGGCTCATATTTAGAGACCTGTGTAAAGCACAGGGTGTTAAGACTGAAGAAAAGAGAGGTAGGTAGGTGTAATGTTTCTTTTTCTATGTCTCGAGTCTCTTATTCTACTTAATTATTTTAATTGCTTAATCTATTGCAGCTATTCATTTAATTTATTGTTAGTTGTGTGATATTCATATTCAGGGGAGTGCCCAGCTAATCTTAAAACATCAAACCAGGGTCTTCCTTGCATTCTTTAACAAAACCTGAAAACTCTTAGGTATTTACTATGGGAAATGGGCAGATGGTATGTTTAGAGTATCTCCTACTAATGAAGGAAAGGATATTTTAAACTTATTAAGTGAAACCTTTACATAGCCAGTTAATTAGAATTTGCATAACAATTGATGTGGTTTTTCATCAAATTATTTATGGCCTTTAAGAAGCATTGGAGATTGAAGTCATTTTAGAAGGAATTAGTGCAGTTATTTGTTGTTAGGTAAGGATTAACCACAGAGCAGGTGATGGTCCAAAAGCAGAATTTAAGAGTTTTATTCTGTGGTGTGAATATATTCCTGGCAAGTGTGTTGACTAAATATGGATAGAATCCAAAAAAGGAAAGCTATTTCTCTGCGAAACACAGTGGTAAGTTAGGTAACATTTTTTTGCCTCAAAGTAGGTATTATATATATGCTGAGTACATAGGTCAGGGTGTGACTTAGGAGCCACTCAGAACATTTCCTACACCAAACATAAAAGCCACCAAGAATCTTCTAAATTAAAGTCAAGATATGGCAAAAGAGTTGTCAGAGTAGTTTTAAAATTGAGTCCACATAATAAATATTGTAACTTATCTAGGTCTGGGGATAAATAATACCTTGAATTAACTCTATATCTTAGTCACCAACAGCTCTGAGGTTATTACGTTAAACTAGATGAAAATGCTGTTTCCAGCAAATTTTTAACATATACTATTAAGCATAAAGTGTGACAAAAACAGAGAAAGTTCTTAATGTGGCTTGGGAGATTTAGAAGGACTTATCTGAAGAGTTAAATAGAAACAGAGGAATGAATCCCAAAGACCCAGGTATAGGTCAGAATCAGCCTAATGGATGTAGTAAAGGGGAGGGAAAAAACATAAATGATTACACAAAATTTTTTCCAGACAGGTAGGACATATAAGATGACTTGTGCAGTGGAACAGGCTTTGACAGCATTAGTAGAGGAATCTAGAACTATCTTGTTTCACACACAACTGTTGTGTTTTTAGTTCATTCAGGAAAAAAATGCTACAAGCAGGAAGTGACAATGAGGAAAACCTTGGTTATTGATAAGGGAAATATTCTTAAGGGAAGTAGTATACCATGAGCTAATCTATTCCAAAGTGCAAATTAAACTAATAGTGCACATTTAAAAAATTCTCATGGAAGATTCTATTTTCCTTGGACTATATTATTCAAAAAATTCCACAAAAACATTATTTTTTTTCTGAAATACAGTCATGACCACTTAGTAGGCTATAAAAACAACTTGATGATACATGTATTTATTTTTAATGAGATATATTAGAACATACACACCAGAGAGTAGAGAACCTAAGGGTTAGTTTTTTGTTTCCAATATATGTGTTTAAGTATTTATGTAGGTGTGAGCAGGTACACTGGGCTGCGACATAAAATGTCTACCTTACCCCATATGTTGTATTAAAAAACATTTGAAAGCCAGGATTATGATCCACCTAATGATATGCTATCAACAGAGCCAAGAGCATGAATTATTTTTAAAACTCATTATCAAGAAAAACAAAATACATGTAAAATACATTGCTTGGCTTTTCTGAACAAAACCCACTGTAAGACAATTTTTCCACTCTCTACACAGATCTTACTTCCATTGCTTTTACATGCAGACTGGGAAAAAGACAGGACCCAGGAATGAGAAACCACACATCTCTAACCAGTTTCATCCTCCTGGGATTGACAGATGACCCTCAGCTACCAGATTCTGATTTTTATATTTCTACTGATCACCTACATGTTGAGTGTAACTGGAAACCTGAGCATCATCATCCTCATGTTAGTGGATTCTCACCTTAAAATTGCAATGTACTTCTTTCTCCAAAATTTTTCTTTGTTAGAAATCTCATTCACTTCTGCCTGCATTCCTAGATTCTTGTACAGCATATCAACAGGTGACAGGAGTGTTACATATAATGCTTGTGTATGCCAACTATTTTTTACAGATGTTTTTGCAGGGGCAGAATTTTTTCTCTTGG
Organism: Manis pentadactyla; assembly: GCF_030020395.1. Classification (NCBI taxonomy): domain Eukaryota; kingdom Metazoa; phylum Chordata; class Mammalia; order Pholidota; family Manidae; genus Manis; species Manis pentadactyla. The sequence continues at coordinate 41,592,591 of NC_080028.1, forward strand.
CCACCATGTCATTTGATCGATAGGTAGCCATCTGCAAACCACTGCATTACATGACTATTATCAACTACACGGTCTGTAAAAGGCTCGTCTTCTGCTGTTGGATGACTAAATTGTTGATCATATTGCTACCACTTAGCTTGGGACTGGACCTGGAATTCTGTGCCTCTAATGTCATTGACCACTTTGAATGTGATGCTAACCCAATATTGAAGATTTAATGCTCAGATACATGGTTCATAGAGCAGATGGTTATTGTCTGCTCTGTGATGGTTTTTATTGTGACGCTGCTGTGTGTGGTTCTGTCCTACATGTACATTATCAGAACAATTCTAAGACTCCGCTCTGCCCAGCAGAGGACAAGAGCCTTTTCTACCTGTTCTTCCCACATTATCGTGGTTTCTATCACCTATGGCAGCTGCATCTTTGTTTATATCAAGCCTTCAGCAAAGGATGAGATGGCCATTAATAAGGGAGTATCTATACTCACTACTTCCATTTCCCCCATGTTAAACCCTTTCATTTACACTCTGAGGAACAAACAAGTGAAACAAGCCTTTAATGACTTAGTCAAAAGATTTCTATTGCTGTCAAAGAATTAGGGGAACACTGATGTCCACATCCCTAAGCACTTTTTCTTCTGTTTCTGCCTAATTTTTTCTTTTCCTCATCTACATTTGTCCTTCCATCCAGTACTGACCCTGGTCAATTTACCGCTTTCATCTCCTTATAAAAAAGCTTCTTTCAGATGATAATTGTAATGAAGAAAAATGAGAATAGGTGTTTCAGGAAATCTAAACTTGATTTCACTACTAAGATTTCCTTAGCATTGATGAAAGGATTGTGAAATTTATCTTAAAATATTAGTACAATAGTGAGCATCATAACTCAAAAGAAAGTACACACACACACAGAAAAACAAAAATAAAACAAAATCCTTACTTTAATGAGAAGGGGCTTAATATTGAAAAGAATCAATACTTTTCTCAGTGTTATGCGGTAAAATTTCATAAATGAAAAATATTTTTCAAATAGGGAATATGTATAAGATTTATGATTTGAAAGAAGCATTTATTAATGGAGTATCTTTAAAACCAGTTGATTCACATATTATTTTATTGACTGGATCCTGTCCAATATAGAAGTTATTTAAAATTTGCCAAAGGAGCATGATTTAAGTCACAATGAAGAGAGAAATGCACTGGCAATTCCTGTTTAAGATAAATCCTTCACTGAAGTTACATAAAACAAATTAACATTGATGTCCCAATTAAAATATTCAATCTTGAATGTAGAGCATTTAAACAAACACATGGCAGCAAGCACAAGGAAATTAATATTGGGGTAGAAGAGTGGTAAATAAGAGGTAAGTCAAATATTCAGGGTATAAAAAAAAAGAATAAAATGTGAATACAAATATCAATGAGATGATTTTCTATTTTAAAGGGAGAAAATACTGTTCAAGAATCCAAATTATGCACCTAATTATAATTCCTTTAAGAAAGACTAATATTTCATTACTCAATGCATTATGTACCAACTTCCACTTCTATAGTTGAACATAGCAAAATTTCCTTTGATTCTTGTTCTCGTACTTCAGGCCACTTCTCATACTGTCACTTATGCAGGCAGGAATTGTCCCCTCATTTTTCAACTTCTAAACCCAAAGGGCCCTCCGGTTAAAATGACATTCCCACAGGAATCTTTTGGTGACCTTGTCTTACGATTGCACCAACAGTACCACCAGGCCTTGGTCAGTCCGACTCATTCACACTAGAGTCATCACTTACCTGCTGCTTTCATTCCTTACCAAACTGCAATTTCACATTTTCTTGTCATTCTACTCTCAGTGGCAAATGCCTTGGAAAATGTTTGCTTCATATGTCAAATTCTAGAATGCTTTATGCCTGATGCCTAGACCAATATTAGTTACATAAGGGATAAGTTACCAATATGATGATTTGAAGCTTCAGAAGATGCAAATGAGAACTAACATATGAAGAGAAAAAACATCAAAGTAACAATGACTTGAATCTGTGAAAAATCGATAAAGAATGGCATGACGGTAAGAAGCAATCCTGGTAAAATATTTATTTTTAAATATCTAAAGGAAATAAAATGTAAGCCACAATTTGTTGAAAATGTATATTGATAAACCTGAAAATAATACTACAACATATATGTGTATTCATAATTTACACTGGAGAAATGTGGAGAAATCAAAGTTTAAAAGCATGAATTATTGAAAGGGGATTAAAGATTATGGCATGAGAATTGAGACAGAAACCTTCTCCCAAAACCACATACAATATGAAAATGTAGTTAATACAACTAATCCTAAAAGAGCAACTGGAAAGAAAGCTGCACCAGTCTGCATACACCAGAAGAACAGAAGAGGCCTTATGGAACAGAGCAACATATTAAAGCTGTGATCCAGCAGGATGCAAGCCCTTCCCAACCCCAGATCACTGGCATGAGGAAGAGAAATGGAGTGGGGAGGGTGTTCAGACCAAGAAATGCTGAAGACCCAGCCCTGGAGATCTGCTCTGGTAGTACAAACCTACACTGCATGGTGCTCTGGAGATTAGTGGGCTTGGAAAACTAAAACAGGTGGAATACTTGGAGAGACTGAGATTCCAGCTGCTTGTGGAAAGCAGGGATCCACATGTGGCTGCTCTGGGATAAAAGAAAGGCAGGCAGTCTGAGAGACTTAGTAACAGCAGGTGGGCTGCTAAAGGGGCAGGGATTGCAGAGATCTTGCTGCTCAGGAGAAAGGACAGGTGGACAAAATTGGGCACACTCTGTCCGGCAGATTGGGAACTTTCAAGAGCTATAGGTGCTCCATTCCCCTGTCTGGGTACCCAGCTCCGAGGCCTCCCACCATAATACACAACCTGCTGTACCTTCCTCCCGGTTGGCACCAGCTTGCAAACTGGCTACCCCCCTCTTGTACCAGGCCAGCCAGGGGGAGGCCAGTCTATTGCAGCTACACTCTCACAAGCCATAGAGGATTGTACCTGCATGCTTGGCCCAATGGCCCTGGCAATGGAGACAGGCACTGCACTGAGAAGCAGGAAACAGCTCTTTCCTCCTGACAACCACCAGTGCCACTCACCTGTGACCCCTGCCATTGCCCCAAGGGCTGAGCAGTTCTGGAGAGTAGAGCTTCAGGCACTAGAGGGTATGACATACAAATATGAAACACCAAAGGAACCTGGTTCAAACCAAAATCCCACAAACACTGGAAAAGAGCCAAGTGAAACTGAATATATAAATCTTCCAGAAAGACTTTTCAAAATAAAAATCATAAACATGCTCATGGAGGTACAGAAAAACATTCAAAACCACAGGGAACAATGAGATTCAATTACTAAAGAACACAGTATCTGAAATGAAACACACAATGGAGGGATTTTAAAGCAGATTAGAAGAAGCAGAGGAGACAGTAAATCAAGTAGAAATCAGAGAAGAGGAATACAAAGATGCTGAGGCACAGAGAGAAAAAAGGATCTCTAGAAATAAAATTAAATTGATAGAACTATGTGACCAATAAAAACAGAATAAAACATTTGCATTATGGGGATACCAGGAGAAGAAGAGAGAGAAAAAGGATAGAAAGTGACTTTGAGGAGATAATTGATGAAAAATACCCCAATCTGGGGAAGGAGTTATTCTCTCAGACCATGGAGGTGCACAGATCTCCCAACACAAGGGATCCAAGGAAGACAACACCAAGACATATAATAATTAAAATGTCAAAGATCAGGGATAAGGACAGAAAATTAAAAGCAACCAGAGAGAGAATAAAGATAACATACAAAGGAAAACCCATCAGGCTGTCATCAGATTTCTCAGCAGAAACCTTACAGTCCAGAAGGAAATGGCATGATATAGTTAATGCAATGAAGGTAAAGGGCCTTGAACCAAGAATACTATACATGAAAAGATTATCATTTAAATTTGAGGAAAGGATTAAACAATTTTCTGATAAAAAGCTGAATTTAGCTCCCACGAGCCATCTATCCAGTGTATTTTGGAGGGACTGCTATAGTGGAAGTGTTCCTAAGGCTAAATAGCTGTCACCAGAGAAAATAAAACCACACTAAGAAAGTAGAACAATTAATTACTGAGCAGATGCAATATCAAATCAACTATACCCAAAGTCAGTCAAGCAGTAGATAAAGAGTCCAGAATATAATACCTAATATATTAAGAATGGTGGAGGAAGAAAAAGGAGGAAGAAAAAACAGAACCATTATATTCTGTTTATAATAGCATACTAAGTGAATTAAATTAGACCATTAGATAATGAGGAAGTTACTCTAGAACCTTTGATATCTGCAAAACTAAAGCTTGCAATGGCAATAAGTACATACCTATTGATAATCACTCTAAATGTAAATGGTCTAAACGCAACAATCAAAAGACTTAGAGTCACTGAATGGATGAAAAACCAAGACCCAACTATACACTGACCACAACAGCTCACTTCAAACCCAGAGACATACAAGGACTTAAACTGAAGGGATGTCTTTTCCAAAGATATTTCATGCAACTAATAGGGAGAAAAAAACAGGAATTGAAGTACTTGTATCAGACAAAATAAACTTCAAAACAAAGAAAGTAACAAGAGACAAAGAAGGACATTACATAATGATAGAGGAGTCAGTCAAACACAGGGATATAATCATTATAAATACCTATGAATCCAACACAGGTGCACCTACATATGTGAAATGAATATTAACATAATTAAAGGGGGAAATAGAATGCAATGCATTCATTTTAGGAGACTTTAACACACCATTCACTCCAAAGGACAGATCAACCAGACAGAAAATAGGTAAGGAAACAGAGACACTGAACAACACATTTAGAAGAGATGGACCTAACAGACATCTACAGAGCCTTCCATCCGAAACAGCAGGATACACATTCTTCTCAAGTGCACATTGAATGTTTCCAAGAATAGATCATATACTAGGCCACAAAAAGAGCCTCAGTAAATTCAAAAAGATTGAAATTGTACCAACCAGCTTCTCAGCCCACAAAGGTATGAAACTAGAAATAAATTACACAAAGAAAATGAAAAAGCCCACAAACACATGGAGGCTTAACAACATGTTCCTAAATAATCAATGGATCAATGACCAAATAAAAACAGAGATCAAGCCATACATGGAAACAAATGACAACAATAATTCAACACCAAGCAATCTCTGGGACATAGAAAAGGCCATGCTAAGGGAGAAGTATATTGCAATATAGGCCTACTCAGGATAGAATAACAATCCCATATGAACAGTCTAAATTTACAGTTAATTAAACTAGAAGAAGAACAAATGAGGCCCAAAGTCAGTAGAAGGAGGGACATAATAAAATTAAAGCAGAAAATAAATTTAATTGAGGAGAAAAATACTATAAAAAGGATCAATGAAAGCAAGAGCTTGTTCTTGGAGAAAATAAACCAAATAGATGAACACCTAGCCAGACTTATCAAGAAAAAAAGAGAGTCTATGCACATAAACAGAATTAGAAAGGAAAAATCACTAAGGACACCACAGAAATACAAAGAATTATTAGATAGTACTATGAAAACTTATATGCTAACAAACTGGGTAATCTAGAAGAAATGGAAAACTTTCTAGAAAAATACAACCTTCCAAGGATGACCCAGGAAAAACAGGAAACATGAACAGACCAATTAACAGCAATAAATTGAATTGGTAATCAAAAAACTACCTAAGAACAAAACCCCTGGACCAGATGGATTCACCATTGAATTTCATCATAGACTTAGTGAAGACATGCTACCCATCCTCCTTAAAGATTACCAAAAAGCAGAAGAGGAGGGAATACTTCCAAACTCATTCTATGATGCCAGCATAAGAATAATACCAAAACCAGGCAAAGACACCACAAAAAAAGAAAACTACACATCAGTATCCCTGATGAACACATATACAAAAGTACTCAACAAAATATCAGCACCTTGAATTTGAAAATTCATCAAAAAGATTATCTATCATGATCAAGTCGGGTTTATTCCAGTGATGCAAGGATGGTACAATATTTGAAAATCCATCAGCATACACCACATCAACAAAAAGGACAAAACCACAGGATCATCTCCAGAGATGCTGAAAAAGCATTTGACAAAATTCAACACCCATCAAAGAAATATCTGTGAGTACTAAATTTTAAGAAAATTTATTTTAACAAAGTTTCAAAAAAGTAAAATATAATATATTTGTGATACACATTATGAATATTAAAATAATGGTAATAAATGATGTTAATTGGATTATATACTATAAAAACTGTAAAATTACATTTTAAAAATCAGGTAACAAATACAGAGAAATAAGTAATTAGTGGAAATGGAAAAAGAAGTAAAAACCAGAGGAGAGGAGAAAAGAAAAAATGGTCTTTAGCCTGGATGTTCAATCTCATTGAGGAAATCCTGCCTCTAGGCATTTTTCTAATTGCTAATCATCTGTTCTGTGCAGAGCCTCCTCAGGGGAGCCCATTAAGAACATAGATGGCCCTGCATGGATTTCTCAATATTTAAGGGAGTTTGAGAGAAAGGTTCTCCAATTTTTAGCCCCCATTGAATACCAAAAATGTTTAGTGGCCTTCCACATCTCAACCAGATGAAAGCATCTGGGCAGGTATCCTCACCCTATGGCTATCCTTCACTTCAGAATTCTGAGATATTCAGCTTCTCTGATATTCATCTTAAATCCAGACAACATATATACTTCAGTTAATATTTTACTTTTGCTTTTTAGCCCAAGTGGGAGTTCCTTAGCCTATGTACACCACTACACAAAAGGTGTAGAGTTGAACTTCTGAAAATCAAGTCCTCAGTGATTCAAGTGAATATAACTACTGTCACACCACTGATTTCTGACTTCTTTAACAAAGGTGAAAAATCATTTTCTATTCCAGCCTGCTTTATCCTCTGGGCTCATAGCTTGGTCACAAATATATATGTTATCCATGATATTAGTTTTCTAGACCATAACCTGGTTGCTCTTTGCTACTATTTAGTCACACATTATCTCAATGTGAGATCTGAACAAAGGATAAACATGCTCATGATTCCGATGAGTTTAAATAGTTATTTCGTTCATGATAAATAGAGATTGAAGAATATGGCTAAGAGGAGGGAGGTTGCTTAAACTGGTGTGACTTTCCTGCCGTGTTAGAAGCCAAGCAATTCTGCTATCATTAGGCAATGACACTGTCCCCGAGAGCTGACTCCGTGGTGAGTAGAGGTAAGAGGGCCGTGTGCTTGCCTTACACATAGCCAGTTACGAGTAGTGGTTTATTCGAATCTCACCAAGCAGATAAATTTTGTAGAAAATTATTCAGTAACCTAGGTTTTGCAAATATTCTTGGGTGGGGATTTTTAAACATTCATAAAAGGAGACAAGATACAATAATAACCAGACGTACTCATTGTCTGGTTTCCATAGTTATCAATATATTAAAAATACTTTTCTCTATCACTCTCTGATATTTTATGTTTTGGCTGGCATTTCACCTTATACCATTCACACATACATTCATTATATTTCACCCACAAGTTTATCTGTAAATATGGCTATCTGAAAAGGAAAATTTCTTAATAAGAATAATATCATTATGCCGTTATCCCACATATCAATATTATCAATAAATTATAATAGATTTTTATATTCTGTGTGTATTCCTATTTCCCTGGGTCACATAAAGATGTTTTGTTTTTTGTTTTGTATTTCTTTTAGGTAAGGTGTTTGGATCAAAATCTAACACTTTTGGTAGTTACATTACTTACATCATTTAAAAATTTCCTTAGAATCCTTTCACTTTTTCTAGCTTTAATTAAGGGAGAAATTAGGTCATTTGTAGTGAATGACATCTTTGAATATTTAACTGATTGCTTCCTAATAGTGTCACTTATCTTGTTTCTCAATCATCCAGTTTCTTCTTACATGTTAGCTAGATTTAATTATTGACTTGATTTAGATTCATGGTTTTAGCAAAATGATCAATAGGTGAGGTGGTATGTTTTCTGTTGTACCACATCGTGACCCTTATAATGCACATTTGACATACTTTCAGCAATGCTTAGATTAGTCAGTGTATTCATGTCTTGGCAGCCTGATGTCTCTATTATGAATATCCCCATCAATAATTCACAAATGGTGTTTAGCACACAGTAACACATTGTTGAGCTTCACTCTTCTCTTAATAGGTTTTGAAACATTGTTTTTTTTGTATTTCTGTGAATCCATGGCTTTTTTGATAACGTATTTGACTCCAAGGAAAGGTAGGAAGGAGCATTGCCTCCTTTATCAATGTTTTGTGGTAGTAATCTGATGTCCTAGTGACTTCCACTGGTGATCAATTTCCATTTAAAGACTATATGATCACGGATTTTAAAAATATATTATCTATGTTTTATTTAATTCATTATGCTATTTGCAAACTCAAATTGTCCCATTTTATTTTATTTTATTTTTTTATGTTGTTATCATTAATGTACAATTACGTGAGCAACATTATGGTTACTAGACTCCCCCCATTATCAAGTCCCCACACCATACCCCATTACTGTCGCTGTCCATCAGTGTAGTAAGATGCTTTAGAATCACTACTTGTCTTCTCTGTGCTGTACTGCCTTCCCTGTGCCCCATCCCCCCTACATTATGTTTGCTAATAATAATGCCCCTTTTTCCCCCTTATCCCTACCTTCCTACCCATCCTTCCCAGTCCCTTTCCCTTTGGTAACTGTTGGTCCATTCTTGGGTTCTGTGAGTCTGCTGCTGTTTTGTTCCTTCCGTTTTTCCTTTGTTCTTATACTCCACAGATGAGTGAAATCATTTGATACATGTCTTTCTCCGCCTGGCTTATTTCCCTGAGTATAATACCCTCTAGCGCCATTCATATTGTTGCAAATGGTAGGATTTGTTTTCTATTTATTGTTGAATAATATTCCATTGTGTATATGTACCATATATTCTTTATCCATTCATCTACTGATGGACACTTAGGTTGCTTCCATTTCTTGGCTATTGTAAATAGTGCTGTGATAAACATATGGGTGCATATGTCTTTTTGAATCTTGGCTCCTGCATTCTTAGTGTAAATACCTAGGAATGGAATTCCTGGGTCAAATGGTATTTCTATTTTTAGTTTCTTGAGGAACCTCCATACTGCTTTCCACAATAGTTGAGCTAATTTACATTCCCACCAGCAGTGTAGGAGAGTTCCCCTTTCTCCACATACTCACCAGCATTTGTTGTTTGTCTTTTGGATGTTGGCCATCCTAACTGGTGTGAGGTGATATCTCATTATGGTTTTAATTTGCATTTCTCTGATGGTTAGCGATGTGGAGCATCTTTTCATATGCCTGTTGGCCATCTGAATTTCTTTTTTGGAGAATTGTGTGTTCAGATTCTCTGCCCATTTTTTAATTGGATTATTTTCTTTTTATTTCTTGAGGCATGTGAGCTCTTTATATATTTTGAATGTCACCCCTTTATCAGATATGTTGCATATGAATATATTCTCCCATACTGTAGGATGACTTTTTGTTCTACTGATGGTGTCCTTTGCTGTACAGAAGCTTTTTAGTTTGATATAGTCCCACTTGTTCATTTTTGCTTTTATTTCTGTTGCCCAGGGAGATATGTTCATGAAGAAGTTGCTCATGTTTATATTCAAGAGAGTTTTGCCTATGTTTTCTTCTAAGAGTTTTATGGTTTCATGACTTGCATTCAGGTCTTTAATTCTTTCTGAGTTTACTTGTGAGCTTGGAGTTAGACAATTACACAGTTTCATTCTCTTACATGTAGCTGTCCACTTTTGCCAACATCAGTTGTTGAAGAGGCTGTCATTTCCCCATTATATGTCCATGGCTCCTTTATTGTATATTAATTGACTATATATGTCTGGGTTTATATCAGGGCTCTCTAATCTGTTGCATTCATCTATGGGGCTGTTCCTGTGCCAATACCACATTTTCTTGATTAATCTAGCTTTGTAGTAGAGCTTGAAGTTGGGGATCATAATTCCCCCTGCTTTATTTTTCCTTCTCAAGATTGCTTTGGCTATTCAAGGGGTTTTGTGGTTCCATATGAATTTTAGGATGGTTTTCTCTAGTTTGTTGAAGAATGCTGTTGGTATTTTGATAGGAATTGCATTGAATCTTTAGATTGCTTTAGGAAGGATGGAAACTTTGACAATATTAATTCTTCCTATACATGAGCACGGGATGTGTTTCCTTTTATTGTTATCTTCTTTAATTTCTCTCATGTGTGTCTTGTAGTTTTCAGAGTATAGGTCTTTCACTTCTTTAGTTAGGTTTGTTCCTAGGTATTTGATTCTTTTTGATGCAACTGTGAATGGATCTGTTTTCCTGATTTCTCTCTCTGCTTTTCATTGTTAGTGTATAGGAATGCCACAGATTTCTGTGTATTAATTTTGTTTGCTGAGTTCAGATATTAGATCTAGTAGTTTTGGAGTAGATTCTCTTGGGTTTTTTATGTACAATATCATGTCATGTGCAAACAGGGACAGTTTAGCTTCCTCCTTGCCTATCTGGATACCTTTTACTTCTTTGTGTTGTCTGATTACCATGGCTAGGCCCTCCAGTACTATGCTGAATAGATGTGGGTAAAGAGAGCATCCTTGTCTTGTTCCTAATCTTAAAGGAAAAGCTTTCAGCCTCTCACTGTTAAGTGTGATGTTGGCTGTGGGGTTATCATATGTGGCCTTTATTATGTTGAGGTACTTGCCTTCTATACTCACTGTGTTGAGAATTTTTATCATGAATGGATGTTTAATTTTGTCAAATGCTTTTTCATCATCTATGGAGATGATCATGTGGTTTTTGTTCTTTTTGTTGATGTGGTGGATGATTTTGATGGATTTTCAAATGTTGTACCATCCTTGCATCCTTGGAATAAATCCTAATTGACCCTGATGGATGATCTTTTTCATGTATTTTTGAATTCAGTGTGCAAATATTTTGTGAGTAATTTTGCATCTATGTTCAAGAGGGATATTGGTTTGTAATTTTCTTTTTTTGTGGTGTCTTTGCCTGGTTTTGATATTAGAGTGATGCTGGCCTCATAGAATGAATTTGGAAGTATTCCCTCTTCTACTCTTTGGAAAAATTTAAGGAGGATGGGTATTAGGTCTTCACTAAATATTTGATAAAATTCAGCAGCGAAGCCTTCTGGTCCAGGTGTTTTGTTCTTAGGTAGTTTTTTGATTAGCAGTTTGATTTTGTTGCTGGTAATTGGTCTGTTCAGATTTTCTGTTTCTTCCTTGGTCAGCCTTGGAAGGTTGTACTTTTCTAGAAAGTTGTTCATTTCTTCTGGGTTATCCAGTTTGTTAGCATATAATTTTTCATAGTATTCTCTAATAATTCTTTGTATTTCTGCAGTGTCCATAGTGAGTTTCCCTTTTGCATTTCTGACTCTGTTTTTATGTGTAGACTCTCTTTTTTTCATTGTAACTCTGGCTAGGGGTTTATCTATTGTGCTCATTTTCTCGAGGAACCAGCTCTTTGTTTCATAGATTCTTTCTATTGTTTTATTCTTCTCAATATTATTTATTTATGCTCTGATCTTTATTATGTCCCTCCTTCTTGTGACTTTGGGCCTCATTTGTTCTTTTTCTAGTTTCATTAATTGTGAGTTCAGACTGCTTATATGGGATTGTTCTTTCCTGAGGTAGGTCTGTATTGCAATATGCTTTCCTCTTAGCATGGCCTTGGCTGCATCCCACGGATTTTGCGGTGTTGAATTATTGCTGTCATTTGTCTCCATATATTGCTCGATCTCTGTTTTTATTTGGTTGTTGATCCATTGGTTATTTAGGAGCATGTTGTGAAGTCTCCATGTGTTTGTGGGATTTTTCATTTTCTTTGCATAATTTATTTCTAGTTTCATGCCTTTGTGGTCTGAGAAACTGCTTGCTACAATTTCAATCTTTTTGAATTTTCCGAGGTTCTTTTTGGGGCCTAGTGTATGACCTATTCTTGAAAATGTTCCATGTGCACTAGAGAAGAATGTGTATCATGCTGCTTTTGGGTGAAGACTTCTATATGTCTGTTAGGGCCATCTGTTCTAATGTTTTGTTCATTGCCTCTGTTTCCTTACTCATTTCTGTCTGGTTGATCTGTCCTTCAAAGTGAGTGGAGTGTTGAAGTGTCCTAGAATGAATGCATTGCATTCTATCTCCCATTTTATTTCAGTTAGCATTTCTTTCACATATGTAGGTGCCCCTGATTTGGGAGCACATGTATTTATAATGGTTATATCTTCTTGTTGGATTTTCCCCTTTTCATTATGTAATGTCCTACTTTGTCTCTTGTGACTTTCTTTTTTTTGAAGTCTATTTTGTCTGATAAAGTACTGCAACTTCTGCTTTTTTCTCTCTATTATAGTTGCATGAAATATCTTTTTCTATCCCTTCACTTTTAGTCTGTGTATGTTTTTGAATTTAAAGTGTGTCTCTTGTACGCAGCATTTAGATAGGTCTTTTTTTTCATCCATTCAGTGACTCTATGTCTTTTGACTGGTGCACTCAGTCCATTTACATTTAAGGTGATTAGCGATAGGTATGTACTTGTTGCCATTTCAGACTTTAGATTCGTGGTTACCGAAGGTTCAAGGTTGACTTCCTTACTATCTAAGAGTCTAACTTAACTAACTTAATATGCTATTGCAAACACAATGTAAGTTTTCTTTTATTTTTCTCCTCCTTTTCTTCCGCCTCCATTCTTTATATATTAGGTGTCATATTCTGTACTCTTTTTCTTTCCCTTGATTGACTTTGGGGATAGTTAATTTTATTTTGCATTTGCTACTAATTAACTGTTCTACTTTTTTTACTGTGGTTTTATTACCTCTGGTGACAGCTTTAAAACTTAGGAACACTTCCATCTATTGCAGTCCCTCCAAAATAGACTATAGAGATGGTCTGTGATAGCTAAATTCTCTCCACTTTTGCTTATCTGGAAATTGTTTAATCCCTCCTTCAAATTTAAATGATAATCTTGCTGGAAAAATATTTTTAGTTCCAGGCCCTTCTGTTTCATTGCATTAAATACATCATGCCACTCCCTTCTGGCCTGTAAGGTTTCTGTTGATGTTAGCCTGATGTGCTTTCCTTTGTATGTGATCTTATTTCTCTCTCTGGCTACTTTTCACATTCTCTCCTTATCCTTGATCTTTGCCATTTTAATTACTATATGTCTTGGTGTTGTCTTCTTTGATTCCCTTATGTTGGTAGATCAGTGAATCCATGGCCTGAGATACTGTCTCCTTCCACAGATTGGGGAAGTTTTCAGCAACTACCTCCTCAAAGACACTTTCTATCCCTTTATCTCTATCTTCTTCCTCTGGTACCCCTATAATGTGAATATTGTTCTATTGGGATTGGTCAAACAGTTCTCTCAATATTCTTTCACTCTTAGAGATCTTTTTTTCTCTCTGTGCCTCATCCCCTTTGTATTCCTCTTCTCTAGTATCTATTTCATTTATATTCCCCTCCACCATATCTAATCTGCTTTTAATACCCTCCATTGTGCTCTTCAATGATTGGATCTCTGACCGGAATTCATTCCTGAGTTCTTAAATATCTCTCCGTACCTCCATTAGCATGGTGATGATTTTTATTTTGTACTCCCTTTCAGGAAGAGTCATAAGTTCCATGTCATTTAAATCTTTCTCAAGACTTACATTAATTTTACACTGGACCAGGTTCCTTTGGCATTTCATATTTCTGTATGGAGCCTTCTAGTGTCCAGAATCCCTACTCTCTGGAGCTGCTCAGTCCCTGAAGCAATGTTGGGGGTTGCAGTGATGCGGTATTGGTGCCTTGGGGGAGGAAAGTGCTGTTTCCTGCTTTCCAACTGCTATGCCTGTCTCCAGTTCCTGATCCAGTGGTCCAAGCATACAGGTATATGTTTTTGTCCCAGAGCAGCCAGATATGGATCCCTGCTTTCCACAAGTGGGTGGAATCTCAGTCTATCTAGGAATTGTGTCTGTCTTAGCTTTACAACCCTGAAATCACATGAGTATCATGAAAGCACCATGAAATGTAGGTTTCTGCTCCCAGAGCAGATCTCCAGAGTTAGTTATTCAGCAGTCCCAGGTCTCCACTCCCTGCTTGCTAAGTTCATCTTCCTCCCACTCATGAGCTGAGGCAGGGGAAGATTTGGGTCCTGCTGGGCTACAGCTTTGGTACATTACCCTGTTTCATGACGTCTGTTCTTTTCTCTAGGTGTGAGCAGTCTGGCACAGTCCTCTTTCCTGTGGTTCTCTCGGGATTAGTTGTATTAATTATATTTTCATATTATATGTGGTTTTAGGAGGAATCCCCTGTCTCACCTCTCACACTGCCATCTTTAACCTATTATTTAATTTTTATTAAGGTAGTATTGGTATACACTGATATGAAGGTTTCACATGAAAAATAATGTGGTTACTACATTCACCCATGTTATAGAGACCCCCTTACCCCAGTCCTGTCACTTTCCACAAGTGTAATAACATTGCACAGAGTCACTGTTTGCCTTCTCTGTAGTATACTGTCTTCCCCATGATCCCCCCACACCATGTGTGCCAATCATAATACCCCTCAATCTCCTTCACCCTCCCTTGCCATCCTCTGTCCCCCACCCCTCCCCTTTGGTAACTGCTAGTCCCTTCTTGGAGTCTGTGAGTCTGCTGCTGTTTTGTTCCTTCAGTTTTACTTCATTGTTATACTCCACAAATGAGGGAAATCATCTGGTATTTGTCTTTCTCTGCCTGCCTTATTTCACTGAACATATTTTGTCCAGCTCCATCCATGTTGTTGCAAATGGTAGGATTTGTTTTCTACTTATGGTTGAATAATATTCCATTGTGTATATGTACCATATATTCTTTATCCATTCATCTACTGATGGACACTTAGGTTGCTTCCATTTCTTGGCTATTGTAAATAGTGCTGTGATAAACATATGGGTGCATATGTCTTTTTGAATCTGAGAACTTGTATTCTTTGGATAAATTCCTAGGAGTGGAATTCCTGGATGAAAGTGTATTTATATTTTTAGATTTTTGAGGAAACTCCATATTGCATTCCACAATGGTTGAACCAGCTTATATTCCCACCAGCAGTGTAGGAGGGTTCCCCTTTCTCTGCCTCCTCACTAGCATTTGTGGTTTTCTTAGTCTTTTCAATGCTGGCCATACTAACTGGTGTTAGGTGGTAGCACATTGTGATTTTTATTTGCATTTCCCTCATAATTAATAATGTGGAGAATCTTTTCATATGCCAGTTAGCCATCTGAATTTCTTCTTTGGAGAATTGTCTGTCCATATTCTCTGCCCACTTTTTAATTGGGTTATTTGCTTATTGGGAGTTGAGATGTGTGAGTTCTTTATATATTTTGGATGTTAACCTCTTGTCAGGTGTGTCCTTTACAAATATATTCTCCCATACTATAGGATGTCTTTTTGTTCTGCTGATGGTGTTCTTTGTTGTGCAGAAACTTTTAAGTTTGATGTAGTCCCATTTGTTCATTTTGCATATGTTTCCCTTGCTTGAGGAGTTGCGTTCATGAAAAAGTTGCTCATGATTACATTTAGGAGATTTTTGCCTATGTTTTCTTTTAAGAGTTTTATGGTTTCATGACTCAAATTCAGGTCTTTATCCATTTTGTGTTTACTTTTGTGTATGGGGTTAGACAATAATACAGTTTCAGTCTCTTGCATGTTGGCATCCAGTTTTGCCAACACCTGTTCTTGAAGAGGCTGTCATTTCCCCATTGTATGTTTATAGCTCCTTAATTGTATATTATTTGACATATATGCTTGGGTTTATATCTGTGCTCACTATCCTGTTCCGTTGGTCTATGGGTCTGTTCCTATGCCAGTACCAAATTATCTTGATTACTGTGGCTTTGTAGTAGAGCTTGAAGTCCAAGTGTGTAATGTCCCCAGATTTATTGTTCCTTCTCAGTATTGCTTTGCCTCTTCAGTGTCGTTTGTGGTTCCATATGAATTTTGGAATGATTTGCTCTGGGTCTTCGAAGAATGCTCTTTGTATTTTGATAGGAATTACACTCAATCTGTAGATTGCCTTTGTCAAAATGGCCATTTTTACAATATTAATTCTTCCTATTCATTAGAATGTGATGTATTTCCATTTATTGGTATTTTCTTTAATTTCTCTCATGAGGGTCTTGTAGTTTTCAGAGGATAGGTATTTCAGATCTTTAGTTAGGTTTGTTCCTAGGTATTTGATTCTTTTTGATGCAACTGTGAATGGATTTGTTTTCCTGATTTCTCTCTCTGCTAGTTCATCTTTACTGTATAGGAATGTCACAGATTTCTGTGTATTAATTTTGTATCCTGCAACTTTGCTGAATTCAGATATTAGATCTAGTAGTTTTGGAGTGTATTCTTTAGGGCTTTCTATGTACAGTATCATGTTATCTGTACTCCTTGTCAATTAATACATGTGGAACTTTATTTCTGGCCTGTCTATTCTACTCCGTTGTTCTGTATGTATGTTTTGATGCCGGGACTGTCTCTAGCTTTCTTGTTTAGTTTGAAATCAGGAAGTGAGATGCCCCCATATTATTATTTTTTCTGATTATTACTCTGCTTGTTTCATAGAAAACTATTAAAATCAATATTGAAATATTTAACTTTTTATTAAATAGTAAATGAAAATTTTTATTTAACATTATTCAATATTTAGTAATTAAATATTTTATATATTGTTAATAAAATCAATAAATATTAAACAGAAATAATTACAAAAATATAAAGCATGAATCATTTAAAAAGTACTGAGTATGAAAGATTTGTAAAATATATAAGGACTATTTAGAAAATTAGAAATTTTTTCTGAAAAGTAACATGAAATTATATGTAAGTAAAATAGAATAAACACATTTAAAGACCATCTTACAAGTGGTGAAATAGTCACAATACACATAACAGGATATACGTACATAGGTAACAAGATATATATACATAAGGAGTAGTAATTTGTGCTTAGTTTTAGAAAATATTGTCAGTAGAACAGGGTATTTGTACAAAAATGTCTGTATCACAGCTGAAGTTTGAGTTTAAAAGATTTATATATTTATAATAATAATTTTAGGGTCACTTAATAAGCTCAAGATAGTCATTATTTATAATAGTGAAATGTTTTCTAAGCAATCACAAAGTGTCATGTGTTAGAATTGATTTCAAATTGTGATGGAATGCACCAAAATGAAATACTGCGTCTTTTCCAAATGATACAATTTTCTAACTATTGAGTAGAAAGGTTTGTTTTAAATTGTCAAAATAATTGGAAAGCCATGACATAAATGATGCTTCATATTTGTGAATATGTCAGCTCATAAGAATATATTTCTGTTGGATTATATGGAAAGGTATAATAGACTGAGGATGGTTATTACCTTTAGCTTATTTTTTTATTTTTCTTATATTAATTTTTTAATAAGAAATAGGCTTTGCTTATGGTAAAAATATGTTACCGAAGAAGAAAAGGTATAATTGTATTCTCTTATAGTAATTAGCCACTATAGGTGTTATTGAAGAAAGGGAGTAAAAACTAGGCTTGCTCTTTCTCATTTGATTTATATTTTGTGTAAAGTACTTTGTTGGATAGCAGTGTGGAATCTTCAGTTCTCTGAGGACATTGTCCCCACTGCTGCCTGTTTCAGAGTCCTTGCCAAAATATTACACAAAAGATTCATAAATAACTTTGGATCCTAATTCATCTGGGACTTGAGTCCATATACAAGCCATGCAAACATTTCCTCATTCTTCTAACCCTCAGGATGTTCAAGTATAAACAAGCAACTGAAACTACCATGTCTGTAGTCTTTGAGAGACTTAGAAAATTATTTTCTTTTAGAAACAGTTTTATATGTTTTACCAAGATTAGAGAGATATGAATAGTTAATTGAATTGTGCTAAAAAGAAACAGGAGTTTATAACTTTGAGTTGACTGAAGGCTTTGATAGGGCTGGATTTGTATATCAACATGTATTAGGTCACCTAAAATAGGTGAAACAAAGGACTTCTGGAAGCAACCTCGAATTGGAAATCATCTGCTGCCGTAATTTAGATCCTTGCACTCTCTGAAATGTTTAGTTTTCTGTAAGACAAGAGAAGTAAACGTACATTAGTCAAACAATAGTGTTAATTTTTTTTCAAGATATTTAGGAGCAAGGACATTGCCTAAAGTTTCAAGACTATTGTAGGGCAGAGTTGTGTTACGACAGAAGAAAGGAGAGGTAAGTGGCCTGTATATGTTTCCTTTTCCATATCTTGTTTTGACTCAACTATTTAATTATTTTAATTACTGAATCTATAGTAACTATTCACTTAAATTATTGTTAGTTGTGTGATGTTCACATTCATGAGGGTGCCCTGCTCATCCTAAAACTTAAAACCATGGTCATCTTTTCATTCCTTTACCGAAACCTGAAAAGTCTTGGAGGTTTACTATGGGTAATAGGCTAGTGGTTGATACAGAGTATGTCCCACCTCTGAAGGAAAGGACTATTTTTAAAGTAATTAAGTGAAACATTCTCATAGCCAGTTAATTAGACATTCTATAACAAATGACTTTGTTATTCTTCAATTTACTTATGGGTTTAAGCAAACATTGGAGGTTGAAATCATTTTGGATGGAATTAGTGTACTTATGTGGCATCAATAAGTATCAACCGCAGAGCAGCTGATGGTCCTAACGCAGGATTTAAGAGTTTTAATCTGTGGTGTTAATACATTTCAGACAGGTGTATGAGGAGGTATGAATGGAATCCATAAACAAAGCTATTTCTATGAAATAAACCAGTGATGTCAAGTAAAACAATTTGCCTTTGCAGATATTACATACATGCTAAGTGTGTAGTCAGGCTATGGTGTGACTCAGGAGCCACTCAGAGCATTTCCTCCACCACACATAAAAGCCAACAAGAATCACCTAAAGTAGAGTAAGGGGTTCAGCAAAAGTAACAGTTGTTAGAGTAGTATTTTTGTTTTGTTTTGGTTTGGGTTTTTTTTGGTATCATTAATATACAATCACATAAGCAACATTGTGGTTATTGGATTCCCCCCATTATCAAGTCCCCACCACACACCTCATTACAGTCACTGTCCATTAGCTTTGGAAGATGCTATAGAGTCACTACATGTCTTCTCTGTGCTATACTGCCTTCCCCATCCCCCCTTACATTATGTGTGCTAATTTTAATGCCCCTTATTCTCCTTCTCTCTCCCTTCCCACCCACCTCCCCAAGTCCCTTACCCTTTGGCAACTGTCAGAGTAGTTTTAAAATTGAATCCACATTATAAACAAATCACTTATCTAGATGTGAGGTTATATAATACCTTGAAGTAACTCTATATCTCAGTCCACACTGCTCTGTGCTTATTACATTAAACAAATGAAAATCCTGTTTCCAACAAAATTTTTACACCCTCTAAGTAACATGGAGTGTGACAAAAACACATAGAAAGTTTTTAAAGTGGCCTGGGAGTTTTGGAAGTACTTCTCTGAAGAGTGTAAGTAGAAAACAGAGGAATGAATCACAAAGAGTCAGGTTTATGTCAGAATCAGCAAATGGATGAAGGGGGAGAGAGCAAATAAAACAATTAGAAAATATTTTTTTCCAGACAGGTAGTTCATGTAACATGAGTTGTTAAGGAGAACAGAGACTTCAACAGTATTAGTAGATGGATCTAGAGTCATCTTGTGTCAAAAATACACCTCATGTGTTTATAGTTCATTCAAGAAAAAAAGTGCTACAAGCAGATAGTGAAACTGGGTAAAATTTTGGTTATTGATAAGGGAAATATTCTTAAGGGAACAAATGTGTGATGAACGAATCCATTCCAAAGTGGGGATTAAAAGAATAGTGCACATTTAAAAATTATCAGAGAAAACAATGTTTTCCTTATACTATACTATTCAAAAAATCCATAAAACCTTTGATTTTTCCCAATACATGTCATGACCATTTAGTAGGCTATAAAATCAATTTAATGTTATTTGTATTTATTTTTAATGAGATACATTAGAACATATAACATCAGAGAGAAGGGCACCAAAGGATCAGTATTTTATTGTCATTTTTGTTCCCCGTATATGTGTGTAAGTATTTGTGTGGGTGTGAACTTGTATACCGGGTTGCAGTATGAAATGTCTATATTACCATATATTGTAGTAAAAATATTTGAAAACCAGGTTTCTGATCCATATGATGATATGCAATCAACAGAGCCAAGTAAAAAATATTTTTAAAATTCATTATTAAATAAAACAAAACACACCTAAAATACATGTGACTTTTCTGAAAAAAACCATAATAGGACAATTTTACCATCATATACTCAGAACTTACATCCTTTGATTTTACATGCAATTTGGGCAAAATTCAGCGCCCCTGGAATGAGAAACCACACATCTGTAACCAGTTTCATCCTTCTGGTATTGACAGATGACCCTCAGCTACAGATTCTGATTTTTATATTTCTACTGATCACCTACATGTTGAGTGTAACTGGAAACCTGAGCATCATCATCCTCACATTAGTGGATTCTCACCTTAAAACTGCGATGTACTATTTTCTTCAAAATTTCTCCTTCTTAGAAATCTCGTTCACATCTGCCTGCATTCCTAGATTCTTGTACAGCTTATCAACAGGTGACAGGACTATTACATATAATGCTTGCGTATGCCAACTTTTTTTTACATATGTTTTTGTAATAACAGAATTTTTTCTCCTGGCTGCCATGTCCTTTGATCGATATGTAGCCATGTGCAAACCCCTGCATTACATGACTATTGTGAAATTCACGGTCTGCAAAAGGCTCATCTTCTGCTGTTGGATAATTTCTTTATTGATCATATTGCCAGCACTTAGCTTGGGACTGGACCTGGAATACTGTGCCTCTAATGCCATTGACCACTTTGTCTGTGATGCTAACCCTATGCTGAAGATCTCATGCTCAGATACATGGCTCATAGAGCAGATGATCATCATCAACTCTGTGATGACTTTCCTCATAACTCTGCTGTGTGTGGTTCTGTCCTACATGTACATCATCAGGACAATTCTAAGACTTCCCTCTACCCAGCAGAGGACAAGAGCCGTTTCCACCTCTTCTTCCCACATTATCGTGGTTTCCATCACCTATGGAAGCTGCATATTTTTTTATATCAAACCTTCAGCAAAAGATGAAATGGCCATTAATAAGGGAGTAACAGTAGTTACTACTTCCATTTCCCCCATGCTGAACCCATTCATTTACACTCTGAGGAACAAACAAGTGAAACGAGCCTTGAATGACTTAGTCAAAAGATTTAAATTGCTGTGAAAGAATTAGGGTAATGTTGTTGTCAGTATCTCTAAACATATTTTCTTCAGTTTCTATATGATTTTGCCTTTTCCTGATCTAGATTTGGCCTTCCATTTGGTACCAGCCCTTGTCACATCACCCCTTTGAATTCCTTACAAAAAAGCTTCTTTCAGACGATAATTGTAATGAAGAAAAATGAGAATAGATGTTTCAGGAAATCTAAGCATGACTTCACTCCTAACATTTCCTTTCCAATTCTAAGAGGTTTGGGAAACTTATCTTAAAATATTAGTACAATAGTGAACACCATTCCTTTAAATAGAACACATACAAAAAGCAAACCAAAAACCTTACTTAAATAAGAGACTAATTTTGAAAAGAACAAATACTTGTTTATGTGTTATAAGAAAAATTTCATAAACTGAAGATATATTTTTAAATGAGGAATAAGTATAAGATGTAGGATTTGAAAGAAGCATTTACTAATGGAAAATCTTTGATATCACACAATGCACATATTTTATTGACTGGATGCTATCTAATATGAAAGTTATTTAAAATTTTCCAAAGGGTCATGAATTAAGTAACAATGAAGAGAGAAATGCACTTGTAATTTCTGTTAAAGATAAATCCTTCACTGAAGTTACATGAAATGTATTTATATTGGTGTCCCAATTAAATTGCTTAATCTTGTATGTAGAGTATTTTAGCAAACAGATGGCTGTAAGTCCAAGAAAACTAATATAGGGCTAGAAGAGTGATATATTAATAAGCCTTGACCAATTATATTAGGAAAGAACAAAAGAGAAATAGAATAAAATGTGAATACAAATATCAATGTGATGATATTCTTTTTTAAATGAAAAATATGTCAATTCAAGAGACCAATTTACACACCTAGTTATAATCCCTCAAGGAAACACCAGCATTTCATTATTCAGTACATTTTGTTCCAACTTCCTCTTCCATAATGCAACATAGTAAAATTTCGTTTGATCCTTTTTCTGTATTTCAGGACACTTCTCATTTCATGGACACTGTAGGCATGAATTTACCCCTCATTTTTCAACTTCCTAACCTCCAGTTTAGATGACATTCCCACAAGAATTTATTGCTGACCTTGTCTTATGATTCCACCAGCAGGACCCCAGGCCTGGGTTAGTCCGACTCATTCCCACTACTGTCATCACTTACCCGCTGCTTTCATTCCTTACCAAACTGCAATTGCATGTTTACTTCTCCTTCTTCTACTCTCAATGGCAAATACATTTGACAAGGTCTCCTCATAGGCCAAATTCTAGAAAGTTTTATGCCTGACACAGACAAATATTAGTTACTTAAAAGACAATTTTCCAATATGATGATTTGAAACTTCTGACAATGAAAAGTGAGAACTAATATGTGAGTAGAAAAGACACAGAAGTAACATTTGACATGAATGTGTGCATAACAGAGTGGGTAAAATTACAACATTTCCAGAATCTCTCATCCAGCTTTAGTGCATCTCCGTATCAACAGGTGTTTCCAAGGGCTGGAGAGAAGTAGTCCATCTGAACCAGAAAGGTTGGGGGGAGTATTTGCTCCCTTCTGATGCATCAGGAGAAAGAGAGACAGAAGTGGGATGAATGCTTGTAAGCAATAAATGGGTTTTAAACTTTATTTCTCCTTTTGACTGATTTCAGTTTCAAAGGTATTTTGCCCTGGTGTTTCCTCCCTGGAGTTACATCTGGCGGTAGTTGGCAGGACCTCTGAACCTGAAATCTGTCTCCACGAGTGTGACCCTTTGGTGGAGTGACCCTAGAGATAGTGAGGAGATGCCTAGAACCTCCAGTGTAGACAGTGGGAAGGCACCAGTGGCTGCAGTAGTAGAAGGTGCAGCTTCACCTGGGAAGCCCCTACCTGTGTCGCTTCCAATTGGGGAGCTCTTAGTGGGGGAATTGATCATGCATAAAGTACCTCCAAGAGGGTTTGGGCCTTCCCCAGAATTGGGGAAGGTTGGAGACATCAGATGCTGCAAAATTAGCTCACTGTAAGATAGAAGGTTGCTTAGAGGCCTGAGTGTCTTTGTAGCAGCTGGCATTGTAGGATCTTTGTTTGTCGAGATAGTGGAAAGGGTTATTGAGGAGAGAGACAGACTTTTGCATCGCTTGGAGGTGCTGGATGGTAACCTATGGGATGCCCTTAAAGAAGAGAGACCATTATTGAGACGATGGATCACGCTCCTGGGACAAGGAAGCAGAAGCCACATTGCAGAAGGTTGTTGTGGAGTAGAAGGAAGGAGCGGTGCCTTCAGCCCGGAGATGGTGGAGGAGCTGGAGCTGGGGAAGGGAAGAGGTGGTACAGAGGATGAAGAGGCGGGGCCAGGAGCTGATCTGCTGCCAAGGCCATCGCCTGAAGCATGAGCCTCTACTGTGTTAAAAGTACACGTAGCTGTAATTAAAAAAATTAAAGTCAAACAACCGCGGGCTCCTCAGTGGGAGGAGTCACCCCCTCCCCAGGTTGTGGAGCACCCAATGCTTCGCCCCTACACCAAGTATGAGCTCGGGGACATGAGCGTCCAGTACAGGCAGAAGCCAACGGAACCTCTGCCTGCATGGCTTTAATGTCTCTGGGATATGGGGGTGGAAAATATTGTCATGTCTGGTCCTGAAATGAGTAGACTGGCTTCCCTGATGACTCACTCTTCCCTCTGGCTACAGTTGCAAAGTGCCCATCATGCCTCAGGGAATTAGACACCTCTGGATTGGCAGACAGCTGCCATCAGGGCGGTTTGGCCTAATCAGGGTGATTTATCATACTTACCCACTAGCTGGAAAACATATGTAGAGCTCCAACAGGTAAGGCGGAAATTGGGCATGAAAACTATTGTCTGTAGTATGGACATCAAGACTTCAGAGAGGAGTTGTTCAAAGTGGGAATGAGAAATCTGGTGCTCCATACAGCTTCCACATCTTTCTTTGGGTTCCTAGTGACTACTCTTGCCACCCAGATAGGGCAACCCAAAGTGAGGCTACTTGAACTTTAGCAGATCTGGGGGAGATTGAAATAATAGGATCACAGAAGTAGGTATAGGCTATGACTGAAAGGACAGGTGCAAAAGACACATCGAGGACCCAGATGAGGGTTGATTTGATAATGGCTGGGGTCGTGAAAGAAAATTTTGATGGACAGCCCATAGGAACTTATTAGAACTGTGGCACCAATTAAAGCCTGAGCAGTGCATCTGGCTGCTGAGGTTCAGACACAGAAGCTGGAGTCACAGCCTCACATCTGGCCTGAGTCCCTGCAAAACTTCCTGGGGGAAAGTACTCAGAATTTGCTTGGGCCCTCACCCCACAGGAGGGCGACTGGGCATCATGGTTCGAGTCGGGGAGGCAAAGATCCCTATCTTGGGGGACATGGTGGGGAACAGAGGCCACATGTAGAATTAGCAATTCCTTGGTACCCTGAGTTATGAATGAAGTGTACAAAAATTGTACAATGTGTCTTGATGCTAGTGGACACAGGAACTGAGTGTTCTCTGATTTATAGCAATCCAGATCATTTTCCTAGAACTTCTGCTGTGATGGATGGCTATGGAAGTAAGCCAATTAGAGTGAAGAAAGTCCAAATCCCACTGGGGCTGGGGCATGTACCCCCAAAGGAGTGTGTACTGCGTACATTTCTCCCATCCTTGATTATACTTTGGTGGGAGATATCCTGCAGGGCCTGTGGCAACATCCCACTGCAGGTGAGTGCAGACTGAGGATGCATGTGGTGAAGGCCGTTCTGAGGGGACATGCAAGCATCCACCTGTAGCTCTGACTTCACATTTGCAAATGACAAATACTAAGCAGTATAAATTGCTTGGGGTGCACAAGGAAATTGGAGAAGCTCTACAAGAGTTGGAGAATCATAAAGCCCACTCATAGTCCTTTTAATTCCCCAGTCTGACCAGTAAAAAGTCCAGATTGCTCCTGACATATGACCATGGACTATAGGGAATTGACCATTATGGATACTCTCAATCATGAACTGGGAACGTATAATTATATTGTAGACCTGGCTAATGCTTTCTTCATTATTGACATAGCACAGAAAAGTCAGGAACAGTTTGCATTCATGTGGGAAGGCTGGCATTGGACATTGACTGTCCATGCACAGGGATTCCTCCACAGACCCACGATATGTCATGGACTTGTAGCTGCATGGAAGAAACCGCAAACAATGTGGTTGTATCACTACATGATCGCTCACATCTGATTCTCCTGCAGATTTAGAAGGGGCAGTTCCTAGACTGCTGCAACATCTACAAGAGAAAGGATGGGCTGTGAACAGCATCAAGGTTCAGGGACCTGGGTTGTCTGTAAATTCTTAGGGGTTGTCTGGCTTGTAAAATTAAAGTTATCCCAGGATCAGGCATAGACAAGGTTCAGGCTTTCCCTCCTCCTACAACTGTGGCAGTATTACAAGAGTTTTGGGGTCTCTTGGGCTACTGGAGATTATTTATCTTGCACTTGGCACAAATTCTGAACCCCTTATACTGGTTGGTACAAGACGACATCAGGTGAGACTAGGATGAAACATGTGCAGCTGATTTTATTGCTGCTGACTGAGCAGCAAAGCGGCCAAAGCCATAGAGGCCTTGCGTGTAATGGACTCATGAACATCATGTGAGTTAGATGCTCATGTAACCAAAGACCTTTATGGATTTGGTCTTTGGCAGCGACTTGAACATGCCAACCTATTGGATTCTGGTCAGAACTATGGAAAGGAGAAGATTACTGGTACACCTTGATAGAGAACAAACTGGCTGCTTTGTATCATGTCTTGCTGGCTATGGAACCAATCACTGGAAAAACTCCAGCTTAGGTAATAACCACCTATCCCATTGCAGGTTGGGTGGAAAATGGAACCAAAGGCCATTGAGTGGTGGGCACATTTGTTTGCTCTGGCCAAATGGGGTGCATACTTACAGCAGCATAGTGCTCTGTCTTCCAGCCCCGTAAGTGGAAAACTCCAGTGAGTAATGGGGCCAGAGAAATACAGTATTGGAAAGCAGTAAAAACTTGCCTTTGAGCCATTGGTAGCCAAGAGTCCTTATCAAGACAGAAAAGCCCCTATACCTGAAGATGCTGGTTATACAGATAACTCAAGTTGTGGGCAGCCCCCGAAGTGGAGGGCTGTGACTTCCCATCCTAAGACTGAGACAATATGGATGGAGGATGGAGACGGCAAGAGCAGTCAATGGGTTGAGTTGTGGGCGATATGGCTCGCAATCACCCATGAGCCCTACACTATGGTTCTCTGCAATGACAGCTAGGCCATCCATCAGGGCTTGACCCTGTGGCTACTAACATGGTACCATGCCATCTGGATGGTTGGTCACCAGCCCCACTGGGATCAAGAGTAGTGGCAAGACCTATGGGCCTCTGGTCAGACTAGGACAGTTACTATACAGCACATGATTTGCCATTTGCCTTTGGTATCCCCAGGGAATGACAAAGCAGACTTATCATTACTGGTCTGCTGGCTAGAAGGAAAGCCTACCTCTGAGGTAGTTCACTGGTTACATCAGAATCTGTTACACACAGGGCAGAATACAATGTTAGCTGTAGTCTGTCTTTGGGGCATGCTTCTGACCTTTTAGGAAGTCAGCAGAGCCCAGAAGGAATGCCTTGTGTGCTCTAAGAGGGACTCACACTGAGTCCTGCAGCAACATGGGACAGCATTAAAGTGGATGATACCACTTGTCAGGTGACAGTAGATTATATTGGGCCCCTGCCAATATCAGAAGGATATTGGTATACCGTGACTTGTGTTGATGCAGCTACTGGACTATTCTTTTCTTTTCCTGCACATCTTGCAGATAAGAAGTGACCAAAACATACCTAGAATGTCTCTTTGCAGCCTGTGGCCGACTGCAGGTGATTAAGTGTTATCAAGGCATCCATTCTACTGGACGTGCAGTACAAGAATGGGTTCAGCAATTAGGAATAAAATAGAAGTTTCATGTACCACATAACCCTATTGGGGAAGGCATGATAGAGAGGTACGATGGTTTGTAGAAATCTGGTCTGAAGTCAGACACCAATAGTCTTTCAGCAGGTCTTGTCATCTTGCTTATGGACAGGCGGTGCTACAGCATTTGGGTGAGAATCCCTCAAGGAGAGCCTTGAGTCCTGTGGACATACGAACACACATTGTTGTCCGTCCTATACAGTTGTATATGAAAACCAAAAAGGAGTTATTGCAGCCAGGATATGGCCAGTGGGGCAAAATCCTCCTGCCAGGCCCATCTGCTTTTAACCTTGGAGGCTCTGTAGAGTGGGCGTGATCCTGGAGATTTTGACTCATGGACCAGTGATGGCTGTTCCTTCTGCTACCTTTGGAAAAAGGTCTGGAAGCTGGACTTCTCTGTGTTCCTGGAGTAAAAGCAGAGTGTTCCACAATGATCAGAGTACTGTTCCCAGAATGACTGGGAGGTAAGGGAATCTTGTGGGGAAGTTTTCTTTTATATAAATGGACAATAAACATATATCCTGCAGCAATATATACTGACCAACCTGTAACTCCCACAGTGATGGGGGAGCAGGTCTGTAAACCAGACCAGGATGAGATCCCATTGCTGCCACTGTGCCATCACAGGACCACTCTCTTGCATGCCTAATGCCTGATGGATAAGATTTGCATATTCTGGTGTTATTGAATCATGTATTTTATTGCCCTTAGTGTTAATTTCTTCTATAATATCTGTGGCTTTGACCCTCCCCATTTCCCCAGTTGCCACCTTATGACAGCTCTGAACTCCCTACTTACTGGCTTCCTGTGGAATGGGCAAGCTAAGAACTTAATGTGCATAGGACTTTGAACCTTGGTAAATTCTCTGGATTGAGGATTATCATGATTTGTTTGCTGTTGTTGTTGTATGTTATTAGTCTGGTTCCAGTACTCCTGTTTTCTTGAACAGCTCCCATCGCAGAAGATGGGTAGTGAGTAGATCGTGAGGTGAAGTTTCTGAAGGGTGGCATGTAGATAAAAGTGCAATACTTCCAGAATCTCCCGCCAGTCCTTAGTGTGCCTCCATGTCAACAGGTAATTACAAGGAGCTGTTGGCGGCCAGGGCCTATCTGGACTGGAAACGTTTGGTTGGGTCCTTTTACAATGGGGTTTTGATAGATAGAAGAGAGCAGGGGTAGACAAAAGCTTGAAAGCAATAAATGGGTTTCTCCCACTGTATTTCTCCCTTTGTTTGATTTTGGCTTCAAAGGTTATTTGCCCTGTGCTGGGAGCATATTTTTCTCCCCAGAGTAACCAGGGGTCACAGAGATTGACAGGCTTGGAGAAACAGTCAGGGGCATATTCACATGGGTCTGTGGGTCTGTTTCCATGCTTCCTGTCTTATCCTTTGGTCTACTTTCCATACTACCACCAATAAAATTTTGTTCTTTTTCAGGAGTGTTTTTCTAGACATCGTATTCTGCATTGCCAAACAAATTTTAGAATCATACTTTTACTTTACAGAAACATAGTTTGCTAGTATTTTGATGGACTTTTTGAAATGGATTGACTGATTAACCAAATCAATGCAACAATTGGTCAGTGTGCAATTTACATTTGTAGAGTATAGAGCCTTCCAATCTATTAACATGGTATCCCTGTTCACTCATTTAGTTATTCTTTAACTTCTTTCAATATCTTATAGTTTTACTTTTGAGTGCATATTTGTCTGTGCACTTAGAATTATTGCAAGGACAAATTAAATTTATTTATGAGAATTCATTGGTTTTGAATGATATTATAAAGGAAATGATTGCAAATACTTATCTTCTAATTTCTCACCTTCAGTATATAGGAGCAAAATTGATTATTGTGTATTGACTTGTTGTCCATGAACTTTAAGTTGCCTAATAAATTCTAAAACTTTTTCTTAGATTATTTTGGATTTTCGACACAGACATAAATTCTTTTCTAAATTAACAACTTTATGCATTAAAAAATTTCTTATATCTATTATCCTTTTCTGTTAATTGTTCTATCTAGATCCTCTAATATAATATTGAGCAAAAATGATGTATCAAATGTCATTTTCTTATTACAGACACAGATGTATACTATCAACATTCAACATTGAGCATGATGTTTGCTCAGCATTTGTGGGTATATAAACAGTTTATCAGATTAGAGAAGTTCTCTTCTTTTTGATGGATTATCAAATATAGATATGGAATTTTATACATTTTAAAATCAACTGAGAGACTCATAGGATTTTATTCATATTCCGTGAATGTGATGACTTTATTAATTATTTTCAAATATCAAACCAGCCTATAATCTCAGGAATTAATAGAAGTATATGTTGGTTTACCATCCTTTCTGTATTGCACTAGACCTATGTTGTTAACATTTATTTGGGACATTTGTCCCAAGAGAGATTATTCTGAAATATTCCTTCAATGTATTGTGTGACAGAGTATTATTGAAAAACAGCATCATTGAGATATAGTTCATATACCATACATTTTATCCAGTTAAAATGTATGATATAATGGTTTTTAGTATATTCATATATATGTGCCACCATCACCATAGTCCATTTTAGGATATTTCCATCACTTCCAATTAGGCCCCCATTTTAGCTTTTATGTCCAACATCTGTCCCCTTCCCATCCTTAAGCAATCACTAATCTGATTTTTGTCTTTATATATTTCCCTATTCTGAGGTTTCATATGAATGAAATTATATGATATTTTTTCTTTGTGACAGGCTTCTGTCACTCAACACAATGTTTCCAAAATTCATCCAAGTCATAGCTTGTATTAGTTCTTCATTTTCATGGCCTATATCATTCATCAGAGTATTAAATATAACCAGTCATGCAGAGATTGCCATATTGACTATAGTACAGGTACAGGCATATGCTGAAATAGGACCCTTTTGAAATATAAATGTATATGAATATAGCACATTTAATGTATTCATTCATCCACTGATAGTCATTTGGTTCTTTTCTACATTTTTGTTTTTGTGGATAATGCTTCCATAAACACTTGTATATGGGTTTTTGTGTGGATATATATTTTCATTTCTCTTGGGTATATGTTTAGGAATGGAATTGTGGTGAATAGAGTCATATTATACTCTACATTTAATCTTTTGTGTAAATGCAAGACTTTTCCAGCATGGCTGCACCATTTTACATTCCCACCAGCAATGTATGATCATTCGTATTTCCCCAGAACTTTGTCAGTACTAGTTATAACTGACTTTTTTATTCTATCCATCCTATTGGCTGTGAAGAGGTATCTCGTTCCATTGATTTATTTTTCCATGATGATTAATAATATTCAACACTTTTTTGTGTGTTTACTGGTCATTTGGATATCTTTTTTGGATGAAGGATAACATTATTAGCTATAATGTACATTAAACCACATATAAATATATGTATAAATATACATATCATGTATACAGATCAATGTATGCTTAGTGAATTTTCACAAAGTGAATGCGTCCTTGTAACCATAGTCAGAATAAGGATAAATTATTATAAAAGAATCCCCTTCCATACCAAAGAATACTTATGTGTTCAAAGGTGACAAGAGTCTTGACCTTAACAGTTGCAATAATTATTTGTAACTTTTCTTGTGTTTATATAAGTTGAATCACAAAGTTTCTGGGTTTTTTTGCATCTAAACTTATATTTGTGAGCTTATACATATTGTTTTATTAAGTCATTGACCGTTTTCATTGCATAAATATATAACAATTCATACTTTTACTACTCAAGATCAGTATGGTGATTCCAGTTTGGTGGTATTTATAAGGAATGCTGCTATGCACATTTTTCATACTTCATTTGTTGGTGGTATTTATTAGCAATGTTGCTATGCACATTTTTATTCTTCATTTGAGGGACATATAAATATTTCTCTTGTTTCACTATTATATACCTAGGAATGCTATTATTGTATCAAGAATAATGAATTAGGTTGATTCCTTTCCTGGCTATTATGAATAATGCTGCAGTAAGCATGGGAGTGCGTGGGTCCCTTCAGCACCTGTTTTCATTCCCTTTGTCTATGTCCCAAAGTGGATTGATGGATCAGAAGGCACTCTGTTTTTAGTTTTCTGAGGAAATTCCATACTGTTTTCCAAAATGGCGACCAATTTTCATTCCCACAGAGAATGTAGGAGGGTTCCTATTATTTGGCATCCTCACCAACATGTATTACCTATTGTTTTCTTGATGATAGCCATTCTAACAGGTGGTAACTGATAGTTCATTGTGGTTTTGATTTGCATTTTCTGGTTATTTATGATGATCGTATTTTCATATACCTGTTCTCCATGTGGATGACTTCTTTTAAAAATGCCTGGTTAGTTCAACTGTTTATTTTTTAAATCAGGTTTTCATTTTGTTGTTGCTATTAAGTTGTATGTGTTTCCTACATGTTTTGCATTTTTAGAGATCCCTCAATACAGTTTATCTGGTATGGTTTGCAAAAATGTTCTCCTGTTTGGTGGTTTGCCTTATCAGTTTGTTGATGGTTTCCTTCTGAGCAAAATTTTCATAGTTTGATGTTGTCCTCCTTATTGATTTTTGCTTTTGTCATTTGTGGTTTTGTGTCATATCCAATATATTATTCCCAAGACTAATGTAAAGGAGGTTCTGCACTATTCTGTCTTCTAGGAGCTTTATAATTTCAAGTCTTATGTTCCCATACTTAATTCATTTCCGGTTAATTTTCATGAGCTGTGGAAGAGTGGAGTCCAATTCTATTTTCCTGTATGTGGTCATCCAGTTTCCCAACACCATTATTGTAAATATTCCTTTCTCCAATAAGTGTTCTTGGGTTCCTTGTCAAATAATATATGTGGAGGTTTATTTCTGGGCTGTCTATTCTCCTGCATTGGTATATGTGCCTGTTTTTATGCCAGAACCATAGTGTTTCAACTGTAGCTTTGTAAGATAGTTTGAAATCAGGAAGTGTGATACCTTCAGATTTGTTCTTTTATCTAGTTATTACTCTGGTTCATAGAAAGCTATGAAAATCAATATTAAAATAACTTTTTGTTCAATTTCAATAAATGTTAAACAAAAATTGTATAAATATTAAATATTTATTAAATTAATTATTTGATATTAATGAAATTAATAAATATTAAACAAAAATAATTTCAAATATAAATAACAGGACTCATTTAAAAAGTATGAAGCTGGGGGGTAGCCAAGATGGCAGCGTTTGTACAGCAGCAGAAATCTACTCCCAAAACCACATATATTTATGAAAATATAACAAAGACAACTCTCCCTAGAATAGAGACCAGAGGACACAGGACAACATCCAGACCACATCCACTCCTGCGAGAACCCAGCGCCTTGCGAAGGGGGTAAGATACAAGCCCAAGCCTGGCGGGACCTGAGCGCCTCTCCCCCCAGCTCCAAGCGGGAGGAGAGGAGTCGGAGCGGAGAGGGAGAGGGAGCCCAGGACTGCTGAACACCAAGCCCCAGCCATCTGGACGAGAGCGCAGACACAGTGCATACGTGGGATCCTGGATACTAGGGAAAGAGGGGAGCAAGACTGGTAAGCAGGTCCGTGAGGCCGGTGCTGGAGAACAAAGAAAAGCGAGTGGCATTTTGTTTTTTTCTTTGGCGAGTGCATTTTGGAAGTCTTAAAGGGACAGGTACACCACTAGGGAAACAGGGCAGCAAGACCGGTGAGTGGATCCCTGAGGCCGGCGCCTGATGACAAAGATAAGTGAGTGGATTTTTTTTTTTACATTATTTATTTAATTTTTGTTGTTGTTGTTTTGTTTTGGCGATTGCTTTTTGGAAGTCTTAAAGGGACAGGGCGGGACACTTAGTCCAGAAGCATGGAATCTGGGGATCTCCGGGGACTCTAAACCCCTGGGTAGCAGGGAGCACGGAGACACCTCATAGAGATAAATAGCCTCCCATGCGCTCCCCCTCCAACGTGGCTCCACGATTTTGGAGTTGCAGCCCGAGCCAGGCCGCACCCACAGCAACAGCAGAGATAAACTCCATAGCTGCCAGGCAGGAATCAGAAGCCCTGTCTGAGAGCAGCTGCCCAGCAAAAGCCACTAGAGGTCGCTGTTCTCCCAGGAGAGGAAGGCCACAAACCAACAAGAAGGGAAGTTCTTCCAGCCGTCACTCATCCCAGCTCTGCAAACTGTTCCTATCACCATGAAAAGGCAAAATTACAGGCAAACCAAGATCACAGAGACAACACCAGAGAAGGAGACAGACCTAACCAGTCTCCCTGAAAAAGAACTCAAAATAAAAATCATAAACATGCTGATGGAGATGCAGAGGAATAAGCAAGAGCAAAGGGATAAAGTCTGGAGGGAGATCACAGATGCCAGGAAGGAGATCACAGAAGTGAAACAAACTCTGGAAGGATTTATAAGCAGAATGGATAGGATGCAAGAGGCCATTGATGGAATTGAAACCAGAGAACAGGAACACATAGAAGCTGACATAGAGAGAGATAAAAGGATCCCCAAGAATGAAAAAATATTAAGAGAACTGTGTGACTAATCCATAAGAAACAATACCTGTATTGTAGGGGTATTAGAAGAAGAAAAGAGAGAAAAAGGGATAGAAAGTGTCTTAGAAGAAATAATTGCTGAAAACTTCCCAAAACTGGGGGAGGAAATAATCGAACAGACCACAGAAATACACAGAATCCCCAACAAAAAGGACCCAAGGAGGACAACACCAAGACACAGAATAAATAAAATGGCAAAGATCAAGGACAAGGAAAGAGTTTTAAAGGCAGCTAGAGAGAAAAAGGTCACCTATAAAGGAAAACCACTCAGGCTATAACCAGACTTCTCGATAGAAACCTTAAAGGCCAGAAGAGAATGGCATGATATATTTAATGCAATGAAAAAGAAGGGCCTTGAACCAAGGATACTGTATCCAGCACAATTATCATTTAAATATGATGGAGGGATTAAACAATTCCCAGAAAGCAAAAGCTGAGGGAATTTGCCTCCCACAAACCACCTCTACAGGGCATCTTACAGGGACTGATCAAGATGGGAGCACTCCTAAAAAGAGCACAGAACAAAACACCCAACATATGAAGAATGGAGGAGGAGGAATAAGAAGGGAGAGAAGAAAAGAATCTCCAGACAGTGTATATAACAGCTCAATAAGTGAGCTAAGTTAGGCAGTAAGATACTAAAGAGGCTAACCTTGAACCTTTGCTAACCAAGAATTTAAAGCCTGCAATGGCAATAAGTACATATCTTTCAGAAGTCACCCTAAATGTAAATGGACTGAATGCACCAATCAAAAGACACAGAGTAATAGAATGGATAAAAAAGCAAGACCCACCCATATGCTGCTTAAAAGAAACTCACCTTAAACCCAAAGACATGCACAGACTAAAAGTCAAGGGATGGGAAAACATATTTCAGGCAAACAGCGAGAAGGAAGCAGGGGTTGCAGTACTAATATCAGACAAAATAGACTTCAAAACAAAGAAAGTAACAAGAGATAAAGAAGGACACTACATAATGATAAAGGGCTCAGTCCAACAAGAGGATATAACCATTCTAAATATATATGCACCCAACACACGAGCACCAGCATATGTGAAACAAATACTAACAGAAGTAAAGGGGTAAATAGACTGCAATGCATTCATTCTAGGAGACTTCAACACACCACTCACCCCAAAGGATAGATCCACTGGGCAGAAAATAAGAAAGGACACGGAAGCACTGAACAACACAGTAGAGCAGATGGACCTAATAGATATCTATAGCACTCTGCATCCAAAAGCAACAGGATATACATTCTTCTCAAGTGCACATGGAACATTCTCCAGAATAGACCATATACTAGGGAAAAAAAAGGGCCTCAGAAAATTCCAAAAGATTGAAATCCTACCAACCAACTTTTCAGAGCACAAAGGCATAAAACTAGAAATAAACTGTACAAAGAAAGCAAAGAGGCTCACAAACACATGGAAGCTTAACAACACGCTCCTAAATAATCAATGGATCAATGAAAAAATAAAAATGGAGATCCAGCAATATATGGAAACAAATGACAACAACAAAACTAAGCCCCAACTTCTGTGGGACACAGCAAAAGCAGTCTTAAGAGGAAAGTATATAGCAATCCAAGCATATTTAAAAAAGGAAGAACAATCCCAAATGAGTGGTCTAATGTCACAATTATCGAAATTGGAAAAAGAAGAACAAATGAGGCCTAAGGTCAGCAGAAGGAGGGACATAATAAAGATCAGAGAAGAAATAAAAAAAATTGAGAAGAATAAAACAATAGCAAAAACCAATGAATCCAAGAACTAGTTCTTCGAGAAAATAAACAAAATAGATAAGCCTCTAGTCAGACTTAT
This sequence comes from Manis pentadactyla, assembly GCF_030020395.1. Classification (NCBI taxonomy): domain Eukaryota; kingdom Metazoa; phylum Chordata; class Mammalia; order Pholidota; family Manidae; genus Manis; species Manis pentadactyla. The sequence continues at coordinate 41,628,348 of NC_080028.1, forward strand.
TAAGAAGAAAAGAAAGTCAACACAAATCAACAGTATCAGAAACGAGAAAGGAAAAATCACGACGGACCCCACAGAAATATAAAGAATTATTAGAGAATACTATGAAAACCTATATGCTAACAAGCTGGGAAACCTAGGAGAAATGGACAACTTCCTAGAAAAATACAACCTCCCAAGACTGACACAGAAAGAAACAGAAAATCTAAACAGACCAATTACCAGCAACGAAATTGAAGTGGTAATCAAAAAACTACCAAAAAACAAAACGCCCAGGTCAGATGGATTCACCTCGGAATTTTATCAGACATACAGGGAAGACATAATACCCATTCTCCTTAGAGTTTTCCAAAAAATAGAGGAGGAAGGGATATGCCCAAACCCATTCTATGAAGCTAACATCACCCTAATACCAAAACCAGGCAAAGACCCCACCAAAAAAGAAAACTACAGACCAATATCCCTGATGAACGTAGATGCAAAAATACTCAACAAAATATTAGCAAACAGAATTCAAAAATACATCAAAAGGATCATAAACCATGACCAAGTGGGATTCATCCCAGGGATGCAAGGAAGGTACAACATTCAAAAGTCCATCAACATCATCCACCACATCAACAAAAAGAAAGACAAAAAAAACATGATCATCTCCATAGACGCTGAAAAAGCATTTGACAAAGTTCAACATCCATTCATGATAAAAACTCTCAGCAAAATGGGAATAGAGGGCAAGTACCTCAACATAATAAAGGCCATCTATGATAAACCCACAGCCAACATTATATTGAACAGAAGAAGCTGAAAATATTTTATCTGAGATCAGGAACTAGACAAGGATGCCCACTCTCTCCACTGTTATTTAACATAGTACTGGAGGTCCTAGCCACGGAAATCAGACAAAACAAAGAAATACAAGGAATCCAGATGGGTAAAGAAGAAGTTAAAATGTCACTATTTGCAGATGACATGATACTGTACATAAAAAACCCTAAAGACACAACCCAAAACTACCAGAACTGATATCGGAATACAGCAAAGTTGCAGGATACAAAATCAACACACAGAAATCTGTGGCTTTCCTATATAGTAACAATGAACCAACAGAAAGAGAAATCAGGAAAACAACTCTATTCACAATTGCATCAAAAAAAATAAAATACCTATGAATAAACCTAACTAAAGAAGTGAAAGACTTACACTCTCAAAACTACAAGTAACTCTTAAGAGAAATTAAAGGGGACACTAACAGATGGAAACACATCCCACGCTCATGGCTTGGAAGAATTAATATCGTCAAAATGGCCATCCTGCCCAAAGCAGTATACAGATTGGATGCAATCCCTATGAAACTACCAGCAACATTCTTCAATGAACTGGAACAAATAATTCAAAAATTCATATGGAAACACCAAAGATCCCGAATAGCCAAAGCAATCCTGAGAAAGAAGAATAAAGTAGGGGGGATCTCACTCCTCAACATCAAGCTCTACTATATAGCCATATTAATCAAGACAATTTGGTACTGGCACAAGAGCAGAGACACAGACCAATGGAACAGACTAGAGAATCCAGACATTAACCCAGACATATATGGTCAATTAATATTTGATAAAGGAGCCATGGACATACAATGGCGAAATGACGGTCTCTTCAACAGATGGTGCTGGCAAAACTGTACAGCTACCTGTAGGAGAATGAAACTGGAACGTTGTCTAACCCCATATACAAAAGTAAACTCAAAATGGATCAAAGAACTGAATGTAAGTCATGGTACCATTAAACTCTTGGAATAAAAAAATAGGCAAAAACCTCTAAGACAAAAACATGTGTGACCTCTTCTTGAACATATCTCCCTGGGCAAGGAAAACAACAGCAAAAATGAATAAGTGGAACTATATTAAGCTGAAAAGCTTCTGTACAGTAAATGACACCACCAATAGAACAAAAAGGAACCCTACAGTATGGGAGAATATATTTGAAAATGACACATCCGATAAAGGCTTGACATCCAGAATATATAAAGAGCTCAACCGCTTCAACAACCAAAAAACAAATAACCCAATTAAAAAATGGGCAGACGAACTGAACAGACAGTTCCCCAAAAAAGAAATACAGATGGCCAACAGACACATGAAAAGATGCTCCACATCGCTAATTATCAGAGAAATGCAAATTAAAACTACAATGAGGTATCACCTCACACCAGTAAGAATGGCTGCCATCCAAAAGACAAACAACAACAAATGTTGGCGAGGCTGTGGAGAAAGGGGAACCCTCCGACACTGCTGGTGGGAAGGTAAGTTAGTTCAACCATTGTGGAAAGCAGTATGGAGGTATATCAAAAGCTCAAAACAGACTTACCATTTGAACCAGGAATTGCACTCTTAGGAATTTACCCTAAGAATGTAGCAATCAAGTATGAGAAATATCAGTACACCCCTATGTTTATCACAGCACTTTACAATAGCCAAGAATTGGAAGTAATCTAAATGTCCATCTATAGATGAATGGATAAAGAAGATGTGGTACATATACACAATGGAATACTACTCAGCCATAAGAAAAGGGCAAATCCAACCATTTGCAGCAACATGGATGGAGCTGGAGGATATTATGCTCAGTGAATCAAGCCAAGTGGAGAAAGAGAAATACCAAATGATTTCACTTATCTGTGGAATATAAGAACAAAGGAAAAACTGAAGGAACAAAACAGCAGCAGAATCACAGAACTCAAGAATGGACTAACAGATACCAAAGAGAAAGGGACTGGGGAGGATGGGTGGGTAGGGAGGGATAAGGGGGGGGGAGAAGTAGGGGGGTATCAAGATTAGCATGCATAACGGGGTAGGAGAAAAGGGAGGGCTGTACAACACAGAGAAGGCAAGTAGTGATTCTACAACATTTTGCTATGCTGATGGACAGTGACTGTAAAGGGATTTAAAGGGGAGACCTGGTATAGGGGAGAGCCTAGTAAACATAATATTCATCATGTAAGTGTAGATTAGTGATACCAAAAACAAAACAAAACTAAACTAAACAAATCAAAAAGGGCAGTTCCTGTGTGGTAACCTCCAATGAGTTCTACACAAGGGTATAAAGGGCATATAAAAGTGTAGGCAAAGGGTCTGTTTGTGTTTATACAGAGGATCAAAGCCTAATTGGGCTACCCCGAAAATGAACTAAGATACGATATGAAAGAGAACTTCCAACATCAGCACTCTCTGGAAGACTCATGCCAGAAGATGATCATCAAAAAACCCCAGCAAAGGTCCATGCACTGCTACAGCTGTAGATGCACTCATCCCACCAGCTCCTAGACTTGCCATGGGAATGAAGGAGACATGTAAGCTGGCCCGTGCATACATTAAAACAACAAATTTGACTGGATCTATACTGTTGGAACTCAACCAAGAATTAGGAGAAATGCAAATTGTAGCGCTCCAAAATCTTACAACTACAGACTATTTACTGTTAAAAGAACATAAGGGATGTGAACATTCCCCAGGAATGGGTTGTTTTAATTTGTCTGATTTCTCTCAAACTGTTCAAGTTCAGATGGACAATATCCACCATATCATAGATAAGTTTTCACAAATGCCTAAGGTGCCTAACTGGTTTTCTTTGTTTCACTGGAGATGGCTGGTAATTACAGGTATGCTTTGGTTATGTAACTATACTCCTATTATGTTAATGTGTGTGCGCAATTTAAGTAGTAGCTTAAAACCTATACATGCTGAAGTTACTCTACAAGAAGATATGTCAAAGAAATAATCAATCTTCCCATGTTTTCTTCCGCCTGCTACTTCTATAGCTTTTCTTCTTCCTTCCTAATTACAACCCTTAAATAGAATTCGTGCCTCATATCAAATTTACCAAGTATCATAATTCTTCCAAGTGGTAAAGATACCTTAAGACAAATGCTGGGCATAGAAGCTACAGGGCATAAATATGCAAAGAAATAAAAAGCTAATCATTTCAAACAATAAGTCTTCTCTCTCACTTACCAACTTTACATTTCCCTGTATGGCCCCGGAAGATGACTGGTTAGCTAGAGATGGGTAAGATTCCTCAAGGGAGGAACAACCTAAGACAGGCACAGTCGCAGGGGGGTCATCATGTGAGAAATTGGGGATCAACAGAGGTGAGGCTTAGAACCTCACCCCCCACTGTTCTGAGAGAAATCTTCTGCATACGTGGATGTTTTATTGCCCTTGTCTAGCTTGGATTAACACATAGTCTACAGGCACACAGCTGATCATCTACATTTGCTCTCTTACAACACTAAACTATGTTTTCTACCTTTATCTTGTATCTACCTACCACTTCAGCATTTTATAAAAAATAATAATAATAAAGAGAGAAATGTGGTATCCACATATAAATCAAGTATAAAAATCAAATGAGTATTCATATTTGAACTGACTGTTTATAGTTCATAATGCATGAGCAAAACCGAAAGTTTCTGTGATGACTGCCCTTGTACTGTTCACTATGTAACTTATTCACTATGTAAGAATTTGTTCTCCATGTAAGAACTTGTTTGTTATGCCTCAGAAGATTGGAGACTGACGAAAATTAGGCTTGGGGTGGATTAATGATTGTGCAATGAGCATTGACTCCCCTATACAGAATTTTATTGTTGTTAACAACTATTTGATCAATAAATATGAGAGATGCCCTCGCACAAAAAAAATAAAAAAGAAAAGAAAATGTACACACTTCCAATTGTAAAATAAATAAGCAACCGGGATGTGATGTGTAGCATAAGGAATATAGTCAAAATATTGTAACAACTTGGTATGGTGATAGCTGGTATCTAGAATTATCATGTATATAAATGTTGAATAACTATGTTGTACACCTGGAACTAATGTAATGTAATACTGTGTGTCAATTACCCTTCAATAAAAAATAATTATCTACAAAAAAAAACAAAAAAAAAAGAAACAAACAAAGGGACCATGGCAATACCAGAGTATCCAATAGTAGCTTCCAATACACAGTTTCCTCATTTATTGTGGTTTCCTTGCTTTGTTATTTATCTCTATCTCATTTCGAGCTGTATTTTCAAGAAGCTTGGTTTCAAAGAATTTTATTTTCTTTATAGTCTTCAGTATAGATTATTTTCACTTCACTTATTTTCCTGTTGATACCTGGAAAATCTGAGCCAATTCTACAGCCTTTCTCTTTTATATTTGAATTCTTGTTAGTCAAGAATATAAATATATTTAATTAAAATATATTGAATGCAGCATGCCATGTAAAGGTTATTATCATTGTTTACTTGCACTTAATTACAATCTACATAAAATAATATTCATTTATGTTTTTGAAATACTACCAATTTTTGTGTGTACTCTACTGAATGAATAAAAAGAAAATTGTGGTAGAGTTAACCATTAGTAGTGTTGATGCTCAACTTAGAGAGTGTTTGTCTATTAAAAAGAAAAGATCATAGTGTTAAAATACATCCAAAGAATCTGGTTGTTTTCTTTTACTGCATTGTTAACATTTAGAAGTATTTCAATTGTAGATAAAAAATGGTTTTTCTCATTACCTTATTTAAAAAAATAACAATGAAATACCATGCTTATTAGGTGTTTCCATTCTCAAAAAGCTCCCTTTGAAAACTTGGGATACTTCTGAAGCTATCTGGAAACTGCTTATAAATGACTGATAAATGAGGAGGACAAGGCTAACTCAATGTATTTATTCTTTCCATTTGTCACTGATATACATATATACATTTATAGATACACTTTCTACCTACATATATATATTTATAACTATACTTTCTACAAGTGACACCAAAATATTAGAATAAACTGAACCTTTTCTTTAGGATTTTTGAATTCCCAGTAATAATCTGGAATTTCAGGGACTCGACTTCTTTGTCATGACCAGAATTTAAATATATTAAATATAATAAAGAATTTTTTTTACAGAAACACATCATGGTACATGATTTCTTTTCCAGAAAAGTTTATGAATTAGGCAATTTCATTTCCTTTTTAACTTTTGACCTTGATTTGAAGAAAATGTATTTTGAAAATACTATCTAGAAGACCATAATAAAAACACATCCAGGGAAAAAAAATCTATATAACCTGTAATGGACTGGGCACTTTTTTATGTTTTTTTATAACATGTTAATAAACTAGATCTTAAAAAGACATGGGAGTCATAAATACAATTTCAGGAATAATGGTTATTGAAACAATTGATTATATTGTCCCTTAATCATTTATATGCATGCAGTTTCCATTTTAAGAAAATTAATCTAGTTATCCCATAGCATTATCTAACTTTAAGAAATTTTAAGAGCATAGAAAATGAAAAAAATACATATAATATAATGAGGCAATATAATAAAACCAAAAGTTAAGGCTCTTTCAATATTCTCTTTAGTTTGTATTCTGCTATCTATGGTAAATAACTAGTAAATAACAGGTATTTGAAAGTATATAAATAAAGCATTTCAGAAAAAATGACAAAAAGGTTTATATATATCAGCTTCTTATGGTTTGTACAACAGATGATTCAAGAAGTTTTAAATTAGAAATCATACATATCCCTTTATGTGTCATTAAGGAAGATGAGGTTAAGGAAAGCATTTTTATTGCTTTTACTTCACTTTCCTATATTTATGTTTTGTTCCATACATCATATAGATGTAGGAAAGCATCAACCCATTTCATAGACTTCAAATTTCATAGAGTATCAAATTATAAATAGGAAGATTGATAAATGTAGCAATGTGTCATCCAGAATTCGTTTGCTTAAACTGCCTGAGTTAAACCACCTTTTTGTCATTTTTTCTGATATGCTTTATTTATATACTTTCAAATGTCTGTCATCTACTAGTTATTTACCATAGAGGATTTCTGCAACTCTTTGTAAGGGTTGAGCTCTTCTAAAGTAAGACTTCGCCATTCTCACCACTTCCCACTTGCAGGCAGGTTAAAGTTGCATCACCTGGCTTCTCTTTATTTCAGTCAGTCTCTGACATTATCATCTCATTAAGTCTAATGGAACCAGTATCACTGGCCTCTGAATTCTGAATTCCCAGTTAGCTTAATAGTGCTGTATTTTTAAAATATGGTCTTGAAAAAGTAACACAACTCTTTAAATAGAGGTACAACTTGTTTCTTAAGGGAACCTCCACCAGAAAGGCTGAAATATTCACCTTGAAATTCTTTCAACATTCTTTTCTTTGAGGAAAGCTGAACAACAAATATGATATAAAAACAAAATTTCTATTTTGCTGATTAATTACTGGATTGCATGCCTGGTGGATTTTTATATGTAATTCTGGAAATGTGATAAGATATAATGATTACTATTAGCATTATGCATAGGAGCAAAAGATTGCTCAGTTAGGACAAAATCATTTTGAAAACCACAGAGTAAAAAAAATAGATCATAAAAATTTAAACTCAGGGAGATTTATCTCCCATTACTCCAATTAAGGAGTAATGAATTATATAATCATTAGTGAAAGATTACTAGTAGTAATGATTAGTAAAAGAGGAGAAAAATAATACATAGACACCGATCAAGAAAAATGCAGTAATTAATAAAATTAATGATCTTCCTAACAGATGCTTAAATTGGGAATTTAGATAAAGCAATTGAATAAGTACATCATAGAAATGTTTGGTATAAAGTACCTGTAGTAGAATAGGAAGAGTTACTTAATAATATGGAAAATAAAATGGATAAGTTCAACAGTTTTCAACAATTTAAACTTCTAGTACAATTTTGTTAGGATCTACTAAAAAACATTTGTCTGTGTAAACCCAGCCAATTTGTAAATGGTAAAATAAATATTTGAGTGTAAAGAAAACGCAGGACTGAAAGAGTTCAAAGTAATGAAGATGTTTGTAAAAATAATATGGTAAGGATCTTAAGAAACTGTGGAAGACTATTTTTCATGAGGAATGGACTAGCATGATACCTGCACCAAATACTGAATCCTGGTTTTGATAACCACTCAGTTATATAGATCAACTTCTTATGGTTTGTACAACAAATGATTCAAGAAACTTTAAATTAGAAATGATACATATCTCTTTCTGTATCATTAAGGAAAATGAAGTTAAGGAAAGCATTTTTTATTGCTTTTATTTCACTTTCCTGTATTTATGTTTTGTTCCATACGTCACATAGATGTAGGAAAGCATCAACCCATTTCTTTGACATAATATCAAATGATAAGTAGGTAGATTGATGAATGTAGCAAAAATTAGGATAATGATAAAAAATAAGGTTTTTCTGTGATGAATAAAGTATGCAATAATATTCAGAGATTATAAATTAAATTCAGAAACTGAATGAAAATGAAACGTGAAAAGTATCGCTTTGGTAGATACAATGTGGACTTAAAAATCCACTACTGAGGGGAAGCTTTTGGAATGTGGCTGATAGTTAACACTGGTATTTAGAATTTTTCTTCGCTACCGATAGACAGTTTAATTCAAATAACTTACCTGCCCTGATTCTTTAAAATATTCATGTAGTAAGGAGTCAGATTGAAAACAATCAGGTAAATTGCATTTTGCCAAATAGAAACTATTCAAGTCCATAAAGAGGAGGTATTTGTCAGGATACGATAATTCTAAGTTGATCTGTTACATGATTTTAACTATCATATAACAACTTACGCAGAAAAAAATAAGTGTTCATGGATAGAATTCTACAAAGGTGTCTTTCCTTGGTTTTCAACATTTTTAAAAACTGAAAAAAAACCCTGTTTTTGCAGTTTAATCATTTTATAATGCAGTTTTGGTAAGATTCATAAAAGGTAAGTAAGAACAAATCAGTGCAGATAGGGTTCATTTGACTTGGACTGACAGGTGAATCTTTGCTGCAAATTGTCATTTTCTGGTCTCTCAAATGCAATGTTGAACATGATGGAGAACTTATCCTCCTTAATCTGCTGATACCCTGCCTAAAAATTTTCATGGTTTTTTTCCTCCAAAAATTCTCCTTTTTAGAAATCCCATTAACACTGGTCTATATTCCTAAATTCATGATAAACTCAATGACTGAAAACTAAACATTTTCCTGTAGCATTGGTATGACTTAACTTTTGTTTCATCTTTTTGGAAGCGTTTTATGTTCCTATGTCCTATGACTACTGTGTTGGGATCTAGAAACCACTTAATCACCTCTATGATGCATGTTAAAATATGCTACTATCTTGTATCAACTTGTACTCAACTCATGGGAATTGGGTAGCTAGACTAATCTTCTAATACAGTTGAGGAACAGGTTAAAGTTCATTTGATGGTATTTAGATATCAAAATGTTTTAGCAGTAGTGGCTGAATATTATGCTATATCTACTGGATCACCAGAGAATACCTCTATGAGACAGAAAATGGAAAACAGCAAAACCCAGGAAAGACCAAAGGCAGTTTTTAGAAGATAAATATAATTGAGATATCTCTAGTTAGAATCATCAGTGGAAAATGACAAGGCACACACTACTGATTGAGTAGTGACCTCACTATAGATCCTAGAGATATTAGGAGAATAATGTGACATTATGAAAACGTTTGTGCCAAAAATAAGTGATTTATATAAAATAGACAAAATGCTTGTAAAATATAAACTTCTGAATCATGCAGAAGAAATGTATAAGCTGAATATCCTGTAACTGTTAAAGTAAATGATTTGTAGTTAGAAATTTTCCCACAGAAAAATATCAAGTTCTAGATGGCTTTAATTGTGAACTTACCCATTCTTTTTAAAAAACTACAAACTCTGTAGTTTTTTAAAAAAAGTATGGTTAAAAGTCTACCAATTTTACACATTCTTTCAAAAAAAACAGAAGAGAAGGCAATACTTCTCAATTCAGTTTTAAGTCATCAGTATCATGACACTAAAAAGGGCGAGACATTAAAAGAAAGCAAAACTTCAGAAAACATTCCTTATGAATAATAGGTACAGAAATTATAAAGAATATATAAAACATTAAATCCAATAATATGTAAAAATGATAGAATACCATGACCAAGTGGGATTTATTTCAAAAAATTAATTGCACAAGTACCATTAGAAAGCACATTGTTTGAATTCCTAACATTCACGTATCTACCAATAGAGTAACAAACAATTTGAGGAAAAAATAATACAATTTCAAAGAGAAATAGATGAACCTACTGTCATACTTGGTAGTTCAACAACTCTGTCCAAAATAGATCTGTCCGAAACAAAATCAATGAGGACAGTATTTTGAATTAAATAATGTCAATGGATATAACTTTGACATCTATAGAATATGTCAACCAGCAGTAGCTATAAACACATTCTTCTCAAACTCACCAAGATACAATACATTCTGGGTTGTAAAATACATTAAAAATTTTTTGAAGCATATAAATCATGCAGTATCTGCTCTCAGACAACAATGGTATTAAACTAGAAATATATGAAAATGAAACACTGAAAAGCCTTAATTTATGTGGATATTTAAATGACACATGAATCAAAGAAATCTCAAGAGAAATTTAAAATTTTTGAAATGAATGAAGATTAAACAATTTATTAAAATCCCTGGGATGCAGTGTAGGTAGTGCCTAGAGGGAAATTCATAGTATTGAATGCATCCATTGGAAATGAAGAAAGCTTAATAATTGATAATCTAAACTTCCAACATTGAATATGGATTAAAGAAAAATTAACAAACACCATGAATGAGTCTATAACCACAAGTTTGATAACCTAGATGAAATGGACAATCCTTGGGAGAAATATTTTGTCAATATTCACATAAGAATAAATAAACCACAGAAGCCTGTGTATGTTCAATTAAAAGGCCAAAAGATGTAGTTTTGAAAAGATCAATAAAATTAACTTTAGCTGCAATGACCAAGAACTGAAGACAGAAGGCTCAACATTACTTAGATCAGAAATGAAACTCAATTTACTACTAAATGACCTTATAGAAATAGAAAGGAATATAAATGTATGCTATGAAGAATTCTGTAGCAACAAAGCAGAGAGCATAGTCAAAAGCACAAATTTGTAGAATCCCACCAATTACCACTGACTTGAAAGAGAAAATCCAAAACTATTACACATCAGCAATAACAAAAACATAAACAAATAATCCAATTAAAAATGTGCAGCATTCGAATAGCCATTTCTTGAAATGGCCAACAAACACATGCTTCATTAGCCATTATGGAAATGCAAATCAAAATCACTTCAAACCCACTAAGATGGCTATACTTTAAAAAAAAATGTGAGTTTAGAATGATTGGGACCCTCATTCATTGTTGGTAGGAATATAAAAAATTGTGGAGTTGCTATGGAAAACAGTTTGACAGTGATTTTAAGGAAAATAAACATAAAATTCCCATATGTCCAGTAACTCCATTCCTCAGTTTTTATCCAAATAGCTGAGAAAAGGGACTCAGATATTTGTACACTATTGATATTCACAATAGACAAAATGTGGAAACAATCCAAATGTCCATCAGTGAAAAGAATGAAAAAATTGTGATAGTTACATACAATGGGATATTTTTTATCCAGAGAAAAATTGGATTACTGATACATGCATCATGTACAAACTTCAATACCATCATTCTGTGTGACTAAGTCAGACACAAAAGCTCACATGCTGTGTGATTCCACTTACATAGGGAATCCAAAATGGGTAACTCCATGGAAACAGAAAGCAGACTCGTGTTCACTAGAAGCTAAGGGGAGATAGGGAATTACTGTTTAATGGGCATGGGTTTTATTTATTTATTTTTTTGTAGTGATTATGATTTGGAAAAATATAGGTGGTGGTTGCAGACGTGGTCCATGTACTACATGGCATTGAGCTGTACAGTTTAAAGAAGCTAATTAAAAAGGGAAAACTACTGAGAGATCATCAAACAGTATAGTAAAAAATTGAAGGGAAAAATGTATTAGAGAATTACATTAACATTTAATGCAAATTTTTTCATTCTTTGCCTGCTGTGATTTTATTAACTTAGATGTGTTTAGCTATGATTTTCCTCTTTCTAAATTTCATTCATGTATGTCAATTCTTCACAAATTCATTGTTTCTTTGTCCAAAAGGTATAAAACTGTGTTTTTTGTTTTCTTCTTTGAGTCTCACATTTTTATGTGGCTCCATCTGTAGGAAATTAATTAATTTTTTCCTGGTAATGTGTCTTATGTCAATTTAATTATTGGACCCGCCCCTAAAAGGGACGAAGGAAAGAGTTCTCTGCTCTACACTGCTACAGCTTCTAAGAATGATGCAAGAGCTGGGGTAGTAGAAGTTCAGCACAGCAGAATCAGAAGTTTAGGTAGAAGGTTATGATGGAAGTTGAGGAGAAGTGTGAATACTGGACAGAACGCTGAAGAGACTTATATTGAGATTTCAGTTTGAAGCACAGGAACGCTTTTACTGCTAAATGGCAGTGACCCTCTGTACTTCCTGAGAACAGTTCTACCAGTTGTCTTAGCAGTAAAGTTGGTGAGTCTCATTTATTGAGAAGCCACTGTGGATCTCACCGTGTTCACAAATCTGACTAACCACACATCCGGAGAATATTAGCCTCTGATTCTATTCTGATTTCCAAATTTTGAACAAGGTCACCTTATCAGCAAATTGTAAATTAAAACCATGTGAGGAAGAGGGCACTCTGGGAAACGGGATCCCAGTTTTTCCTGTGCACTTAAGAGAAAAAAGAAAAGGTCATATGTGATGCCGAATTGGTTACAGACAATTCAAAGCAGATTCTTTGATTATAACCAAAGTCATGGTCTCAGGAGTTGCAAATTATTGGCTCTCTCAGTGGCTCTGCCCAAAGAATGTTACCAATGTTGAAGGCAGGATAGGCAAGATGAGACGTGTTTTGCAAATTCTTGTTCAATTTATTACCATTCAATAGGATACTATTGGAGTTTTCTGGCCAATATGAATGTCTAAATCCAGGAAATCTATTGTAGTTAAAATTGCAATATCCAGAATCTCTCACCTGCCCTTAGTCATTTCCATATCGATAGATGTTTTCAAGAGGAGGAGAGAAGTAGTCCATTTCCATACCAAAAGTTGATTACATGAGGAAACAAAGGCATATATGGACCAGAGAGGTTGGGTGGGTCCCCTTTTTGCAGCTGGTTTTAGAGACACAGTTGAGCTGAAGTGGACAAGTGCTTGTCTACAATAACCAGATGTCTCCCACTTTATTTCTCCTTTTGATTGATTTTGGTTTCAAAGGTATTCTGCTCCTGGCTGGGAAAATATTTTTCCCTGGAGTTACATCTGGTGTTACTCGGTGGGACTTCTGAACCCCAAATCTGTCTTCATGGGTACAAGCAACCCTTGGGTGGGCTGACCCTAGAAAGGGTGGGGAGATACCTGGAAAACCCACTGTCGATGGTGGGGAGGCCCTGGTGGCTGCAGTGGTAGAGGGTGCAGGTTCACCAGGGAGCTCCCTTTCTGTTGGCCATGCAACTGGGGAACCCCTAGTGGGAAATTGGTCTAGTGTAAAGCACCTCCTAGAGGGGTAGAGCAGAAGCAGTAGAATTAGCCCCATGTGAGATAGAAGACTGCTTAGAGGTACTGAGTGGCTGCATGGCAACCAGGATTGTGGGATGTCTGATAATCGAGATAGTGGAAGGAGTTATCAAGAAGAGACACACTTAGTGTCACTTGGAGGAGATGGAAGATGACCTATGGGATGGCCTTAAGAAAGAGAGACAGTTATAGAGAAGAGAGGTCATGCTCTTCAGAGATACATTAGCAGCAAGGGAGGAGCCAGCAAGAGGCCTAGGGGAGGGCGAGGAAAGAGCGGTGCCTTCAGCCCTGGAGATGGTAGAGGAGATGTCGGGAGAGGATGAGGGTATAGGGCTGAGGGTGAATATGTTGCTAAGGCCACCACCCAAGGAACCAGCATCGCCCATATTAAAGGCCTGCCCTGTTGTAATTAAGAAAATAAAAATGCAAAGACCATGGGCTAATTCGGGGAAGAGCACTCCATGCTCCACCCCTATAACCAGGGTAAGCTGGTGTCCATAGGCATCCAGTTTTGCAGAAGCCTTCAGAACGTCTGCCCACGTGGCTTTTGAGTCTTTGGGATATGGGGATGGAAAAGATTGTTTTGTTGGGTTTTGAAATGGGTAGACTGGTTTCCCTTGTATCTCACTCTTCCCTGTGGCCGTGGTTGCAAAGTGCCCACCACACCTCAGGGAATCAAGCTCTTCTGGATTGGCTGACAGCCCATCAGGGCTGTTTGGCCTAATCAGGGTGATTTACTATACTTATTGGCTAGGTGAAAAATGTATGCAGAGTGCCAGCAGATGTTTTGGGCGATGGGCATAAAGAATATCAACTATAATATGGACCAGAATACCCCAATGAGGAGTTGTCCACTGAAGAAATGAGATTTCTGGCACTCCATACATCTCCCCGCTCTCTCTTTGGGCCCCTAGTGACTATTCTTGTCCCTCACATAGGGGAACCCATAAGTGGGGCTACTCGTAGTTTAGCAGATCTGGGGAGTTTGAAACAGTAAGAGCATGGAAGGAAGTACAGGCTACAACTGAAAAGAGAGGTGCAAAGGGCCCCATGAAGGTCTTGAGGACCCAGATGTGGGTTGATATGATAAAGGCTGGGGTAGTGAAAGAAACACGTGATGAGCAGCCCAATAGGATCTTGTTTGAACTGTGGCATCAATTAAAGCCACAGCAGCGGTTCCAGCCACTGAGGTCCAGGACACAGAAGCAGAGGCAAAGCCCCGTGTCTGACCTGTGTCCCTGCAAAACTTCCTGGGGGACAGTACTCAGGCTTTACCTGGGCTCTAACATCACAGTTTTACTGAGGTTGTGTCAAGTCCCCCACTTTGGGGACGTGGTGGGGACTGGAGGCCACCTCAAGAATTAGCAATTCATTGGTTCACTGTGAATGTACAATGTGTCCTGGCACTGGTGGACACAGGAGATGAATATTCTGTGATTTATGACAACCCTGAGCATTTTCCTGAGACCCCTGCTGTGATAGATGGCTATGGGGGTAAGGCAATTAGAGTGAAGACAGCCCAAATCCCATTGGGAATATGGCGTTTACCCACAAGGAATATACTGTGTACATTTCTCCCGTCCCTGAATATCTTTTGAGGGTAAATCCCCTGCAGGGCCTGTGGTTACAGACCATTAAAGGTGAGTTCAGGCTGAAAACATGTGGTAAAGGCAGTTCTGAGGGAACATGCTCAACACCCACCTGTAGCTCTGTCTGTACCTTACCAGGTGACAAATACTGAGCAGTATAAATTGCCTGGTGACACAAGGAAATTGGAGAAACTCTATAGGACTTGGAGAAGGTGGGCATCATAAAGCCCACTCCTAGTCTTAATTCCCCAGTGTGGCCAGTGAAAAAGTCAGATGACTCTTGGCATATGAACATGGATTACAGGGAACTGAAAAAGTCACATCCCCTTTGCACGTTGCTGTCCCTCTATAGCAGCCCTTATGGACACCCTTGGTCATGAACTAGTGACTTACCATTATGTTGTGGACTTTGCATATGCCTTCTTCTCTATTGCCATAGCACAGGAAAGTCAGGAGCAGTTTGCCTTCATGTCTGAAGGCCGGAAGTGCACATACGCTCTCCTTCCACAGGGATAACTCCACAGTCTCATCAGTTGTCACTGACTTGTAGTCCAGGACTTGGCCACATGGAAGATACTACAAACGGTGTGGCTATATCACTGCATTGATAATATCATACTCATGTCTGATTCTCTTGCAGATTTAGAATTGTCAGTTCCTAGATTGCTGCAACTTCTAGATGAGAAAGGATGGGCTGTGAGCATCACCAAGGACCTGGTTTGTCAGTAAATTCTTGGTGGTTGTCTGTCCAACCTGGCAAACTAATGTTATCCCAGAAGCAGTCATAGACGAGGTCCAGGCTTTCCCTACCCCTACCACTGTGGCAGTATTACAAGAGATTTTGGACCTTTTGGGCTACTGGAGAGTGTTTATCCCACACTTGGCACAAATTCTGAAGCCCTTATACTACTGTGTACGAAACGGCATCAGGTTGGACTGGGATGAAGCATGTGCCGCTGCTTTATACTGCTGCTAAGCGAGCAGTCAAGGCTGTACAGGCCTTGAGTGTAATTGATTCATCAAGACAGCTAACAGATGTCATATATGTAGACAAATAGATAGCATATATGCATACATGAATGTTTATATACATAGATGCTATCAAAGAATAGTGAAGAGGTTAATGTTAGACATTTTAGATAAATTCTTTTTCTGTAATTGGGTAGAAAATAAACTATTTTCTGTCTATCAAATTCTGAAGGTTTAGACTACTTTGAAAATAGCAATTATTTTATACCTGAACAAAATCATTTCAGGTTAAGCTTCATAGAAAATAAATAGTTCACTACAAAGCAAAAACTTCCCAAAACATATGAAAGTATGAATTTATTGGTGAAAATTTCTGTTCTATCCATTCCATCTAGCACATGAAATATCTAAATGTTTTGGCAGTATATGTGTTTGTATATTGTCTCATGAAGTCAAAAGTTAAAGCAAGGATTTATGATACCAAAAAAATTTTAAATTTTATCAACTATAATTTTTAGTAATAGGAAATAAATTAATTTGACTAGTAGAGATAAATTTTTACTGATCGTCACACAATATCTCCACGTGGGGGACTTAGCACAACATTTATTGAGAAAGAAGTATCAGAAAATTGAAATGAATTCAAAATGTTAGATGGAAGACAGGAAACTTCATTTCCTCCTTATAGATTTAAAATTTGGGTTCTAAAGAAGAAAAATGGTTGAAAATCTGAGGTTTCTGTATCCTCTGAGTGAATAATTCCTCATTTATAAAACTTGCAAGACATCTTAAATTTATAGAAAGTGGGAACAAAATCATAACAGCACATAGAATAATGAGCTATCAATAAGTAGTAATTATTATTATCATTTAAATATGTGTATTAGTATAGTTGTGAATATGTTTCAGAATTTAAATTAAAAGAGAATATTCCCAGTTGTTTAAGTTTCGAGTTTATTATAACTGATGACATACTCATAAATATAAAAGGTAAGTGACAGATAAGTATCAATATTTGAAAGATGCAAAAAAACCCTCAGTAACAAATGAGGAAGAAAAGTGTCTCTTAATTGATGATATCTACAGATACTTGATAGAGATGATTGTATGTTTACACAATTTTGAGAAATGTATTAACAGATTTGCTATGGCTAATAATTCCAAAATTGAGGGAATTTTTAAAGCCAGAGTGGGAAGAATATTTTTAGAATGTTGAGAATGATACAAAATGTAGTGTTATATTGGAAACAGATTGTACATGGTGATAAGCCAGGGACAAATTGTAGAAACCTTTGTAAACTAATCTGAAGTATCTATATGGGCAATGATAATTAATTTAGAATTATTTTTGACTCCATAGGTTTTTCTGATGTTATTAGCCTTCAGGATGCCTGTTAGAACTGCTACTGTTGGCCTCTGAATCATGAATCCATGGATAGTTTACTATTTCAATTTTTTGTTTTTAAGATTGTGTCTTTAATAAGCAACACAACTTTTTAAATGCACATACAGCTCATTCTTGAGAGAACTTCCACAGAATTGTGGAAATGCTTCCCTGAAATGCTTTTAGATTTTTTGCTCTAGTGAGGTAGGCGAGACAAGAAAAGGGATACTAAGAGAGGAGATATTTGTTGGCCACCCACTAAATATACTGCTGAAAGCTGAATTAGATTTTCCACTGTGATCAGAATACTCAAAATATTCTATTCCTAATAAATGTGATCTGCTTTATTTGTAATTTGAATTTTCAATGCTTCAGCTTTGTCTACATTTAGCTATTATTACCATCTCTACTTTTTTACTTCACATTTTCTGCTCAACACTCTTTTCTTTGCCCTGTAATCCACCAGTTCACTTAGTCAGCAGCTCATTCAAACTCCACCTTTCCAAATTCTTGTGTCATCTTTTATTGTCATTGAAATGAATCTCAGTAATATTTAGCACAGGTTACCACTACCTTTTATTTATATAATCTATTTGTCCTGGTTAAATGACACATTATAATGTGGGTTTCTCTGACTGCACTGGGATTTTTTTGTTGGTTTTTGTTGTGACTGGTTCCTTGCTACTAGAATCCCCAGAGCTCTAAGACTACAGATGAACCCCTTCTCCTTTATAGTCCTTATTGTCATTTCACTCACTTACCTATTGATGGAGCACTTCTGATTCCAAATTGTGTGTGTGTGTCAGTGTGGGTTTGTAAACTGGCTAAAAATGTTTCAAAATTGTTGATAAATTCTAAAGAGCAGATTGAGAAAGCTCAGAGAACACATTAAGAAAATGAAAAAAAATTAGGAATATCAGTTTATAAACTGATTAAAAAAAAAGGCAAAAAACCAACAAAACCCTAACCTCTTGAAGGCCAAGGAAAATACATATTCACTACATAGCGACAAGAAGAGCTTCTCAGAAGCTGTGTACAAGCAGAAAGACAATTGAGTGACAACCTGTTAGAGTAGGCAGTTAGATCGACATGAGCAGGAGGGTCTCCATCCAGTCTCTGCCCCAGATGCTGTCCTGTCCCCCTTAGACCAATCTCTTCTGTGGTTTAACACAAACTGATAAGCAAAAGATACAGGTCACTGAGACATTCCCAATTTTGGTGCATGTGCACTTAAGGAAAATCCTGTCCGCTAATAACCCTGAGGCCATTATAATATCATTTACATTGCAGTTTTGATCCCACTGTGGATTTTGGTTAGGCGCTCATGAGAAGCGACAAACACAAACTTTGGAAAGAGGCTGAAGGGGAGGAATTAAGGTGGGTATAAACGATGGTGTGGGAATGACAAAATGTTGAGGGGCGAGAAAACCAAATGAACCCCCATAAAAAGACACAATGGAAAACCTGGTGGCTGCTACCCACCTTCAGGGTCATCCTGTTCCTCTGTCTTTGGAATGTACTTTCCTTTCACTTTGCTAAATAAAAAACACTTTTCAGCGTTAACTCTCTATCTATCCAGTCTCTAAACTGAGGTCTTCAAAGAGAACAGAGGAATTCCACAATCCACCTCCAGGTAACAAACCTAGATTGTAAGACAAAAATGCAAGTGAAATGAAAACTTTCTCAGATACGCTTAAACGGAGTGAATCTATTCCGAGCAAAACTACCCCTACAAGAGATGTTACAGGATTTCCTTCCAGCAAACCAAAATAATATAAGTAAAAAAATGAAGGGGTTCAAAAATGGAACAAAGAATGGTAAAATATAATGTTTTCTCATTTTAATTGCTCTAAAATTTAAGTAGCTGTAACAATGATGGTAATAATGTTTAGGGTGTTTAGTGAAATGAAAATTATGGCAAAATGCATAAAGTTGAGAGAGATATTTTAGGAATTTATGATCATAAATTGCTTCCCCTTAAAGGAGGATGGTATAAATTTTTTGATGTAGACAGACCATTTTGAAAAACATTTTCTGAACCACTAGGAAAATGAAAAATGGTTTTAAAATTACTCTGTTGTAAGTTAGGAAATACTCTTTTAAGTATACTATTAGGAAGGAAGTCTCAAGGAAAACTGCAAAAATTTGATATGAGTCCTGTCAGTCTGGGGAAAGGAAATCCCAGGGCAAAATATCCCTAAAAAACCAAAATCAGTCAAAGGGAGAAATAAAGTTTAAAACCCGTTTGTTTCTCACAAACTGCAGTTCCAGTCTGTCTTTCTTCTCTTTCTCAAGCAGCAGCAACACCGACCACCCCCCTCACCTCTTTTTTTTTTTTTTTTTTTTTTTTAGATAATTATTTTTTATTGAAGGGTAGTTGACACACAGTATTACATTACATTAGTTTCAGGTGTACAACACAGTGATTCAACATTTATATACATGATAATTCTAAGTACCAGCTATCACCATACCAAGTTGTTACAATATTTTGACTATATTCCTTATGCTATACATTACATCCCGGTTGCTTATTTATTTTACAATTGGAAGTGTGTACTTTTTCTTGGTTGTTGTTGTTAGGGCATCTCTCATTTTTATTGATCAAATGGTTGTTAACAACAATAAAATTCTGTATAGGGGAGTCAATGCTCAATGCACAATCATTAATCCACCCCAAGCCTAATTTTCGTCAGTCTCCAATCTTCTGAAGCATAACGAACAAGTTCTTACATGGAGAACAAATTCTTACATAGTGAATAAGTTACATGGTGAACAGTACAAGGGCAGTCATCACAGAAACTTTTGGTTTTGCTCATGCATTATGAACTATAAACAGTCAGTTCAAATATGAATACACATTTGATTTTTATACTTGATTTATATGTGGATACCACATTTCTCTCTTTATTATTTTTAATAAGATGCTGAAGTGGTAGGTAGATACAACATAAAGGTAGAAAACATAGTTTAGTGTTGTAAGAGAGCAAATGTATATGATCAGGTGTGTGCCTGTAGACTATGTGTTAATCCAAGCTAGACAAGGGCAATAAAACATCCACATATGCAGAAGATTTCTCTCAGAACAGGGGGGGTGAGGTTCTAAGCCTCACCTCTGTTGATCCCCAATTTCTCACCTGATGACCCCCCAGCGACTGTGCCTGTCTTAGGTTGTTCCTCCCTTGAGGAATCTTACCCGTCTCTGGCTAACCAGTCATCTTCCGGGGCCACACAGGGAAATGTTAAGTTGGTAAGTGAGAGAGAAGCCTTATTGTTTGAAATGGTTAGCTTTTTATTTCTTTGCATATTTATGCCCTGTGGCTTCTATGCCCAGCATTTGTCTTGAGGTATCTTTACCACTTGGAGGAGTTATGATACTCGGTAAATTTGATATGAGGCACGAATTCTATTTAAGAATTCGTTGTAATTAGGAAGGAAGAAGAAAAGCTATAGAAGTAGCAGGCGGGAGAAAACATGGGAAGATTGATTATTTCTTTGACATATCTTCTTGTAGAGTAACTTCAGCATGTATAGATTTTAAGCTACTACTTAAATTGCGCACACACATTAACATAATAGGAGTATAGTTACATAACCAAAGCATACCTGTAATTACCAGCCATCTCCAGTGAAACCAAGAAAACCAGTTAGGCACCCTAGGCATTTGTGAAAACTTATCAATGATATGATGGTTATTATCTAACTGAATTTGAATAGTTTGAGAAAAATCAGACAAATTAAAACAACCCATTCCTGGGCACTGTTCACATCCCATATGTTCTTTTAACAGTAAATAGTCTGTAGTTGTAAGATTTTGGAGCGCTACAATTTGCACTTCTCCTAATTCTTGGTTGAGTTCCAACAGTATAGATCCAGTCAAATTTGTTGTTTTACTGTATGCACAGGCCAGCTTAGATATCTCCTTCATTCCCATGGCAAGTCCAGGAGCTGGTGGGATGAGTGCATCTACAGCTGTAGCAGTGCGTGGATCTTTGTTGGGGTTTTTTGATGATCATCTTCTGGCATGAGTCTTCCCGAGAGTGCTGATGTTGGAAGTTCTCTTTCATATCGTTTCTTAGTTCATTTTCGGGGTAGCCAAATTAGGCTTTGATCCTCTGTATAAACACAAACAGACCCTTTGCCTACACTTTTATATGTCCTTTATATTATTGTGTAGAACTCATTAGAGGTCACCACATAGGAACTGCATTTTTTTTTTTTTAATCATTAATCTACACTTACATGACGAATACTTACGAATACTTTGTTTACTAGGCTCTCCCCTATACCAGGTCCCCCCTATATACTCCTTTACAGTCACTGTCCATCAGCGTAGCAACCTGTTGTAGAAACACTACTTGTCTTCTCTGTGTTGTACAGCCCTCCCCTTTCTCCCACCCCGCTATGGATGCTAATCTTAATACCCCCCTACTTCTCCCCCCCTTATCCCTCCCTACCCACCCATCCTCCCCAGTCCCTTTCCCTTTGGTACCTGTTAGTCCATTCTTGAGTTCTGTGATTCTGCTGCTGTTTTGTTCCTTCAGTTTTTCCTTTGTTCTTATATTCCACAGATGAGTGAAATCATTTGGTATTTCTCTTTCTCTGCTTGGCTTGTTTCACTGAGCAAAATACCCTCCAGCTCCATCCATGTTGCTGCAAATGGTTGGATTTGCCCTTTTCTTATGGCTGAGTAGTATTCCATTGTGTATATGTACCACATCTTCTTTATCCATTCATCTATCGATGGACATTTAGGTTGCTTCCAATTCTTGGCTATTGTAAATAGTGCTGCGATAAACATAGGGGTGCACTGATCTTTCTCATACTTGATTGCTGCATTCTTAGGGTAAATTCCTAGGAGTGCAATTCCTGGGTCAAATGGTAAGTCTGTTTTGAGCATTTTGATGTACCTCCATACTGCTTTCCACAATGGTTGAACAAGTTTACATTCCCACCAGCAGTGTAGGAGGGTTCCCCTTTCTCCACAGCCTCGCCAACATTTGTTGTTGTTTGTCTTTTGGATGGCAGCCATCCTTACTGGTGTGAGGTGATACCTCATTGTAGTTTTAATTTGCATTTCTCTGATAATTAGCGATGTGGAGCATCTTTTCATGTGTCTGTTGGCCATCTGTATTTCTTTTTTGGAGAACCGTCTGTTCAGTTCCTTTGCCCATTTTTTAATTGGGTTATTTGTTTTTTGTTTGTTGAGGCGTGTGAGCTCTTTATATATTCTGGACGTCAAGCCTTTATCGGATGTGTCATTTTCAAAGATATTCTCCCATACTGTAGGGTTTCTTTTTGTTCTATTGATGGTGTCTTTTGCTGTACAGAAGCTTTTCAGCTTAATATAGTCCCACTTGTTCATTTTTGCTGTTGTTTTCCTTGCCCGGGGAGATATGTTCAAGAAGAGGTCACTCATGTTTATGTCTAAGAGGTTTGTGCCTAAGTTTTCTTCCAAGAGTTTAATGGTTTCATGACTTACATTCAGGTCTTTGATCCATTTTGAGTTTACTTTTGTATATGGGGTTAGACGATGGTCCAGTTTCATTCTCCTACATGTAGCTGTCCAGTTTTGCCAGCACCATCTGTTGAAGAGACTGTCATTTCGCCATTGTATGTCCATGGCTCCTTTATCAAATATTAATTGACCATATATGTCTGAGTTAATGTCTGGATTCTCTAGTCTGTTCCATTGGTCTGTGGCTCTGTTCTTGTGCCAGTACCAAATTGTCTTGATTACTATGGCTTTATAGTAGAGCTTGAAGTTGGGGAGTGAGATCCCCCCTACTTTATTCTTCTTTCTCAGGATTGCTTTGGCTATTCGGGGTCTTTGGTGGTTCCATATGAATTTTTGAATTATTTGATCCAGTTCATTGAAGAATGTTGCTGGTAGTTTCATAGGGATTGCATCAAATCTGTATATTGCTTTGGGCAGGATGGCCATTTTGACGATATTAATTCTTCCTAGCCATGAGCATGGGATGCGTTTCCATCTGTTAGTGTCCCCTTTAATTTCTTTTAAGAGTGACTTGTAGTTTTCCGAATATAAGTCTTTCACTTCTTTGGTTAGGTTTATTCCTAGGTATTTTATTTTTTTTGATGCAATTGTGAATGGAGTTGTTTTCCTGATTTCTCTTTCTGTTGGTTCATTGTTGGTATATAGGAAAGCCACAGATTTCTGTGTGTTGATTTTGTATCCTGCAACTTTGCTGTATTCCGATATCAGTTCTAGTAGTTCTGGGGTGGATTCTTTAGGGTTTTTTATGTACAGTATCATGTCATCTGCAAATAGTGACAGTTTGACTTCTTCTTTGCCAATCTGGATTCCTTGTATTTTTTTGTTTTGTCTGATTGCCGTGGCTAGGACCTCTAGTACAATGTTAAATAACAGTGGGGAGAGTGGGCATCCCTGTCTAGTTCCCGATCTCAACGGAAATGCTTTCAGCTTCTCGCTATTCAATATAATGTTGGCTGTGGGTTTTTCATAGATGGCCTTTATTATGTTGAGGTACTTGCCCTCTATTCCCATTTTGCTGAGAGTTTTTATCATGAATGGATGTTGAACTTTGTCAAATGCTTTTTCAGCATCTATGGAGATGATCATGTGGTTTTTGTCTTTCTTTTTGTTGATGTGGTGGATGATATTGATGGACTTTCGAATGTTGTACCATCCTTGCATCCCTGGGATGAATCCCACTTGGTCATGGTGTACGATGGTTTTGATGTATTTTTGAATTCGGTTTGCTAAAATTTTGTTGAGTATTTTTGCGTCTACGTTCATCAGGGATATTGGTCTATAGTTTTCTTTTTTGGTGGTGTCTTTGCCTGGTTTTGGTATTAGGGTGATGTTAGCTTCATAGAATGAGTTTGGGAGTATCCCCTCCTCTTCTATTTCTTGGAAAACTTTAAGGAGAATGGGTATTATGTCTTCCCTGTATGTCTGATAAAATTCCGAGGTAAATCCATCTGGCCCGGGGGTTTTGTTCTTTGGTAGTTTTTTGATTACCGCTTCAATTTCGTTGCTGGTAATTGGTCTGTTTAGATTTTCTGTTTCTTCCTGGGTCAATCTTGGAAGGTTGTATTTTTCTAGGAAGTTGTCCATTTCTCCTAGGTTTCCCAGCTTTCTAGCATATAGGTTTTCATAGTAGTCTCTAATAATTCTTTGTATTTCTGCGGGATCTGTTGTGATTTTTCCTTTCTCATTTCTGATACTGTTGATTTGTGTTGACTCTCTTTTCCTCTTAATAAGTCTGGCTAGAGGCTTATCTATTTTGTTTATTTTCTCGAAGAACCAGCTCTTGGTTTCATTGATTTTTGCTATTGTTTTATTCTTCTCAATTTTATTTATTTCTTCTCTGATCTTTATTATGTCCCTCCTTCTGCTGACCTTAGGCCTCATTATTTCTTCTTTTTCCAATTTTGATAGTTGTGACATTAGACCGTTCATTTGGGATTGCTCTTCCTTTTTTAAATATGCTTGGAGTGCTATATACTTTCCTCTTAAGACTGCTTTTGCTGCGTCCCACAGAAGTTGGGGCTTAGTGTTGTTGTTGTCATTTGTTTCCATATATTGCTGGATCTCCATTTTGATTTGGTCATTGATCCATTGATTATTTAGGAGCGTGTTGTTTAGCCTCCATGTGTTTGTGAGCCTTTTTGCTTTCTTTGAACAGTTTATTTCTAGTTTAATGCCTTTGTGGTCTGAAAAGTTGGTTGGTAGGATTTCAATCTTTTGGAATTTACTGAGGCTCTTTTTGTGTCCTAGTATGTGGTCTATTCTGGAGAATGTTCCATGTGCACTTGAGAAGAACGTGTATCCTGTTGCTTTTGGATGTAGAGTTCTGTAGATGTCTATTAGGTCCATCTGTTCTAGTGTGTTGTTCAGTGCCTCTGTGTCCTTACTTATTTTCTGTCTGGTGGATCTGTCCTTTGGAGTGAGTGGTGTGTTGAAGTCTCCTAGAATGAATGCATTGCATTCTATTTCCTCCTTTAGTTCTGTTAATATTTGTTTCAGGTATGTTGGTGCTCCTGTATTGGGTGCATATATATTTATAATGGTTATATCCTCTTGATGGACTGAGCCCTTTATCATTATGTAATGTCCTTCTTTGTCTTTTGTTACTTTCTTTATTTTGAAGTCTGTTTTGTCTGATACCAGAATTGCAACACCTGCTTTCTTCTCTCTGTTGTTTGCTTGAAATATCTTTTTCCATCCCTTGACTTTAAGTCTGTGCGCGTCTTTGGGTTTGAGGTGAGTCTCTTGTAAGCAGCATATGGATGGATCTTGCTTTTTTATCCATTCTATTACTCTGTGTCTTTTGATTGGTGCATTCAGTCCATTTACATTTAGGGTGATTATTGAAAGGTATGAATTTATTGCCATTGCAGGCTTTAAGTTTGTGGTTACCAAAGGTTTAGGGTTAGCTTCTTTACTGTCTTACTGTCTAACTTAACTCGCTTGTTGAGCTATTATAAACACAATCTGATGATTCTTTATTTCTCTCCCTTCTTATTCCTCCTCCTCCCTTCTTCATATGTTGGGTGTTTTGTTGTGTGCTCTTTTTAGGAGTGCTCCCATCTAGAGCAGTCCCTGTAGGATGCCCTGTAGAGGTGGTTTGTGGGAGGCAAATTCCCTCAACTTTTGCTTGTCTGGGAATTGTTTAATCCCTCCTTCATATTTAAATGATATTCGTGCTGGATACAGTAGTCTTGGTTCGAGGCCCTTCTGTTTCATTGCATTAAGTATATCATGCCATTCTCTTCTGGCCTGTAGGGTTTCTGTTGAGAAGTCTGATGATAGCCTGATGGGTTTTCCTTTGTAGGTAACCTTTTTTTTCTCTCTGGCTGCTTGTAATACTTTGTCCTTGTCTTTGATCTTTGCCATTTTAATTATTATGTGTCTTGGTGTTGCCCTCCTTGGATCCCTTGTCATGGGAGTTCTGTGTACCTCTGTGGTCTGAGAGGCCATTTCTTCCCCTAGTTTGGGGAAATTTTCAGCAATTATTTCTTCAAAGACATTTTCTATCCCCTTTTCTCTCTCTACTTCTTCTGGAATGCCTATGATTCTTAAATTATTTCTTTTATATTGATCACTCAGCTCTCTTAAAATTCTTTCATTCCTGGAGATCCTTTTATCTCTCTCTGCATCAGCTTCTCTGCGTTCCTGTTCTCTGTTTTCTAGTCCATTAATGGTCTCTTGCATCTCGTCCATTCTGTTTTGAAGTCCTTCCAGAGCTTGTTTTATTTCTGAATTCTCCTTCCTTAGTTCTTGCATATTTCTCTGCAAGTCCATCAGCATGGTTATGACTTTTGTTTTGAATTCTTTTTCAGGTAGACTGGCTAAATCTATCTCCCCAGATTCCTTCTCAGGGGAAGATGTAGCAGATGCCGAAGCTGTCTGGGTTAGTCTTGTCTGAATCATAATTTTTTGCCTTTTCATGTTGACAGGTGCTATTGACTGTCAGCTGGGAGGGCCAAAATTTTCACTTACTACTGGCCTTTCTTTACTGGGGCAACTGCGACCCCTAGTGGCTTGTGTTGGGTAATTACGTGTAGAGTGGGTCTTTGTGTCTTGCCCGGCCGGAAGGGAGAAATTTCCCTTTCTGTGGGCGGAATTTGTCTCAGGCTGCTTCTCTGCTTTCGCAGCGCCCGGTGGGGTGATGGATGGGGGGGCTGCTTGACTGTTTGCCTCCGTGAGGGGTCTCAGAGCTGTTGCCCAGGGGGTTAGTGCATCCGGTTTTCCCTGTAATTTCCAGCTGCTGTACTGTGACCTGGGTTGTTTCCGTCAAGCTGTTAAGTCCCTGTCCCTTTAAGACTTTCAAAAAAGCCCCCGCTTTTCTTTGTCACAGGGGCATCAGCTTCAGCACCCGCTCTGAGGTCTACCCCCTGTTCTCCCAGTATCCAGGGCCCCCTGGGCATATACTGTGTCTGCGCTCTGGCCCGGATGGCTGGGGCTGGGTGTTCGGCAGTCCTGGGCTCCGTCTCCCTCCCGCTCTGCCTATTGTTCTCCCGCCGGGAGCTGGGGGGAGGGGCGCTCGCGTCCCGCAGGGCCGGGGCTTGTGTCTTACCCCTTTCACCAGTCGCTGGGTTCTCGCTGGTGTAGCTGCAGTCTGGCCACTGTCCTGCGTCTTCTGGTCTCTCTTTTAGGGCTAGTTGTGTTTGTTGTATTTTCAAAAGTATATATGTTTTTGGGAGGAGATTCCCACTGTCCTACTCACGCCGCCATGTTGGCTCCGCCCCCCCCCTCACCTCTTAGGTACAGATAAGCCCTCTGTAGCCCAGGTAATCACCCATTGATATGGAGGTGACCTTCTCCACCCCTGAGGAAAGATGCAAATGCACTAAAGCCATACTTCTTTACAGCTCTGAACGCCTGTTGATATGCAGATATACTAAAGCCAGGCGAGATATTCTGGAAATGCTACAATTTTACCCACAGTCCACATAACATACATAAGTGTGGAGATGAAACATCCTCATTACTGAACAATAAAACATAGACAGAGAAATAGACATTTAGATATGTACATTAGTAGAAACTGGGTAAATTTTTTCCAATATAAAGGAGTTTGTTGATAAACCATCTGCTCCTTGAAACATCAACACAAACTATGTCACCAGAGCAAAACAGCAGTGAGGACTTGAGAGGCCATGGTCTAGGATGAAGGATACTTAGTAAGAGGATCCCCCCATGTTTTTTCTCTTAGAGTCTCTTGTTGTTTCATATGTAGTGGTGGGGAACAACCAAGTAGAAAGTTGTGGATAATGGCTTTTCTCTCTCACATGGGGCTGGGGAGAAACACACTGGAATCCACATTTATCAATGCAAACAGGACTATTCTTGAAGAGAAAAAAAACCCTCTATACAAGGGAATTGATAACTAATGAGCCTGACCATTTTTGAGTGTTTTTCCTTAAGCTCATTTTAAAAGTCCTAAATTGCAAGCAATGGAAGCTTGAGGTCACAAGTACAAAGTAGAATCTGACTGATGAAGAATCTAAGAGTTTAAGAGTAAATTCCTGCAGTCTCCTAGTCTTGGAGACAGAAACTTGAAGCTATGATTTACCAAAGTGGAAGAGCAAAATACTTAAGCTTTTAATGGAGACCACTGAAATCTTATACTCTAACAATAAGCACAGTGAATTCGTCACTTTGCAAAATGTGAGGAGCAAGTTTGAACAATCATATTGCATGTTTCGGTAAAGGTTGCCTGTCTTTACCTGTGTGCCAGAATAAATTAAATTTTATTTGTAGGAATAAATCATCACCCACAGCCTTTAACATTTGCATACCATTTTAAGTATGCAATAAAAATTCACATGAGTACCAGAGGGAGGCTTAATGACCAACCATGAAAATAACTGAAATAGGAAGAGGCCTGAGTACATCTACATATATTTAGCACACAGTCTGAAAAATAATTAGAAATTGTATTTTCATTCAGGAACTAAGAAATGATTTAAAATGATTAGTACTAATGTTCAAGAAACAAGCTATCCAATATTTGGAAGCAGAAAACAGGCGTTTTTGAACTGGAAAATTAGTTAGGAGAAATATCCAGAATGATTCTTATAAAAACTGCACGAACCTGCATTCTTTCCTGTAGGACACAGTAAAGAAATTAAAGAACTTTGAAATATCAGTCCTAGAAAACAGGTTTTGATATTAACATAGATTTGATAGAATTTGAGAACGACAAATATTTCAATGGTTTAACACAAAAATTTTTTAACTTATTTAATTAATGAGGTTTGGATGTTGAAACTTGCATGAAGTCATTGTGTTTCTGGGCAGGTATGGCCTATAATGGTGTCCAGAACCTTGGTGTGTTTTGTCTTGTTGATTCCCCATCCCTAGGGTAATTGCTCATAGTTATGGCTCCCAGGGCCTTGCCACCTATCTTCATTACAGCAGATGAGAGGGTAATGGAGAAAGGGAGGGCAAACCCTATTTATCAAGGAATAATCCCTGGAAATTGCACGTAATCTCTATTTATAGTCTTTGGACAGAATTTAGTTACATGACCACAGTAAGTTGCAAGGAAGGCTAACTATAGACATAAATAGTTCACTGATAAAGAGGAATTGTAGAATGCTTTGATATTATGAAATCTTTAAAATTCCACTAGATGATATCACAGACGATGGGGAGGAAAGACGAATTTCACGATAGAAATAGAATTGCATACAGGACATGAGATGCTAGGTGTAACTGGAGAACTGATCGTGTTGCATTTAGCCTGAAGTACAGTTTGTTCTATGACAGGCTAAATTCTCCAATTTATATTGTCAGTCTTTATTACCAATTAAATTTTTTTTTTTGCCTCTAAATCCTTATTTCTACACATGGGATTGCAAAACATCAGTGTGTGGGAAGGCAAGCATGTATCAGGGAAATCTATGCTGAATTTTCTGGAGACAATTGAAGTTAGTATTTTTCTTTTTCAGTGGTTATTTAAAAAAATATTTAGTGCCTGGGGAAAGCCCTGGCACACATATAAATCTCTGATCCTATGGGAATGGTGTTCTTGCATCTCATAGCCTCATAGCCTGCTGAGAATTCTTCATAATCTTTAGATATTTCCTTCAGGGCACAGATAGCACAATTACTCCATGGGATTAGTGTTGGTTAATTTATATGGCACTGCGAATAATACTTATAATAAGTATTGAATACATGAATAAGTAAATTATAGTAATGGGAAAATTTAATACACTAGTGTAAAATTTGAAAAAATAAAAACCTTTACAAAGTTGCCATTTATAAGAAGAAAAACACTCGTACAGGTGAATAGAGTGAGATCCATCAGAGAGGAATAGAATGCCAGTTTGTTCTGTTCAATAGGACGATAAAGTAGCTAAATGTGGACGCAGAAGTGTTAAATTTTGTCTGAAAAAATCCGTGTATATCTTCTTGTAAATACTGTTTGAATTTTTAAGTGTTTTTGGCGGACTGCTTTGGACTCAAATAAATGAAAAGAATTGGTATATCTAAAATGTAAAGACCATGTTTCCCATGAGATATATTTTAACACATTTTTTCTAATTTTATCATTACAGTATTAATGTTATTGTTTCTAAACTTTTAGTTTTGATTTAGAGAAAATGGTGAAAGAAGACAAATGGAATACAATGGCTATTTAGTATTGAAAACACTGTTCTTTGTAACATTTATCTGATAGTCACAATGCTTAACACAAATAAACCTCATTGCTTTCTGAGGTCTGTCCTCCCAAAGTTCAACCTTCCTCATTAGTTTTTCACAAATTCATATTTTCTTTGTCTAAAAGGTACAAAAGCTGTCTACTTTCTTCACTTCTTTAAGTCTCATATTTTTATGTGGCTCCATTTGTCAGAAATTTATTTATTTTTCTCCTGTTAATTATTCTGTTGACAGGTAGCTGGGCAAACATGAGTGGGTCCTGCATTAGTCTGGACAAGGACCTCCCCCTCTCTACCTACCAATGACAGAACACACCTCAAACCCCTCAAGTTCATGGTTTAGTTTCCTGCCTTTTCAGGAACACACAAGATGTAAAAAAGCCCATTGGGACTATAGAAGAAAATAACCTTTAGGCCAATAAGATACATGTTTTAATGACACTAGCAGGCAAATCTTGTCCATCAGGTAGAATATATGCAAGAGAGTGGTCCTGTGATAGGACAGTGGCAGGAATGGGATCTCGTCCTGGTCTAGTGTACCAGACCTTCACCCCTCTCCCTGTGGGAGTTACAGATGGGTCAATATATAGGGCTATGGGAGGTACATGCACTGGCTATAAAGATAAAACAAAACTTCCCTGTAAGACGCTCTTACCTGCCAGACATTTTGGGTATACTATCATGATCTTTGGGGGCCATTCTGCTGTTACTCCAGGAACACACAATAGGCCAGCTTCTAGGACTTTTCCCCAAGATACCAGAAATGCCAGCCATCACTGGTCCATGAGTCAAAATGTCCAGGGCCACATGCACTCAACAGAGTCTCCAGGATTGGCAGAAGGATGTTGCTCTGCTCACCATATCCTGGCTTCAATAACTCCTCTTTTGCACATACAGTTGTATAGGAGAGGCAGTGATGTGTGTTAGCATGTCCACTCGTCTCAAGGATACTTTTTAGGGCTTCTCATTCAAACACCATAGCACTGTGCATAAGTGAACTGACCAGCCCTGTAGAAGATTCGTGCCCTACTTCAAGCCAGATTTCAACAACCTTTGTACCTGTCTATCATGCCTACCCAAGTAGGGTTAGATGGTACAAGAATCTTCCATTTTATCTCTAATTGCTGAACCCATTCTTCTAACTCCTCTCCAGTAAAGTGTGTGACTCAATTGCTGTCAATCACCTGTGGCTGGCCATAGGCTGTTAAGAGATGCTCTAGGCCCCTTTTGGTCATTTGATGATCTTCACAATGTTCAGGAAAGGCAACAAACTGTCCCGTAGCTCTGTCCACAGAAGTCATGGCATACTGATACCTTTCTGATACCAGCAAAGGCCAAATATATTTGGCCTGTATAACCATTGGGCTACATCAGAGGTAGGCTTTCCTTCTAGCCAATGCACCTGGGCCAAAGTGTCTGCTTCATCATTCCTTGGGGAATCCAAAGGCAAATGGCCAGTCACATTATATACAGTAACAGTCTTAGTCTAACCAGAGACCCATAGGTCTTGCCACAAGTCTTGCCCCCAAAGGGGCCAGTGACCAATCATCCAGTGGGCATGGTACCATGACAGTAGCGACAGGTTCAAGCCCCGATAGATGGCCCAGCGTTCAGTGTAGACAACTATAGTATAGGATCCTGGGTGATCACAAAGCATACTGCCCACAACTCAGCCCACTGACTGCTCTTCCCATCCCTGTCCTCCATCAGTATTGTTTCAGTATTAGGACGGAAAGCCACAGCCCTCCAATTGTGAGGCTCCTATGACTACAATTGTTGGTATACCAAGCATCTTCAGGTATAGGGTTTTTCCCTCCTGATAAGGACTCTCAGCTAACAATGGCTCAAAAGCAAGTTCTTCCTGTATTCCACTTTTGTGTGTCACTGACTCTAATAAACAGACTTCTCCATTTAAGGGGCTAGTGGGAAGCATGCTGTGCTGCTTTAAATCTGTGCCCCAGTGTAGGTGTCTGTGCCATGCCTCTTGTCATTACCACATCCCCCAAGCTGGGGTCTTGACCCCCCCAAATCAAACAACAACACCCAATCATTCTCCAGTGAGGGTGAGAACCCAAGCAGAGCCTGAGTACTGTCCCCCAGGAAGTTTTACAGGGACACAGGCTGGACATGGGTCTTTGCCTATGGCTTCACTCTCCTGGACCTCAGTGGCTGGAAATGCTGCTCTGGCTTTAATTGGTGCCATAGTTCTAATGAGATCCTATTAGGCTTCCCATCAAGCTTTTGTTTAACTACCCCGACTTTATCAAATCAGCCCATACTTGGTCCTCAAGACCTTCATGGGGCCCTTTGAAGCTTTCCTTTTTATCATAGTCTGTACTTCTTTCTATCCTCTTATTGTTTGAACCTCCCCCAGATCTGTTAAAGTATGAGTAGCCTCACTAATGGATTTCCCTATGTAGGGGGCAAGAATAATCATAGGGACCCAAAGAGAGATAGAGGAGCTTTATGCAGCACCAGATTTCTCATTTCTGGGGTGACCAACTCCTCATCAGAGCCTTGTGGGTCCATATTATAGATGATGTTTTTCATGCCCAGCTCCCATAACACCTGCTAGAGCTCTGCCTATGTTTTCCAGCTAGTGGATAAGTATAATAAATCACCCTGATTAGGCCAATCTGCCTGATGGCTGCTGTTTGCCAATCCAGAAATCTCTTTTCCTGAGGTGTGATAGGCACTTTGCAACCACTGCCAGAGGGAAGAGTGAGTCATCAGGGAAGCCAGTCTACCCATTTCAGAATCCAGCATTACAATGTTTTCCACCCCAATATCCCAAACACGTGAAAGACATGTAAGCAGAGGTTCCAAGGGCCTCTGCCAAAACTGAATACTCATGTACACCAGCTCATCCTGGGTATATGAGAGGAGCATGGAGTACTCCACAACCTGGGGAGGGGTCTTTGAGTGTTTATTTTCTTAATTACAACTGGGTTGACCTTTAATACAGGAGAGGCTGGTGTCTCAGGAAGTGGCCTCGGCAACAGATCACCCCTCAGTCCCACCCCCTCATCCTCTCCTGACATCTTCTCTACCATCTTCGGGGCTGAAGGCATCACTATTCCTCCTCCACCCCCATGGCCTTCTGCAATGCGGATTCTCCTGCTGCCCCCTCCTCACTGCTAATACATCTTCCAGGAGCATGACCTGTCTTCTCAATAACTGTCTCTCTCTTTCTTAAGGACATCCCATAAGTCATTACCCAGCTCCTCCAAGGAATGCCAAAGTGTACTTCTCTCCTTGATAACCCTTTCCACTACCTCTAGAAGCAATGATCCCACAATCCCACTCAGGGCCTCTAAGCCGTCTTCTCTCTCACAGAGGGCCAGTTCCATAGCTTCCGGTGTCTCCACCCTTCTCCAATTCTGGGAAGGATCCACCCATCTACAAGGTGCTTTACCCTGGACTAATTCCCACTAGGCACTCCCCTAGTGGAAGTCCCACAGATAGGGGGATCCTGGGTGAAGCTGCACCCTCCACCACTGCCGGACGGAAGGGTGAGTCAACACCCCCCATCACAGCAGCCACTGGGGCCTCCCCTCCCCGCCATCCACAGGGACATTACTGAGCATCTCCCCACTTTCTCTCGGAGCAGCATGCCCAAGTGTTGCACCCATGAAGACAGATTTCAGGGTCAGAGGTCCTTCCCAGTACCACCAGGTGGGGGGAAAATATGTTCTCATTTGGGGCAAATAACCTTTGAATTCAAAATCAATCAAAGGGAGAAATAAAGTGGAAGAAACCTGTTTATTGCTTAAAAGGCATTGTCCACTTCTGTTTGACTCTAAATCTCATGACACAGGTACAAAAGGTCCCCATGAAACCTCTCTGGTCCAGATATACCCTTGCTCCCCTTTATAATCACCTATTGATATGGAGGTGGACTGCTTCTCTCCACCTCCTGGAAATACCTATTACTATGGAGACACACTATGGCCAGATGAGAGATTCTGGAAATACTGTAATTTTACTCACAGTATATTTACTTTGCTTAATACCCTCCTGGTGCTGTTTCAAGTCTGTCAATTCACTGAATCCTTTCTTTTGAAAAGACTAAAAGACTTGAGATCTAAATGAACAGGTAACATTATATCTTCTTAATTATTAGATCAGCCTAGGTCTCTAGAAGGAAGTAAATGGGAAGAACCTAAAACTTAGGTCCCTATTGTATTACAGCTTCTAAGAATACTACAAGCTGGGGTAACAGTAGTTCAAAGCAGCAGAATAAGAATTTTAGGTAGAAGCTTATGATGAAAGATTGAAGAAAAGCATAAATACTGGTTAGAATATTGAGACTGACATTGAAGATTTCAGTTTGAAGCATTGATCAGAATGGTTCAGGAATACTTTTACTGCTAAATAGCAGCGACTTTCAGTAATTTCTGAGAAAGCATATACCAACAGTCTTAGCAGTAAAGTGGGTATGTCTCAATGCTAAGAAGCCACTATGGATCTCAAATCTGTTTTAAAGCACCACAGGAGGATATTAGTTTCTGTTTTATTACAATTTTCACATTTGAACACGGTTATCTTATTGGCAAATTGCATATAAAACCATGCAAGGAAGACGGCACTCTGGGAAATGGGACTCCAGTTTCTTCTCTGCCCTTAAGACAAAAAAAAAAAGGTCATATGTGATACTGAACTGGTAATGGAAAATTCAAACCAGATTCTCTGATTCCAACCAAAGTCATGGTCTTAGAAGTTGCAAATCATTGCCTCTATCATTGACTCTGCCCAAAGAATGTTGTCAGTGTTGAGCACAGAGCAGGAGAGATGAGATGTATTTTGCATCTTGTTCAATTTAAGACCATTAAATAGGATACTATTGGAAATTCCTGGCCAATACGAATGCCTAAATCCAAGAGATCTATTCATGTTACTTCCGACACCTTTGGCCTACTGGATGAAAATTATGTTTCTACAGGGCACTGGAGGTGGGTTTCAAAATTACCTAGGAGCCATCCAACATGGCCCATAATATTTTATAGACCATTATTGCATCATTGATTATATTAAGAGCAGCAATACTGGGGTTAGTGTTTGTCTCTTTCAGGCAATGCAAGTTGCTTAAAAGTAAGGGTTGTGCCCTTCACAATGTCTGGAATAAGGGAAATACACAATAAATATATGTTTAATTAATTAACAAATTACATGTAGCAAGCTACACTTACACAGGGATATTTTATTCAAAACCATGGTTTCCAGAGCTAATATGCAATAAGGAAATCTTATTTAAAATTTAGATCCAGACTTGAGGAAGTAAATTATTGTGGCAGGGTCAAATGTCATCAGGAAGAATAAAATGTAAGAACTAAGTTACAAGACTCTTTGAAAGAATCTTCTATATGAGATAAGTAATGAGGTAGAAAAACATTATCAGAAGAAGTACATGAAACCTGTTTTTTGCTTTTATGGTAAGGTTGTCCTTTAACATTCCTGAACCCAATCAACATTGGGGGTCAATTCCATACACACAAGATGAAACCAGGCAATGCTCACACACCATCAGGGTATCTGATAATCTATGTCAAATTTTACTCCATCAAACCAGAGATAGTATAGATTCCACAGGTTAAGGGTTCAGTCCTCCAATATTGCCCCCATCCCCGCTTCAAAGTGGCTATTGTTGTGTTTCTGACCCACTGCCTACAGATTGGAAGTTCCAATGACCTCTTTAGGTTCAGTTAATTTGCTACAGCAGCTCACTGAATTCAGGGAAACAATTATGCTTACCAGTGTACCGAAAGACATGACAAAAGATCATCAACAGCCAGATGAAGAGATACATAGGGGTAGTTTCTGATCAAAGGAGCTTTCTGTCATCATGTTGCTTGGGGCCTACCTCAGTAGCACTTGGAAAAAAATGGCCAAATCACTCTTGAGTTTTTATGGAAGCTTTATTATTGACCAAGTCACTGGCCATTGACTGATTCAACCACCAGCCCTTCCAGGGGGTGGGACTGAATGTTCCAATCCATTAGTCACATGGTTGTTCTCCTGTCAACCAGCCTGCATTCCTAGGTGATACCCAGAAATCACCCTATTAAAATAACACAAGACACCTTTATCACTCTCAGTTCTTAGGAAAAATCCAAGGGTTTTTGGAGCCCTGCACCAGGAACTGTGGACAAATACCAAATATATATTTCCTATAAACCACAATTCAGCAGGTTATGCATTGTAGCATTTTTTACAACTATTGCTTTGAAAAACACCACATCTTTTGTAACATATCCCAGATGACTTCTTTTACCTGCTGGTTCCTTAGGGTATAAATGAAGGGATTTAGTAAAGGGGCAACTGAGGTGTACAGCAAAGCCACACCTTTGGATACAGTCACTCTTTCTTTGGCAGATGGCTTAATATACACAAAGATACAGCTGCCATAAGTAATGGAGACAACAATCATGTGGGAAGTACAGGTGGAAAATGCTTTGGTCCTTTGCTGTGTAGAAGGGAATTTCAGAATGGTCTTAATGATGTAAGTGTAAGACACAATCACTAGTACCAATGTGACCACAAGTGTCACTACAGCTAAGATAAAAGACATCAATTCTAGGACATGTGTGTCTGTGCAGGATATCTGCAGGATAGGAGATGTTTCACACATAAAGTGATCAATTGTTTTGGAAGCACAGAAATCCAGCTTGAGCCCCATGGCTATTGGAGGAAAGATTATTAGGAATCCAGTTATCCAAGAGCCAAGTACAAGCTGATAGCACACTTTGCTGTTCATAATGATTGGGTAATGCAAGGGTGCACAGATGGCAACATAGCGGTCATAGGACATGGCAGTTAGAAGATAAAACTCTGTAACTCCCAGTAAAAGTATAAAAAATAATTGAGCTGCACAATGATTGTATGAAATGGATTTCTCTCCAGTCATAATGGTTATCAGGTATCTTGGAATACATACTGTAATGAATAGGATTTCCAAAAATGAGAAGTTACGCAGAAAGAAATACATTGGTGTCTTGAGGCGAAGGTCCAGAAGGGTGAGGAGGATGATGGTTAAGTTCCCTATTAGGCTCAATGTGTAATTCAGAAATAGAAACAGGAAAATCACAATTTGCAATTGTGGGTCATCTGTCAATCCTAGGAGAATAAACTCTATGTCTTTTGATTGGTTCTTCATTTCCCTTTTGTGGGTCTTTTCAAATATACATAGAAAAAGAAGATAAAAAATTGAACATACTGATGAATGTAATACGGTAGGATATAGATTAATCTATGAATGTAAATATGTGTAAATATATAGCTATAAATTAGATTAAGTGTAGATAAATTAAACTAAATATGCATAAATTAACCTGTAAACAAATGAATATATAGTAAGTATATGTATATAGTAGCCAAATATGTATATTAACCTAATAAATACATATATACATTTCACCTAAAGCAGAATAAGGTATACATTCTCTAATTTATCCATTTGTAAATGGTTTCTCCAGTTTGAAACTGCTGATGACACATATAATCAATTTAAAATACTTTCTCATCCAAGTTCTCTTTATTATAATGTCCCTCATTAGTTTTCCTCTAGAACTTGGATATTTCTTGTGATTAATATGCATTCTTGCCCATCACTTCCAAAAGGAATCCACTCAGCATGTATAACTTAAATAAAATAATATGGGTTATTTTAAGTGAATTTTTCTATCATTTTTATTCAACCTGTAAAAATACACTAAATTATTTGCCTTTTTTGGAATAAATATCAGGGTGATTTTTCAAAAACATGATTTAGAGTTTGTTAACAATTCTTGTCATGTTCAATTACTAAGGCAGTGTTGATTTTTAGCACTTAAAGA
The DNA here is from genome assembly GCF_030020395.1 of Manis pentadactyla. Taxonomy (NCBI): domain Eukaryota; kingdom Metazoa; phylum Chordata; class Mammalia; order Pholidota; family Manidae; genus Manis; species Manis pentadactyla. The sequence goes on from NC_080028.1 coordinate 41,666,813, forward strand.
TCCTACTTATAATAGTTTTGGAATTATTATCTTCAGTTTTATTTTTATAAAATAGAAATTTTTATAATTACCATTATCAATTTTCTTGATATATGACAAATTAAATCATTACAAAACAATGATTTTAATAAAAATATTGTTTTAGTCATAATTAACCTTTTTGAGATAGATTCTTATATGTATCCACATAAGTTGAGGCATTGTTTTTTTCTTAGTTCTTTCATATTTTTACACAACTATTGAATTCTACAAAAATGTTGATGGGGAGCAGAATTTGCCACCCCAAAATGTGCCTTTTTGGCATGAGGATTATTTTAGGCTGATTATTTTTAAGAAACAGAAGACTCAGCAAGTTTTTCCTTTTACATCCCCCATAACTGCCTGCAAGAACTTAGAGGACCTGTTCCATAAAGGGAGTTACCACCGTAGATAACCAGAGTATAATATGAGCAAGGTGTGTAGACAGGAAGAAATATAGAAAAATCAGTTCATTAAAATTCTTCTTGATGTTCCATTGTTCCTGTATGGCCCTGAAAACATTTATTTTCCAAACATTTACTCCTTTTCATCTTCCTGTGAAATATCTCCTTACCTTCTGAAGTCCCAGATTCCATCCCTTTCTCCTTACCTAAGAATGGCAGATTAGCTTTGATTGCCTGATGGATTTGGGGCTTCATCTTTTTATGGAATCCCCACACATATGCAGTTATATTTGAGTTCCCCCTATTTACCTCTGTCATGGCAATTTATTTGACCAGTCAGAAGAATCTTGAAACAGAGGAAAATATTTCCTCCCCAGCATTGCATTACTCTCTATCCTCTCTATGTAGGAATTCTATTTGCTTCCATATTGTATCTTCCCTTTTTATGTTACTAAACATGTAGCTCTACTTCATTATACATATTACCTGTGGACTTTTAAAATAAATGGGCAACTAAAGCACTCTTTATTATCTTTTGTATTTGTTATTTATAAATTCTTGCTATTCTTATAAACACTACTTTTTCTCAGTCGGAAAAAATAAAACTAAGATTTTTAATGCTTAATGTGGTTTTCTAAATCAGTTATTAGTGAATAGCTACTTTTTAAGAATGGCAATTGAAGATTTGCAGTCTTAAGCTACAAAGTTTTCACAAGGTTTTATTATAAAATATATTGATGATCATACTATGGCTCCCATCGTTACTCAAATCTGATTTTAAAAGGTATGTTCTAGGAGTCAATCATACAATTTCTGTTACCCTGTGTGTCTAGACTGTTCTAGAATTATAGGGAAGAGTTTCTCAATATTTTTCCCATACCACTTTATACAGGGTAACAATTCATAAAGAGAATCAGAGAAAATAAAACTTAGATGCCACTGGGTCTGAATAAAACAGATTACAACACTTGTTGATACACAACCATAAAGTGACTATAATTTAAAAATATTGTAAAACATGAAAATTAGGCAGTCAAATTTAACTCTGAATTGGATTTATAGTGCATTTGATTTAATTTCTGATTTTGACATTCAGTGAAAATGCACATTTGAGATATTTTCTTAGATATATTGTATCTATTGTTTATTACAATGTTATTTTCCTTTGTGGTCATATTGTAGTATCTAATCTGCATATTTACTGCCAATGCTTTTTGTAGGAAAAGGTAATGTACTGTGCTTCTGTAAAGAATTTCCATGTTCCCTCAAATTCATACTCACTTTGAAGTTCAGAACTCAGGTATCAATAATTTTAAGGGATATCCATCTTCTATTCAAGATAAGGTGCATTTTGTGAAATTTTGTTCATATAATTGCTGTTACTCAAAACCTTAAAATAGGAATTTATTCTTTAAGTTAAAGTAAAGTGAAGCAAAAAGTGGCAACTTAAAAACCTCAGGGCAATATCTGATGAAAGCTAAGCAACTGTTCCAAGAAAGAGATACCACATTGCCATCTGTACACTTACAAAATGCTCCAGTTTTATAATTTTCTATTTACCACAGACTCATTGGACCTATTGAAATAAAACTAAGGAAAAAAATATTTTCTTTGGAAACCAGAGCTTTAAAAGTACTAATTATTAGCAATAAAACACACCACTGTTCATCTTCTTTAAATAAAACAGAAATGAAAGTATCCCAGAGGAGTATCATAAGTGATTAAAAAACTCAATTACAAATTTCACAGGATCCTCAGTAGTTCACTGAACTGAGGCAACAATGGGAAGTCCCAAGCTGATTTATACCAGCCCAAGACATCACCTTGCTTCCAATTAACAACAGAAACAATTTTAAACCATTGTAAACCATTTTTCACTCTGGTGCCTAGTGGTGTACATATGTGACTTATAAGTAATATATAAGTAATAAGTAACCATAGCTTATTATCACATTAAAAGGTGAGGCATGGGTGGATATTGATGAAAATTTTTTGATTTTTTGAGTAAACTAAATTTTATCTATTAAATATATTTTATGCCAATGCCAATGTAGGAGACAATCCAATGCCAATCAGCTGGTGAATGGATTATAAAATTTTGGTTATAGGCATTTGGTGATTTTCCAGTTATTTGTCCGTTAATGGTTCTTGCTTAATTTCATTATAATTGAAAGTATACTTCCTCAAATGTAAGCCTGTTGAACGTTTTGGAACTTCCTTTAGGCTAAGCTCATAGTTGATTTTGTAAATATTTCATGTGCTTTTAAGAATTAGATACTTTGAACTTGGATGCAGTATTCCACATTTATTAGGAATTAAAAAGAGAAAAGCTAAATTATTTTATATTTTTGCAAACACTAGTGCATTTGCTGTTTATTTATTTATTTATTGTAATTTACCTCTCGGTACTTTTTTGAAGGTTTTTCTATTTCATTTTTGATATTTCAAATTTGCACGTACATTGCTTTCTTGACTTTTCTACAGCATCCTCTATTTCTTCTAGTAACTTTAAGACAGTTGTTCTAAAGTCTCTGCCTAGTAGATCTGCCTAAGTCTTTGCAGGGACACCTCCTGTTGATCTGTTTTGAATGGATCACATTTTCCTGTCTCTTTTTATGGCTTGTGATTATGTTGTAGTTGAGATCTGGATACTTGAATATAATAAATAACGTAATGACTCTGGGATGCAGATTCTCGCCTTCCTAAGGGCTGCTGTTTTTTTTTTTTTATCATTGTTTGTTTTATGTTTTGATTGTTGTAGGCTCCTCTGTATCAGCTTTGTATAAATTCAAGTCTTCATGTCCCTTCTAAGCCTGTGCCTCTCCCTGGGCAGTCACAGCTACTTTCTAATTTGTTCTCTCTATACATCTACTTTTGAATCTTCTAGACTTTAATGTGTGGTCACAGAAGGGAAACAAGAGAAAAATGAAGAGGTGGTAAAGGGCAGCAGTCCTTTTAAATCTCCTGAAGGTCACTTCAGTCAGAGGCAGAAGGGCTTACACCAATGTAGGGAGGTCTAACAGCAATCCTTCCTGCCTCCTTATGGGCACCTGCAGGGTCAGAAGTAGCAATCCGGGACCAAGGGTGATTCCTAATATTAGGAGGACAGAATCCTTTCCACCCACCTTGGCTCCTGCAATCTGTGTGCAAGCTGCTAGGTGCCTGCCATGCAGGTGGGGGATGCAGGATGTGTAGCTTCTTCTATGCTAAGAGCCAAAATTAATTAACAGCAATTTATCATCTAGATTTCCCCTGGAAATTGCAAGCCTTCAGTAGATGCTAGAGTTCCAAACTGGTTACAGCAGAAAGATTCTGCCACAAAAAACTTATACATTGTCCAGTGAAAGAAATGGCAATATATACAAAATTATACTATCAATAATATTTATGAAAATTCAGCCTTTGGAACATAAAGAAGGTGTAAAGCTTTCTTTTCTAAAATAATGCAGTCATATGTCTGAAAAAAAAACTTCCTTTAGGAAGATGTCAGAGTAGAGAGAGCCTGAATCCACCTTTTCCCATCTAAACACTGAATCTCCACCAACACATAGAGCATTTCAAAGACAAACCTCTATGTGCACAGAGCCTGAAGTGAACACTTTCTGTATAATGCCGGACAGACAGATAAAATTTAAAAATCCCAAAATGGCAGGAGAGGCTTTTTACTCCTCCATCAGCAGAGGTGAGTGGAGGGATGTCACTGAGAGAGTTTGGTGTGGACTCCCTACCCTGAGGTACAGGAGAAAAGTCTGTGGTTTAACACGCAACTAGGCCGTAGTGAAAAAACCCAAGTTTCAGAGCTAAAATTCCACCACCATGCAAGGAACCACTGGAGGCCATCTGGGATCCAAGGAGCCAGGCAGCACCTTTGTTTGCACTCCTTCTGCACATCTTAGTGCACTGAGAGCAAATTCTGCGTGCACATACTAATCTCAGACTTGGCCTAGGCAGCCCTCTGACCCCTGCACCATACTCAGGTGCAAGCAGCAGGTTGGCAGGAGATTTGCTCCAACCTCTGCCCCAGCCAACATCAGCAGTACCAGGTAGTTCCTTGGCCCACAAGGAGGGTGCCTGAAATTTTGGGTAGGTGCCACCAAGGCAACTTCCCAGAGCAATGCAGGGGACCATGCATGTGGGGTGACCCCTGATGCATGGGTGAAAGCACATGCCCATGGTGTCTGACCCCAACAACTGGCAATGTTAGTGTGCACCAACATGGGAATTCCCTGAAGCATCCCAGAATAAGAAGTGACCTTGGCAACACTCTGCCTGACCCAAGACACAAGCAGGACTATGGGCACCAAAGCGATAGCTATCAGGAGTATACCAGAGTGTGCAGGGGCTGAGGGGCTGTGTGCACAGAGCCTGACTTCATACCACAAGTGGGATACTGGCCTACAGGTAAGCAGACCCTGGAGACTCAGCTGGTGCCAATCTGAGAGTTACCTTTAATGCACCCTTGACTCACCTCCCATCCACCACCATCCCCTGCTAGTGCAGATCACATAGGTGTCCACCTAGGAGCCCCTCCAACAGGCTACCAGGGCCCTACAGCTGCAACCATGTGCTAGGAGCACCAGCACCAGGAAAAGCCCATCTCACAAACAGCCTCCAGCTTGCCAAAATCACAAGGCACACATAGTCTATACAGGGGACTCTCCCACATGAGGCCAACACTTCAAGACTGGGAATATAGCCCTTTCAACTAACTCATGGAAACAAACACAGAAAGTCATACAAAATGAGGAGACAGAAGAATGTGCTCTAAAAAAAGCTTAACCTCAGAAAGACAAAATCTAAATTAAACAGAGTTAATCAACCTACTGATAAAGAGTTTAAAGCAATGGTTATGAAGATATTCACTGGACGTGAAAAAACAATAGTGTGACTCAAGACAAACCTCAAAAAAGTGGTAGAAAGCCTAAAAAGAACAATCAGAGCTGAAGATTCAATAGATGAAATTTAAAAAAAAAACCACTGGAGGGAATGAACAGCAGATTAGAGAATGTGGAAGAATGATCAGTGACTTGGAAGGTAGTTATGGATAGCACCCAAGTTGAACACTGAAGGAAGAAAGAAAAGAAAAAAGAAAAGAGAATAGGTAAGAGAGCTCTGAGACAGCATAAAGTGTACTAACATATAACATTGTAAGAGTCCCAGAAGGAGAAAAGAAAGAGAAAGGAGTGGAACATGTATTTGAAGAGATAATAGTTGAAAACTTTCCTAACATGGAGAAGGAAACACTCTACCAGGTCCAGAAAGCACAGAGAACTCCAAACAAGATGAACCCAAGAACATCCATGCCCAGTCACATTGTAATTAAAATGTCAAGATCAAAAGTAAAGAATCTTAAAAGCAGTAATAGAAAAGCAACAAATTACATATAAGGCATTCCTCAGAAGGTTATCAGCTGATAACCTGCAGAAAATATACAGACCAGAAGGGAATGACTTGCTGTATTCAAAGTGTTGAACACATATAACCTCCAACCAAGAATACTCTACTCAGCAAGGTTACCATTCAAAACTGAAGGGGACATAAAGGGCTTCACAGATAAATGTAAGTTAAAAATGCTCACCACCACAAGAGCAGCCTTACAAAAAATGTTAAAGGGACTTCTTTAAGAAGAAATGAAAATACCCTCTCTAATAGCAAGAAATTTAAGAAAGAAAATCTTCTGCTGGTGAAGCAAATGAATAGCAGGGGAAGGTAACAGATGAATTACTTAAAAGCTAGTATTAAGGTAAAAAATAAAAAAGTAGCAAAAGCAATTACATCTAACAATTACTTTAGGGAATCACTTAATAAATTTTTTAAAAGAAGATAAATACATAAAACATGGGGTAGGGGGTGTAAGAAATGTAGTGCTGTTAGAATATGTTTGAACTTCAGTGACCATCAGTCTATTATAGATTGTTATATTCATAGGATGTCATGTAGGAGCCTGATGATAACCACAAACCAGAAACTTATCATAGATACATAAAAACGGAAGAATAGGGAACCCAACCACAATACTAAAGAAATTCCTAAAACACAAGAGAAGAGAGCAAGAGGGGAATAAAGGATGAGAGAACAACAAAAACAAACAGAAAATGTTCAACAAAATGTCTATAAGTGGATACATATCAGTAATAACTGTAAATGTAAATGGCCTAAATTCTCCAAACAAAAGACATAGGGTAACTGAATGGATAAAAACATTACACTCATCTGTTTGTTGTCTACAAGTGACTCACTTCAGTCCTAAAGATACGTGCAGACGGAAACTGAAATCCTTATTTGCATGTAAAAAGCTATACCATGTAAATTAAGACAAAAAAAATCTGGAATGACAATATTTACATCAGACAATGTAGACTTCAAAATGAAGTAACAAAAGACAAAGAAGGACATTACATAATAATAAAAGGATCAGTCCAACAAGAGGATGTAAAAATCGTAACAATCTTTGTATCCAACATAAGAGCACCTAAGTATATAAAACAAATACTAACAGACCTAAAGGAAGAAATTAACTGAACATAATCATAGTAGGGACATTAGTAGCACACTTGCATCCAGACAAAAAATAAATAAGGAAGCAGAGGTGTTGAGTGACACATTAAACCACATTAATTTAACAGATATGTACAGAATATCCTACTCCAAAGCAAAAGAATACACATTTTTCTCAAGTGCACATGGAATATTCTCCAAAATTGATCAAATATTAAGACACAAAACAAGCCTCAACAAATTTAAGAAAATTGATGATGTTGTATCAATCATCTCAGACTACAGTGGTATGAAACTAGAACTCAGTTGCAAGAAAAGAATTAAAAAATAAAACCCCACATGGGAGTTAAATAAAATGCTCCTAAGTAATCAGTGGATCAAGGAAAAGATTAAAGATGAAATTAAACAATATGTGTAGACAAATAAAACAGAAAGTCAATGGTTCAAAATATGTGGGATGCCACAAAAGCAGTTCTAAGAAGGAAGTTTATAGCAACACAGGCCTACCTCAAGAAACAAGAATAAGCTCAATTAAACAAGCTCACTGTACAACTGAAGGAACTAAAAAGATCACCAAAGCCCTAAATTAGTAGGAAGAGGGAAATAAAAATAATCAGAATGGAAATATTTAAAATATAGACAAAGAAAACAATAGAAAAAAATCAATGAAACCAAGAGCCTTTTTGATAAGATAAACAAAATAGACAAAAAGACAAAAAGCCAGACTTATCAAGACAAAAAGAGAGAGGATACAAATAAGATCAGAAACAAGAAAAGAATAGTTACAACTGACATAAAAATTCAAATAATTATTAGAGAATTCCATGGAAAATTATATACTAATAAATTAGACAATCTAGAAGAAATGGATAAATTCCTAGAAATATACAATCCTCCAAGAATGGTCCAGGAAGAAACAGAAAATCTGAACACAGTGATTAGTAATAATGAAATTGGAGGTTAATCAAAAAGTTCTCAACAAATATCTAGGACCAGATGGCTTCACAGGTGAATTATACCAAACATTTAAACATGAGATACCACTAATTCTTCTTAAAGTCTTCTAGAAAATAGAAGAGGAAGGAATACTTCCAAACTCATTCTATAAGGCCAGCATCACTCTAATACCAAAAACCAAGAGACACTACAATAAAAGAAAACTACATAACAAATATACCTTATGAACTTAGATGCAAAAATCTACAAGATATTAGCAAACCAATTTCAAAAATACATCAACAACATCTATCACAACCAAGTGGGGTTTATTCCAGGGATGCAAAGGTGGTACAATTCATAAGTCAGTCAATGTGATATACCATATTAACAAAAGGACTTAAACTGTATGACTGTCTAAATAGATGCTATAAAAGTATGTGACAAAATTGAACATCATGCTACAACTCTCAACAAAACTGGTATAGAGGGTTGAGGCAGAGCCAACGTGGTGGCGTGAGTAGGACAGTGGGAATATCCTCCCAAATACATATATATTTTTGAAAATACAACAAATACAACTAATCCTAAAAGAGAGACCAGAAGACACAGGACAACACCCAGATCACAACTACACCAGCGAGAACCCAGCGCCTGGTGAAAGGGGTAAGATACAAGCCCCGACCCGGCGGGACCAAAGCACACCTACCCCGACCTCCTGTCGGGAGATGAATAGGCAGAACGGGAGGGAGATGGAGCCCAGGACTGCTGAACACCCAGCCCCAGCCATCCGGGCCAGAGCGCAGACACAGTGCATGCGTGGGGTCCTGGATACTAGAGTAACAGGGCAGCAAGACCTCTGAGCGGGTGCCGAAGCTGATGCCCCTGTGACAAAGAAAAGCGGGGGCTTTTTGAAAGTCTTAAAAGGACAGGGACATAACAGCTAGACAGAAACAACACAGGTCTCAGTCCAGCAGCTGGAAATCACAGGGAAAACCAGGCGCACTAAACCCCTGGGCAACAGCTCTGAGACCCCTCACGGAGGTAAACAGCCAAACAGCCCCAAACCTCGTCCATTACCCCTCCGGGCGCTGCGAAAGCAGAGAAGCAGCTTAAGGCAAAACGGCCACAGAAAGGGAAATTCCTCCATTCCGGCCAGGCAAGACACAAAAACCCAGTCTACACGCAATTACCCAACACAAGCCACTAGGGGTCACAGTTGTCCCAGTAAAGAAAGGCCAGTAGCAAGTGAAAAGTTTGGCCCTCCCAGCTGACAGTCAATAGTACCTGTCAACATGAAAAGGCAAAAAAATATGATCCAGACAAGACTAACCCAGACAGCTTCGGCATCTGCTACATCTTCCACTGAGAAGGAACCTGGGGAGATAGATTTAGCCAGTCTTCCTGAAAAAGAATTCAAAACAAAAGTCATAACCATGCTGATGGACTTGCAGAGAAATACGCAAGAACTAAGGAAGGAGAATACAGAAATAAAACAAGCTCTGGAAGGACTTCAAAACAGAATGGATGAAATGCAAGAAACCACTAATGGACTAGAAAACAGAGAACAGGAATGCAGAGAAGCTGATGTAGAGAGAGATAAAAGGATATCCAGGAATGAAAGAATTTTAAGAGAGCTGAGTGACCAATCGAAAAGGAATAATATATGCATTATAGGAATACCAGAAGGAGAAGAGACAGAAGAAGGGATAGAAAGTGTCTTTGAAGGAATAATTGCTGAAAACTTCCAGAAACTAGGTGAAGATATGGCCTCTCAGACCGCAGAGGTACACAGAACTCCCATGACAAGGGATCCAAGGAGGGCAACATCAAGACACATAATAATTAAAATGGCAAAGATCAAAGACAAGGACAAAGTATTAAAGGCAGAGAGAGAGAAAAAAAAGGTTACCTTCATAGGAAAACCCATAAGGCTATCATCAGATTTCTCAACAGAAACCCTACAGGCCAGAAGAGAATGGCACGATATACTTAATGCAATGAAACAGAAGGGACTCGAACCAAGGCTACTGTATCCAGCACGAATATCATTTAAACATGAAGGAGGGATTAAACAATTCCCAGACAAGCAAAAGTTGAGAGAATTTGCCTCCCACAAACCACCTCTTCAGGGCATCCTACAGGGACTGCTCTAGATGGGAGCATTCCTAAAAAGAGCACAGAACAAAACACCCAACATATGAAGAAGGGAGGAGGAGGAATAAGAAGGGAGAGAAATAAAGAATCATCAGACCACGTTTATAATAGCTCAACAAGCGAGTTAAGTTAGATAGTAAGACAGTAAGGAAGCTAACCCTGAACTTTTGATAACCACAAACTTAAAGCCTGCAATGGCAATAAAGTCATACCTTTCAATAATCACCCTAAATGTAAATGGACTGAATGCACCAATCAAAAGACACAGAGTAATAGAATGGATAAAAAAGCAAGATCCATCCATATGATGCTTACAAGAGACTCACCTCAAACCCAAAGACATGCACAGACTTAAAGTCACGGGTTGGAAAAAGATATTTCATGCAAACAACAAAGAGAAGAAAACAGGTGTTGCAATTCTGGTATCAGACAAAACAGACTTCAAAATAAAGAAAGTAACAAAAGATAAAGAAGGACATTACATAATGATAAAGGGCTCAGTCCATCAAGAGGATATAACCATTATAAATACATATGTACCCAATACAGGAGCACCAACATACCTGAAACAAATATTAACAGAACTAAAGGAGGAAATAGAATGCAATGCATTCTTTCTAGGAGAATTCAACATACCACTCACTAGAAAGGACATATCCACCAGACAGAAAATAAGTAAGGACACAGAGGCACTGAACAACACACTAGAACAGATGGACCTAATAGACATCTACAGAACTCTACATCCAAAAGCAACAGGACACACCTTCTTCTCAAGTGCACATGGAACATTCTCCAGAATAGACCACATACTAGGCCACAAAAAAAGCCTCAGTAAATTCCAAAAGATTGAAATCCTACCAACCACCTTTTCAGACAACAAGGGCATAAAACTAGAAATGAACTGTACAAAGAAAGCAAAAAGACTCACAAACACATGGAGGCTTAACAACACGCTCCTAAATAATCAGTGGATCAATGAGCAAATCAAAATGGAGTTCCAGCAATATATGGAAATAAATGACAACAACAACACTAAGCCCCAACTTCTGTGGGACACAGCAGAAGCAGTCTTAAGAGGAAAGTATATAGTAATCCAAGCATATTTAAGAAAGGAAGAACAATCCCAAATGAATGGTCTAATGTCACAATTATCGAAATTGGAAAAAGAAGAACAAATGAGGCCTAAGGTCAGCAGAAGGAGGGACATAATAAAGATCAGAGAAGAAATAAATAAAATTGAGAAGAATAAAACAATAGAAAAAAATCAATGAAACCAAGAGCTGGTTCTTCGAGAAAATAAACAAAATAGATAAGCCTCTAGCCAGACTTATTACGAAGAAAAGAGAGTCAACACAAATCAACAGTATCAGAAACAAGAAAGGAAAAATCACGACGGACCCCACAGAAATACAAAGAATTATTAGAGACTACTATGAAAACCTATATGCTAACAAGCTGGGAAACCTAGGAGAAATGGACAACTTCCTAGAAAAATACAACCTTCCAAGACTGACCCAGAAAGAAACAGAAAATCTAAACAGACCAATTACCAGCAACGAAATTGAAGCGGTAATCAAAAAACTACCAAAGAACAAAACTCCCGGGACAGATGGATTTACCTCGGAATTTTATCAGACCTACAGGGAAGACATAATACCCATTCTCCTTAAAGTTTTCCAAAAAATAGAAGAGGAGGGAATACTCCCAAACTCATTCTATGAAGCTAACATCACCCTAAAACCAAAACCAGGTAAAGACCCCACCAAAAAAGAAAACTACAGACCAATATCCCTGATGAACGTAGATGCAAAAATACTCAACAAAATATTAGCAAACAGAATTCAAAAATACATTGAAAGGATCATACACCATGACCAAGTGGGATTCTTCCCAGGGATGCAAGGATGGTACAACATTCGAAAGTCCATCAACATCATCCACCACATCAACAAAAAGAAAGACAAAAACCACAAGATCATCTCCATAGATGCTGAAAAAGCATTTGACAAAGTTCAACATCCATTCATGATAAAAACTCTAAGCAAAATGGGAATAGACGGCAAGTACCTCAACATAATAAAGGCCATCTATGATAAACCCACAGCCAACATTATATTGAACAGCGAGAAGCTGAAAGCATTTCCTCTGAGATCGGGAACTAGACAGGGATGCCCACTCTCCCCACTGTTATTTAACATAGTACTGGAGGTCATAGCCACATCAATCAGACAAAACAAAAACATACAAGGAATCCAGATTGGTAAAGAAGAAGTTAAACTGTCACTATTTGCAGATGACATGATACTGTACATAAAAAACCCTAAAGACTCCACCCCAAAACTACTAGAACTGATATCGGAATACAGCAAAGTTGCAGGATACAAAATCAACACACAGAAATCTGTGGCTTTCCTATACACTAACAATTTACCAACAGAAAGAGAAATCAGGAAAACAACTCCATTCTCAATTGCATCAAAAACAATAAAATACCTATGAATAAACCTAACCAAAGAAGTGATATACTTATACTCTGAAAACTACAAGTCACTCTTAAGAGAAATTAAAGGGGACACTAACAGATGGAAACACATCCCATGCTCATGGCTAGGAAGAATTAATATCGTCAAAATGACCATTCTGCCCAAAGCAATATTCACATTTGATGCAATCCCTATGAAAGTAACAGCAACATTCTTCAATGAACTGAAATAAATAATTCAAAAATTCGTGTGGAACCACCAAAGACCCCGAATAGCCAAAGCAATCCTGAGTAAGAAGAATAAGTAGGGGGGATCTCACTCCCCAACTTCAAGCTCTCTTATAAAGCCATAGTAATCAAGACAATTTGGTACTGGGACAAGAACAGAGCCACAGAACAATGGAACAGACTAGACAATCCAGACATTAACCCAGACATATATGGTCAATTAATATTTGATAAAGGAGCCATGGACATACAATGGCGAAATGACAGTCTCTTCAACAGAAGGTGCTGGCAAAACTGGACAGCAACATGTAGGAGAGTGAAACTGCACCATTGTCTAACCCCATATACAAAAGTAAACTCAAAATGAATCAAATACCTGAATGTAAGTCATGAAACCATTAAACTCTTGGAAGAAACATAGGCAAAAACCTCTTAGACATAAACAAGAGTGACCTCTTTTTGAACATATCTCCCCGGGCCAGGAAAACAACAGCAAAAATGAACAAGTAGGACTATATTAAGCTGAAAAGCTTCTGTACAGCAAAATACACCATCAATAGAACAAAAAGGAACCCTACACTATGGGAGGATATATTTGAAAATGACACAGCCAATGAAGGCTTGACGTCCAGGATATACAAAGAGCTCACACGCCTCAACAACCAAAAAACAAATAACCCAATTAAAAAATGGGCAGACGAACTGAACACACGGTTCCCCAAAAAAGAAATACAGATGGCCAACAGACACATGAAAAGATGCTTCACATCGCTAATTATCAGAGAAATGCAAATTAAAACTACAATGAGGTATCACCTCACACCAGTAAGGATGGCTGCCATCCAAAAGACAAACAACAACAAATGTTGGCGAGGCTGTGGAGAAAGGGGAACCCTCCTACACTGCTGGTGGTAATGTAAATTAGTTCAACCATTGTGGAAAGCAGTATGGAGGTACATCAAAATGCTCAAAACAGCCATACCATTTGACCCAGGAATTGCACTCCTAGGAATTTACCCTAAGAGTGCAGCAATCAAGTATGAGAAAGACCAATGCACCCCTATGTTTATCGCAGCACTACTTACAATAGCCAAGAATTGGAAGCAACCTAAATGTCCATCGATAGATGAATGGATAAAGAAGAGGTGGTAAATATACACAATGGAATACTACTCAGCCATAAGAAAAGGGCAAATCCAACCATTTGCAGCAACATGGATGGAGCTGGAGGATATTATGCTCAGTGAAACAAGCCAAGCGGAGAAAGAGAAATACCAAATGATCTCACTCATCTGTGGAATATAAGAACAAAGGAAAAACTGAAGGAAGAAGACAGCAGCAGAATCACAGGACTCAAGAATGGACTAACAGGTACCAAAGGGAAAGGGACTGGGATGATGGGTGGGTAGGGAGGGATAAGCGGGGGGAGAAAAAGGGGGGTATTACAATTAGCATGCATAGGGGGGTGGGAGAAAGGGGAGGGCTGTACAACACAGAGAAGACAAGTAGTCATTCTAGAACATTTTGCTATGCTGATGGACAGTGACTGTAAAGGGGTTTATAGGGGGGACCTGGTATAGGGGTGAGCTTAGTAAACAAAGTATTCTTCATATAAGTGTAGATTAATGATAAAAAAAAAAAAAGCTGTTCCTGTGTGGTGACCTCCAATCAGTTCTACACAATGATATAAAGGGCATATAAAAGTGTAGGCAAAGGGTCTGTTTGTGTTTACACAGAGGATCAAAGCCTAATTTGGCTACCCCGAAAATGAACTAAGATATGATATGAAGAAAAACTTCCAACATCAGCACTCTCTGGAAGAGTCATACCAGAAGATGATCATCAAAAAACCCCAGCAAAGGTCCATGCACTGCTACAGCTGTAGATGCACTCATCCCACCAGTTCCTGGACTTGCCATGGGAATGAAGGAGATATCTAAGCTGGCCTGTGCATACAGTAAAACAACAAATTTGACTGGATCTATACTGTTGGAACTCAACCAAAAATTAGGAGAAGTGCAAGTTCTAGTGCTCCAAAATATTACAACTACAGACTATCTACTGTTAAAAGAACATATGGGATGTGAACAGTTCCCAGGAATGGGTTGTTTTAACTTGTCTGATTTCTCTCAGACTGTTCAAGTTCAGTTGGACAATATCCACCATATCATAGATAAGTTTTCACAAATGCCAAAGGTGCCTAACTGGTTTTCTTGGTTTCACTGGAGATGGCTGGTATTTATAGATCTGCTTTGGTTATGTAACTGTATTCCTATTATGTTAATGTGTGTGTGCAATTTAATTAGTAGTTTAAAACCTATACATGCTTAAGTTACTCTACAAAAGATATGTCAAAGAAATAATCTTCCCATGTTTTCCTCCATCTGCTACTTCTATAGCTTTTCTTCTTCCTTCCTAATTACAACCATTAAATAGAATTCGTGCCTCATATAGAATTTACCGAGTATCATAATTCCTCCAAGGGGTAAAGATACCTCAAGACAAATGCTGGGCATAGAAGCCACAGGGCATAAATAAACAAAGAAGTAAAAAGCTAACCTTTTCGAACAATATGGCTTATCTCTCACTTACCAACTTTACATTTCCCTGTATGGCCCTGGAAGATAACTGGTTAGCCAGAGACGGGTAAGATTCCTCAAGGGAAGAACAACCTAAGACAGGCACAGTCACAGGGGGGCCATCAGGTGAGAAATTGGGGCCAACAGAGGTGAGGCTTAGAACCTGACCCCCCTGTTTTGAGAGAAATCTTCTGCATCTGTGGATGTTTTATTGCCCTTGTCTAGCTTGGATTAACACATAGTCTATAGGCACATGCCTGATCATCTACATTTGCTCTCTTACAACACTAACCTAAGTTTTCTACCTTTATCTTGCATCTACCTACCACTTCAGCATTTTATTAAAAATAATAATAATAATAATAATAATAAAGGGAGAAATGTGGTATCCACATATAAATCAAGTATAAAAATCAGACGAATATTCATATTTGACCTGATTGTTTATAGTTCATAATGCGTGATCAAAACCAAAAGTTTCTGTGATGACTGCCCTTGTACTGTTCACCATGTAAGAACTTATTCACTATGTAAGAATTTGTTCACCATGTAAGAACTTGTTCGTTTTGCTTCAGAAGATTGGAGACTGATGAGAATTAGGCTTGGGGTGGATAATGATTGTGCATTGAGCATTGAGTCCCCTATACAGAATTTTATTGTTGTTAACAACCATTTGATCAATAAAAATGAAAGATGCAAAAAGAAAAAATCATCAAAAGGATCATTCATCATAAGCAAGTGGGGTTATTCCAGGGATGCAAGGATGGCACAGTACAAAAAAATCAGTCAGTGTGATACACAGATGTGTGGAAGTTGAGGTTCCTATGGCCAGGATCCTCACTGAACTTAAACCACCTGATGATGTAACTGGCCCATTGCTAGGCTACTACTTACACACCTTTAGGCAATAAGCTATTATTGCACTGTATGGAGAGTTCGGCCCAGTGCTCTGGGCGGAGGCAGAGACGCTAGTGCTCGACCTGCTGCCAGGAGAACAAGCCAGGTAATAAACCCTTTCACCCCAATGAACGTTTTGCTGTCAGTTTCTTTGGTCACGTTGAATCCATAGTGAACTTGCCTGGCTGAAACCCATTGGCAAGATAGCAGAATTAACAAAAAGGATAAAAAACATATGATCATCTCAATAGATTCTGTGGATAAAGTGAAGGTTCCTATGGCTAGAATCCTCACCTGAACCTAAACTATTTGATGATGTAACTGGCCTGGTGCTAGGCTTCTGCTTCCATACCCATAGGCAATTAGATTTATTGACTGAGTCACTATATAAAAGCTCTGCCCAATGCTCTGGGCATAGGCAGAGATGAAGGAGAATTACAGACCTGCAAACTGTTGGATGCAGACATAATTCTAGTGCTCGACCTGTTGCTGGGAGAACAAGCCAGGCAATAAACCCTTTCACCCAGAAACATTCCATTAACATTCCTCAGTCTCACTGAACCTATAGTGAACTTGCCCAGGGCTGAAACCAATTGGTAAGACAGTTGCTGAACAGCATTTGACAAAATTCAATAACCATTCGTGATAAAAACTCTCAACAAAATGGGTATATAGGGAAGGTACCTTAACATATTCAAGGTCATATACAACGAACTCACAGCTGACATCATACTCAATGGTGAAAAGATGAGAGCTTTTCCTCCCCGATCAGGGACAAGATAAGGATTGTCCGCTTTCCCCACTTTTATTCAACATAGTACTGGAGGTCTGAGCCATGGCAGTGAGACAAGATAGATAAGCATCCAAATTGATAAGGAAGAAACAAAACTGTCACTATTGGCAGATGACATGATACTGTATGTAGAAAACCCTGAACACTCCACAAAAAACTATTAGAACTAATAACTGGATTCAGCAAAGTTGCAGGATACCAAGTTAATATGCTGAAATAAGTTACATTCCTATATACTAACAATGAACTAGCAGAAGGAGAAATCAGGGAAACAGTTCCATTTAAAATTGTACCAAAAAGAATAAAATACATAGAAATAAACGTAACCAAGGAGGTGAAAGGCCTGTACTCTGACAATTGTAAGACACTGATGTGAGAAATCAAAGAAGACACAAATAAGTGAAAATCTATCCCATGCTTATCAGTAGGAAGAATTAATATTGTCAAATGGGCCATCCTGCCCAAAGCAATTTGCAGATTCAATGCAAGCCCTCTCAAGATACCAATGGCATTTTTCAATGAAGCAGAACAAATCATGCTAAAATTCATATGGAAACACAAACAACCCAGAATAGCCAAAGCAATCTTGAGAAAGAAAAACAAAGCTGTGGGGATTACTCTTCCTGACTTCAAGCTATACTACAAAGTTGCAGTAATCAAAACACTATGGTAATGGCACAAGAACTGACACATAGATCAATGGAACAGAATGGAGAGCTCAGAGATAAACCCAGGCTTATATGGTCATTTAATATGATAAAGGAGACATGAATATACAATGGGAAAAGATAATCTCTTCAATAACTGGTGTTGGGAAAACTGGATAGCTACACCTAAGAGAATGAAACTGGATTACTAACTCCATACACAAAAGTAGACCCAAAATACATTAAAGACCTTAATGTAAGATATGAAATCATAAAACTCTTAGAAGAAAACATAGGCAAAAATCACTTGAATATAAGCACAAGCAACTTTTTTTCTTATTACATCTTCCCAAGCAAGGGAAACAAAATAAAAAATGAACAAGTTGAACTACACCAAACAAAAATCTTCTGTACAGTAAAGGACACAAACAATAGAACAAAAAGGCAGCCTAGAGTATGGAAGAAGATATTCATAAAGGATTTATATGATAAAGTGTTAACATCCAAAATATATAAAGAACTAATAGGACTCAGCACCAAAAAAACAAATAACTCAATTAAAAAATGAGCAGAGGACCTGAACAGACATTTTCCCAAAGAAGAAGAAAAACAGGTACATGAAAAGATGCTCCACATCACTAATCATCAGGGAAATGCAAATGAAAACCATGATGATGTATCACCACACACCAATTAGAGTGATCACTATCCAAAAGACAAGAAATAACAAGTGTTCGTGAGGGTGTTAAGAAAAGGGAACTTTTCTACACTGCTGGTGGGAATGTAAATTGGTGGAGCCATTGTGAAAGCAGTATGGAGTTTCCTCAAAAATATTAAAAATAGAAATACCATACAACTCAGTGATTCCTCTTGTAGGACTATATCTGAAGAAAACAAAATCCATGATTCAAAAAATACATACACCCCTATGTCTGGAGAAAGGACATCACTTAAAGATGGCACAACAGGTGCAGAGGTTTTGAGCTGGCAATGGGCTTGGGTGACCAAGGAATAGCAAGACATCCACTCACAGAGAGAAAAATGGGTAGGAAACATAGTGACACATTCTGAGAGCAATGGAATGGTAAGGAAGGCTTAGGAGAGGGTTGCAATCTGCTTATATGCTCTGCAACCAAACTGCTTCTGTTTTCCTCTTCTTACCTGCTAATTTGACCCATTTCTGTTAGAACAGAAAGTCGGGGATTCTTGGGCATTTTGAAACAAATGATGACGAACCAGGGACCATTTCCCAATGGATCCTATATCTTTATAGCTTCCAATTCAGCCACAAAAGGAGCTGACTGGAACTAAGGCGTCACTGGTTCACTTGCTTGAGGTAGGAAGAGGTTGAAGACAGCTACATTAACTAGAGGTGGATAGTGTCCTTATTGTTTTGTTCATCTAAAATTCATGTTTGCTTCTTGACATAACTGCCCACACATTCTTTTTAATACAATTTTTATTTACTTTACAAGTACAGGTGAAAATTGGAAATGTAACTCCTTTTAGCATATATACATAATTTCAGGCAGAAAATGTTACATCATACAGAATTAGAGCTTAAAGTGGTAAAATTAGTCAAATCACATTTTTTTGTTTTTTCATTATTTCTGTTCTTACTTCCCATGGATTTGATTTTCTTCAATTTCCTCCTAAAAGTGTAATCTATAACAACCCTCCTTAAACAGATATTTCTTAAAGCTACCCTCCACAGGAGGAGACTGAGGCTAAATATTAGAATTATATATGATTTATTGTGGAGATGATTTCAGCCTAAATATTAGGGTTATGTATGATTTATTATGGAGATGATTCCACTTTGGGAGAAGGGATTCATAACTAAAGTTATCCAGGAGAGACTGGGAAAGTTCTTCCATGTCCTCTAAACTACAAGTAAATATTATTATTATTTTTTAAATCAGTGTCCTAACTGTAAATATTTTGAAGATAATAAATTTTTGGCCAAATAAACCTCATTTGGGTCAAGACTTTGTTATTTGATCATATACATGTAGGACTATATATATATACGTGTGTACATACATATTCTTTTTCTCAGAATAGTACTGATCTTAAGTGTAAAGAATTATCTTTTATTATGGTGAAAGAAATATGTTTGATATAAATTTTTCTTATATAAAATTGTCATTTAATTCTTCTTTTATTTAGTAGATGATGGTATCACTTGCTAATGTAAAAAATGTCATTTTTTTCTCTCAATTTTCAGCCCTCATTTATTTTTGCATTCAATCAAGTGTTTCTAGTATGTGGTAATCATTTATAAAGCTTTGTAAATTTGCCAAAAAGTTATCATTTAGACAATGGAAATTTAATAATATTAATGGTCTTTAGTAAAGGCAATTGCTTGATGACTTACATTCTAAGTTAGAATTTTAAGTCTTAAGTAGTAAGTAGGATCTCAAACTGGAAGATTAGCATCAATATCTTCAAATTATCTGACTCACTAGTTATTTGCATGTGGAAGCAGAAAATCATTACCAAGTGTTCAAGTCCCCAAGATTTATTTTAATTAGTTGTGGCAATATTACAGTTTAATGAGCTATTTTGACATAGTAGAAGTAGTGTCCTAATATTTCTCTGAATGTAAAATATTTTTGTAAAATTTGTGTAATTTTTAATTCCCCACATTCACTTTTCAGTACTCAATATAAAATAGTCAAGATTATACATCCAGGCATAGGTAGCCATAACCTCAGTTAATACTTAAATTTACATTACTGGTACATTATTCATTCATTAAGATAATTTTTATATAATAATCTTGCATAATTGCATTGTACATTATAGCTTTTAAATATGTTAATTTAGCAGTATTTACAGAAAGACAATTATCTACAAAAGTGCAAATTGATTAAAGTTACAATATTAGGAACCCTAAAATTTTCCAAATATAATTCTACAAGGTGATAAATCTTCATAACTGAGCAGAACTGCCCTTTTGTCTGTATTAAATATATCTGGCACTTCTACCCTGATAAGAATATAAGACGTGTGACTATTACTAACTTATGAATTGTACAGTGAAAATATTCCCACACATGTAGTGATACAATTATTAGAATGAAAAGGACTTCATAATTTTTTGAGTAGGAAAAGTATTCTCTTTGTAATATTTCTTTGTATCTGATGATAGAAAATATTAAAAGAAAATTCTGATAAAATGAATGCATAAATTTAATTGGAACCTCTATTGGCATAAAAATAGCATTCAGTAAAGTAGAGCTATGATTCTGAAGAAGCAAAAATATATTTTGCATTACATTTTTATCAAATCTGTACAATTTCTGGCCTCTATAAAAACTATAAGGATATAGGGGCCTATTATTGTGGGCAACTTATTTGTTAAACTTGAATAGACAAAATGTACATACTTGATACAAATTGACTTTATGTGTTATGTTATGGTAAATTTTTATAAAGAAAATGAGAAAATATTGTTGAGGATTGTTACATAAAATCATATAGAAAGCTGAGCTTGAACTGAGTTTTAAGGAACTGTAATAGACTGGTGGGCAGATCCTGTGCACAGCAAGAAATCACAATCTGTGGATCATTTTGATTTAATATTTCACCAAGTACTGACTGATCCATATGCCTGTATGAATGGTGATGGCATTTATGGAGCCCTTGCCATGACCCAGGATTTGTATTATGAACCTTAAACACTTTATTAGGAGTTAAAATGAAACTCTGTCTAGGTTTTGAGCTTCAGTGGGTGCACAGAATTATTATTCAAAATAATAAAATTAAAATAAGCAAAAAAATACAAAATAGCAACAAGAAGAAAACAGCCACGTTCGATTTTATTGCTGTAGTTCATAATTTTTATTACTTTTACTTTGTTGGTGAATAAACTGAGAGCTAAAAGGCTATTATAAGAAATTGCAAATAAAATTTGCTTTCTAAGTTTGCTTTTATTTTATCTACATCCATGGACATCATCTAGTAGCATAGGAAATCAGAATAGGAAGAATGAAAAGGAAAAATTAAAGAAGAGAGAAAATGGTGAGGAAAAATATAGATAAATTTAGAAGAAATCATTGAAAATATTCCTAACAAACAGGACCTTTGTTACTTTGACGTAAAAGAGGAAAGTAAAAAAGATGTCTTATTTAAAACATAAAGGTAGAGAAAGATTCGTTTTAAAATTTTACTTCTAATTTTTTTTACCTTGATTTTATATTTCAAAAAAAATTTGGAACCTTTTGTTTTATTCCAATCTTTATCATTATTTATGTTTTCTCCTTTAATTTATCTGAAGTTAATGATGGGAAACCAAACATCAGCGATAGAGTTCATTCTTCTTGGGTTGACAAATGACGCCAAGCTTCAGGCTGTGCTTTTCCTTTTTCTGCTGCTAACTTATGTCTTGAGCATCATGGGAAATCTGACGATCATCTTTCTGACCCTGCTGGATTATCGCCTCCAGACTCCCATGTATTTCTTCCTCCGGAATTTTTCCATTTTGGAAATATCTTTTACCACAGTCTTTGTTCCCAAAATGCTAGTCAATATTGGAACTGGAGACAAGACTATCTCCTTTGCTGGTTGTTTCACTCAGTACTTCTTTGCCATCCTTCTGGGAGCAACTGAATTTTACCTCTTAGCTGCCATGTCTTATGACCGGTATGTTGCCCTTTGCAAACCCCTACATTATACAACTATCATGAGCAGGAGACTCTGCATTCAACTTGTCCTGTGTTCCTGGTTCTCTGGTTTTTTAGTTGTCACTGTGCCACATATACTGACTCTCCAGCTGCCTTTCTGCGCGTCCAACATCATCAATCATTATTGCTGTGACTATACTGTACTGTTGCATTTGTCCTGTTCAGACACACATTTCATAGAAGTGATGGAGTTTGTCCTTGCTGTGGTTACCCTTATCTTCACACTGGTGCTAGTGATTCTTTCATACACATACATTATCAGGACAATACTAAGAATCCCCTTTGTTCAGCAAAGAAAAAAGGCTTTTTCTACATGTTCCTCTCACATGACTGTGGTCTTACTTTCTTATGGAAGCTGTATTTTTATGTACGTAAATCCCTCTGTTAAGGATGCAGCAACTTTTAATAAAGGAGTGGCTGTTTTAAATACCTCAGTTGCTCCTTTATTGAACCCTTTCATCTATACCTTAAGGAACAAGCAAGTAAAAATAGCCTTCAAAGATATGGTCAGTAAGATAACAATTTTTTCAAGAAAGTGACACTATCTGAGGTTCATTATTAAAATAAATAATAAATAAATGCAAGACCATAAATGTGTGTGATTATAATTAAGAACTATTTTCTGCATTATATCAATATTCCTATCTGAAACTGTAGTAGAACTATTTATTTAAGATGATTTTATCATAACTTTACAGTCCTGTGAGTGTGTGTTTGTCCTCTAACACTTTAGTATTATTTTTATTTACCTCACTTATAAGGAAAAGATTTAGGGGAATTATAACTGAATTTTTCTTATCTATTGCCCTATGATCTTCAAACTCTATATCTGGCAACTGAATAATTAAATATATATCTGGAAGAAAATTACATTAGCTTGTTCATACTAGCTTAAATAATATATTAGTGAATTGATATAAAGTTGGTTATTTTCAAATTATAATATTCAGATCACCATTTGTGAGAATATGAAATAAAACTATATAAGCTTTATCCATGGTGTTAATGATTTTATAGGCTTAAATAATACTCTTTCTAAATTTCATACTAAGTTTTAAATGTTCATAATTTAATATCCTTAGGGAAACTGTCCATCACAGGAAAAAACAGACATTTCCTGAACAATTCTTGTGCATATCAATTTTTCTGAAGGCATGGGCCAGATTCATGCCAAGTGTAGTTTTAGAATTTAAAGGCTGTAGATATTTCTACTCTAATCTGATCAATATAGTGATGAAGGAAACTGAGTCAGTGAACTTCAGAAAATCCTAATAACCTTAGAGTGTGTAAACAATGTCCTAATAATGTCCCGCAGAGAAATTCATGTCCTAATATATGGAACATTGAATGCTATCTTATATGGCAAAAGGGACTTTGCAGATGTGATTAAATTAAGGGACTTGAGATAAATACTTTAGTATTTATTTGAATATTATCCTAAATACTCTGGTTTGGCCTTAAATAGAATGACAGGCATCCTCATAAGGGGGACGTACAAGGATATTTGAGTACCAGCAAGAGGTTGGTGTGATCAGAGGAACAATCACAAGCCAAGGAATGCAGGTGTTTTCTAAAAAGCCCGAAAAGGCTATGGAACAGATTCTCACCTAGAGCCTTAAAAGGATCCCGCCTTTTCTGCACCTTGACCTTAGCCAAATGGAACTTATTTCAGTCTTCTGGACTCCAGAAGTTTTATTTTAATAAGAAAATTAATTTAGGTTGTTACATTTATAAGTTATATATATAAACATATGTTTAACTTTTATGTATAAGTTTGTAGCAGTTTGTTACAGCAGCAATAGTAAGCTAAGACAGGGTGGGAAGATAATGAACTAAATAGAATGGCAGATCTCAAATCACTATCCGGTAAGAAAACACCAGACACAAAGGACCCACATACTATATAATTCCATATAATATGTAATTTCCAGAAAATACAAAGTATACTCTAAAGACAGAAAGCAGATGAATGGTTTCCCAGAGTCAGGGGCAAAGGAGAAGATGGTGTGTAAAGTGGCAACAGGGAAACTATGAGGATGGTGGCAGACTTCTGCATTAGGATTGTGGTGGTGGTTTCATGGGTATGTATTATGAAAACTCATAGAATCATACATTTTAAACAGCACAATGGGGTTTGTTAAGAGATGTTGAGAATAAAGCTTACTTCAAGATATATGAAGTGAAATTTAGAAGAAGACAAGAGGGAAAAACTGGTTACTTTGCTCAGAAATGCTTGGTGATTCAGTATAAAAATAAGTACAACACACCCAAATTAAGTATGATAGTTTGTGTGACCAACAGATATACTTGTCAGATTGCTTATGTCCTCTTAGAAGGGGGTAGGCTCGTTTGTGCAGCCTATGCTCATGAACTCCCCAAGTATGGGGTGAAGATCGGCGTGACAAATCATGCTGCAGCATATTGTACTGGGCCTGCTGCTGGTCCCCGGGCTCTTAATTGGTTTTCCAAGGGCACGATTCATGAAGGCCAAGCGGAGGTGACCAGAGAAGAATACAATGGGGAAAGCATTGATGGTCAGCTTCGTGCCTTCACCTGCTTTTTGGATGCAGGGCTTGCCAGAACTACTACCAGAAATGAAGTTTTGGGGGCCCTCAAGGGAGCTGTGGATGGTGGATTATGTGTCCCTCTCAGTACCAAACAATTCCCCAGTTATGATTCAGAAAGCAAGGAATTCATTGCCGGAGTACATCAGAAGCACACCATTGGACAGAACGTTGCATATTACATGCGTCAACTAATGCAAGAAGATGAAGATGCTTACAAGAAACAGTTCTCTCAATATGTAAAGACCAACGTAACCCCAGACATGGATAGATGGGTAAGAGAGCTCACACTGCCATATGAGAGAATTCAGTCTGTGAGAGGAAACCTAAGAAGGAAGTTAAAAAGAAGAGGTGGAACCATTCCCAAATGTCTCTTGCCCAGAAGAAAGATCAGGTAGCTTAGAAGAAGGTAAGCTCTCTTAGAGCTCAGGAATGGGCTGCTGAGAGCTAATAAACCAGATCACAATTTTCTAGGAGGTTTTTTCAGATAAAAACAATAATAATCTTACTGATCAAACATCAAGAAGAAAGAAAGAAAGAGTATAGGAGAAATTTGGTATCTTCTGAAAGACTGAACATACTAAAGGAAAATGATACAGAAAATGGAGCAATGTATGCATACTTGATAGCTAAGAATTGTGCAAAAAGTACAGAAAGTTTCAAGCCAAAGATTTAAGAAATCTGTTAATCCCTGACTTAATTAAAATTTTAAAAAAGTAAATAAACCAGCAAACCAACAAACCAACCAAAAACATCTAGGAACATCACAGTATAAGAGCTGACAATCTATATCAGGTAGGACAAAATGGTCAAGTAGGGGACAGTATGGGGGAGTCCCAGGACAGCCAAGGGAGTAGCAACTGAGTCCCATCATTCACATAGAATCTGAGTTGAATTCAGGCTGGGTTGCAGGCTTTGTTGCTGCTGTTTTGTTTTGTTTTCTTTTTCTTTGTTTGTTCTCAACTTTATTGAGTTACAGGTTTTGCACAATAAAGTGCAACCACTAAAGTTTATAAGAGGAGATTTGACATATGTGTACAGATATGAAACCACTACCATTATTGAGATAATGGACTTCAAATTTCCTGTAGGCACTCTGGAAATCCACCTCTGAATACTTTGTAATGTTTCAATTTGGCTAGGCTCAACTGTTTGCTAGGATTTCCCTTTCCTGTACGCTTCCTACTAGGGCAGACCACAAGAAAGATTATCTGGGATATTTGGAGTGGAAGTGAAGCAGAGCCATTGTGTAGCTGGCACACATTGTTGCTTATTTGCTAATTTTGTGTGTAGAGGCAGCTTCAAGGCTTATGATTATTCTATTTTCACCTGGATCTTTTTTTCAGCATCTCCAACTCCAGACCCAGGTATGTATGTTTAACTCCATCAGAAAGTGCCCTGGCTTCTGTAGGATACCAATGAAACCTACTTCAGAAGCAGTAAGAACTAACACACATTTCAGTTATTCCTCATGTGATTCTGTCCAAGATAGACACAGACTTGACATGCTTCACAAAAATGAACTCAAAGTGGATCATGGACATAAATGTACACTGCAAAACTCTAAAATTTCTCAAAGATAATACAGGAGAAAACCTAGATGGCTTTGGGTATGGTGATCATCTTTTAGATACAACACCAAAGGTGTGACCCCTGAAAGAAATAATGGAGAAGCTGGACTTGACTAATTAAAATTTTCTGCTCTGCAAAAGATACTGTCAAGAGAAGACAAGAGAAGACAAGCCACAGACTGGGAGAAAATATTTACAGAAGACACAACTGATAAAGGACTGTTTCCCCAATTGTACAAAAATACATAGAACTCAACAATATGAAAGGAAATAACCCAATTTTAAAAATGGACCAAATATCTTAGCAAACTTCTTACCACAATGGCATGCAGATAACCAATAAATACATGAAAAGATGATCTATATCTTATCATCAGAGAAATGCAAATTAGAACAGCAGTGAGAAACCACTATACAACATGAGAATGGCCAAAATCTGGAACTCTGACCCCAGCAAATACTGGTGGGGATGTGGTGCAGCAAGAACCCTCTTTAATTGCTGGTGGGAATGCAAAATGATGCAGTCACTTCAGAAGGTAGTTAGGTAGTTTCTTATAGAAGTAAACATTCTCTTACCGTATGATGCAGCAATTACCCATCTTGGTATTTATCCAAAGGATTTGAAAACTTATGTCCACATATAAACCTGGATACAGATGTTTATAGCAGCTTATTCATAATTGTCCAAACTTGGAAGCAACTAACACATCTTTTAGTAGGTGAAAGGATAAATAAACAGTGGTATATCCAGACAGTGGAATATTACTCAGTGCTATAAAGAAATGAGCTTTCAAACCATGAAAAGACATGGTGGGAACTTACGTTCATGTCACCAAGTGAAAGAAGCCAATCTGAAAAGTCTACGTATTGTATGATTCCACCAATAAGACATTCTGAAGAAGGAAAAAGTATAGAGACATTAAAAAAGATCAGTGGTGCCAGGAGTTGGGAGCAAAGAGTGATAAATAGGCAGGGAACAGATTATTTTTAGAGCTTTGAAAATACTCTATGTGGTACCATAGTGATGTTTATAGATAGATGATAGATTGAAAGATAAATAGGTATAGTTAGTTAGGTAGATAGGATAGATGCAGTTAGATAGGTAGACAGTTGTTATACATTTGCCTGAACTTACAGGTGTACATCACCAAGTTAACCATAATGTAACCTATGGACTTTGAGTCATTATGATGTGTCAGTGTAGGTAACCAATTTGTAACCAATACTCCACTTTGCTGGGAAATATTGTAAATGCGGAGGCTATGCATGTCTGAGGTTTGGGGGAATATGGGAAATCTTTGTATCTTCATTTCAATTTCATTGTGAACCTAAAACTGCTCTAAAAAATAAAGTCTTAAAAAGTTTGTCCCTTTCTGGGTGAATATCCAGGAATATTTGTCCTGATGGTGTTCTCATAACTATTAAGGAAAAGCTTAATAGACAAAGAATATAAAGGGTACATTTTTTCTTGTTTTTCATTTTCTCTACCTTTTAGGGCTTATTTTCTACCTGAGGATAAGGAAAGTCTGAAAGCCACTAAGGGTGGAGAGGTACAGGTGGGGCAGAGAACATCTATTAGATAAGACCATTAGATAGGCTCATTGGGTTATGAGTAAAGAAAATCTAATCTGAAATTCCAAAGAATATTAGCTTTTATATTCTTTTATGAATATAAAATTATATTAGCTATGGTTGGTTACAGGAAATCAAAATAAATGATTGGTGTTCATATCTTTCAGTTCTTTTGTTGGCTCTATTTTTTCCTTTTTTATACTCTCTTTAGGTGAGATAAACATGTTCTATTTAATGGGTTTTTTGAAAGACCCAAGTTTATTTTTTCATAACTCTAACTAAGACATAAATGAGTTTTCTCTAATATTTACAAAAATCTATTGAATTGAGCTTTACTGAACTGACTTTGGCCTCATGCCGAACACTGATTGAGTGCTTGTCTGTAGAGAGAAAGTGGTCATTTGGGAAGCCTGTGATAGAAGTGGCACCTTGGACTAATCAGGGAGTACAAGGCATTAACTGGCTGTTGTTTATGGACCCAGATATGGTTCATAAAAGTCACTCTATCAAAAATAAATACATAAATAAAATGATAGAGATAAAGATAGAGGTGAGAGAGAGAGAGATTGAATATCCTAGGCATACCACAACAATTATCTACTTTAAGGTAATTTGACTAGATACCAGGCCATATGGTAAAACCATAGGAAGCATCCTCCAAGCACATAACGCTCTATTACAGAGCTTTCTAGATTTTTAAATGGCATGTTACCTATGTACAATGACAAGACACTACAGTAAATTACAATTCCAGCCAGATGTAGCCAGCTTGAGAGTTCCTTGTTGCACTTTCCCATGCAGCCCCCAAACTGAAACCATTACTATCCTGGCATATCTGTAAACCACTCTTTACTGTAAATTTGTTGGGGAGAGCTGATACTGGATAGAACTTAGCTTTTGGAATCTAGCAGAAATGAATCTGAATTCTCTCTTGCTAACTAGCCTTATGACTCTTGTTAATTTACTGCAACTCTTAGAAGTTTATTTTTTTACAAGATAAAATCAGAATAATTTATGTTTTTAAAAAAAATCTGGTTAGTATACATAGACACCTGAGATGATTATCACCTCAAAATAGTAGTTCTTATTAATGATTCAAATAATATTAAATAATATTTTCCAGCCTAACTCATTACAGCAGGCTGTCTTTACAGATTTGGAAGGGAAGTCTTCTTCATAAATACAAGTGTTTGTAAATACTACCCCTGTGTAATTGTCCCTAGTATCACATGCAATAGTTTTAGAAACTGGGGTGTCCAGGGTTTAGAATTTTGTGGTACTGATTCCAATAAATGCAATGTCAAGGAGGAAGACTTTGCATAGAATTAATATAATTTTGCTTGTCCCTTTTCTCTTATAGTCAGAAATTACTGTCTTTGTTACTACTATAATATTTGAAAATGTAAGAAAGGAGCATGGATAACTTAATCAAATCTGTCAAATGTAAATTAGGACATAGTTGAAGAAAATTATGTAAATTGGAACATTAACCACGTTAAACACCTTCTGTCTTGTTTTTCCTAAGCTAATTTTTAAATAATATTTATTATATAAATTCATAAATGCACACTATAGAGAAAATAATGAATACCCATGAACTCACCTTTCTGCTTCAACTATTGTAAATTATGTTATTTTTATTTTTTATCTCTCTCCCTAATATTTTTGGAGCACATTTAAAAAATGAACAACAAATACCATATTTTTTTCATTGCTATTCATCAGGGAAATGCAAATCAAAACCACAATGATATATCACCTCACACCAATTATAATGGCCACTATCCAAATGGCAAGAAATAATAAATGCTGATGAGAATGCAGAGAAATGGGACCCTCCTACACTGTTGGTGGGAATGTAAATTGGTGCAACTGCTGTGGAAAGAAGTATGGAGGTTCCTCAAAAAACTAAAAGTAGAAATACTGTTTGATCCAGTAATTCCACTTGTTTGAATTTATTCAAAGAAAACAAAATCCCTGATTTGAAAAGATAAATGCACCCCTATGTTTATCATCACACTATTTGTAATATCCAGGATATGGAAGCAACCTAAGTGTCCATCAGTAGGTGATGGATAAAGAAGATGTGGTACATATACACAATGGACTATTATACAGTCATAAATAAAGAAATCCTGCCATTTGCAACAACATGGAGGGATCTAGAGGGTATTATGTTCAGTGAAATAAGCCAGATGGAGAAAGACAAATACCACATGATTTCACTTATTTGTGGACTATAAAAACAAAGCAAAACAGAAGGCACGTAACAACATTAGACTCATAGACACTGGGAAGTGACTAGTGGTTAGCAGAGTAGAGAGGCTGGGCCGAGAGGGAGGGAAGGGTGAGGGGGATAAAGGGGCACAGTAATTCACAATCACAATATAAATTGTTCACAGAGATGGTAGTACAGCATGGAGAATATAGTCAGTGATTCTGTAACATCTTTCTATGTTTATGGATAGCAACCACACTAAAGGGGGTGAGGATTTAATAATATGGTAAGTGTTGAACTACTGTGTTGTACATTTGAAGCCAACATAAGATTGTGCATCAATGATGCCTCAATAAAAAAGTCATATCATTTCGGTCCCTAAACACTCCATTATTTAATTCTAACAAATGAGGAATTTAAAAACATGAGTCCAATGACATCATTACACTACATATTTTTAAATTACTCAACTCCTTAAAAAATGTCACTTTGCAGTTTATTTAGATAAGCTAGTATCAATTTGAAGTTTTGTAATTGTAATTTCTTTTAAATCTAGAATAATGTCCCCTATTATCTTTTTTCCTTTGTTTTTGGCTTGTTGAAGTAGTCGGGTTTTTTCATAAAAAATATACACATTCTCAACTGGATAGCTTGGATCCTTATAGTGTTCTACATGCTCACCTACACCCTGTATTTCCTATATGATGACAGTTGCATATAGACTCTGATTTTTAAATAAACATAGAACTTCAATTTTTCCACAAGCTCTTTTAAACCAAACTTTTCTTACCTATGATCACACTTTTGTTACTAGCAGTTGGTATGATTAAATAAACTGATTTGATTTTCTGGTTTCTGTTATGACTATTTTTTATTCATAGTTAGATTATGTGTGCTTGTAAAGGACTTATGTGGTCTCATTTGTTGTTGTTTTCCTAATAAGATATGTTAAATATATCTAATAATATAAATGGTTTGTAATTAACATTTCCCTTTCATCCAGTAATTATTTTATTCTCTTAAAGCACCCTTAAACACTTCTCAAAATAAAGTAAGTGGTTATTACTATGTTATAGATAGAGAACCTAGTTCCAAGATGAATAAGGAAGAGCTGGTTAAGTGTCAATGTGATCTCTTTATGGTCTGTTTTATTCTTAAAGTTACCTAGATTTAGCATACACACGATTCAATATTTATTTAGTTATATAGAATGAACTATAACATAAACGTAACATACCATATATTTTTTAATTATATAAGCATAGAGGTTGTTTTTCAATTCTCAACAAAAATAACTTTTTAATCTCAGTGTCCCACTTTCGAATATCTTCATTTAAAACAATAAGAGCATGTGTATCAAGACATGAAAAGCCATGGAAAACAAAATGCCAAAGAAGCCACATTATATATTTATTATGAACTTATTAAGATTTTACAGAAAGTCAAATATAAGAACAAAATGTACTGCACATATATAGAAATAGTTAACAGTCCCCATGAACAGATATATAAAATTGATTAACCTTTCAAATGTTTGCCACATTTAAATGAAAAAATAGGAAAGGAAGGGGTCAAACTTGGAATGCTTATAATAAAGCAAAAAAAATAATGCTTCGTTATTCTGAAAGGGAAGGTATTACTGAGAAACAACAACTGATGTAAATATTACACTACAGAAAGAAGTGAAAGGACAAATATTATATATCAGGTAGTGCAACTGGAAAATTAGAACACAATCCAAGCACTTCTTTTGCAATTTTCCTCAATAATTAATTTCCCTCATATACTTCATTATGATTCTACTTGCGTAAAGACAGAACTCTTTGTAACAAGTTCTTAAACGCTTGCTTCACCTGCTGGTTCCTCAGAGTATAAATAAAAGGGTTCAGAAGTGGGGCAACAGAGGTATTGAGAACTGCAACTCCCTTCATTAAGGATATCCCCTGTTTGACCGAGGGTTTCATGTACATAAAGATGCAGCTGCCGTATGAGAGGGAGATGACAATCATGTGAGAGGAACAAGTGGAAAAAGCCTTTTTTCTCTGGTTGGCAGAAGGAATTTTTATAATTGTCAGAGCAATATATGTGTATGATAGGATTACCAATACCAAAGTGACCAGGAGAGTAACCAAGGCTAAGACGAAACTCATCATTTCCAGCAATTGTGTGTCTGTGCAGGATATTTTCAGGAGAGGAGCCGTATCACAGTAGAAATGATCGATGATGTTGGAGTCACAGAAATCCAGGTTTAAGCCTAAAATGAGTCCTGGAAAAATAATGAGGAAACCAGCGATCCAAGAGCTAAGGACCAGCTGGATACAGATTTTGGTGCTCATGATGTTGGTATAGTGCAGGGGCTTACAGATGGCAACATAACGGTCATAGGACATGACAGCCAGGAGGTAAAATTCAGATGCACCAAGAAGGAAGGCGAAAAATAGCTGAGCTGCACAGCAGTTATAGGAAATGGTTTTGTCCCCGGTTGCCATGGTAACAAGCAATTTGGGGATGCAGACTGTTGTATAAGAAATTTCTAAGAGTGAAAAATTTCGAAGAAAAAAATACATAGGTGTTTTGAGGTGAGAATCCAGTAAAGTGAGGGTAATAATAGTCAAGTTGCCTGAGATGCTTAGCAAGTAAGTGAAAAGCAGGAAGATAAATAGCACAATCTTCAATTCTGGGTCCTCTGTCAATCCTACTAAGATAAACACTGTCACTGTTGTATGATTTTTCATTGTTGCCTCTTGATCTTCTGCTCTGGTAAGAAATATTGAGAAAAAAGTTATGTCAAGGCACCAATGGTGACATAGGAAGATAACAATGTCAAAACATTAGTAATTGCTGTTGATCATACATACAAATTTAAAAAATGATTAGTGTAAGATAAACTCTAGCAAAAGCTGTTATTTTGCTTTTGAGAAAAGGCAAATATTTTCTACAAATCAAGTGAAATAAAAGAGTATCTTATGAATCATCTTTACACTCTAGTTATATTTATGGTAATGAGGTGAAAAGATGAACATGCATGTGAAAAACTGATTTCCTCTTTTGTCATTATGTAAGAGCTAAAATATCACATTACACTCAGTCTGATGACCACTAGGAAATGATTGTGCATATAAGAGAAGCAAGATGACATATAAATGCACATGATGGTTGAACTTAGAAATCCAGTTTAGACTTAAGGTAAATACTGGAAGTAATTCAATATAATAATGACCATTACTCTTCAGTTGTTTGGCTTTTTGCTACATCTACTCAGTTAATCAACACTGTCTCAGTCCTTCCTGATTTTTTATTTCTATGGTTCCTATTTCCACCTCTTCAATTCTTCTGTCACCCTTCACTTTTACCATTTCCAGTTCTGATACTAGATTTATCTGATTGCGTAGTAAAATCTGACTTAGAATTAAACACATTAAAATCTGCTTCTTCTGGTTATGATTCTGAAAACAGGAAGAGAATAATAAAATGAAATAAAAACTAAAGTGAATAAGGGTTCAGAGAGAGGGGGAACTGAAATGGGGAAGAAGAAGAGGAGGAAGACAAAAACAGTAGAAAAGAGAGAAGTAAGGGAAGGTGATAAAGAGAAAATCCTACCATTAAGATTGTATTTTTCTTCAGGTGAGACAATGATTCTATTTCACTCTTGGCTTCTTAGCTGCTGTACAGATTGTGATTTACACAGGAGAACAGAGGGAAACTTCAGTAAATTTTACTCTGATGATCAGTCACTGGGCAAGTGTTCAGACACATGCAAGTAATATTTGACTGACCTAAAACAATACAGTAAATCAAAAGCCAAGCTAATTTAAATGAACTTGACTTTGTGGTTGAGAATTTTATAAGCTCCCTTTAAGCTAAATGTCATGAAAGCTCGTAGGTATAAACATTTCATCCCTTGAGGGCATGTTTCTTTGATGGTTTCATTATCAGTTAGGCTTCTTCGATGACTTCCTTGTAGCAAGCACTTACTGAGCAATTTATATAGGTCCATGGAGAATGCATTGTTGTACACTGAGGAATCTAAGAAGTATAAGAAAATGCTTCTGACTACTGCAGTTTACCAATGTATAGAGGAGACAGGATACCTGACTGAATATAGCTGTGTATAGTGTGCCATAAACTTAGGAGTAAATGAAGCTCATTTTTACTGTGTGTCATTGGAGAGTAGGAGACAAGATTTCTTTGGGGCTTGAGGCAGTTGGAGGAGATTTATCAGAAAGGCTGGTAAAAGGGAGGATGGAACCTCAGCTAGGCATTGGAGACAGACTGGGAAGTAGAATAAGGCATTTTAGGTAGTATAATCAGTGTGAACAAAGATATATGAGAGTGAAAACTAATGAATTAATAAAAATTTATCAGAGAGAATACAAAAATAAAAGTTTTCTCTAGGGAATATTTAAAGCTCTGGAGATTCTGGCAATTAGTGCCAAAGTATAATAACATCTTCCTGGTATTTAGACACATTCTTCCAAACCTAAGGGATGATTTCTGAAGAAACTAATTATGTTATAATGGCCACAGTCACTTGGGTCAACAACAGACCTGTCATCCTTGCAAGTCAGACTTTTACCAAATCAGACCTACTTTTCCTTCTGTTCCCAGCTCCCTGCTTGTATAACTGGGACAGTGTGTTACAATATGTATAACAAGCCTATTACTTTTATGGGTATTTACATTAAAAACTGAAAGTTTCCCCCCCCTTCAAAACCGTGAGTAAATATTTAAAAATGGTGAGTTTTAGAAATCAGTTTCAGATTTTTCCATAATTAAAATCAAATCAGAATAATTTAAGTCTGTTAACATAAATGAAATACCCTTAGAGTTTTAAAGACATTTTAACAATATATGGATTTATAAATCAGTCTTCAAAATACACTAAGATCTATAAATTGTTACCCTTGAAGATATTTAAACCCAGTTACCCAGCATTCCTGAAAAACCCACAGCTAACATTATACTTAGTAGTGAAATCTAAAAGCCTTCCTCCAAATATCAGGAGAAAACAAAGATGTCCATTTATTTTAACTGTTATTCATCATTGTTATTCATCAGAACTTACAGTTCTGTCCAGAAAATCAGGCATAATAAATAAATAAATAAATAAATAAATAAATAAATAAATAAATAACATTTGAATTGGAAAGGACTTTCAATTCAATATAGAAAAATGGAATAGAATTTAAAGTTCTGAAATAACTCCATACATCTCTGGTTAATTAATTTTCAAATAGGGTACCAAGACCATTCAATGGGGAAGATGAAACTTCATTAGTCAGAATGAAAACACAAATTAAAACCACAGTGAATTACACTACAGCTCCTCTTAGAATGGCTAATAGAAAAATGTGGATGTGAAGAAATTGGAAACCTCATATATTGTTGGTTGAAATTTAATATGGTGCAGCCACTATGGAAACAGTTTGGCAGTTCCACTAAAAAAATTAAAAATAAAATTAGCATATGACCCAGTAACTCCATTCCTACATATTTACCCAAAGAACTGAAAACAGATACACAAATATTTGTACACTATTATTCATAGCAGCACTATTCACTATTCACAATAGCCAAAAGGTGGAAACATCTCAAATGCCCATCAACAAATGAATTGATAAACAAGATGTGATTTGAATGTGTAATGGAATATATTGTCCCACCAGAGAAAATGAAGAATTAATGCTTCAATATGGATGAACCTCAGTATCATTATGCTAAATGAAAGAAGCTAGGCAAAAGAGGTCACATATTAAGTGATTCTGTTATATGAAATATTCAAATAAGTAAATCCACAGATAGAAAACAGTTTGGAAAGGAAATGGGAATGACTGCTAAATGGATACAGAGCCTTTTTTGGGCTTGATCAAATGTTTTGGAACTTAATATACACAATGATTGCAAACATGGTGAAATATACTAAATGGCACAGAATTGCACACTTTAAAATGGTTAATCAAAAAAATATGTATTATCATAAAAATGTAGTAAAAATGTAAGGAAAAAGTATTAGAAAATTATAGTTAATGCAAATTTTGTTTTTTTTCTAGATTTTATGATTTTAATAGCTTTATTAAATATGATTTATGATTTTCCTCATTCTAAACAAAATTCATGTTTTCCCTAATTCTGTATTCAAAAATTTGCATTCATAATTTTGTAACTGTTTCCTTAAAAGAGGGCTCTATAATATGAGGAAACTTAAATATCCTCAACCTGCATTCATACTCGGAAGCAGGAGAAAGTTAAAATTAATCTGCATGTTTCTATATAAGAAACAAGCATTTCAGTGCAAAAGTTGTATAATCAGGCCTAGAAAGAAACTAGTTCTGATACAGTGGGAAGACAAGGACTTGCACTGTTGAGGAAAAAGGAAATGAAAGAGAGAATTTTCCTAACGTATATGAACTTGTTGAGAATTTAAGAGCATTTCTGTAGGCTGCCTGGAGATAAATACTGAAAAGATACAGAGCTATGCAATTAATTTAATGAAGAAACTAAGCCCAGTGGAAGCAAACATTGTTAAATGAACAGAATGTAGGCCAAGATGTGGGTCAGATGGAAAAAAAAATTACACTGTCAAAATAATGTAAATCAAAATTAAAATGATAATAAAAATTATTATGAAAAATATAAAAAAGGAAAAGAAATATGTGTAGAAGATCCAGGAGATATAAAAAAATCAAATGCTTAACTTCTACATTACATTACCAATAACTAATCTACAATTGAAAATATTATTTTAAAAAAGAGTAATGTGTGTTACAAGGGAAATAAACCCTATAACTTAATATACACTGGAAGTCTTGGGACTATGAGTTATGGTGGATGAAGGCTGGAGCAGGAAGTTACTAATTTACATTAAGAGAATTCTAAGATTTTTGATTTTTGAACTTTGTGTATGTACATCTTTAATGAAAACAAAATAATAAATGTACAAAAAACGACAACAACAAAACACCATTTTGTAGGACTTGAGAGCCAAAACTGTATATTTATGTCCATGGTATGTAACTTACTTCACAAAAATGTTTTATTAAGAGATTTACTTGAGTGTGAGAAGTCGGCATGGAAGTAGACTCA
Source organism: Manis pentadactyla (assembly GCF_030020395.1). Taxonomy (NCBI): domain Eukaryota; kingdom Metazoa; phylum Chordata; class Mammalia; order Pholidota; family Manidae; genus Manis; species Manis pentadactyla. The sequence continues at coordinate 41,704,151 of NC_080028.1, forward strand.
CAAGAACAATAAACTCTCTTACAGAAAAATCAATTTTTGAGTGCAAAGAATGTCTCAAAATAATTTACAATACACTGATTTTTATCAAAAGTTATAAATATTCATGAAGTTAACAACTATTATTGTATGATTATATAGTGTCAGGATATGAACCAACTTTTTTTAGTAACAGTTACCCACTTAATCACTACAACCTTCAACATTACTAGAAAGAAAATAGTTCTTCTGTTGCTAGATCATGACAAACATTAAAAAATGAAGTGTATTTTAACAGAATTCTATAGAAAAATCTCAAAAATTCCCTTATGTTTACAATGAAGGGGATGTTTTGTATCAGAAGATACATAACAGAATTATTCAAGTATGTCTGGTAAGTGAGCCACATATCCAAAATAACAGTAGCAATGAGAATCATAAAAGGGCCTGACAGTACTGTTTGGTACACTAAAAAGATTGATAAAGTTTTCTTTTTCTTTTTAAAACCATTTAAACCTAAAAGTAAAACAAGTGATATTACATTACTTTGTATAAAACATAAAAATATTTCTAATGGTAGATGTTATGATGGACAAATATTTAAATACATGATGGCATGTTTCATTTTTCACTCACAGCACCAAGTAGATGCAAATACAGAAGAAATAGTGAAGTTGACTAATTATATTCAGTTTAAGCAATGGAGCATGGGAAAAGTTTCAATGGGCCACTTTGGAAAATAATCACAGTTCAACACATTCGATGTGAATATGTTCTTTTGACTTGTATCTATAGTCTTCCATCTGCTCATTAATTTAAAATGTGAAATTTTTATTTGTGAGGACTATTCTAAGAGAATAGTTTTAGAGTTAAAAAAATAAATCAGTGGCACAATGGAAAGGCAACCTATAAGAAAGGATTTGCATGATGAGATTTATATTTTCTCCTGTCTGAATGACACAAAACTCTAGCTCTAATCTTTGAGAATAGAACTACCAGTCACCAGAGTTAAAAAATGGAGAGAAAAATAATTATTGAGATACAAATTCTTATCTTATTTTAAAACTGATTTTTAAAATGTATTTTTTAGTTGTCATATCACTGATAATACAAATTTATATTGGTTTCAAATACACAACACAGTGATTTCACACTTACCCATATTATTAAATCCTCCCCCCACTAGTGCAATTACTATCTGTCAACATAGGAAGATGTTACAGAGTAACCGGCTATATTTTCCATGCTGTAATACTATCCCTGCGACCAACTTACATTATGATAGAGAATTTTTGTGCCTCTTTATCCCCCTCACCCTCCCCAACCACCCATCCCAACTTCTTCCCCATGGTAACCACTAGTCACTTCTCAGTGTCTGTAAGACTACAGCTGCTTTGTTCATTCTGTTTTGCTTTGATTCTATAGTCCACAAATATGTGACATCATATGGCATTTGTTTTTCTCCATCTGGCTTATTTCACTAAGCATAATACACTCTAGATCCATCCATGTTGTTGCTAATGGCAGGATTTCATTTTTTATGGCTGAATAATATCCCATTGTGTATACGTACCACCTTTTCCTTATCCATTCATCTATTGAGGGATGCTTAGGTTGCTTCCATATCTTGGTTATTGTAAATAATGTAGTGATAAACATAGGGGTGCATATATCTTTTTAAATCAGGGATTTTATTTTCTTTCAGTAAATTTCTAGAAGTAGAATTACTAGGTCAATGGTATTCCTACTTTAATTTTTTGAGGAAACTCCCTTCTGTTTTCTGCAGCAGTTGCACCAATTTACATTCCCACCAACAGTGTAGAAGGGTCCCCTTGACTCCACATTGTTGCCAACATTTGTTATTTCTTGTCATTTAGATAGTGGCCATTCTAACTGGTGTGAGGTCGTATCTCATTGTGGTTTTGACTTGCATTTCCCTGATGATTAGCGACGTGGAGGATCTTTTCATGTGCCTATTAGCTATTCATATTTCTTCTTTGGAGCAGCATCTGTTCAATATCTGCTGAATAATAATCTTGTGGGTAGAGGATTCTTGGTAGGAGGTCCTTCCTTTTGCTTCAGTACATTAAATATTTCATGCCACTTCCATCTGGCCTGTAACATTTCTGCCGAGAACTGCTAATAGTCTGATAGGGTTTCTCTTATAAGTAATCTTTTTCTCTCTGGCTGCTTTCAATACTCTCCTTATCCTTAATGTTTTCTTTTTCTTTTTTAAATTTTTTATTAAGGTACAATTGATATACACTCTTATGAAGGTTTCCTATGAAAAAACAATGTGGTTGCTATATTTACCCATATTATCAATCAAGTCCCCACCCATACTCCAATGCAGTCACTGTCCATCAGTGCAGCAAGATGCCACAGATCCACTATGTGCCTTCTCTGTGCTACACTGTTCTCCCTCTGGTCCCCCACACCATGTGCACTAAACACAATACCCCTCAATCCCCTTCTCCCTCCCTCCCCACCCCTCCCCTTTGGTAACCACTAGTTCATTCTTGGAGTCTCTAAGTCTGCTGTCATTATGTTCCTTCAGTTTTGCTTCACTGTTATACTCCACAAATGAGGGAAATTGTTTGGCATTTGTCTTTCTCCACCTGGCTTATTTCACTGAGCATAATGTCCTCCAGCTCCATCCATGTTGTTACAAATTGTAGAATTTGTTTCTTTCTTACAGCTGAATAATATTCCATTGTGTATATGTACCACATCTTCTTTATCCATTCATCTACTGATGGACACTTAGGTTGCTTCCATATCTTGGCTATTGTAAAAAGTGCTGCGATAAACATAGGGGTGTATATGTCTTTTTGAATCTGAGATTCTTTGGGTAAATTCCAAGGAGGGGGATTCCAGGGTCAAATGGTATTTCTATTTTTAGTTTTTTGAGGAACCTCCATATTGCTTTCCACAATGGGTGAACTAGCTTATATTCCAACCAGCAGTGTAGGAGGTTTCCCTTTTCTCCGCATCCTTGTCAGCATTTGTTGTTCTTAGTCTTTTTAATGCTGGCCATCCTTACTGGTGTGAGGTGATATCTCATTGTAGTTTTAATTTGCATTTTCCTGATGATTAGTGGTGTGGAGCATCTTTTCATGTGCCTGTTGGTCATCTGAATTTCTTCTCTGGAGAACTGTCTCTTCATATCCTCTGCCCATTTGTTAATTGGGTTATTTGCTTTTTGGGTGTTGAGGCATGTAAATTCTATATATATTTTGGATGTTAACCCCTTGTCGGATATGTCATTTACAAATATATTCTCCCATACTGTAAGATGCCTTTTTGTTCTACTGATGGTGTCCTTTGCTGTACAGAAACTTTATAGCTTGATGTAGTCCCATGAGTTCATTTTTGATTTTGTTTCCCTTGCTCGAGGAGATGCTTTCAGGAAGAATTTGCCCATGCTTATATTCAGGAGATGTTTGCCTATGTTGTCTTCTAAGAGTTTTATGGTTTCATGACTTACATTCAAGTTTTTAATCCATTTCAAGTTTACTTTTGTATATGGGGTTAAACAATTATCCAGTGTCGTTCTCCTGGATGTAGCTGTGCAGTTTTGCCAACACCAGCTGTCGAAGAGGCTGTCATTCCCCATTGTATGTCCATGGCTCCTTTATCATATATTAATTGACCACATGTGGTTGGGTTTATATCAGTGCTCTCTAGTCTGTTCCATTGGTCTGTGGCTCTGTTCTTGTGCCAGTACCAAATTGTCTTGATTACTGTGGCTTTGTAGTAGAGCTTGAAGTTGGGGAGCATAATGCCTCCAGCTTTATTCTTCTTTCTCAGGAATGCCTTGGCTATTTGAGGTCTTTTTGTTCCATATGAATTTTAGGACTATTTTCTCTAGTTCATTGAAGAATGCTGTTGGTATTTTGATAGGAATTGCATTGAACCTATAGATTGCTTTAGGCAGAATGGCCATTTTGACAATATTAATTCTTCCCAGCCATGAGCATGGGATGTGTGTCCATTTATTGGTATCTTCTTTAATTTTTCTCATGAGTGTCTTGTACTTTTCAGAGCATAGGTGTTTCACTTCCTTGGTTAGGTTTATTCCTAGGTATTTTATTCTTTTTGATGCAATTGTGAATGGAATTATTTTCCTGATTTCTCTCTCTGCTAGTTCATCATTAGTGTACAGGAATGCAACAGATTTCTGTGTATTAATTTTGTATCCTGCAACTTTTCTGAATTCAGACATTAGTTCTAATAGTTTTGGAGTGGATTCTTTAGGGTTTTTTATGTACAATATCATGTCATCTGCAAACAGGGACAGTTTAACTTCTTCCTTGCCAATCTGGATGCCTTTTATTTCTTTGTGTTGTCTGATTGCCTTGGCTAGGACCTCCAGTAGTATGTTGAATAGAAGTGGGAAAAGTGGGATTCTTGCCTTGTTCCCTATCTTAAAGGAAAAGCTTTCAGCTTCTCGCTGTTAAGTACAATATTGGCTGTGGTTTTGTCATATATGGCCTTTATTACATTGAGGAACTTGCCCTCTATACACATTTTGTTGATAGTTTTTATTATGAATGGATGTTGAATTTTGTTAAATGCTTTTCCAGCATCTGTGGAGATGATCGTGTGGGTTTTGTTCTTCTTTTTGTTGATGTGGTGGATGATGTTGATGGATTTTCAAATGTTGTACCATCCTTGCATCCCTGGAATAAATCCTACTTGATTGTGATGGATGATCTTTCTGGTGTATTTTTGAATTCAGCTTGGGAATATTTTTTTAAGTATTTTTGCATCTATGTTCATCTGGGATATTGGTCTGTAATTTTCTTTTTTTGTAGTGTCTTTGCCTGGTTTTCATATTAGAGTAATGCTGGCCTCACAGAATGGGTTTGGAAGTATTCCCTCCTCTTCTATTTTTTAGAAAACTTTAAGAACAATAGGTATTAGGTCTTCACTAAATGTTTGATAAAATTCAGTGGTGAAGCCATCTGGTACAGGCATTTTGTTCTTAGGTAGGTTTTTGATTACCAGTTCAATTTTGTTGCTGGTAATTGGTGTGTTCAGATTCTCTGTTTCTTCCTTGGTCAGCCTTGGAAGGTTGTACAAATTTGTTCATTTCTTCTAGGTTATCCAATTTATTAGCATATAATTTTTCATTGTATTCTCTAATAATTCTTTGTATTCCTGTGGTGTCTGTAGTGATTTTTTTCTTTCTCATTTCTGATTCTGTTAATGTGTGTAGACTCTTTTTTTCTTGATAAGTTTGGCTAGGGGTTTATCTATTTTATTTATTTTCTTGAAGAACCAGCTCTTGCTTTCATTGATTCTTTCTATTGCTTTATTCTTCTTGATTTTATTTATTTTTGCTCTAATCTTTATTATGTCCCTCCTTCTACTGACTTTGGGCCTCATTTGTTCTTCTTTTTCTAGTTTCATTAATTGTGAGTTTAGACTGCTTATATGGGATTGTTCTTCTTTCCTGAGGTAGGCCTGTTTTGCAATATACTTTCCTCTTAACACAGCCTTGGCTGTTTCCCACAGATTTTGCAGTGTTGAATTATTGCTGTCATTTGTCTCCATATATTACTTGACCTCTGTGTTTATTTGATTATTGATCCATTGGTTATTCAGGGGCATGTTTTGAAGCCTCCATGTGTTTGTGGGATTTCTCATTTTCTTTGTGTAATTTATTTGTAGTTTCATATCTTTGTGGTCTGAGAAACTGGTTGGTACAATTTCAATCTTTTTTTATTTACTGAGGCTCTTTTTGTGGCCTAGTGTATGATCTATTCTTGAAAATGTTCCATGTGCACTTGAGAAGAATGTGTCTTCTGCTGCTTTTGGGTGTAGAGTTCTGTAGAAGTCTATTAGGTCCATCTGTTCTAGTGTGTTGTTCAGTGCGTCTGTGTCCTTACTTATTTTCTGTCTGGTTGATCTGTTCTTCAGAGTGAGTGGAGTGTTGAAGTCTCCTAGAATGAATGCATTGCATTCTATTTCCCCTTTTAATTCAGTTAGTATTTGCTTCACATATGTAGGTGCTCCTGTGTTGGGAGCATAGATATTTATAATGGTTATATCTTCTTGTTAGATTGACCCCTTTATCATTATGTAATGTCCTTCTTTTTCTCTTGTGACTTTCTTTGTTTCGAAGTCTATTTTGTCTGGTACAAGTACTGCAACTCCTGCTTTTTTGTCTCTATTAGTTGCATGAAATATCTTTTTCCATCCCTTCACTTTTAGTCTGTGTATGTCTTTGGATTTAAAGTGTGTCTCTTGTATGCAGCATATAGATGGGTCTTATTTTTCATCCATTTAGTGACTCTATTTCCTTTGATTGGTGCATTCAGTCCATTTACATTTAGAGTGATTATACATAGGTATGTACTTATTGCCATTGCAGACTTTAGATTCATGGTTACCAAAGGTTCAAAGTTAACTTCCTTACTATCTAAGAGTATAATTTAACTCACTTAATATGCTATTACAAACACAATCTGAAGTTTCTTTTCTTTCTCTCTTCCTTTTTTTTCCTCTTCCATTCTTTGTATATTAGGTATCATATTCTGTACTCTTTGTCTACCCCTTTATTGACTTAGGGGATAGTTAATTTAATTTTGCATTTGCTTAGTAATTAGCTGTACTACTTTCTTTACTGTGGTTTTATTTCCTCTGGTGACAACTATTAAACCTTAGGAAAACTTCCATCTATTACTGTCATTCCAAAATAGACTGTAGAGATGGTTTGTGGGAAGTAAATTCTATCAGCTTTTGCTTTTCTGAAAATTGTTTAATCACTCCTTCAAATTTAGATGATAATCTTGTCAGATAAAGTAACCTTGGTTCCAGGCCTTTCTACTTCATTTCATTAAATATATCATGCCCCTCCCTGCTGGTCTGTAAGGTTTCTGCTGAGAAGTCTGATAAAAGCCTGGTGGGCTTTCCTTTGTATGTGATTTTACTTCTCTCTCTGGCTGCTTTCAATAGTCTGTCCTTATCCTTGATCTTTGCCATTTTAATTACTATATATCTTGGTGTTGACTTCCTTGGGTCCCTTATGTTGGGAGATCTGTGGCTCTCCATGGCCTGAGAGACTATCTCCTTCCCCAGATTGGGGAAGTTTTCATCAATTACCTCCTCAAAGACACTTTCTATCCCTTTCTCTCTTCTTCTTCTGGTACCCCTATAATGTGAATATTGTCCTGTTTGGATTGGTCACAGATTTCTCTCAATATTCTTTCATTCTTAGAGATCGTTTTTTCTCTCTGTGCCTCAGCTTCTTTCTATTCCTCTTCTCTAGTTTCTATGTTATTTATCATCTCCTCCACCATATCCAATCTGCTTTTAATTCCCTCTATTGTGCTCTTCAATGATTGGATCTCCAACCAGAATTCATTCCTGAGATCTTGAATATCTTTCCGTACCTCAGTTAGCATGTTAATGATTTTTATTTTGATCTCCCTTTCAGAAAGAGTCATGTGGTCCATGTCATCTTTCTCAGGAGTTGTATTAATTTTACTCCGAACCAGGTTCCTTTGGCATTTCATATTTGTATATGGGCCCTCTAGTGCCCAGAAGCTCTACTCTCTGGAGCTGCTCAGCTCCTGAAGCAATGTCAGGGGTCACAGGGGAGTGGTATTGGTGCCTTGGGGGAGGAAAGAGCTGTTTCCTGCTTCCTGGCAGCTATACCTGTCTCCACTGCCTGAACCAGTGGGCTGAGCACCCCAGCATATGCCTCTATGCCTTGTGTTTGCAGTTGCTGTAGACAGATCTTCCGTCTGGCTGGCCTAACGCCAGGGTAGGGTTTCTTGGTTTGTGAGCCAGGTTGGGCTGGCCAGGAGAAAGGCATAGTAGGCTACCTACCACAGAGGGGGTCCCTGCAGCTGTGTAGCCAGCCAGGGAGCTGGAGCACCTGGAAATTTGAAAGCTCCCAACCTTCTGGGCAGAGTGCACCCAGACAATTTTGTCTACCTGTCCTTTCTCTTGAGCAGTAAGATCTGTGCAATCCTTAACCCTTTAGCAGCCCTCCTGCCAAGGGCTTCCTTTTTAGGAAGTCTCTCAGACCACCCACCCTTACTTTGTCCCAGAGCAGCCAGATATGGTTCCCTGCTTTCCACAAGTGGCAGGAATCTCAGTTTCTCCAGGAATTCTGCTGTGTTAGCTTTCCAATCCCACAATCACGAGAGTATCATGAAAGCACCATGAAATGTAGGTTTGTGTTCCCAGAGCAGATCTCCAGCATTAGGTATTCAGCAGTCCCAGGCCTCCACTCCCTCCCCATCCCGTTTCTCTTCCTCCAGCTGGTTAGCTGGGGTGGGGGAAGGGCTTTGATCCTAACAGGCCACAGCTTTGGTACGTTACCCTGTTCCGTGAGGTCTGCTCTTTTCTCCAGGTGTATGCACTGTGGCACAGTCCTCCTGCCTGGTGCTCTTTCAGGATTAGTTGTGTTAGTTATATTTTCACATTACATGTGGTTTTAGGAGGAAGCCTCTGTCTCACCTCTCATGCCATCATCTTTGATCCTTTCCTCCTTATCCTTAATGTTTTTCATTTTAATTATTTTGTGTCTTGGTGTTTTCTTCCTGGGGTTCCTTTTATTAGGTACTCTTTGTACTTTGATGACTTGAGTGGCTATTTTCTTCCCCAGATTGGGGAAGTTTTCAACAGTTATTTCCTCAAAAAGACATTCTATCTCTTTGTTTCTCTCTTCTCCTTCTGATACCCCTATTATGTGAATATTGTTTCATTTGGATTAGCCACACAGCTCTCTTAGCATTCTTTCATTCCTAGAAATTCTTTTTTCTCTCTGTTTCTCACCTTTGTTGTTTTCTAGTTCTCTAATTTCCATCTCATCTCATTAATTGTCTCCTCTACTTGCAGTAGTCTATTATTCATTTCTTCCATTTTACATTATATTCTCCAGTTCTGAGTGGCTCTATTGCAGTTCTTGTATCTCTTATTGATGTCCTCCCTGAGATCTTCAATAATTTTCTACTGATCAGTGAGCATATTTATAACTTTTACTTTGAAATCTTTATCAAGAAGTTTGGTTATCTCTGTTTCATTTAACACTCTTTCTGGTGTCTTATTCTGTAATTTTGTTTGGGACAAATTCCTCTGCCTCTTCATTTTATCATGGTTTCTGTGTTTCTTCCTTTGTATCTGATGGATCTGCTATACTTCCTGGTGTAGAAAGAAATGACTGTATGAAGAAGGCATCTTGTGGTGCCTAGAAGCTTAGGACTCTTTCCTCTCCAATTCTTGGTTCTCCTTTGCTATGGAGCCCCAGTTGCTGTTTGTAGGCAATGGGTGGAGCTGCCTTTCTGTCTGCTGGCAGTGGTCTTACTTTTAGACAAGCAGTTTGCCTCTGTGATCAGAGCAGGGCCATTGTGGGTGGAGCCACCCTCTGCCTGTGCTGCAGTGATAGCGGAGCTATAGGGTTAATGGGATGGGCAGGGCAGTTGTGTGAGTCTAGCACAGGGTAGGGCACAGTGAGGTGTGGAGTGGCAGGGTGCACTGCAGCAGTAAGTCACACGGGGACCCCTCAGTAGTGTGAAATGCACAGCAGTGGGATTGGATGCCCCCAGGGAGGAAAATGTTCTCAGAGCTGCCTCCCACAGGAGCCTCCCTAATTGGGCCAAGACAAGGCTGAGAAAGCTAGGAGAGCCTCCCTTTGTCTGGCATAAACATCTGACACTGCTACTGGTCTGAGTGGGCTGCTGCTCCAATGTGCATGGAGCTGCCTCAGGCCTGCACTGCCAGTGAGGGGGATGGAGAACCTGGGGCTCCCTACAGTGCCCAACCTGTTGGGCTGAGGGAGGGCTAGGGAGATATGTCTACCTGCACTTCCTCCTTTGGAGGGAGCTCTGTCTAACCCTCACCCTTCTGGCACTCCTCCCACTGCTGACAAGTCCCTCAAACTGCTACCTCTGCTGTGGCTCTCAGAAGGACTGGTGGAGCATGCCTGTCCTCTACAAGTGGTTGGAGTCTCAGCTCCCAGAATGTTTCAACTGTATCTGGTATTCAGCCTTGCTAATTGACAGAACCCAATGCAATATGTCTTTGTGCTCTCAGAGCAGATCTCCAGAGCCAGCTGTGTAGAGTTCCTGGGCACCTATCCCCTCCCCACTCTGCTCCTCTTCCTCACTCAAGTGGGCTGGGGTGGGGAAGGGCTTTGATTCTGCTCAATTTCAGCTCTGCCACTTTACCCTTTTCTGGGTGGTCTTTTCTTCTTTACCAGGTGTAGGTGGTCTGTTCTGCAGTCTTCAGGTCATTTTCAGCGTTAGTTGTATTTGCTGTAGTTGCTTCCTCTGTATGCGTGTGGGAGGAGGTTTCCTCCTTGCTTTCCTGTTCTGCTCTTTTTTTCTCAAATTCTTTATTGCTTAGACCTACACCTCACGATCGTTTACAATCCCAGATACAAGTATCTACAGAATAAACTTAGAGCTTTTGCTATAAGTTACAGCCACCTCTTATATCCTCTGAACATCACCATTTCAAGATTCAATCCAGATGCTTTCCAGATGCCAAATAATTGAGTCCTTGTGCCTGAGGGCATTTCCAAAATTGGGCTACAGTTAGTAGCACAGTAGGGGTTTAGGATTAATACTCCCTAGGACCAACTCTCAATCAACAATTCATGAGAACAGGTGACACCCAGACCAGAAGGCAATAAACATTATGATTTTTTTTAAAGTCAGGGAAAAATCTGTATTTATAACATATACATATATATATATATATATGTCTTATACAACATATTTATAATGATATGTTTATAGAAATATATTTAAACAACATTTACAACATATATATTTCTATATATGCTACCCCTGAAATTTAACCTGCAGTCACACCCATTCTTTTGCTCCTGTGCCCTGCCAGGCATGGTGGTTCTCATCTCTCCTGTGAAGATAATTTCCACTTCTGTGTTCTGCATCTTATCCCCTTCTGCTCCCTGAGAGCGCTCTCTTTTAGCATCCTCAGTTACCTTCTTTCCTTGTTGGTTTCATCCCAATAGCACTCAAACATACTCTGTCCTCTGCTGCCTTAAAGAAATGCTCTCTGACCTCTTGTCCTTCTATGTCCTCCCAGGTCTTTTTCTGTTTAGTAGTTGAGCTTCTTGAAATCACTCACTGCTTATTCATTGTTTCCACATTCTCACCTTCTGTTCACTTTCTAATTCACTGCAGTAAAGTTTTCACTCCTGACATTGCTTTTACCAAAGCTACCAGTGACTTACATGTTTGTGACCAAGGGGCCAATTTTCAGTCTTAATATAGTTAATCTCTCTATAACACATGATTTGGTTTTATATTATTTCTCCCACATGATTAACTTTTAGTGGCATTTTATTTTTCCTGGCACAATGATGGGCTATTATTGTCTGTCTTCACCTGCCTGCATAAATTTTCCATCTTGAAGCCCCATCCAAATAACTTAGTTGTACTTCTATTAGGATTTGAGTCTATGGTAATAATATTAAGATAATATCAAAGGTTTTTCCCTTATGGAAGTGTGGTTCTTCATTATTCAAGGGATTAAAAATAATATCATTAGCTGATATATATTGGAGTCTATAAGGTAAATTATATTCAAACCAATACAGTGAGAGTAAGAAGAGTAAATGTTATGCAGGGAGAAGTTCCTCTAAAACTTAATTCAGATGAAAAAAGCAAAAAAGAAAAAAAAGGAGAATAAGAGCAAAAGAATAATCTTATTTTGTATAAAGAATGAGGATACCTCACTGGATTTACGAATTAGATAAATATTTTGATAGTTAAATAGTTAGAGTGTGTTATACTGTATACCACTCAGAAGTATTTATTGACAGTTGATTTTTAAAAGCAGCATAATTATTAAGATATGTAGAGAGCAGAGTAATTAAGGGAGCATACTCAACTTAAGAACTTAAATTCTAACAGTCTACATTTGATACTACAAATGCATTAACCATTCCCTATTAAAGTGGTGTGAAACATGCTTACCAAATCCTGTTACCCTTGGAGAAGGAAAATTGAATAGTGTCCAGGACAGAACATAGGAGGTGCTCTGTAACTTTTTTGATTGAATATTGCTGATTGAATGAATTATAAACAATTTAATAGTTCCCTGTTGCTTAAGCACATTGAAAAATGTGAAACAGATCCAACTGTTTCCTTGTTGTTATCTTACAAACATTTTCATGACAATATATATTCATAACGGGATCATAAAACCTTAGGAGACCTCTCTGTACAGTGGTGTAAGTTTCATCTACTATGGCTGGTTTAGACCGTTCGTCTGAGGGCGTTCCTTTGTGTTATCCTTAGAAAGGCTTCCTTTACTTCCTTGTTCCTCAAGGTGTAGATGATGGGATTGAGAGCAGGTGTGACCACCGTGTACATGAGTGCAGTTGCTTTGTCTGTTTCTGGAGTGTGTGCACTCTTAGGCTGGAGATAAGTGAACAAGGCAGTGCCATAGAACAGAGAAACCACCAGGATGTGAGAAGAACAAGTGGAGAGAGCTTTGCGTCTGCCAGCTGCTGAAGGGATTCTCAAGATGGTCGCCAGAATTCGAATGTAGGAGCACAGAATGAGCAAGCAGGGACTCATAATGAAGAGCACAGAGACAGAAAACATCACAATCTCATTGTGGGAGGTATCAACACAAGCCAGTTTCACTACAGGCATGATGTCGCAAAAAAAGTGCTGGATCTTTCCTGCTCCGCAGAAGGGCAGAGTGAAGATCCAGGTGGTCTGGGCTGACTCCACCACCACTCCGGTGGTCCAGGATGCTGCAGCCAGTTTCCAACACACACTAGGGCCCATCAGGAGAGTATAATGCAGTGGGTAGCAGATAGCTACAAAGCGGTCATAAGCCATGGCTGCCAGCAGGCAGCATTCTGTCAGTCCCAAGATAGTAAATACATACATCTGAGCTGCACACCCTCCCACACTTATGGTCTTGGTCTCCACCAACAGGTGCACCAGCATCTGAGGCACCACACTGGTGATATAGCACATCTCCAGAAGGGAGAGGTTAACCAGGAAGAAATACATAGGGGTGTGCAGGGAAGGGGTGATCCGGATCAGGGAGATGATGGTGAGGTTTCCTCCCACAGTAAACAAGTAAATGATTAGGAACACAGTGAAGAGCACAGGCTGTAACTCAGCTAGAGAGGAAAAAGCCACAAATGTGAATTTGGTGCAGAGAGACTGGTTTCCACTTATTACAGGCTCAGAGACAGACATCTGTGGAGACAGCAGAGGGGGCAGGTAAGGCCTCAGGGAATCCCTGCACCTGCAGAGGTGTCAATCAGACCTCAGAGAAGAAGCTTTCCTAGCGTCAGTGGTCTGACTGACCACCTAGACATTCATATTCCTTTTGCTAAATCTTTGTAAATAACTGTCCATTTAAATTGGGTCCAAAATTACTTCCTGATTTTGATTTCTAGATCTTAAACGATTTTCACAGAAATTTAGGGAAAACAATAGCTTTAAGTTACATAATCTATATTTTAATTTTAATGTTATCAGTATCCTAATCACATACACAGGCTTTTATGTATGCAGTATATGAATGTGTTCTAATTGTAAAGGAGTCACATAAAACCTAAGTTTATAAAGTGTAATATAAAGGTGCTATATTCAGGCCTTTTGGATTTACAACCTTCCTTAATGCCATACTTGGGGGTTTGGAAGGGAGTCTATTTCCAGCCAGTTATTCATTTTTATATATATTTTTACTCTTTTAGATTTCAAAAGCGTATGCTAAAGAGTAGACGGCTAAAATCAATGGAAACCAAAACTAGCAGAATCTCCTTTCCACAACATGAGTGTAATTTTGTAGGATATTTTGAAAAGGAGAACATACCTAGAACCACAGGCGAATTTTCTTGTTTGCTGGTCTTCTAGACTTCCTTCGATTTCAAACTATAACATTTTTGTTCTGACTAGAGTCCATAGGGATTACATCCATTGCAGAGCTTAATTACATTTGTCTCAAGAGGAATTTCGTCAGACAAAACAAAGAACTTTTAATGGAAATTTAGTTTTCAAAGTTTGAATACATTTTCCAGAGATAATCTTTTGCTGTTTGTTACACTACTTAGGTTCCAATGCAGGAAACTAAAGTTTCCAATAGATTTCCATCATGCAATTGAAATAATTACTGAACTTTATGGATGTTCGCCAGTATGACAGTGACTGTTCAGGTCTTTGGGATATCCAATAAGAACAATGAAGAACTCAAAATAGGCTCCATAAACCCCACACATGGCATTCACTTTATTCATTACCTAAAACTAACAACATAAATGAATATGCCTAATCAGAATTTCAAATTTGCAATGGAACTAATTAAAATAATTTATGAAAAATATGAAAAATGTTTTTTTTGCACTATCCTAAAGAAGGGAAAAACTTGTTAATTTTCAAAGATCCCTATTTCTTCAAAGAGAACACATGCTACTTTTTATTATATTTTATTTTTCAGCTTTATTGTTATAATTGATGAATAAACTTGTTTGTTTCTAGTGCATATAATGTGATGATTAGATAAGCTTATTCATTGTGAAATAATTACCATCAGGTTAATGAACATCACCTCCCATAGTTATCTTTCTTTTTGTAATGAGGGTGCTTAGTGTCTACTCTTAACAAATTGCAGTGTTGTTAACTACAGTCACCCACAGTGTACATTAGGTCCTCAAAACTCATTGATCTTATAACTGAAAGTTTTTAGCCTTCCTTTGATCAGCATCTCCCCATTTCTCTCACATCTCAGATCATTCTACTACCTGTTTCTAATGAGTTGAACATTTTTAAAAAGATCCCTCATGTAGCTGAGATCATATAGTATTGCTCTTTTTGTTTCTGGCTTATTTCACTTAAGATAATGTCCTCTAGGTCCATCTATATTGTGTCAAATGGCCATATTTCTTTCTTTTTTTATGGTTGAATAACATTTCTTTTTGACTTTGGTTTTGGTAATGATTTTTTGGATGTGACAACAAATGCAAAAAGAAATGTGACTGCATTAAACAAAATAGTTTCTACACAGCAAAGGAAAGACCAGGAAGAGCACAGACCAAATTGAAATTATTTATGAGAAAACAGAAGTTAAGAAATGAAAGAAACTGTCAGAAATAACAGGTTGGAGAACTTCGGCCATAAATGAAAGAGAAAATGGTGATACCTAGAGAAAAAGAAAGGACAGGACAAGATTATGTGTTATATGATACTCTGTTTTTGGATGGAGAACCATGAGCTTGTGTAATAGTGACATGAAAGAGTCATCGAAGATAATGCTTCCCCTCCCCCAATTTGGAAATAGCATAACAGCACCTTTTCTTAAATTTTTCAATAAGGTGTTAATTTAAAAAACTGTGAACATCTCAGGGCAGAACAATTGCAAACAAACATTTATCATAGTAAGGTCTGTGCTTGTAGTACTTAAAATATTTTATTTGGGATAAGAATTCACTATAATGTCATTCGAAAACCTTTTTTGTGCATGAGAGCTTTGATACACCCATCACTTGCATCAGAATTAAGATAATCTTTGTAACAATAATAACACATGGCTAATAACAGTGCTGATATTTTTAGTGTTTGCCATCTGCTAGATGTGTTTGACAATTTATACATATTACCTCATTTAATTTTTATGACCTCTTTGAAAGAGCTATTGGTAACCCATCTTAGGCACCAGGAAACTTAAAAACAGAGCTGTTGAGTAATTATAAGTATTATATAGTTAAGTATTATAGGTACAAAGATGTGGAGTTGGGATTTGTACCCAACATGTATAATATTTTTCATTTCCCTTTATTGTTCTCTGCTCTCTCCTCTGTATAAATTTTGGTGAAATAGGTAATAGAAATTATATAAATAAACATTGTGAGTCTTAGAAAAAAATGGAAATGAAAGACATAAGAGAGAAAAGAGTCCCCAATCATTCTGTTTATTCTCATCTTCAAAAATATTATTCTGAGGAATGTAAAGATAATCATTTTCCACTTTCTGCTTTTCAGTACTGAGAGTCCAGAGCAATCCTTAGGGATAAAAACATAATATAATTATAGATGTAATACAGAAGTCCTTCCTTAAAGTTCAGTGATTTTAAGATGCTTAAAAGTCATACACATTCATATTTATAGAAGCATGTTTATTAGTAAAAAATACTAATCACCAAGCAAATACATAAACCAGCTTTTAAATACATATAACCAAAACCAAAGATTCCAGTTATCTTCGTAAATAAATAATTGACCCACTACTTTGATTTCCTCACCTAATTCTTTTCAGACATTTAGTATGTTGGACCCAATCAACTGTGCTATTGCCATCAGAAGGACGCATACCAATCCTATAATACATGATATTCTGTCACATGCCAATGGATGGAACAGAAACTATTTGAATGGCTGAAATGGAAAGTACTGAAAATCAAATGTTGGTGAGGATGTGAAAAAATAGGAATTCTCATAAATTTGTAACCAGTGTGCAGAATACTTTATTTCTTAAAAGTTTAAACATAGTTTGGCACTTTCACCCAGAAAGTCCACTCTTAGGTGTTTATTCAAGAGGAATGAAAAGAAACACAATATTTATAATTTTACAAGAGACATGTGCAAGAATGTTTATAAAAGCTGTAGGCATCACAGTCTAAGCTGGAAACAACCACAACATTCATCGACAAGGGAACAGGTTAACAGATTTGTGTATATTCATACAATACTGCTAAAAATGGAGTGAATAACTGATCACTTAACCTTGTGGACGAACATTTATTTGAGTGAAAGAAATCAGATACAAAATACCAAATCTTATATGATTCAAGCTACTGGAATTCCTGAAGTACCCAAAACTACAGTGATAGAAATCAGAAAGTAGTTACCTTAAGGGGATGGGAATTGACTAGAAAAGCCAGGAGGAGAGTCTATGGAATAATTTAATATGCTTATTTTTTGTTTTGCATGGTTTTATAAAATTGTCAACAACCATTGAAGGAGAATCTGAATTCTGTATATTATATTATTTAAAGATTATCTGTTATCTATCATATATGGTTATATATATATATATATCCATTGATAGATACATAGGAAAAAATAAAAATATTTAGAATTATAAATATACTGTCATCTGCAAATAGCATCCATTTTATTCTCCATTCTAACCTTTTTATCTTTCAGTGCTTTTTCTCTTACTTTACTGTATTGCACAAAATGTGTTTCATTGTCATAACCAAAATCTCATGATTGCCTTAGATTTTTTTATGGTGATACACTTTATTAGATTAAGAAAGCTGCATTTTGTAGTAATCAGCCTTCAAGATAGCCCCCAGTAATCCCCATCTCCCTGTGCTCATGTTTTTTGTGTAGCCCCTTATATTGCAGAAATGGCAATGTGTGACCTACAAGTTTATGCAATAAAATATATTAGTAACTATTGGAAGAGATGAATATGTTAATTAGCTTGAATGTGACCATTATTTCCCAATGCATATAAACTGTACTTCTTAAATATATAAAATTCTTAGTTGTCAAATATACCTCAATTAAAAAAAAACTCTTGTTAAAAAAAGTAAACATTACATTTAAGAAAAGGCCATGGGTGTATCATCGTGTTCTATTGAATGTCTGCTCTTGGAGAGGCCAACTGACATGCCATGAGGACCTGAGGCAGCGCTGTGAAACTGAAGCTTCTTGCCAGCAGTCAGAACCAACTTAACAGCAATGTGAGGGGGCCATCTGGAAGCAGACCCTCCAGCCCCAGCCTAGTCTTCAGGTAGCTACTGTCTTGGCTGACATTTTTTTCCCCCAGCTTTATTGAGATATGATTTAATATGACATTGTGTAAGGTTAAGCTGCATAACATGACTTGATACATGTACGTATGTTTCACTAGGATTATTATAACAGGGTTAATTAACACCTCCAGCACTCACATAATTACTCTTTTTGGGTGCATGTGGTGAGAACACTCGAGATCTACTCTGGTGGCTACCTTTAAGTATATAATTGTATCATTAACTATAGTCACCACCTTGTACCTTAGATCCCCAGAACTTATTCATCTTATAACTGAAAGTTCCTACCTTTTTGACTATTTCCCAATTACCTCCACTTCCCAACCCCTGGCATCCACCATTCTATTCTCTGTTTCTATGAGTTCGGGTTTTTTAGTTCCATATGCAAGTGAGATCATATGTTGACTACATTAAAGGCTCTGAGACAAAATCTGCCAGATAAACCATCCCTCAATTATAAAACCATGGAAGTTGTTAGGTAATCAATGTTCATTATTATTTTAAGTATAAAATTAATTTGTGACATAACAGTAGAAAATTAATATACCTTCAGTAGGTTTGTTTGCTGACAGTTTTTCTAAATGATGGCTGTGAAATATAATCAAACTCTTATGTGTGCACATAAAGAAACAGTAATGTGTTTTCCTATGTTTAATCTCCTAAAATGCTAAATTACATTGGCTGGTTTTCTAATATCAGATTTAGTCATTACATATTATCATTGTTATGCATTTCTGAATAATTATCCCTAATATCTAATTGTTGATCTTTATATTAATGTTAAAGAATAAAATTGTAGTACAAAATTTAGTACAGAATTTATTGGTTTAGGTTCTTAGCAGTGACCCAGCTTCATAAAATAATTTTGGAATACTAACATCTCTTCTATTATCTACACACGAAAATAGTTTTCTTTTTCAAGTTTCTGAAATACTTGATTTTTTTGTGAGCGTGAAGAGGTCCATAATTGCTTGGTACAATTTTCTCGTAAGTACGTCTGGGTCTACATTTTATTGTGAGATGGCTACTGACTCATTTTTAAAAACTGTTGTTTAGCTAATCCAGTTATCTATTTCTTCTTGAGTAAGCTTTAGCAAGTTATATGTTTTTTTCTCATTGATTTAACATTTTATTTGTTTACGTTGTTACACTTATTTAACTCTCATTCCTTTTTTATTTGAAACACCTGAAGGGAGATATCTTTTATTTATTATTTATTTTGGTTATTAGTCACTTTATTTTCTTAGGCTCTCTTGTTGGAGTATTACCAATTTTTAATTCATTTCAGAAAATCAGTACTGACTCTACTGATACTCTCCTGTGTACATACATTTTGTTTCATTTATTTCTCATGTTTTCTTTATAATTTATTTCCTTCCATAACCATTGGGTTTAATTTATGTTTTCTTAATTCTTAGGATGGATAGTTAAGTCATTATTTTGTTATTACTAAAAATAAGTATATTAATTTCACTTTAAATAGAAATTTCATGAATTCCAGATCATAGTTAGAGACTTGTTTATTTATTTATTTATTTTATAGACAGGTTTAAAATAGAAAGAAGATTTGAAGATTTAAAAATAAATGATTTTAAGTTATTATAGTATTGTTATTGTGCTTACTTGGAAAATAAGGATTAAGGCATTTTCCTCTAATTTGTGCAAATGTAGCACATAGCTTCTCTTTTTTTTTCCAGAAGGGAGTAAAATAAGCAAGTGATGTAGTTTCCTGTCAAGCTATTTGTTACATCTCACTCTCATGCATAGGTTGACTTTAAATTCCTGGCGCGTTTTTGAGGTTTTTTGCTCCACAAAGATTTCACTAGAATTTTTTGGAATTATTCCCTCTACTAATTTGTAACTGTTTTAAATTTATATTTATTTTGATTTGGTTCTACAACAAATATAATGAAATAAAGAGAGTGATTTCCACAGTTTTTAGCTAATTATAAACACTTCCAAGGTAATGTTATATCTCTGCCTACTAAATTAAAATAGGCTTATATATTCCAAGGAGAAAACTTTCCAAGGATTAAAAAAAAAATTGCTTACTTGTTTATAGCACTAGCCGTGTTAGAGGTACTGCTTCCATGGAACAATGTATGAATCTTGGTACTGTTTACAATGTTCCCATAGTAAAAAAAGCCCACTAGCCAAACTATTCAAGGTTTAAGACAAAAATAAACCCAACCCAATTGTCAGCTTACCTTGATGTGTATAAACATTTTAAAAAGATCATTATTAGGAAAATATATGTTTAAAATAATGTTTAAAAAATAATTAAAAAGTGAAATTTAAAAATCATGTGACTTTCAAGATCATGGTACAAATTACTTTTATCAATAATGGACCAAAGCCTATCCTACAGAAAAAACAAAAGTCTTACAGGGAAAATGAAAACATGTTCCTTACATAGTCTTGGCATAAAAATAGTTGTAATCCCAAGGTACTTGACCAGTGAGAATGTCGATAGAACCACCACACAGTATCTATTGTTGGAAAGTACATTTGAATGTAGTCATTATGACTTAAAGAAAATATAGACAGTTCCATGGAATTCTTTACTGTTCTGTATGAGAGAAAAACAGTTGTTTAATTAACAGTAGTCTTTTCTAATGTCCCAGAGATCATATCCCCAGTCAGTCACACTTTTAAATATTATTATAAAATACATCAAACATTAAGTGCCAATGTAAAGCAGGTTAGTCTGCCTAAGGCATTCGCTTAATTCTGAAGATCTGAGGTAACAAATTTAAAGATCAGTTAACAATTCTCATAAAATTAGTTATATTTTTAAAAAATCATTCAAATTCTAATTAAATAATAAATATGGGGTTTTATTTGGTAAGAAATATCCAGATATTTCTTTGTGTTTTATTTTATTTCTCAGTTAAAAAAAATGCGCTTTATCTTGAATCTGTTTTAACAAAATCATTTTAAGATAATTGTGGGACCTTGTTTATTTAGGGAAAAAGGAATGACTTTATGTTTTATTAAAAGAAAACAAAAAATACAGGGTCCCTGTTCTAGCTAGAAAGCTATAGAATGCTAAGGAAAAGAATATTAAGAAAACAATAGTTGTATATTTAAGAAATGCTGTGGATTATAACATACAAAGCATTTTTCATTCAGATCCTGGAGTCATTAGCTTTCTAATGTTTACTAATTTAAATAGTGGGTTGTTAGAAGTGCTTTTCCAATTTAGTGAAATTTGATGATCTCAGCTTCAGGTTGTCCTCTAAATACTGATGATGTAATTGCATAGACCCATAATCATTTTTATGAGAAAACATATTTGTGAGAAAGCTGGATAGAATGGGAATTAAGGTCTATTTCCTCAGAAAATTTTGAAGTTGGTTTGCTTGATGGAAACTGAAAAATCTCTTTGGCCTTATTAGGACAGAGCCAGTAAATTAATGGACTTAAGTACATGTCATAAATTATCAAAATGCCATGCAAGAAGCAAAACGGTACATTGTCTAAAGCTATGCAATAATCATGGGAACTCAACCACAGTCTGCAAATATCTTAAAAGCACATCAGTATAAATCTACGGTGTGTTTCCACATGTGACCACGCTGTTTGTAGAAGATGGACAGTCTGCTGAGAGTTTAGCTGCAGTGCTCCACCATGTTGCTGACCAGGTCCCTGTTTGGTGAGGCCAAGTAGCCAGTAGCAAGGAGCAAGTGGCAGCAGCCTCGAACTCCCGTACTCTAGATAACAGACCTCAGAGTCCCAAGCAAAAGTAAGTTTTTGGTGTGAATCCACCAACTGCCCTTGTGATAAACAGTCTTCCCTGGCCCCTAGGGCCTTCCCCTTTAGCCCTCCTTAGATAAACCCCCCAGGAAGCATACCAAAACCCTGCTCATTTTGGTTTGAATTGACCAATCTGACCATAGCAGGGAACCCCAAAGTTCTCCCCCCTCAGACCCTAATAAAGCCATGTGCCCAAGTCCTGCCCTGCTCTTTCTGCCAGCACCCTGCCTTGTCTTCCCCAGGTGGCCCCCTGGAGAGTGCTGTGCACCTCCTCCAGGGCTTGTGAGTAATGACCTCCCTATCCCACTGTCCCTTGTGGTCTTCAGGTGAACCATGGCTCACCATCCTATACCCTATACCCTGGGCTCTACTTACTCAATGTTTTTTAGAAAAGTCACAGCACAGTGGGAAGCAGCACTATTTTGGTGGATAGGAATTGAGATGAGGGCTGGAAGGAGGATTTATTTATTGCAAATCGTATTTGTTCAGAAGTTTGTGATTTTATGCCCAATTCAAATGATAAGAATGTACATATGTGCAAAATAAGAAACAAAAGCCCAGTGAGGTCAAATTCTGGTTCAAGAGACAATATAAAAAAAAAATCACATAAATTAGCACTGTGAAGACTACTGAAATACAACAAAAATTATGAATATATGCTGTTTGTTTACTTATGTTTATTAACTGTCTCTCATATGCATATATATGTGTATGTGTATGTATATGCATATGTAAATGTGTATAAGTATATATACAGTAGATGAAGGCGTAAAATTCAGTACAGTTGAAGTATTTACTGAGATAAATGATTAGAAAAGTCAAAATAGCCCATAATATACTTTTTGCACCAAGGGTTTACTTTTAAAAATTAGCAGATGATTATATTTTAATTAATATCTGTCTGAACTCTTTCTACTTAATCCTAAAAAATAGCACGTCTCTGATGAAGAGCTTTAGGCCATGACCACTAAAGAGAGAAAAACTGTTTCGAGGTGATGTGTTAAGTAACCAGTAGGATTCATGCAAAATATGTACTTTCCCTTGATTTGTTCTATTGTAAACATTCTGCTTCAGATAAATAGAATATTAGAACAGTAGAACAGAGACACATTTATGGATTTTGTTGGCATTTTTGTGATTATATGTACATTTAAAGAATATCCTTTGACACATCTACTCTGATTCTCAGTGAGAAGCTAGTCAAAGATATGACTTGTGAAAAATCACACCAGAGTCACTGAATTTATTTTTCTTGGTTTTAAAAATAATCCTGAGACACAGGGTTCCCCCTTTGTTTTGCTCCTGGCTATCTATACAGTCACTTTTTTGAGCAACTTCCTTATTGTCACAGTCACCAGTGTGGATCCTGTTCTTCAAACACCCGTGTACTTCTTTCTCTGAAACCTACCACTCCTTGAAGTCTGTTTCACGTTGGTCATGGTGCCAAAGATGCTGGTAGATCTAGTGGTCGCCAGGGAAATCATCTCATTTGTAGTCTGCGGTACCCAGATGTACTTCTTTTTTGGCAGTTCTCAATGTTTCCTCCTCTCTAATGGCTTATGATTGCTTTGCGGCCATCTGTAACCCTCTCCACTCACTATTCAGCATAATGAATGGTCCCTGTGTGTGTTGGTGGCCCGAGGCTTTAGGGTGTCTGGTGTTCCTGTGTCTATGCTACAGACGGATTGGATGAAGCCCTTCCTTTCTGTGGATGAAACTACTTTTTTGTGGTGGTCCTCCAGTGTTGAAACTAGTTACTCAGGATACAGCCATGAATGAAATATAAGCATTTGCCTCCACACTCCTATTTATTATCTTTCCCTTTTCTCTCGTTTTGGTCTCCTACACCTGCATTATCAAAACCACCCTGAGGAAGCCCTCTGCTGCTGGCTGACAGAAGGCATTCTCTGCTTGTTTATCACCCCTCATTGTGGTATCCCTTCTCCATGGAACAGCAAGTTTGACCTACTAATGGCCCAGATCCAACCTGTCACCAGAGAGTAAGAGGCTAGTGTCATTGTCCTGCACTGTCATTACTGCTATGTTGAATGCCATCATCTACAGTCTAAGGAAAAATGATGTGAAAGGGGCAGTCAAGAGGACAATTACTTGGAAGTTCTTGCAGAAGTTAGCTGCTTCCTGAGTCCTACTGTGTAGATTATTTCCAAAGTAGGGGCAGCCAAATCCAGGAACCAAAGCTGAAAGGGGTAGATTTGCTCTTATTTTCCTTGTCCCTCACTGTGATGGGTGGAATTCTTGTATCAGTCAGAGTCCCAGGAAGAGACATATGGTACTCTCAAACTTGAATAATTGAGAGAATTATGACTCAGATTTACAGATCATTTTGGATTTACAAATATGTTTACAAATTGGAGGTAATTGTCACACAACTCATATGATGGAAATCCCTTATCTGTGGGGACCTGAAGGAGCAAGAAGAGTACTAACTGGAACCAGGAGAATGCCACAAGTAGAAGAAAAAGCCGCAACAGGATCTCTGTTTTTCAGCAGAGGAAGGCAGCCATCTCATCTTTATTCTGCTCTGACTCTCAGATCTCTTGGTGCCTGCTCTTGATCAAATAAAATCTGAGACAGAGGGCAAGAATGTCTGTTGATGCAGTAAATAAAAAAGGCCAGCCTTCTGGGGCACAGATCAGGATGGGTAAATTTATGAAGGTAAATGAAGATATCCGCCATAAACCATTACCTATTCTGTAGCTTAAGTTATGCAATGATCAATCATATCATGTGCTTTAAGTATCCTTTTAAAAGATTTATTGAAAGGTGGAGATTTGTAGTTGCCAAGAATTCATGGTGCAAATCCTTTGTAAGAGTTGCTGGTTTAAATGAGGTTATTTAGTAAAATTACCTTAGTATTCATATTTGGTGATATGATTCTGTACTTCTTTGATCATTGGATGAATCAACTTTTATTTTTTATTAATCAGCTATTAGTTGTTAGAATTTAAACAACAAACGTTCACTTGACACTATAGTAAAAACAGAGAGTGATGATAATAATAGGCAACACAATTCACAATTTATCTAGGCACTGCTTTTAACAAATGCCCCGGCAACAACTAAGTGATAGATCCTATTATACATTTATTTTTCATACAGGGCAAATTTGGATCAGAAGTTAAATATCTTGATAAGGCAAAGAGTTATTGAGAGGTGGCCACAAGAATTCAAATCCAGGCCTGTTTGTATTTGAAATCCAATATATTAACCTCTTAAAAATCTCTAGCTACATTTTCATTACTGTAAAACACCAACTGAACATGGGTATTTGTTTTTTAAGGGGTTAAATTTCCTTAAAACAACAGAGAAGAAAAAATGAGTTTGTGTCAAATTCAATTTTTGAAAATCTTTTATTTCCACTAGCATAGAGATATACTGGCTTTGAATATGCCTCATATATAATGGTCTCTGTTGCTCTATGTCATCATTAGCCAATGTTTTTCTTAAACACAGATTTTCTTTATGCAGTAACCACCCTCCATCAGTCTCTGTCAATTTTCAGGAAAATTAAGAAATCATCACAAATTTTCAACTTGTGACTCCAAGAGGTTTGTTTTAATTGAGGGTAATGAGAGTTTAGGGTAAGAAATATCAGTTCTTTTAATTCAGTTCCTCCTCTGATGGCATTTTGATTTTTTAAGCCTAATTTTTAATTGTGATTCCAAGAGGTTTGTTTTAATTGAGGGTAATGAGAGTTTAGGGTAAGAAATATCAGTTCTTTTAATTCATTTCCTCCTCTGATGGCATTTTGATTTTTTAACCCTAATTCAAATATTTTTAGATTAATATGTTATGGTTGGTGACCATCTGGTAAGACTCTATTGCAAAGCTCTTCTACTAGTTGTATGTCACTCATGAGTAGGTTGTGAGATTTTAAAATCAATTTAATAATGTATGTGTGTGTTTAATAAACTAGCATAATAAAACCTGAATTATAATAAAATAAACAATATCTGAAAAGAGCTATGGGAGCTCTTTGTACATAGTAAATACTATCTTAGTGTTTGATAGTATTATTGTTAGAATAACAGAAAATATGGAGTAGATCCTGCATGTTAATGGGTGTGTTTTATTTATGCATATATTATGTTAAGATTAAAATGTAAAATTAATTTCTTCCCATAAGATGCAAGCAGAACTGTTCACAAATCATATGCCTATTGCATATACTGTGTGATTTATATCCACGGCATTGTGCAGGAATTTATAATTACTGTGTTTCAAATACTTTTATTAAGATTCATGTAAGTCACAGAGCCACAAGGTCTTCATGCAGTCTTGTTAAAAGGAAACTTTTCAGTCTCAGTTTACAAGTTGATTTTCACACCAAAGTCCTATTTACCTCCATTCTTATCACGTGACACAGAAAGTCCACCTTTCAACAACATTACAAGCATGACACAGCACGGAAAAGCTGTCAGAGGAAACAACAATCATCAAAGCCTGAGAGACATGTTGGCATTATCAGGTACAGAATTTGAAATAACTATGATTGTTGTGTTAAGGCTCTAACTGAAAAAGTAGGAATTGTTCAAGAACAGAGAGATAATATGAATGGAGAGATGGAAACTCTAAGAATGAAAAGTAATGCTAGATAACATTAGCATTATAGATAGATAATCATCCTACAAGAGATAAAGAGCGCCACTCACGGGCCCATCATCAGTCAGCAGGACGTGGCTCATGAGAAAACTAGAGCCCCTGCCCGTAGGTCAGAAAATACTTTTCAAAGAGAAACCTTGAAATGCAAAGACAAAAAATGAAAAAAAGAAAAAAAACTAGACAATATTACAAAGACAGGAAAGGCAGCTTTCAGAATAGAAACAGAATGGCATACAGAACATGAAATGCTACGTGTATCTGGAGAATTAGTTATGGTGCAGCTTTTTCTGACAGGCTGAATTCTCCACCTTATATTGTCACTTTTTATTATAGGCAAAATAATCCTTTCTTTTTCTGTTTCCAAATCCTTATTTATGCATGTAGGATTTGAAAATGTTAGTGTGGGGAATGGAAACCACTTATTAGGGAAATTTATGTTGAATTCTCTGGAGACAGTTAAAAGTAGTCTTTAAAAAATATATATATATGTGTGTGTGTGTGTGTGTGTGTGTGTGTGTGTGTATTTAAAAATATTTAATGCCTGGGGAAAACTCCTATATACAATATAAATTTTGATCCTTTGGGAATTGTGTTCTTGGATCTCATATTCTCCTGACAATTCTTCCTCACCTTTAGATATTTTCCATCAGGGCACAGAGAACATTAACACTCCATAGGATCAAGTGTTGATTTGTAACAGTATGGATAATACTTAAAAAGGTATTCAAAACATAAATAAGTAAAATGGTAGTAATGGAGAAATTTAAAATAATAGTCTAAAAATCTGAAAAAGGACTAAAACCTTTACAAAGATACCACTTATACACAGGAAAAGACAGTCACAGATTGTGGGTCAGAGTGGAATTCAGAGGACTGAACACCAGGATGCTCTGTTCAACATGATGCTAAAGAGTTAAACACGGAAGCAGGGACAATTTTCTCTGAAAAGAATCTGTGTATATATCTTCTTAAAAAAAAGGTATTTGAGTTTCAAAGTGTTTTTGGCAGACTGCTTTAGGACTCAAAAAAGTGAAAAGAATTGGTATGTCTAAAATGTAAAGACCATATTTCTTGTTAGATATGTTTTATCCACTTTTTCTAATTTATCATTGCATTATAACATTATTTTCTCTAGCCTTTTAAGTTTTAATTTAGGGAAAATGCTGAAAGAGGATGAATGGAATACAATGGTAATTTAATATTGAAAAACTGTTCCTTTTTAACATTTATCTGATAGTCACAATGTGCAACACAACTAAACATGGTTGCATTCACAGGCCTGCCTTCTACAGTTTACCACTGTGGAGGGACTTTGTTAATTTTTTTACAGTGTATTTTGAGGGTAGCTGGTGTATGTAATTGTTGAAGTTAGACAATGAAATAATTTGATATGTTAGAATTCTGATTTAGGTGTTTTAGGGATATGCATTCCTACAATACTTTGTACACTATAATATGTCCTGTGCATATTATACACTGTGTGTGTGTGTGTATATACATATATATATATACATATATATATATGTATATATATATATATGTAGTATATGTAAATACATACAGAAATACACTATAATCTGGCCTATAACTATATTACAAAATATTGCCACGGGAGTAATTTGTGTAGATAAAGGAAATTTTATAATAGACTGCTTCACAATTATGTGAGTATAAAGAGAATGTTCAGGAAAAATAACAGCCATTTCTTTTCACCCACACTGTCTACATTATTAACATGACTTTGACCACAGATCTTATTTTTTTAGTTTTAGAATCCTCCTGTAAACTCCTCTTCATAACTTTGATTTGTCCTCATATAGTTTTTATTTATGTATGCTTTTTAAATAATAATGTATGTTTTAAGGTTGGAAATAATTATCTTGTTATTGTCAAGACAGGAAACGTTGTCTTCTGTAGTTTCTATCACAAAACTTTATTATCTGTGTTTGGTGATGAAGATACTGGAAGGAAATTTCTTGAGACATTATTAATCGTTTTTTAAAGAAGTACATTATAATGAGTTCTATAATTATATGTAGAAAATTTTGCATTTTTAAGAGGACAACTTGTAAAAACATACTCGTTCAAATTCAGTCCTGATCTCCAATGTGCCGGCTGTGCAAACCTGAGCAATGTGATCGTGTCACTTAATGTGAGCAGGGTGTTGAGAGCAGTTATCTATGTTGATATTGTTTAACCATGTGTTAGCCAAACATTTGAATATCCTTATAATAGGGAAACATATCCCTCCTAAAATTTGTGTTACCACTATTTTGAGATTTACTGTGTTTGAAATTCACCAAATACTCAGCTCCTCATCTCTTTTAGTCCAGGCTGATCTCAAAATAGTCCATCTTTCTGTCTGTATTTGAGACAAAGAATAAAATTATAAGTACAAAGAATAGAATTACATGAGGAGAAATTTCATGGTAACATTTTCTCTTTATTATTGTTTTTACTGATTTCTTTACTACTAAGTTACATATTTTTAATTTTTAAAAATTATCCTTAAACTTACTATTCTACATCTAAAAAACTCCCCTTTCCTCTGTAGTTTTTCATAAAACTTGGACATTATCTTTCTCTTCATTTTACTTCTCATACCTCATACAATTTCCTGAACCTGTATTTATATATTTATTTATGCTCCTATATTCCTTACTCCTATTTTTCATTTTTTAATAACCTGTAGAGGAAAACTGCTCTTTCTTGCTACATACAACCAACTGTTCCTGCTGAATTTGTATCAGGGTAAAATGTGTAAAGAGGGATGATAAGAGAAACTGCAGGATAGAAATACTAATAGAGACAGAAAATAAAATTATGTCCAATGCTCCACATGCACTGATCTCATTAGCCATGAAAGTGACACAGAAACTTATTTGAGTTGTGTCAGTTGAGTAAAATGGCAATGGTGTACTAGTCCTGTATACTGATGGTGGCTAGGTTTGTATGTGTAAGGGTATGTGTGTGTTAAATGTTACACATGGGGTGACATACTTGTAATGACAGGTATCATTTTGCTTCCAGTATGCAAGCTCCTCATAGTGAACAGAAAATGACATCCATCCCAAACTCTTGCATAAAATAGAGAAAAAAGTTTCATTCCATATTTTAGAAGTCCCTCTAACTTCCCTCCAATTTATTTGACAAAACGCAATAAACATTTACTGTCATAACATAGGTAATCCTCTGGTAGAATTGCAAAATAAAGATTGAACTCTGTCCAGATACTCTGGAAAGGAAAATTGTTGTTCTTCCTGCATGACCATCTTTAGAACGTGAATGAGCCTTGTGTTCCTCTAGCTGAAACATGACCTTCACCATTAGTTATCACTGTTACTTTCTCACTGGGATGCTCACTTTCTTGTTCTTCTTTTTCCATTTAGACCTGGGCAAATAGAGGACAGTAATGGGGAACCACACAAGAGTGACAGTGTTCATCCTAGCAGGTCTGACTGATGATCCACAGCTGAACGCAGTGTTGTTTACCTTCCTGCTGCTCACCTACCTTCTCAGCATCACTGGCAATCTGATCATCATCACACTCACCCTGCTGGATACTCACCTCAAGACCCCCATGTACTTCTTCCTTCGGAATTTTTCCTTCTTAGAAATTTCCTTCACAACTACATGCATCCCTAAATTGCTGGTGATGATGGCAACTGGGGACAAAACCATTTCCTATAACAGTTGTGCAGCTCAAGTGTTTTTTGTCTTCCTTCTCGGAGCATCTGAATTTTACCTGCTGGCAGCCATGTCCTATGACCGCTATGTTGCCGTCTGTAAGCCCCTGCATTACACAGCCATCATGAGCACTAAAATCTGCACACAGCTTGTCTCCTGTTCTTGGCTTGCCGGGTTCTTTACCATCTTTCCACCTCTCCTCTTAGGCCTAAACCTTGATTTCTGTGACTCCCACACTGTTGATCATTTCTACTGTGACACAACTCCCCTCCTGCAGACTCCTGCTCAGACACGCAGCTGTTCTAGACAATGGGATTCGTTTCAGCTTTGGTGACCCTTGTGGTCACGTTAGTATTGGTGATAATATCATATATGTATATTGATTTAACAATTCTAAAAATCCCTTCAGCTAATCAGAGGAAAAAGCTTTTTCAACATGTTCTTCTCACATGATTGTGATCTCCCTTTCTTATGGCAGCTGCATCTTCATGTATGTTAAACCATCAGTGAAACAAAGAGTATCTTTTTCTAAGTGGATTGCGGTGCTCAGTACCTCTGTTGCACCACTTCTGAACCCTTTCATCTGCACCTTACGGAACCAACTGATGAAACAAAGGTGAAACAAGCCTCCGTGAATATGACACACCGGGTTGTTTCTCTCTCAAAAAAATGAGTGTACTATTGCATTATATATAAAGGAAATGAAAAAAGGATCCCAAATAGTAAAAGTAATACAATAATGCAAATAATATAAATAATCCCTAGTAATACCAGTGTATCCAATAGTACCTTCCAAGACATAGTTTCCTCCTTTTTCCCTTTGATTTCTATAATATTCTTCATAATTCTTTATTCATAAAAATCTTTGTTCCACAAAAATGAAATTCCTCTGTATTTTTCTTTAGATTTTTGTTGTCATAGTAGTTCCTTTTCCTGTGTATATCTGAAAGAAATTGAGCTAAAGTTTTCAATGTCTTTTGTCTTCGATTTCTACTTATTCAAGAGTATAAAATATTAATTTTAACTATATTTTATGTAGCACACAATTCAAAGGTCATCAAATTATTAAGTAATTTTTATTTTAGTTACTTTTAATCAGTTAATTAAAATTTAAATAAATTTTTAATTACTTAATAATTACTTATTAATTAATTAAAAGAAAATGTAAACAGAGATTATCCATCTGTGTAATTGTTTATGTTTGAAAATATTTGTTAAAAATTTGATTGTTCTGTCGAGTATATTTCATAGAAACTAGATATTTAGAAGAAAATTTGTTTGAAAAATACTGTCTAAAAGAGCAGCATAAAACATAAAAAGGAAGAAAACCACATATAAAATATAATTGGCTGAACAATTTTACATGTTTCTATACAATTTGTAGGATGTCCTGGATTTTAAAAGATATTTGGGTCAGAAACATGATTTCAGGAATAATGGTTATCTAAACAATTGATTATTACATTTTATTCATGATAATTCTGGTCTAATTTGTTTTCAGAAAGCAGATATAGTGATCATGAGTATTGTCTAACTTTTAGAAATTTTAAGAGCACAGAATTAAAGTGAACAAATTATCTATCTATATAATATATATATATTATATTATTATATTACATAAGGCTATCTCAGTATTCCGACTACTTTGCTTTTGTTCATGTGCCAGTTAGGGTAAGATTGCTTATAACATACTACTTAAGTTAAGCCATTAATTTATCATTAGCTCTTCCAAAAACACTTATCTGTATACTCTAAAATGCTAATTACCTATTAGTTATTTATCATAGAGGACGTTCTGTAACTCTTAATAAGGGCCTAGTGTTTCTAAATTAAGACATCCCCATTGCTGCTGCTTCCCACCGGCTGGCAGGTTGAAGTTACATCATCCGTCTTCTCTTTATTTCAGTTTGTCTGTGACGAATCACCTGATACTGTATCTATTAGATCAGCTACTGTTGGTCTGAATCCTGAATCCACAGATACTTTACTACTGCTGTTCTTTGTTTTTGGTTTTGCTTTTTAAATTGAATATTTTTTGAAAGATATTTAAACAAGTATTGGATCTTTAATAAATTTTTAAATACAGGAACAGCATATTACTTGAGAGAACTTCCACAGAAATATTGGAGTTCTTCCCTGAAATGCTTTCAGCTTTTCTGCTCTAGTGAGGCAGGCGACACAACAAATGGGATAATAAGATAGGAGATACTTTGTTGACCACCTACTAAATAGAGGCACTGCTATGCATTTTATATAAATCATATAATTCTGGAAATAAAATTGTATATCATAATTATTACTAGCATTATATATAAGAACAAAAGATAGCTCAGTAAGGATAAGGTCATTTTGTGAGAAACAAAGCTATAATGATTAGTGAAAGCTTAGTCAGGAAGACTTAGTTTTCATTTTTTCAATTGAAGACCTTAAAGTTTTTTAAACATTTATATTAAATCTCTTCACACTTCCTGAGTTGTCTAGGAGGGGACATTGATCTTCTTTACATATCCAGAGCTCTGAATGAAGACAAGTGTATTAATAGTATCACTTTGCCTTGCTTGCAGTCATCCTTACCTTGAACTGCCACTCTTGTGCTTTCAAATACCTTCCTGTCTCAAAATTGATAAGCTGTCCTGAGTCCTCTAAGTCCCCAAGTCCAATATCACCATGCTTAAGAACATTGTCTATCTTTTCAAGGAAGAGTTAGTTACTCGATTCTGAGTAACTTCACCCTTAATACAACTTTTGCAAGTAACCCTAGTTACTCGATTTTGAGTAACTTCACCCTTAATACAACTTTTGCAAGTAACCCATTGGCACCTATCCCACATAAGTAATTCTAGCTTGCCAATTGATTTGCTCATAAGATTAACTTTTTGAATTAATTTTTCCAAAATAAATTCTGACAGATACATACTTCTATGTCTGAATATGGACAGAGACTTTCTTTTGCTCTTTCATCAAATGAATATCTACCTATGATAAAATAAAGATAAAGTCTTCCTAAATAAAAGCCTATGACTGAGAGACCCTAATTTATTATTCAGAAGAAATCTAGGCAATCATCCTTGCTTTGTCTCAAGACACATAGCTCCAATTTTGGTCAATTTAACAATAATATAAAATCCCTTATCTTACAAATACATTAAAAATTTTTTTTACTTCATTTTGATATCTCATTATGATACTATTTACTGAAAGCTGAAGTAGACTTCCCACTGTGACCAAAATACTTGAAATATTTTATTTCTAATAAGTGTCTCCTTGCTTTATTTGTAATTTGAATTTAGAAAGCATCAGCTTTGTCTACATTTAGCTATTATTACCTCTATATTTTTTTCATCTCACATTTTCTCCTGAACCCTCTTTTGTTTGGTCTATAATTTACCAATTCATTTACTCTGGTTTTTCAAACTCCACCTTTTCAAATTCATTGGTTGTTTTATTGTCATTGGCAGGAATTTAAGTAATATTTAGTGTAGTTGACCACTACCTTTTATTCATATAGTTTATTTGCCCTGGTTAGATGACACATTATTATGTGGGTTTTTCTGAATGTATTGGCTGTTCTTTCTTATTTCTTTGCTGGCTTCTCTTGTGACTCATTGCTTGATATGATAATCCCCAAAATTCTAAGACTCCATCTGAACCCCTTCTTTATAATCCTTATAGTCAAGTCACTTACCTGAATGATAGAGCACTTCTGATTCCAAATTGTGTGTGTGTTCGTGTCTGTGTGTGTATGTGTGTTTATGTAAAGTGGCTAAAAACATTTCAGAATTGTTGACAAATTTGAAAGAGTAGATTGAAGAAGCTCAGAGAATACAAAGAGAAAAAATATATATAATTAGGAATATGAATCTACAAACTTATGAAAAACCAAGACAAAAAGAAACTTGAAGGCAATCAAGGGAAACTACATGTTCCCTACATAATAACAGGAATAACAATTAGACCTGACTTCTGTTCAGAAGCACTGCAAACAGAAAGACGAGTGATGACCTACAATTGTACATACAAAAATGAGAGTGAAATGAACATTTTCTTAGATAAACTAAAACAGCAGGAATATATTGCTAGCAAACCTACCTTACAAGAGATGTTAAAGGATTTCCTTCCAGGAAAATCAAAATGATATGTCAAAAAACTGAGTTTCTTCAAAGAATAGAGAGTTTCAAAAATGGAGCAAAGGAGGATAAAATAGAATGTATTTTATCATTTACATTGCTCTACAATTTAAGAGACTGAAACAATGATGGTAATAATGTTTTGAATATTTCGTGAAATGAAGTTAATGGCAAAAATACAAAAGAGATGAGAGGGATGTTTTAAGAATACGTGATCATAACTTGCTTACACTTCGAGGGAGGTGGTATAGAGGTAGACATAGATCATTTTGAAATGCATGTTCTAAACCAGTGGGAAAATGACAAAAGGTTTCAAAAGTACTCAAATATTTGTAAGTTAGAAAATACTCTTTTAAATAATCTATTAAGGAAGAAGTCTACAGGAAAATTGCAGAAATTTGACATGAATGAACAGTAATCAAATAAGTGTGGGAGAAGGAACTAATCTTCCTTATGGAAGAATCCAAATACAGGTAGGTAGATAAATAGACAGACAGACAGTTATTCCTTCCAGGAAGAGAAGCTTATTAATCCTTCTCCCCTCCTTTGATGTGGGCTATTTAGTGATTAGTTGCCAAGAAAATATTATAGACAGGAGAAAAATAGCATTTTTTTTTTAAACTGGAAAACTATACCTTAAACAAGTTGTCAAGAAAAATATTAACAGTGATAAGTCATGGTGATGTCATTTACCCTCTGATATGATGGGATGATAAGCATTTAGTCATTCTTATATTCTTTACCTAAATACAGAACACTAATCTATTACTTAATAAAAAAAGAGAGAAATCCAAATTGAGGAACACTTTTAAAATTGCTTGACAAGTGTGGGTAAAATTGTGATATTTCCAGAATCTCTTTTGGCCTTAGTGCATCTACATATCAAGAGGTGTTTCCAAGGGGTGGAGAGAAGTAGTCCATCCAGACAGAGATAGGTGATTACAATGGGAAGTGAGGGCATATCTGGACCCAAGAGGTTGGGTGGGGTCCCTTTTGGTAGCTTGGTCGTGAGAGATATGGGCAAGCAGAAGTGGACAACTGCTTGTAAGCAGTACATGGGTTTCTCCCACTTTATTTCTCCATTTGACTGATTTTGGTTTCAAAGATAATTTGCTCCCAGCTGGAAAAATATTTTCCCCCAAGAGTTACAACTGGTGATAGCCGACAGGATCTCTGAACCCAAAATTTGTCTTCATATGTGAGATGCTTGGGTGGGCTTCCCCTAGAGAACATAGGGAGGTATCAGAAATGCCCAAGTGGATGGTGGTGAAGCCCCAGTGGCTTCTGCAGTGGGGGTGATGACTCACCCTTACCTCTGGCAGCGTTGGAGGGTGCAGCTTCACCTGGGAACACCCTATCCATGGGGCTTCCTCCTGGGGAATCCCCAGTGGGAAATTGGTCTATGGTAAAGCACATCCTAGGTGTGTGGTCTCTTCCCCAGAACTGGGGAAGGGTGAAAACACTGGAAGCTATGGAATGAACCCTCCGTGACGTAGAAGACTGCTTAGAGGCCCTGAGTGGCCATGTAGAAGCTGGGATTGTGGGATATTTGTTTCTTGAGATAGTAGAAAGCCTTACTGAGGAGAGAGGCACACTCTGGCCTCACCTGGGTATGCTGGGCGATTACCTATGGGATGCCCTTAAGAAAGAAAGACAGTTACTGAGAACAGGTCATGCTCCTGGAAGATGTGTTAGAGTGAGGAAGGAGGCGGCAAGATGATTTGTGTTACAGGAAGCAATGGGGGAGGGGAAGGAGCAGGGCCCTAAGTCCTCCATGTGGTAGAGGAGATGTCAGAGGAGGATGAGGGGGAGGAGCTGAGGGCAGGACGGCTGCCGAGACCACCTCCAGGGGCACCAGCCTCTCCACACAAAAGGCTCTGACCAAGGTAGTAACCACCTGTCCCATTGTGGGGTCGGTGTGAGCCTGGGCCCAAGGGCCATGGAGTGGCATGGCACAGATACCTGCACTGGCCAAATGGGGTGCATACTTACAGCAGTATAGTGCCCTCTCCAATGGCACCTTAAATGGACAACTCCAACACTTATTGGGGCCAGTGACGTATACTAGTGGAAAACAGGAGGAACTTGCTTTTGAGCCATTGGTAGCTGAGACTCCTTATTAGGAGGGAAAAGCCACATACCTGAAGATGCTTGGTACACAGATGGCTCCAGTCATGGGCAGCCCCCAAAGTTTAGAGCTATGTCTTTCCATCCTAAGACTGAGACAATATGGACGAAAGATGAAGAAAGAAGAGCAGTCAAGGGGCTGAGCTGTGGTCAGTATGGCTCATGATCACCCAGGAGCCCTCCCCTATAGTTGTCTGCACTGACAGCTGGGACGTCTATCAGGGCTTAACCCTGTGGTTACCAACACGGTACCATGCCAACTGGATGGTTGGTCACTGGCCCCCTTGGGGGCAAGAGTGTGGCAAGACCTATGGGCCTCTGGTCAAACTGAGACAGTTACCATATGTCATGTGACTGGCCATTTGCCTTTGTCATCCCCAGGGAATGATGAAGCAGACACACTGGCCCAGGAACATTGACTTGAAGGAAAGCCTGCCTCTGACGTAGCTGGATGGTAACATCGGCATCCCTTTTTTGTGCCGGGTCATGAGAGGTACTGGTGAGCAGAAGTGGATGACTGACTGTAAGCAATAAATGGGTGTATCCCACTTTATTTCTCCCCTTGACTGATTTCAGTTTCAAAGGTAATTTTCCCCAGGCTTGTAAAATATTTTCCCACCAGAGTTACAACAAATCTCCTCCAAACTGACAAGTAAATGAACAAGAAAGGACTGAAAAGCAATCAAAGTCCAGATGACAATAAGGATACTGCATGAGTAAATGCTGTGTAGTACCCTGGATTGTAATAAAAAAAGGAAATTAGTGAGAACACTATTGAAAGAGAAATAAATTTAGGTCTCTAGTTAATAGTAATGTACCAATGCTTCTTTTTCAGTATATCTTTTATCTTGACAATAGTATACTGATAATACAATATATGTACAGTTCCTGTGTAGATTTTTCCCAGATAAAAGAGTTGAAAAACAAGCTGCCCTCTAAAACATCAACACAAACTGCTTGTGTCATTAGTGCAAAAAAATCAGTGAGGACTTGAGAGGCCAGGGCCTAGGAGAGCAGGGTACTGACTAAGTGGATGCCCCCTATTCTGTAACTTTCTCTTAGAGCCTCTTGCTCTTTTGTATGCAGTATGTAGAACATGTCCCAGCAGGAAATGGTGGGCCGCTGCTTTCCCCTCTCACATGGGGCTGGGGAGAAACAATCTGAATTCTATAAATGCATCTGTCAGTGCAAACAAGACCTTTCTTACAGACAATAAAAACCTCTATAAAAGGGAATTAATGACTCAAGAGCCTGGCATTTTGCAATATTACTTCCGTAAACTTGTTTGATAAATCCTTAGTGGCAAGCAATGGAAGACTGAGGCCACCAGTACAGAGTAACATCTGACTGATGGAGAAGCTGAGAATCGAAGAGGAAACTCCTGCAGTCTCCTAACCTCTGTCTGGGGAGGGGAAATCCCGCGGCAAAATACCTAGCTGAAACCGAAATCAGTCAGTCAAAGGAAGAAATAAAGTTTAAAACCCATTTATTGCTTATAAACAGCCATCCGGTGTCTCTCTCTCTCTCTCTCCTCTTGTGGCAAAAGTGAGCGAATACTCCCCTCAACCTCTCAAGTCCAGACAAGCCCTTCCTCGCCCAGGTAATTACACATTGATAGGGAGATGAACTACTCTCCACCCCTTGGAAATGCCTGTTGATATGGAGATGTGCTAAAGCCAGGCGAGGGATTCTGGAAATAATTGCGATTTTATCCACACTGATGAAGAATTTTAGAATCTAAGAGGAAACTCCTGCAGTCTTCTAGTCTCTGTAGACAAAAGCTTGAAGCTATGATTTGCCAAAGTGGAAGAGCATGGGTAAGTGCCTAGGCCTTTAGTAGATAGAGCCACTGACATCTTATACCCTAACAATATGCACAATTAATTCATCATCTCACATCATTTCACATGTTTTGGTCAAGGTTGTCTGCTTCTACCTGTGTGCCAGGATAAATTATTTTAAATGATTAGTACTGATGTTCTCAAGAAACTACCCAATATTTGGAAGTAGAGAACAGGAGTTCTTGAGCTGTAAAATTAGTTAGAAATATTCAGAATTATTTTACAAAATATATATGAACATATGTTCTTTACTGTGTGACACAGTAAAGAAATTAAACAAATATGAAATATAAGTCCTAGGAATCAGGTTTTGATAATAACAAAGATTTGGTAGGATATGAATAAAACAAATATCCCAAAGGTTTAACAACAACAAAAAATATTTTTATCTTATTTAAATGGTCAGTTTGTTATGTTGAAACTCTTCCATGAAGTCGTCGTGTTTATGAACTGGTGTGGCCTGAAATGGGTCCAGAACCTGGGTGTGTTTTTTCTTATTGATTCCCCATCCGTAGGGTGATTGCTCATACTCATGGCTCCCAGGGGCTTGTCACCTGTCTTCATTGCAAGAATGCGAGGGTAAAGAAGGAAAGGAGAGCAAGCCTGACCAATCAAGTAATAATTCCTGGAAGCTGCATGTTATCTCTGTTTACATTTTTGAACAGAACTTAGTAACATGGCTACAATAAGTTGCAAGGAAGGCAACTATAGATGTAGGTAAATAGTCTCTTAATATAGAAGTGGAGAATGCTTTGGAATTATGAAATCTTTAAGATCCACTAGCTAATATCACAAATACTATTTGGAGGAAAAACAGCTTTCAGAATAGGAATGGAATGGCATACAGGACCAGAGATGCTAGGTGTATCTGGAGAATTAATCATGATGCATTTAGCCAGAGGTACAATTTTTTCAATGACAGGATAAATTCTCCAATTTATTTTGCTACTCTTTATTATGAATTAAAATATTTTTATTTTGCTTCCAAAGCCTTATTTCTAAACATGGGATTGCAAAACATCAGTGTGTGGGAAGGTAAGCATATATTAAGGAAATCTATATTGAATTCTCTGGAGAGAGTTTAAATTAGTGTTTTCTTTGTCAGTGGTTATTTTAAAAAATATTTAGTGCCTGGGGAGAGCCCTGGTACACATATAAACTTTTGATCCTATGGGAATGGTGTTCTTGCATCTCATATCTTGCTGAGAATTCTTCATAGTCTTTAGATGTTTTCCTTCAGAGCACAGATAGCACAATTACTCCATGGGATTAGTGTTGGTTAATTTATACGGCACTGTGAATAATACTTAGAAAACTATTTAAAACATGACTAAGTGAACCGTAGTGATGGGGAAATTTAATACACTAGTCTAAAATCTGAAAAAAATCAACAACAAAACCTTTACAAAGCTGCCACTTATAACAAGAAAAACAGTCACAGAGGGTGGTTAGCGTGAGTTCCACCAGAGAGGAGTGGAATGCCAGTGCGTTCTGTATGGCAGGATGATGAAGTAGCTAAATGTGGAAGCAGAAGTTAAATTTTGTCTGAAAAAAGATATCAGTGCATAGTACATCTTCTTAAAAATGGTGTTTGAGCTTTTAAGTGTTTTTGGCAGACTGCTTTAGGACTCAAGAAGATGAAAAGAATTGGTATATTTAAAATTTAAAGTCCATATTTCCTGTCAGATATGTTTTACCCCATTGTTTTTCTCCTTTTATCTTTACCTCATTAATGTTATTTTCTCTAACCTTTAAATTTTAATTTAGGGAAAATGGTGAAAGAAGACAAATGGAATACAATGTAATTTAGTATTGAAAAACGGTTCTTTTTAATTTATCTGATAGTCCCAATATGCAACACAACTAAATGTATCGTATGGACAGGCCTGCCTCCTAATGCTTTGCTTATGTGACTTTTGTTAATTTTTTACAGTGTGTTTTGGTAGTAGTTGGTGTGTTTGACATAGAACAATTCTAATTAAGTGCCTTAGATATCTGCATTCCTGCAGTATCGCCATGGGTGTGATTTGTGTAAATGAGGGAAGATGTATAATAATTGCTTCACAGATATGTGAATGTAAAAGGAGTGTGAACGTAAAGGGAAAAATGACAGTCATTTCTTTTCACCCAAACTGTGTACACGATTAACATAACTTTGAGAGAAGGTCTCATTTTTTGTACATTAGTATCTTTCTATAAACTCCTCTAGATGTTATAGGTAAAAACTTTTGCTTTACCTTATATGTTTATTTTAATTTAGGTATGTGCCTTTTCTAAATTACTGCATGATTTAGAGGTTGGAAACAATTACCTTGATATTGTCAAGACAGAAAACATTGTGTTATCTAGGGTCCATCACTAAACTTTAATCTTTTTCTGTGTTTGATGATGAAGATACCAAGGAATACAATTTTTTTTAGAGATATTATTAATCCTTTTTTTAAAGAAACACACTAAAATCTGCCCTACAATTATTTACACAAAATATACTCTTGAAAGGACAACTTGGAAAACACACTCTTTCAAACTAATCCTGAACTTCAATTCACTAGCTGTGCAAACCTCAACAACACAACTGTCTCAGTAGGTACCTGGCATTGAGAACAGTATTCTATAATGAACATTTTAAGTATGTGTTGGCCAAACATCTGAATATCCTATCATAGGGAAAAGATTGTGTCACCCCAAAAATTTGTGTCAACACTATTCTGATATTATGTGTTTAATAGTTACCAAACACTCATTCTTCATCTCTTTTAGGCCATGCTTAATACAAAGAACAAAATAAAATGAACACAAAGAAAAGAAATAGGTGGAGAGAAATATCATTGGTAAATATTTTCTTCTTATAAATATTTACTTACAAATTTTTAACTTACTAAGTTAGAGATTTACTTACTAATTTACATATTTTTAATTTTTCAAAATTTTACTCACTCATTAATATATTTTTAATATTCTTTTGAAGTTTTTATCAGACTCACTCTTCTATCTCTAAAAAACCCTTCTTACTTCT
The DNA here is from genome assembly GCF_030020395.1 of Manis pentadactyla. Taxonomy (NCBI): domain Eukaryota; kingdom Metazoa; phylum Chordata; class Mammalia; order Pholidota; family Manidae; genus Manis; species Manis pentadactyla. The sequence goes on from NC_080028.1 coordinate 41,745,076, forward strand.
TTAGGTTTCCATAAGTTTTGATTTTATCTTACTCTTCTTTTACCTCTCACACCTCATACAATGTCCTGAACACATAGTTTTATATTTCTATCTGCTTCTATATCCTTCCTCTCATTTTTCACTTCATTTTAACTGGTATATTCTCATCTTCACAACATGCATTAGAAAACTGAAATTACCATTGTGCTTACTGATATACTCAGGGTACAAGGTAGGTAGGGTAGTTAGTGATCATAACAGAGATAAGTGAAATGTGTGTGTATGTGTGTGGTTGGTTGGGTGGGTGAGGTGAATGCAAACATGGGCTGAAATACTTGTAATAACAGGTATAGATTTTCTCCTAGTATGCAAATTTCTTATATTAAACAGAAATAGCTCTATCCCAAACTCTTACATAAATCCAAGAGAGAAGAAAATTTCATTCTATGTTTTAGAAATCCCTTTAACTTCCCTATAATTTATTCAAATAAAAATGCTGAAAATTTACTGCCACGATATAGGTTATTCCATGTTGCAAACTAAAGATTGAACTCTCTGTATAGATACCCTGGAAAGGCAAACTACTGTTCTTCCTGCCATGACCATCATTGGAACATGAATGAGCCTTGTGTTGCTCTAGCTGAAACATCATCTTAACGACTATTATCATGTAACATTCCCGTTGGAATAATCGTTTTCTTCTTCTTTTTCTTCTTTTTCATTTAAACCTGGACAAGTAGATGGCAGTAATGGGGAACCACACAAGAGTGACAGTGTTCATCCTAGTAGGTCTGACTGATGATCCTCAACTGAAGGTGGTGGTGTTTACCTTCCTGCTGCTCACCTACCTGCTCAGCATCACCGGCAATCTGATCATCATCACACTCACCCTGCTGGATACTCACCTCAAGACCTCCATGTACTTCTTCCTTCGGAATTTTTCCATCTTAGAAATTTCCTTCACAACTACATGCATCCCTAAATTGCTGGTGATGATGGCAACTGGGAACAAAACCATTTCCTATAACAGTTGTGCAGCTCAAGTGTTTTTTGTCTTCCTTCTCGGAGCATCTGAATTTTATCTGCTGGCAGCCATGTCCTATGACCGCTATGTTGCCATCTGTAAGCCCCTGCATTACACAGCCATCATGAGCACTAAAATCTGCACACAGCTTCTCTTCTGTTGTTGGCTTGCTGGGTTCTTTACCATCTTTATACCTCTCCTCTTGGGCCTAAACCTTGATTTCTGTGACTCCAACATTGTTGATCATTTCTACTGTGACTCAACTTCCCTCATGCAGATCTCCTGCTCAGACACAAAGCTCATCGAGATAATGGGATTCATTTCTGCTGTGATGACACTCGTGGTCACCTTGGCAATGGTGATAATATCATATATGTATATTGCATTAACAATTCTAAAACTCCCTTCAGCCAATCAGAGGAAAAAAGCTTTTTTAACATGTTCTTCTCACATGATTGTGATTTCCCTTTCTTATGGCAGCTGCATCTTCATATATGTTAAACCTTCAGTGAAACAAAAAGTATCTTTTTCCAAGAGAATTGCAGTTCTCAATACCTCTGTTGCACCACTTTTGAACCCTTTCATCTACACCTTACGGAACCAACAGGTGAAACAAGCCTTCATTAATATGATACACAGGGTTGTTTCTCTCCCAAACAAATGAATATCCTATTGCATCACATGTAAAGAAACAAACAAAGGGACCCTGGCAATACCAGTGTATCCAATAGTAGCTTCCAATACACAGTTTCCTCATTTATTGTGGTTTCTTTGCTTTGTTATTTATCTCTATCTCATTTCAAGCTGTATTTTCAAAAAGCTTGGTTTCAAAGAATTTTATTTTCTTTATAGTCTTCAGTATAGATTATTTTCACTTCACTTCTTTTCCTGTTGATACCTGGAAAAACTGAGCCAAGTTCTTCAGCCTTTCTCTTTTATATTTGAATTCTAGTTAGTCAAGAATATAAATATATTTAATTAAAATATATTGAATGTAGCATGCCATGTAAAGGTTATTATCATTGTTTACTTGCACTTAATTACAATCTACATAAAATAATATTCATTTATGTTTTTGAAATACTACCAATTTTTGTGTGTACTCTACTGAATGAATAAAAAGAAAATTGTGGTAGAGTTAACCGTTAGTAGTGTTAATGCTCAACTTAGAGAGTGTTTGTCTATTAAAAAGAAAAGGTCATTGTGTTAAAATACATCCAAAGGATCTGGTTGTTTTCTATTACTGCATTGTTAACATTTAGAAGTATTTCAATTGTAGATGAAAAATGGTTTTTCTCATTACCTTATTTAAAAAAATAACAATGAAATACCATGCTTGTTAGGTGTTTCCATTCTCAAAAAGCTCCCTTTGAAAACTTGGGATACTTCTGAAGCTATCTGGAAACTGCTTATAAATGACTGATAAATGAGGAGGACAAGGCTAACTCAATGTATTTATTCTTTCCGTTTGTCACTCATATATATATATATATATACATTTAGAGCTATATTTCTACCTACATATATACATTTATAGCTATACTTTCTACCAGTGACACCAAAATATTAGAATAAACTGAACCTTTTCTTTAGGATTTTTGAATTCCCAGTAATAATCTGGAATTTCAGGGACTCAACTTCTTTGTCATGACCAGAATTTAAAAATATTAAATATAAAAAAGAATTTTTTCACAGAAACACATCATGGTACATGATTTCTTTTCCAGAAAAGTTTATGAATTAGGCAATTTCATTTCCTTTTTAACTTTTGACCTTGATTTGAAGAAAACGTATTTTGAAAATACCATCTATAAGAGCATAATAAAACACATCCAGGAAAAAAATCTATATAACCTGTAATGGACTGGGCAGTTTTTTATGTTTTTGTATAACTTGTTAATAAACTAGATCTTAAAAAGACATGGGAGTCATAAATACAATTTCAGGAATAGTGGTTATTTAAACAATCTATTATATTGTCCCTTAATCATTTATATGCATACAGTTTCCATTTTAAGAAAATTGATCAAGTTATCCCATAGCATTATCTAACTTTAAGAAATTTAAAGAGCATAGAAAATGAAAAAAATACATATAATATAATGAGGCAATATAATAAAACCAAAAGTTAAGGCTCTTCCAATATTCTCTTTAGTTTGTATTCTGCTATCTATGGTAAATAACTAGTAAATAACAGGTATTTGAAAGTATATAAATAAAGCATTTCAGAAAAAATGACAAAAAGGTTTATATATATCAACTTCTTATGGTTTGTAGAACAGATGATTCAAGAAGTTTTAAATTAGAAATCATACATATCCCTTTATGTGTCATTAAGGAAGATGAGGTTAAGGAAAGCATTTTTATTGCTTTTACTTCACTTTCCTATATTTATGTTTTGTTCCATACATCATATAGATGTAGGAAAGCATCAACCCATTTCATAGACTTCAAATTTCATAGAGTATCAAATTATAAATAGGAAGATTGATAAATGTAGCAATGTGTCGTCCAGAATTGGTTTGCTTAAACTGCCTGAGTTAAACCACCTTTTTGTCATTTTTTCTGAAATGCTTTATTTATATACTTTCAAATGTCTGTCATCTACTAGTTATTTACCATAGAGGATTTCTGCAACTCCTTGTAAGGGTTGAGCTCTTCTAATGTAAGACTTCCCCATTCTCACCACTTCCCACTTGCAGGCAGGTTAAAGTTGCATCACCTGGTTTCTCTTTATTTCAGTCAGTCTCTGATATTATCATCTCATTAAGTCTAATGGAACCACTATCACTGGCCTCTGAATTCTGAATTCCCAGTTAGCTTAATAGTGCTGTATTTTTAAAATATGGTCTTGAAAAAGTAACACAACTCTTTAAATAGAGGTACAACTTGTTTCTTAAGGGAACCTCCACCAGAAAGGCTGAAATATTCACCTTGAAATTCTTTCAACATTCTTTTCTTTGAGGAAAGCTGAACAACAAATATGATATAAAAACAAAATTTCTATTTTGTTGATTAATTGCTGGATTGCATGCCTGGTGGGTATTTTATATGTTATTCTGGAAATGTGATAAGATACAATGATTACTATTAGCATTATGCATAGGAGCAAAAGATTGCTCAGTTAGGACAAAATCATTTTGAAAACCACAGAGTAAAAAAAATAGATCATAAAAATTTAAACTCAGGGAGATTTATCTTCCATTACTCCAATTAAGGAGTAATGAATTATATAATCATTAGTGAAAGATTACTAGTAGTAATGATTAGTAAAAGAGGAGAAAAATAATACATAGACACCGATCAAGAAAAATGCAGTAATTAATAAAATTAATGATCTTCCTAACAGGTGCTTAAATTGGGAATTTAGATAAAGCAATTGAATAAGTACATCATAGAAATGCTTGGTATAAAGTACCTGTAGTAGAATAAGAAGAGTTACTTAATAATATGGAGAATAAAATGGATAAGTTCAACAGTTTTCAACAATTTAAACTTCTAGTACAATTTTGTTAGGATCTACTAAAAAACATTTGTCTGTGTAAACCCAGCCAATTTGTAAATGGAAAAATAAATATTTGAGTGTAAAGAAAACACAGAACTGAAAGAGTTCAAAGTAATGAAGATGTTTGTAAAAATAATATGGTAAGGATCATAAGAAACTGTGGAAGACTATTTTTCATGAGGAATGGACTAGCATAATACCTGCACCAAATACTGAATCCTGGTTTTGATAACCACTCAGTTATATAGATCAACTTCTTATGGTTTGTACAACAAATGATTCAAGAAATTTTAAATTAGAAATGATACATATCTCTTTATGTATCATTAAGGAAAATGAAGTTAAGGAAAGCATTTTTTATTGCTTTTATTTCACTTTCATGTATTTATATTTTGTTCCATACATCACATAGATGTAGGAAAGCATCAACCCATTTCTTAGACATAATATCAAAGGATAAGTAGGTAGATTGATGAATGTAGCAAAAATTAGGATAATGATTAAAAAATAAGGTTTTTCTGTGATGAATAAAGTATGCAATAATATTCAGAGATTATAAATTAAATTCACAAACTGAATGAAAATGAAACGTGAAAAGTATCGCTTTGGTAGATACAATGTGGACTTAAAAATCCACTACTGAGAGGAAGCTTTTGGAATGTGGCTTAATAGTTAACACTGATATTTAGAATATTTCTTTGCTATCAATAGACAGTGTAATTCAAATAACTTACCTGCCCTGATTCTTTAAAGTATTCATGTAGTAAGGAGTCAGATTGAAAACAATCAGGTAAATTGCATTTTGCCAAATAGAAGCTATTCAAGTCCATAAAGAGGAGATATTTGTCAGGATATGATAATTCTAAGTTGATCTGTTACATGATTTTAACTATCATATAACAACTTATGCAGAAAAAAAAAAGTGTTCATGGATAGAATTCTACAAAAATGTCTTTCCTTGGTTTTCAACATTTTTAAAAACTGAAAAAAAGACCCTGTTTTTGAGTTTAATCATTTTATAATGCAGTTTTGGTAAGATTCATAAAAGGTAAGTAAGAACAAATCAGTGGAGATAGGGTTCATTTGACCTGGACTAACAGATGAAACTTTGCTGCAGATTGTCATTTTCTGCTCTCTCAAATGCAATGTTGAACATGATGGAGAACTTATCCTCCTTACTCTGCTGATACCCTGCCTAAAAATTTTCATGTTTTTTTTCCTCCAAAAATTCTCCTTTTTAGAAATCCCATTAACACTGGTCTGTATTCCTAAATTCATGATAACCTCAGTGACTGAAAACTAAACATTTTCCTGTAGCATTGGTATGACTTAGCTTTTGTTTCATCTTTTTGGGAGCGTGTTATGTTCCTATGTCCTATGACTACTGTGTTGGGATCTAGAAACCACTTAATCACCTCTATGATGCATGGTAAAATATGCTACTATCTTGTACCAACTGTACTCAACTCATGGGAATTGGGTAGCTAGACTAATCTTCTAATACAGTTGAGGAGCAGATAAAAGTTCATTTGATGGTATTTAGATATCAAAATGTTTTAGCAGTAGTGGCTGAATATTATGCTAGATCTAATGGATCACCAGAGAAGACCTCTATGAGACAGAAAATGGAAAACAGCAAAACCCAGGAAAGACCAAAGGCAGTTTTTAGAAGATAAATATAATTGAGATATCTCTAGTTAGAACCATCAGTGGAAAATGACAAGGCACACACTACTGGTTGAGTAGTGTCCTCACTATAGATCCTGGAGATATTAGGAGAATAATGAGATATTATGAAAAAGTTTGTGCCAAAAATAAGTGATTTATATAAAATAGACAAAATGCTTGTAAAATATAAACTTCTGAATCATGCAGAAGAAATGTATAAGCTGAATATCCTGTAACTGTTAAAGTAAATGATTTGTAGTTAGAAATTTTCCCACAGAAAAATATCAAGATCTAGAAGGCTTTAATTGTGAACTTACCCATTCTTTTAAAAAAACTACCAACTCTGTATTTTTTTTAAAAAAGAATGGTTAAAAGTCTACCAATTTTACACATCCTTCCAAAAAAAACAGAAGAGAAGGCAATACTTCTCAATTCAGATTTAAGTCATCAGTATCATGACACTAAAAAGGGCAAGACATTAAAAGAAAGCAAAACTTCAGAAAACATTCCTTATGAATAGTAGGTACAGAAATTATAAAGAATATAAAAAACATTAAATCCAAATGTATGTAAAAATGATAGTATACCATGACCAAGTGGGATTTATTTCAAAAAATTATTTGCATAAGTACCATTAGAAAGCACATTGTTTGAATTCCTAACATTCACGTACCTACCAATAGAGTAACAAACAATTTGAGGAAAAAATAATACAATTTCAAAGAGAAATAGATGAACCTACTGTCATACTTGAAAGTTCAACAACTCTGTCCAAAACAGATCTGGCCGAAACAAAATCAATGAGGACAGTTTTTTGAATTAAATAATGTCAATGGATATAATTGAGACATCTATAGAATATGTCAACCAGCAATAGCTATAAACACATTCTTCTCAAACTCAGCAAGATACAATACATTCTGGGTTGTAAAATACATTAAAAATTTTTGAAGCACATAAATCATGCAGTATCTGCTCTCAGACAACAATGATATTAAACTAGAAATAAATGAAAAGAAAACACTGAAAAGCCTTAAATTATGTGGATATTTAAATGACACATGAATCAAAGAAATCTCAAGAGAAATTTAAAATTTTTGAAATGAATGAAGATTAAACAATTTATTAAAATCCCTGGGATGCAGTGTAGGTAGTGCCTAGAGGGAAATTCATAGTATTGAATGCATCCATTGTAAATGAAGAAAGCTTAATAATTGATAATCTAAACTTCCAACATAGAATATGGATTAAAGAAAAATTAACAAACACCATGAATGAGTCTATAACCGCAAGTTTGATACCCTAGATGAAATGGACAATCCTTGGGAGAAATATTTTGTCAATATTCACATAAGAATAAATAAACCACAGAAGCCTGTGTATGTTCAATTAAAAGGCCAAAAGATGTAGTTTTGAAAAGATCAATAAAATTAACTTTAGCTGCAATGACCAAGAACTGAAGACAGAAGGCTCAACATTACTTAGATCAGAAATGAAACTCAATTTACTACTAAATGACCTTATAGAAATAGAAAGGAATATAAATGTATGCTATGAAGAATTCTGTAGCAACAAAGCAGAGAGCAGAGTCAAAAGCACAAATTTGTAGAATCCCACCAATTACCACTGACTTGAAAGAGAAAATCCAAAACTATTACACATCAGCAATAACAAAAACATAAACAAATAATCCAATTAAAAATGTGCATCATTTGAATAGCCATTTCTTGAAATGGCCAACAAACACATGCTTCATTAGCCATTGTGGAAATACAAATCAAAATCACTTCAGACCCACTAAGATGGCTATACTTTTTTTAAAAATGTGAATTTAGAGTGATTGGGACCCTCATTCATTGTTGGTAGGAATATAAAAAATTGTGGAGTTGCTATGGAAAACAGTTTGACAGTGATTTTAAGGAAAATAAACATAAAATTCCCATATGTCCAGTAACTCCATTCCTCAGTTTTTATCCAAATAACTGAAAAAAGGTACTCAGATATTTGTACACTATCGTTATTCACAGTAGCCAAAATGTGGAAACAATCCAAATGTCCATCAGTGAATTAATGGATGAACAAATTGTGATAGTTACATACAATGGGATATTATTTATCCAGAGAAAAATTGGATTACTGATACATGCATCAGGTACAAACTTCAATACCATCATTCTGTGTGACTAAGTCAGACACAAAAGCTCACATGCTATGTGATTCCACTTACATAGGTAATCCAAAATGGGTAACTCCATGGAAACAGAAAGCAGACTCGTGTTCACTACAAGCTAAGGGAAGATACGGAATTACTGTTTAATGGGCATGGGTTTTTTTTTTTTTTTTTTTTGTAGTGATTATGTTTTGGAAAAATATAGGTGGTGGTTGCAGATGTGGTCCATGTACTACATGGCATTGAGCTGTACAGTTTAAAGAAGCTAATTAAAAAGGGAAAACTACTGAAAGATCATCAAACAGTATAGTAAAAAATTGAAGGGAAAAATGTATTAGAGAATTACATTAACATTTAATGCAAATTTTGTCCTTCTTTGCCTGCTGTGATTTTATTAACTTAGATGTGTTTAGCTATGATTTTTCTCATTCTAAATTTCATTCATGTATGTCAATTCTTCACAAATTCATTGTTTCTTTGTCCAAAAGGTATAAAACTGTGTTTTTTGTTTACTTCTTTGAGTCTCACATTTTTATGTGTCTCCATCTGTAGGAAATTAATTAATTTTTTTCCTGGTAATCTGTCTTAATGTCAATTTAATTATTGGACCAGCCCCTAAAAGGGAAGAAGGAAAGAGTTCTCTGCTCTACACTGCTACAGCTTCTAAGAATAATGCAAGAGCTGGGGTAGTAGAAGTTCAGCACAGCAGAATCAGAAGTTTAGGTAGAAGGTTATGATGGAAGTTGAGGAGAAGTGTGAATACTGGACAGAACGCTGAAGAGACTTATATTGAGATTTCAGTGTGAAGCACAGGAACGCTTTTACTGCTAAATGGCAGTGACCCTCTGTACTTCCTGAGAACAGTTCTACCAGTTGTCTTAGCAGTAAAGTTGGTGAGTCTCATTTATTGAGAAGCCACTGTGGATCTCACCGTGTTCACAAATCTGACTAAACACACCTCTGGAGAATATTAGCCTCTGATTCTATTCTGATTTCCAAATTTTGAACAAGGTCACCTTATGATCAAATTGTAAATTAAAACCATGTGAGGAAGAGGGCACTCTGGGAAACGGGATCCCAGTTTTTCCTGTGCACTTAAGAGAAAAAAGGAAAGGTCATATGTGATGCCGAATTGGTGACAGAGAATTCGAAGCAGATTCTTTGATTATAACCAAAGTCATGGTCTCAGGAGTTGTAAATTATTGGCTCTCTCAGTGGCTCTGCCAAAGAATGTTACCAATGTTGAAGGCAGGATAGGCAAGATGAGATATGTTTTGCAAATTCTTGTTCAATTTATTACCATTCAATAGGATACTAATGGAGTTTTCTGGCCAATATGAATGTCTAAATCCAGGAAATCTATTGTAGTTAAAATTGCAATATCCAGAATCTCTCACCTGCCCTTAGTCATTTCCATATCGATAGGTGTTTTCAAGAGGTGGAGAGAAGTAGTCCATTTCCATACCAAAAGGTGATTACATGAGGAAACAAAGGCATATATGGACCAGAGAGGTTGGGTGCGTCCCCTTTTTGCAGCTGGGTTTAGAGACACAGTCGAGCTGAAGTGGACAAGTGCTTGTCTACAATAACCAGATGTCTCCCACTTTATTTCTCCCTTTGATTGATTTTCATTTCAAAGGTATTCTGCTCCTGGCTGGGAAAATATTTTTCCCTGGAGTTACATCTGGTGTTACTCGGTGGGACTTCTGAACCCCATATCTGTCTTCATGGGTACAAGCAACCCTTGGGTGGGCTGACCCTAGAAAGGGTGGGGAGATACCTGGAAAACCCACTGTGGATGGTGGGGAGGCCCTGGTGGCTGCAGTGGTAGAGGGTGCAGCTTCACCAGGGAGCTCCCTTTCTGTGGGCCATTCAACTGGAGAGCCCCTAGTGGGGAATTGGTCTAGTGTAAAGCACCTCCCAGAGGGGCAGAGCAGAAGCTGTGGAATTAGCCCCATGTGAGATAGAAGACTGCTTAGAGGTACTGAGTGGCTGCATGGCAACCAGGATTGTGGGATGTCTGTTAATCGAGATAGTGGAAGGAGTTATCAAGAAGAGACACACTTAGTGTCACTTGGAGGAGCTGGGAGATGACCTATGGGATGGCCTTAAGAAAGAGAGACAGTTATAGAGAAGAGAGGTCATGCTTTTGGGAGATACATTAGCAGCAAGGGAGGAGCCAGCAAGAGGCCTAGGGGAGGGCGAGGAAAGAGCGGTGCCTTCAGCCCTGGAGATGGTAGAGGAGATGTCGGGAGAGGATGAGGGTATAGGGCTGAGGGTGAATATGTTCCTAAGGCCACCACCCAAGGAACCAGCCTCTCCCATGTTAAAGGCCTGCCCTGTTGTAATTAAGAAAATAAAAATGCAAAGACCATGGACTCCTTCGGGGAAGAGCACTCCATGCTCCACCCCTATAACCAGGGTAAGCTGGTGTCCATAGGCATCCAGTTTTGCAGAAGCCTTCAGAACGTCTGCCTACGTGGCTTTTGAGTCTTTGGGATATGGGGATGGAAAAGATTGTTTTGTTGGGTTTTGAAATGGGTAGACTGGTTTCCCTTGTGACTCATTCTTCCCTGTGGGCATGGTTGCCAAGTGCCCATCACACCTCAGGGAATCAAGCTCTTCTGCATTGGCTGACAGCCCATCAGGGCTGTTTGGCCTAATCAGGGTGATTTACTATACTTATCGGCTAGGTGAAAAATGTATGCAGAGTGCCAGCAGGTGTTTTGGGAGATGGGCATAAAGAATATCAACTATAATATGGACCAGAATGCCCAAATGAGGAGTTGTTCACTGAAGAAATGAGATTTCTGGCACTCCACACATCTCCCTCATCTCTCTTTGGGCCCCTAGTGACTATTCTTGTCCCTCACATAGGGCAACCCATAGGTGAGGCGACTCATAGTTTAGCAGATCTGGGGAGTTTGAAAGAGTAAGAGCATGGAAGGAAGTACAGGCTACAACTGAAAAGAGAGGTGCAAAGGGCCCCATGAAGGTCTTGAGGACCCAGATGTGGGTTGATTTGATAAAGGCTGGGGTAGTGAAAGAAACACTTGATGAGCAGCCCAATAGGATCTTGTTTGAACTGTGGCATCAATTAAAGCCACAGCAGAGGTTCCAGCCACTGAGGTCCAGGACACAGAAGCAGAGGCAGAGCCCCGTGTCTGGCCTGTGTCCCTGCAAAACTTCCTGGGGGACAGTACTCAGGCTTTACCTGGGCTCTAACATCCACAGGAAGATGATCGGGCATCACAGTTTTACTGAGGTTGGGTCAAGGCCCCCACTTTGGGGACTTGGTGGGGACTGGAGGCCACCTGGAGAATTAGCAATTCATTGGTCCACTGTGAATGTACAATGTGTCCTGGCACTGGTGGACACAGGAGATGAATATTCTGTGATTTATGACAACCCTGAGCATTTTCCTGAGACCCCTGCTGTGATAGATGGCTATGGGGGTAAGGCAATTAGAGTGAACAAAACCCAAATCCCATTGGGAATAGGGCGTTTACCCACAAGGAATATACTGTGTACATTTCCTCTGTCCGTGAATAACTTTTGGGGGTAGATCCCCTGTAGGGCCTATGGTTACAGACCATTACAGGTGAGTTCAGGCTGAAAACATGTGGTAAAGGCAGTTCTGAGGGGACTTGCTCAACACCCACCTGTAGCTCTGTCTGTACCTTACCAGGTGACAAATACTAAGCAGTATAAATCGCCTGGTGACACAAGGAAATTGGAGAAACTCTATAGGAGTTGGAGAAGGTGGGCATCATAAAGCCCACTCCTAGTCTTAATTCCCCAGTGTGGCCAGTGAAAAAGTCAGATGACTCTTGGCATATGACCATGGATTACAGGGAACTGAAAAAGTCACATCCCCTTTGCACGGTGCTGTCCCTCTATAGCAGCCCTTATGGACACCCTCGGTCATGAACTAGTGACTTACCATTATGTTGTGGACTTTGCTTATGCCTTCTTCTCTATTGCCATAGCACAGGAATGTCAGGAGCAGTTTGCCTTCATGTCTGAAGGCCGGAAGTGCACATACGCTGTCCTTACACAGGGAAAACTCCACAGTCTCATCAGTTGTCACTGACTTGTAGTCCAGGACTTGGCCACATGGAAGATACTACAAACGGTGTGGCTATATCACTGCATTGATAATATCATGCTCATGTCTGATTCTCTTGCAGATTTAGAATAGTCAGTTCATAGACTGCTGCAACATCTAGATGAGAAAGGATGGGCTGTGAGCATCACCAAGGACCTTGTTTGTCAGTAAATTCTTGGTGGTTGTCTGCCCAACCTGGCAAACTAATGTTATCCCAGAAGCAGTCATAGACAAGGTCCAGGCTTTCCCTACCCCTACCACTGTGGCAGTATTACAAGAGTTTTTGGACCTTTTGGGCTACTGGAGAGTGTTTATCCCACACGGCACAAATTCTGAAGCCCTTATACTACTGTGTATGAAAGGGCATCAGGTTGGACTGGGATGAAGCATGTGCCGCTGCTTTTTACTGCTACTAAGCGAGCAGTCAAGGCTGTACAGGCCTTGAGTGTAATTGATTCATCAAGACAGCTAACAGATGTCATATATGTAGACAAATAGATAGCATATATGCATACATGAATGTATATATACATAGATGGTATCAAAGAATAGTGAAGAGGTGAATGTTAGACATTTTAGATAAATTCTTTTTCTGTAATTGGGTAGAAAGTAAACTATTTTCTGTCTATCAAATTCTGAAGGCTTAGACTACTTTGAAAATAGCAATTATTTTATACCTGAACAAAATCATTTCAGGTTAAGCTTCATAGAAAATAAATAGTTCACTGCAAAGCAAAAATTTTCCAAAACATATGAAAGTATGAATTTATTGGTGAAAATTTCTGTTCTATCCATTCCATCTAGCACATGAAATATCTAAATGTTTTGGCAGTGTATGTGTTTGTATATTGTCTCATGAAGTCAAAAGTTGAAGCAAGGATTTATGATACCAAAAAAATTTTAAATTTTATCAACTATAATTTTTAGTAATAGGAAATAAATTAATTTGACTAGTAGAGACAAATTTTTACTGATCGTCACACAATATCTCCACGTGGGGGACTTAGCACAACATTTATTGAGAAAGAAGTATCAGAAAATTGAAATGAATTCAAAATGTTAGATGGAAGACAGGAAACTTCATTTCCTCCTTATAGATTTAAAATTTGGGTTCTAAAGAAGAAAAATGGTTGAAAATCTGAGGTTTCTGTATCCTCTGAGTGAATAATTCCTCATTTATAAAACTTGCAAGACATCTTAAATTTCTAGAAAGTGGGAACAAAATCATAACAGCACATAGCATAATGAGCTATCAATAAATAGTAATTATTATTATCATTTAAATATGTGTATTAGTATAGTTGTGAATATGTTTCAGAATTTAAATTAAAAGAGAATATTCCCAGTTGTTTAAGTTTCAAGTTTATTATAACTGACGACATACTCATAAATATAAAAGGTAAGTGACAGATAAGTATCAATATTTGAAAGATGCAAAAAAACCCTCAGTAACAGATGAGGAAGAAAAGTGTCTCTTAATTGATGATATCTACAGATACTTGATAGAGATGATTATATGTTTACACAATTTTGAGAAATGTATTAACAGATTTGCTATGGCTAATAATTCCAAAATTAAGGGAATTTTTAAAGCCAGAGTGGGAAGAATATTTTTAGAATGTTGAGAATGATACACAATGTAGTGTTATTTTGGAAACAGATTGTACATGGTGATAAACCAGGGACAAACTGTAGAAAGCTTTGTAAACTAATCTGAAGTATCTATATGGACAATGATAATTAATTTAGAATTATTTTTGACTCTGTAGGTTTTTCTGATGTTATTAGCCTTCAGGACGCCTGTTAGAACTGCTACTGTTGGCCTCTGAATCATGAATCCATGGATAGTTTACTATTTCAATTTTTGTTTTTAAGATTGTGTCTTTAACAAGCAACACAACTTTTTAAATACACATACAGCTCATTCTTGAGAGAACTTCCACAGAAATGTGGAAATGCTTCCCTGAAATGCTTTTAGATTTTTTGCTCTAGTGAGGTAGGCGAGACAAGAAATGGGATACTAAGATAGGAGATATTTGTTGGCCACCCACTAAATATACTGCTGAAAGCTGAATTAGGTTTTCCACTGTGATCAGAATACTCAAAATATTCTATTCCTATTAAATGTGATCCGCTTTTTTTGTAATTTGAATTTTCAATGCTTCAGCTTTGTCTACCTTTATCTATTATTACCATCTCTACTTTTTTACTTCACATTTTCTGCTCAACATTCTTCTTTGCCCTGTAATCCACCAGTTCACTTAGTCAGCAGCTCATTCAAACTCCACCTTTCCAAATTCACGGGTCATCTTTTATTGTCATTGAAATGAATCTCAGTAATATTTAGCACAGGTTACCACTACCTTTTATTTATATAATCTATTTGTCCTGGTTAAATGACACATTATCACGTGGGTTTCTCTGATGACATTGGGATTTTTTTGTTGGTTTTTGTTGTGACTGGTTCCTTGCTACTAGAATCCCCAGAGCTCTAAGACTCCATATGAACCCCTTCTCCTTTATAGTCCTTATTGTCATTTCACTCACTTACCTAATGATGGAGCACTTCTGATTCCAAATTGTGTGTGTGTGTCAGTGTGGGTTTGTAAACTGGCTAAAAATGTTTCAAAATTGTTGATAAATTCTAAAGAGCAGATTGAGAAAGCTCAGAGAACACATGAAGAAAATGAAAAAAATTAGGAATATCAGTTTATAAACTGATGAAAAAAAGGCAAAAAACCAACAAAACCCCAACCTCTTGAAGGCAAAGGAAAATACATATTCCCTACATAGCAACAACCTGTTAGAGTAGGCAGTTAGATCAATATGAGCAGGAGGGTGGGGGCTACACAGTCTCCATCCAGTCTCTGCCCCAGATGCTATCCTGTCCCCTTAGACCAATCTCTTCTGTGGTTTAACACAAACTGATAAGCAAAAGATACAGGTCACTGAGACATTCCCAATTTTGGTGCATGTGCACTTAAGGAAAATCCTGTCCGCTAATAACCCTGAGGCCATTATAATATCATTTACATTGCAGTTTAGGTCCCACTGTGGATTTTGGTTAGGCGCTCATGAGAAGCGACAAACACAAACTTTGGAAAGAGGCTGAAGGGGAGGAAATAAGGTGGGTATAAACGATGGTGTGGGAATGACAAAATGGGGAGGGGTGAGAAAACCAAATGAACCCCCATAAAAAGACACAATGGAAAACCTGGTGGCTGCTACCCACCTTCAGGGTCATCCTGTTCCTCTGTCTTTGGAATGTACTTTCCTTTCACTTTGCTAAATAAAAAACACTTTTCAGCTTTAACTCTCTATCTATCCGGTCTCTAAACCGAGGTCTTCAAGGAGAACAGAGGAATTCCACAATCCACCTCCAGGTAACAAACCTAGATTGTAAGACAAAAATGGAAATGAAATGAAAACTTTCTCAGATATGCTTAAACAGAGTGAATCTATTCCGAGCAAAACTACCCCTACAAGAGATGTTACAGGATTTCCTTCCAGCAAACCAAAATCATATAAGTAAAAAAATAAAGGGGTTTAAAAATGGAACAAAGAAAGGTAAAATATAATGTTTTCTCATTTTAATTGCTCTAAAATTTAAGTGGCTGTAACAATGATGGTAATAATGTTTTGGGTGTTTAGTGAAATGAAAATTATGGCAAAATGCATAAATTTGAGAGAGATATTTTAGGAATTTATGACCATAAATTACTTCCCCTTAAAGGAGGATGGTATAAATTTTTTGATGTAGACAGACCATTTTGAAAAACATTTTCTGAACCACTAGAAAAATGAAAAATGGTTTTAAAATTACTCTGTTGTAAGTTAGAAAATACTCTTTTAAATATACTATTAGGAAATCCCAGGGCAAAATACCCCTAAAAACCAAAATCAGTCAAAGGGAGAAATAAAGTTTAAAACCCGTTTATTTGTCACAAACTGCAGTTCCAGTCCGTCTTTCTTCTCTTTCTCAAGCAGCAGCAACACCGACCACCCCCCTCACCTCTTAGGTACAGATAAGCCCTCTGTAGCCCAGGTAATCATCCATTGATATGGAGATGACCTTCTCCACCCCTGAGGAAAGATGCAAATGCACTAAAGCCATACTTCTTTTCAGCTCTGAACGCCTGTTGATATGCAGATATACTAAAGCCAGGAGAGATATTCTGGAAATGCTACAATTTTACCCACAGTCCACATAACATAAATAAGTGTGGAGATGAAACATCCTCATTACTGAAGAATACAAACATAGACAGACAAATAGACAGGTAAATATGTACATTAGTAGAAACTGGGTAAATTTTTTCCAATATAAAGGAGTTTGTTGAGAAACCATCTGCTCCTTGAAACATCAACACAAACTATGTCACCAGAGCAAAACAGCAGTGAGGACTTGAGAGGCCATGGTCTAGGACGAAGGATACTTAGTAAGAGGATCCCCCCATGTTTTTTCTCTTAGACTCTCTTGTTTCATATGTAGTGGTGGGGAACGACCAAGTAGAAAGTTGTGGATAATGGCTTTTCTCTCTCACATGGGGCTGGGGAGAAACACACTGGAATCCACATTTATCAGTGCAAACAGGACTATTCTTGAAGAGAAAAAAAACCCTCTATACAAGGGAATTGATAACTAATGAGCCTGACCATTTTTGAGCGTTTTTCCTTAAGCTCATTTTAAAAGTCCTAAATTGCAAGCAATGGAAGCTTGAGGTCACAAGCACAAAGTAGAATCTGACTGATGAAGAATCTAAGAGCTTAAGAATAAATTCCTGCAGTCTCCTAGTCTCTGGAGACAAAAACTTGAAGCTATGATTTGCCAAAGTGGAAGAGCAAAATACTTAAGCTTTTAATGGGACCACTGAAATCTTATACTCTTAACAATAAGCAGAGTGAATTCGTCACTTTGCAAAATGTGAGGAGCAAGTTTGAACAATCTTATTGCATGATTTGGTCAAGGTTGCCTGCCTTTACCTGAAGGGCCCCCACCCATAAGATGGCGAACCTCCTGCTTCTCTTCCGGGTCCTCGGTTTCCGCCGGTGCCACCTGAAGCCCAATCAACCCTCGCCCCCCTAATCCCAGCATCTGTCCAATAGCCACCAGCCCCGTAGAAGTAACACCACAATCACCCCATGCCCCTTCCTATATAACCCAGCACCTTTCCCTAATAAAGCGGAATTCTACGGTGAATTGCTGCTGTGTGTCGCTCCTTTCCTTTCATTGGTGCTGAAACCCGGGAGATGGGACACCCCAACTGGGCCCCGTCTTCCCCCGACACCAGGAGCAGCTTGCCCTCGTCCTCTTTTTCTGGCGCTGGCTCATCACACTCACCACTCCTCTCTGGCCTTTGGGTAAGTTTTCCTCCAGAGTGGGCCGCTCTTCCCCGACGAGGAGGGAACTCTCCCCGTCAGGCCTTCACAGCTGCGGCGGACCGTCAGGCCCCTCCTCCAACAGCCATAAACGAGGTGACTCCTTTGCGGATGAGAACGCTCCCTTCTCCCCCCCTCCTCCTTCCGTTCCTTCCACTGAAAACTCCTAGTACTAGGTACCTCGTGACTCCGGCACTCTGCCTTCTTAGAGAAGTCTGGGTGACGACCTACACTTCCTATGAAACCGACTCATATACGAGTTTCCGCAGACCACCAAGGATCATCGGGGACACCCTTTGTCTCCTTGCGGTCTTCTCCCAGTCCGAGGATCTCCATTCATCTTCCCCTGTTTGTCTCCTTCTCTGTCCTTTAGCCATGGGAGCCTCCTCATCCCTCCCTGAAAGTTCACCTCTTGATGCCTGCTCAAGCATCTAGCCACCCTCTCCCTGACACCTGATATAAAACCAAAACTTCTCCGTAAATACTGCTCCCAAGATTGGCCGACATACCCCCTAGACAATAACAACCAATGGCCCACAGGGGGAGCTCTTGATCCTAACATCATTCGTGATCTCTTTAACTACTGGCAGCGCCTGAAAAAATGGAAGGAGATTCCCTATACCGAAAGCTTTCCGCTTCCTCCCCCCGCCTCCCTCCAAGTTCTCCTAGCTTGCAAGCCATCTCCCTCGCAAAAACCTCCCTTTCACTCCCTTCCCTCTTCTACAACCACTCCGCCCTCTTCCCTTCCACCGTGGCCACCACCTCCCCCTCCTCTCCCACAAGAGCCCCTCCCCCTTCCTCCACCACCATCTCCTCCCCCACCTCACCCCCCTTGCAGTTTAAGCCGGAGCCTTTCAGCCCCCCTCCAACTAATTTCCAGGAGCCTCCTCTGTCTTTGCCCCCATCACCTGTTTCTCCCCCACAGACTGAGCCTGAACCCTTCAGTCCTCCTCAGACTCGGTCCCGAGGGCCTCCCAAAATTATTGCACCCCTCCGAGAAGTAGCAGGATCCGAAGAGCCCGTTCACGTCCCTTTCTCCTTAGGAGATTTAGCCCAACTGGAGAAACGCTAGGTTCCTTTTCCACTGATCCCACGACATATATCAAGGAGTTTCAATGGACCCTCCAGTCATACAGCCTCACACATCATGACATTTTCATGCTCCTGGCCAATACCCTCCTTCCTGAAGAGTGTAGACGAGTTTGGGTCTTCGCCCAAACGCACGCCACCGAAACCCACAGGACTGACCCCACCTATACCCCTGGCCCCACCGCTGTCCCCGAACAAGACCCATACTGGGATTATAACACTTCCATGGGTCTCCGCTCTCAAGATATTTTTGCCTCCTGCTTAATAGCAGGTCTGAAAAAGGCAGCTCGTAAAGTAGTCAATTTTCAAAAGCTCCGTCCGAGTTCTTAGACAGACTCACTAAAGCCCTATTACAGTATACCAGCCTGGACCCAGAAACGCCTGACAGGAGACATGTCCTTATGACATACTTCCTAGCTCAAAGCTACCCCAACATTAAAGCTAAACTCAAAAAGTTAGAACAGGGCCCCGCTACCCCACAGACTGAGATCCTAACAGTGGCCTTTAAAGTCTTCCATAACCGGGAGGAGAAGAAAGAATGTGGTAAATAAAAGGCTAATCAGGCCAATTTCCAAATGTTGGCCCAGCTGATAAAACCACAACCTGGGCACTCCTCTACAAACAAGCCCCCCACAGGAGCTTGTTTCAAGTGCAGACAAGAAGGACATTAGACAAGGGCTACAACCCCATGCCCCAGATGCCACAAAAAGGGCCACTGGGAGTCTGATTGCCCAGCCAACCGAAGGGGAGGCTGGACAAACAACCCCCATCCTAAGCCCTCCATAGTGGGGCTGGCAGAAGAAGATTGACGGGGCCCAGGGGCTTCTCGCCCGACCATTTCCATCACCAAACAGGAGCCCAGGGTTACTTTAATAGTAGACGGTCGCCCCATCTTCTTCTTCCTAGATACAAGAGCCACCTTCTCAGTCTTGTGGGAATACCGGGGCCCTATCATGCCTGCCATTACTCCTATAGTCGGGGTAGGAGGTAAACAGATTTTCCCATTAAACCCCCCCCTTTTATGCACAATCCAAGACAATCCCATACCTTTCTCCCACTCCTTCCTGGTTATGCCCCAGTGTCCCATCCCCTTACTAGGACGGGACATCCTTTCTCTCCTACATGTTTCCATAACTATATCCACTCCCACAGCCCCCAGTGCTCCATTTCTAATGGCCCTCATAGCTGACAACCCCCCTCTACCCAATGAAAGTTCTAGCTCCGCCCTCATAAACCCTGTAAATCCCAAAGTTTGGGACATTACAAGCCCCTCCATGGCTCTATATCCTCCTGCCTCTATCAAATTACATAACCCCTCTCAGTATATATGTCAGGCCCCATACCCCCTAACCAGTTCAGCCCTCATAGGCCGCCAACCCATCATTCAAGATCTTTTAAACAAAAATTACCTCAGACCCACTCACTCCCCGTTTAATACCCCCATATTAGCTGTTAAAAAAACCAACGTATCTTTCTGCCTTGTCCAAGAGCTTCGCCTCATTAACATGGCCATCGTCCCTACCCATCCCTTAGTCCCAAATCCATACACCCTTTTATCGCAGATCCCTGCCTCGGGCTCCCACTTCTCAGTCCTAGATTTCAAGGACGCATTTTTTGCTATCCATCTGGACCCCTCCTCCCAAGATTTTTTTCGCCTTCACCTGGACGGACCCATACACAAGACATTCTGGACAACTCACTTGGACAGTTTTGCCACAAGGCTTCCGAGTCCACCTTATTACAATATGTGGATGATCTTCTATTCTGCAGTCCCTCATGGGAACAGTCTCAACTTGACACTGCCTCCCTGCTTAACCTTCTAGCTTCCAGAGGTTACCGGGTATCCCCCGTCAAAGCTCAAATCTCTTCCCCTTCTGTCACTTACATCAGATTTCTTCTATCTCAACAAAGAAAGTCCATTACCTTAGACAGAAAACGGCTCCTCTCTGACCTGCCCGTTCCCAAAACCAAGACAGAAATCCTTTCCTTTCTAGGCCTGGCTGGGTATTTTAGAGCGTGGATCCCTAACTTCTCCCTGTTGGCAAGACCCCTGTATGACCTCAGCAAGGGCCCCCCTGAAGAACCATTATCCTCCTCACCGCGACACTCCTTCATTAAGCTCCGTCGAGCCCTTGTGGAAGCCCCAGCTCTCCATCTTCCTGATTTGTCGAAGCCCTTCTCATTATACATTCATGAGAGGTCCAGTCAAGCTCTAGGAGTCCTAAGCCAATATTATGGCCCATCCTTTGCCCCAGTAGCTTATCTTTCCAAGTAATTAGACCCCACAGTTCGGGGATGGGCCCCCTGCCTACGGGCATTAGCCGCTGGACAGCTCTTGCAGAAGGAAGCTCATACACTGACATTCGGGATGCCCCTTACCATTCTGTCCCCACATCACCTAAAGGATCTCTTAACCTACAAAAGTTTACAGACTCTCCCTCCCTCCAGACTCCTGACCTTACTGTCCTCTTTCCTCCAAAATCCCGTTCACCCCCTTTGCCATCCATACCCGAATCATGACTTTTTCCTCCTTTACTGCTCCCTCGCTCTCTCTCGCCTCTTTTCCTCATTCCTATTGTCTTCTCTGCCACCCCAGCCTCCTTTGTATGGTGATTCAAAGTCAGACAGACTTATACAGAGCATCAAACAGAAATTACTGCCCTCATTGCCACATCAGACTGCCCTCTGAAAGGCTGCTCCAAGCCTTTATACCTCCACTTTCCTCCCTCCACTGAAGTGTTCACTAGCAGCTACCTTTATTCTCCCTACCTCTGCTTCCTCTATGACCAAAAACAAGCCTGTTGCAGGCGATGGCCAGACACCTACAGAGATGTCCCTACTAGTCTTGTGCCATTCACTTCATGGGTAACTCCCGGTACCCACAGTGTTACTCTTCCAACCCTTTCTCTTCAATACTAACAAACCCCTTCCTCACCTGGCTGTGGCCCATTGCAGGCCCTATAATAATCATTCTTCTCGCCTGTCTCTTCTTACCTTGTATAGTAAAGTTTATCAAATCCTAAGTCGGTAAAATGTCTAATCAAACTTTCAATCAGCTTTTACTCAGGATCTACCAGCTTTTAGCCACAGAAGATCCCTCACCCTCATGTAACCTCCTCACCACACGCTGAGATGGACCCCTCTCTCCGGTGGACACTGTTCCTGGAAACAATGGCCACAGACGCCTGGCTTCTGGCATCCGTATCCTCTTGGCACCATTAGAATCAACAAATCCTCGACCTATGGTTACAGGGAACCTTCATTGATTTACAACCTGAAGAAGTCCACATCTACTCGTCCTTACTGTGGGGAGTCCTATCAACCCTTTCCTCCCAGTCCTCAAGCCCTCACTGCCTTCTCCACCCCCGTTCAGCAGGAAGCAGTCAGAGAGAAAGCAACATCCACAACCCCATAGAGGAGAAAGGGGGGAATGAAAGGCCCCCACCCATAAGATGGCGAACCTCCTGCTTCTCTTCCGGGTCCTCGGTTCCCTCCGGTGCCACCTGAAGCCCAATCAACCCTCGCCCCCCTATTCCCAGCATCTGTCCAATAGCCACCAGCCCCGTAGAAGTAACACCACAATCACCCCATGCCCCTTCCTATATAACCCAGCACCTTTCCCTAATAAAGCGGAATTCTACGGTGAATTGCTGCTGTGTGTCGCTCCTTTCCTCTCATTACCTGTGTGCCAGAATAAATTAAATTTTATTTGTAGGAATAAATCACCACCCACAGCCTTTAACATTTGCATACCATTTTAAGTATGCAATAAAAATTCACATGAGTAACAGAGGGAGGCTTAAATGACCAACCATGAAAATAACTGAAATAGGAAGAGGCCTGAGTACATCTACATATATTTAGCACACAGTCTGAAAAATAATTAGAAATTGTATTTTCATTCAGGAACTAAGAAATGATTTAAAATGATTAGTATTAATGTTCAAGAAACAAGCTATCCAATATTTGGAAGCAGAAAACAGGCATTTTTGAACTGGAAAATTACTTAGGAGAAATATCCAGAATGATTCTTATAAAAACTGCACGAACCTGCATTCTTTCCTGTAGGACTGTAAGACAAAATGGCCTTATTCCGGTCTGCGCTTCCCCCCAGTGAGGAGACGAATTCCACGGCAGATCATGCAACAAGTAAGAGGTTTATTGTTATTCCAGCTAGCTGGGGTCCAAGTGTCTGTCCGACACAGCGGGTTTCAACAAGGATCCCGAGCACTCAAAGCCAAGGGTTTAAATAGCATTTTCAAAACACTTAACTCATAGTAATTGTCCACAGCTGCACATTATTTTTGCAAGACATACATCCTGGGGTTAAGCGAAAGCAAGATAAGCCCACTCCTCAATTGTTAGGGAGGTTCTGCACGATAAGCTTGGTATGTAAGATTAGCTGACCAAGGTTGGCTGACCAAAGGCCACAGCTGCCTTATTCTGGTGTTCATGATTGATTATCTTGTTTTTCTTGGCCTTACCCAGTTCCAGTTCACACACACTCAGGAAATGGCTTTTAGGCCCTTAAGATGGCTACTCTTATGCTAACCTATTTTTATTCTTACATTTAACCTATTTCTATTCTTACAGGACACAGTAAAGAAATTAAACAACTTTGAAATATTAGTCCTAGAAAACAGGTTTTGATATTAACATAGATTTGATAGAACTTGAGAACGACAAATATTTCAATGGTTCAACACAAAAAATTTTTAACTCTAATTATTGAGGTTTGGATGTTGAAACTTGCATGAATTCATTGTGTTTCTGGGCAGGTATGGCCTACAATGGTGTCCAGAACCTTGGTGTGTTTTGTCTTGTTAATTCCCCATCCCTAGGGTAATTGCTCATAGTTATGGCTCCCAGGGCCTTGCCACCTATATTCATTACAGCAGATGAGAGGGTAATGGAGAAAGGGAGGGCAAACCCTATTTATCAAGGAATAATCCCTGGAAATTGCACGTTATCTCTATTTATAGTCTTTGGACAGAATTTAGTTACATGACCACAGTAAGCTGCAAGGAAGGCTAACTATAGACATAAATAGCTCACTGATAAAGAGGAATTGTGGAATGCTTTGATATTATGAAATCTTAAAGATTCCACTAGATGATATCACAGACGACGGGGAGGAAAGACGAATTTCACGATAGACATAGAATTGCATACAGGACATGAGATGATAGGTGTATCTGGAGAATTGATCGTGTTGCATTTAGCCTGAGGTACAGTTTGTTCTATGACAGGCTAAATTCTCCAATTTATATTGTCAGTCTTTATTACCAATTAAATTTTTTTTTTTTTGCTTCTAAATCCTTATTTCTACACATGGGATTGCAAAACATCAGTGTGTGGGAAGGCAAGGATGTATCAGGGAAATCTATGCTGAATTTTCTGGAGACAATTGAAGTTAGTATTTTTCTTTTTCAGTGGTTATTTAAAAAAATATTTAGTGCCTGGGGAAAGCCCTGGCACACATATAAATCTCTGATCCTATGGGAATGGTTTTCTTGCATCTCATAGCCTGCTGAGAATTCTTCATAATCTTTAGATGTTTTCCTTCAGGGCACAGATAGCACAATTACTCCATGGGATTAGTGTTGGTTAATTTATATGGCACTGCGAATAATACTTATAATAAGTATTGAATACATGAATAAGTAAATTATAGTAATGGGAAAATTTAATACACTAGTCTAAGATTTGAAAAAATAAAAACCTTTACAAAGTTGCCATGTATAAGAAGAAAAACACTCGTAGAGGTGATTAGAGTGAGATCCATCAGAGAGGAATAGAATGCCAGTTTGTTCTGTTCAATAGGATGATAAAGTAGCTAAATGTGGACGCAGAAGTGTTAAATTTTGTCTGAAAAAATCTGTTTATATCTTCTTGTAAATACTGTTTGAATTTTTAAGTGTTTTTGGCGGACTGCTTTGGACTCAAATAAATGAAAAGAATTGGTATGTCTAAAATTTAAAGACCATGTTTCCCATCAGATATATTTTAACACATTTTTTCTAATTTTATCATTACAGTATTAATGTTATTGTTTCTAAACTTTTAGTTTTGATTTAGAGAAAATGGTGAAAGAAGACAAATGGAATACAATGGCTATTTAGTATTGAAAAAACTCTTCTTTGTAACATTTATCTGATAGTCACAATGCTTAACACAAATAAACCTCATTGCTTTCTGAGACCTGTCCTCTGATGGTTTGCTAATGTGACCTGTGTTAATTTTTTACAGAATTGCCTTTCTTGGTATCTTCATCATCAACCACAGATGTTTGGGGATAGTTGTTGTGGGCAACTGTTGAAATTGAAAGAAGAAATAATTTGACATGGTAGAATTCTGATTTAAGGGTTTTAATTTATTCTTACACCATTGCCGTGGGAGTAATTTGTATAAATGAACGAAAATGTACAATAGATTGCTTCATAAACATTTGAACATAAAAGGAATGTACTTGAAATACAATAGTCGTTTTTTTTCACCGAAATTGTGTACATTATTACCATGATTTTGACAGATCTCATTTTCTTATCTTAGTATCCTACTATAAACTCCTCTAGATATTATTATAAATAACTTTTGTTTTACCTTATATGTTTTTTTAATTTATATACGCCTTTTCAAAAATCATGTATGTTTTAGAGGTTGGAAACAATTATCTTGATTTTGTCAAGACAAATACTGTGTTATCTAATGTCTATCAAAAAACTTTAACCTTTTTTGTATTTGATGATGAAAATATACCAATGAAGACAATTTTTTTCAGGGATACTAATTTCTTTAAAGAAACACACTAAAATAAGTCCTGTAATTATTTACAGGAAATATACTTTTGAAAGAACAACTTTGGTAAATAATCCTGAGCTTCAATTTACTAGCTGTGCAAATCTGAACAATACAACTCTTTTTTTTTTTTTTTATATTTATTTTTTATTGAAGGGTAGTTGACACACAGTATTACATTACATTAGTTTCAGGTGTACAACACAGTGATTCAACATTTATATACATGATAATTCTAGGTACCAGCTATCACCATACCAAGTTGTTACAATATTTTGACTATATTCCTTATGCTATACATTACATCCCGGTTACTTTTTTATTTTACAATTGGAATTGTGTTTATATATATATATATATATATATATATATATATCTTTTGTGAGGGCATCTCTCATATTTATTGATCAAACCGTTGTTAACAACAATAAAATTCTGTATAGGGGGGTCAATACTCAATGCACAATCATTAATCCACCCCAAGCCTAATTTTCGTCAGTCTCCAATCTTCTGATGCATAACGAACAAGTTCTTACATGGACTACAAATTCTTACATAATGAATAAGTTACATAGTGAACAGTACAAGGGCAGTCATCACAGAAGCTTTCGGTTTTGTTCATGCATTATGAACTATAAACAGTGAGTTCAAATATGAATATTCATTTGATTTTTAAACTTGATTTATATGTGGACACCACATTTCTCTATTATTATTATTTTTAATAAAATGCTGAAGTGGTAGGTAGATACGAGATAAAGGTAGAAAACATAGTTTAGTGTTGTAAGAGAGCAAATGTAGATGATCAGGTGTGTGCCTGTAGACTATGTGTTAATCTGAGCTAGACAAGGGCAATAAACATCCATGTATGCAGAAGATTTCTCTCAGAACATGAGGGGGGAGGTTCTAAGCCTCACCTCTGCTGCTCCCCATTTTCTCACCAGATGGCCCCCTGCGACTGTGCCTGTCTTAGGTTGTTCCTCCCTTGAGGAATCCTACCCGTCTCTGGCTAACCAGTCATCTTCCGGGGCCATACAGGGAAATGTTAAGTTGGTAAGTGAGAGAGAAGCCTTATTGTTTGAAAAGGTTAGCTTTTTACTTCTTTGCATATTTATGCCCTGTGGCTTCTATGCCCAGCATTTGTCTTGAGGTGTCTTTACCAGTTGGAAGAATTATGATACTCGGTAAATTCGACATGTGGCACGAGTTCTATTTAAAGGTTGTAATTAGGTAGGAAGAAGAAAAGCTATAGAAGTAGCAGGCAGAAGAAAACATGGGAAGATTGATTATTTCTTTGACATATCTTCTTGTAGAGTAACTTCAGCATGGATAGGTTTTAAACTACTAATTAAATTGTGCGCACACATTAACATAATAGGAATATAGTTACATAACCAAAGCATACCTGTAATTACCAGCCATCTCCAGTGAAACCAAGAAAACCAGTTAGGCACCTTTGGCATTTGTGAAAACTTATCTATGATATGGTGGATATTGTCCAACTGAACTTGAACAGTCTGAGAGAATTCAGATAAATTAGAACAACCCATTCCTGGGGACTGTTCACATCCCATATGTTCTTTTAACAGTAAGTAGTCTGTGGTTGTAAGGTTTTGGAGTGCTACAATTTGCACTTCTCCTAATTCTTGGTTGAGTTCCAAAAGTATGCACAGGCCAGCTTAGATATCTCCTTCATCATTCCCATGGCAAGTCCAGGAACTGGTGGGATGAGTGCATCTACACCTGTGGCAATGTGTGGATCTTTGTTGGGGTTTTTTGTTTTTTTTGCTTATCATCTTCTGTCATGAGTCTTCCTGAGAGTGTTGATGTTGGAAGTTCTTTTTCATATCGTATCTTAGTTCATTTTCGGGGTAGCCAAATTAGTCTTTGATCCTCTGTATAAACACAAACAGACCCTTTGCCTACACTTTCATATGCCCTTTATATCATTGTGTAGAACTCAACAATACAACTCTTTTAGTATGCACCTGGTGGTGAGAATAGTATTGTGTAATGAACACTTTCTTAGTTATGTGTTAGCAAAACATTTGAATATCCTACAGTAGGTAAAAGTGTGCCTTCTAAAATTCATGTCACCACTATTCTGAGATTCATTCATATACGTATTCCTCATCTCTTTTAGACCATGCTGATTTCAAACTTGTTCATTTCAGTGTGTGTTTTAGACAAAGAATAAAAAGATAAGTAAAAGAATAGAAGCAGATGGAGAGAAATTTAATTGTTAAACATTTTCTCATTTTTTCAATAAACTTTAAATGCTGTTATGTATTTTCACTTAATTTACATAATCTTAATTTTCAAATTTATGCATATTAACATATTTTTTAACTCTTTTAATTTTTTCATCAAATTTACTCTCCTACTTCTAAAATCCCTTCTTACCTCTTTAGGTTTCCATAAGCTTTGTTTTCACCTATTTGCTTTACCTCTCACACCTCATACAATCTCCTGAACATGTATTTTTATATTTCTGCTTCTATTTCCTTTATTCTCATTTTTCACTATATTTTTCTTGTTCTATTCTTAGAATCATAAAATGAATAAGAAAACTGAAATTAAAAGAACATTCTTACTGATTTGGTTTAGGGGTACAGTGTAGGTAGGGTGGGGATAACAGAGATTCAAGTAATGTAAATACTAGTAAATACAACAAATAAATACATCCCAGTGCCTTAAGTAATTTGAAATTGGATCTCATTAATCATGAAAATAAATAACAACAAGATTCAGGCATTGGAGTTTGTTTAGAGGAGTAAACCTGTACAGGCGTACTAATTCAATGAATGATGGCTACAGTGTATGTGTGGTGTATGTGTGTGTGTGTGTGTGTGTGTCTGTGTGTTTGTGGACATGCATGTGTGTGTTAAATATAAAACATGGGATGATGTACTTGCAATGATAGCTATCATTGAGATCCAGTATGCAAACTTCTTATATTGAACTGAAAATAGCCTCCATCCTAAACTCTTGCATAAAACTAAGAGAGAAAAAAAGTTTCATTCTGTTTTGAAAGTCACTCTGATGTCCCACCATTTCATAAATATAAAAAAATGCTGAGCAATTACGGTCATTATATAGGTTATCCTCTGGTAGAACTGCAAACTAAAGACAGAACTCTCTATCCAGATGCTCTGGAAGGCAAACTACTCTTCTTCCTGCCATGACCATCTTTAGAATGAGAATGAGCTTTGTGTTGCTCCAGCAGAAACATCACCTTCACCACTATTTGTCACTGTTACTTTCTCATTGGGATCCTCACTTTCTTTTTCTTCTTTTTCCATTTAGACCTGGACAAGTAGAGGACAGTAATGGGGAACCACACAAGAGTGACAGTGTTCATCCTAGCAGGTCTGACTGATATTCCACAACTGAAGGCGGTGGTATTTACCTTCCTGCTGCTCACCTACCTGCTCAGCATCACCGGCAATCTGATCATCATCACACTCACCCTGCTGGATACTCAGCTCAAGACCCCCATGTACTTCTTCCTTCGGAATTTTTCCTTCTTAGAAATTTTCTTCACAACTACATGCATCCCTAAATTGCTGGTGATGATGGCAACTGGGGACAAAACCATTTCCTATAACAGTTGTGCAGCTCAAGTGTTTTTTGTCTTCCTTCTCGGAGCATCTGAATTTTAACTGCTGGCAGCCATGTCCTATGACCGCTATGTTGCCATCTGTAAGCCCCTGCATTACACAGCCATCATGAGCACTAAAATCTGCACACAGCTTGTCTCCTGTTGTTGGCTTGCTGGGTTCTTTACCATCTTTATACCTCTCCTCTTGGGCCTAAACCTTGATTTCTGTGACTCCGACACTGTTGATCATTTCTATTGTGACACAACTCTCATGCAGATCTCCTGCTCAGACACACGGCTCGTCGAGACAATGGGATTCATTTCTGCTTCAATGACCCTTGTGGTCACGTTAGTATTGGTGATAATATCATATACGTACATCGCATTAACAATTCTAAAAATCCCTTCAGCTAATCAGAGGAAAAAAGCTTTTTCAACATGTTCTTCTCACATGATTGTGATCTCCCTTTCTTATGGCAGCTGCATCTTCATGTATGTTAAACCATCAGTGAAACAGACAGTATCTTTTTCCAAAGGAATTGCAGTGCTCAATACCTCCGTTGCACCACTTTTGAACCCTTTCATCTACACCTTACGGAACCAACAGGTGAAACAAGCATTCATGAATAATATACTCAGGGTTGTTTCTCTCTCAAACAAATGAATATCCTATTGCATCACATGTAAAGAAATAAGCAAAGTCGTTCCTAGTAATACCAGTGTATCCAATAGTCGCTTCCAATATAAAATTTCCTCCTTTATTTTGGTTTCTTTTCTTTGATATTCTGTTTTATCTTATTTCAAGCTTTGTTTTTACAAAAATCTTTGTTCCAAAGAAGGTAATTTTCTTTATAGTCTTCAATACAGATTATTTCCACTTTGTTTACTTTCCTGTGGATATCTGAAAGAAATTTAGCTGTTTTTCAATTTTTCCTCTTTTGTCTTTGTATTCTATCTAGTTAGTCAAGAATATAAATTATTTTTCATTAAAATATATTGAATATAGCATGCAATGTAAAGGTTATTATCATTCTTTTTTTGCACTTGGTTCTAACCAGCTTGATACTAATGTTCACATTTATTTTTTATAATATTGCCCACTTTTGATGTATGTACTCTGCTTAATGAAAAGAAAAGAAAATTGTGGCAGAGTTAACTATTAATGTAGATGCTCAAGTTAGAAAGTATTTGTTTATTAAAAGAAAATATTATTGCGTAAAGTGCATGCCATAGAATGTAGTTGTTTTTTTTTCTATTAGTGAATTGATAGCATTCACAATTATTTCAATCTTAGATGGAAAACCTATTATCCTACTGGCTCATTTTAAAAATTAACAATGAAATACAATGCTTATTAGTTGTTTCCTACTCAGAAAAACTCCCTTCAGTAACTTGGGATACTTCTGAAGTTAATTTGGAACTGCTTTTAAATGACTGTTAAGTAAGGAGAACAATGCCAACTTAATGTGTTTTTTCTTTCCGTTTGTCACTAATATACATATATACATATATAGCTAAACTTCTTATGAGTGAAACCAAAGTAGTCTAATAAGCTAAATCTTTTCACTAGCATTTTAAAATTCTATATCATAATTGGAATTTCAGGGACTCAATTCACTTTCTGTCACGTGACCAGAATTAAAAAATATTAAATATAGTAAAAAATGTTGTCAAAGAAACACATCATGGTTCATGATCTTTTTCCAGAAATGTGTATGCATACGGCCACAATAGGACATACTGATTATTTTGAATTAAAGTTACTCGAGAAACAGCCGGTGCAAGAAGGACACTTTGACCCTCCTTTGACTCACCTGAAAACACAACATAAAATTCCCATGTGAATGGCATCCCTCCCCATACCAGCAGGAAGAGAGACAGCCTTATCACCAGGGACAGGAAATTTAGGGCAAAGAAGGGTGCATAAAACCCTTATTTTCTCATTAATTTACGACCCAAAGCTCAACCTTCCTCATTAGTTCTTCACAAATTCATATTTTCTTTGTCTAAAAGGTACAAAAGCTGTCTACTTTCTTCACTACTTTAAGTCTCATATTTTTATGTGGCTCCATTTGTCAGAAATTTATTTATTTTTCTCCTGTTAATTATTCTGTTGACAGGTAGCTAGGCAAACATGAGTGGGTCCTGCATTAGTCTGGACAAGGACCTCCACCTCTCTTCCTACCAATGAGAGAACACACCTCAAACCCCTCAAGTGCATGGTTTAGTCTCCTGCCTTATCAGGACCAAACAAGATGTAAAAAAGCCCATTGGGGCTTCAGACCACCAACACAGGTTGACCACAGGCACACTGAGACCCAAGAAGTGACCTGGAGTTACCTCAGGGTTCTTTATACTGTTACTGTAACAAATTCACATTACAGTTTTGGACCCCCACTGTGGGTTTCACATGGGTACTTACGGGTGAGTGCCTATGCACTAGGAAAAGTGTTACATAACCTGAAACTTTCAATCAACACGTCAACTAAATGACATAAGACACAGGGAGGGATTTTCTAACCATTTCAAAAACCAAACCTAACCCTAATGGCAGGGCTCCTTCTGGTTTCCGGACAGCCTGCCCTCCACCTTCTCGAGAGTGTACTTGCAACTTCAGGGGGAAAATATGCTCGAAGCCTGGGGCAGATAACCTCTGAAGCTAAAGTCAGTCAAAGAGAAATAAAGTGGGAGAAACTCATTTATTATTTAGAATAAGTCATCCTCTTCTGCTTGCCTGTGTCTCTCATGACCTAGCTGCAAAAGGGCCCCACAAAACCTCTCCAGTGCAGATATGCCCTCACTCCCTTTTGTAATCAACTATTGATATGGAGATGGACTACTTCTCTCCACACCTTGGAAACACCTTCTGATATGGAGATGCATTAAGGCCAGGTGAGAGATTCTGGAAATACTGCAATTTTATAAACAACCACCCTCCAGAAATATCACCTCACAATCTACTCACTCCTCATCTTCCACAATGTCCGCTGTGCTAGAAAGCTGCCGCACTGTAACTAGACTAATAACATAACAATAGCAACAGTAATAAGAGCATGATAATCCTCAAGCTGGGGAATCCAGTTAGGTTCAAATTCATTTGCTGATTAAATCCACAGCTCACCCATTCCACAGATGGGCAGTAGCTGAAAGGGTAGGGAATTCACAGCATTCATCAGGCAGCAGCTGCAGCCAGGGGCGGGTCCAGGCCACAGGAACTATAGAAGAAAAGAACCTTTAGGGCAATAAGATACATGTTTTAATGAGACCAGCATAGGCAAATCTTGTCCATCAGGTAGAATGCATGCAAGAGAGTGGTCCTGTGATAGGACAGTGGCAGGAATGGGATCTCGTCCTGGTCTAGTGTACCAGACCTTCACCCCTCTCCCTGTGGGAGTTACAGATGGGTCAATATATAGGGCTATGGGAGGTACATGCACTGGCCATAAAGAAAAAACAAAACTTCCCTGTAAGATGCTCTTACCTGCCAGATATTTTGGGTATACTATCATGCTCTTTAGGGGCCATTCTGCTGTTACTCCAGGAACACACAATAGGCCAGCTTCTAGGCCTTTTCCCCAAGATACCAGAAGTGCCAGCCATCACTGGTCCATGAGTCAAAATGTCCCGGGCCACATGCACTCAACAGAGTCTCCAGGATTGGCAGAAGGATGTTGCTCTGCTCACCATATCCTGGCTTCAATAACTAATCTTTTGCACATACAGTTGTATAGGAGAGGCAGTAATGTGTGTGAACATGTCCACTGCTCTCAAGGATCCTTTTCAGGGCTTCTCATTCAAACACCATAGCACTGTGCATAAGTGAACTGACCAGCCCTGTAGATGATTCGTGTCCTACTTCAAGCCAGATTTCAACAACCATTGTACCTCTCTATCATGCCTACCCAAGTAGGGTTAGATGGTACAAGAAACTTCCATTTTATCCCTAATTGCTGAACCCATTCTTCTAACTCCTCTCCAGTAAAGTGTGTGCCTCAATTGCTGTCAATCACCTGTGGCTGGCCCTAGGCTGTTAAGAGATGCTCTAGGCCCCTTTTGGTCATTTGATGATCTTCACAATGTTCAGAAAAGGCAACAAACTGTCCAGTAGCTGTGTCCACAGAAGTCATGGCATACTGATACCTTTCTGATACCAGCAAAGGCCAAATATATTTGGCCTGTATAACCATTGGGCTACATCAGAGGTAGGCTTTCCTTCTAGCCAATGCACCTGGGCCAAAGTGTCTGCTTCATCATTCCTTGGGGAATCCAAAGGCAAATGGCCAGTCACATTATATACAGTAACAGTCTTAGTCTAACCAGAGACCCATAGGTCTTGCCACAAATCTTGTCCCCAAAGGGACCAGTGACCAATCATCCTGTGGGCATGGTACCATGCCAGTAGCCACAGGGTCAAGCCCCGATAGATGGCCCAGCGTTCAGTGTAGACAACTATAGTATAGGATCCTGGGTGATCACAAAGCATACTGCCGACAACTCAGCCCACTTACTGCTCTTCCCATCCCTGTCCTCCATCAGTATTGTTTCAGTATTAGGACGGAAAGCCACAGCCCTCCAATTGTGAGGCTGCCTATGACTACAATTGTTGGTAAACCAAGCATCTTCAGGTATAGGGTTTTTCCCTCCTGATAAGGACTCTCAGCTAACAATGGCTCAAAAGCAAGTTCTTCCTGTATTCCACTTATGTGTGTCACTGACTCTAATAAACAGACTTCTCCACTTAAGGGGCTAGTGGGAAGCATGCTGTGCTGCTTTAAATCTGTGCCCCAGTGTAGGGGTCTGTGCCATGCCTCTGGTCATTACCACATCCCCCAAGCTGGGGTCTTGACTCCCCCAAATCAGACAACAACACCCAATCATTCTCCAGTGAAGGTGAGAACCAAAGCAGATCCTGAGTACTGTCCCCCAGGAAGTTTTGCAGGGACACAGGCTGGACATGGGTCTTTGCCTATGGCTTCCATGTCCTGGACCTCAGTGGCTGGAACTGCTGCTCTGGCTTTAATTGGTGCCATAGTTCTAATAAGATCCTATTAGGCTTCCCATCAAGCTTTTGTTTAACTACCCTGACTTTATCAAATCATTCAAAGTGTTGAACACATATAACCTCCAAACAAGAATACTCTACTCAGCAAGATTACCATTCAAACTGAAGGAGACATAAAGGGCTTCACAGATAAATGTAAGTTAAAAATGCTCACCACCACAAGAGTAGCCTTACAAAAAATGTTAAAGGGACTTCTTTAAGAAGAAATGAAAATACCCTCTCTAATAGCAAGAAATTTAAGAAAGAAAATCTTCTGCTGGTGAAGCAAATGTATAGCAGGGGAAGGTAACATATGAATTACTTAAAAGCTAGTATTAAGGTAAAAAATAAAAAAGTGGCAAAAGCAATTACATCTAACAATTAGTTAAGGGAATCACTTAATAAATTTTGTAAAAGAAGATAAATACTTAAAACATGGGGTAGGGGGTGTAAGAAATGTAGTGCCGTTAGAATATGTTTGAACTTCAGTGACCATCAGTCTATTATAGATTGTTATATTCATAGGATGTCATGTAGGAGCCCGATGATAACCACAAACCAGAAACTTATCATAGATACAAAGAAACGGAAGAATAGGGAACCCAACCACAATACTAAAGAAATTCCTAAAACACAAGAGAAGAGAGCAAGAGGGGAAGAAAGGATGAGAGAACAACAAAAACTACCAGAAAATGTTCAACGAAATGGCAATAAGTAGATACATATCAGTAATAACTGTAAATGTAAATGGCCTAAATTCTCCAAACAAAAGACCTAGGATGTCTGAATGGATAAAAACATTACACTCATCTGTTTGTTGTCTACAAGTGACTCTCTTCAGTCCTAAAGACACGTGCAGACTGAAACTGAAATCCTTATTTGCATGTAAAAAGATATACCATGCAAATAAGGATAAAAAATCTGGAATGACAATATTTACATCAGACAATGTAGACTTCAAAATAAAGTAACATAAGACAAAGAAGGACATTACATAATAATAAAAGGATCAGTACAACAAGAGGATGTAAAAATCATAACAATCTTTGTATCCAACATAAGAGCACCTAATCATATGAAACAAATACTAACAGACCTAAAGGAAGAAATTAACTGAACATAATCATAGTAGGGGCATTAGTAGCACACTTGCATCCAGACAAAAAATAAATAAGGAAGCAGAGGTGTTGAGTGACACATTAAACCACATTAATTTAACAGATATGTACAGAATATCCTACTCCAAAGCAAAAGAATACACATTTTTCTCAAGTGCACATGGAATATTCTCCAAAATTGATCAAATATTAAGAAACAAAACAAGCCTCAACAAATTTAAGAAAATTGATGATGTTGTATCAATCATCTCAGACTACAGTGGTATGAAACTAGAACTCAGTTGCAAGAAAAGAATTAAAAAATAAAACTCCACATGGGAGTTAAATAAAATGCTCCTAAATAATCAGTGGATCAAGGAAGAGATCAAAGAGGAAATTAAACAATATATATAGACAAATAAAACAGAAAATAAATGGTTCAAAATATGTGGGATGCCGCAAAAGCAGTTCTAAGAAGGAAGTTTATAGCAACACAGGCCTACCTCAAGAAGCAAGAATAAGCTCAATTAAACAAGCTCACTGTACAACTAAAGGAACTAAAAAGGTCACCAAAGCCCTAAATTAGTAGGAAGAGGGAAATAATAATAATCAGAATGGAAATAATTAAAATATAGACAAAGAAAACAATAGAAAAAAATCAATGAAACCAAGAGCTTTTTGATAAGATAAACAAAATAGACAAAAAGACAAAAAGCCAGACTTATCAAGACAAAAAGAGAGAGGATACAAATAAGATCAGAAACAAGAAAAGAATAGTTACAACTGACACAACAAAAATTCAAATAATTATTAGAGGATTCCATGGAAAATTATATACTAATAAATTAGACAATCTAGAAGAAATGGATAAATTCCTAGAAATATACAATCCTCCAAGAATGGTCCAGGAAGAAACAGAAAATATGAACACAGTAATTAGTAATAATGAAATTGGAGTGTTAATCAAAAAGTTTTCAACAAATATCTAGGACCAGATGGCTTCACAGTTGAATTATACCAAACATTTAAACATGAGATACCACCAATTCTTCTTAAAGTCTTCTAGAAAATAGAAGAGGAGGAAATACTTCCAAAATCATTCTATAAGGCCAGCATCACTCTAATACCAAAAACCAAGAGACACTACAATAAAAGAAAACTACAGACCAATATACCTTATGAACTTAGATGCAAAAATCTACAAGATATTAGCAAACCAAATTCAAAAATACATCAAGAACATCTATCACAACCAAGTGGGGTTTATTCCAGGGATGCAAAGGTGGTACAATTCATAAGTCAGTCAATGTGATATACCATATTAACAAAAGGACTTAAACTGTATGAATGTCTAAATAGATGCTATAAAAGTATGTGACAAAATTGAACATCATGCTACAAACTCTCAACAAAACTGGTATAGAGGGAACATATCTCAACATAATAAAGGCCACAACAAACCCACAGCTAACATCATACTCAATGGTGAAAAGCTGGCAGCATATCCTCTAACATTAGGACCAACACAAGGAGGCCCACTCTCACCACTTTTATTCAATATAGTACTGGAGGTCCTAGCTACAGCAATCAGACCAGGAAATGAGATAAAGGTATCCAAATTGGTAAGGAAGAAGTAAACTGTCAGTATTTGCAGATGATATGATAGTATATATAGAAAACCTTAAAGAATCTACCAAGAAAACTATTAGGCCTAATATCTGGATTCAGCAAAGTTGTAAGATACAAAATTAAAACACAGAATTCTGTTGCATTCCTATATACTAACAATGATCTAGCAGAAAGAGAATTCAGGAAAACCATTCCATTTACAACTGTATCAAGAAGAATAAAACACCTAGGAATAAACTTAACCAAGGAGGTAAAAGACCTGTACTCTGAAAAGAGAAATCAAAGAAGAAACAAATAAATGGAAATCTATCCCATGCTCATGGACAGAAGAATTAATATTGTCAAATTGGCCAACCTGCCCGAAACAATTTACAGATTCAATGCAATCCCTACCAAAGTACCAATAACATTTTTTCAGTGAACTACAAATAATCCTAAAATTTATATGAAACCAAATAATCCTAAAATTTATATGGAATCAAAAAAGGCCCTGAATAGCCAAAACAGTCAATCTTGAGAAAGAAGAACAATGCTGGGGTTATTATACTCCCTGACTTAAGCTCTACTACAAAGCTACAGTAACCAAAGCAACATGCGAAAAGAACAGATATATAGATCAATGAAACAGAATAGAAAGCCCAGAAATAAACCCGCATACATACTGTCAATTAATATATGACAAAGGAAGGCAAGAATATACACTGGGGAAAAGAGTTTCCTCAACAATTGGTGTTGGGAAAACTGGACAACTACATGCAAGAGAAAAAAACTGGATTACTGTCTAATTTCATACACACAAGCAAACTCAAAATGGATTAAAGATTTAACTGTAAGACATGGAACCTTAAAACTATTAGATGAAAACATAGACAAAAACCCTTGAACATAAAGCATGAGCAATAGTTTTCAGGACACATCTCCCCATGCAAGGAAAACAAAAGCAAAAATAAACAAGTGGAACTTCATCAAGTTAAACAGGTTATGTACAGCAAAGGAAACCATCAACAAAACAAAAAGGCAATCTACAGCTTGGGAGATTATATTTGTAGATGCTGTATGTGATACAGGGTTAACATCCAAAATATATAAGGAACTCATATGACAGGACATCAGAAAACCAAATAACCTGATGAAAAACTGGGCAGAGGACCTGAACAGACATTTTTCCAAAGAAGAAATAGAGATGGCAAACAGGCACATGAAAAGATGCTCCACTTAGATGATCATCAGGGAATTACAAATCAAACCCACAATGAGATATCACCTCACACCAGTTCGAATGGCCACTATCCAAAAGACAAGAAATAACAAGTGTTGGTGAGTATGTGGTGAAAAGGGAACCCTCCTACACTGTTGGTGGGAATGGAGATTGGTACAGCCACCAGTGGAAAGCAGTATGAAGTTTCCTAAAAAAACTAAAAATAGAAATACCATTTGAACAGTAAATTTACTTCAAGGAGTTTACCTGAAGAAAACAAAATCCCTGATTTAAAAAGATATATTAACACCTATGTTTATTGCCACATTATTTCAGTAGCCAAGACATGAAAGCAACCAAAGTGTCCATCAATAAATGAAAGGATAAAGAAGGTGTGGTGCATATACACATGGAATATTATTCAGACACAAACAAGAAAGAAATCCTGCCATTTGAGACAACATGGATGGTTTGAGAGGGTATTATACAAAGTAAAATAAACTAGGTGGAAATGGCAAATACCATATGATTTCACTTATATGTAGAACCTATAAACAAAACAAAACAAAAAGAACAAAACAGTAATAGACTCATAACACTGAGAGTGACTTGTGGTTACCGTGGGGATAGATGGGTGAAATAGATGAAGGTTATAAAGAGGCATAAAATCTTACTCATATGTTAGTCACTGGGATGAAAGTACCTCATAGAGAATATTGTCAGTGGTTCTGTAATATGTTTCTATGTTGATGGACAGAAACTACAATAGTTGGGGTGGGCCTTTAATAATGTATATAACTGTTTAATCACTGTGTTGCATACTTGAAACCAATATAATATTGTGTATCAACTATATTTCAATAAAAACATCTTCTTGCTCCTTATGCCCCATACCTTGTCCTATGAATTTCTGCTATTTGGCTGTTCCTGAGTGGTATTATTTCTAATAAACTGAAAGTAGGAAGTACAGCACTTACATATTGCTATGGGCAATATTCAGAAGGGCAAGCATCAAAATAATAACACTTTTCTGGATATTAAAGTTTCTATAACTTTTTTTAGTTTTTATATGTGTTTGAATTTTTCTACATTAAATATATTTATTATGCATGTAATTTTAGACAAGAAAGTTATCTCCTTACTCACTATATTGCATAATCCATGTGTGAACAAATATATAAGAGCAGGTTTTTGAATTGTCATTGCAGTCTTGTTCTTTTACACGTGGACTGAGGTAGTTGCCATTAATGCTTCTTTGTCTCTCTGTGGACATTATCCCCACTGGGGCTTGGCTGAGAACTTTTATGTCAAAGTGAATTATATTTTATATTCAACAGAGAGTTTTGAATGAGGGCCTTCAGGGCATTTTTAGTCAGCTGTTTTCTGCACACCTGCTGTAGATGGAAGAGATAAACAGGGTCATAAGAATAAAAACCTGTTTGTCCAAAGAAAATCAGTCCACCCACTTTTGTAGAGCCAGAGTCTTCTTAATTTTTCCTTGCTCTTTGATCTTTATTATCATTCTTTCACCTACCCAGAGTATACAGAAATTTCCTTTAGATATTTCCTTTAAATTCATAATTCATGTGTGTATGTTTGGTAAGTACAGGTGTCTCGGGACAGGAGGCTAGGAATATTCTCAGATAATCATATTACTATACTTATGTTTAACTGTGAGGCTCATAAAGTCTTTTGATTCATGTCTTTCCCATGAAACAATGAAGAATGTCCAAAGTAAGTACTGGGATGTTTTAAAACCCAACATATTGCAAATGTGTATAGGTCTTATTTTATTCTTCATTAAATTGGTGCAATTGCAGGTACCATGGAATTTGATTAACACACAGAAAAAATGTATTAATCTCTATTCTCCTCTCCTTTTCTCTGTCTCTCATTTATTTATCAACTATCTATCTACATATTTTATATCCCATGTATTTCAATTATTATCAGCAAATATTCCATTTTTTAATATTTCCTTTTTTCAAGACCAGTATCACCTATATGCAAACTCTTTGTCTAATAAACCAAACTTAATGTCCCTTTTTTCATCGTGATATCTGTAACCTGGCAATGTATCATGGTAAACTTGTACTTCATGGGAGCTGATACTACTCACTTAAACCTAACTGTAATCCCATGAGGTAGTATTCCTGTTAATCCACTTTTACCAATTAGGAAACCAAGAGCACAAATGATAGATTAAATTGAGATCACTCAGCTAGTAGATGACAGAGATGTGACTTGATCCTACACTAACTGTTCCAAGGTCCATATACTTAGCTCCTGTGTGTTGCTGAAACATGCATCACACTTGTCATGAAAGAGGGAAAGCAAAATACATTTTGATATTCTTCATTTATTTGTACTTTGCCCATGTTTTTTAACTTATATTAAAATAATCAAGCATCAAAGCCCTCTCTGCTGAAGCACAGATGGAAAATAGGGAATAATAGAGGAATTGAGAGTCAAGAGAAAAAGCCGTTAAAGGACTAATACCTGAGAGAAATCTGAATTGACCTATAAATAATGCCTGGTTCACTGAGGAGGGATCTGGAGAGTCTAGGTAGGGTATAATCACTATCTTCTATGAATTTCCATTTTAATCAGGTACCACAACTTGAAGCAAAGGAATTTTAAGTTTTAACTTTTGTGAATAAACATTTTGGAACAAAGAAGACAATTCCCCATGAAAATATCACTCAAAAACAAACAGTTACTGATACAGCAGGGGAAACGTCAACCAAAGTATGGACTTGAAGAAATTAGTTGGAGAAAGTGCTATGAATTGGGAGATCCTGGAATACTTAAAACAATTTCAGTAGCAGTAATTTTCAAGAGAAACTTTCAACAATCTTAGCTTCTATGTGTTAAATTTCAATGCAGCTGAGGGAATTATCAAAATCTGGTTATCAAGTTAAAGAAGGAAACACATGTGACTGGTTTTCCTTGGTATTGGAACCACTGTCTGAACTTGTCATATTTTGACATTGTCTGATCCAATTTCTGTGACTTTTATGTGAATATTAGCAATAGATGAAGTCAGTGATGAGAATCCATTCAACAATAAGAACATTCATCATTCTGGGATTGAGAAATGATCCACAACTAGAGATTTTGGTTTTTATATTTCTGTTTATCTCATACACATTAAGTTTAATTGGGAATCTGACCATAATTTCACTCATCTTTGTGGATTCTCATTTAAAAACAGCTATGTATTTTTTTCTTCAAAATTTCTCTTTCTTAGAAATCTCATTCACAACTTCTGGTGTCCCCACATACCTCTACATCATATCAAGTGGGAACAGGGCCATCAGCATCAAAGCCTGCTTCAGTCAAATTTTTTTTGTGGTCCTGTTTGGAGCTACAAAATATTTCCTGTTGGCTGTGATGTCCTATGACCGCTATGTGGCCATCTGCAAACCCCTGCATTACGTGACCATCATGAACAGCAGAGTCTGCAGGAACCTCATCCTCAGTTGTTGGGCATCTGGCTTATTGATTATCCTTCTACCCCTTGGTTTGAGCCTTAATCTGAAATTCTGTGACTTTGTTATTGACCATTTTTTCTGTGATGCTTCTCCAATACTGAAGAATTCATGCTCAGACACATGGTTCATTGAACAGCTAGTTGTATTCTTTGCTGTGTTGACTTTCATAATGACCTTTGTGTGTATAGTTCTGTCCTATGTATAATCATTAGGACGATTCTAAGATTACCCTCAACCCAGCAAAGAAAAAAAGCCTATTCTACGTGTTCTTCCCACATGATTGTGGTTTGCATCACCTATGGAAGCGGTATCTTTATCTATATCAAACCTTCAGCTAAGAACGAAGTGGCAGTTAATAAGGTGGTTTCTCTGCTAATTATGTCTGTAGCCCCTTTGTTGAACCCCTTCATTTATACCCTAAGAAATAAGCAAGTAAAGCAGTCTTTCCATGATAGTCTCAAAAGTCTTGCATTTATTTCAAAGAAATATTAGATATTCATATCAGAAATTTAAATTAAAGTAAAAAATAAATTATCAGCATATGGATGAAAATTGAGTGATGGGAGTTATCCAGTCTCATATTTTTGAGGGCCAAAATATATAGAATTGAGAATAATGTCTAAGAAAATAGTGCCAAAATTCAGAATTACACAGATGGACATTTCTCTAGTTTTCTGAAACTTCTATTCTTCCTCAACCACATTATAATAAACTCTTTTCAGTCTTATTACATAATCATTACTCATTATCTTATGTGTCTATGTCACTGCTCTCTACTTATAACACAGGCTGCTTTTTAAAATTGAAG
This sequence comes from Manis pentadactyla, assembly GCF_030020395.1. Classification (NCBI taxonomy): domain Eukaryota; kingdom Metazoa; phylum Chordata; class Mammalia; order Pholidota; family Manidae; genus Manis; species Manis pentadactyla. The sequence continues at coordinate 41,787,664 of NC_080028.1, forward strand.
TACAGTTGACTTGCAATATTATATTAGTTTCAGGAGTTCTACATAGTGATACAAAAATTACATACATTAAAAAACACTTATCATACTAAATGTATTTACCACTATCACCATACAAAGATATTATATTGTGGGCTATATTTTTGTATGCTGTACTTTTGCATACAATGCAAAATGAATAGAAAATGAATTATTTTCAATCAGAATTATTTTGTGTCTTTTATCCACTTTATCTTTTTTTCCCATCCTCATTTTCCTCTCTCCTATGACAACCACCAGTTTGTTCTGTCTGTTTCTTTTCTTTATTTTTATACATATAAGTGAAACCCAGTGGTATTTGCTCTGACTTATTTCACTTGGAACAATACCTTCTAGATCCATTCATTTGTTGCAAATGCCAAGAGTTTATTTTTCATGGCTCTATAATATTCCATTATATATTTATACTATATCTTCTTTTTCTATTCTTGTATCAATGGACATTAGGACTGCTTCCATATCTTGGCTATTTTGAATAATGCTGCAATAAAAACAAAGAACCATGACAGGGAGCATTAAAGATGGCAGCGTGAGAAGTGAAAAAGAGGCTTCCTCCTAAAACCACATATAATATGAAAATATAATTAATATGATTAATCCTGAAAGAGCAACAGGAAAGGGGGCTGTGCCAAACTGCATACACCTGGAGAAAAGAATAAACCTCATGGAACAGGGTAATGTACCAAAGCTGTGGCCCAGTGGGACCCAAGCCCTTCCCTCATCCCAGCTCACCGTGGGAGGAAGAGAAATGGAGCAGGGAGGGAGTGGAGGTCTGGGACTGCTGAATACCTAACTCCGGAGATCTGCTCTGGGAGCACAAACCTACATTTCATGGTGCTTTCATGGTACTCTTGTGATTAGGGGATTGGGAAGCTAAGAGGCAGAATACCTGGAGAGACTGAGATTCCAGCCACTTGAGGAAAGCAGGGATCCATATCCGGCTGCTCTGGGACAAAAGAAAGGTGGCAGTCTGAGAGACTTCCTAACAGCAGAGGGCTGCTAAAGGGGCAGGGATTTCACAGAGTTTACTGCTCACGAGAAAGGACAGGTAGACATAATTGTCCAAGTACACTCAATCCAGCAGGTTAGGAACTTTCATGATCTTCAAGTGCAGCTCCAAGGACCCCCTCTGTGATAGGCAGCCTACTCGCCATTCTCCCAGCCAGCCCCACCTGGCTTGCAAACCAGCAAACCCTACCCTAGCGTTAGGCCAGCCAGAGGGAAGCCCCATCTACATCAACTACAAATGTGAAGCACAGAGGTTTATACCTGTGTGCTAGGCCCACTGGTTCTGGCAGTGAGGAAGGCATAGAAGCCAGGAAACAGGAAACAGCTTTTTTCTTCCCCCAGGCCCCAATTCCACTCCCCTGCAACCCTGACATTGCTTCAGGGACTGAGCAGCTCCAGAGAGTAGAGCTTCTGGGAAGTAGAGGGCATAGAGGGCACCATATACAAATATGAAATGCCAAAGGAACCTGGTTCAAAATAAAATTATGAATACAACATCTGAAAAAGATTAAAATGAAATCGACCTAATGAATCTTACTGAAAGGGATTTCAAATTAGAAATCATTAACATGCTCATGGAGGTACAGAAAAATATTCAAGAACTCAGGAATGATTTCTGGTCAGAAATCCAATTGTTGAAGAGCACAATGGAGGGTATCAAAAGCAGATTAGATATGGTGGAGGAGGTGATAAATGAAATAGGAATTAGAGAAGAGGAAAACAAAGAAGCTGAGGCACAGAGAGAAAAAAGGATCTTTAAAAATGAAAGAATATTGAGAGACTTTGTGACCAATCCAAGTGGAATCATATTTGCATTATAGGGGCACCAGAAGAGGAAGAGAGAGAAAAAGGGATAGAAAGTGTCTTTGAGGAGGTAATTGCTGAAAACTTCCCCAATCTGGGGAAGGAGATAGTCTCTCAGGTCATGGAGGTGCACAGATCTCCCAACACAAGGGACCCAAAGAAGACAACACCAAGACATAAAGTAATTAAAATGACAAAGATCAAGGATAAGGACAGACTATTAAAACCAGTCAGAAAGAGAAATAAGATCACATGCAAAGGAAAGTCCATCAGACTATCATCAAACTTCTCAGCAGAAACCTTATAGGCCAGAAGGCAGTGGCATGATGTATTTAATGCAATGAAGCAGAAGGGCCTGGAACCAAGACTACTTTATCTGGCAAGATTATCATTTAAATTTGAAGGAAGGATTAAACAATTTCCAGATAAGCAAAAGCTGAGAGAACTTACCACCCAGAAACTGTCTCTACACTATATTTTGGAGGAACGGTTATAGATGAAAGTGTTCCTAAGGTTTAATAGCTGTCACCAGAGGTAATAAAACCACAGTAAAGAAAGAAGAACAGTTAATTACTAAGAAAATGAAAAATTAAATCAACTATATCCAAAGTCAATAAAGGGGTAGACAAAGAGTACAGAATATGATACCTAATATGTAAAGAATGAAGGAGGAAGAAAAAGGAGGACAAAAAAAACCGCTTTAGATTGTCTTTGTAAATGGATATTAAGTGAGTTAAGTTAGACTCTTAGATAGTAATGAAGTTAACCTTGAACTTTTGGTAACCATGAATCTAAAGCCTGCAATGGCAATAAGTACATACCTATGGATAATCACCCTAAATTTAAATGGTGGAATGCACCCATCAAAAGACATAGAATCACTGAATGGATAAAAAAAGCAATACCCATCTTTATGCTGCCTACAAGAGAGTTACTTTAAACCCAAAGACATACACAAATTAAAACTGAAGGGATGAAAAAAGATATTTCATGCAACTAATAGAGAGAAAAAAGCAGGAGCTGCAGTACTTGTTTCAGAAAAAGTACACTTCAAAACAAAGAAAGTCACAAGAGACAAAGAAGGACATTATATAATGATAAAGGGGTCTGTGCAACAAGAAGACATAACCATTATAGATATCTATGCACCCAACACAGGAGCACCTATGTATGTGAAATAAATACTAACAGAATTAAAAGCATTCATTCTAGGAGACTTCAACACTCCTAGAAATTAAACTGTCTCTGTTTGCAGATGACATGATATTGTACTTAATAAACCCTAAAGAATCCACTCCAAAACTACTACATCTAATATCTGAATTCGGCAATGTTGCAGTATACAAAATTAAAACACAGAAATCTGTTGCATTCCTATACACTAACAATGAACCAGCAAAAAAGGAAATCAGGAAAACAATTCCATTCACAATTGCAAAAATAAGAATAAAATACCTAGGAATAAACCTAACAAAGGATGTGAAAGACCTATACTCTGAAAACTACAAGACACTAAGGAGAGAAATTAAAGAAGACACTAATGAATGGACACACATCCCGTGCTCATGGATAGGAAGAATTAATATGTCAAAATGGCCATCCTGCCTAAAGCAATCTACAGCTTCAGTGCAATTCCTGTCAAAATACCAACAGCATTCTTTAATGAACCAGAGCTAATTGTTCTAAAATTCATATGAAACCACAAACACCCTGTATATCCAAAGCAATCCTGAGAAGGAAGAATAAAGCAGGGGGGATCACGCTTCCCAACTTTAAGCTCTACTACAAAGCCACAGTAATCAAGACAATTTGGTACTGGCCCAAGAACAGACCCATAGACCAGTGGAACAGACTAAAGAGCCCAGATATAAACTGAACCATATATGGTCAATTAATATACAATAAAGGAGCCATGGACATACAATGGGGAAATGACAGCCTCTTCAACAGCTGGTGTTGGCCAAACTGGACAGCTAAGTGTAAGAGAATGAAACTGGATTATTGTTTAACCCCATATGCAAAAGTAAACTTGAAATGGATGAAAGACCTGAATGTAAGTCATGAAACCATAAAACTCTTAGAAGAAAACATAAGCAAAAATCTCCTGAATATAAACATGAGCAACTTTTTCCTGAACGCATCTCCTAAAGCAAGGGAAACAAATGCAAAAATGAACAAATGGGACTGCATCGCACTAAAAAGTTTCTCTATGGTAAAGGACACCATCAACAGAACAGAAAGGCATCCTACAGAATGGGAGAATACATTTGTAAATTACATATCTGACAAGGGGTTAACATTCAAAATATATAAAGAACTCACATGCCTCAACCCCCAAAAGCAAATAACCTGATTAAAAAATGGGCAGAGAATACGAAGAGACAGTTCTCCAAAGAAAAAACTCAGACGGCTAACAGACACATGAAAAGATGCTCCACATCACTAATCATCGGGGAAATGCAAATTAAAACCACAGTGAGATATCACCTCACACCAGTAAGAATGGCCAGCATCGAAAAGACTAAGAACAACAAATGCTGGTGAGGATGTGGAGAAAGGGGAACCTTCCTACACTCCTCATAGGAATGTAAGCTAGTTCAACCATTGTGGAAAGCAATATGAAAGTTCCTCAAAAATCTAAAAATAAAAATATCATTTGACCCAGGAATCACACTCCTTGGAATATACCCAAAGAATTCAACTTCTCAGACTCAAAAAGACATATGCACCCCTATGTTTATTGCAGCACTATTTACAATAGCCAAGATATGGAAGCAACCTAAGTGTCCATCAATAGATGAATGGATAAAGAAGATGTGGTACATATACACAATGGAATACTATTCAGACATAAGAAAGAAACAAATTTTACCATTTGCAACAACATGGATGGAGCCAGAGGATATTATGCTCAGTGAAATAAGCCAGGCAGAGAAAGAGAAGTGTCAAATGACTGCCCTCATTTGTGGAGTATAACAATGAAGCAAAACTGAAGGAACAAAATAGCAGCAGACTCACAGACTCCAAGAAGGAACTAGTGGTTACCAAAGGGGAGGGGTGTGAGAGGGCGTGTTGGGAGGGAGGGAGATGGGGATTGAGGGGTATTATGTTTAGTACACATGATGTTGGGGTCACAGGACAAACAGTATAGCACAGAGAAGGCAAATAGTGAATTTGTGGAATCTTACTACAGTGATGGACAGTGACTGCATTGGGGGATGTGTGGGAACTAGATAATATGGGTCAGTGTAGTAACCACATTATTTTTTTCATGTGAAACCTTCATAAGAATGTATGTCAATAATACCTTAATAAAAATTAAAAAAAAGCAACTCCCCCCCCCCCCACAAACCACAAAGGGGCTTATTTTGGTTTCTTTGGGTAATATCTAGAAATGGAATTATAGGTCCTATGGTATGGTATATTTTATCAGCTAGTAAGTGCAGCATTCATCCTAGAGCCATAGACTCCAAGTTAGCTCCCTACCTACGACATTCTCTCCCCCAAAGTCAATGAAGTGTGTAGCTAGTTTGACTACTGGCTATTCAACACATGGAGGTGCAGATATAAAATGGCTTTATCTTTCCAATGTCCCTATCTGTGTTGTGCTGTTGGGTTGAGGGCTATCTTAATGTCATCTCAGTTCAACTGTGTAACTCTGCACCATTTCAGTTATTAAAACTCAAGTCTTGTTTGTTTTAGAATTCCAATTTCATATTTGATTCAAATCTTTCCTCCTTTCTTAAGCTCAAGCTAAACTTGTGGCTCTAGGGGCCTGGAGTACAGGAGGTGTAGTGATCTGCTCCAATTGCTGCTACTTAAGCATGCTGTGTCCTTAAGCATGAGCTTGCATGAAGGTTTGGGCCCCTCCAATGATGGGTGATGCCCACTGATCCAGCTCCTTTTTTGGCATCTCCTCACCTCCATGGCACTAGACCCATGGCTTGGGTGGCACCTGTGAGTCATAGCTGCCCCCATGGTCCTCAGCTATGCAGGTCTGTTTGCTCCAAGCCCAGCAATCTGAGACCCCATAGCCCCAATCTCCTCTTCCTCTCCTAGTCTGAGGCCTGAGGGCTTGGATCAGATCCCTCTTTTATATCTCTGAGACCTGGGGCTTACCACACTCTTAACATGGATTTTAAATGGAAAAATTATGTTGTAACCATTAAGGGGATGAATAAATAGTCAAAATGTTCTCGTAAAACACTCTGAGACTATTAGGCTTAAATAACAATTTTACTAATCATTCTAGAAGAAATTACTTCACAAACTCTTCTGTAAATCACTGTAACAGCTCAATACCCAAACATGACAAGGACTGTCAAGAATAGAATATTATAGAGGAATATTACTCAAGGAATATAGATTCAGAAATCCTAAGAAAGTATTAATAAAACAGGTCAATAATATTTTGAAAGTATCACATAGTTCACCCAAAGTGTTTTCATCTCAGAAATGCAAGGTTGGTTTAATATTCGAAAACCTTTTTATGTCTCACCACTTTAACTGAATTAGAAGAGAAAAGTATAATGATCTCCATAGATGTAGAAAAGGCTTCGGTAAAATTAATGTACATTTGTTAATGATTAAAAAATTTTAGGAAATTGAAACTGAAAGGTACTTCCTTAACATAATTAAAGAAAATTTACAGCAAGCTCCATAGTAGAACAAAAAATACTGCCTTACATTTTTCTTTGTCAAAATAGGAAGATATTTACTTTATGTTCTGAGATAACAATGGAATTAAAAATGATATGCACAATTAAAATATATGTATAAATGGTATGTACATAAATCATAGAGGACATGTACTTAAAATATTTATGTGTACATAAATATTGACAACATTTAGAAGGACAAACATCAAAATAACCATTTATATTTCTGGATGTTAGACATTCTGAGCTTTCATATCCAGTTGTTTAATTTTTCTATGTTGAATATATGTTATGTGTGCAATTTTAGATGAGAAAGTGATTTTCTAACTCACTGCACTTCTTAAATCATGGGTGAATAACCAATGAAGAATATTTTCTGATTTGTAATTAAAATATTATTTTTCTATGCCCGGATTGTATTTAAGCCATTATTGTATCTTTTTCTCTCCAGGGCATTCACCCCATTGGTTCTTGCATTGGGATTACTTTGCCAAAATAAATGCAACGTTAGATTCATTAGAGAATTTTGATTCAGGGCCTCCAAGGACCTCTTTACTTAGTTTTTTTTCTCTGTACACTATTATGAGTGAAGGAAATAAATAAGGTCTTTACTGTAAAAATCTGTTTGCCCATTGTATACCAGAACACCCACTTTTGAAATGCTAGAGAAACATTTTAATTTTCCTTATTTAAAGCTTTGTTATCTTCCTGTGAGCTACCCAGAGTTCACAGAAATATTTCCTAATGTTAAAATATGATGGTTTATCTTATAATTCAGAAACCATGTGTATATTCACAGTGAATAGGGGTTCCTAAGGGTGAGGGCCTACGAATGCACTTAGATGCTCCTACCGGTATCTTTTTGTTGAGTTGGATGGTCACTTAAGTCATCTGAGGTACAGCTTCCAATAAAACGATGAAGAGTGTCAGAGGTAAGTACTGGGTGTTTCATTAGTCAGGTACCTTTCTATTTGTAGCTGATGATGTAGATACTTATTTTCACTCTAATAATATATTTGACTTTGTATGTGTTTCACTCTAGGAGCAAAAATAAAGTACTACTTTTGCACTTTATTTCTGCTATTTTATGAGGAGAATCAATAGTTTCTGAGATTCTCTATAGAGCAAACAAACCTTCATCAGATTGAACTTGTGGGTATGACTCATTTAAAGCATCATTAAATTGGTGGAATTCCAGATACAGTGGTTTGACTGGTACAGAGAAATAACTCCCCAGATATTTTCAAACCTCTACCTTTGTCTAGCTCTCTATGATGTCTGTCTTTCCTTTTTATCTATCATGTGTCCATCTGGAAGTCTATCGATTCCATTTATCTCAATTATTAATGATAAAGATTCAATTCAAAAAACATCACTCTCTTTTAGCACTGGGATCACCTACCTGCCAACTATCAGTCTCTCCCTATTTCTAAAATAATGATCTACAGCCACGGCATTGTACTGGGGAATCAGCTTAGTGGGAGCTTATACTACTCACTCATTTCACAAAGGTAAGGGAGCTTCATACCCTTGATGAAGGCAACATACACTGCAAGGATACTTGTTGGGAATAATAAATTACAGTGAAGACTATTTAGACACCAAATTTATTGGATCCTATGAAAGTCCTTTTTTATTCTTTAGTGGGGGAAGACATGAAACATTGTAACAACTCTAGCCTATATAAATTCAATGCCAGCCCCATTTGCAATTAAAAAATTTCCAGTACTTTCATTTTAAGAAGTAAAAGTAAATATTAATTTTAATTATCTATTTTCCTTATGTCAGTATATCCAGAATATTATGATTTCAAAATGTATACAAATAAAATTATCGGTGAAATATTTTTTATCAGTTTTTTTACCAAGTCTTCCAAATACTGTGTGTATGTTACAATTGCTGCACATCTCAATCAGACCAGCCACATGTTAAGTGCTCAATATCCATATATGACTAGTGGCTACTATATTTGACAGGAAAGATAGAGAACAGTGATTGAAGGTAGCACAGAGTTGAATAAACCGATGTAATAAATTAGATATGTAAGAACAAAATTTTGATGTTCTTGCCCAGAGTGACTGTCTGGTTTGCTATTGGTCTTCTTACCACATTGACAGATAAACTGAGTTTATAGAAATTGTAATAAGAAGGAGAACACCAAGTCTCTGCTTAGAGGATATGACACATTGGATAAATCCAGAACATTTGGTCATTTTTCTTACTATAGTGAATATAATCTATCCATGAAAAATATAATTTAATGGATGTTAGAAACAAATAGTATCTGAGAAAATCGTTGTAGAGAAGGCGCAAGATTGTAAACAGAGAAAACAACTGAGAGAGAGATGATGGGGGTTTTGTCTAGTGAGCTGTTGATGGATTAGAGATGTATTTTTTTTTTTTTTTAGAGATGTATTTTAATGTAAAAAGACAGCATTTGCTGATGTACTGGTCTAGGTGTGAGAAAAAGGAAAGACCCAAGGGCATCTAATAAGATTTTTACTTGAGCCCCTGGTGTGTATGTGTATATATATATATATATATGTACATCTCTCTCTTTCAATCTGATCATTACTAAGATTTGGATGCCTTTTAAATTATGTGATTGGACATGATCCCCTTGGGAGATCTCGCATGTAGATATGAGGGCAGAAGGGAGGCAGGGATCCTTTGTCATTTGCAAGCTGGTTTAGAGAAGTGCCCTGAAGAGGAGGAAGCAGTGGGGTATGAATAACACCAGGAGTGTGGTAGTAGAGAGGCCAGGAGTAAAATGAGTTTTTGAGGAGAAGATGTTAAAGTATAATCAAGTGTGACAAACATAAAGATTGATGAATGGTTATGCCGCTTGATAAGAAGAAGGTGAACAGTTCCCCTGATAAAAGAACTTTTGACAGTAATGGGAGTGAAGCTGAAAAGAAGCAGGAAGAATTGTGAAATGGGGAGATGCTGTGTAATGGGTGCACAGTAACCGCTATGCTAGATGAATAGATTCTGGAATCTGCTGTACAATATAGTGTCTATGTTACTACTGCATTGTACACCTAAAAATTTAAGAGGATATCTCTCATGTTAACTGTTCTTACCACAGTAAAAAATCTGAGGAAGAAAAGAAACCATTAATGTTCTAATAACAGTAAAAACTCTTCCCATGAGGAAAAAAAAACCAGTGCTGGAAAGCAAGAAAATTAAAATAGACTAAATATACCTCTTTGGAGGCAAGTTGCTGTTAGATGGAGCAGAAAACTGAGGTTATAGATAGGCAGTAATGACAAAGTGGGGGTTTTCTTGAATTCTAACTCTTATTTGGAACTAATTTAAACTTTATAGAAAACTTGCACAATTAGGAGTAGTACCAAAAGTCATGAATAATCAGATACACGTACCATTAGAATTTTCTTCCTATTTCCCTTGATCTCTCTTCATAATAGTTTTGAGACACACTTGAGGTTAAAATACAAACATCATGGTCCTTTACTGCTATATTCTTACACATTTCAGTGTGTATGTCCTAAGAATATTTACTTGAAAAACCACAATAATATTATCAATTTCAGTAAATTTAACACAAACACAATAATTTCCTCTAATTTGTGATCCATAATTCATTTATGTCCTGACAAATATCCTGAATAGCCTGTTTTTCTCCCTTCTACACAAAATCCATGTAGTGTCAGGTATTGCATTTGAATGTTATGATTCTTTAGCCTCCTTATTTGGACCATTTCTATAGTCTATATATATTTTTATATTTTGTAGAACACAGTCTCCCTTTACCCTCTTTTTTCAATAGAACTTCCTTAGTTTGGGATTCTTGGAAGTTTTCTCATGATTCAATTCGAGACATCCATTCACAGCTAGAGTACCACACAGATGGTATTATGTCATCCTCAGGGTGACACATCTGATCGCCAGGTTAAGTTGTCCAATTACTCCATCATGCAATTACTACTTTTCCCTTTCAGCAACTAAGTAGACTATCTTAAGACCATGCAAGTATCCTACTACTCAACAAAATGTTCCCCTTGATCTTGCATGTCTTGACGGTTTTTAACTAATTTGCTCTTTATTGTGATGATTGTAAAGGATGATTTCCAACTCCAGCCCTCCTTCCACCTGTAGCTGGTCCTTGGCTTTCTACCATAACCAAGAGCTTTCCCTTCTTATCAAATTATAATTGATGCAACTGGATTAATATGCATGGATTAATGAATTCCTAGTTTTCAATGCCTATAAATAATTGCTGTACTTAATAATCACGGTGCTCAAATTGTCATACATTATGTCATTGAGACACTCTTCGAGCTGGCTTCTCTGGACCTTGGCATGACTCAGATTTAAGGTCCATACTTCAATTTTATCCCTGGCTTTTGGCATAACAGGATGTCGTGTGCTCACCTTGTACCTACTCTACTTCAGTCCTGGATCAAGGAGTTTTTAGGGAGTATTGGATCATTTTAGTTGAGAACACAGCCCCAAATTTGTGATGTAGGTGAGCTCATTACTAACTGGATATCATTTGCTTAGCAATTGTAGTAGGCTTAATAAGTGTAAGCAAGCATATATATACCTATATAACATCATATAAATATATGCACATGCATGTTTAACATATATGTGTACACATACATATGTGCATAGATAGATGTATATATATCTTCACATATACATTTTAGGAATTATAAATTTACACTGATAACTCCCATTCCAGTCTATCCATTCAGGTTCTTAGTTGTTTTTCTGCATTTGTACTTATTCCTTGTTGAAAACCCTGATAGTTAGCATATTCTGATTAGATCATAATAGATCTAAAATAGTCAGCATAGCTTTGGCCATACCACTAGAAAACAGAAGCATACTAAAAAGAGTTCAGGATTTGTTTCCAGTTCTTCCTGTTTCAGACCAAGGCTGAGTGGATACAGCTAGATAATATGTTCATAAGAACTTATATTAGTCCTCCCCTTTCCCTGAATTGGTATGATAATGGTGTTCACTTGAGATGAAAATGGTCTGTTTTTATCCAATTTTCTCTCAGTGTTAGGTCATCTTTACCATCTCCATTAATTAAAACTGACTTTATTTTGAATATTCATTATGAAAAGTTTCTGAAGGGTGAAACTATATGAAACTATAGTAAAGTATAAGAAGCATCTTTCTCTAATGGGAAGGACTATTAAAAGTTATATAGGGAGCAGCAGATTCATATGTTGATGATATGCTCTAGAAACGTGGAAAAAATTAATAATGTAAAAAACAGAGAGGGAGAGATGCTACCTGAAGAGCTAAATGCCTTCTTGAGATATCAGAGATTGGCTTCATAAAATAAGAAAAACAATATCTGTACAGTCCTTATTATTTCCTTAGTGCTATTATAAGCATTTCACATGGTTTAAGTCATTGAAAGCTCACAGTAATTCTGTGGTGTGGTCTTGTAATTAACCCCTTCTTACAGAATGGAAAACTGGGAGCACAGAATGGTTAAGTGATTTGTCCAAGGTTGCTCAGCTAGGAGAAGACAGAGATATGACATAACCTCAGAGGCACTGTTTCAGTCTTCCCCGCGTCTATTCAGTGGGGTTGGAGGTATCACCGCGTGAAAGATGAACTATAGAAGGAAATACATATGATAGTTTTAATTGCAATTTATTGTTAGTATTTGATCCATCACATTTCACATTTCTTCTCAGATCCTGTTTCTGTGAGTTTTATGTGAAGATTGGCAATAGATGGTCAATGATGAGAAACCATTCAACATTAACAACCTTCATCATACTGGGACTGACAAATGACCCACAACTGGAGATTCTGGTCTTTTTCTTCATGCTTACTACATATATGTTAAGTGTAATTGGGAATCTGACCATAATTTTCCTTGTCTTGGTGGATTCTCATTTAAAAACAGCTATGTATTGTTTTCTTCAAAATTTTTCTTTCTTACAAATCTCACTCACAACTTCCTGTGTCCCTGCATACCTGTACATCATATCAAGTGGGAACCAAATCATTACCATCAAAGCCTGCTTCAGCCAAGTATTTTTCGTTATCTTCTTTGGAGCTACAGAATATTATCTGTTGGCTGTGATGTCCTATGACCGCTATGTGGCCATCTGCAAACCCCTGCATTACGTGACCATCATGAACAGCAGAGTCTGCAGGAACCTCATCCTCAGTTGTTGGGTATCTGGTTTATTGATTATCCTCCCATCCCTTTGTTTAAGCCTTAATCTGGAATTCTGTGACTCTGTTATTGACCATTTTTTCTGTGATGCTTCTCCAATACTGAAGAATTCATGCTCAGATACATGGTTCATAGAGCAGCTGGTTCTATTCTGTGCTGTGTTGACCTTCATAATGACTCTTGTATGTGTAGTTCTGTCCTACATATACATCATTAGGACGATTCTAAGATTACCCTCGACCCAGCAAAGAAAAAAGGCCTTCTCTGTTTGTTCATCCCACATAATTGTGGTTTCTTTTGCCTATGGCAGCTGCATTTTCGTATATCTCAAACCTTTAGCCAAGCAAGAAGTGGCCGTTAATAAGGCAGTTTCTCTGCTTACTATATCTGTTGCCCCTCTGTTCAATCCCTTCATTTATACCCTAAGAAATAAGCAAGTAAAACAGTCTTTCCATGACACTCTCAAAAGATTTGTATTCTATTCAAAGAAGTAGTAGAAGAATAAACTGGGAACTCAATATAAAAAAATAAATAATCAGAGTATGGATGGAAATTGAAGGTATTGAGACTGTTAACTCTTGACAGGTGTTAAAGAAAGATGAGAAGAAATTCTAAGAAAGAATACTAAAGGATAAGCATTAAGAGGCAGGCACTTTTATACTCCCCTAAAAGTATGAATATGTTATATCGTGTTCTAAATACAATTCAATCAATTCTACTCAGGCTTTGCAAATTTTCACTAGTCATGATTCTTATATATAGACATGTTACTCCTTTTCTCTCCTTATAATACAACCTGTTTGAAGTGTCTTCCCTTTTCAAGAAGATAAATTTTCAGAAAATGTAAAACTGTCTTGATCTTCACTCAGGCTTGCCAATGCTGCCTCACAATACAAAATGGTAGTACAAAATATAATGTAATAATACTCAGTGTTCCTTCTTATCTGAATGTATTTAAAAATGATAATAAAAATACTGGCAAAAGTCCCAGCAATACAAAAAGTGTAACTACATAGCCTTTCAAGTTTATTGATAAACTTTCCTCTCTTCTAGTAATTGCTTCAAGAACTCCCAGGAAAGCCAGATGTGATGCAAAAATCATGGGCTTAAGGATCAGATTGCTGGTGATACAGTGAAGATCAAAGGGCCATGATTCTGCAAAGGGTAGATATGATGAAGGGTGAACTGATGATGTGCAGGTAATTTTTCCACTAGGGGCATTTTCAGATTCATGGCTGGGGTGGAGTAAAGGTTCTTTCAAACTCTTCTTTCAAACTCTTCAGTTTGTCATTTGCCCAGCAGAGATGTAATTTCCTTCCTCTCCCCTTTAGCTTGGTCAGGTCTATGATTTGCTTTTGATCATGAGAATGTGGTAGACATGAAAGTGCATGATGTGAGAGGTAAGAAGCTTTGTAACTTCCCCCTTCTTTTTGGGAACACGTGCCCTTGCGGAGTCCAGGTGCCATGTGAAAAGCATGAATACCCTGAGGTTGCCATGCAGTGAGGAAGCCCAAGCTAGCCCCCTGGGGAGACCTAGGGAGATGCCTGGTCAGCCCCATCTCTTCAGCCTTTCTCAGCTGTGGTGTTGGCACATGGTTGAAGAAGCCATCATGAGTAAAGAAGCCCACTACAGCCTTCTTACCATTCCAACCCCAGTACCATCTGATTACAACTAAATGACAGACCCAAGAACTACCTACCTCATCCCAGTCAGCCCCTAGAACCATGAAAATAATTGGTTTTAAGTCGATATATTTAAGACACTGAGATTTGGGGTGATTTGTTAAAAAGCAATTGATAACTGAAACAAGGGCACAGGAAAGGGCTGTCTGGGGACAGGGGGATTTTTAGAACTTGTGGTGGCTTCCTAGGGCCAGAGTGACAATGTGGACACTCCAGGGGGTGGAAATACCACATACACATCCTTTAAGCTGTACCTTTAATTTTGCTCATCTTTCTACAGTATATTTCAAAGGTATAACTCACACATTTGAGAAACTCCCAAAGCTTTGATATACTAATATTGTATAATAAAATCAATCAGGCCTATTGAAAATACATCACATTTCCAAAGTTTCCAAAGACTATAATAAAAATTATTGGAGTCTGGCAGACTTATCTAAAAATGGAAATACTCTCAATTCATTAGGAAAGCTAATGTTTTTAGACTGTTAGGTGCTTGCCATTTTACATTATTGAGAATCATCAAAACAACATTTTACACTGTAACTGTTTACAGGTAAAGAAAATGAGATTCATGAAAGTTTAGATTTATGTGGGGGATGGAAATGTTACTGACAGAGCTGTGCACAGTGCTTGACTTGCTAAGATATAGATAGAAACTTCCAGAGGGTGTCATGTGACTACTGGAAGCGGCGTAGACCGTTGGGATGCCAGGGTTTGTGTAAAGCCTTCATCATTGAAAAGCCACAAGAGTCACCTGCTCCAGCTGTTCCCATGAGCCTGAAGGTGTTTTTCACAAATGTTGTTTTTGCACACTATAGTTCTAAGTTAAACTAAGCACATGGTACACATAGAGCTCTGCTTTGTGTCTCTGATAATAATCAACACTTGAAAACCTTTAACTGTATGAAAGGTTTAAGACTAATCACATCCTGCAACTTTCTGCACTCTTGTGATCTGCACCTATGGTATTTTTAATCATGATGTAAGGATTTGAAAGCACACAATAAATACGAGAGAGAACAGGGGAAAAGGTTCTT
Organism: Manis pentadactyla; assembly: GCF_030020395.1. Lineage (NCBI taxonomy): Eukaryota > Metazoa > Chordata > Mammalia > Pholidota > Manidae > Manis > Manis pentadactyla. The sequence goes on from NC_080028.1 coordinate 41,803,068, forward strand.
CGCCTCTGAGCACTGACTCCCTCCTCCTCCTCTCTTGCTGTAAGGTAAGGTGTGGAGTAATCCATCATCCGTCATCTCAGGGATTGCTGGCCATTCCCGGCAGGTTTTACTGGATGGATCCATGAGTCAAATCCTCTTCTGTGTGACTCCAAAGCTGTGGTAATTCCAGTACCTGTCAGTGGCCCAAGGAACAATCGCCTTTCACCAGGTGATTTAAAAGACTGACTCAGGAAAAGCCTTCATTTACAAAGACAGGCTGAGGTTAAATCATGACAGTGGCACATCACAGTAGAACATTTTCTCAGGGAGGGGGAGGTGCCAGCAGCCAGCAGCCGGACTTGGTCCTGGCGCTGTGCTCCATGGCCATGGGGACCAGCTCCCGGAGCCTCCTCACAGGTGTCATGATTCCCCCAAGGCTAACAGGCCTCTCAGGCTGGCAGTGGGCAGTGAGGAGATGATGAGAAATGTGCAGGCATGTCAAGATGTCAAGGCCTCCCAGACAGCTAAGGAAAAAACAGAAAATGGGGAGGGGTTCATTGGATGCCAAGAGTTGTAAAGGATTCATTTGTCCCAAGGGGCCAAGGGAGTGCAGTGGGAGTGAGGGGTGGAGGCAGGGTTGAAGGCACTTACCTGAAGTCCTGCATCTCCAGGGCTTTGGTTCTGATTTCTCTGATGAGAATGCTGCTGATCCCACTTCCCCGAGAAGACATTTGCCAGGCCCTGTGTTTTAGCCTTAAGCTGATACTTGGCTTGTGTCCCTGATGTTCCCAGGGCTGGGATCCAGCCACAGCGCTTTCTCATGAGGGAATTTTCACCCATATGCATGGAGGAAAGGTCCACGGCACATTGTAAACTAACAATAAGGGAAGTTTTCAGGACCACACACACACACACACACCACACAAAGTTCCAAGATAAAATAATTATTAAGTCATAACACATCATTGTTTTAATGTAAGAATTTTTAAGTGGTCTTTCAAAAGCTTCTCATACCCTCTTCATTACTTATTAAAAGTAATAGACAAACAACTTTAGGTTCTCTGTTCACTCCCTCAGGTGCTCTGTGTGAAGTTGTGTTTTTGCCATGAACAGCTGAGCTGTCTTGCTCCCCCAGGGGTAGTGTGCAAGTGAGGGCAAAGGGGTGTTTGGGCTTTTCTACTAGATACGTATCAGTTCTATTGGGCTTTCCATCTATTAGTGGATTCCGTGGGAATAATGGCCCAAGATTATAATTAACTATCACCTTACTTTGTAATCAATTGGATGTGACTCAGGAAAATTCTCACAATGAATATTGATCAGGGACTGAACATTCTTTCACTTTTGGGAAACACAACTTTCTATGTCCCTTTACCGGGCTGGATAGTTCTGCTACTGATTAGATAAACATAACATTACAGAGATGATTATTCATCTTTCTCCATGAGCTAATATATGATTTTATGCCCTGGGAATCCACATATAATCTGATATTTTTAAACTTAAAAGGAAAAGTTATTAACTTCTGGCTTCTCTAGTTATGTTTCTCTGGTTTTGTTTTGTCATTGGTGATTTTTAAATTAGATGGTAGCCTACACACTAGGGCAGGAGTAATACTATTAGGATTAATGAAGCTATAGTATTTCCTCTGAACAGTCTTAGGAGCTCTTGTGTGTGCTTTCTTTTTTGGGTGTTTTTTATCTTTTTGTCCCTTTTAGGAATTATTATGGAATTATGTTTCTACTTATAGATACACATTTTTATTTATAACCTACTTTACTAAATTCATGATTACTGTTCTGATAGAAGCTTTGTTTAGGTTTTAGATGGCTGTGAGAGAAACCTTGCTTTCTCAGAACACTGAACTAGTACAGTCCCGTATTGATTTAGAGGAGGCCACAATTCCACTCCAGGAAGTACTTGTTTTAGTGAGGTTATTTAAAGCTTTAATATCTGGGCAATAGTCACACTAAAAAAAATGTGGCTTTCTGCTCTTTGGTCCAAATCTGGCAGAGGATGACAATGTTTTTCCAAAGGAGAATTCTCCAGAAGAATTTATATAATTATTGTATTAGATTATGTAAGAAAATACTCCCCATTGAAAAAGAAAGAGGGCATTAAAATTAGCAAGTATAGTGCGTGGGGGGCACGGGGAGGGCTGTGCAACACATAGAAGACAAGTAGTGATTTTACAGCATCTTACTATGCAGATGGACAGTGACTGTGAAGGGGTATGTAGGGGAGACTTGGTGAAGGGGGAGCCTAGTAAACATAATGTTCTTCATGTAATTGTAGATTAATGATACCAAAATAAAAAAAATAATAAGAAAGAAAGAAAGAAAGAAAGAAAAAGAAAGAGAGAAAGAAAGAAAGAAAGAAAGAAAGAAAGAAAGAAAGAAAGAAAGAAAGAAAGAAAGAAAGAAAGAAAGAAAGAAAGAAAGAAAGAAAGAAAGAAAGAAAGAAAGAAAGAAAGAAAGAAAGAAAGAAAGAAAGAAAGAAAGAAAGAAAGAAAGAAAGAAAAGAAAATGCTCCCCATTATGACATCTTTGGTGAGACTGTGGATTTTGAGCTGGTTTTGCTTTATTCCATCAAGAACAATGACCTCATGTCCTGCACACTGCCATCCCTTCATAGTCCAGGTATCTGTCCCCAGCATGAGGGAAGTACGAGTGCCCCAGGTCACTGAAAGGTTAACATCCACAGAAGGCAGAGGGTGAAGACCAAGCACCTCTGGGCCACTGCTGGTGGACGGCTGTTTGCTGTGCATGAAGGAGTTCTATTTCCTGGCCTCAGCTGCTTTTTGTAAACAGCCATGTGAGTTGTGAAACTTTGGGAAGAGAAGGAGTAGACATCTTTATAGATCTTCTGGGATCAGTGAACCAGGTTCCACCGTACCCAGTCCCACAGGGAAGGAGGCTCCAAGTGAAGGTTGGCAGAGTACTCCCAGAGATGCAGGCAAAGCTGTGGTGCATGTGCAGGGGCCAAAAGTAAGAGCACCTTGTGCCCCAGTATCTCCTGACACTGAGAGATGTGCAGAGGAGGAGGGGTGCTCAGCTTGGGGAGGAAAAGTCAAAGGAAAGAACAGTCTCTGCCTGTCTGGCCATCTCCCTGCTCCTTGGGTACCTTTCCCATCCTCTGCTCTCCCTGAGCTCCCAGCTGGAGATGACATGACTTACTGGCAGCTGTTATAAACCCTAATGTAAAAGTGTTAGGACACCTTGGTCGGTTTTAGAGAAAAAGGGTGCCTGAATCCAACTGAGAGGATTAAATCAAGACTCATTGTTGATGAAAAGTTAAAGTAACCATTGGGATGGAGCCTCTCATTGCTTCAAGGTACACCGATTATAACTCCCATTGCTAAATGTGTTATGAAATTGCTGTGTTCCTTCTTGTCCTGTGTATGTCCATAGAGTGTCAGGAAACATTGCCCTGTTCAGGACCCTGTCAAAAGTAGAGAGGTCTGATGGGACAAGCTCCCGAGCCATTAGCAACAAGTGAGTGGGTCAAGATTTATTGTAGGTAGTTTTATTTATTGAAGATGTATTTATCTACCCTCCAAGTTTTTGTACATAGATAATTGTGGTCCTTGAATTATCTATCGTTTGTCAGCATTTCAGAACATCTATAACTGACATGGTGCACCTTTCATTGCAAAGCAATGTAGCCATGGGCCAATAGTCATCCTGTTTTATGGATATTCAATACAGTCATGGGGTTGTAACTGATAATGTGGAATGTATTATTTTAAGGGACCAGACGTTTTAAGTACGTGCAGTATTTCTCCTTGTGACAACTGATATTCCAATAAGGAACTGCCACCAATTGAACAGTGGAGGCGGATCACATGCACACCTTGGAGTCCATAGGCTTCCTCTGATCACCAAAGTGGTTATCATAAAGCAGTGCAGAACAGGAGACATGAAGAAATCACTATACTGATTAGTGAGCTGGTAAAAGCTGGGGTGTTTAGGCTTATTACCCAAGAGGCTATACAGACGGTTCTCCCAAATGGGCCATTAGTTCTAGTGAGACTTTGACTCAGTTGACCTATAGTTACGTAGAAATGGAGCCTGTGACAGAAAGATATTGATACTCATCCAACGTGCCCTGTGGGGTCTTGGATACAGTGCTTGCCAGACACTGCTGCCCAGTATACCTTTTTTTGGACAGAAATTCTTACTAATCAACCACAAGTGTTGTTCTCTCCTGACATCAGTATTTTTGCGTGGGTTAGAGCAAAGCCCCAAGAAGGAAGGTATTGCCCACCAAGCACCCATCTTTAAGTACAAATGGTGCATCTAAGGCAGGAGTAAGTCAGGCTGCACGAAGCAGTGGCCTGAACCCTTCGTGCAGCTATTCCTGTGCTGGAGTCTGACAGTGCTTTGTACTTGTTGGGGTTTGACATATGGAAGTTCTTTGTGTGCCCAGGCTTGGTTTACACATGGATCAGCCAAGTTAAAGCAAGCAGCCATAGTTGAAGATGATTATGTTAGACCCCTTGTATCTTGGAGTGAATAGTGATTCAGGCTTCCTTGGATTGAAACATGTTGGAGATATGTTTCTTTTCCTCAGTGCCTTGTCCAGGACCAATGTGTGAGAGTTTATCCATGATCTGACTTATCTTCACAGGATGCTGCAGATTATCTCTTCATTTCAAGGAACCACTTTATGGAAAACAGGTTGAACTAAGGCACCTGACCATGGTGTCTCCTGTCCCACCACACACTGCATCACCCAGAAGATGAAGCATAGCAAAGGCCTCATAAAAGGTAATTGTTTAACTTGGGTACCAGTGACATCCTGTGAGGATTGGGCACTGGTCCAAAGATGAAGTATGTACTTGAAAAATGATTATTAAAGATACTGATTCCTGATAGGTAGGATACACAGGCCTAGGATCCAAGTGATAGACAGACAAGTGGCCCTGGCCTCTCTATCTTCAGTGAAGCAGTTGTTAAATTTGTGCTTCTCATTCCTGAAACTTTAGGGTTTGCTGGACTAGAAATGCTAGTATGGCTGCGAGTGGGAGAAATATTTCTACCAGGAACAAAATAAGTTTTGCCTGGTCATTTTAGGCTACTTATGCCAGGAGGCAATCCACCTGCTTGGTCAGGGCTTCATGTGCAATAGATGCTTTCAAATGGCCTTTGATACAGGATAGAGAGATATGCATTTGTTGCCTGTCACATAGTTTCAACCTCTTATGTCATCTCCAATCTTCATTGTCTCAGTGTTCAGTCTTTATAAGGCCCCAGTAGGTTGCAGGAACTGGTTTGAATCACGAATACATTTTTGGTGTAATGGAATGGTTTGTTCCAGAACTTTTGATCTCTATGCAGCATCTCTGTTGTTTGGTCCCCAGACATTACCCCCAGCAACTTTATGTACCATGAATGCCTCTAGCAACACAAAATTTGGTGGATGCTATGGTCCAATAGCAGGAGCAGCTGTATTTCAGCCTGAGTCTGCTGCACACCCTCCTTATGCTCACCAGGCTGTATTCAGAGTGGGTACTTTTGAATCACCCGATAAAGCTGTCAGAACTGCATTCCCAAGGGTGATATGATCTGTGCGTAGTCTGTGAAGAAGCCTACCAAATGCTTCAGGTGCAGGAATTAATCATTTCTTCTTTATCCTTAAAGGGGATGTCCTCAAATGCCCCTGATGATGGACCTTTAAAGTTTTGCTCATGTAGCAGGCTTCCACTTTCCATGTATACACTCTTACCTGACATTCAGGACACCTGAAGCTTCCGTTCACTAGGTCTGATTAACACAGTGTCATCATTAAAGTGGACCAGAACGACATGCTGAGGAATGTCCAGATGATCAGGCTCCTTTTGGTCTCTAAAGTGATAGAGAGTAGAATAAACACAGCCTTGAGATGTGATTGTGAATGCTTTTACTGGTCATTGCAGTGAATGCAAAATACTTCAGATGCCAACTTCTCTATAGGAACTGCAAAAAGAGAATTCATCAAATGAAATTCTGAATAGCAAGTGTCAGATATGGTATAGATCTGGTCTGCAAAGCAGCCAGACTTGTTTAAGTTTAAGACAGCTGCTATTATCACTATGTTCCAAAAGTTTTGCAGGAAGCAAACCGATAATTTAAGTGAGGCTCTGATGGGACCTATAAATCCTGCACTGTTTAAATAATTTAGGGTGCCCCTTATCTTGGCCATTCTCACAGGATGTATTCTTATTTTTGATTTATTAAACTTGGCCAAGGCAGGCAGTTCACTTGGCAGTTACATTTGGTGTTTACTCCACAGGTTGTAAAGTGACCTGTAATGAGGGCTCTGTCATTTCTAACTATGCTTTCTGATGGCACTCAAAGAGCAGGAAAATTAAATAAGGTATGATTACAGAAGCACTGAATGCACTGTGAGCTAGTCTTGGGTAAGGACTCCATGTGTCACCTCTTTTCCCATCACCTGAAATATATTGGTTGCATTATAGAATTTTGTATCTGATATATTCCTCAGCTAAGATTCTACCCAATAGTCCTATAAATGTCTAGAATTCTTTCTTCAGTGTCCATCTAATTAGGTACATGCCTTTGGATTTTTTTAGGGAAGGGACTGGAGGATTCACTACCTTTCTTCATGTCCTTCAGAGTCTTGCACTGAAGGCATATAGTCTCCCTGTCCTGAAGGAGCTCTGAGCCTGAAAGGTGGACCAGTGCTGAGACCTGGCTGGAGAATCATGAGTTTCCCACTGTGGCTGCTCTATCAGCCTTCTGCTCATGCATTCTCGATCAGTTTTTATTATAGTTAATTGACATCCTTGGTGGCCTTTTTCTATCTCACCTTTACCATCACCATGGTCATCTAGCCATTACCACAAATTTCTGCTGATCAGGTGCTCTTTTGTTCCCTACTTTCTCTTCTGGTGTTGTACAATAACTATATTACCTTGCCTCTGACACTTAAGTTCTATTGTCTGGTGTCTGTTTTACTGAAATCCTGTTGTCTCCATTGGCAACAGGGAATCTAGTTCCATAACAGATTCTACTCCTGTAGAGAATCTGAAAGGATAACAAAAATTGTTTCCATGGCGCCCACTCTCACCAATGCTTTCCTTATTGTTTAATGAAGGTAGGATCCTCTGTGCCTCTCCAGGGTTTATAGTCAGTTGATGGATTCTCTAGTTTTAGTTTATAAATATATTTTTGCATGCTCACCTTTTAGCTGCTTTGAATCTTAATTCCTTTTCTGACATGGTGGTTTCAGCAGCTCTACCTTATTAACCTTGGTCTATTATTTTATACCTTCAGAGAGCCGTCCCAGCACTATCTTAGCATCATGTCCAGATATCCATGTCTGAGTTTGATCCTGAATTCTCCTTCAATGTCAATAATCTCTTCCTTATCCAGCCTCATAACGTGACTCGTCTCCACATTCATCATTGTCAAGATGCAGTCCCAGGCATGCCATTTCAGTTTCTGAAGCCTGTTACTCTTTGATGAATAGCCCCATTCCTTTCATAGTAGAAAACTACTGTGAAGAAAGTGGACATAATCATAGTTGCTGGAATTTTTAAGATGATAATGGGAGTATTATGGAAACCTTCTCTCAATACATTTGAATAGTTAGAGTAGATAATTCTTTAAATTAGTTATATATTATGGGTATCAATTACTCCAAACATAACAGTTTAAAACAACAAACATCTCAGTTTCTGTGGGAAGGTGTCCAGGGTAGAGCTTAACTGGCTGTCATGGGGCTGCAGTCACAGCACCATCCAGCCTGGTCTCATCTCAAGGGTTGGCTCTGAGAGGGTCTGTTTCGTAGCAATAAACATACAGGCACACATATCCTTTTGAATAGGGATTTGTTTTCTTCAAGTAGATTCCTAGAAGTATTTCTATTTTTAGTTTTCTGAGAAACCTCCATGCTGATTTCCACAGTGGCTGCACCAGTTTACATTCCTACCAATAGTTAGGAGGTTCCCCTTTCTCTGCATCCTTGCCAACACTTGTTATTTCTAGTCTCTTGGGTAGAGGTCATTCAGACTGGTATGAGGTGATAGCTCATTGTAGTTTTGAGATGCATTTCCCTGATGATTAGCATTGTGGAGCAACTTCTCACGTGCCTGTTGGCCATCTGTGTATATTTTTTTGAAATCTGTTCAAGTCCTCCAGCCATTTTTTAATTGGATTGTTTGGTTTTTTGGTGTTGAGTTGTCTGAGTTCTTCATATATTTTGGGTATTCACCCCTTATCAAATAAATTACTTATATTCTCCCTAATGTAGGTTGCGTTTTTCTTCTGTTGATGGTTTCCTTTGCTGTACAGAGGCTTTTTACTTTGTTGTAGTCCTCCTTGTTCATTTTTTATTTACTTTCCCTTGCCCATGAGATATGTTCAGAAAAAAAATTATGCATGCTGATACTGAAGAGATTTTTGCATATGTTTTCTTCTAAGAGTTTTGTGGTTTCCTGTCTTATCTTTGGGTTTTAAATCCATTTTGAGTGTACTGTGATATGTGGAATTAGACAGTAACCCAGTTTCATTCTCTTGCATGTACCTGTTCAGTTTTCCCAACACTATTGAATAGACTGTTTTTTTCCCATTCTATACACATGGGTCCTTTATCATGTATTAATTGAATGTATATTTGTGGGTTTATATCTGTGCTTTCTATTGATCTATGAGTCTGTTCTTGTGCAAGTACTGTGCTGTTTGAGTAGCATTGTAGTGTACCTTGAAATCAGGAAATGTAATACCTCCACCTTTGTTCTTCTTTTTCAGGATTTCTTTGGCTATTCTGGGTCTTTTGTGGTTCCATATGAATTTTAGGATTATTTGCTCTGGTTCATTGAAAAATGCCATTGGTGTTTGATAGGAATTGCCTTGAATTTATAAATTGCTTTGGGAAGGATGGTCACTTTGACAATATTAATTCTTCCTATAAATGAGCATGGGACAGATTTCCATTTATTTGTGTTGTCTTTAGTTTCTCTCATGAGTGTCTTACAGTTTTCAGAGTACAGGTCTGTTATCTTCTTTGTTAGGTTTATTTCTAGGTATTTTATTCTTCTTGATGCAATTGTAAATGGAGTTGTTTTCCTGATTTCTCTTTCTGCTAGTTAATTGTTAATATATAGGAAAGAAACAGATGTCTGTGTATTAATTTTGTATCCTGAAACTTTGCTGAATCCAGTTATTAGTTCTAATGGTTTTTTGATGGAGTCTGTAGGGTTTTTTATATATAGTATCAAGTCATCTGAAAATAGTGACAGTTTTACTTCTTCCTTACAAATTTGGATGCCTTTATCTATTTATCTTGTCCAATTGCCGTGGCTAGGACATCCAGTACTATGCTGGGTAAAATTCATGAGAGTAGACATACTTATCTTGCTCTTGAACTTAGAGGAAAAGCCTTGAGCTTTTTGCCATTGGGTATAATACTAGCTGTGGGTTTGTCATATATGGCCTTTATTATGTTGAGCTCTGCTTGCTCTATACTTATTTTGTTGAGAGTTTTTATCATGAATGGTTGTTGAATTTTGTCAAATACTGTTTCAGCGTCTACTGAGATGATCAGTGGTTTTTAATCCACTTTTTGTTAATTTCTCGTATTACATAGATTGATTTATGAATATTGTACCATCCTTGCAATCTCACTTGGTCATGGTTGATGATATTTTTGATGGACTTTATTTTGGTTTTCTAATACTTCATTGAGGATTTTTGCCTCTATGTTCATCAGGGATATTGGCCTATTTTTTTGGAGTGTCTTTGCCTGGTTTTGGTTAGAGTGATGATGGCCTCATAGAATGAGTTTGGAAGTAATTCCTCCTTCTCTACTTTCTGGAATACTTTAGGAAGGATGGGTATTAGCTCTTTAAATGTTTGGTAGAATTCATCTGTGAAGCCCTCTGGTTCTGGACTCTTGTTTGTTGGGAGTTTTTTGATTACCAGTTCAATTTCATTACTGGTCATTAGTCTGTCCAGATTTTCTGCTTCTTTCTGGGTCAGTCTTGGAAGGTTGGACTTTTCTAGCAAGCTGTTCATTTCTCTTAGGTTGTTCCATTTATTAGCATATTATTTTTCATGGAACTCTCTAATAGCTCTTTGTATTTCTGTGGTGTCAGTTGTAACTATTCTTCTTTCATTTCTGATTTTATTTGTGTCCTCTTTTTTTCTTTATAAATGTGGCTAGAGATTTGTTTACTTTGTTTCTCTTATCAAAGGACCAGCTGTCAGCTTCATTGATTTTTTTCTCTTGTTTTATTTTTCTCTATTTTATTTATATCAGCTCTGATCTTTATTATATCCCTCTTTCTACTGACTTTGGGTTTATATTTTTTGTTCTGAGTTTGCACTGTATTTTGGGTATTGTTCTTGCTTTTAAGGTAGACCTGTATTGCTCTTAGAACTGCTTTTGTGGTGTCCCACAATTTTTGGACTGTTCTATTTTTGTTTTAATTTATTTCCATGTATTGCCCCACATAAGGCAACCCATAAATGAGGCTACTTGTACTTTAGCGGACGTGGGGGAGGTCAAAACAGTAAGGAAGTATGGGCTATGAATGAAAGGAGAGGTGCAAATGGCCCCACAAAGGTCTCAAGGACCCAGATGTGGGTTGATTTGATAAAGGCTGAGGTAGTAAAAGAAAAACTTATGGGAATCCCAGTAGGATTTTGTTATAACTGTGGCATCAATTAAAGCCAGTGCAGTAATTCCAGATGCTGAGGTCCATTACATGTAAGCTGGAGGCAAAGCCCAATGCTTGACCTCTCTCTTGGCAGGACTTCCTGGAGGACAATATTTAAGCTCCACCTGGGCCCTCACCCCCACAGGAGGACAACTGTGCTTTGTGATGTGATTGAGGGTGAGGTCAAGGCCTCTACTTGGGTACATGGTTGGGATCAGAGCCCACATATAGAAATAGTAATGCATTGTTCCCCCATGAATGTACAATCTCTTGTAGTGCTGGTTGACACAGGGGCTGAGTGTTCTCTGATTTATGGGCACCCTGAGAATTTTCCTGGGACCCCTGCTTTGATAGATGACTATAATTGTATGGCAATAAGAGTGAAGGAAGTAAATCCTTTGGGATATGTCTTTTACCACTAAAGGAGTATACTGTGTACATTTCTCCCATGCCTGAATATATTTTGGGGGTATATCCTGCAGGACCCATTGTTACAGACCACAACAGGTGGGTTCAGATCAAAGGCATGTGTGGTAAAGACAGTTCTGAGGGAACATGCTAAGCATCTACCTGTACATCTGCCTTTACCTCAGTGGGTGACAAGTACTAAGGAGTATATATTGCCTGGGGGACACAAGGAAATTGGAGAATCTCTACAAGAATTGGAGAAGGTAGGCATCATAAAGCCCACTCATAGTACTTTTACTTCCCCAGTGTGGCCAGTGAAAGAGCCAGGTGGCTCCTGGTGTATGACCGTGGTTACAGGGAACTGAAAAAAGTCACACCCCTTTGCATGCTGCTGTCCCCTCTATAGCAGCCTTTATGGACACCCTCAGTCATGAACTAGGGATGTATAATTAAATTGTGGAACTTGCCAATGCTTTACTCTCTCTTGACATACCACAGGAAAGTCAGGAACAGTTTGCCTTCACACGGGAAGGCTGGCAGTGGACATTCAGTGTTCGTCCACAGGGATACCTCCCCAGTCCCACCATTTTCATGGTTTTTAGCCTAGGGCTTGGCCAGGTGGAAGAAACCACAAATGGTATGGCTGTTCTCTTGTAAATTTAGAAGGGGCAGTTCTTAGACTGCTGTACCGTCTAGAGGAAAAAGGATGGGCTGTGAACAGCACCAAGGTTCAGGGACCTGGTCTGTCATTAAAGTTCTTGAGGGTTGTGTCTGGTCAGGTAAAACTAAAGTTATCCCAGACACAGTAATAGTCAAGGTGCAAGTTTTCCTTATCCCTACCACTGTGGCATTATTACAAGAGTTTTTGGCTCTTTAGGGTTACTAGAGATTGTTCATCCCACATTTGGTACAAATTCTAAAGCCCTTATACCTGTTGGTACAAAAGGGCATGAGGTGGTACTGGGACAAAACATATGAAGCTGCTTTTACTGCTGCTTAGCGAGCATTCAAGGCCATATCTAATGGGCTCATCAAGGCCCTATGAGCTACATGTTAATGTATCCAAACATGATTATGGATGGGGCCTTTGGCAGCAGGTTAAACAGATCTGCCAACCTTTTGGATTCTGGTCACAACTATGGAAAAGAGCAGTGGTCTGGTACAACTTGATAGAGGAGCAAGTGACTGCCGGGTATCATGCCTTGCTGGCTGTGGAGCCCATCAGTGGAACAGCTCTGATCAAGCTAATAACAACCTATCCAATCATGGGGTGGTATGATACTGGATCCAAAGACCACAGAGTGTTATGCCACTGACGCCTACATTGACAAAATGGGGTGCATAATTTCAGCAGCATAGCACCCTTTCTACTAACCCCTTAAGTGCAGAACTCCATTGCTTTTTGGAGCCAGTGGCACTTACCAGTAGAAAGCAGGAAGAATTTTCTTGGAATATATTTTTTCTCTGGAGTTACAAGGGGACACAGAGCCAGACAGGCTTGGAGAAACAGAGGCAGGGGCACATTCACATGGGTCTGTATCTGTACTTCTTGTTTTATCCTTTGGTCTATTTTACCTACTACTGCCAATATGATTTTCTTCTTTATCAGGAGTATTTCTCTACACTTGGTCCTCTGCATTTCCATAAAAATTTGGACTTTTACTTTACTTTACACAGAATATTTTGCTAGGATTTTGATGGATTTTATGAAATCAATTGATTAATTGACCAAATCAATTTTCAATTTGGTCAGAAAATGTAACAATTTACACTTTTAGAATGTTGAGTCTCTTTGTCTATTAACATGGTATCCCTGTTCACTTTTTTTCTTATTCTTTAATTTCTTTCAATATTTTATAGTTTTCCTTTTGGTTGCATATGTGTTTGTGTGTTTAGAATTACTGCAAATGACTCATTAAGTTTCTTTATAAGTAGTCATTTTTTTAGATTCTATTGTAAAGGAAATCATTGCAAATACTTTATCTTCTAATTTCTTACCTCTAGTTCAAAGAAGCAAAATTGATTATTTTATAATTACTTGATATCCATGAGCTCTAAGTTGCATAATAAATTCTAAAATTTTTTCTTTGGTTATTTTGGTTTTTCAACATAAACGGAAATTCTCTTGTAACGAAACTAAGTTTTATGCATTCCTTTTAAATTCTTATATGTTTTAACCCTTTTGGTTGATTAATTGTTCTAGCTAGAGTCTCCAATATAATGTTGAGCAGAAGTGATGTATCAAATATTCTTGTCTTATTACTGATTTCAGAAATAAGTCATTAACATTTCAATATTGAGCACAATGTTTGCTAAGTTTTTTGGGTATATAGGCAGTTTATTAGATTAGAAAAGTTACCTATTTGTTTGTTATTGGTTTATTATAAATGATATGGAACTTTACTCAACATTTTAAAATCCATTGAGAGAATCATAGAATTTTATTCATAATTCTAATAATGTGATAAAATTATATTAATTGATTTTCAAATCTCAAACTATCCTTGAACCTCAGGTATTAATAAAAGTTTATCTTGGTTTACCATCCCTTTTGGGAATCACTGGATCTATTTTGCTAACATTTCGTTTGGGACATTTGTATGTTTGATTGCAAGAGAGATTATCCTGAAATATTCCTTTCCTGTAATGTGTGACAGGATTTTACTGAGATATAATTCATATACCATACATTTTACCCACTTAAAGTGTATAATTCAATGGGTTTTAGTATATTCACACATGTGTGCCACCATCACGATAGTCAATTTTGCAATAATTTCATCACTACAATGGAGGCCCCATTTTAGCTTTTATCCCCAACTCACCTCCCTTTCCCATACTTAAGCAATTACCGATGTACTTTCTATTTTTATAGATTTCCCTATTCTAAGACTTCATATGCATGGAATCATGTGATATTTGGTCTTTGTGATAGATAGGCTTCTATCACATAGTACCATGTTTTCAAAATTCATGCAAGACACAGTATGTGTTAGTTGTTCATTTTCATGGCCTATATCATTCAGAAGACTAGTAAATATAACCAAACATGAAAAGATTTTCATATTGACTATAGCAAAAGGCACAGGCATATGCTGTAATAGAATCTCTTTGAAATATAAATGCATATGAATATACCACATTTAATTTACTCATTCATCCATTGTAGACATTTGGCTGTTTTCTACATTTTGGTTTTTATGAATAATGCTGCTATGAACACTTGCATATGGGTTTTTGTGTGTGGATACATGTTTTCATTTCTCTTGGGTATATATTTGGGAATGGGATTGCTGGGAGTAGAGTCATACGATACGATATCTCTATGTTTAATCATTTAAGTAAATGCTAGACTGTTTTCCAAAATGGCGGCAACATTTTATATTCTCACCAGCACTGTGTGAGCATTCTAAGCTCCACACAACTTTTTCAGCATTTATTATTAACTGAATTTATGATTCTAGCCATCCTAGTGGTTGTGGGATTTCTGGTAATTTGGATATCTTACTTGGATAAGAGGATATAATTAACAGCTATAATGTACTTAAAAATTTTTTTTATTAAGGTATAATTGATATACACTCTTATGAAGGTTTCACATGAAAAAACAATGTGGTTACTACATTTACCCATATTATCAAGTATCCACCCATACCCCAAAGCTGTCACTGTCCATCAGTGTAGTAAGATGCCACAGGTTCACTGTTTGCCCTCTCTGTGCTACACTGTTCTCCCCGTGATCCCCCACACGATGTGTACTAAACATAAGACCCCTCGATCCTCATCTCCCTCCCTACCCACCCACCCTCCCCCACCCCTCCCCTTTGGTAACCACTAGTCACCTCTTGGAGTCTGTGAGTCTGCTGCTATTTTGTTCCTTCAGTTTTGCTTTGTTGTTATACTCCACAAATGAGGGAAATCATTTGGCATTTGTCTTTCTGCACCTGGCTTATTTCACCGAGCATAATGTTCTCTAGCTCCATCCATGTTGTTGCAAATGGTAGGATTTGTTTCTTTCTTATGGCTGAATAGTATTCCATTGTGTATATGTACTGCATTTTCTTTATCCATTCATCTATTGATGTACACTTAGGTTGCTTCCATATCTTGGAAATTGTAAATAGTGCTGCGATAAACATAAGGGTGCGTATGTCTTTGCGAGTCTGAGAAGTTGTATTCTTTGGGTAAATTCCAAGGAGTGGGATTCCCAGGTCAAATGGTATTTCTATTTTTAGTTTTTGAGGAACCTTCATATTGCTTTCCACAATGGGTGAACTAGCTTACATTTCCACCAGCAGTGTAGGAGGGTTCCCCTTTCTCCACATCCTCTCCAGCATTTGTTGTTTTCTTAGTCTTTTCAATGCTGGCCATCCTAACTGGTGTGAGGCGATAGCTCATTGTGGCTTTTTATTTGCATTTCCCTCATAGTTAACAATGTGGAGCATCTTTTCATATGCCTGTTAGCCATCTGAATTTCCTCTTTTGAGAATTGTCTGTTCATATCCTCTGCCCATTTTTTAATCAGGTTATTTGCTTATTGGCTGTTGAGGTGTTTGAGTTTTTATATATTTTGGATGTTAACCTCTCATCAGATATGTCATTTACAAACATATTCTCCCATACTTTAGGATGCCTTTTTGTTCTGTTGATGGTGTCTTTTGTTGTACAGAAACATTTTAGTTTGATGTAGTCCCATTTGTTCATTTTTGCATTTGTTTCCCTTGCGTTCAGGAAAAAGTTGCTCATGTTTATATTCAGGAGATTTTTGCCTATGTTTTCTTCTAAGAGTTTTATGGTTTCATGACTTACATTCAGGTCTTTCATCCATTTCGAGTTTACTTTTGTATATGGGTTTAAGCAATAATCCAGTTTCATTCTCTTGCACATAGCTGTCCAGTTTTGCCAACAGCTGTTGTTGAAGAGGCTGTCATTTCCCCATTGTATGTCCATAGCTCCTTTATCATATATTAATTGACCATATATGCTTGGGTTTATATCTATGCTCTCTTTCCTGTTCCATTGGTCTATGGGTCTGTTCTTGTGCCAGTACAAAATTTTCTTGATTACTCTGGCTTTGTCATAGAGGTTGATGTTGGGAGCATAATCTCCCCAGTTTCATTGTTCCTTCTCAGGATTGCTTTGGCTATTTGGGGTGTTTTGTGGTTCCATATGAATTTTAGAAGGATTTTCTCTAGGTCATTGAAGAATGCTATTTGTATTTTGATAGGAATTGCTTTCAATCTATAGATTGCCTTAGTCAAAATGGCCATTTTTACAATATTAATTCTTCCTATTCCTGAGAACGTGATGTATTTCTATTTATTGGTATTTTCTTTAATTTCTTTCATGAGTGTCTTATAGTTTTCAGAGTATAAGTCTTTCACTTCCTTGGTTAGGTTTGTTCCTAGGTATTTTAATCTTTTTGTTGCAATTGTGAATGGAATTGTTTTCCTGATTTGTCTTTCTGCTAGTTCCTCTCTAGTTTATAGAAATGCAACAGATTTCTGTGTATTAATTTTGTATCCTACAACTTTGCTGAATTCAAATATTAGATCTAGTAGTTTTGGAGTTGATTCTTTAGGGTTTTTTATGTACAGTATCATGTCATCTGCACTCCTTGTCAATTAATATATGCGGATCTTTATTTCTGGCCTGTCTATTCTACTCCATTGTTCTGTATGAATGTTTTGATGCCAGGGCCATCTGTAGCTTTCTTGTTTAGTTTGAAATCAGAAAGTGTGATGTGCCCAGATTATTATTTTTTCTGATTATTACTCTGCTTTTTTCATAGAAAGCTATTAATATCAATATTGAAATATTTAACTTTTTATTATTATTAAATGAAAATTTTTATTTAACATTATTCAATATTTAGTAATTAAATATTTTATTAGTGGTAATAAAATTAACAAATATTTAACAGAAATAATTTCAAAAATAAATAGCATGACTCATTAAAAAGTGTTGAGTATGAAAGATACGAAAAATATATAAGGCCTATTTAAAAAATAGAAATTTTTCTGTAAAGTAATGAGATTCTATGTGAACTAAATAGAATACACACATTTAAAGACCATCTTACAAGTGGTGAAATAGTCACAATACACATAACAGGATATATGTACATAGATAACAAGATATATATATACATAAGCAATAGTAATTTATGCTTAGTTTTAGGAAATACTGTCAGTAGAACAAGATATTTGTACAAAAATGTCTGTATCACAGTGAAGGTTGAGTTAAAAAGATTTATATACTTATAATAAAAATTGTAGAATCACTTAGTAAGCTCAAGATACTCATTTTTTATAAGTGAAAGGTTTTTTAAGCAATCACAAAGTGTCAACTGTTAAAATTGATTTCAAATTTTGATGGAATGCACCAAAATGAAATCCTGCATCTTCTCCAAATGATAGATATTTCTAACTATTGAGTAAAATGGTTTGTTTTTAATTGTCAGAATAATTGGAAAGCCGTCACATAAAGGATGCTTCATATTTGTGAATATGCCAGTTCATAAGCATATATTTACATTGGATTGTATGGAAGTGTATAATAGACTAAGGGTGGTTATTACCTTAACCTTATTTTTCCATTTTCTTATGTTAATTTTTTGATAATAAATAGGCATTACTTATGGTAAAAATATGTTACCAAAGAAGAAAAGGTGTAAATGTATTCTTGTACAGTAATTAGCCACTATAGGTGTTATTGAAGAAAAGGAGTAAAAAGTAGGCTTGATCTTTGTCATTTGATTTATATTTTGTGTAATGTCCTTTGTTGGATAGCATCGTGGAATCTTCAATTCTCTGAGGACATTGTCCCCACTGCAGCTTGTTTCACAGTCCTTGCCAAAATATTACACAAAAGATTCATAAATAACTTTGGATCCTAATTCATCTGGGACTTGAGTCCACATACAAGCCCATGCAAACCTTTCCTCATCCTTCTATCCCTCAGGATGTTCAGGGATAAATAAGCAACTGAAACCACAATGTCTGTAGTCTTTGAGAGACATAGAAAATTATTTTCTTTAAGAAACAGTTTTATATGTTTTACCAATATTAGAGATATATGAATAGTTAATTGAATTGTGCTAAAAAGAAAGAGGAGTTTATAATTTTGAGTTGATTGAAGGCTTTGATAGGGCTGGATTTGTATATCAATATATGTAAGGTCACCTAAAATAGGTGAAACAAGGGACTTCTGGGAGCAACCTTGAATTGCAAATCATCTGCTGACATAATTTAGATCCTTGCACTCTCTAAAATGTTTAGTTTTCTATAAGACAAGAGAAGTAAAAATACATTAGTCAAACAATTGTGTTAATTTATTTTCAAGATATTTAGGAGCAGGGAGGGACATGGCCTAAAGTTTCAAGACTTGTGTAGGGCAGAGTTGTGTTATGACAGAAGAAAGGAGAGGTAGGTGGCCTGTATATGTTTCCTTTTCCATATCTTCTGTTGACTCAACTATTTAATTATTTTAATTACTGAACCTATTATAACTATTCACTTAACTTATTGTTAGTTGTGTGATGTTCACATTCATGGGAGTGCCCTGCTCATCCTAAAACATCAAACCAGTGTCATCCTTTCATTCCTTTACTGAAACCTGAATACTCTTGGAGATTTACTATGGGTAATAGGCAACTGGTTGATACAGAGTATCTCCCACTTCTGAAGGAAAGGTCTATTTTTAAAGTAATTAAGTGAAACATTCTCATAGCCAGTTAATTAGAATTTCTATAACAAATGACTTGGTTATTCTTTAATTTATTTATGGCTTTAAGCAAATATTGGGTATTGAAATCATTTTGGAAGGAATTAGTGTAGTTATTTGGTGTTAATAAGGATCAACCACAGAGCAGTTGATGGTCCTAATGCAGGATTTAAGAGTTTTAATCTGTGGTGTTAATATATTTCTGGCAGGTGTAGTGAGGAGGTATGAATGGAATCCATAAAGGAAAGCTATTTCTATGAAAAAAACCAGTGATGTCCAGTAAAACAATTTGCCTTTGCAGGTATTACATATATGCTGAGTATGTAGTCAGGCTATGATGTGACTCAGGAGCCACTCAGCGCATTTCCTCCACCACACATAAAAGCCAACAAGAATCACCTAAAGTAGAGTAAGGGGTATGGCAAAAGTAACAGTTGTCAGAGTAGTTTTTTTGTTTTGTTTTGTTTTGTTTTTTATTTTGGTATCATTAATATACAATCACATGAGCAACATTGTGGTTACTAGATTCCCACCATTGTCAAGTCCCCACCACACACCCCATTACAGTCACTGTCTATCAGTGTAGTATGATGCTTCTTCTCTGTGCTATACTGCCTTCCCCATCACACGCCTATATTATGTGTGCTAATCTTAATGCTCCTTATTCTCCTTCTCCCTCCCTTCCCACCCACCACCCCCAGTCTCTTTCCCTTTGGCAACAGTCAGAGTAGTTTTAAAATTGAATCCACATTATAATCAAATGACTTATCTAGATGTGAGGTTATATATTACCTTGAAGTAACTCTGTATCTCAGTCCACACTGCTTTGTGCTTATTACATTATACAAGATGAAAATCCTGTTTCCAACAAATTTTTACACCCTCTAATTAACATAGAGTGTGACAAAAACACATAGAAAAATTTTAAAGTGTCCTGGGAGATTTGGAAGTACTTCTCTAAAGAGTGCAAGTAGAAAACAGACGAATGAATCACAAAGAGTCAGGTATATGTCAGAATCAGCAAATGGATGAAGTAAGGGGGAGAGAGAAAATAAAACAATTAGATAATATTTTTTTTCCAGACAGCAGGTAGTTCATGTAACATGACTTGTGCAGGGGAACAGAGACTTCAACGGCATTAGTACATGGATCTAGATACATCTTGTGTCAAAAAGATGCCTCATGTGTTTTTAGTTTATTCAGGGAAAAAAAGGACTAAAAACAGATAGTTAAACTGGGTAAAATTATGGTTATTGATAAGGGAAATATTCTTAAGGGAACAAATGTGTAATGAACTAATCTATTCCAAAGTGCAAATTAAAAGAATAGTGCACATTTAAAAAATTATCAGGGAAAATTTTGTTTTCCTTACACTATAGTATTCAAAAGACCCATAAAAACTTTAATTTTTCCCAACACGTCATCACCATTTAGTAGGCTATAAAATCAATTTGATGGTATTTGTATTTATTTTTAATGAGATATGTTAGAACATAAAACATCAGAGATCAGGGCACCAAAGGATCAGTATTTTATTGTCATTTTTGTTCCCAGTATATGTGTCTAAGTATTTGTGGGTGTGTGAACTTGTACACTGGGATGCAGTATGAAATGTCTAAATTACCATATGTTGTAGTAAAAACATTTGAAAACCAGGGTTCTGATCCATATAATGATATGCTATCAACACAGCTGAGTATGAATTATTTTTAAAATTCATTATTAAATAAAACAAAACACATGCAAAATACGTGTGACTTTCCTGAACAAAACCATAATAAGACTATTTTACCACCATATTCTCAGAACTTACATCCTTCGCTTTTACATGCAGTTTGGGCAAAATTCAGCCCCCCTGGAATGAGAAACCACACATCTGTAACCAGTTTCATCCTCCTGGGATTGACAGATGACCCTCAGCTACAGATTCTGATTTTTATATTTCTACTTATGACCTACATGTTGAGTTTCACTGGAAACCTGAGCATCATCATCCTCACATTAGTGGATTCTCACCTTAAAACTGCAATGTACATTTTTCTCCAAAATTTTTCCTTCCTTGAAATCTCGTTCATGTCTGCCTGCATTCCTAGATTCTTGTACAGTATATCAACAGGTGACAGGACTATTACATATAATGCTTGCATATGCCAACTTTTTTTTACATATGATTTTGGAATAACAGAATTTTTTCTCCTGCCTACCATGTCCTTTGATCGATATGTAGCCATCTGCAAACCCCTGCATTACATGACTATTATGAACTACAGGGTCTGCAAAAGACTCATCTTCTGCTGTTGGATGACTACATTGTTCATCATGTCACCACCACTTACCTTGGGACTGGATCTGGAAAACTGTGACTCTAATGCCATTGACCACTTTGTCTGTGATGCTAACCCTATGCTGAAGATCTCATGCTCAGTTACATGGCCCATAGAGCAGACGATTATTATCAGTGCTGTGATGACTTTCCTCATGACTCTGCTGTGTGTGGTCCTGTCCTACATGTACATCATCAGAACAATTCTAAGACTTCCCTCTGCCCAGCAGAGGACAAAAGCCTTTTCCACCTGTTCTTTCCACATTATCGTGGTTTCCATCACCTATGGAAGCTGCATCTTTGTTTATATCAAACCTTCAGCAAAAGATGAAATGGCCATTAAAAAGGGAGTATCTATACTCACTACTTCCATTTCCCCCATGCTGTACCCATTCATTTACACTCTGAGGAACAAACAAGTGAAACGATCCTTTAATGACTTAGTCAAAAGATTTAAATTGCTCTCAAAGAATTAGGGGAATGTTGATGTCAGTATCCCTAAGCATATTTTCTTCAGTTTCTGTCTCCTTTTGCCTTTTCCTGATCTAGATTTGCCATCCATTCTGTACCAGCCCTGGTCAAGTCACCCCTTTGATCTCCTTATAAAAAAGTTTCTTTCAGATGATAATTGTAATGAAAAAAATTTAGAATAGATGTCTCAGGAAATCTAAGCATGACTTCACTCCTAACATTTACTTTCCAATTTTAAGAGGTTTGGGAAATTTATCTCAAAATATTAACACAATAGTGAACACCATTCCTTTAAATAGAACAGAAACAAAAACAAACCAAAAACCTTACTTAAATAAGAGACTTAATTTTGAAAAGAATCAATACTTGTTTAAGTGTTGTAAGAAAAATTTCATAAACTGAAGATATATTTTTAAATGAGGAACAAGTATAAGATTTAGGATTTGAAAGAAGCATTTACTAATGGAAAATCTTTGAAATCACACAATTTACATATTTTATTGACTAGATCCTACCTAATACGAACGTTATTTAAAATTTGACAAAGGGTCATGAATTAAGTAACAATGCATTTGTAATTTCTGTTAAAGATAAATCCTTCACTGAAATTTCATAAAATGTATTTATTTTGGTATCCCAATTAAGTTGTTTAATCTTGTATGTAGAGTAGAGTATTTTAGCAAAAGGATGGCAGCAAGTCCAAGAAAAATAATATAGGGCTAGAAGAGTGAAATATTAATGAGCCTTAAGCCAATTATATTAGGAAGGATCAAATGAGAAACAGTATAAAATGTGAAAACAAATATCAATGTGATGATATGCTGTTTTTAAACGAAAAATATGTCAATTCAAGAAACCAAATTACACACCTAATTATAATCACTCAAAGAAACACCCGCATTTCATTATTCAGTACATTTTGTTCCAACTTCCTCTTCCATAATGCAACATAGTAAAATTTCCTTTGATCCTTTTTCTGTATTTGAAGCCACTTCTCATTTCATGCACAGTGTAGGCATGAATTTACCCCTCATTTTTCAACTTCCTAAACTCCAGTTTAGATGACATTCCCATAAGGAATTTATTGCTGACCTTTTCTTATGATTCCACCAACAGTACCCCAGGCCTGGGTTAGTCCGACCCATTCCCTCTACTGTCATGACTTACCCGCTGCTTTCATTCCTTACCAAACTGCAATTGCATGTTTACTTCTCCTTCTACTCTCAACGGCAAATACATTTGACAAGGTCTCCTCATAGGCCAAATTCTAGAAAGCTTTATACCAGACACAGACAAATATTAGTTACTTAATAGACAATTTTCCAGTATGATGATTTGAAACTTCTGACAATGAAAAGTGAGAACTAATATGGGAGTAGAAAAGACACAGAAGTAACATACGACATGAATGTGTGCATAACAGAGTGGGTAAAATTACAACATTTCCAGAATCTCTCACCCAGCTTTAGTGCATCTCCATATCAACAGGTGTTTCCAAGGGGTGGAGAGAAGTAGGCCATCTGAACCAGAAAGGCTGGGGGGAGTATTTGGTCGCTTCTGATGCAACAGGAGAGAGAGAGAGACAGACGCGGGATGAATGCTTGTAAGCAATAAATGGGTTTTAAACTTTATTTCTCCCTTTGATTGATTACAGTTTCAAAGGTATTTTGCCCTGGGATTTCCTCTCTGGAGTTACAACTGGCTGTAGTTGGCAGGACCTCTGAACCTGAAATCTGTCTCCACGGGTGTGACCCTTTGCTGGGTTGACCCTAGAGATAGTGAGGAGATGCCTAGAACCTTCAATGTAGATAGTGGGAAGGCACCAGTGGCTGCAGTAGTAGAAGGTGCAGCTTCACCTGGAAGCCCCTACCTGTGTCGCTTCCAATTGGGGAGCTCTTAGTGGGGAATTGATCTTGGATAAAGTACCTCCAAGAGGATTTGGGCCTTCCCCAGAATTGGGGAAGGTTGGAGACATCAGATGCTGCAAAATTAGCCCACTGTGAGATAGAAGGGTGCTTAGAGGCCTGAGTGCCTTTGTAGCAGCTGACATAGTAGGATCTTTGTCAAGATATTAGAAAGGGTTATTGACTAGAGAGACAAACTTTAGCATCGCTTGGAGGAGATGGGTGGTAAACTATGGGATGCCCTTAAAGAAGAGAGACCATTATTGAGACGATGGATCACACTCCTGTGACGAGGAAGCATAAGCCACATTGCAGAAAGTCATTGGGGAGTGGAATGAAGGAGCAGTGCCTTCAGCCCCGGAGATGTTGGAGGAGCTGGAGCTGGGGGAGGGAAGAGGTGGTGCAGACGATGAGGAGGCGGGGCCAGGAGCTGATCTGCTGCCATGGCCACCGCCTGAGGCACCAGTCTCTACTGTGTTAAAAGCCCACGTAGCTGTATTTAAAAAAATAAAAGTGAAACAACAGCGGGCTCCTCAGTGGGAGGAGTCTCCCCCTCCCCAGGTTGTGGAGCATGCAATGCTTCGCCCCTAAACCCAGGATGAGCTGGGGGACTTGAGCGTCCAGTACAGGCAGAAGCCATTGGAACCTCTTCCTGCATGGCTTTAAAGTCTCTGGTATATGGGGGTGGAAAATATTGTCATGTCTGGTCCTGAAATGAGTAGACTGGCTTCCCTGATGACTCACCCTTCCCTCTGGCAGCGGTTGCAAAGTGCCCATCATACCTCAGGGAATCAAGACACCTCTGGATTGGCTGACAGCTGCCATCAGGGCAGTTTGGCCTAATCAGGGTGATTTATCATATTTACCCACTAGCTGGAAAACATATGTAGAGCTCCAACAGGTAAGGCGGAAATTGGACATGAAAAATATTGTCTGTAGTATGGACATCAAGACTCCAGTGAGGAGTTGTTCAAAGTAGGAATGAGAAATCTGGTGCTCCATACAGCTTCCACATCTTTCTTTGGGTCCCTAGTGACTACCCTTGCCCCCCACATAGGGCAACCCAAAGTGAGGCTACTTGAACTTTAGCAGATCTGGGGGAGATTGAAACAATAAGATCAGAGAAGTAGGTATAGGCTATGACTGAAAGGAGAGATGCAAAAGACCCAGCGAGGACCCAGATGAGCGTTGATTTGATAATGGCTGTGGTAGTGAAAGAAAACTTTGATGGACAGCTCATAGGAACTTGTTAGGACTGTGGCACCAATTAAAGCCTGAGCAGTGCAACTGGCTGCTGAGGTCTAGGACACAGAAGCTGGAGTCACAGCCTCACATCAGGCCTGAGTCCCTGCAAAACTTCCTGAGGGAAAGTACTCAGAATTTGCTTGGGCCCTCACCCCACAGGACGGCGACTGATCATCATGCTTCGAGACAGGGAGGCAAAGATTTCTATCTTGGGGGACATGGTGGGGAACAGAGGCCACATGTAGAATTAGCAATTCCTTGGTACCCTGAATTGTCAATGAATTGTACAAAAAGTGTACAATGTGTCTTGATGCTAGTGGACACAGGAACTGAGTGTTCTCTAATTCATAGCAAACCAGAGCATTTTCCTAGAACTTCTGCTGTGATAGATGGCTATGGAGGTAAGCCAATTAGAGTGAAGAAAGTCCAAATCCCACTGGAGCTGGGGCATGTAACCCCAAAGGAGTGTGTACTGTGTACATTTCTTCCATCCTTGATTATACTTTGCAGGGAGATATCCTACAGGGCCTGTGGCAACACACCACTACAGGTGAGTGCAGACTGAGGATGCATGTGGTGAAGGCCGTTCTGAGGGAACATGCTAAGCATCCATCTGTAGTTCTGACTGTACATTTGCAGATGACAAATACTAAGCAGTCTAAATTGCTTGGGCTGCATAAGGAAATTGGTGTGGCTCTACAAGTGTTGGAAAATCATAAAGCCCTCTCATAGTCCTTTTAATTCAACTGTTTGACCAGTAAAAAGTCCAGATTGTTCCTGGCATATGGTCACGGACAATAGGGAATTGACCATTATGGATATACTCAATCATGAACTGGGAACGTATAATTATATTGTAGACCTGGCTAGTGCTTTCTTCTTTATTGACATAGCACAGAAAATTCAGGAACAGTTTGTATTCATGTGGGAACGCTGACAGTGCACAATCCCTGTCCATGCACAGGGATTCCTCCACAGACCCACCATATATCATGGACTTGTGGCTGCACGGAAGAAACCACAAACAATGTCGTTGTATCAGTACATTATCATGCTCACATGTGATTCTCCTGCAGATTTAGAAGGGGCAGTTTCTAGACTGCTGCAACATCTACAAGAGAAAGGATGGGCTGTGAAAAGCATCAAAGTTCAGGGACCTGGGTTGTTTGTAAATTCTTAGGGGTTGTCTGGCTTGTAAAACTAAAGTTATCCCAGAAGCAGGCATAGACATGATTCAGGCTTTCCCTACCCCTACCACTGTGGCAGTATTACAAGAGTTTGGGGTCTCTTGGGCTACTGGAGATTATTTATCTTGCACTAGGCACAAATTCTGAACCCCTTATACTGGTTGGTACAATACGGCATCAGGTGGGTCTGGGATGAAACATGTGCAGCTGATTTTATTGCTGCTGACTGAACAGCCAAGCAGCCAAGGCCACACAGGCCTTGAGTGTAACAGACTCATGAACATCATGTGAGTTAGATGCTCATGTAACCAAAGATGTTTATGGATTGGGTCTTTAGCAGCGACTTGAACATGCCAACCTATTGGATTCTGGTCACAACTATGGAATGGAGGAGATTTCTGGTACAACTTTATAGAGAATCAACTGGCTGCTGTGTATCATGCCTTGCTGGCTATGGAACCAATCACAGGAACAGCTCCAGCTAAGGTAATAACCACCTATGCCATTGCAGGGTGGGTGCAAAGTGGACCCAAAGGCCATTGAGTGGTGGGTACATTTGTTTGCTCTGGCCAAATGGGGTGCATGCTTACAGCAGCATAGTGCTCTGTCTTCCAGCCCTGTAAGTGGAAAACTCCAGTGAGTAATGGGGCCAGTGACATACAGTTGTGGAAAGCAGTAAGAACTTGCCTTTGAGCCATGGTAGCCAAGAGTTCTTATCAAGAGAGAAAAGCCCCTATACCTGAAGATGCTGGTTATACAGATAACTCAACTTGTGGGCAGCCCTCGAAGTGGAGTGCTGTGTCTTCCCTCCTAAGACTGAGACAATATGGATGGAGGATGGAGAGGGCAAGAGCAGTCAATGGGCTGAGTTGTGGGCAGTATGGCTCGCGATCACCCAGGAGCCCTACACTATAGTTGTCTGCACTGACAGCTAGACCATCTATCAGGGCTTGACCCTGTGGCTACTAACATGGTACCATGCCATCTGGATGGTTGCTCACCGGCCCCATTGGGAGCAAGAGGTGTGGCAAGACCTATGGGCCTCTGCTCAGACTGGGACAGTTACTGTACAGCACATGATTGGCCATTTGCCTTTGGTATCCCCAGGGAATGATAAAGCAGACTTATCATTACAGGTCTGCAGGCTAGAAGGAAAGCCTACATCTGAGGTAGTACAATGGTTAACAGCAGAATCTGTTGCACACAGGGCAGAATACAATGTTAGCTGTAGTCTGTCTGTGGGGCATGCTGCTGACCTTTTAGGAAGTCAACAGAGCCCAGAAGGAATGCCTTGTGTGTTCTAAGAGGAACTTACACTGAGTCCTGCAGCAACATGGGACAGCAGTAGAGGGGCTGATACCACTTTTTTGGTGACAATAGATTACACTGGGCCTCTGCCAATATCAGAAAGTTATTGGTATACCATGACTTGTGTTGACACAGCTAATGGACTCTTCTTTTCTTTTCCTGCACATCTTGCAGATATGAAATGACCAAAAGTTACCTAGAATGTCTCTTTGCAGCCTGTGGCCGACTGTAGGTGATTGAGAGTGATCAAGGCATGCACTCTACTGGACGTGCAGTACAAGAATGGGTTCAGCAATTAGGAATAAAATAGAAGTTTCATGTACCACATAACCCTATTGGGAAAGGCATGATAGAGAGGTACAATGGTTTGTAGAAATCTGGTTTGAAGTCAGACACCAATAGTCTTTCAGCAGGTCTTGACATCTTGCTTATGGACAGATGGTGCTACAGCATTTTGGTGAGAAACCCTGAAAGAGAGCCTTGAGTAATGTGGACATACTAACACACATTGTTGTCTGTCCTATACAGTTGTATTTGAATGCCAAAAAGGAGTTATTGCAGCCAGGATATGGCCAGCAGTGCAAAATCCTCCTGCCAGGCCAATCTGATTTTTACCCTGGAGACTGTCGAGTGGACGTGATCCTGGAGATTTTGACACATGGACCAGTGATGGCTGGTCCTTCTGCTACCTTTTGAAAAAGGTCTGGAAGCTGGACTTCTCTGTGTTCCTGGAGTAACAGCAGGGTGGTCCCCAATGATCACAGTAGTGTTCTCAAAATTATTGGGAGGTAAGAGCATCTTATGGGGAAGTTTTCTTTTTATGTAAATGGCCAGTACATGTACATCCTGCAGCAGTATATACTGACCCACCTGTAACTCCCAGACCAGAATGAGATCCTATTCCTGCCACTGTGCCATCACAGAACCACTCTCTTGCATGCATAATACCTGATGGATAAGATTTGCATATTCTGGTGTTATTGAAACATGTATTTTATTGCCCTTAATGTTATTTTCTTCTATAATCTCTGTGGCTTTGACCTCTCCCCATTTCTCCAGATGCCACCTTATGACAGCTGTGAACTCCCTAGCTACTGGCTTCCTGTGGAATGGGCAAGCTAAGGACTTAATGTGCATAGGACTTTGAACCTTGGTAAATTCTCTGGCTTGAGGATTATCATGATTTTTTTGCTGTTGTTGTTTGTTATTAGTCTGGTTACAGTACTCCTGTTTTCTTGAACAGGACCCATTGCAGAAGATAGGGTATGAGTAGGTTGTGAGGTGAAGTTAAAGGTGGGATGTGGATAAAAGTGAAATACTTCCAGAATCTCCCTCCAGGCCTTAGTGTGCCTCCATGTCAATAGGTAATTACAAGGAGCTTTTGGCGGCTTGGTACTATCTGGACTGGAAAGATGTTGTTGGGTCCTTTTACAGTGGGGTTGGGATAGATATTAGAGAGCAGGGATAGACGAATGCTTGAAAGCAATAAATTGATTTCTTCCACTTTA
Source organism: Manis pentadactyla (assembly GCF_030020395.1). Taxonomy (NCBI): domain Eukaryota; kingdom Metazoa; phylum Chordata; class Mammalia; order Pholidota; family Manidae; genus Manis; species Manis pentadactyla. The sequence goes on from NC_080028.1 coordinate 41,831,789, forward strand.
TTTCTCCTTTTGATTGATTTTGGCTTCAAAGGTTATTTGCCCTGGGCTGGGAACATTTTTTTCCCCCCAGAGTTACCTGGGGACACAGAGATAGACAGGCTTGGAGAAACAGTCAGGGGCATATTCACATGGGTCTGTTTCCATGCTTCCTGTCTTATCCTTTGGTCTATTTTTCATACTACTGCCAATAAAATTTTGATCTATTTCAGGAGTGTTTTTCTAGACTTAGTCTTCTGCATTGCCAAACAAATTTTAGAATAAGACATTTACTTAAAAGAAAAATAGTGTGCAAGTGTTTTGATAGACTTTGTGAAATGGATTGATTGATTGACCAAATCAATGCAACAATTGGTCAGTGTACTATTTACATTTGTAGAGTATAGAGCCTTCCAATCTATTAATATGGTATCCCTGTTCATTCATTTAGTTATTCTTTAACTTCTTTCAATATCTTACAGTTTTACTTTTGAGTGCATATTTGTCTGTAGACTTAGAATTATTGCAAATGACAAATTAATTTTATTTATATGTATTCATTTGTTTTGAATGATATTATAAAGGAAATGATTAAAAATACTTATCCTCTAATTTCTCACCTTCAGTACATAAGAGCAAAATTGATTATTGTGTATTGACTTGTCCATGAACTTTAAGTTGCGTAATAAATTCTAAAACTTTTTCTTAGATTATTTTGGATTTTCAACATAGACATAAATTCTTTTCTAAATTAACAACTTTATGCATTAAAAAATTCTTATATCTATTATCCTTTTCTGTTAATTGTTCTATCTAAAGCCTCCAATATAATGTTGAGCAAAAATGATGTATCAAATATCATTTTCTTATTAGAGACTCAGAAGTATGCTATCGACATTCAACACTGAGCATGATGTGTGCTAAGTATGTGTGGGTATATAAGCAGTTTGTCAGATTAGAGAATGTCCCTTTTTTTTTGATGGGTTATCATAAATAGATTTGGAATTTTATACATTTTAAAATCAACTGAGAGATTCATAGGATTTTATTCATATTCTATTAGTGTGATAAAACTCTATTAATTATTTTCAAATATCAAACCAGCCTATGATCTCAGGAAGTAATAGAAGTATATGTTGGTTTACCATCCTTTCTGTATTACACTAGACCTATTTTGTTAACATTTGTTTTGGACATTTGTATGTTTAATCAGAAGAGAGATTATTCTGAAATATTCCTTTCCCGTATTGTGTGAAAGGGTATTATTGAAAAACAGCATCATTGAGATATAATTCATATGCCATACATTTTACCCAGTTAAAGTGTATGATTTAATGGTTATTATTATATTCATACATATGTACCACCATCACCATAGTCCATTTTAGGATATTTCCATCACTTCCAAAGAGGCCCCCATTTTAGTTTTTATGTCCAACACATATTCCCTTCCCATCGTTAAGCAATCACTAATCTGATATCTGTCTTTTATATTTCCCTATTCTGAGGTTTCATATGAATGAAATCATATGATATTTGGTCTTTGTGACAGGCTTCTATCACTCAGCACAATGTTTCCAAAATTCATCCAAGTCATAGCTTGTATTAGTTCTTCATTTTCATGGCCTATACCATTCATCAGAGTATTAAATATAACCAGTCATGCAGAGATTGCCGTATTGACTATAGTACAGGCACAGGCATATGCTGGAATAGGACCCCTTTGAAATATAAATGTATATGAATATAGCAATTTAATTTATTCATTCATCCACTGATGGTCATTTGGTTCTTTTCTACATTTTTGTTTTTGTGGATAATGCTTCCATAAGCACTTGTATATGGGTTTTTGTGTGGATATATGTTTTGATTTCTCTTGGGTATATGTTTAGGAATGGAATTGTGGTGAATAGAGTCATATTATACTCTACATTTAATCTTTTGTGTAAATGCAAGTCTTTTCCAGCATGGCTGCACCATTTTACATTCCCACCAGCACTGTATGAGCATTCGTATTTCTCCACAATTTGTCAGTACCTGTTATTAACTGACTTTTTTATTCTATACATCCTATTGGCTGTGAGGTGGTGTTTCGATCCATTGATTTATATTTCCATGATGACTAATAATATTCAACAACTTTTTTTGTGTTTACTGGTCATTTGGATATCTTTCTTGGATGAAAGATAACATTATTAGCTATAATGTATATTGAACCACATATAAATATATGTATAAATATATATATCAGTTATACAGATCAATGTATGCTTTAGTGAATTTTCACAAAGTGAATGCATCCCTGTAACCATAGTCAGAATAAAGATAATTTTTATCAAAGAATCCCCTTCCATGCCAAAGAATACTTATCTGTTCAGAGCTGACAAGAGTCTTCACCTTAACAGTTGCAATAATTATTTTTAACTTTTCTTGAGTTTGTATAAGTTAAATCACAAAGTTTCTGGTTTTTTTGCATCCAAAATTATATTTGTGAGCTTATACATGTTGTTTTATTAAGTCATTGACCATTTTCATTGCTTAAATATATAACAGTTCATTCTTTTACTACTCAAGATGTGTAGGGTGATTCCAGTTTGGTGGTATTCATAAGGAATGCTGCTATGCTCATTTTTCATACTTCATTTGTTGGTGGTATTTATTAGCAATGCTGCTATGCACATTTTTATTCTTCATTTGAGAGACATATAAATATTCCTTTCGCTTCACTATTATATACTTAGGAGTGCTATTATTGTATCAAAGGTGTGTGTTTTGTGATAATAGGCGTCAGAAACAGATCTCCAACATCATGGTACTAATTAGTGCTCTCACACTGGTAGTACATGAAAATTCTAGCACCAAATCCACAGCAGCATGTGGTATTCTTTTTTTAATTTTAGATATTATCGTGATTTTGGAACAATGAAAAATAGGAAACAAGCAAAAAGATGATAAATGTAAATATAAATGTGAAGAGATTGTAATAGCAGATGAAGAACAGAGTCAAACTATGTGCTTTACTATGCATTCTTTTGAAATACAAATATACAGATATTTTAAAAGTGGAAGGTTGGAAAATAAACAAATACATAATTACACAGAATATTTCAAAACACTTTTTTCAAGTGTTGATAGACCATGTCCAGAGAAATGGAAAAGACCTAGAAGGCTGCAATAATACTAACAATTGCCTTGTCCAAAATGACCTTTAGGGATAACACCCCCAAAGTGAAGGTGAACACACATTCCTCTAAAGTGCTCATGGACAATTTATCAACATAATCAATATTCTGGAGCATAACAATATTTTAACAAATCTGGAGATTTGAAATGCAAGAATATTCATTCTCCAAAAAGGAATTCAATAAGACCTAGAAATAATTAATGTTTGTTATGCTTCCATATTATGTATATTTTTGGTTTATTTATTTTTAACTCTATAAAAAAGGTTTTAGTGGCTGACCTATTGTTTAGAATATTGGTTGTTCAGGGGCATTCTGTTTAATTTCCACATATTTTGGATTTTCCAGTTTTTTAAAGAACTTTATTTTGGTATCATTAATCTACAATTACATGAAGGATTATGTTTACTAGGCTCCCCCCTTCACCAAGTCCCCCCCACATACCCATTCACAGTCACTGTCCATCAAAAGAGTAAGATGCTGTAAAATCAATACTTGTCTTCTCTGTGTTGCACAGCCCTTCCCGTGCCCCCCCCCACAATATACATGTTAATCTTAATGCCCCCTTTCTTTTTTCCTGCTCTTATCCCTCCCTTCCCACCCGTCCTCCCCAGTCCCTTTCCCTTTGGTAACTACAGTCCATTCTTGGGTTCTGTGATTCTGCTGCTGTTTTGTTCCTTCAGTTTTCTTTTGTTTTTATACTCCACATATGAGTGAAATCATTTGGTACTTGTCTTTCTCTGCCTGGCTTATTTCACTGAGCATAATACCCTCTAGATCCATCCATGTTGTTGCAAATGGTAGGATCTGTTTTTTTCTTATAGCTGAGTAATATTCCATTGTGTATATGTACCACATTTTCTTTATCCATTCATCTACTGATGGACATTTAGGTTGCTTCCATATCTTGGCTATTGTAAATAGTGCAGCGATAAACATAGGGGTGCATCTGTCTTTTTCAAACTGGAGTGCTGCATTCTTAGGGTAAATTCCTAGAAGTGGAATTCCTGGGTCAAATGGTATTTCTATTTTGAGCATTTTGAGGAACCTCCATACTGCTTTCCACAACGGTTGAACTAATTTACGTTCCCACCGGCAGTGTAGGAGGTTTTGCGTTTCTCCCCAACCTCACCAACATTTGTTGTTGTTTGCCTTTTGGGTGGTAGCCATCCTTACTGGTGTGAGATGATATCTCATTGTGGTTTTAATTAGCATTTCTCTGATGACAAGCGATGTGGAGCATCTTTTCAAGTGTCTGTTGGCCATCTGAATTTCTTCTTTAGAGAACTGTCTATTCAGCTCCTCTCCATTTTTTAATTGGATTATTTGCTTTTTGTTTGTTGAGGTGTGTGAGCTCTTTATTTTGGATGTCAACCCTTTATCGGATCTGTCATTTATGAACATATTCTCCCATACTGTAGGATACCTTTTATTTCTACTGATGGTGTCCTTTGCTGTACAGAAGCTTTTCAGCTTGATATAGTCCCATTTGTTCATTTTTGCTTTTGTTTCTCTTGTCCGGGAGATATGTTCATGAGGTCACTCATGTTTATGTCTAAGAGATTTTTGCCTATGTTTTTTTCTAAGAGATTTATGGTTTCATGACTTACATTCAAGTTTTTGATCTTTTTCTAATTTAATTTTGTGTATGGGATTAGACAGTAATCTAGTTTCATTCTCTTACATGTAGCTGTCCAGTTTTGCCAGCATCATCTGTTGAAGAGACTGTCATTTTCCCTTTTTATATCCATGGCCCCTTTATCGAATATTACTTGACCATATATGTTTGGGTTAATGTTTGGAGTCTCTATTCTGTTCCATTGGTCTGTGGCTCTGTTCTTGTGCCAGTACCAAATTTTCTTGATTACTGTGGCTTTGTAGTAGAGCTTGAAGTTGGGGAGTGAGATCCCCCCCACTTTATTCTTCCTTCTCAGGATTGCTTTACCTGTTCGGGGTCTTTGGTGTTTCCATATGAATTTTTGAACTCTTTGTTCCAGTTCATTGAAGAAAGCTGTTGGTAATTTGATAGGGATTGCATCGAATCTGTATATTGCTTTGGGCAGGATGGCCATTTTGACGATATTAATTTTTCCTAGCCAAGAGCATGGGATGAGTTTCCATTTGTTAGTGACCTCTTTAATTTCTCTTAAGAGTGTCTTATAGTTTTCAGGGTATAGGTCTTTCACTTCCTTGGTTAGGTTTATTCCTAGGTATTTTATTGTTTTTGATGGTATTGTGAATGGAATTGTCTTCCTGATTTCTCTTTCTATTAGTTTATTGTTAGTGTATAGGAAAGCCACAGATTTCTGTGTGTTAATTTTGTATCTGGCAACTGTGATGAATTCCAACATTAGCTCTAGTAGTTTCGGAGTGGAGTCCTTAGGGTTTTTATGTACAAAATCATGTCATCTGCAAATTGTGACAGTTTAACTTCTTCTTTACCAATCTGGATTCCTTGTGTTTCTTTGTATTGTCTGATCACTGTGGCTAGGACCTCCACTACTGTGTTAAATAACAGTGGGGAGAGTTATCCCTGTCTAGTTCCCGATCTCAGAGGAAAAGCTTTCAGCTTCTTGCTGTTCAATATAATGTTGGCTGTGGGTTTTTCATAGATGGCCTTTATTATGTTGAGGCACATGCCCTCTATTCTCATTTTGCCGAGAGTTTTTATCATGAATGGATGTTGAACTTTGTCAAATGCTTTTTCAACATCTATGGAGATGATCATGTGGTTTTTGTCTTTCTTTTTGTTGATGTGGTGGATGATGTCAATGGATTTTCGAATGTTGTACCATCCTTGCATCCCTGGGATGAATACCACTTGGTCGTGGTGTAGGATCCTTTTGATATATTTTTGAATTCAGTTTGCTAATATTTTGTTGAGTATTTTTGCATCTGTGTTCATCAGGGATATTGGTCTGTAGTTTTCTTATTTGGTGGGGTCTTTGCCTGGTTTTGGTATTAGGGTGATGTTGGCTTCATAGAGTGAGTTTGGGAGCATTCCCTCCTCTTCTATTTTTTGGAAAACTTTAAGGAGAGTGGGTATTATGTCTTCTCTGTATGTCTTATAATATTCCGAGGTAATTCCATCTGGCCCGGGGGTTTTGATCTTTGGTAGCTTTTTGATTACCGCTTCAATTTCTTTGCTGGTAATTGGTCTGCTTAGATTTTCTGTTTCTTTCTGGGTCAGTCTTGGAAGGTTGTATTTCTCTAGGAAGTTGTCCATTTCTCCTAGGTTTCCCAGCTTGTTAGCATATAGGATTTCATAGTACTCTCTAATAATTCCTTGTATTTCTGAGGGGTCCATCCTGATTTTTCATTTCTAGTTTCTGATTCGGTTGCTGTTTGTTGACTCTCTTTTCCTCTTAATAAGTCTGGCTAGAGGCTTATCTATTTTGTTTATTTTCTCGAAGAACCAGCTCTTGGTTTCATTGATTTTTGCTATTGTTTTATTCTTCTCAATTTTATTTATTTCTTCTCTGATCTTTATTATGTCCCTCCTTCTGCTGACCTTAGGCCTCATTTGTTCTTTTTCCAATTTCGATAATTGTGACATTAGACCATTCATTTGGGATTGTTCTTTCTTCTTTAAATATGCCTGGATTGCTATATACTTTCCTCTTAAGATTGCTTTTGCTGTATCCCTCACTAGTTGGGGCTTTGTTTTGTTGTTGTCATTTTTTTTCCATATATTGCTGGATCTCCATTTTAATTTGGTCGTTGATTCATTGATTGTTTAGGAACATTTTGTTAAGCCCCCATGTGTCTGTGAGCCTTTTTGCTTTCTTTGTACAAATTATTTCTAGTTTTATGCCTTTGTGGTCTGAAACGTTGGTTGGTAGGATTTCAATCTTTTGGAATTTACTGAGGCTCTTTTTGTGGCCTAGTATGTGGTCTATTCTGGAGAATGTTCCATGTGCAATTGAGAAGAATGTGTATCCTGTTGCTTTTGAATGTAGAGTTCTATAGACGTCTATTAGGGCCATCTGTATAGTGTGTTGTTCAGTGCCTGTGTGTCCTTACTTATTTTCTGTCTGGTGGATCTTTCCTTTGGAGTGAGTGGTGTGTTGAAGTCTTCCAAAATGAATGCATTGCATTCTATTTCCTCCTTTAATTCTGTTAGTATTTGTTTCATATATGTTGTTGCTCCTGTATTGGGTGCATATTTATTTATAATGGTTATATTCTCTTGTTGGACTGAGCCCTTTATCATTATGTAATGTCCTTCTTTATCTTTTGTTACTTTCTTTCTTTTGAAGTCTATTTTGTCTGATACTAGTATTGCAATACCTGCTTTTTTCTCTCTGTTGTTTGCATGGAATATCTTTTTCCATCCCTTGACTTTAAGTCTGTGCTTGTCCTTGGGTTTGAGGTTAGTCTCTTGTAAGCAGCATATGGATGGGTCTTACTTTTTCATCCATTCTATTTCTCTGTGTCTTTTGATTGATTCATTCAGTCCATTTACATTTAGGGTGATTATTGAAAGGTATGTACTTATTGCTATTGCAGGCTTTGTGGTTACCAAAGGTTCAAGGTTAGCTTCTTTGTTACCTTACTGTCTAACTTAACTCGCTTATTGAGCTATTATAAACGCAGTCTGATGATTCTTTTTTTCTCTCTCTTCTTATTCCTCCTCCTCCATTCTTCATACGTTGGGTGTTTTGTTCTGTGCTCTTTTTAGGAGTGCTCCCTTCTAGAGCAGTTCCTGTAAGATGCCCTGTAGAGTTGATTTGTGGGAGGCAAATTCCCTCAACTTTTGCTTGTCTGGGAATTGTTTAATACCTCCTTCATATTTAAATGATAATTGTGCTGGATACAGTATTCTTGGTTCGAGGCCCTTCTGTTTCATTGCATTAATTGTATCATGCCATTCTCTTCTGGCCTGTAGTTTTTCTGTTGAGAAGTCTGATGATAGCCTGATGTGTTTTACTTTGTAGGTGACCTTTTTTCCTCTGGCTGCCTTTAATACTCAGTGCTTGTCTTTGATCTTTGCCATTTTAATTATTATGTGTCTTGATGTTGCCCTCCTTGGATCCCTTGTCATGGGAGTTCTGTGTACCTCTGTGGTCTGAGAGGCCATTTCCTATCCTAGTTTGGGAAAGTTTTCAGCAATTATTTCTTCAAAGACACTTTCTAACCCTATTTCTCTCTCTTCTTCTTCTGTTACCCCTATAATGTGGATATTGTTCAGTTACATTTGGTCACACAGTGCTCTTTATATTCTTTAACTCCTGGAGTCTTTTATCTCTCTCTCCGTCAGCTTCTCTGTGTTTCTGGTCTCTGTTTTATAGTCCATTAATGGTCTCTTGCATCTCATGCATTCTGCTTTGAAGTCCTTCCAGAGCTTGTTTTATTTCTGTATTCTCCTTCCTTAGTTCTTGCGTATTTCTCTGCAAGTCCATCAGCATGGTTATGACTTTTGTTTTGAATTCTTTTTCAGGAAGATTGGTTAAACCTATCTCCCCAGGTTGCTTCTCAGGGGAAGATGTAGAAGATGTTGAAGATGTCTGCGTTAGTCCTGTCTGGATCAAATTTTTTTGCCTTTTCATGTTGTTAGGTGCAGTGGTATGCTATTGACTCGTCTGTCTGCTGGGAGAGCCAAGACTCTTTCCACTTGCTCTTGGCCTTTCTTTACTGGGAGAACTGCGACCCCTAGTGGCTTGTGTTGGGCAATTGCGTGTACACTGGGTCTCTACCTTGCCCAGCTGGGATGGAGGAAGCTCCCTAGCTGTGGACGTGGCCAGCCTCAGGCCGCGAATCTGCTATGGCGAGGCCCTGGAGGGGTAATGGACAGGGGGCTGTTTGACTGTTTACCTCCATGAGGGGTCTCAGAGCTGTTGCCCAGTGGGTTAGTATGCCCAGAGTTCCCTGGAATTTTCAGCTGCTGGACTGTGACCCTGGATGCTTCCATCCAGCTTTGGGGTCCCTGTCCCTTTAAGACTTTCAAAAAGCACTCGCTTTTCTTGTTCCCTATGGCTATAGCTGCTGGACCCACTCACAGGTCTTACTGTCCTGCTTCCCTAGTTTCCAGCACCCCACGCATGCACTGTGTCTGCGCTCTGGTGTGGATGGTTAGGGCTGGGTGTTTAGCAGTCCTGGGCTCCCTCTCCCTCCCTGCTCTGACTCCTCTCCTCCTGCCGGGAGCTGGGGTGAGGGGTCTCGGGTCCCGCAGGGCTGCGGCTTGTATCTTCCCCTTTCACCAGGTGCTGGTTTCTCGCAGGTGTGGATGTAGTCTAGCTGTTGTCCTGTGACTTCTGTTCTCTCTTTTAGGGATAGATGTATTTGTTGTATTTTCATAAATATATATTTTTTTGGAGAAGATTCCCACTGTCCTACTCTCGCCACCATCTTTACTCTGCCTCGCCGGATTTTCCAATATTTTATAGGATTAATTTATAGTTTCATGCTCTTTTGGGGCAGAAAAGATAATTGATATGGTTTCAGTCTTCTTAAATTTAAGACTTATAGCCTAACATGTGATCTACGTTGGAGAAATGAGCTGTAGATGCCTGAAAGGATTGTGTACATGGCTGCTATTTGGTAGAATGCTCTGTGTATGCCTTTTAGATCCATTTGTCCATAGTCTTTTTCAAGTCGTGTTTCCTTATTGGATGTCTGCCTGGATGTTTTACCACTGATGAAATAGGTGTCCTGAAGTCTCTTAATATTTTGGTATTTCTATTTTTCCTTTTAGGTCTGTTAATTATTGTTTTATATATTTAGGTGCTGTGATGTTGAGTGCATATATATTTATAATGGTTATATCTTCGTGGTGAATTTTTTACCAAGATGTAATTTATACAGAACATTGTGTAAATTTCAGGTCTACAATGTGTTAATAGGTACATTGTATATGGCAACATGACTACTAAATAGCTTTAATTAACATCTCTATCACATCACATAATTATCACTTCTTTTGTGGTGAGAACATTTCAGACTACTCTCTCAGCAATTTTGAAGTATGTAATAGAATATTGTTGATTTTAACCACTATGCTGTGCATTAGAGCTCCAGAACTTTTCATCTTCTAAATGCAAGTTTATACCCTCTCCATTTCCACCCCCAGCATTTCCTGGTAACCTCTATTCTTCTCTCAGTTTCTATGAAAACAGATTGTCATAGAGACTTTTTTGATTGCACACATCAGTTGTATCAGTCAGTATTTGTCTTTCTTTTCCTGAGTTACCTCCCTCAGCGTAATGCCCTCAAGGCATATCCATGGAGTCACACATGGCAGAATTTCCTTCTTTCTTGAGGATGAATAATATTCAATTGTGTATTTGTACCACATCTTCTTCCTTCCTTCATCTGTTCATGGAGAATTAGGTTGATTCCTTTCCTGGCTATTATTAATAATGCTGCAGTAAGCCTGAGAGTTCGTGTGTCACTTCAGCACCTGTTTTCATTTTCTTTGTCTATGTCCCCAAAGTGGATTGATGGATCAGGAGGCACTTGTATTTTTAGTTTTTTGAGGACAATCCATAGTGTTTTCCAAAAGGGCTGACAAATTTACATTCCCACAGACAATGTAGGAGGGTTCCTATTATTTGCCATCCACACCAACAGTTATTACCTACTGTTTTCTTGATGATAGGCATTCTAACAGGTGGGAACTGATAGTTCATTGTGGTTTTGATTTGCATCTGGTTATTAATGATGATCATATTTTCATATACCTATTCTCCACATGGATGACTTCTTTTAAAAATGCCTGGTTAGTTAAACTGCCTATTTTTTAAATCAGGTTTTCATTTTTTTGTTGCTGTTGAGTTGTATGTGTTTCCTACATGTTTTGCAATTTTTCAGGGCCCTAAATACAGTTTATCTGTAATGGTTTGCAAAAATGTTCTCCTGTTTGGTAGTTTGCCTTATCAGTTTGTTGATGGTGTCCTTCCGAGCAAAATTTTCTTTGTTTGATGTTGTCCTACTTATTGATTTTTGCTTTTGTCACTTGTGGTTTTGTGTCATATCCAAAATATTATTCCCAAGACTAATGTAAAGGAGATTCTTCCCTATACTGTCTTCTAGGGGCATTATAATTTCAAGTCTTCAGTTCACATCTTTAATTCATTTCCAGTTCATTTTCATGAGCTGTGAAAGAGTGGAGTCCAATTCCATTTTTCTGTATGTGGTCATCCAGTTTTCCCAACACCATTATTGTAAATATTCCTTTCTCCACTAAGTGTTCTTGGCTTCCTTGTCAAATAATATATGTGGAGTTTTATTTCTGGGCTGTCTATTCTCCTTCATTGGTATATGTGCCTGGTTTTATGCCAGAACCATAGTGTTCCAACTGTAGCTTTGTAGTATAGTTTGAAATCAGGAAGTGTGATACCTTCAGATTTGTTCTTTTTTCTAGTTATTACTCTGGTTCATAGAAAGCTATGAATATCAACATTAAAATATCTAAAATTTATTCAATATTAATAAATATTAAATAAAAATTGTATAAATATCAAATATTTATTAAACATTTTATTTAATATTAATAAAATTAATAAATATTAAACAAAAATAATTTCAAATATAAATAGCAGGACACATTTAAAAAGTATGATGCATAAAGGATATGAAAAATGTATGAGGCCTATTCAGAAAAAAATATTATTTTTCTGAAAGGTAACATGAAATTCTACATATATAAAATAGCATAAATAAAGACCAACTTAAAAGTGGTCAAATATTTGCAACATATATCACAAATTGTTAATATATAATAAGTACAAACAATGCACAGTTCTAGGAAATATTATAAAAATAAATGATATTTATAGAAAAATGACTGTAACACACCTGAAAGTTGATACATAAAAAATATGTTTATAATAAAATTATAGAATCATATAATAAGCTCAAGGTAGTCATTCTTTATAATAGTGAATTTTTTCTTTAAGAAATCACAAAGTTTCAACTGTCAAAATTGATTTCAAATCATAATGGAATGAACCAAAAAGAAGTATTACTTATTCTCCAAATGATGATACAAATTTATAACCATTGATTAAAAAATAAGTTTGTTTTTAATTATCAAAGTAGTTTGAAAACCTACCCACAAAAGGCGTTTCATATTTGTGAATATGCCAATTAATAAGAATATGCTACATGGAATTTTATAGAATGGTGTAATAGAGACAGTAAGTGTCATTATTACTTTTAAGCTTAATTTTTCCATTTGCTATGTTAATGTTTTAATAATATATAGCAATTATATAAGGTGAAAATATGTTTCCAAAGTACAAAAGTAATTGTATTCTGTTATGGTAATTAGCAGTTAAAGATGTTATTGAATAAAAGGATATAATGGTAGGCTTGCTCTTTTTCATTTGATTTTTATTTTCTGTGAAGTCTTCTGTTGCATATCACTGTGGAATCTTCAATTCTCTGAGGACATTGTCCCCACTGCTGCCTGTTTCAGGGTCTTTGCCAAAAGATTGCACAAAAATTCATGAATAACTTTGGATCCTAATTCATCTGACAAGCAACTGAAACCAGTATGTCTGTAGTCTTTGAGATACTAAGAAAATTATTTTTTTTAAGAAACAGTTTGATATATTTTACCAAGATCAATGGATAGTTAATTGAATTGTGGTAAAAAGAAAGAAGAGTTTATAATTTTGAGTTAATTGAAGGTTTTGATAAGTCTGGATCTGTATATCAACAAATGTTAGGTCACTTAAAAATAGGTGAAACGAAGGACTTCTGGAAGCAAACTTGAATTGGAAATCATCAGCTGACATAATTTAGATTCCTGCACTTTTTTAAAAGACAAAATAAGGAAACATATATTAGTGAAACAATAGTGTCTATTAATTTTTTCAGGATATTTAGGAGTAAGGACATGGCTCAAATTTAGAGACCTGTGTAAAGCACAGGGTGTTAAGACTGAAGAAAAGAGAGGTAGGTGGGTGTAATGTTTCTTTTTCTATGTCTCGAGTCAATTATTCTACTTAATTATTTTAATTGCTTAATCTATTGCAACTATTCATTTAATTTATTGTTAGTTGTGTGATATTCATACTCAGGGGAGTGCCCAACTCATCCTAAAACATCAAACCAGAGTCTTCCTTGCATTCTTTAACAAAACCTGAAAACTCTTAAGGTATTTACTATGGGAAATGGGCAGATGGTATGTTTAGAGTATCTCCTACTAATGAAGGAAAGGATATTTTAAACTTATTAAGTGAAACCTTTACATAGACAGTTAATTAGAATTTGCATAACAATTGATGTGGTTTTTCATCAAATTATTCATGGCCTTTAAGAAGCGTTGGAGATTGAAGTCATTTTGGAAGGAATTAGTGCTGTTATTTGTTGCTAAGTAAGGATCAACCACTGAGCAGACGATGGTCCAAAAGCAGAATGTAAGAGTTTTATGTGTGAATATATTTCTGGCAAGTGTATTGAGTAAATATGGATAGAATCCAAAAAAGGAAAGCTATTTCTCTGCCAAACACAGTGGTAAGTTAGGTAACATTTTTTTTGCCTCAATGTAGGTATTATACATATGCTGAGTACATAGGTCAGGGTGTGACATAGGAGCCACCCAGAACATTTCCTACACCAAACATAAAAGCCACCAAGAATCTTTTAAATTAAAGTCAAGATACAGCAAAAGAGTTGTCAGAGTAGTTTTAAAATTGAGTCCACATAATAAATATTGTAACTTATCTAGGTCTTGGGATAAATAATACCTTGAATTAACTCCATATCTTAGTCACCTACAGCTCTGAGGTTATTACACTAAACTAGATGAAAATGCTGTTTCCAACAAATTTTTAACATATGCTATTAAGCATAAAGTGTGACAAAAACAGAGAAAGTTCTTAATGTTGCTTGGGAGATTTGGAAGGACTTATCTGAAGAGTTAAATAGAAACAGAGGAATGAATCACAAAGATCCAGGTATAGGTCATAATCAGCGTAATGGATGTAGTAAGCAGGAGGGGAAAAAACATAAATGATTACACAAATTTTTTTCCAGACAGGTAGTACATATAAGATGACTTGCGCAGTGGAACAGGCTTTGATAGCATTGGTAGAGGAAATTTGTTTCACACACAACTGTTGTGCTTTTAGTTCATTCAGGAAAAAAATGCTACAAGCAGAAAGTGACAATAAGGAAAACCTTGGTTATGGATAAGGGAAATGTTCTTAAGGGAAGTAGAATACCATGAGCTAATCTATTCCAAAGTGCAAATTAAACTAATAGTGCACATTTTAAAAATTCTCATGGAATATTCTATTTTCCTTGGACTATATTATTCAAAAAATTCCATAAAATCTTTATATTTTTTCTGAAATACAGTCATGACCATTTAGTAGGTTATAAAAACAACTTGATGATACATGTATTTGTTTTTAATGAGATATATTAGAACATAAATATCAGAGAGTAGAGATCCTAAGGGTTAGTTTTGCTTACCAATATATGTGTTTAAGTATTTGTGTAGGTGTGAGCAGGTACACTGGGCTGCAACATAAAATGTCTACCTTACCATATGTTGTATTAAAAAACATTTGAAAGCCAGGATTATGATCCACTTAATGATATGCTATCAACAGAGCCAAGAGCATGAATTATATTTAAAACTCATTATCAAGAAAAACAAAATACATGTAAAATACATTGCTTGGCTTTTCTAAACAAAACCCATTGTAAGACAATTTTTCCACTCTCTACTCAGATCTTACTTCCATTGCTTTTACATGCAGACTGGGATAAAGACAGGACCCAGGAATGAGAAACCAGACATCTCTAACCAGTTTCATCCTCCTGGGATTGACAGATGACCCTCAGCTACAGATTCTGATTTTTATATTTCTACTGATCACCTACATGTTGAATGTAACTGGAAACCTGAGCATCATCATCCTCACGTTAGTGGATTCTCACCTTAAAACTGCAATGTACTTTTTTCTCCAAAATTTTTCTTTGTTAGAAATCTCATTCACTTCTGCCTGCATTCCTAGATTCTTGTACAGCATATCAACAGGTGACAGGAGTGTTACATATAATGCTTGTGTATGCCAACTATTTTTTACAGATGTTTTTGCAGTAGCAGAATTTTTCTCTTGGCCACCATGTCATTTGATCGATATGTAGCCATCTGCAAACCACTGCATTACATGACTATTATGAACTACAGGGTCTGTAAAAGGCTCGTCTTCTGCTGTTTGATGACTACATTGTTGATCATACTGATACCACTCAGCTTGGGACTGGACCTGGAATTCTGTGCCTCTAATGCCATTGAACACTTTGCATGTGATGCTAACCCTATGCTGAAGATCTCATGCTCAGATACATGGTTCATAGAACAGATGGTTATTGTCTGCTCTGTGATGGTTTTTATTGTGATGCTGCTGTGTGTGGTCCTGTCCTACATGTACATTATCAGAACAATTCTAAGACTCCCCTCTGCCCAGCAGAGGACAAGAGCCTTTTCTACCTGTTCTTCCCACATTATTGTGGTTTCTATCACCTATGGCAGCTGCATCTTTGTTTATATCAAGCCTTCAGCGAAAGATGAAATGGCCATTAATAAGGGAGTATCTATAATCACTACTTCCATTTCCCCCATGTTAAACCCTTTCATTTACACTCTGAGGAACAAACAAGTGAAACAGGCCTTTAATGACTTAGTCAAAAGATTTCTATTGCTGTCAAAGAATTAGGGGAACACTGATGTCCAGATCCCTAAGCACTTTTTCTTCTGTTTCTACCTAATTTTTTCTTTTCCTCATGTATATTTTTCCTTCCATCCAGTACTGACCCTGGTCAATTTACCGCTTTCATCTCCTTACAAAAAAGCTTCTTTCAGATGATAATTGTAATGAAGATAAATGAGAATAGGTGTTTCAGGAAATCTAAACTTGATTTCACAACTAAGATTTCCTTACCATTGCTGAAAGGATTGGGAAATTTATCTTAAAATATTAGTACAATAGTGAGCATCATAACTCAAAAGAAAGTACACACACACAGAAAAACAAAAATAAAACAGAATCCTTACTTTAATGAGAAGGGGCTTAATATTGAAAAGAATCAATACTTTTCTAAGTGTTATGCGGTATAATTTCATAAATGCAAAATATTTTTAAGTAGGGAATATGTATAAGATTTATGATTTGAAAGAAGCATTTATTAATGGAGTATCTTTAAAACCAGTTGATTCACATATTATTTTATTGACTGGATCCTGTACAATATAGAAGTTATTTAAAGTTTGCCAAAGGGGCATGATTTAAGTCACAATGAAGAGAGAAATGCACTGGCAATTCCTGTTTAAGATAAATCCTTCACTGAAGTTACATAAAACAGATTAACAATGATGTCCCAATTAAAATCTTCAATCTTGAATGTAGAGCATTTAAACAAACAGATGGCAGCAAGCACAAGGAAATTAATATTGGGGTAGAAGAGTGGTAAATAAGAGGTAAGTCAAATATTCAGGGTATGAAAAAAAAGAATAAAATGTGAATACAAATATCAATGAGATGATTTTCTATTTTAAAGGGAAAAAAGACTGTTCAAGAATCCAAATTATGCACCTAATTATAATTCCTTTAAGAAAGACTAATATTTCATTACTGAATGCATTATGTACCAACTTCCACTTCTATAGTTGAACATAGCAAAATTTCCTTTGATTCTTGTTCTCGTACTTCAGGCCACTTCTCATACTGTCACTTATGCAGGCAGGAATTGTCCCCTCATTTTTCAACTTCTAAACCCAAAGGGCCCTCCGGTTAAAATGACATTCCCACAGGAATCTTTTGGTGACCTTGTTTTATGATTGCACCAACAGTACCACCAGGTCTTGGTCAGTCCGACTCATCCACACTTGGGTCATCACTTACCCACTGCTTTCATTCCTTACCAAACTGCAATTTCACATTTTCTTGTCCTTCTACTCTCAGTGGCAAATGCCTTGGAAAATGTTTGCTTCATATGTCAAATTCTAGAATGCTTTATGCCTGATGCCTAGGCCAATATTATTTACATAAGGGATAAGTTACCAATATGATGATTTGAAGCTTCAGAAGATGCAAATGAGAACTAACATATGAAGAGAAAAAACATCAAAGTAACAATGACTTGAATCTGTGAAAAATTGATAAAGAATGGCATGACGGTATGAAGCAATCCTGGTAAAATATTTATTTTTAAATATCTAAAGGAAATAAAATGTAAGCCACAATTTGTTGAAAATGTATATTGATAAACCTGAAAATAATACTACAACATATATGTGTAGTCATAATTTACACTGGAGAAATGTGGAGAAATCAAAGTTTAAAAGCATGAATTACTGAAAGGGGATTAAAGATGATGGCATGAGAATCGAGACAGAAACCTTCTCCAAAAACCACATACAATATGAAAATGTAGTTAATACAACTAATCCTAAAAGAGCAACAGGAAATAAAGCTGCACCAGACTGCATACGCATGGAGAACAGAAGAGGACTCATGGGACAGAGCAACATATTAAAGCTGTGATCCAGCAGGATGCAAGCCCTTCCCAACCCCAGATCACTGGCATGAGGAAGAGAAATGGAGTGGGGAGGGTGTTCAGACCAAGAACTGCTGAAGACCTAGCCCTGGAGATCTGCCCTGGTAGTACAAACCTACATTGCATGGTGCTCTGGAGATTAGTGGGCTTGGAAAACTAGAACAGGTGGAATACTTGGAGAGACTGAGATTCCAGTTGCTTGTGGAAAGCAGGGATCCACATGTGGCTGCTCTGGGACAAAAGAAAGGCAGGCAGTCTGAGAGACTACCTAACAGCAGGTGGGCTGCTAAAAGGGCAGGGGTGGCAGAGAGCTTGCTGCTCAGGAGAAAAGACAGGTGGACAAAATTGGGCACACTCTGCCTGGCAGATTGGGAACTTTCAAGAGCTATAGGTGCTCCATTCCCCTGCCTGGGTACCCAGCTCCGAGGCCTCCCACCATAATACACAGCCTGCTGTACCTTCCTCCCAGTTGGCACCCGCTTGCAAACTATCTACCCCCTCTTGCACCAGGCCAGCCAGGGGGAGGCCCAGCCTATTGCAGCTACAAGCACAAACCATAGAGGATTCTACCTGCATGCTTGGTCTAGTGGCCCTGGCAATGGAGACAGGCACTGCACTGAGAAGCAGGAAACAGCTCTTTCCTCCTGAAAACCACCAGTGCCATTCACCTGCGGCCCCTGCCATTGCCCCAAGGGCTGAGCAGGTCCAGAGAG
The DNA here is from genome assembly GCF_030020395.1 of Manis pentadactyla. Lineage (NCBI taxonomy): Eukaryota > Metazoa > Chordata > Mammalia > Pholidota > Manidae > Manis > Manis pentadactyla. Next base: position 41,850,177 of record NC_080028.1, read on the forward strand.
TTGAGTTTCAGGCACTAGAGGGTATGACATACAAATATGAAACACCAAAGGAACCTGGTACAAACCAAAATCCCACAAACACTGGAAAAAGGCCAAGTGAAACTGAATATATCAATCTTCCAGAAAGACTTTTCAAAATAAAAATCATAAACATGCTCATGGAGGTACAGAATAATATTAAAGACCTCAGGGGACAATGAGATACAATCACTAAAGTATACAGTATCTGAAATGAAACACACAGTGGAGGGATTTTAAAGCAGATTAGAAGAAACAGAGGAGACAGTAAATGAAGTAGAAATCAGAGAAGAGGAATACAAAGAAGCTGAGGCACAGAGAGAAAAAAGGATCTCTAGAAATAAAATTAAATTGATAGAACTATGTGACCAATAAAAACAGAATAAAACATTTGCATTATGGGGATACCAGGAGAAGAAGAGAGAGAAAAAGGATAGAAAGTGACTTTGAGGAGATAATTGATGAAAACTACCCCAATCTGGGGAAGGAGTTATTCTCTCAGGCCATGGAGGTGCACAGATCTCCCAACACAAGGGATCCAAGGAAGACAACACCAAGACATATAATAATTAAAATGTCAAAGATCAGGGATAAGGACAGAAAATTAAAGCAACCAGAGAGAGAAAAAAGAACATACAAAGGAAATCCCATCAGGCTATCATCAGATTTCTCAGCAGAAACCTTACAGTCCAGAAGGAAATGGCATGATACAGTTAATGCAATGAAGGTAAAGGGCCTTGAACCAAGAATACTATACCTGAAAAGATTATCATTTAAATTTGAGAAAAGGATTAAACAATTTTCTGATAAAAAGCTGAATTTAGCTCCCACGAACCATCTATCCAGTGTATTTTGGAGGGACTGCTATAGATGGAAGTGTTCCTAAGGCTAAATAGCTGTCACCAGAGAAAATAAAACCACACTAAGAAAGTAGAACAATTAATTACTGAGCAGATGCAATATCAAATCAACTATACCCAAAGTCAGTCAAGGGGTAGATAAAGAGTCCAGAATATAATACCCAATATATTAAGAATGGTGGAGTAAGAAAAAACAGAACCATTATATTCTGTTTATAATAGCATACTAAGTGAGTTAAAATAGACCATTAGATAATGAGGAAGTTACCCTAGAACTTTGATATCTGCAAAATTAAATCTTGAAATGGCAATAAGTACATACCTATTGATAATCACTCTAAATGTAAATGGTCTGAATGCAACAATCAAAAGACTTAGAGTCACTGAATGGATGAAAAACCAAGACCCAACTATACACTGACCACAAAAGCTCACTTCAAACCTAGAGACATACAAGGACTTAAACTGAAGGGATGTCTTTTCCAAAGATATTTCATGCAACTAATGTGGAGAAAAAAACAGGAATTGAAGTACTTGTATCAGACAAAATAAACTTCAAAACAAAGAAAATAACAATAGACAAAGAAGGACATTACATAATGATAGAGGAGTCAGTCAAACACAGGGATATAATCATTATAAATACGTATGATTCCAACACAGGTGCACCTACATATATGAAACAAATATTAACATAATTAAAGGGGGAAATAGAATGCAATGCATTCATTTTAGGAGACTTTAACACACCATTCACTCCAAAGGACAGATCAACCAGACAGAAAATAGGTAAGGAAACAGAGACACTGAACAACACATTTAGAAGAGATGGACCTAACAGACATCTACAGAGCCTTCCATCCGAAACAGCAGGATACACATTCTTCTCAAGTGCACATTGAATGTTTTCAAGAATAGATCATATACTAGGCCACAAAAAGAGCCTCAGTAAATTCAAAAAGATTGAAATTGTACCAACCAGCTTCTCAGCCCACAAAGGTATGAAACTAGAAATAAATTACACAAAGAAAATGAAAAAGCTCACAAACACATGGAGGCTTAACAACATGTTCCTAAATAATCAATGGATCAATGACCAAATAAAAACAGAGATCAAGCCATACATGGAAACAAATGACAACAATAATTCAACACCAAGCAATCTCTGGGACATAGAAAAGGCCATGCTAAGGGAGAAGTACATTGCAATATAGGCCTACTCAGGAAAGAAGAACAATCCCATATGAACAGTCTAAATTTACAATTAATTAAACTAGAAAAAGAACAAATGAGGCTCAAAGTCAGTAGAAGGAGGGACAAAGTAAAGATTAAAGCAGAAAATAAATATAATTGAGGAGAAGAATACTATAAAAAGAATCAATGAAAGCAAGAGCTTGTTCTTGGAGAAAATAAACAAAATAGATGAACACCTAGCCAGACTTATCAAGAAAAAAAGAGAGTCTATGCACTTAAAGAGAATTAGAAAGGAAAAATCACTAAGGACACTACAGAAATACAAAGAATTATTAGATAGTACTATGAAAAATTATATGCTAACAAACTGGGTAATCTAGAAGAAATGGAAAACTTTCTAGAAAAATACAACCTTCCAAGGATGACCCAGGAAAAACAGGAAATATGAACAGACCAATTAACAGCAATAAATTGAATTGGTAATCAAAAAACTACGTAAGAACAAAACCCCTGGACCAGATGGATTCACCATTGAATTTCATCAAAGACTTAGTGAAGACATGCTACCCATCCTCATTAAAGTTTACCAAAAAGCAGAAGAGGAGGGAATACTTCCGAACTCATTCTATGATGCCAGCATAAGAATAATACCAAAACCAGGCAAAGACATCACAAAAAAAGAAAACTACACATCAGTATCCCTGATGAACACAGATACAAAAGTACTCAACAAAATATCAGCACCTTGAATTTGAAAATTCATCAGAAAGATCATCTATCATGATCAAGTAGGGTTTATTCCATTGATGCAAGGGTGGTACAATATTTGAAAATCCATCAGCATACACCACATCAACAAAAAGGACAAAACCACAGGATCATATCTAGAGATGCTGAAAAAGCATTTGACAAAATTCAACACCCATCAAAGAATTATCTGTGAGTACTAAATTTTAACAAAATTTATTTCAACAAAGTTTCAAAAAAGTAAAATGTATTATATTTATGATACACATTATGAATATTAAAATAATGGTAATAAATTATGTTAATTGGATTATATACTATAAAAACTGTAAAATTACATTTAAAAAATCAGGTAACAAATACAGAGAAATAAGTAATAAGTGGAAATGGAAAAAGAAGTAAAAACCAGAGGAGAGGAAAAAAGAAAAAATGGTCTTTAGCCTGGATGTTCAATCTCATTGAGGAAATCCTGCCTCTAGGCATTTTTCTAATTGCTAATCATCTGTTCTGTGCAGAGCCTCCTCAGGGGAGCCCATTAAGAACAAAGAGGGCCCTGCGTGAATTTCCCAATATTTAAGGGTATTTGAGAGAAAGGTTCTCCAATTTTTAGCCCCCATTGAATACCAAAGTGTTTAGTGGCCTTCCACATCTCAACCAGATGAAAGCATCTGGGCAGATATCCTCACCCTATGGCTATGCTTCACTTCAGATGTCTGAGATATTCAGCTTCTCTGATTCTTTGATTCTACCATAACCTATGCTATTAATCCATCATCTTAAATCCGGACAACATATATACTTTAGTTAATATTTTATTTTTGATTTTTTCTCCAAGTGGGTGTTCCTTAGCCTATGTACACGACTACATTAAGGGTGTAGAGTTCAACTTCTGAAAATCATGTGCTCAGCGATACACGTGACTACTGATACATGTAACTACTGTCACACCACTGATTTCCTACTTCTTTAACCAAAGGTGAAAAACCATTTTCTATTCAAGCCTGGTTTACCCTCTGGGCTCATAGCTTGGTCACAAACATATATGTTATCCATGGTACTAGTTTTCTAGACCATAACCTGGTTGCTCTTTGCTACTATTTAGTCACATATTATCTCAACGTGAGATCCGAACAAATGATAAACATGCTCATGATTCAGATGAGTTTAAATAGTTATTTCATGCATGATAAATAGAGATTGAAGAATATGGCTAAGAGGAGGGAGGTTGCTTAAACTGGTGTGACTTTCCTGCCGTGTTAGAAGCCAAGCAATTCTGCTATCATTAGGCAATGACACTGTCCCCGAGAGCTGACTCCGTGGTGAGTAGAGGTAAGAGGGCCGTGTGCTCGCCTTACACATAGCCAGTTACGATTAGTGATTTATTCGAATCTCACCAAGCAGATAAATTTTGTAGAAAATTATTCAGTAACCTAGGTTTTGCAAATGTTCTTGGGTGGGGATTTTTAAACATTCATAAAAGGAGACAAGATACAATAATTACCAGACATGTACTCATTGTCTGGCTTCCATAGTTATCAATATATTAAAATTACTTTTCTCTATCACTCTCTGATATTTTATTTTTTGGCTGGCATTTCACCTTATACCATTCACCCATACATTCATTACATTACACCCACAAGTTTATCTGTAAATATGACTAGCTTATAAGGAAAATTTCTTTATAAGAATAATACCATTAAGCCGTTATCCCACATATCAATATTATCAATAAATCATAATAGATTTTTATATTTTGTGTGTATTCATATTTCCCTGGGTCACATAAGGATGTTTTGTTTTTTGTTTTGTATTTCTTTTAGGTAAGGTGTTTGGATCAAAATCTAACACATTACTTTTGGTAGTTACATTACTTACATCATTTAAAAATTTCCTTAGAATCCTTTCACTTTTTCTTGCTTTAATTAAGGGAGAATTTAGGTCATTTGTAGTGAATGACATCTTTGAATATTTAACTGATTGCTTCCTAATTGTGTCACTTATCTTGTTTCTCAATCATCCAGTTTCTTCTTACATGTTAGCTAGATTTAATTATTGACTTGATTTAGATTCATGGTTTTAGCAAAATGATCAATAGGTGAGGTGTTATGTTTTCTGTTGTACCACATCGTGACCCTTATAATGCACATTTGACATACTTGTAGCAATGCTTAGATTAGTCAGTGTATTCAGGTCTTGGCAGCCTGATGTCTCTATTATGAATATTCCCATCAATAATTCACAAATGGTGTTTAGCACACAGTAACACATTGTTGAGCTTCATTCTTCTCTTAATAGGTTTTGAAACATTGTTTTCTTTTGTATTTCTGTGAATTCATGGCTTTTTTGATAACGTATTTGACTCCAAGGAAAGGTAGAAAGGAGCATTGCCTCCTTTATCAATGTTTTGTGGTAGTAATCTGATGTCCTAGTGACTTCCACTGGTGATCAATTTCCATTTAAAGACTATATGGTCACGGATTTAAAAAATATATTATCTATGTTTTATTAAATTCATTATGCTATTTGCAAACTCAAATTGTCCCATTTTATTTTATTTTATTTTTTTATGTTGTTATCATTAATGTACAATTACGTGAGCAACATTATGGTTACTAGACTCCCCTCATTACCAAGTCCCCACACCATACCCTATTACAGTCACTGTACATCAGTGTAGTAAGATGCTATAGGATCACTACTTGTCTTCGCTGTGCTGTACTGCCTTCCCTGTGCCCCATCCCCCCTACATTATGTTTGCTAATCATAATGCCCCCTTTTCCCCCTTATCCCTGCCTTCCCACCCACCCTCCCCCATCCTTTTGCCTTTGGTAAGTGTTGGTCCATTCTTGGGTTCTGTGAATCTGCTGCTGTTTTGTTCCTTCAGCTTTTGCTTTGTTCTTATGCTCCACAGATGAGTGAAATCATTTGATACATGTCCTTCTCCGCCTGGCTTATTTCCCTGAGCATAATACCCTCTAGCTCCATCCATGTTGTTGCAAATGGTAGGATTTTTTTCTTCTTATGGCTGAATAATATTCCATTGTGTATATGTACCACATATTCTTTATCCATTCATCTACTGAAGGACACTTAGTTTGCTTCCATTTCTTGGATATTGTAAATAGTGCTGTGATAAACATAGGGGTGCATATGTCTTTTTGAAACTTGGCTCCTGCATTCTTAGTGTAAACTCCTAGGAGTGGAATTCCTGGGTCAAATGGTATTTCTATTTTCAGTTTTTTGGGGAACCTCCATACTACTTTCCACAGTAGTTGAGCTAATTTACATTCCCACCAGCAGTGTAAGAGGGTTCCACTTTCTCCACATACTCACCGGCATTTGTTGTTTACCTTTTGGATGTTGGCCATCCTAACTGGTGTGAGGTGATATCTCATTATGGTTTTAATTTGCATTTCTCTGATGGTTAGCGATGTGAAGTTGGGGAGCGTAATTCCCCCTGCTTTATTCTTCCTTCTCAAGATTGCTTTGGCTATTCAAGGTGTTTTGTGGTTCCATATGAATTTGAGGACGATTTTCTCTAGTTTGTTGAAGAATGCTGTTGGTATTTTGATAGGAATTGCATTGAATCTTTAGATTGCTTTAGGAAGGATGGAAACTTTGACAATATTAATTCTTCCTATACATGAGCATGGGATGTGTTTCCTTTTATTGGTATCTTCTTTAATTTCTCTCATGAGTGTCTTGTATTTTTCAGAGTATAGGTCTTTCACTTCTTTAGTTAGGTTTGTTCCTACGTATTTGAATCTTTTTGATGCAACTGTGAATGGATCTGTTTTCCTGATTTCTCTCTCTGCTTTTCATTGTTAGTGTATAGGAATGCCACAGATTTCTGTGTATTAATTTTGTTTGCTAAATTCAGATATTAGACCTACTAGTTTTGGAGTAGATTTTCTAGGTTTTTTTTATGTACAATATCATGTCATCTGCAAACAGGGACAGTTAGCTTCCTCCTTGCCAATCTGGATACCTTTTATTTCTTTGTGTTGTCTGATTACCATGGCTAGGCCCTCCAGTATTATGTTGAATAGATGTGGGGAAAGAGAGCATCCTTGTCTTGTTCCTTATCTTAAAGGAAAAGCTTTCAGCCTCTCACTGTTAAGTGTGATGTTGGCTGTGGGGTTGTCATAAGTGGCCTTTATTATGTTGAGGTACTTGCCTTCTATACTCACTGTGTTGAGAGATTTTATCATGAATGGATGTTGAATTTTGTCAAATGCTTTTTCATCATCTATGGAGATGGTTTTGTGGTTTTTGTTCTTTTTGTTGACGTGGTGGATGATGTTGATGGATTTTCAAATGTTGTAACATCCTTGCATCCTTGGAATAAATCCTCATTGACCCTGATGGATGATCTTTTTAATGTATTTTTGAATTCAGTGTGCTAATACTTTGTGAGTAATTTTGCATCTATGTTCATGAGGAATATTGGTCTGTAATTTTCTTTTTTTGTGGTGTCTTTGCCTGGTTTTGATATTAGAGTGACGCTGGCCTCATAGAATGAATTTGGAAGTATTCCCTCTTCTACTCTTTGTAAAAATTTAAGGAGGATGGGTATTAGGTCTTCATTAAATATTTGATAAAATTCAGCAGTGAAGTCTTCTGGTCCAGGTGTTTTGTTCTTATGTAGTTTTTTGATTAGCAGTTTGATTTTGTTGCTGGTAATTGGTCTGTTCATATTTTCTGTTTCTTCCTTGGTCAGCCTTGGAAGGTTGTACTTTTCTTGAAAGTTGTTCATTTCTTCTGGGTTATCTAGTTTGTTAGCATATAATTTTTCATAGTATTCTCTAATAATTCTTTGTATTTCTGCAGTGTCCATAGTGATTTTCCCTTTCTCATTTCTGACTCTGTTTATATGTGTAGACTCTCTTTTTTTCATTATAACTCTGGCTAGGTGTTTATCTATTGTGCTCATTTTCTCGAAGAACCCGCTCTTGGTTACATTGATTCTTTCTATTGTTTTATTCTTCTTGATTTTATTTATTTATGCTCTAATCTTTTTTATGTCCCTCCTTCTTCTGACTTTGGGCCTCATTTGTTCTTCTTTTTCTAGTTTCATTAATTGTGAGTTAGGCTGCTTATATGGGATTGTTCTTCTTTCCTGAGGTAGGCCTCTATTTCAATATGCATTCCTCTTAGCATGGCCTTGGCTGCTTCCCAGGGATTTTGTGGTGTTGAATTATTGTTGTCATTTGTCTCCATATATTACTTGATCTCTGTTTTTATTTGGTCATTGATCCATTGATTATTTAGGAGCATGTTGTGAAGCCTCCATGTGTTTGTGGGCTTTTTCATTTTCTTTTGCCTAATTTATTTCTAGTTTCATACCTTTGTGTTCTGAGAAAATGGTTGCTACAATTTCAATCTTTTTGAATTTACTGAGGTTCTTTTGCGGCCTAGTATATGACCTATTCTTGAAAATGTTCCATGTGTACTAGAGAAGGATGTGCATTATGCTGCTTTTGTGTGTAGACTTCTATATGTCTGTTAGGTCCATCTGTTCTAATGTGTTGTTCATTGCCTCTGTGTCCTTTCTCATTTCTGTCTGGTTGATCTGTCCTTCAGAGTGAGTGGAGTGTTGAAATCTCCTAGAATGAATGCATTGCATTCTATACCCCATTTTATTTCAGTTAGTATTTCTTTCACATATGTAGGTGCCCCTGTGTTGGGAGCATATATATTTATATTGGTTATATCTTTTTGTTGGATTGTCCCCTTTATCATTATGTGGTGTCCTTCTTTGTCTCTTGTGACTTTCTTTGTTTTGAAGTCTACTTTGTCTGATATAAGTACTGTAGGTTCTGCATTTTTCTCTCTATTACAGTTGCATGAAATATCTTTTTCCATGCCTTCATTTTTAGTCTGTGTATGTTTTTGGATTTAAAGTGTGTCTCTTGTAGGCAGCATTTAGATGGGTCTTGTTTTTATATCCATTCAGTGACTCTATGTCTTTTGATTGGTGCACTCAGACCATTTACATTTTGGATCATTAGCGATAGGTACGCACTTATTGCCATTTAGATTCATGGTTACCAAATGTTCAAGGTTGACTTTCTTACTATCTAAGAGTCTATCTTAACTAACTTAATATGCTATTACAAGCACAATGTAATGTTTCTTTTCTTTTTCTCCTCCTTTTCTTCCTCCTCCATTCTTTATATATTAGGTGTCATATTCTATACTCTATGTCTATCCCTTGATTGACTTTGGGGATAGTTAATTTTATTTTGCATTTGCTTAGTAATTAACTGTTCTACTTTCTTTACTCTGGTTTTATTACCTCTGGTGACAGCTTTAAATCTTAGGAATACTTCCATATATGGCAGTCCCTCCAAAATAGACTATAGAGATGGTTTGTGGGAGCTACATTCTCTTAGCTTTTGCTAATCTGGAAATTGTTTAATCCCTCCTTCAAATTTAAATGATAATCTTGCTGGATAAAATATTTTTACTTCCAGGTCCTTCTGCTTCATTGCATTAAATACTTCATGCCATTCCCTTCTGGCCTGTAAGGTTTCTGCTGATGTTAGCCTGATGCTCTTTCCTTTGTATGTGATCTTATTTATCTCTCTGGCTGATTTTCACATTCTGTCCTTATCCTTGATCTTTGCCATTTTAATTACTGTGTGTCTTGGTGTTGTCTTCTTTGATTCCCTTATGTTGGTAGATCTGTGAATCCATGGCTTGTGATACTATCTCCTTCTGCAGACTGGGGATGTTTCCAGCAATTACCTCCACAAAGACACTTTCTATCCCTTTCTCTCTATTTTCGTCTTCTGGTACCCCTATAATGTGAATATTGTTCTATTGGGATTGGTCACACAGTTCTCTCAATAATCTTTCAACTTAGAGATCCCTTTTCCTCTCTGTGCCTCAGTCTCTTTGTATTCCTCTTCTCTAGTTTCTATTTCATTTATATTCTCCTCCACCATATCTAATCTGCTTTTAATCTCCTCCATTGTGCTCTTCAATGATTGGATCTCTGACCAGAATTCATTCCTGAGTTCTTAAATATCTCTCCGTACCTCCATTAGCATGATGATGATTTTTATTCTGAACTCCCTTTCAGGAAGAGTCTTAAGGTCAATGTCATTTAAATTTTTCTCGAGTTACATTAATTTTACTCTGGACCGGGTTACTTTGGCATTTCATATGTCTGTATGGAGCCCTCTAGTGTCCAGAAGTTCTATTCTCTGGAGCTGCTCAGTCCCTGAAGCAATGTTGGGGGTTGCAGTGAAGCGGTATTGGTGCCTGGGGGTGGAAAGAGCTGTTTCCTGCTTTCCACCTGCTATACCTGTCTCCACTGCCTGATCCAGTGGGCCGAGCATAGAGGTGTAAGCTTTTGTCCCAGAGCAGCCAGATATGTTTCCCTGCTTTCCACAAGTGGCTGGAATCTCAGTCTCTCCAGAAAGTCTGCCTGTCTTAGCTTTCCAACCCCGTAATCACATGAGTATCATGAAAACACCATGAAATGTAGGTTTTTGCTCCCAGAGCAGATCTCCAGAGTTAGGTATTCAGCAGTCCCAGGCCTCTACTCCCTGCTTGCTCAGTTCATCTTCCTCCCGCTGGTGAGCTGGGGCAGGGGAAGGTTTAGGGTCCTGGTGGGCTACAGCTTTGGTACATTACCCTGTTCCATGACGTCTGCTCTTTTCTCCAGGTTTACGCAGGCTGGTGCTGTCCTCTTTCCTGTTATTCTTTCAGGATTAGTTGTATTAATTATATTTTCATATTATATGTGGTTTTAAGAGGAAGCCTCTGTCTCATCACTCACGCTGCCATCGTTAACCTATTATTTATTTTTTGTTAAGGTATTATTGGTATACACTGATATGAAGGTTTCACATGAAAAATAATGTGGTTACTACATTCACCCATGTTATAGATCCCTCCCTTATCCCAGTCCTGTCACTTTCCACAAGTGTAATAGGATTGCACAGAGTCACTATTTGTCTTCTCTGTATTATACTGTCTTCCCCATGATCCCCTCACACCATGTGTACCAATCATAATACCCCTCAATCTCTTTCTCCCTCCCTTGCCATCCGTGACTTCTCACCCCTCCCCTTTGGTAACTGCTAGTCCCTTCTTGGAGTCTGTGAGTCTGCTGGTGTTTTGTTCCTTCAGTTTTACTTCATTGTTATACTCCACAAATGAGGTAAATCATCTGCTATTTGTCTTTCTCTGCCCGACTTATTTCAATGAACATAATATTGTCCAGCTCCATCCATGTTGTTGCAAATGTTAGCATTTGTTTCTTTCTTATGGCTGAATAGTATTCAATTGTGTATACGTACCATGTCTTCTTTATTCTCTCATCTACCAATGCACACTTAGGTTGCTTCCATGTCTCGGCAACTGTAAGTAGTACTGCAATAAACATAGGAGTACATATGTATTTTTGAATGTGAAAACTTGTATTCTTTGGATAAATTCCTAGGAGTGAAATTCCTGGATCAAATTGTATTTATATTTTTAGATTTTTGAGGAACCTCCATATTGCTTTCCACAATGGTTGGACCAGCTTATATTCCCACCATCAGTGTAGAAGGGTTCCCCTTTCTCTGCCTCCTCACTAGCATTTGTTGTTTTCTTAGTCTTTTCAGTGCTGGCTGTCATAACTGGTGTGAAGTGATAGCTCATTGTGGTTTTAATTTGCATTTCCCTGATAATTAACAATGTGGAACATCTTTTCATATGCCTGTTAGCCATCTGAATTTCTTCTTTGGAGAGTTGTCTGTTCATATCCTCTGCCCATTTTTAATTGGGTTATTTGCTTATTGGGTGTTGAAGTGTGTGAGTTCTTTATATATTTTGGATGTTAACCTCTCATCAGATATGTCATTTACAAACATATTCTCCCATACTGTAGGATGTCTTTTTGTTCTATTGATGGTGTCCTTTGTTGTACAGAAACTGTTAAGTTTGATGTAGTCCCATTTGTTCATTTTGCATGTTTCCCTTGCTTGAGGAGATGCGTTCAGGAAAAAGTTGCTCTTGTTTATATTCAGGAGATTTTTGCCTATGTTTTCTTCTAAGAGTTTTATGGTTTCATGACTTACATTCAGGTCTTTCATCCATTTCGAGTTTACTTTTGTATATGGGTTTAAGCAATAATCCAGTTTCATTCTCTTGCACATAGCTGTCCAGTTTTGCCAACAGCTGTTGTTGAAGAGGCTGTCATTTCCCCATTGTATGTCCATAGCTCCTTTATCATATATTAATTGACCATATATGCTTGGGTTTATATCTATGCTCTCTTTCCTGTTCCATTGGTCTATGGGTCTGTTCTTGTGCCAGTACGAAATTGTCTTGATTACTCTGGCTTTGTCTTAGAGGTTGATGTTGGGAGCATAATCTCCCCAGTTTCATTGCTCCTTCTCAGGATTGCTTTGGCTATTTGGGGTGTTTTGTGGTTCCATATGAATTTTAGAAGGATTTTCTCTAGTTCATTGAAGAATACTATTTGTATTTTGATAGGAATTGCTTTCAATCTACAGATTGCCTTAGTCAAAATGGCCATTTTTACAATATTAATTCTTCCTATTCCTGAGAACGTGATGTATTTCTATTTATTGGTATTTTCTTTAATTTCTCTCATGAGTGTCTTATAGTTTTCAGAGTATAAGTCTTTCACTTCCTTGGTTAGGTTTGTTCCTAGGTATTTTAATCTTTTTGTTGCAATTGTGGATGGAATTGTTTTCCTGATTTGTCTTTCTTCTAGTTCCTCTCTAGTGTATAGGAATGCAACAGATTTCTATGTATTAATTTTGTATCCTGCAACTTTGCTGAATTCAAATATTAGATCTAGTAGTTTTGGAGTGGAATCTTTAGGGCTTTTTATGTACAATATCATGTCATCTGCACTCCTTTTCAATTAATATATGTGGAGCTTTATTTCTGGCCTGTCTATTCTACTCTGTTGTTCTGTATGTATGTTTTGATTCCACGACCGTCTCAAGCTTTCTTGTTTAGTTTGTAATCAGGAAGTGTGATGTCCCCAGATTATTATTTTTTCTGATTATTACTCTGCTTGTTTTATAGAAAACTATTAAAATCAATATTGAAATATTTAACTTTCTATTAAATAGTAAATGAAAATTTTTATTTAACATTTTCAATATATAGTAATTAAATATTTTATTCATTGTTAATAAAATTAATAAATATGAAACAGAAATAATTTCAAAAAGAGATAGTATGAGTCATTTAAAAAAACTGATTATGAAAGATATGAAAAATATATAAGGCCTGTTTAGAAAAATAGAAATTTTTTCTGAAAAGTAATATGAAATTCCATGTAAATTAAATAGAATAAACACATTTAAAGACCATCTTACAAGTGGTGAAATAGTCACAATACACATAACATGATATATGTACATAGATAACAAGATATATATACATAATAATTAGTAATTTATGTTTAGTTTTAGGAAATATTTTCAGTAGGACAAAATATTTGTACGAAAATGTCTGTATCACAGCTGATGGTTGAGCTAAAAGGTTTATATATTTATAATAAAAATTGTAGAATCACTTAATAAGCTCAAGATAGACATTTTTTGTAATAGTTAAAGGTTTTTTTTTATTCTTTATTTTTATTTTTTTTAATTTTGGTATCATTAATCTACAATTACATGAAGGACATTATGTTTACTAGGCTTCCCCCATTGCCAAGTCCCCACCACATCCCCATTCACAGTCACTGTCCATCAAAAGAGTAAGATGCTGTAAAATCCCTACTTGTCACCAAGTTCACAGTCACTGTCCTTCAACATAGTAAGATGCTGTAAAATCACTACTTGTCTTCTCTGTGTTGCACAGCCCGCCCCGTGACCCCAACACTATACATGCTAATTGTAATGCCCCCTTTCTTTTCTTCCCGCCCTTATCCTTCCCTTCCCACCTGGCCTCCCCAGTCCCTTTCCCTTTGGTAACTATAGTCTATTCTTGGGTTCTGTGCTTCTGCTGCTGTTTTGTTCCTTCAGTTTTCTTTTTTCTTATACTTCACATATGATCGAAATCATTTGTTACTTGTCTTTCTCCACCTGGCTTATTTCACTGAGCATAATACCCTCTAGCTCCATCCATGTTGTTGCAAATGGTAAGATCTGTTTTCTACTTATGGCTGGATAATATTCCATTGTGTATATGTACCACATCTTCTTTATCCATTCATCTACTGATGGACATTTAGGTTGCTTCCATATCTTGGCTATTGTAAATAGTGCAGTGATAAACATAAGGGTGCATCTGTCTTTTTCAAAGTGGAGTGCTGCATTCTTAGGGTAAATTCCTAGAAGTGGAATTCCTGGGTCAAATGGTATTTCTATTTTGAGCATTTTGAGGAACCTCCATACTGCTTTCCACAACGGTTGAACTAATTTACATTCCCACCGGCAGTGTAGGAGGGTTCGCGTTTCTCCCCAACCTCACCAACATTTGTTGTTGTTTGTCTTTTGGGTGGTAGCCATCCTTACTGGTGTGAGATTATATCTCATTGTGGTTTTAATTAGCATTTCTCTGATGACAAGCAATCTGGAGCATCTTTTCATGTGTCTGTTGGCCATCTGAATTTCTTCTTTAGAGAACTGTCTATTCAGCTCCTCTGCCCATTTTTTAATTGGATTATTTGCTTTTTGTTTGTTGCGGTGTGTGAGCTCTTTATATATTTTGGATGTCAACCCTTTATTGGATCTGTCATTTATGAATATATTCTCCCATACTGTAAGATACCTTTTTGTTCTATTGATGGTGTCCTTTGCTGTACAGAAGCTTTGCACCTTGATATAGTTCCATTTGTTCATCTTTGCATTTTTTTTTACCTTGCCCGGGGAGATATATTCAAGAAGAGGTCACTCATGTTTATGTCTAAGAGATTTTGCCTATGTTTTTTTCTAAGAGTTTTATGGTTTCATGACTTATATTCAAGTCTTTGATCCATTTCAAATTTAATTTTGTGTATGGGGTTAGACAGTGATCCAGTTTCATTCTCTTACATATAGCTATCCAGTTTTGCCAGCAACATCTGTTGAAGAGACTGTCATTTCCCCATTTTATGTTCATGGCCCCTTTATCGAATATTACTTGACCATATATGTTTGGGTTAATGTTTGGAGTCTCTATTCTGTTCCATTGGTCTGTGGCTCTGTTCTTGTGCCAGTACCAAATTGTCTTGATTACTGTGGCTTTGTAGTAGAGCTTGAAGTTGGAGAGTGAGATACCCCCCACTTTATTCTTCCTTCTCAGGATTGCTTTAGCTATTCGGGGTCTTTGGTGTTTCCATATGAATTTTTGAACTATTTGTTCCAGTTCATTGAAGAAAGCTGTTGGTAATTTGATAGGGATTGCATCGAATCTGTATATTGCTTTGGGCAGGATGGCCATTTTGACGATACTAATTTTTCCTAGCCAAGAGCATGGGATGAGTTTCCATTTGTTAGTGACCTCTTTAAATTCTCTTAAGAGTGTCTTATAGTTTTCAGGGTATAGGTCTTTCACTTCCTTGGTTAGGTTTATTCCTAGGTATTTTATTCTTTTTGATGCTATTGTGAATGAAATTGACTTACTGATTTATCTTTCTATTAGTTTATTGTTAGTGTATAGGAAAGTCACAGATTTCTGTGTGTTAATTTTGTATCCTGCAATTTTGCTGAATTCTGATATTAGCTCTAGTAGTTTCGGAGTGGAGTCTTTAGGGTTTTTATGTACAATATAATGTCATCTACAAATAGTGACAGTTAACTTCTTCTTTACCAATCTGGATTCCTTGAATTTCTTTGTATTGTCTGATTGCTGTGGCTAGGACCTCCAGTCCTATGTTGAAAAACAGTGGGGACAGTGGGCATCCCTGTTTGTTCCCGATTGCAGAGGAAAAGCTTTCAGCTTCTCGCTGTTCAGTTTGATGTTTTCTGTGGGTTTAATATATATGGCCTTTATTATGTAGAGGTACTTGCCCTCTATACCCATTTTGTTGAGAGTGTTTATCATGAATGGATGTTGAATTTTATCGAATGCTTTTACAGCATCTATGGAGATCATGTGGTTTTTGTTGATGTGGTGGATGATGTTGATGAATTTTCGAATGTTGTACCTTCCTTGCATCCCTGGGATGAATCCCACTTGGTCATGGTGTATGATCCTTTTGATATATTTTTGTATTCGGTTTGTTAGTATTTTGTTGAGTATTTTTGCATCTTCGTTCATCAGGGTTATTGGTCTGTACTTTATCTTTTTTTGTGGGGTCTTTGACTGGTTTTGGTATTAGGGTGATATTGGCTTCATAGAATGAGTTTTGGAGGTTTCCCTCCTCTTCTATTTTTTGGAAAAATTTAAGGAGAATAGGTATTATGTCTTCTCTGTATGTATGATAAAATTCTGAGGTAAATCCATCTCGCCCGGGGGTTTTGTTCTTTGGTTGTTTTTTTGATTACCGCTTTGATTTTGTAGCTGGTAATTGATCTCTTTAGATTTTCTGTTTCTTTCTGGGTCAATCGTGGAAGGTTGTATTTCTCTAGGAAGTTGTCCATTTCTCCTAGGTTTCCCAGCTTGTTAGCATATAGGTTTTCATTGTACTCTCTAATTATTCTTTGTATTTCTGTGGGGTCAGTCGTGGTTTTTCCTTTCTTGTTTCTGATTCTGTTGCTGTTTGTTGACACTTTTTTCCCCTTAAGAAGTGTGGCTAGAGGCTTATCTATTTTGGTTATTTTCGCAAAGAACCGGCTCATGGTTTCATTGATTTTTGTTATTGTTTTTTTCTTCTCAATTTTATTTATTTCTTCTCTGATCTTTATTATGTCCCTCCTTCTGCTGACCTTAGGCTTCATTCGTTCTTCTTTTTCCATTTTCGATAATTGTGACATTAGATCATTCGTTTGGGATTGTTCTTCCTTCTTTAAATATGCCTGGATTGCTGTATACTTTCCTCTTAAGACTGTTTTTGCTGTATCCCACAGTAGTTGGGGCATTGTGTTGTTGTTGTCATTTGTTTCCATATATTGCTGGATCTCCACTTTGATTTGGTCATTGATCCATTGATTATTTAAGAGTGTGTTTGTTGTTAAGCCTCCATGTGTTTGTGAGCCTTTTTGTTTTCTTTGTACAGTTTATTTCTAGTTTTATGCCTTTGTGGTCTGAAAAGTTGTTTTTTTTTTTTGTTTTTTTTTTTAATAATTATTTTTTTATTGAAGGGTAGTTGACGCACAGTATTACATTACATTAGTTTCAAGTGTACAACACAGTGGTAGAACATTTATATACATAATTCGAGGTTCCAGCTATCACCCTACCAAGCTGTTACATTATCTGGACTATATTCCTTATGCTATACATTACATCCCGGTTACTTATTTATTTTACCATTGGAAGTCTGTCTTTTTTTTTTTTTTTTGTGAGGGCATCTCTCATATTTATTGATCAAATGATTGTTAACAACAATAAAATTCTGTATAGGGGA
Organism: Manis pentadactyla; assembly: GCF_030020395.1. Lineage (NCBI taxonomy): Eukaryota > Metazoa > Chordata > Mammalia > Pholidota > Manidae > Manis > Manis pentadactyla. Next base: position 41,867,472 of record NC_080028.1, read on the forward strand.
GTCAATGCTCAATGCACAATCATTAATCCACCCCAAGCCTAATTTTCATCAGTCTCCAATCTTCTGAGGCATAATAAACAAATTCTTACATGGAGAACAAATTCTTACATAATGAATAAGTTACATAGTGAACAGTACAAGGGCAGTCATCACAGAAACTTTCAGTTTTGCTCATGCATTATGAACTCTAAACAGTCAGTTCAAATATGAATACTCATTTGGTTTTTATACTTGATTTATGTGTGGATACTACATTTCTCTCTTTATTATTATTATTTTTAATAAAATGCTGAAGTGGTAGGTAGATACAAGATAAAGGTAGAAAACATACTTTAGTGTTGTAAGAGAGCAAATGTAGATGATCAGGTGTGTGCCTGTAGACTATGTGTTAATCCAAGCTAGACCAGGGCAATAAAACATCCACGTATGCAGAAGATTTCTCTCAGAACAGGGGGGGTGAGGTTCTAAGCCTCACCTCTGTTGATCCCCAATTTCTCACCTGATGGCCCCCCTGCGACTGTGCCTGTCTTAGGTTTTTCCTCCCTTGAGGAATCTTACCCGTCTCTGGCTAACCAGTCATCTTCCGGGGCCATACAGGGAAATGTGAAGTTGGTAAGTGAGAGGGAAGCCTTATTGTTTGAAAAGGTTAGCTTTTTACATCTTTGCATATTTATGCCCTGTGGCTTCTATGCCCAGCATTTGTCTTGAGGTATCTTTACCACTTGGAAGAATTATGATACTCGGTAAATTTGATACGAGGCACGAATTCTATTTAAGGGTTGTAATTAGGAAGGAAGAAGAAAAGCTGTAGAAGTAGCAGGCGGAAGAAAACATGGGAAGATTGATTATATCTTTGGCATATCTTCTTGTAGAGTACTTCAGCATGAATAGGTTTTAAGCTACTACTTAAATTGCGCACACACATTAACATAATAGGAGTATAGTTACATAACCAAAGCATATCTGTAATTACCAGCCATCTCCAGTGAAACCAAGAAAACCAGTTAGGCACCTTAGGCATTTGTGAAAACTTATCTATGACATGGTGGATATTGTCCAACTGAACTTGAACAGTCTGAGAGAAATCAGACAAATTAAAACAACCCATTCCTGGGGACTGTTCACATGCCATATGTTCGTTTAACAGTAAATAGTCTGTAGTTGTAAGACTTTGGAGCGCTACAATTTGCACTTCTCCAAATTCTTGGTTGAGTTCCAACAGTATAGATCCAGTCAAATTTGTTGTTTTACTGTATGCACAGGCCAGTTTAGATATCTCCTTCCTCATTCCCATGGCAAGTCCAGGAACGGGTAGGATGAGTGCATCTACAGCTGTAGCAGTGCGTGGATCTTTGTTGGGGTTTTTTGATGATCATCTTCTGGCATGAGTCTTCCAGAGAGTGCTGATGTTGGAAGTTCTTTTTCATATCGTATCTTAGTTCATTTTTGGGGTAGCCCAATTAGGCTTTGATCCTCTGTATAAACACAAACAGACCCTTTGCCTACACTTTTATATGCCCTTTATACCCTTGTGTAGAACTCGTTGGAGGTTACCACACAGGGACTGGGGAGGATGGGTGGGTAGGGAGGGGTAAGGGGGGAGAAGTAGGGGAGTATTAAGATTAACATGCAAGGGGGGGTAGGAGAAAAGGGAGGGCTGTACAACACAGAGAAGGCAAGTAGTGATTCTACAACATTTTGCTATGCTGAAGAAAAGTTGGTTTTATAGGATTTCAATCTTTTGGAATTTACTGAGGCTCTTTTTGTGGCCTAGTATGTGGTCTATTCTGGAGAATGTTCCATGTGCACTTGAGAAGAATGTGTATCCTGTTGCTTTTGGTTGTAGAGTTCTGTAGATGTCTATTTGGTTCATCTGTTCTAGTGTGTTGTTCAGTGCCTCTGTGTCCTTATTTTCTGTCTGGTGGATCTGTCCTTTGGAGTGAGTGGTGTGTTGAAGTCTCCCAAAATGAATGCATTGCATTCTATTTCCTCCTTTAGTTCTGTTAGTATTTCTTTCACATATGTTGGTGCTCCTGTATTGGGTGCATACATATTTATAATGGTTACATCCTCTGGATGGACTGAGCCCTTTATCATTATGTAATGTCTTTCTTTATCTTTTGTTACTTTCTTTGTTTTAAAGTGCATTTTGTCTGATACTAGTATTGCAACACCTGCTTTTTTCTCTCTGTTGTTTGCATGAAATATCTTTTTCCATCCTTTGACTTTAAGTCTGTGTGCATCTTTGGGTTTGAGGTGAGTCTCTTGTAAGCAGCATATGGATGGGTCTTGCTTTTTTATCAATTCTATTACCCTGTGTCTTTTGATTGGTGCATTCAGTCCATTTACATTTAGGGTGATTATTGAAAGGTATGTACTTATTCCCATTGCAGGCTTTAAGTTTGTGGTTACTAAAGGTTCAAGGTTATCTTCTTTACTATCTTACTGACTAACTTAACTCGCTTATTGAGCTATTATAAACACAGTCTGATGATTCTTTATTTCTCTCCCTTCTTATTCCTCCTCCTCCTTTCTTCATATGTTGGGTGTTTTGTTCTGTGCTCCATTTAGGAGTGCTCCCATCTAGAGCAGTCCCTGTAAGATGCCCTTTAGAGGTGGTTTGTGGGAGGCAAATTCCCTCAACTTTTGCTTGTCTGGGAATTGTTTAATCCCTCCTTCATATTTAAATGATATTCGTGCTGGATACAGTAGTCTTGGTTCGAGGCCCTTCTGTTTCATTGCGTTAAGTATATCATGCCATTCTCTTCTGGCCTGTAGGATTTCTGTTGAGAAGTCTGATGATAGCCTGATGGGTTTTCCTTTGTAGGTGACCTTTTTTTTCTCTCTGGCTACCTTTAATACTTTGTCTTTGTCTTTGATCTTTGCCATTTTATTTATTATGTATCTTTGTGTTGCCTTCCTTGAATCCCTTGTCATGGGAGTTCTGTGTACCTCTGTGGACTGAGAGGCCATTTCTTCCCCTAGTTTGGGGAAGTTTTCAGCAATTAATTTTTCAAACACACTTTCTATCCCTTTTTCTCTCTCTTCTTCTTCTGGTACACCTTTAATGCGGATATTGTTCTGTTTCAATTGGTCATTCAGTTCTCTTGAAATTCTTTCATTCCTGGAGATCGTTTTATCTCTCCCTGCATCAGCTTCTCTGCGTTCATATTGTCTGTTTTCTATTCCATTAATGGTCTCTTATATCTTGTCCATTCTGTTTTGGAGTCCTTCCAGAGCTTGTTTTATTTCTGTATTCTCCCTCCTTAGTTCTTGCATATTTCTCTGCAAGTCCATCAGCATGGTTATGACTTTTGTTTTGAATTCTTTTTCAGGAAGACTGGTTAAATCTATCTCCCCAGGTTCCTTCTTAGGGGAAGAAGTAGCAGATGTTGAAGCTGTCTGGGTCAGTCTTCTCTGGATCAAACTTTTTTGCCTTTTCATGTTGGTAGGTGCAATGGGGAGCTGTTTACTTTCTGTCAGCTGGGAGGGCCAACGGATTCCACTTGCTCCTGGCCTTTCTTTACTGGGACAACTGCGACCTCTTGTGGCTTATATTAGGCAATTGCGTGTAGACTGGGTCTCTGTGTATTGCCCGGCGGGTATGGAGGAAGCTCCCTTGCTGTGGGTGTGGCCAGTCTCAGGCCGCTGCTCTGCTATGGTGGGGCCCCGGAGGGGTAATGGAAGGGGGTCTGTTTGGCTGTTTATCCCCATGAGGGGTCTCAGAGCTGTTACCCAGGGGCATTAGTGCACCCGGGGTTTCCTGGAATTTCCAGCTGCTGGACTTCGACCGGGGAAGCTTCCATCCACCTGTGCCATCTCTGTCCTTTTGAGACTTTCAAGAGGCACTCACTTTTCTTTGTCACAGGGGCACCAGCTTCAGGACCCACTCAAAGGTCTTGCTGCCCTGTTTCCCTAGTTTCCAGCACCCCATGCATGCACTATGTCTGCACTCTGGTGCCGGTGGCTGGGGCTCGGTGTTTAGCAGTCCTGGGCTCCCTCTCCCTTCCTGCTCTGACTGCTCTCCTCCCGCTGGTAGCTGGGGTGAGCGGTGCTTGGGTCCCGCCGGGCTGGGGCTTGTATCTTACCCCTTTCCTGAGGCGCTATGTTCTCACAGGTGTGGATGTAGTCTGACTGTTGTCCTGTGTCTTCAGGTCTCTCTTTTAGGATTAGTTGTATTTGTTGTATTTTCAAAAATAGATATGTTTCTGGGAGGAGATTACCACTGTCCTACTCATGCCACCATCTTGGCTCACCCTTTCAGCAATTCAATACTGAAAGGTTTTTTAAGAAATCACAAAGTGTCAACTGTTAGAATTGATTTCAAATTGTGATGGAATGCACCAAAATGTAATACTGCATCTTCTCCAAATGATACAAATTTCTTATTGAGTAAAAATGTTTGTTTTTAATTGTCAAAATAATTTGAACACCATGAGATAAAGGATGCTTCATATTTGTGAATATGTCAGTTCATAAGAATATATTTACATTGGATTGTATGGTAAATGTATAATAGACAAAGGACAGTTATTACCTCTAGCTAATTTTTCCATTTTTCTTATGTTAATTTTTAAATAATAAATAGGCATTACTTATGGTAAAAATATGTTACCAAAGAAGAAAAGCTGTAACTATATTCTCATACAGTAATTAGCCACTATAGGTATTATTGAAGGAAAGGAGTAAAAAGTAGTCTTGCTCTTTCTCATTTGATGTATCTTTTGTGTAAAGTCCTTTGTTGGATAGCACTGTGGAATTTTCAGTTCTCCGAATACATTGTCTCCACTGCTGCCTGTTTCAGAGTCCTTGACAAAATATTACACAAAAGATTCGTAAGTAACTTTGGATCCAAATTCATGTGGGACTTCATTCCACATACAAGCCAAGCAAACCTTTCCTCATCGTTCAAATCCTCAGGATATACAGGGATAACCAAGCAACTGAAACCACCATGTCTGTAGTCTTTGAGAGACATAGAAAATTATTTTCTTTAAGAAACAGTTTTATATGTTTTACCAAGATTAGAGAGATATGAATAGTTAATTGAATTGTGCTAAAAAGAAACAAGAGTTTATAATTTTGAGTTGATTGAAGGCTTTGATAGGGTTGGATTTGTATATCAACATATATTAGGTCACCTAAAATAGGTGAAACAAAGGACTTCTGGAAGCATCCTTGAATTGAAAATCATCTGTTGACATAATTTAGACCTTTGCACTCTCTAAAATGTTTAGTTTTCTATAAGACAAGAGAAGCAAACATACAGTAGTCAAACAATAGTGTTAATTTATTTTCAAGATATTTAGGAGCAAGGACATTGCCTAAAGTTTCAAGACTTGTGTAGGGCAGAGTTGTGTTAAGACAGAAGAAAGGAGAGGTAGGTGGCCTGTATATGTTTCCTTTTCCATATTTGTGTTGACTCAACTATTTAGTTATTTTAATTACTGAATCTATTGTAACTATTCAGTTAATTTATTGTTAGTTGTGTGATGTTCACATTCATGGGAGTGCCCTGCTCATCCTAAAACATCAAACCAGGGTCATCCTTTCATTCCTTTACTGAAACCTGAAAACTCTTGGAGATTTACGATGGGTAATAGGCAAGTGGTTGATACCGAGTATGTCCCACCTCTGGAGGAAAGGACTATTTTTAAAGTAATTAAGTTAAACATTCTCATAGCCAGTTAATTAGAATTTCTATAACAAATGACTTGGTTATTCTTTAATTTACTTATGGCTTTAAACAAACATTGGAGATTGAAATCATTTTGGAAGGAATTAGTGTAGTTATTTGGTGTTAATAAGGATCAACCACAGTGCAGCTGATTGTCCTAATGCAGGATTTAAGAGTTTTAATCTGCGGCGTTAATATATTTCTGGCAGGTGTAGTGAGGAGGTATGAATGGCATCCATAAAGGAAAGCTATTTCTATGAAAAAACGCAGTGATAAGTCAGGTAAAACAATTTGCCTTGGCAGGTATTACATACATGCTGAGTGTGTAGTCAGGCTATGGTCTGGCTCAGGAGCCACTCAGAGCATTTCCTCCACCACACATAAAAGCCAACAAGAATCACCTAAAGTAGAGTAAGGGGTTCAGCAAAAGTAATAGTTGTCATAGTAGTTTTTTTTGTTTTGTTTTGTTTTTTATTTTCATATCATTAATATACAGTCACATGAGCAACATTGTGGTTACTAGATTTCCCCCACTATCAAGTCCCCACAACACACCCCATTACATTCACTGTCTATCAGCATAGTAAGATGCTATAGAGTCACTACTTGTCTTCTCTGTGCTACAGTGCCTTCCCCATCACACCTCTACATTATGCGTGCTAATCTTAGTGCCCCTTATTCACCTTCTCCCTCCCTTCTCATCCACCTCCCCCAGTACCTTTCCCTTTGGAAATTGTCAGAGTAGTTTTAATATTGAATCCACATTATAAACAAATGAGTTATCTAGATCTGAGGTTATATATTACCTTGACATAACTCTATATATCAGTCCACACTGCTCTGTGGTTATTACATTAAACAAGATGAAAATCCTGTTTCCAACAAATTTTTTACACTCTCTAATTAACATAGAGTATGACAAAAACACATAGAAAGTTTTTAAAGTGGTGTGGGAGATTTGGAAGTACTTCTCTGAAGTGTGCAAGTAGAAAACAGATGAATGAATCACAAAGAGACAGGTATAAGTCAGAATCAGGAAATGGATGAAGTAAGGGGGAGAGAGAAAGTAAAATAATTAGGTAATATTTTTGTCCAGATAGGTAGTTCATTTAACATGACTTGTGCAGGGAACAGAGACTTCAACAGCATTAGTAGATGGATCTACATTCATCTTGTGTCAAAAACACACCTCATGTGTTTTTAGTTTATTCAAGGAAAAAAACGGCTACAAGCAGATAGTGAAACTGGGTAAAATTTTGGTTATTGATAAGGGATATATTCTTAAGGGAACAAATGTGTGATGAACTAATCTATTCCAAAGTGAAAATTAAAAGAATAGTGCACATTTAAAAAATTATCAGGGAAAATTATGTTTTCCTTATACTATATTATTCAAAAAATACATAAAAACATAAATTTTTCCCAATACATGTCATGAGCATTTATTAGGCTATAAAATCAATTTGATGGTATTTTTATTTATTTTTAATGAGATACATTAGAACATAAAACATCAGAGAGCAGGGCACCAAATGATCAGTATTTTATTGTTATTTTTGTTCCCCATATATGTGTGTAAGTATTTGTGTGGGTGTGAACTTGTACACCGGGTTGCCGAATGAAATGTCTACATTACCATATGTTGTAGTAAAAATATTTGAAAACCTGGTTTCGGATCCATATGATGATATGCTATCAACAGAGCTGAATAAATAATTTTTAAAATTCATTATTAAATAAAACAAAACACATGTAAAATACGTGTGACTTTTCTAAACAAAACTATAATAAGACTATTTTACCACCATATTCTCAGATCTTATATCCTTGGCTTTTACATGCAGTTGGGCAAAATTCAGTCCCCCTGGAATGAGAAACCACACATCTGTAACCAGTTTCATCCTCCTGGGATTGACAGATGTCCCTCAGCTACAGATTCTGATTTTTATATTTCTGCTTATCACCTAATGTTGAGTGTAACTGGAAACCTGAGCATCATCATCCTCACATTAGTGGATTCTCACCTTAAAACTGCAATGTACTTTTTTCTCCAAAATTTCTCTTTCTTAGAAATCTCATTCATGTCTGCCTGCATTCCTAGATTCTTGTACAGTATATTGACAGGTGACAGGACTATTATGTATAATGCTTGCATATGCCATCATTTTTTTACATATGTTTTTGTAATAACAGAATTTTTTCTCCTGGCTACCATGTCCTTTGATCGATATGTAGCCATCTGCAAAACCCTGCGTTACATGACTATTATGAACTTCAGGGTCTGCGAAAAGCTCATCTTCTGCTGTTGGATGATTTCTCTGTTGATCATACTGCCACCACTTAGCTTGGGACTGGACCTCGAATTCTATGCCTCTAATGCCATTGATCACTTTCTCTGTAATGCTAACCCTATGCTGAAGATCTCATTCTCATATACATTGCTCATAGAGCAGATGATTATCATCAACTCTGTGATGACTTTCCTCATGACTCTGCTGTGTGTGGTCCTGTCTTACATGTACATCATCAGGACAATTCTAAGACTCCCCTCTGCCCAGCAGAGGACAAAAGCCTTTTCCACCTGTTCTTCCCACATTATCGTGGTTTCCATCACCTGTTGCAGCTGCATCTTTGTTTATATCAAACCTTCAGCAAAGGATGAATGGCCATTAATAAGGGAGTAACAGTACTCACTACTTCCATTTCCCCCATGCTGTACCCATTCACTTACACTCTGAGGAACAAACAAGTGAAAGAAGCCGTTAATGACTTAGTCAAAAGATTTAAATTGCTGTGAAATAATTAGGGTAATGTTGATGTCAGTATCCCTAAGCATATTTTCTTCAGTTTCTAATTTTGCCTTTTCCTGATCTAGATTTGGCCTTTAATTTGGTACCAGACCTGGTCACGTCACCCCTTAGATCTCCTTACAAAAAAGCTTCTTTCAGATGATAATTGTAATGAAGAAAAATGAGAATAGAAGTCTCAGGAAATCTAAGCATGACTTCACTCCTAACATTTCCTTTCCAGTACTAAGAGGTTTGGAAAACTTGTCTTAAAATATTAGTACAATAGTGAACACCATTCCTTTAAATAGAACACATACAAAAAGCAAACCAAAAAACTTACTTAAAGAGGAGACTTAATTTTGAAAACAATCAATATTTGTTTAAGTGTTATAAGAAAAGTTTCATAAACTGAAGATATATTTTTAAATGAGGAATAAGTATAAGATTTAGGATTTGAAAGAAGCATTTACTAATGGAAAATCTTTGAAATCACACTATGCACTTATTTTATTGACTGGATCCTATCTAATATGAAAGTTATTTAAAATTTGCCAAAGTGTCATGAATTAAGTAACAATGAAGAGAGAAATGCACTTGTAATTTCTGTTAAAGATAAATCGTTCAATGAAGTTGCATAAAGTGTATTTAGATTGGTATCCCAATTAAATTGCTTAATCTTGTATGTAGAGTATTTTAGCAAAGAGTTGGCAGCAAGTCCAAGAAAACTAATATAGGGCTAGAAGAGTGATATACTAATAAGCCTTAAGCCAATTATATTAGGAATGAACAAATGAGAAACAGAATAAAATGGAATACAAATATCAATGTAATGATATGATTTTTTTTAATGAAAAATGTGTCAATTCAAGAGACAAAATTACACCCCTAGTTATAATCCCTCAAAGAAACACCAGCTTTTCATTATTCAGTACATTTTGTTCCAACTTCCTCTTCCATAATGCAACATAGTAAAATTTCCTTTGATCCTTTTTCTGTATTTCAGGCCACTTCTCATTTCATGGACAGTGTAGGTATGAATTTACCCCTCATTTTTCAACTTCCTAACCTCCAGTTTAGATGACATTCCCACAAGAATTTATTGCTGACCTTGTCTTATGATTCCACCAGCAGGACCACAGGCCTGGGTTAGTTCAACTCATTCCCACTACTGTCATGACTTACCCGCTGCTTTCATTCCTTACCAAACTGCAATTGCATGTTTACTTCTCCTTCTTCTACTCTCAGCGGCAAATACATATGACAAGGTCTCCTCACAGGCCAAATTCTAGAAAGGTTTATGCCTGACACAGACAAATATGAGTTACATAGTAGATAATTTTCCAGTATGAGTATTTGAAACTTCTGACAATGATAAGTGAGAACCAATATGTGAATAGAAAAAACACAGAAGCAACATTTGGCATGAATCTGTGCATAACAGAGTTGGTAAAATTACAACATTTCCAGAATCTCTCACGCAGTTTTAGTGCATTTCCATATCAACAAGTGTTTCCAAGGGGTGGAGAGAAGTAGTTCATCTGAACCAGAAAGGCTGGGGGTAGTATTTGGTTACTTCTGATGCAACAGGAGAGAGAGAGACAGACGCAGGATGAATGCTTGTAAGCAATAAATGGGTTTTAAACTTTATTTCTTCCTTTGATTCATTACAGTTTCAAAGGTATTTTGCCCCGGGATTTCTTCTCTGGAGTTATATTTGGCAGTAGTTGGCAGAACCTCTGAAACTGAAATCTGTGTACATGGGTGTGGCCCTTTGATGGGCTGACCCTAGAGATAGTGAGGAGATGCCTAGGACCTCCAGTGTAGATAGAGGGAAGGCACAAGTGGTTGTAGTAGTAGAAGGTGCAGCTTCACCTGGGAAACCCCTACCTGTGTCCCTTCCAATTGGGGAGCTCTTAGTGGGGGAATTGGTCTGGGATAAAGCACCTCCAAGAGGATTTTGGCCTTCCCCAGAATTGGGGAAGGTTGGAGACATCAGAAGCTGTGAAATTAGCCCACTGTGAGATAGAAGGGTGCTTAGAGGCCTGAGTGTCTTTGTAGCAGCTGACATTGCAGGAACTTTGTAGAGATAGTGGACAGGGTTATTGAGGAGAGAGACAGACTTTTGCATCACTTTGAGGCACTGGGTGGTAACCTATGGGATGCCCTTAAAGAAGAGAGACCATTATTGAGACGATGGATCACGCTCCTGGGATGAGGCAGCAGAAGCCACATTGCAGAAGGTTGTTGGGGAGTGGAAGGAAGTTGCGGTGCCTTCAGCCCCGGAGATGGTGGAGGAACTGGAGCTGGGGGAGGGAAGAGGTAGTGCAGAGGATGAGGAGGTGGAGCAAAGAGCTGATCTGCTGCCACGGCCACCGCCCAAGGCACCGCCTCTACTGGGTTAAAAGCCCATGTAGCTGTAACTAAAACAACAAAATGAAACAACTGCAGGATCCTCAGGAGGAGGAGACACCCCCTCCGCAGTTTGTGGAGCACGCTGTGATCTGCCCCTATACCCAGGATGAGCTGGTGGACATGATCGTCCAGTGCAGACAGAAGCCATCAGAACATCTGCCTGCATGGCTTTAATGTCTCTGGGATATGGGGGTGGGAAACATTGTCATGTCTGAAGGGCCCCCACCCATAAGATGGTGAAATTCCTGCTACTCTTCTGGGTCCTCGGTTCCCGCCGGTGCCACGTGAATCCCAATCACCCTTGCCCCCCTAATCTCAGCACCTAGCCAACAGCCACCAGTCCCGTAGAAATGACACCACAATCACCCCTTGCCTCTTCCTATATAACCCAGCACCTTTCCCTAATAAAGCGGAATTCTCCGGTGAATTGCTTCTGTGTGTCGCTCCTTTCCTTTCATTGGTGACAAAACCCGGAAGACGGGACACCCCAACTGGGCCCCATCTTCCCCCTGACATCAGCAGCAGCTTGCCCTCGTCCTCTTTTTCCGGCGCTGGCTCCTCACACTCACCACTCCTCTCTGGCCTTTAGGTAAATTTTCCCCCAGAGTGGGCCACTCTTCCCCGAGCTATCGCAGCGCCATTGACCGTGATCATCTGGCAAGGCCCTGACGCTCGGGGACGAGGAGGGAACTCTCCCCTCCTTAGGCATTCACGGCTGCGGCGGACCCTCAGGCCCCTCCTCCAACAGCCATAAACGAGGTGACTCCTTTGCGGATGAGAACGCTTCCTTTTTTCTCCCCCCTCCTCCTTCCTTTCCTTCCACCGAAAATTCATTCCTCCGAAAACTCCTAGTACTATGTACCACGTGACTCTGGCACTCTGCCTTCTTAGAGAAGTCTGCTTGACGACCCACACTTCCTAAGAAACTGACTTGTATACGAGTTTCCGCAGACCACCAAGGATCATCGGGGACGCCCTTTGTCTCCTTGCGGTCTGCTCCCAGTCCGAGGATCTCCGTTCATCTTCCCCTGTTTGTCTCCTTCTCTGCCCTTTAGCCATGGGAGCCTCCTCATCCCTCCCTGAAAGTTCACCTCTTGAATGCCTGCTCAAGTATCTAGCCACCCTCTCCCTGACGCCTGATATAAAACCAAAACTTCTCCATAAATACTGCTCCCAAGATTGGCCGACATACCCCCTAGACAATAACAACCAATGGCCCGCAGGGGGAACTCTTGATCCTAACATCACTCGCGATCTCTTTAACTACTGCCAGCGCCTGAAAAAATAGAAGGAGATTCCCTATATCGAAGCTTTCCGCCTCCTCCTCCCGCCTCCCTCGCCGCCACCGCCTCCTCCTCCCAACACCTCCCCCCAAGTTCTCTTAGTCTGCAAGCCGTCTCCCCGGCAAAAGCCTCCCTTTCCCCACGTACCCCCTCCTCTCCTACAACAGCCCCTCCCCCTTCTTCCCCCACCATCTCCTCCCCCACCTCACCCCCGTGCAGATAAATCCTGAGCCTTTCATCCCCCCTCTAACTAAGTCCCAGGAGCCTCCTCCGTCTTTGCCCACATCACCTGTTTCTCCCCCACAGACTGAGCCAGAACCCTTCAGTCCCCCACCGCCGTGGGTCTCCGCTCTCGAGATATCTTCGCCTGCTGCTTAATAGCAGGTCTGAAAAAGGCAGCTCGTAAAGAGTCAATTTTCAAAAGCTCCCTGTGAGTTCTTAGACAGACTCACTCAAGCCCTATTACAGTATACCAGCCTGGACCCAGAAACGCCTGACGGGAGACATGTCCTTATGACATACTTCCTAGCTCAAAGCTACCCCGACATTAAAGCTAAATTCAAAAAGTTAGAACAGGGCCCCGCTACCCCACAGACTGAGATCCTAGCAGTGGCCTTTAAAGTCTTCCATAACCGGGAGGAGGAGAAAGAATGCCATAAACAAAAGGCTGATCAGGCCAATTTCCAAATGTTGGCCCAGCTGATAAAACCACAACCTGGGCGCCCCTTTACAAACAAGCCCACCACAGGAGCTTGTTTCAAGTGTGGAAAAGAAGGACATTGGTCAAGGGCATGCCCCTCCACCAGATCTCCTACCACACCATGCCCCACATGCCACAAAAAGGGCCACTGGGGGTCTGATTGCCCAGCCACCCGAAGGGGAGGCTGGACGAACAACCCCTATCCTAAGCCAACTGTAGTGGGGCTGGCAGACGAAGACTGATGGGGCCCGTGGGCTTCTCGCCCAACCATTTCCATCACCAAACAGGAGCCCAGGGTTACTTTAATAGTAGACGTTGCCCCATCTCTTTCCTCCTAGATACAGGAGCCACCTTCTCAGTCTTGCGAGAATACCGGGGCCCTACCACGCCTGCCATTACTCCTATAGTCGAGGTAGGAGGTAAACAGATTTTCCCATTAACCCCCCCCCTTTTATGCACAATCCAGGACAATCCCATACCTTTCTCCCACTCCTTCCTGGTTATGGCCTAGTGTCCCATCCCCTTACAAAGATGGGACATCCTTTCTCTCCTCCATGTTTCCATAACTATATCCACTCCCACAGCCCCCAGTACTCCCTTTCTAAAGGCCCTCATAGCCGACGACCCACATCTACCCAATGAAAGTTCCAGTTCCGCCCTCATACACCCTGTTAGTCCCAAAGTTTGGGACATTACAAGCCCCTCTGTGGCTCTATGTCCTCCTGCCTCTATCAAATTACATGACCCCTCTCAGTATATCTGTCAGGCCCAATACCCCCTAACCACTTCAGCCTTCATAGGCCTTCAACCCATCCAAGATCTTTTAAACAAAAATTACCTTAGACCCACTCACTCCCCGTTTAATACCCCCATATTAGCTGTTAAAAAAACCAACAGATCTTTTCACCTCATCCAACACCTTCGCCTCATCAACATGGCCATCGTCCCTATGCATCCCTTAGTCCCAAATCCATACACCCTTTTATCGCAGATCCCTGCCTCAGCCTCCCACTTCTCAGTTCTATATCTCAATGACGCATTTTTTTTTCTATCCCTCTGGAACCCTCCTCCAAAGATTTTTTTGCCTTCACCTGGACGGACCCATACACAAGACATTCTGAAAAACTCACTTGGACAGTTTTGCCACAAGGCTTCTGAGTCCACCTTATTACAATACGTGGACTATCTTCTACTCTGCAGTCCCTTGTGGGAACAGTTTCAACTTGACACTGCCTCCCTACTTAACCTTCTAGCTTCCAGAGGTTACCAGGTATCCCCTGTCAAAGCTCAAATCTCTTCCCCTTCTGTCACTTACCTCGGATTTCTTCTATCTGAACAAAAAAAGTCCTTTGCCTTAGACAGAAAACGGCTCCTCTCTGCCCTGCCCGTTCCCAAAACCAAGACAGAAATCTTTTCCTTTCTAGGCCTGGCTGGGTATTTTAGAGCGTGGATCCCTAACTTCTCACTGTTGGCAAGACTCCTATACGACCTCAGCAAGGGCTCCCCTGAAGAACCATTGTCCTCCTCATGCTGACACTCCTTCATTAAGCTCCGTCGAGCCCTTGTGGAAGCCCCAGCTCTCCATCTTCCTGATTTGTCGAAGCCCTTCTCATTATACATTCATGAGAGGTCCAGTCAAGCTCTAGGAGTCCTAGGCCAATATTATGGCCCATCCTTTGCCCCAGTAGCTTATCTTTCCAAGCAATTAGGCCCCACAGTTCAGGGATGGGCCCCCTGTCCACGGGCATTAGCCGCTGGACAGCTCTTGCAGAAGGAAGCTCATAAACTGACATTCGGGGTGCCCCTTACCATTCTGTCCCCACATCACCTAAAGGATCTCTTAACCTACAAAAGTTTGCAGACTCTAACTCCCTCCAGACTCCTGACCTTACTGTCCTCTTTCCTGCAAAATCCCATTCACCCACTTTGCCATCCATACCCGAATCATGACTTTTTCCTCCTTTACTGCTCCCTCTCTCTCTTTCGCTTTTTTTCCTCATTCCTATTGTCTTCCCCGCCACCCCAGCCTCCTTTGTATGGCGATTCAAAGTCAGACAGACTTACACACAGCATCAAACAAAAATTACTGCCCTCATTGCCACATCAGACTGCCCTCTGAAAGGCTGCTCCAAGCCTTTATACCTCCACTTTCCTCCCTCCACCGAAGTGTTCACTAGCAGCTACCTTTATTCTCCCTACCACTGCTTCCTCTATGAAAAAAAACAAGCCTGTTGCAGGCGATGGCCAGACACCTACAGAGATGTCCCTACTGGTCTTGCACCATTCACTACATGGGTAACTCCCGGTACCCACAGTATTACTCCTCCAACCCATTCTCTTCAATACTAACAAACACCTTCCTTACCTGACTTTGGCCCATTGCAGTCCCTATAATAATCATTCTCCTCGCCTGCCTCTTCTTGCCTTGTAAAGTTTATCAAATCCCAAGTTGGTAAAATCTCTAATCAAACTTTCAACCAGCTTTTACTCAGGAACTATCAGCTTTTAGCCACAGAAGATCACTCACCCTCACGTAACCTCTTCACCACACGCTGAGATGGACCCCTCTCTCCGCTGGAAATGGTTCCTGGATACAATGGCCACAGACACCTGGCTTCTGGCACCCGTATCCTCTTGGGACCATTAGAATCAACAAGTCCTCGACCTATGGTTACAGGAAACCTTCATTGATTTCCAACCTGAAGAAGTCCACATCTACTCGTCCTTACTGTGGGGAGTCCTATCAACCCTTTCCTCCCAGTCCTCAAGCCCTCACTCCCTTCTAGGCACCCATTCAGCAGGAAGCAGTCAGAAAGCAATATCCACAAACCCATAGAGGAGAAAGCAGGGAATGAAGGGCCCCTACCCATGAGATGGTTAAATTAATGCTTCTCTTCTGGATCCTCAGTTCCCGCCGGCGCCAGCTGAACCCCAATCGCCCCTTGCCCCCCCCAATCCCAGTACCTAGCCAATAGCCACCAGGCCCTTAGAAGTGACACCACAATCACCCCATGCCCCTTCTTATATAACCCAGCACCTTTCCCAAATAAAGTGGAATTCTCCGGTGAATTGCTGCTGTGTGTCGCTCCTTTCTTTTCAATGTCTGATCCTGAAATGAGTAGACTGGCTTTCCTGATGACTCACCCTTCCCTCTGGCAGCGGTTGCAAAGTGCCCATTACACCTCAAGGAATCAAGACACCTCTGGATTTTCTGACAGTTACCATCAGGACAATTTGGCCTAATCAGGGTGATTTATCATACCTACCCAGTAGCTGGAAAACATATGTAGAGCTCCAACAGGTATGGCAGAAATTTGGCATGAAAAATATTGCCTATAGTATGGACATCAAGACTCCAGTGAGGAGTTGTTCAAAGTAGGAATGAGAAATCTGATGCTCCATAAAATTTCCACATCTTTCTTTGGGTCCCTAGTGACTACTCTTGCCCCCAATGTAGGGCAACACAAAGTGAGGCTACTTGAACTTCAGCAGATCTGGGGGAGATTGAAACAGTAAGAGCAGAGAAGTAGGTACAGGCTATGACTGAAAGGAGAGAAGCAAAATACCCGTCGAGGACCCAGATGTGGGTTGATTTGATAATGGCTTGGGAAGTGAAAGAAAACTTTGATGGACAGCCCGTAGGAACTTGTCACAACTGTGGCACCAATTAAAGCCTGAGCAGTGCATCTGGCTGCTGAGGTCCAGGATACAGAAGCTGGAGTCACAGCTTCACATCCGGCCTGAGTCCCTTCAAAACTTCCTGGGGGAAAGTACTCAGAATTTGCTTGGGCCCTCACCCCACAGGACGGCGACTGGGCATCATGGTTTGAGTTGGGGAGGCAAAGATCCCTATCTTGGGGGACATGGTGGGGAACAGAGGTCACATGTAGAATTAGCAATTCCTTGGTACCGTGAATTGTCAATGAATTGTACAAAATGTGTACAATATGTCTTGATGCTAGTGGACACAGGAACTGAGTGTTCTCTAATTTATAGCAAACTAGAGCATTTTCCTAGAACTTCTGCTGTGATAGATGGCTATGGAGGTAAGCCAATTAGAGTGAAGAAAGTCCAAATCCCACTGGGGCTGGGGCACGTACCCGCAAAGGAGTGTGTACTGTGTACATTTCTCCCATCCTTGATTATACTTTGGAAGGAGATATCCTGCAGGGCCTGTGGCAACATCCCCCTGCAGGTGAGTGCAGACTGAGGATGCATGTGGTGAAGGCCGTTCTGAGGGGACATGCTAAGCATCCACCTGTAGCTCTGACTGTACATTTGCAGATGACAAATACTAAGCAGTGTTAGTTGTTTGGGTTGCACAAGGAAATTGGAGAAGCTCTACAAGAGTTGGAGAGTCATAAAGCCCACTCATAGTCCTTTTAATTCCCCAGTGTGACCAGTAAAATGTCAAGATTGCTCCTGGTATATGACCATGGACTACAGGGAATTGACCATTATGAATACTCTAAATCATGAACTGGGGATGTATAATTATATTGTAGACCTGGCGAATGCTTTCTTCTTTATTGACATAGCACAGAAAAGTCAGGAACAGTTTGCATTCATGTGGGAAGGCTGGCAGTACACATTCCCTGTCCATGCACAAGGATTCCTCCACAGATCCACCATATATCAGGGACTTGTAGCTGCATGGAAGAAACCGCAAACAATGTGGTTGTATAACTACACTATCATGCTCACATCTGATTCTCTTGCAGATTTAGAAGTGGCAGTTCCTAGACTGCTGCAACATCTACAAGAGAAAGGATGGGCTGTGAACAGCATCAAGGTTCAGGGACCTGGTTTATCTGCAAATTCTTAGGGGTTGTCTGGCTTGTAAAACTTAAGTTATCCCAGAAGCAGGCATAGACAAGGTCCAGGCTTTCCCTCCTCCTACAACTGTGGCAGTATTACAAGAGTTTTGGGGTCTCTTGGGCTACTGGAGATTATTTATCTTGCACTTGACACAAATGCTGAACCCCTTATACTGGTTGGTACAATACGGCATCAGGTGGGACTGGGATGAAACATGTGCAGCTGATTTTATTGCTGCTGACTGAGCAGCCAAGCAGCCAAAGCCATAGAAGCCTAGAGTGTAATGGACTCATGAACATCATGTGAGTTAAATGCTCATGTAACCAAAGATGTTTATGGATTGGGTCTTTAGCAGCGACTTGAACATGCCAACCTATTGGATTCTGGTCACAACTATGGAATGGAGGAGATTTCTGGTACAACTTGATAGAGAATCAACTGGCTGCTGTGTATCATGTCTTGCTGGCTATGGAACCAATCACTGGAAAAGCTCCAGCTAAGGTAATAACCACCTATCCCATTGCAGGGTGGGTGCAAACTGCACCCAAAGGCAATTGAGTGGTGGGCACATTTGTTTTCGCTTGCCAAATGGTGTGCATTCTTACAGCGGCATAGTGCTCTGTCTTCCAGCCCCATAAGTGGAGAACTGCAGTGAGTAATGGGGCCAGTGACATACAGTAGTGTATCGCAGTAAGAACTTGGCTTTGTGCCATTGGTAGCCAAGAGTCCTTATCAAGAGAGAAAAGCCCCTCCCCTGAAGATGCTGGTTATACAGATAACACACGTTGTGGGCAGCCCCTGATGTGGACGGCTGTGTCTTCCCTCTAAAGACTGAGACAATTTGGATGGAGGATGGAGAGGGCAAGAGGAGACAAAGGGCTGCGTTGCTGGCAGTATGGCTCGTGATCATCCAGGAGCCCTACACTATTGTTGCCTATACTGACAGCTAGGCCATCCATCAGGGCTTGACGCTGTGGCTACTAACATGGTACTATGCCATCTGGATGGTTGGTCACCAGCCCCACTGGGAGCAAGAGTTGTGGCAAGACCAATGGGCCTCTGGTCAGACTAGGAGAGTTACTGTACAGCACAAGATTGGCCATTTGCCTTTGGTATCCCCATGGAATGATAAAGCAGAATTATTATTACAGGTCTGCTGGCTGGAAGTAAAGCCTACCTCTGAGGTCGTTCAATGATTACATCAGAATCTGTTGCACACAGGGAAGAATACAATGTTAGCTGTAGTCTGTCTTTGGGGCATGCTGCTGACCTTTTAGGAAGTCAGCAGAGCCCAGAAGGAATTCCTTGTGTGTTCTCACAGGGACTTACACTGAGTCCTGCAGCAACATGGGAGAGCAGTAAAGGGGCTGATACCCCTTGTCAGGTGACAGTTGATTATATTGGGCCCCTGCCAATATCAGAAGGATATTGGTATACGGTGACTTGTGTTGATGCAGCTACTGAACTATTCTTTTCTTTTCCTGCACATCTTGCAGATAAGAAGTGACCAAAACGTACCTAGAATGCCTCTTTGCAGCCTGTGGCCGACTGCAGATGATTAAGAGTTATCAAGGCATCCATTCTACTGGACGTGCAGTACAAGAATGGGTTCAGCAATTAGGAATAAAAAAGAAGTTTCATATACCACATAACCCTATTTGGGAAGACATGATAGAGAGGTACAATGGTTTGTAGAAATCTGGTCTGAAGTCAGACACCAATAGTCTTTCAGCAGGTCTTGTCATCTTGCTTATGGACAGACGTTGCTACAGCATTTGGGTGAGAATCCCTGAAGGAGAGCCTTGAGTCCTGTGGACATACTAACACACACTGTTTTCTGTCCTATACAGTTGTATATGAAAACCAAAAAGGAGTTATTGCAGCCAGGACATGGCCAGCGGGGCAAAATCCTCCTGCCAGGCCCATCTGCTTTTAACCCTGGAGGCTCTGTCCAGTGGACGTGATCCTGGAGATTTTGACACATGGACCAGTGATGGCTGGCCCTTCTGCTACCTTTGGAAAAAGTTCTGGAAGCTGGACTTCTCTGTGTTCCTGGAGTAACAGCAGAGTGGTCCCCAATGATCACAGTAGTGTTCCCAGAACGATAGGGAGGTAAGAGCATCTTATGGGGAAGTGTTCTTTTTATAAATGGCTGGTACATTTACATCCTGTAGCAATATATACTGACCCACTTGTAACTCCCAGACCAGAATGAGATCCCATTCCTGCCACTGTGCCATCACAGAACCACTCTCTTGCATGCATAATACCGGATGGATAAGATTTGCATATTTTGGTGTTATTGAAACTTGTATTTTATCACCCTTAATGTTATTTTCTTCTATAATTTCTGTGGCTTTGACCCTCTCCATTTTCCAGATGCTACCTTATGAAAGCTGTGAACTCCCTAGCTACTGGCTTCCCGTGGAATGGCAAGCTAAGGACTTAATCTGCATAGGACTTTGAACCTTGGTAAATTCCCTGGATTTTGGATTATCATGATTTTTTTGCTGTTGTTGTATGTTTTTAGTCTGGTTCCACTACTCATGTTTTCTTGAACAGCACCCATCGCAGAAGATGGGTAGTGAGTAGATTGTGAGGTGAAGTTTCTGAAGGGTGGCATGTAGATAAAAGTGCAATACTTCCAGAATCTCCCACCAGTCGTTAGTGTGCCTCAATGTCAACAGGTAATTACAAGTAGCTGTTTGTGGCCAGGGCCTATCTGGACTGGAAAGGTTTGGTTGGGTCCTTTTACAGTGGGGTTGGGATAGATACAAGAGAGCAGGGGTAGACAAATGCTTGAAAGCAATAAATGGGTTTCCCCCAATTTATTTCTCCCTTTGATTGATTTTGGCTGCAAAGGTTATTTGCCCTGGGCTGGGACCATATTTTTCCCCCAAGAGTTACCAGGGGACACAGAGATAGACAGGCTTGGAGAAACAGAGTCAGGGGCACATTCACATGGGTCTGTTTCCATGCTTCCTGTCTTATCCTTTGGTCTATTTTTCATACTACTGCCAATAAAATTTTGTTCATTTTCAGGAGTGTTTTTCTAGACTTTGTCTTCTGCATTGCCAAACAAATTTTAGAATCAGACTTTTACTTTACAGAAAAATAGTTTGCTAGTATTTTGATGGACTTTGTGAAATGGATTGATTGATTGACCAAATCAATGGAACAATTGGTCAGTGTACAATTTACATTTGTAGAGTATAGAACCTTCCAATCTATTAACATCGTATCCCTGTTCATTCATTTAGTTATTCTTTAACTTCTTTCAATATCTTACAGTTTTACTTTTGAGTGCATATTTGTCTGTGGACTTAGAATTATTGCAAATGACAAATTAATTTTATTTATAAGTATTCATTTGTTTTGAATGGTATTATAAAGAAAATGATTGCAAATACTTATCTTCTAATTTCTCACCTTCAGTATATAGGAGCAATATTGATTATTGTGTATTGACTTATTGTCCATGAACTTTATGTTGTCTAATAAATTCTAAAACTTTTTCTTAGATTATTTTGGATTTCAACATAGACATAAATTCTTTTCTAAATTAACAAGTTTATGCATTTAAAAAAAATTCTTATATCTATTATCCTTTTCTGTTAATTGTTATATCTAGAGCCTCCAATATAATGTTGAGCAAAAATGATGTATCAAAAGTCATTTTCTTATTACAGACACAGATGTATGCTATCAACATTCATCATTGAGCATGATGTTAGCTAAGCATTTGTGGGTATATAAACAGTTTAGCAGATTAGAGAAGTTCCCTTTTTTTTGATGGGTTATCAAAAATAGATATGGAATTTTATACATTTTAAAAATCAACTGAGAGACTCATAGGACTTTATTCATATTCTATGAATGTAATGAAACTGTATTAATTATTTTGAAATATCAAACCAGCCTATGATCTCAGGAATTAATAGAAGTATATGTTTTTTTACCATCCTTTCTGTATTGCACTAGACCTATGTTGTTAACATTTATTTGGGACATTTGTATGTTTAATCACAAGACAGATTATTCTGAAATATTCCTTCCCTGTATTGTGTGACTGGATATTATTGAAAAACAGCATGATTGAGATATAGTTCATATACCATACATTTTACCCACTTAAAGTGTATGATTTAATGGTTTTTAGTATATTCATATATATATGCCACCATAACCATAGTCCATTTTAGGATATTTCCATCACTACCAAAGAGGCCCCCATTTTAGCTTTTATGTCCAACCCATGTCCCCTTCCCATCCTTAAGCAATCACTGATCTGATTTCTGTCTTTATATAATTCCCTATTCTGAGGTTTCATATGAATGAAATCATATGACATTTGGTCTTTTTATGACAGGCTTCCATCACTCAGCACAATGTTTCCAAAATTCATCCAAGTCATAGCTTGTATTAGTTCTTCATTTTCATGGCCTATATCATTCATCAGAGTATTAAATATAACCAGTCATGCAGAGATTGCCATATTGACTATACTACAGGCACAGGCATATGCTGGAATAGGACCCCTTTGAAATATAAATGTATATGAATATACCACTTTTAATTTATTCATTCATCCACTGATAGTCATTTGGTTCTTTTCTACATTTTTGTTTTTGTGGATAATGCTTCCATAAACACTTGTATATGGGTTTTTGTGTGGATATCTTTTCATTTTTCTTAGGTATATATTTAGGAATGGAATTGTGGTGAAAGGAGTCATATTATACTCTACATTTAATCTTTTGTGTAAATGAAAGACTTTTCCAGCATGGCTGCACCATTTTACATTCCCAGCAGCACTGTGTGAGCATTCGTATTTCCCCACAAATTTGTCAGTACTTGTTATTAAATGACTTTTTTATTCTATCCATCCTATTGGCTGTGAAGTGGTTCTCATTTCATTGATCTGATTTTCCATGATGATTCATAATATTCAACACCTTTTTTGTGTGTTTACTGGTCATTTGGATATCTGTCTTGGATGAAGGATAACATTATTAGCTATAATGTACATTCAACCACTTATAAATATATGTATAAATATATATATCATGTATACAGATCAATGTATGCTTTAGCTAATTTTCACAAAGTGAATGCATCCTTGTAACCATAGTCAGAATAAAAATAAATTATTATCAAAAAATCCCCTTCCATACCAATGAATACTTATCTGTTCAAAGGTGACAAGAGTCTTGACCTTAACAGTTGCAATAATTATTTTTGACTTTTCTTGAGTTTATATAATTCGAATCACATAGTTTCTGTTTTTTTTGCATCCAAAATTATACTTGTGAGCTTACACATATTGTTTTATTAAGTCATTGACTATTTTCATTGCATAAATATATAACAGTTCATTCTTTTACTACTCAAGATCAGTAGGGTGATTCCAGTTTGTTGGTATTTATAAGGAATGCTGCTATGCACATTTTTCATACTTCATTTGTTGGTGCTATTTATTAGCAACGCTGCTACGTAGATTTTTATTCTTCATTTGAGGGACATATAAATATTTCTTTCGCTTCACTATTATATACTTAGGAGTACTATTATTGTATCAAAGGTGTATGTTTTGTGATAATAGGCTCCAGAAACAGACCTCCAACATCATGTTACTAATTAGTGCTCTCACACCAGTGGTACATGAAAATTCTAGCACCAAATCCACAGCAGCATGTGATATTCTTTTTTTTAATTTTACATATTGTAGTGATTTTGGAATAATGAAAAATAAGAAACAAGCAAAAAGATGATAAATGTAAATCTAAATGTGCAGAGATTGTAATAGCAGATGAAGAACAGATTCAAACTATGTGCTATACTAGGCATTCTTTTGAAATACAAATAAACAGATATTTTAAAAGTGGAAGGTTGGAAAATAAACAAATACGTCATTACACAGAATATTTCAAAACCCTTTTTTTCAAGCATTGATAGAGCATTTCCAGAGAAATGGAAAAGACCTAGAAGGCTGCAGTAATACTAACAATTGCCTTGTCCAAAATAACCTTTACGGATAACACCCCCAAACTGAAGGGGAACACACATTCCTCTTACATGCTCATGGACAATATACCAATGTAATCAATATTCTGGAGCATAACAGTATCTTAACAAATCTGGAGATTTGAAATGCAAGAATATTCATTCTCCAAAAAGGAATTCAATAAGACCTAGAAATAATTACTGTTTGTTACGCTTCCATATTATGTATACTTTTGGTTTATTTATCTTTAACTCTATAAAAAGCTTTTAGTGGCTAACCTATTGCTTAGAATATTGGTTGTTCAGGAGCATTTTGTTTGATTTCCACATATTTTGGATTTTCCAATTTTTTTCTTGTATTAATTTCTAGTTTCATGCTCTTGTGGGGCAGGAAAGATAATTGATACAGTTTCAGTCTTCTTTAATTTAAGGCTTATAGCCTAACATGAGATCTATCTCAGAGAAATAAGCTATAGATTCCTGAAAGGATTGTGTACATGGCTGCTATTTGGTGGAATGCTCTGTGTTTGCCTATTAGATCCATTTATCCAAAGTCTTTTTCAAGTCGTGTTTCCTTATTGGATTTCTGCCTGGATGTTTTATCATTGATGAAATTGGTGTCCTGAAGTCTCCTAATATTTTGGTATTTCTATTTTTCCTTATAGGTCTGTTAATTATTGTTTTATATATTTAGGTGCTGTGATGTTGAGGGCATATATATTTATAATGGATTTTTTACCGAGATGTAATTTATACAGAACATTGTGTAAATTTCAATTAACATCTCTATCACATCACATAATTATCACTTCTTTTGTGGTGAGAGATTTTCAGACTACTCTCTTAGCAGTTTTGAAGTATATAGTACAATATTGTTGATTTTAACCACTATGCTATGCATTAGAGCTCCAGAACTTATTCATCTTCTAATAGCAAGGTTATACCCTTTAACGACATCTCTGCATTTCCCCCCCTTACCATCTCCTGGTAACCACCATTCTTCTCTCAGTTTCTGTGAATACAGATTGTCATAGAAACTTTTTTGATTGCACACATCAGTTGTATCAGTCAGTATTTGTTTTTCGTTCCCTGAGTTATCTCCTTTAGCATAATGCCCTCAAGTCATATCCATGTTGCCACAAACGGCAGAATTTCCTTCTTTCTTGAGGATGAATAGTATTCTATTGTATATGTGTAACACCTCTTCGTCCTTCCTTCATGTGTTCACAGATCAGTAGGTTGATTCCTTTCCTGGCTATTATGAATAATGCTGCAGTAAGCATGGGATTACGTGTGTCACTTCAGCACCTGTTTTCATCCCCTTTGTCTATGTCCCCAAAGTGGATTGATGGATCAGAAGGCACTTGTATTTTTAGTTTTTTGAGGACAATCCATACTGTTTTCCAAACTGGCTGACCAATCTACATTCCCACAGATGATGTAGGAGGGTTCCTATTATTTGGCATCCACACCAACAGTTATTACCTACTGTTTTCTTGATGATAGCCATTCTAACAGGTGGGAACTGATAGTTCATTGTGGTTTTGATTTGCATTTTCTGGTTATTTATTATGTTGGTCATATTTTCATATACCGGTTTTCCATGTGGGTGACTTCTTTTAAAAAATGCCTGGTTAGTTCAACTGTCTATTTTTTTTTTTTTGATAATTATTTTTTATTGAAGGGTAGTTGACGCACAGTATTACATTACATTAGTTTCAAGTGTACAACACAGTGATAAAACATTTATATACATAATTCTAGGTTCCAGCTATCACCCTACCAAGCTGTTACAATATCTTGACTATATTCCTTATGCTATACATTACATCAAGGTTACTTATTTATTTTACCATTGGAAGTCTGTCCTTTTTTTTTTTTTTGTGAGGGCAACTCTCATATTTATTGATCAAATGGTTGTTAACGAAAATAAAATTCTGTATAGGGGAGTCAATGCTCAATGCACAATCATTAATCCACCCCAAGCCTAATTTCATCAGTCTCCAATCTTCTGAGGCATAACAAACAAGTTCTTACATGGAGAACAAATTCTTACATAATGAATAAGTTACATAGTGAACAGTACAAGGGCAGTCATCACAGAAACTTTTGGTTTTGCTCATGCATTATAAACTATAAACACTCAGTTCAAATATGAATACTCATTTGGTTTTTATACTTGATTTATATGTGGATACCACATTTCTCTCTTTATTATTATTATTTTTAATAAAATGCTGAAGTGGTAGGTAGATACAAGATAAAGGTAGAAAACATAGTTAGTGTTGTAAGAGAGCAAATGTAGATGATCAGGTGTGTGCCTGTAGACTATGTGTTAATCCAAGCTAGACAAGGGCAATAAAACATCCATGTATGCAGAAGATTTCTCTCAGAACAGGGGGGTGAGGTTCTAAGCCTCACCTCTGTTGATCCCCAATTTCTCACCTGATGACCCCCCTGCGACTATGCCTGTCTTAGGTTGTTCCTCCCATTAGGAATCTTACCCGTCTCTGGCTATCCAGTCATCTTCCGGGGCCATATAGGGAAATGTAAAGTTGGTAAGTGAGAGAGAAGCCTTATTGTTTGAAATGGTTAGCTTTTTATTTCTTTGCATATTTATGCCCTGTAGCTTCTATGCCCAGCATTTGTCTTGAGGTATCTTTACCACTTGGAAGAACTATGATACTTGGTAAATTTGATATGAGGCACGATTTCTATTTAAGGGTTGTTTTTAGGAAGGAAGAAGAAAAGCTATAGATGTAGCAGGTGGAAGAAAACATGGGAATATTGATTATTTCTTTGACATATCTTTTTGTAGAGTAACTTCAGCATGTATAGGTTTTAAGCTACTACTTAAATTGCACACACACATTAACATAATAGGAGTATAGTTACATAACCAAAGCATATCTGTAATTACCAGCCATCTCCAGTGAAACCAAGAGAACCAGTTAGGCACATTAGGGATTTGTGAAAACTTATCTATGATATGGTGGATATTGTCCAACTGAGCTTGAACAGTCTGAGAGAAATCAGACAAATTAAAACAACCCATTCCTGGGGAATGTTCACATCCCTTATGTTCTTTTAACAGTAAATAGTCTGTAGTTGTAAGATCTTGGAGCGCTACAATTTGCACTTCTCCTAATTCTTGGTTGAGTTCCAACAGTATAGATCCAGTCAAATTTTTTGTTTTACTGTATGCACAGGCCAGCTTAGATATCTCCTTCATTCCCATGGCAAGTCCAGGAGCTGGTGGGATGAGTGCATCTACAGCTGTAGCAGTGTGTGGATCTTTGTTGGGTTTTTTTGATGAACATCTTCTGGCATTAGTCTTCCAGAGAGTGCTGATGTTGGAAGTTCTCTTTCATATCGTATCTTAGTTCATTTTCGGGGTAGCCCAATTAGGCTTTGATCCACACTATAAACGCAAACAGACCCTTTGCCTACACTTTTATATGCCCTTTATACCCTTGTGTAGAACTCATTGGAGGTTACCACACAGGAACTGCCCTTTTTTGTTTTGTTTTGTTTTGCTTTTAGTATCACTAATCTACACTTACATGACGAATATTATGTTTACTAGGCTCTCCCCTGTACCAGGTCTCCCCAATAAAACCCTTTACAGTCACTGTCCATCAGCATAGCAAAATGTTGTAGAATCACTACTTGCCTTCTCTGTGTTGTACAGCCCTCCCTTTTCTTCTACCCCTCCATGCATGTTAATCTTAATAACCCCCCAATTCTCCTTCCCCCTTATCCCTCCCCACCCACCCATCCTCCCCAGCCCCTTTCCCTTTGGTACCTGTTAGTCCATTCTTGATATCTGTGATTCTGCTGCTGTTTTGTACCTTCAGTTTTTCCTTTTTTCTTATACTCCACAGATAAGTGAAATCATTTGGTATTTCTCTTTCTCCGCTTGGCTTGTTTCACTGAGCATAATACCCTCCAGCTCCATCCATGTTGCTGCAAATGGATGGATTTGCCCTTTTCTTATGGCTGAGTAGTATTCCATTGTGTATATGTACCACATCTTCTTTATCCATTCATCTATCGATGGACATTTAGGTTGCTTCCAATTCTTGGCTATTGTAAATAGTGCTGTGATAAACATAGGGGTGCACTGATCTTTCTTATACTTGATTGCTGCATTCTTAGGGTATATTCCTAGGAGTACAATTCCTGGGTCAAATGGTAGGTCTATTTTGAGCATTTTGATGTACCTCCATACTGCTTTCCACAATGGTTGAACTAACTTACCTTCCCACCAGCAGTGTAGGAGGGTTCCCCTTTCTCCACAGCCTCGCCAACATTTGTTGTTGTCTTTTGAATGGCAGCCATCCTTACTGGTGTGAGGTGATACCTCATGGTAGTTTTAATTTGCATTTCTCTGATAATTAGCGATGTGGAGCATCTTTTCATGTGTCTGTTGGCCATCTGTATTTCTTTTTTGGAGAACTGTATGTTCAGTTCCTCTGCCCATTTTTTAATTGGGTTATTTGTTTTTTGTTTGTTGAGGCGTGTGAGCTCTTTATATATTCTGGACGTCAAGCCTTTATAGGATGTGTCATTTTCAAATATATTCTCCCATACTGTAGGGATCCTTTTTGTTCTATTGATGGTGTCTTTTGCTGTACAGAAGCTTTTCAGCTTAATATCGTCCCACTTACTTATTTTTGCAGTTGTTTTCCTTGCCCGGGGAGATATGTTCAAGAAGTGGTCACTCATGATTATGTCTAAGAGGTTTTTGCCTATATTTTCTTCCAAGAGTTTAATGGTTTCATGACTTACATTCAGGTCTTTGATCCATTTTGAGTTTACTTTTGTATATGGGGTTAGACAATGGTCCAGTTTCATTCTCCTACATGTAGCTGTCCAGTTTTGCCAGCACCACCTGTTGAAGAGACTGTCATTTCGCCATTGTATGTCCATGGCTCCTTTATCAAATATTAATTGACCATATATGTCTGGTTTAATGTCTGGATTCTCTAGTCTGTTCCATTGGTCTGTGGCTCTGCTCTTGTGCCAGTACCAAATTGTCTTGATTACTATGGCTTTATAGTAGAGCTTGAAGTTGGGGAGTGAGATCCCCCCTACTTTATTCTTCTTTCTCAGGATTGCTTTGGCTATTCGGGGTCTTTGGTGTTTCTATATAAATTTTTGAATTATTTGTTCCAGTTCATCGAAGAATGTTGCTGGTAGTTTCATAGGGATTGCATCAAATCTGTATATTACTTTGGGCAGGATGGCCATTTTGACGATATTAATTCTTCGTAGCCACGAGCATGGGATGAGTTTCCATCTGTTAGTGTCCCCTTTAATTTCTCTTAAGAGTGACTTGTAGTTTTCAGAGTATAAGTCTTTCACTTCTTTGGTTAGTTTTATTCCTAGGTATTTTATTTTTTTTGATTCAATTGTGAATGGAATTGTTTTCCTGATTTCTCTTTCTGTTGGTTCTTTGTTAGTATATAAGAAAGCCACAGATTTCTGTGTGTTGATTTTGTATCCTGCAACTTTGCTGTATTCCAATATCAGTTCTAGTAGTTTTGGGGTGGAGTCTTTAGGGTTTTTTGTGTACAGTTTCATGTCATCTGCAAATAGTGACAGTTTATCTTCTTCTTTACCAATCTGGATTCCTTGTATTTCTTTGTTTTGTCTGATTTCCGTGGCTAGGACCTCCAGTACTATGCCAATAACAGTGGAGAGAGTGGGCATCCCTGTCTAGTTCCCGATCTCAGAGGAAATGCTTTCAGCTTCTCGCTGTTCAATATAATGTTGGCTGTGGGTTTATCTTAGATGGCCTTTATTATGCTGAGGTACTTGCCATCTATTCCCATTTTGCTGAGAGTTTTTTTCATGAATGGATGTTGAACTTTGTCAAATGCTTTTTCAGCATCTATGGAGATGATCATGTTGTTTTTGTCTTTCTTTTTGTTGATGTGGTGGATGATGTTGATGGACTTTCGAATGTTCTACCATCCTTGCATCCCTGAGATGAATCCCACTTGGTCATGGTATATGATCCTTTTGATGTATTTTTGAATTCGGTTTGGTAATATTTTGTTGAGTATATTTGCATCTGCATTCAACAGGGATATTGGTCTGTAGTTTTCATTTTGGTGGGGTCTTTGCCTGGTTTTGGTATTAGGGTGATGTCAGCTTCATAGAATGAGTTTGGGAGTATCCCCTCCTCCTTTATGTTTTGGAAAACTCTAAGGAGAATGGGTATTATGTCTTCCCTGTATGTCTGATAAAATTCCGAGGTAAATCCATCTGGTCCAGGAGTTTTGTTCTTTGGTAGTTTTTTGATTACTGCTTCAATTTCGTTGCTGGTAATTGGTCTGTTTATATTTTCTATTTCTTTCTGGGTCAATCGTGGAAGGTTGTATTTTTCTAGGAAGTTGTCCATTTCTCCTAGGTTTCCCAGCTTGTTAGCCTATAGGTTTTCCTAGTATTCTCTAATAATTCTTTGTATTTCTGTGGGGTCTGTCGTGATTTTTCCTTTCTCGTTTCTGATACTGTTGATTTGTGTTGACTCTCTTTTCTTCTTAATAAGTCTGGCTGGAGGTTTGTCTATTTTGTTTATTTTCTTGAAGAACCAGCTCTTGGTTTCATTGATTTTTGCTATTGTTTTATTCTTCTCAATTTTATTTATTTCTTCTCTGATCTTTATTATGTCCCTCCTTTTACTGACCTTAGGCCTCATCTGTTCTTCTTTTTCCAATTTTGATAATTGTGACTTTAGACCACTCATTTGGGATTCCTCTTCCTTTTTTAAATGTGCTTGGATTGCTATATACTTTCCTCTTAAGACTGCTTTTGCTGTGTCCCACAGAAGTTGGGGCTTAGTGTTGTTGTTGTCATTTGTTTCCATATATTGCTGGATCTCCATTTTGATTTGGTCATTGATCCATTGATTATTTAGGAGCGTGTTGTTAAGCCTCCATGTGTTTGTGAGCCTGTTTGCTTTCTTTGTACAGTTTATTTCTAATTTTATGCCTTTGTGGTCTGAAAAGTTGGTTGGTAGGATTTCAATCTTTTGGAATTTTCTGAGGCTCTTTTTGTTGCCTAGTATGTGGTCTATTCTTGAGAATGTTCCATGTGCACTTGAGAAGAATGTGTATCCTGTTGCTTTTGGATGTAGAGTTCTGTAGATGTCTATTAGGTCCATCTGCTCTACTGTGTTGTTCAGTGCTTCCGTGTCCATACTTACTTTCTGCCCGGTGGATCTATCCTTTGGCATGAGTGGTGTGTTGAAGTCTCCTAGAATGAATGCATTGCAGTCTATATCCCCCTTTAGTTCTGTTAGTATTTGTTTCACATATGCTGGTGCTCCTATGTTGAGTGCATATATATTTAGAATGGTTATATCTTCTTGATGGACTGAGCCCTTTATCATTATGTAGTGTCCTTCTTTATCTCTTGTTACTTTCTTTGTTTTGAAGTCTATTTTGTCTGATATTAGTACTGCAACCCCTGCTTTCTTCTCACTGTTTGCTTGAAATATGTTTTTCCATCCCTTGACTTTTAGTCTGTACATGTGTTTGGGTTTGAGGTGAGTTTCTTGTAAGCAGCATATAGATGGGTCTTGCTTTTTTATCCATTCTGTTACTCTGTGTCTTTTGATTGGTGCATTCAACCCATTAACATTTAGGGTAACTATTGAAAGATATGTACTTATTGCCTTTGCAGGCTTTAAATTCGTGGTTAGCAAAGGTTCAATGTTAGCCTCTTTAGTATCTTACAGCCTAACTTAGCTCGCTTATTGAGCTGTTATATACACTGTCTGGAGATTCTTTTCTTCTCTCCCTTCTTGTTCCTCCTCCTCGATTCTTCATATGTTGGGTGTTTTGTGCTGTGCTCTTTCTAGGAGTCCTCCCATCTAGAGCAGTCCCTGTAAGATGTTCTGTAGAGGTGGTTTGTTTGAAGCAAATTCCCTCAGCTTTTGTTTGTCTGGGAATTGTTTAATCCCACCGTCATATTTGAATGATAGTTGTGCTGGATACAGTATCCTTGGTTCAAGGCCCTTCTGTTTCATTGTATTATATATATCATGCCATTCTCTTCTGGCCTGTAGGGTTTCTGTTGAGAAGTCTGATGTTAGCCTGATGGGTTTTCCTTTATAGGTGACCTTTTTCTCTCTAGCTGCCTTTAACACTCTTTCCTTGTCCTTGATCTTTGCCATTTTAATTATTATGTGTCTTGGTGTTGTCCTTCTTGGATCCTTTCTGTTGGGGGTTCTGTGTATTTCCGTGGTCTGTTCGATTATTTCCTCCCCCAGTTTGGGGAAGTTTTCAGCAATTATTTCTTCTAAGATACTTTCCATCTCTTTTCCTCTCTCTTCTTCTTCTCGGACCCCTATAATACGGATATTGTTCCTTTTGGATTGGTCACACCATTCTCTTAATATTGTTTCATTCCTGGAGATCCTTTTGTCTCTGTCTATGTCAGCTTCTATGCATTCCTGTTCTCTGATTTCAATTCCACCAATGGCCTCTTGCATTCTATCCATTCTGCTTATAAACCCTTCCAGATTTTGTTTCATTTCTGCGATCTCCTTTCTGGTATCTGTGATCTCCCTCCGGACTTCATCCCATTTCTCTTGCGTATTTCTCTGCATCTCTGTCAGCATGTTTATGATTCTTATTTTGAATTCTTTTTCAGGAAGACTGGTTAGGTCTGTCTTCTTCTCTGGTGTTGTCTCTGTGATCTTTGTCTGTCTGTAGATTTGCCTTTTCATGGTGATAGGAATAGTTTGCAGAGCTTGGACTAATGACGGCTGGAAGGACTTCCTTTCTTTTTGGTTTGTGGCCCACCTATCCTTTGAGAACAGCGACCTCTAATGGCTTGTGCTGCGGAGCTGTGCACAGACAGGGTTTCTGCTTCCTGCCCGGCTGCTATTGAGTTAATCTCTGCTGTTGCTCTGTTCTTGGCCTGGCTTGGGCAGCTACTCCAAAGTGGTGGAGTCGCGTTGGAGCAGGAGCGGCTGGGAGGCTATTTATCTCCGTAAGGGTCCTCCCTGCTCCCTGCAGACTAGGGGTTAGGGTGCCCAGAGATCTCCGGTTACCTACCTCTGGATTAAGTGTCCCACCCTTCCCCTTTAAGACTTCCAAAAAGCACCCACCAAAACAAAAGAACGACCACCAAAAAAAAAAATTTTTTTAATCAAAAAAAAAAGGTGGTCGCTCGTTTCTCTTTATTCTCCGGTGCCAGCCTCAGGCCTCTGCTCACCGGTCTTGCTGCCCTGTTTCCCTAGTATTGGGGTCCCTATCCCTTTAAGACTTCCAAAAAGCGCTCGCCAAAACAAAACAGCAAAAAAGCAAAAAAAAATGTTCGTGCGCTTTTCTTATGACCTCCTGCACCCGGCCTCCAGTGCCCGCTCACTGTTCTTGCTGCCCTGTTTTCCTAGTATCGAGGGCCCTGCACTCTGGCCCGGATTGCTGGGGCTGGGTGTTCGGCAGCACTGGGCCCCGTCTCCCTCCCGCTCTGCCTATTCTTCTCCCGCAGGGAGCTGGGGGGAGGGGCGCTCGGCTCCCGTCGGTCTGGGTCTTGTATCTTACCCCCTTCGGGAGGCGCCGGGTTCTCTCAGGTACGGATGTGGTCTGGATATTGTCCTGTGTCCTCTGTTCTTTATTCTAGGAAGGGTTGTCTTTGTTAAATTTTCATAGATATATGTGGTTTTGGGAGGAGATTTCTGCTGCTCTACTCACGCCACCATCTTCCGCCCATCTAACTGTCTTTTTTTTAAATCAGTTTTTCATTTTTTTGTTGCTATTGAGTTGTATGTGCTTTCTACATGTTTTGGATTTTTTAAGGGCCCTAAATACAGTTTATCTGTTATGGTTTGCAAAAATTTTCTCCTGTTTGGTAGTTTGCCTTACCAGTTTGTTGATGGTGTCCTTCCGAGCAAAATTTTCTTAGTTTGATGTTGTCCTACTCATTGATTTTTGCTTTTGTCACTTGTGGTTTTGTGTCATATCCAAAATATTATTCCCAAGACTAATGTAAAGGAGATTCTTCCCTATACTGTCTTCTAGGAGCTTTATAATTTCAAGTCTTATGTTCACATCTTTAATTCATTTCCAGTTCATTTTCATGAGCTGTGAAAGAGTGGAGTCCAATTCCATTTTTCTGTATATGGTCATCCAGTTTTCCCAACACCATTATTGTAAATATCCCTTTCTCCAGTAAGTGTTCTTGGCTTCCTTGTCAAATAATATATGTGGAGGTTTATTTCTGGGCCGTCTATTCTCCTGCATTGGTATATGTGCCTGGTTTTATGCCAGAACCATAGTGCTCCAACTGTAGCTTTGTAGCATAGTTTGAAATCAGGAAGTGTGATACCTTTAGATTTGTTCTTTTATCTAGTTATTACTCTGGTTCATAGAAAGCTATGAAAATCAACATTAAAATATATAACTTTTTATTCAATATTAATAAATATTAAACAAAATTGCATAAATATTAAATATTTATTAAATATATATTTTATTTAATATTAATAAAATTAATAAATATTAAAAATAATTTCAAATATAAAGAGCAGGACTCATTTAAAAAGTGTGAAGCATAAAGGATCTGAGAAATCTGTAAGGCCTATTCAGAAAACATTAATTTTTTTTCTGAAAGATAACATGAGATTCTATGTATATAAAATAGCATAAATAATGACCAAGTTAATAGGGGTCAAATATTTGCAAAATATATCACAAATTGTTAATATAGAATAAGTAATAACAATGCTCAGTTCTAGGAAATATTGTAAAAAGGAAAAGATATTTATAGAAAAATATCTGCATCACACGTGAAAGTTGATATATAAAAAAACATGTTCATAATAAAAATTATAGAATCATATAATAAGCTCAAGGTAGTCATTCTTTAAAAGAGTGAATTTTTTCTTTAAGAAATCACAAAGTTTCTACTGTTAGGATTGATTTCAAATCATAATGGAATAAACCAAAATGAAATATTATTTATTCTCCCAATGATGATACAAATTTACAACCAATGAGTAAAAAAAAAGTTTGATTTTAATTATCAAAGTAGTTTGAAAACCTACCCACAAAGGACATTTCATATTTCTGAATATGCCGATTAATAAGAATATACTACATGGAATTTTATGGAAGGGTGTAATAGAGACATTAAGTGTCATTATTACTTCTAAGCTTAATTTTTCCATTTTTGTTATGTTAATGTTTTAATAATACATAGCAATTACATACAGTGAAAATATGTTACCAAAGTACAAAAGTGATTGTATTCTGTCATGGTAATTAGCAGTTAAAGATGTTATTGAATAAAAGGATATAAAGGTAGGCTTGCTCTTTTTCATTTGATTTTTATTTTCTGGGAAGTCCTCTGTTGAATATCATTGTAGAATCTTCAATTCTCTGAGGACATTGTCCCCACTGCTGCCTGTTTCAGGGTCTTTGCCAAAAGATTACACTAAAGATTCATAAATAACTTTGGATCCTAATTCATCTGGGACTTGAGACCACATACAAGCCATGCAAACCTTTCCTCATCCTTCTAACCCTCAGGAGGTTCAGGGATAAAGAAGCAACTGAAACCACTTTGTCTGTAGTCTTTGAGAGACTATGAATATTATTTTCTTTAAGAAACAGTTTGATGTATATTACCAACATTAATGGATAGTTAATTGAATTTTGCTAAGAAGAAACAAGAGTTTATAATTTTGAGTTGATTGAAGATTTTGATAGGGCTGGATTTGTATATCAACAAATATTAGGTTACCTAAAAGTAGGTGAAATGAAGGACTTCTGGAAGCAAGCTTGAATTGGAAATCATCAGGTGACATAATTTAGATTCCTGCAGTTTTTTAAAAGACAAAAGAAGGAAACATATACTAGTGAAACAATAGCGTGCATTTATTTTTTCAAGATACTTAGGAGCAAGGACATGGCTCAAATTTCCAGACTTGTGTAAAGCACAGTGGTGTTAAGACTGAAGAAAAGAGAGGTACGTGGGTGTAATGTTTCATTTTCTATGTCTCAAGTCTCTTATTCTACTTAATTATTTTAATTGCTTATTCTATTGCAACTATTAATTTAATTTATTGTTAGTTGTGTGATGCTCATATTCAGGGGAGTGCCCAGCTCATCCTAAAATATCTAAGAAGGGCCATCCTTGCATTCTTTACCAAAACCTGAAAACTCTTAGGTATTTACTATGGGAAACAGGCAGATGGTGTGTACAGAGTATCTCCTACTTCTGAAGGAAAGTATATTTTAAACTCATTAAATGAAACCTTTACATACCCAGTTACTTAGAATTTGCAAAACGATTGATGTGGTATTCATCAAATTATTTATGGCCTTTTAGAAGCGTTGGAGATTGAAGTCATTTTAGAAGCAATTAGTGCAGTTATTTGTTGTTAAGTAAGGATCAACCACAGAGCAGGCGATGGTCCAAAAGCAGAATGTAAGAGTTTTATTCTGTGGTGTGAATATATTTCTGGCAATTGTATTGAGTAAATATGGATAGAATCCAAAAAAGGAAAGCTATTTCTCTGCCAAACAGTGATAAGTTAGGTAAGGTTTTTTTTTTTGCCTCAGTGTAGGTACTATATATATACTTAGTATGTAGTCAGGTCAGGGTGTGACTCAGGAGCCACTCAGAACTGTTCCTACACCAAACATAAAAGCCACCAAGAACCTCCTAAATTAGAGTCAAGGTATGGCAAAAGTAAGAGTTGTCAGAGTAGTTTTAAAATTGAGTCCACATAATAAATATTATAACTTAACTAGGACTGGGGATAAATATTACCTTGAATTAACTCTATACCTAAGTCTCCTACAGCTCTGAAGTTATTACATTAAACAAAATGAAAATGCTGTTTCCAACACATTTTTTACATCCGCTATTAACCATAAAGTGTGACAAAAACACAGAGAGAGTTCTTAATGTGGCTTGGGAGATTTGGAAGGACTTCTCTGAAGAGTTAAATAGAAACAGAGGAATGAATCCCAAAGACCCAGATATAGGTCAGAATCAGCGTAATGGATGTAGTAAGGGCGAGGGAAAAAACATAAATGATTATACAAAGTTTTTTCCAGACAGGTAGGACATACAAGGTGACTTGTGCAGTGAACAGGCTTTGACAGCATTCGTAGAGGAAACTAGAAATATGTTGTGTCACACACACCTGTTGTGTTTTTAGTTCATTCAGGAAAAAAATGCTACAAGCAGGAAGTGACAATGAGGAAAACCTTGGTTATTGATAAGGGAAATGTTCCTAAGGGAAGTAGTACACCATGAGAAAATCTATTCCAAAGTGCAAATTAAAGTAATAGTGCACCTTTAAAAAATTCTCATGGAATATTCTATTTTCCTTGAACTACATTATTCAAAAACTTTCATAAAAACACTATTTTTTTCTGAAATACAGTCATGACCATTTAATAGGTTATAAAATCAACTTGATGATACATGCATTAATTTTTAATGAGATATATTAGAACATAAACATCAGAGAGTACAGAACCTAAGGGTTAGTTTTTTTTTTTCAATATATGTGTGTAAGTATATGTGTAGGTGTGAGCAGGTACATTGGGCTGCAATATAAAATGTCTACCTTACCATATGTTGTAAAAAACATTTGAAAGACAGGTTTATGATCCACCTAATGATATGCTATCAACAGAGCCAAGAGCATGGATTATTTTTAAAACTCATTATCAAGAAAAACAAAATACATGTAAAATACATTGCTTGGCTTTTCTAAACAAAACCCATTGTAAGACAATTTTTCCACTCTCTACTCAGATCTTACTTCCATTGCTTTTACATGCAGACTGGGAAAAAGACAGGACCCAGGAATGAGAAACCACACATCTCAAACCAGTTTCATCCTTCTGGGATTGACAGATGACCCTCAGCTACAGATTCTGATTTTTATATTTCTACTGATCACCTACATGTTGAGTGTAACTGGAAACCTGAGCATCATCATCCTCACATTAGTGTATTCTCACCTTAAAACTGCAATGTACTTTTTTCTCCAAAATTTTTCTTTGTTAGAAATCTCATTCACTTCTGCCTGCATTCCTAGATTCTTGTACAGTATATCAACAGGTGACAGGACTGTTACATATAATGCTTGTGTATGCCAACTATTTTTTACATATGCTTTTGGAGTAACGGAATTTTTTCTTCTGGCTGCCATGTCCTTTGATCGATATGTAGCCATATGCAAACCCCTGCATTACATGACTATTATGAACTATAGGGTCTGCAAAAGGCTAATCTTCTGCTGTTGGGTGACTACTCTGCTGATCATATTGCCACCACTTAGCTTGGGACTGGACCTGGAATTCTGTGCCTCTAATGCCATTCACCACTTTGTCTGTGATGCTAACCCTATGCTGAAGATCTCATGCTCAGATACATGGTTCATAGAGCAGATGGTTATTGTCTGCTCTGTGATGGTTTTTATTGTAACTCTGGTGTGTGTGGTTCTGTCCTACATGTACATCATCAGAACAATTCTAAGACTCTCCTCTGCTCAGCAGAGGACAAGAGCCTTTTCGACCTGTTCTTCCCACATTATTGTGGTTTCTATCACCTATGGCAGCTGCATCTTTGTTTATATCAAACCTTCAGCAAAAGATGAAATGGCCATTAATAAGGGAGTAACTATACTCACTACTTCCATTTCTCCCATGTTAAACCCATTCATTTACAGTCTGAGGAACAAACAAGTGAAACAAGCCTTTAATGACTTAGTCAAAAGATTTATATTGCTGTCAAGGAATTAGGGGAACATTGATGTCCAGATCCCCAAGCACTTTTTCTCCTGTTTCTATCTAATTTTGTCTTTTCCTCTTCTATATTTGTCCTTCCATCCAGTACTGACCCTGGTCAATTTACCACTTTCATCTCCTTATAATAAAGCTTCTTTCAGATGATAATTGTAATGAAGAAAAATGAGAATAGGTGTTTCAGGAAATCTAAACTTGACTTCATTCCTAAGATTTCCTCACCATTGCTGAAAGGATAGGGAAATTTATGTTAAAATATTAGTACAATAGTGAACATCATTACTGAAAAGAAAGCACACAGGAAAACAAAAATAAAATAATAACCTTAGTCTAATGAAAAGGGACTTAATATTGAAAAGAATCAATACTTTTCTAAGTGTTATGAGGTAAAATTTCATAAATGCTAAATATATTTCAATTAGGGAAAATGAATAAGATTTATGATTTGAAAGAAGCATTTTTAGTGGAGTATCTTTAAAATCACTTGATTCACTTATTATTTTATTGACCGGATCCTGTCCAATATAAAAGTTATTTTAAATTTGCCAAAGGGACATGATTTAAGTTTCAAGGAAAAGAGAAATGCACTGGCAATTCCTGTTTAAGATAAATCCTTCACTGAAGTTACATAAAACAGATTAACATTCATATTCCAATTAAAATCTTCAATCTTGAATGTAGAGCATTTAAAATACAGATGGCAACAAGCACAAGGAAACTAATGTAGGGCTAGAAGAGTGATAAATAAGCAGTAAGCCAAATATACTGGGAGTGAAAAAACAGAATAAAATGTGAATACAAATATCAATGAGATGATTTTCTATTTTGAAAGGAAAAATTCTATTCAAGAATCCAAATTATGCACCTAACAATAATTCCTTTAAGAAAGACTAGCATTTCATTACTCAATACATTATGTATCAACTTCCACTTCTGTAGTTGAACATAGCAAAATTTCCTTTGATTCTTGTTCTCATACTTCAGCCCACTTCTCATACTGTCATTTATGCAGGCAGGAATTGTCCCCTCATTTTTCAATTTCTAAACCCAAAGGGCCCTCCAGTTAAAATGACATTCCACAGGAATTTTTTGTTGACCTTGTCTTATGATTGCACCAACAGTACCACCACGCCTTGGTCAGTCCGACTCATCCACACTAGTGTCATCACTTACCTGCTGCTTTCATTACTTACCAAACTGCATTTCATCTTTACTTTTCATTCTACTCTCAGTGGCAAATGCCTTGGAGAATGTTTGCTTCATATGCCAAATTCTAGAATGCTTTATGCCTTGTGCCTAGACCAATATTAGTTACATAAGGGATAAGTTACCAATATGATGATTTGAAGCTTCAGAAGATGCAAATGAGAACTAACATATGAAGAGAAAAAACACTGAAGTAACAATGACTTGAATCTGTGAATAACAGATAAAGAATGGCATGACTATAAGAAGGAATCCTATTAAAATATTTATTTTTAACTATCTAAAGGAAATAAAATGTAAGCCACAACTTGTTGAAAATATATTTTGATAAACCTGAATATAATCCTACAACATATATGTGTATTCATAATTTACACTGGAGAAATGTGGAGAAATCAAAGTTTAAAAGCGTGAATTATTGAAAGGGGATTAAAGATGATGGCATGAGAAATGAGACAGAAACCTTCCCCAAAACCACATATAATACAAAAATATAGTTAATACAACTAATCCTAAAAGAGCAACAGGAAAGAAGGCTGTGCCAGACTGCATACAACTAGAGAAAAGAACAGACCTCATGGAACAGGGCAACATATAAAAGCTGTGATCCACTTGGATCCAAGCCCTTCCCAACCCCAGATCACTAGCATGAGGAAGAGAAATGGAGTGGGGAAGGGTTCAGACCTAGGACTGCTGAAACCCAGCCCTGAAGATCTGCTCTGGTAGTACAAACCCACATTACATGGTGCTCTGGAGATTAGTGGGGTTTGAAAGCTAAAACAGGTGGAATACTTGGAGAGACTGAGATTCCAGCTGCTTGTGGAAAGCAGGGATCCACATCTGGCTGCTCTTGGACAAAAGAAAGGCAGATAGTCTGAGAGATTTACTAACAGCAAGAGGGCTGCTAAAGGGGCAAGGATTGCAGAGAGCTTGCTGCTCAGGAGAAAGGGCAGGTGGACAAAATTGGGCACACTCTGCCCAGAAAATTAGGAACTTTCAAGAGTTATAGGTGCTCCATTCCCCTGCCTGGTTATCCAGCTTCAAGGCCTCCCACCATAGTACGCAGCCAACTGCACCTTCCTCCTGGCTGGCACCTGCTTGCAAACTGGCTACCCCTGCTCTTGTACCAGGCCAGCCAGGGGGAGGCCCAGCCTATTGAAGCTACAAGCACAAACCATAGAGGTTTCTACCTGCATGCTTGGCTCA
Organism: Manis pentadactyla; assembly: GCF_030020395.1. Taxonomy (NCBI): domain Eukaryota; kingdom Metazoa; phylum Chordata; class Mammalia; order Pholidota; family Manidae; genus Manis; species Manis pentadactyla. The sequence goes on from NC_080028.1 coordinate 41,908,352, forward strand.
GTGGCCCTGGCAATGGAGATAGGCGCTGCACTGAGAAGCAGGAAACAGCTCTTTCTTCCTGACAAGCACCAGTGACACTCACCTGCGACCCCTGCCATTGCTTCAGGGGCTGAGCAGGTCCAGACAGTAGAGCTTCTGGCACTAGAGGGCACCACATACACAAATTGAATTTATCAATCTTCCAGAAAGAGACTTCAAAATAAAAATCATAAACATGCTCATGGCGGTACAGAAAAATACTCAAGACCACAGGGAAGAATGAGATTCAATCACTAAAGAACACAGTATCTGAAATGAAACACACAATGGAGGGATTTTAAAGGAGATTAGAAGAAGCAGAGGAGACAGTAAATGAAGTAGAAATCAGAGAAGGGGAATACAAAGAAGCTGAAGCACAGAGGAAAAAGGACCTCTAGAAATAAAAGAACATTGATAGAACTATGTGACCATCAAAACAGAATAAAACATTTGCATTATAGTGGTACCAGAAGAAGAAGAGAGAGAAAAGGATAGAAAGTGACTTGAGGAGATAATTGATAAAAACTTCCCCAATCTATGGAAGGAGTTATTCTCTCAGGCCATGGAGGTGCACAGAGCTCCCAAAACAAGGGACCCAAGGAAGGCAATATCAAGACATATAATAATTAAGATGTCAAAGATAAGGGATAATGACAGAATATTAAAAGCAACCAGAGAGAGAATCAAGATAACATACAAAGGAAAACCCATCAGGCTATCATCAGACTTCTCAGCGGAAAACTTACAGGCAGGAAGGGAGTGGCATGATATATTTAATACAATGAAGCAGAAGGGTCTCCCACCAATAAGACTCTACACAAAAAAGATTATCATTTAATTTGAAGAAAGGATTAAACAATTTTCAGATAAAAAGCTGAATTTAGCTCCCACAAACCATCTACCTAGTGTATTTTGGAGGGACTGCTATAGATGGAAGTGTTCCTAAGGCTAAATAGCTGTCACCAGAGAAAATAAAATGCCACTAAGAAAGTAGAACAATTAATTTCTAAGCAGATGCAAAATCAAATCAAATATCCCCAATGTCAATTGAGGGATACATAAAGAGTACAGAATATAATATCTAATTTATTAACAATTGCGGAGCAAGAAAAAACAGAACCATTATATTGTGTTTATAATAGCATACTAAGTGAGTTAAATTAGACCATTAGATAATGAGGAAGTTAAACTTGAAACTTTGATAACCACAAAACGAAAGCTTGTAATGGCAATAAGTACATACCTATCGATAATCATTCTGAAGGTAATTAGTCAGAATGCACCAATCAAAAGACATAGAGACACTGAATGGATAAAAAAACAAGACCCAACTATATACTGACCACAACAGCTCACTTCAAACCCAAAGACTTACAAGGACTAAAAGTGAAGGGATGTAGAAAGATATTTCATGCAACTAATAGGGAGAAAAAAACAGGAGTTGAAATACTTGTACCAGACAAAATAAACTTCCAAACAAAGAAAGTAACAAGAGACAAAGAAGGACATTACATAATGATAAAGGATCAATAAAACACAGCGATGGAATCATTATAAATATCTATGAACCTAACACAGGCACATCTACATATGTGAAACAAATATTAACAGAGTTAAAGGGGGAAATAGAATGCAGTGCATTCATTTTAGGACACTTCAACACACCATTCACTCCAAAGGACAGATCAACCATACAGAAAATAAGTAAGGAAACAGAGTCACTGAACAACACATTTAGAAGAGATGGACCTAACAGACTTTTACAGAGCCCTCCATCCAAAACAGCAGGATACATATCCTGCTCAAGTGCCCATTGAATGTTTTCAAGAATAGATCATATACTAGGCCATGAAAAGAGCCTCAGTAAATTCAAAAAGGTTGAAATTGTACCAGTCATCTTCTCAGACCACAAAGGTATGAAACTAGAAATAAATTACACAAAGAAAATGAAAAAGCCCACAAACACATGGAGGCTTAACAACATGCTCCTAAGTAATCAATGGATCAATGACCAAATAAAACCATAGATCAAGCAATATATGGAAACAAATGACAACAATAATTCAACACCAAAATATCTCTGCGACATAGAAAAGGCCATGCTAAGAGAGAAGTATATTGCAATATAGGCCTACTCAGGAAAGGAGAAGAATCCCATATGAACAGTCTAAATTCACAATTAATGAAACTAGAAAAAGAACAAATGAGACCCAAAGTCAGTAGACAGAGGGACATAATAAAGATTAAAGCAGAAAATAAATAAAATTGAGGAGAAAAAAAACAATAGAAAGAATCAATGAAAGCAAGAGCTTGTTCTTGGAGAAAATAAACCAAATAGATGAACACCTAGCCACACTTATTAAGAAAAGAAGAGAGTCTATGCACATAAACAGAATTAGAAAAGAAAAGTCACTAAGGCACCACAGAAATACAAAGAATTAGTAAAAACTACTATGAAAAATTGTATGCTAACAAAGTAGATAATCTAGTAGAAATGGACAACTTTCTAGAAAATTACAACCTTCCAAGGATAACCCAGGAAAAAACAGGAAATATGAACAGACATAAATTGAATTGGTAATCAAAAAACTACCTAAGAATAAAACCCCTAGACCCGATGATTTCACCATTGAATTTTATTAAAGACTTAGTGAAGACATGCTACCCACCCTCCTTAAAGATTTCCAAAAACCAGAAGAGGAGGGAATACTTCCAAACTCATTCTATTATGCCAGCATAAGAATAATACCAAAAACCAGGCAAAGACACAACAACAAATGAAAACTACACATCACTATCCCTGATGAACATAGACACAAAAATACTTATATTAGCACCTTGAACTTGAAAATACATAAAAAATATCATCGATCATGATCAAGTAGGGTTTATCCCATTTATGCAAGGATGGTACCATATTTGAAAATCCATCAGCATACACCACATCAACAAAAAGGACAAAACCACATGGTCATCTCCATAGATGCTGAAAAAGCATTTGACAAAATTCAACACCCATAAAAGAAATATCTGTGAGTACTAAATTTTAACAGAATTAATTTTATTAACAAAGCATGATAAAAGTAAAAGGTTATATATTTATATGATATGCATTATGAATATTAAAGTAATGGTAATAAATGATGTTAATTATATTATATACTATAAAAACTGTAAAATTACTTTTAAAACATCAGGTAACAAATATAGAGACATAAGTAATAAGTGGAAATGGAAAAAGAAGTAAAAACCAGAAAAGAGGAGAAAAGAAAAAATGGTCTTTAGCCTGGATGTTCAATCTCATTGAGGAATTCCTGCCTCTAGGCATTTTTCTAATTGATAATCATCTGTTCTGTGCAGAGCCTTCTCAGGGGAGACGTTTAAGAACAAAGAGGGCCCTGCATGAATTTCCCAATATTTAACGGTGTTTGAGAGAAAGGTTCTCCAATTTTTAGCCCCCATTGAATACCAAAAATGTTTAGTGGCCTTCCACATCAACCAGATGAAAGCATCAGGGCAGGTATCCTCACCCTATGGCTACCTCAGATTTCTGAGATATTTAGCTTCTCTGATTCTTTGATTCTGCCATAACCTATGCTCTTAATCCATCATCTTAAATCCAGACAACATATATACTTCAGCTAATATTTTATTTTTGCTTTTTTCTCCAAGTGGAAGTTCCTTAGCCTATGTACACCACTACATGAAGAGTGTAGAGTTCAACTTATGAAAATCATGTCCTCAGCGATATGAGTGAATATAACTACTGTCACACCACTGATTTCTGACTTCTTTAACCAAAGGTGAAAAACCGTTTTCTATTCAAGCCTGGTTTATCCTCTGGGCTCATAGCTTGGTCACAAATGTATATGTTATCCATGATATTAGTTTTCTAGACCATAACCTGGTTGCTCTTTGCTACTATTTTGTCACACATTATCTCAATGTGAGATCCGAACAAAGGATAAACATGTTCATGATTCAGATGAGTTTAAATAGTTATTTCATGCATGATAAATAGAGATTGAAGAATATGGCTAAGAGGAGGGAGGTTGCTTAAACTGGTGTGACTTTCCTGCCGTGTTAGAAGCCAAGCAATTCTTCTATCATTAGGCAATGACACTGTCCCCGAGAGCTGACTCAGTGGTGAGTAGAGGTAAGAGGGCCGTGTGCTTGCCTTACACATAGCCAGTTACAAGTAGTGGTTTATTCTAATCTCATACAGCCGATAAATTTTGTAGAAAATTATTCAGTAACCTACGTTTTGCAAATATTCTTGGGTGGGGATTTTTAAACATTCATAAAAGGAGACAAGATACAATAATTACCAGACATGTACTCATTGCCTGGTTTCCATAGTTATCAATATATTAAAAATACTTTTCTCTCACTCTCTGATATTTTATTTTTTGGCTAGCATTTCACCTTATACCATTCACCCATACATTCATTACATTTCACCCACAAGTTTATCTGTAAATATGGTTAGCTGATAAGGAAAATTTCTTTATAAGAAAAATACCATTAAGCCATTATCCCACATATCAATATTATCAATAAATCATAATAGATTTTTATATTCTGTATGTATTTGTATTTCCCTGGACCACATAAAGATGTTTTGTTTTGTTTTGTATTTCTTTTAGGTAAGATGTTTGGATCAAAATCTAGCACATTACTTTTGGTAGTAATGTTACTTACATCATTTAAAAATTTACTTATGATCCTTTCACTTTTTCTTGCTTTAATTAGGGAGAAATGAGGTCATTTGTAGTGAATGACATCTTTGAATATTTAACTGATTGCTTCCTTATGGTGTCACTTATCTTGTTTCTCAGTCATCCAGTTTCTTCTTACATGTTAGCTAGATTTAATTATTGATTTGATTTAGATTCATGGTTTTAGCAAAACGATCAATAGATGAGGTGGTATGTTTTCTGTTGGACCACATCGTGACCCTTACAATGTACATTTGACATACTTGTAGCAATGCTTAGATTAGTCAGTGTATTCAGGTCTTGGCAGCCTGATGTCTCTATTATGAATATCCCCATCAATAATTCACAAATGGTGTTTAGCACACACTAACAGATTGTTGAGCTTCATTCTTCTCTTAATGGGTTTTGAAACATTGATTTCTTTTGTATTTCTGTGAATTCATGGCTTTTTTGATAACGTATTTGACTCCAAGGAAAGGTAGAAAGGAGCATTGCCTCCTTTATCAATGTTTTGTGGTAGTAATCTGATGTCCTAGTGACTTCCACTGGTGATCAATTTCCATTTAAAGACTAAAAGATCATGGATTTTAAAAATATATTATCTATGTTTTATTAAATTCATTATGCTATTTGCAAACTCAATAGTCCCATTTTGTTTTATTTTATTTTTGTGTTCTTATCATTAATGTACAATCACATGAGCAACATTATGGTTACTAGACTCCCCCCATTATCAAGTCCCCACACCATACCCCATTACTGTCGCTGTCCATCAGTGTAGTAAGATGCTATAGAATCACTACTTGTCTTCTCTGTGCTGTACTGCGTTCCCTGTGCCGCATCCCCCCTACATTATGTTTGCTAATCATATTGCCCCTTTTTCCCCCTTATCCCTACCTTCCCACCCATCCTCCACAGTCCCTTTCCCTTTGGTAACTGTTAGTCCATTCTTGGGTTCTGTGAGTCTGCTGCTGTTTTGTATCTTCAGTTTTTCTTTGCTCTTATTCTCCACAGATGAGTGAAATCATATGATACATGTCTTTCTCTGCCTGGCTTATTTCACTGAGTATAATACCCTCTAGCTCCATCCATGTTGTTGCAAATGGTAGGATTTGTTTTTTACTTATGGCTGAATAATATTCCATTGTGTATATGTACCACATCTTCTTTATCCATTCATCTACTGATGGACACTTAGGTTGCTTCCATTTCTTGGATATTGTAAATAGTGCTGTGATAAACATGTGGGTACATATGTCTTTTTAAACTTGGCTCCTGCATTCTTAGTGTAAATACCTAAGAGTGGAATTCCTGGGTCAAATTGTATTTCTATTTTTAGTTTCTTGAGGAACCTCCATACTGCTTTCCACAATAGTTTAGCTGATTTACATTCCCACCAGCAGTGTAGGAGGGTTCCCCTTTTTCCACATACTCACCAGCATTTGTTGTTTGTCTTTTGCATGTTCGCCATCCTAACTGGTGTGAGGTGATATCTCATTATGGTTTTAATTTGCATTTCTCTGATGGTTAGCGATGTGGAGCATCTTTTCATATGCCTGTTGGCAATCTGAATTTCTTTTTTGGAGAATTGTCTGTTCAGATCGTCTGCCCATTTTTTCAATGGATTATTTTCATTTTTTATGTTGAGGCATATGAGCTCTTTATATATTTTGAATGTCACTCCTTTATCAGATATGTCATTTATGAATATATTCTCCCATACTGTAGGATGACTTTTTGTTCTACTGATGGTGTCGTTTGCTATACAGAAGCTTTTAAGTTTGATATAGTCCCACTTGTTCATTTTTGCTTTTATTTCTGTTGCCCAGGGAGATATGTTCATGAAGAAGTTGCTCATGTTTATATACAAGAGAGTTTTGCCTATGTTTTCTTCTAAGAGTTTTATGGTTTCATGACTTGCACTCAGGTCTTTAATTCTTTCTGAGTTTACTTTTGAGCTTGGAGTTGCACAATTACACAGTTTCATTCTGTTACATGTAGCTGTCCAGTTTTGCCAACACCAGTTGTTGAAGAGGCTGTCATTTCCCAATTGTATGTCCATGGCTCCTTTATTGTATATTATTTGACTATATATGGCTGGGTTTATATAAGGGCTCTCTAACCTGTTCCATTCATCTATGGTTCTGTTCCTGTGCCAATACCAAATTTTCTTGATTATTCTGGCTTTGTAGTAGAGCTTGAAGTTGGGGAGCATATTTCCCCTGCTTTATTCTTCCTTCTCAAGATTGCTTTGGCTATTCAAGGGGTTTTGTGGTTCCATATGAATTTTAGGATGATTTTCTCTAGTTTGTTGAAGAATGCTGTTGGTATTTTGATTGGAATTGCATTGAATCTTTAGATTGCTTTATGCAGGATGGCCACTTTGACAATATTAATGCTTCCTATACATAAGGACGGGATGTTTTACCATTTATTGGTATCTTCTTAAATTTCTCTCATGAGTCTTTTGTAGTTTTCAGAGTATAGGTCTTTCACTGCTTTAGTTAGATTTGTTCCTACGTATTTGAATCTTTTTGATGCAACTGTGAATGTATCTGTTTTCCTTATTTCTCTCTCTGCTTTTCATTGTTAGTGTCTAGGAATGCCACAGATTTCTGTGTATTAATTTTGTTTGCTGAATTCAGATGTTAGATCTAGTATTTTTGGAGTAGATTCTTTAGGGTTTTTTTATGTACGATATCATGTCATCTGCAAACAGGGACAGGTTAGCTTCCTCCTTGCCAATCTGGATGCCTTTTATTTCTTTGTGTTGTCTGATTACCATGGCTAGGCCCTCCAGTACTATGTTGAATAGATGTGGGGAAAGTGAGCATCCTTGTCTTGTTCCTTATCTTAAAGGAAAATCTTTCATCTTCTCGCTGTTGACTGTGATGTTGCCTGTGAGGTTGTCATATGTGCCCTTTATTATGTTGAGGTACTTGCCTTCTATACTCATTGTGTTTAGAGTTTTTATCATGAATGGATGTTGAATTTTGTCAAATGCTTTTTCATCATCTATGGAGATGATCTTGTGGTTTTTGTTCTTTTTTTGATGTGGTGGATGATGTTGATGGATTTTCGAATGTTGTACCATCCTTGCATCCCTAGAATAAATCCTACTTGATCCTGATGGATGATCTATTTGATATATTTTTGAATTCAGTGTGCTCATATTTTGTGAGTAATTTTGCTGCTATATTCATGAGGGATGTTGGTCTGTAATTTTCTTTTTTGGTGGTGTCTTTGCCTGCTTTTAGTATTAGAGTGATGCTGGCCTCATAGAATGAATTTGGAAGCATTCCCTCTTCTACTCTTTGGAAAAATTTAAGGAGGATGGGTATTAGGTCTTCACTAAATATTTGATAAAATTCATCAGTGAAGCCTTCTGGTCCAGATGTTTTGTTCTTAGGTAATTTTTTGATTAGCAGTTTGATTTTGTTGCTGGTAATTGGTCTGTTCATATTTTCTGTTTCTTCCTTGGTCATCCTTGGAAGGTTGTATTTTTCTAGAAATTTGTTCATTTCTCCTGGGTTATCTAGTTTGTTAGCATATAATTTTTCATAGTATTCTCTAATAATTCTTTGTATTTCTGCAGTGTCCATAGTGATTTTTCCTTTCTCATTTCTGACTCTGTTTGTGTGTGTAGACTCTCTTTTTTTCTTGATAACTGTGGCTAAGGGTTTATCTATTTTGTTCATTTTCTCAAAGAACCAGCTCTTGGTTTCATTGATTCTTTCTATTGTTTTGTTCTTCTCAATTTTATTTATTTATGCTCTAATCTTTATTATGTCCCTCCTTCTTCTGACTTTGGGCCTCATTTGTTCTTCTTTTTCTAGTTTCATTAATTGTGAGTTTAGACTGCTCATATCGGATTGTTCTTCTTACCTGAGGTAGGCCTGTGTTGCAATATGCTTTCCTCTTATCATGGTCTTGGCTCCATCCCACAGATTTTGCGGTGTTGAATTATTATTGTCATTTGTCTCCATATATTGCTTGATCTCTGTTTTTATTTGGTCATTGATCCATTGATTATTTAGGAGCATGTTGTGAAGCCTCCATGTGTTGGTGGGATTTTTCATTTTCCTTGCATAATTTATTTCTAGTTTCATACATTTCTGTTCTGAGAAACGGGTTGCTACAATTTCAATCTTTTTGAATTTACTGAGGTTCTTTTGGGGTCTAGTATATGACCTGTTCTTGAAAATGTTCCATGTGCACTAGAGAAGAATGTGTATTATGCTGCTTTTGGGTGTAGACTTCTATATGTCTCTTAGGTCTATCTGTTCTAATGTGTTGTTCATTGCATCTGTGTCCTTACTCATTTCTGTCTGGTTGATCTGTCCTTCAGAGTGAGTGGAGTGTTGACGTCTCCTAGAATGAATGCATTGCATTCTATACCCCATTTTATTTCAGTCAGTGTTTCTTTCACATATGTAGGTGCCCCTTTGTTGGGAACATATATATTTATAATGGTTATATCTTCTTGTTGGATTGTCCCCTTTATCATTATGTAATGTCCTTCTTTGTCTCTTGTGACTTTCTTTGTTTTGAAGATTATTTTGTCTGATATAAGTACTGTAGGTTCTGCATTTTTCTCTCTATTACAGTTGCCTGAAATATCTTTTTCCATGCCTTCACTTTTAGTTGTGTATGTTTTTGGATTTAAAGTGTGTCTCTTGTTGGCAGCATTTAGATGGGTCTTGTTTTTATATCCATTCAGTGACTCTATGTCTTTTGATTGGTGCACTTAGTCCATTTACATTTAGGGTGATTAGCGATAGGTATGTACTTATTGCCATTGCAGACTTTAGATTCGGGGTTACCAAATGTTCAAGGTTGACTTCCTTACTATCTAAGAGTCTAACTTAACTAACTCAATATGCTATTACAAGCACAATCTATGTTTTCTTTTCTTTTTCTCCTCCCTTTCTTCCGCCTCTATTCTTTATATATTAGGTGTCATATTTTGTACTCTTTGTCTATCCCTTGACTGACTTTGGGTATAGTTAATTTTATTTTGCATTTGCTTAGTAATTAACTGTTCTACTTTCTTTACTCTGGTTTTATTACCTCTGGTGAAGGCTTTAAATCTTAGGAACACTTCCATCTATGGAAGTCCCTCCAAAATAGACTGTAGAGATGGTTTGAGGGAGCTACATTCTCTCAGCTTTGGCTAATCTGGAAATTTTGAAATCCCTCCTTCAAGTTTAAATGATAATCTTGCTGGATAAAATATTTTTACTTCCAGGCCCTTCTGCTTCATTGCATTAAATACATCATGCCACTCCCTTCTGGCCTGTAAGGTTTCTGCTGATGTTAGCCTGATGCTCTTTCCTTTGTAGGTGATCTTATTTCTCTCTCTGGCTGCTTTTCACATTCTCTCCTTATCCTTGATCTTTGCCATTTTAATTACTATATGTCTTGGTGTTGTCTTCTTTGATTCCCTTATGTTGGTAGATCTGTGAATCCATGGCCTGAGATACTATCTCCTTCGGCAGATTGGGGAAGTTTTCAGCAATTACCTCCTCAAAGACACTTTCTATCCCTTTCTCTCTATCTTCTTCATCTGGTACCCCTATAATGTGAATATTGTTCTATTGGGATTGGTCACACAGTTCTCTCAATATTCTTTCATCTTAGAGAACCTTTTTTCTCTCTGTGCCTCAGCCTCTTTGTATTCCTCTTCTCTAGTTTCTATTTCATTTATATTCTCCTCCACCTTATCTAATCTGCTTTTAATACGCTCCATTGTGCTCTTCAATGATTGGATCTCTGACCAGAATTCATTCCTGAATTCTTAAATATCTCTCTGTATCTCCATTAGCATGGTGATGATTTTTATTCTGAACTCCCTTTCAGGAAGAGTCTTAAGGTCCATGTCATTTAAATCTTTCTCAAGACTTACATTAATTTTACTCTGGACCAGGTTCTTTTGGCATTTCATATTTCTGTATGGAGCCCTCTAGTGTCCAGAAGCTCTACTCTCTGGAGCTGCTCAGTCCCTGAAGCAATGTTGGGGGTTGCAGTGAAGCGGTATTGGTGCCTTGGGGGTGGAAAGAGCTGTTTCCTGCTTTCCAACTGCTATGCCTGTTTCCACTGCCTGAGCCAGTGGGCTGGGCACACAGGTGTAAGCTTTTGTCCCAGAGCAGCCAGATATGGATCCCTGCTTTCCACAAGTGGCTGGAATCTCAATCTATCCAGGAATTCTGCCTGTCTTAGCTTTCCAACCCCGTAATCACATGAGCATCATGAAAGCACCATGAAATGTAGGTTTGTGCTCCCAGAGCAGATCTCCAGAGTTAGGTATTCAGCAGTGCCAGGCTTCCACCCCCTGCTTGCTGAGTTCATCTTCCTCCCGCTGGTGAGCTGGGGCAGGGGAAGGGTTAGGGTCCTGCTAGTCTACAGCTTTGGTACGTTACCCTGTTCCATGACATCTGTTTTTTTCTCCAGGTTTATGCAGTCTGGTGCAGTCCTCTTTCCTGTTTTTCTCTCAGGATTAGTTGTATTAATTATATTTTCATATTATATATGGTTTTAGGAGGAAGCTTCTGTCTCACTTCTCATGCTTCCATCTTTAACCTATCATTTACTTTTTATTAAGGTATTATTGGTATACACTGATATGAAGGTTTCACATGAAAAATAATGTGGTTACTACATTCACCCATGTTATAGAGCCCTCCCTTACCCCAGTCCTGTCACCTTCCACAAGTATAATAAGTTGGCACAGAGTCACTATTTGCCTTCTCTGTAGTATACTCTCTTCCCCATGATCCCCCCACACCATGTGTTCCAATCATAATACCCCTCAATCTCCTTCTCCCTCCCTTGCCAGCCGCAATCTCTCACCCCTCCCCTTTGGTAACTGCTAGTCCCTTCTTGGGTCTGTGAGCCTGCTGGTGTTTTGTTTCTCCAGTTTTTCTTCATTGTTATACTCCACAAATGAGGGAAATCATCTGGCATTTGTCTTTCTCTGCCAGCCTTATTTCACTGAACATAATTTTGTCCCGCTCCATCCATGTTGTTGCAAATGGTAGGATTTGTTTCTTTCTTATGTCTGAATAGTATTCAATTGTGTATATGTACCACATCTTCTTTATTCTCTCATCTACCGATGCACACTTAGGTTACTTTCATATCTTGGCTACTGTAAATAGTACTGCAATAAACATAGGGGTGCATATGTCTTTTTGAATCTGAGAACTTGTATTCTTTGGATAAATTCCTAGGAGTGGAATTCCTGGATCAAATTGTATTTATATTTTTAGATTTTTGAGGAACCTCAATATTTCTTTCCACAATGGTTGTACTGGCTTATATTCCCACCAGCTGTGTAGGAAGGTTCCCCTTTCTCTGCATCCTCACTAGCATTTGTTGTTTTCTTAGTCTTTTCATTGCTGGGCATCCTAACTTGTGTGAGTTGATAGCTCATTGTGGTTTTTATTTGCATTTCCCTGATAATTAACTATGTGTAGCATCTTTTCATATGCCTGTAAGCCATCTGAATTTCTTCTTTGGAGAAATGTCTGTTTATATCCTCTGCCAACTTTTTAATTGGGTTATTTGCTTATTGGGTGTTGAGGTGTGTGAGTTCTTTATATATTTTGGATGTTAACCTCTTGTCAGATATGTCATTTACAAATATATTCTCCCATACTATAGGATGTCTTTTTGTTCTGTTGATGGTGTCCTTTGTTGTACAGAAACTGTTAAGTTTGATGTAGTCCCATTTGTTCATTTTGCATATGTTTCCCTTGCCTGATGAGTTGCGTTCAGGAAAAATTTCCTCATGTTTATATTCAGGAGAGTTTTGCCTAGGTGTGCTTCTAAGTGTTTTATGGTTTCATGACTCACATTCAGGTCTTTGATCCATTTTATTTTTACTTTTGTGTATGGGGTTAGACAATAATACAGTTTCCTTCTCTTGCATGTTGGCATCCAGTTTTGCCAACACCTGTTTTTGAAGAGGCTGTCATTTCCCCATTGTATGTCCATAGCTCCTTAATTGTATATATTAATTGACATATATGCTTGGGTTTACATCTGTGCCCTCTATCCTGTTCCATTGGTCTATGGGTCTGTTCCTGTGCCCGTACCAAATTGTCTTGATTACTGTGGCTTTGTAGTAAAGCTTGAAGTCCAAGTGTGTAATGTCCCCAGATTTATTGTTCCTTCTCAGTATTGCTTTGCCCCTTCAGTGTCATTTGTGGTTCCATATGAATTTTGGAATGATTTGTTCTAGTTCTTTGAAGAATGCTATTTGTATTTTGATAGGAATTACTCTCAATCTGTATATTGCCTTTGTCAAAATGGCCATTTTTACAATATTAATTCTTCCTATTCATTAGAACGTGATGTATTTCCATTTATTGGTATTTTCTTTAATTTCTCTCATGAGTGTCTTGTAGTTTTCAGAGTATTGGTCTTTCACTTCATTAGTTAGGTTTGTTCCTAGGTATTTGATTCTTTTTGATGCCACTGTGAATGGATTTGCTTTCCTGATTTCTCTCTCTGGTAGTTCATCTTTAGTGTATAGGAATGCTACAGATTTCTGTGTATTAATTTGGTATTCTGCAACATAACTGAATTCAGATATTAGATCTAGTAGTTTTGGAGTGCATTCTTTAGCACTTTTTATGTACAACATCAAGTCATCTGAACTCCTTGTCAATTAATATATGTGGAGCTTTATTTCTGGCCTGTCTATTCTACTCCGTTCTGTATGTATGTTTTGATGCCACGACTGTCTCTAGCTTTCTCTTTTAGTTTGTAATCAGGAAGTGTGATGCCTCCATATTATTATTTTTTCTGATTATTACTCTGCTTGTTTCATAGAAAACTATTAAAATCAATACTGTAATATTTAACTTTTTATTAAATATTAAATGAAAAATTTTATTTAACGTTATTCAATATTTAGTAATTAAATATTTTATACATTGTTAATAAAATTAATAAATATTAAACAGAAATAATTACAAAAATATAAAGCATGAATCATTTAAAAAGTACTGAGTATGAAAGATTTGAAAAATATATAAGGCCTACTTAGAAAAATAGAAATTTTTTCTGAAAAGTAACATCAATTTCTATGTAAATAAAGGAGAATAAACACATTTAAAGACCATCTTACAAGTGGTGAAATAGTCCCAATACACATAACAGGATATACGTACATAGATAACAAGAAATATATACATAAGCAATAGTAATTTATGCTTAGTTTTAGGAAAGATTGACAGTAGAACAGGATATTTGTACAAAAATGTTTGTATCACAGCTGAAGTTTGAGTTAAAAAGATTTATATATTTATAATAAAAATTTTAGAATCACTTAATAAGCTCAAGATAGTCATTTTTTATAATAGTGAAATGTTTTTTAAGCAATGACAAAGTGTCAACTGTTAGAATTGATTTCAAATTGTGATGGAATGCACCAAAATGAAATAATGCATCTCCTCCAAATGATAAAATTTCTAACTATTGAGTGAAAAGGTTTGCTTTTAATTGTCAAAATAATTGGAAAGCCATGACATAAAGGATGCTTCGTATTTGTGAATATGTCAGCTCATAGGAATGTATTTACATTGGATTATATGGAAAGGCATAATAGACTAAGGGTGGTTATTACCTTTAGCTTATTTTTCCATTTTTCTTATGTTAATTTTTTAATAATAAATAGGCATTGCTTATGGTAAAAATATGTTACCAAAGAAGAAAAGGTGTAATTGTATTCTCTTACAGTAATTAGCCACTATAGGTGTTATTGAAGAAAAGGAGTAGAAAGTAGGCTTGCTCTTTCTCATTGGATTTATATTTTGTGTAAAGTCCTTTGTTGGATAGCACTGTGGAATCTTCAGTTTTCTGAGGACATTGTCCCCACTGCTGCCTGTTTCAGAGACCTTGCCAAAATATTATACAAAAGATTCATAAATAACTTTGGATCCTAATTCATCTGGGACTTGAGTCCACATACAAGCCATGCAAACCTTTCCTCATCCTTATAACCCTCAGGATGTTCAGGGATAAAGAAGTAACTGAAACCACCATGTCTGTAGTATTTGAGAGACTTAGAAAATTATTTTCTTTTAGAAACAGTTTTATATGTTTTACCAAGATTAGAGAGATATGAAGAGTTAGTAGAATTGTGCTAAAAAGAAACAGGAGTTTATAATTTTGAGTTGATTGAAGGCTTTGATAGGGCTGGATTTGTTTATCAACATCTATTAGGTAACCTAAAATAGGTGAAACAAAGGACTTCTGGAAGCAACCTCGAATTGGAAATCATCTGCTGACATAATTTAGATCCTTGCATTCTCTGAAATGCTTAGTTTTCTAAAAGACAAGAGAAGTAAACATCCATTAGTCAAACAATAGTGTTAATTTATTTTCAAGATATTTGGGAGTAAGGACATGGCCTAAAGTTTCAAGACTTGTGTAGGGCAGAGTTGTGTTAAGACAGAAGAAAGGAGAGGTAGGTGGCCTGTATATGTTTCCTTTTCCATATCTTCTGTTGACTCAACTATTTAATTATTTTAATTACTGAACCTATTATAACTATTCATTTAACTTATTGTTAGTTGTGTGATGTTCACATTCATGGGAGTGCCCTGCTCATCCTAAAACATCAAACCAGGGTCATCCTTTCATTCCTTTACCAAAACCTGAAAACTCTTGGAGGTTTACTATGGGTAATAGGCAAGTGGTTGATACAGAGTATGTCCCACTTCTGAAGGAAAGGACTATTTTTAAAGTAATTAAGTGAAACTTTCTTATAGCCATTTGATTAGAAATTCTATAACAAATGACTTGGTTATTCTTCAATTTACTTATGGCTTTAAACAAACATTGGAGATTGAAATCATTTTGGAAGGAATTAGTGTAGTTATTTGGTGTTAATAAGTATCAACCACAGAGCAGCTGATGGTCCTAATGCAGGATTTAAGAGTTTTAATCTGCGGCGTTAATATATTTCTGGCAGGTGTAGTGAGGAGGTATGAATGGCATCCATAAAGGAAAGCTATTTCTATGAAAAAACGCAGTGATAAGTCAGGTAAAACAATTTGCCTTGGCAGGTATTACATACATGCTGAGTGTGTAGTCAGGCTATGGTCTGGCTCAGGAGCCACTCAGAGCATTTCCTCCACCACACATAAAAGCCAACAAGAATCACCTAAAGTAGAGTAAGGGGTTCAGCAAAAGTAACAGTTGTCAGAGTCGTTTTTTGTTTTGTTTTGTTTTTGTTTTGTTTTTCATTTTGGTCTCATTAATATACAATCACATGAGCAACATTGTGGTTACTAGATTCCCACCATTATCAAGTCCCCACCACACACCCCATTACAGTCACTGTCCATCAGCATAGGAAGATGCTATAGAGTCACTACTTGTCTTCTCTGTGCTATACTGCCTTCCCCATACCTCCCCTGCATTATG
Source organism: Manis pentadactyla (assembly GCF_030020395.1). Taxonomy (NCBI): domain Eukaryota; kingdom Metazoa; phylum Chordata; class Mammalia; order Pholidota; family Manidae; genus Manis; species Manis pentadactyla. The sequence goes on from NC_080028.1 coordinate 41,924,524, forward strand.
TGTGCTAATCTTAATGCCCCTTATTCTCCTTCTCCCTCCCTCCCTTCCCGCCCACCTCCCCCAGTTCCTTTCCCTTTGGCAACTGTTAGAGTAGTTTTAAAATTGAATCCACATTATAAACAATTCACTTATCTAGATGTGAGGTTATATATTACCTTGAAGTAACTCTATATCTCAGTCCACACTGCTTTGTGCTTATGACATTAAACGAGATGAAAATCCTGTTTCCACAAATTTTTTACACTCTCTAATTAACATACAGTGTGACGAAAACACATAGAAAATTTTTAAAGTGGCGTGGGAGATTTGGAAGTACTTCTCTGAAGAGTGCAAGTAGAAAACAGAGGAATGAATCATAAGAGTCAGGTATATGTCAGAATCAGCAAATGGATGAAGGGGGAGAGAGAAAATAGAACAATTAGATAATATTTTTTTTCCAAACATGTAGTTCATGTAACATGACTTGTGCAGGGGAACAGAGACTTCAACAGCATTAGTAGATGGATCTAGGTTTATCTTGTGTCGAAAACACACTTCATGTGTTTTTAGTTTATTCAAGGAAAAAAAGGGCTACAAGCAGATAGTGAAACTGGGTAAAATTTTGGTTATTGATAGGGGAAATATTCTTAAGGTAACAAATGTGTGATGAACGAATCCATTCCAAAGTGCAAATTAAAAGAATAGTGCACATTTAAATATTATCAGGGAAAAATATGTTTTCCTTATACTATACTATTCAAAAAATCCATAAAAACTTTGATTTTTCCCAACACATGTCATGACTCTTTAGTAGGCTCTAAAATCAATTTGACGGTATTTGTGTTTATTTTTAATGAGATACATTAGAACATAAAACATCAGAGAGCAGGGCACCAAAGGATCAGTATTTTATTCTCATTTTTGTTCCCCATATATGTGTGTAAGTATTTGTGTGGGTGTGAACTTGTACACCGGGTTGTAGTATGAAATGTCTATATTACCATATGTTGTAATAAAAATATTTGAAAACCAGGTTTCTCATCCATATGATGATATGCTATCAACAGAGACAAGTATGAATTATTTTTAAAATTCATTATTAAATAAAACAAAACACACGTAAAATACATGTGACTTTACTGAACAATACCATAATAAGACTATTTTACCACCATATTCTCAGAACTTAAATCCTTCACTTTTACATGCAGTTTGGGCAAAATTCAGCCCCCCTGGAATAAGAAACCACACATCTGTAACCAGTTTCAACCTCCTGGGATTGACAGATGTCCCTCAGCTACAGATTCTGATTTTTATATTTCTACTGATCACCTACATGTTGAGTGTAATTGGAAACCTGAGCATCATCATCCTCACATTAGTAGATTATCACCTTAAAACTGCAATGTACTCTTTTTTTCAAAATTTCTCCTTCTTAGAAATCTCTTTCACATCTGCCTGCTTTCCTAAATTCTTGTACAGTATATAAACAGGTGACAGGACTATTACATTTAATGCTTGTATATGCCAACTTTTTTTTACATATGTGTTTGTAATAACAGAACTTTTTCTCCTGGCTGCCATGTCCAATGATCGATACGTAGCCATCTGCAAAACCCTGCGTTACATGACTATTATGAACTTTACAGTCTGCAAAAGGCCCATCTTCTGCTGTTGGATAATTTCTTTATTGATCATATTGGCAGCACTTAGCTTGGGACTGGACCTGGAATACTGTGCCTCTAATGCCATTGACCACTTTGAATGTGATGTTAACCCTATGCTGAAGATCTCATGCTCAGATACATGGCTCATAGAGCAGATGATCATCATCAACTCTATGATGACTTTCCTCATGACTCAGCTGTGTGTGGTTCTGTCCTACATGTACATCATCAGGACAATTCTAAGTCTCCCCTCTGCCCAGCAGAGGGCAAGAGCCTTTTCCACCTGTTCTTCCCACATGATCGTGGTTTCCATCACCTATGGCAGCTGCATCTTTGTTTATATCAAACCTTCAGCAAAAGATGAAATGGCCATTAATAAGGGAGTAACAGTACTCACTACTTCCATTTCCCCCATGCTGAACCCATTCATTTACACTCTGAGGAACAAACAAGTGAAACAAGCCTTTAATGACTTAGTCAAAAGATTTAAGTTGCTCTCAAAGAATTAGGGGAATGTTGATGTCAGTATCCGTAAGCATATTTTCTTCAGTTTCTGTGTAATTTTGCTTTTCCTGATCTAGATTTGGCCGTACATTTTGTACCAGCCTTGGTCAAGTCACCCCTTTGATCTCCTTACAAAAAAGCTTCTTTCAGATGATAATTGTATTGAAGAAAAATGAGAATAGATGTCTCAGGAAATCTAAGCATGACTTCACTCCTAACATTTCCTTTCCAATTCTAAGAGGTTTGGGAAACTTTTCTTAAAATATTAGTACAATAGTGAACAACATTCCTTTAAATAGAACACATACAAAAAGCAAACCAAAAATCTTACTTAAATAAGAGACTTAATTTTGAAAAGAATCAATACTTGTTTAAGTGTTATAAGAAAAATTTCAAAAACTGAAGATATATTTTAAAATGAGGAATAAGTATAAGATTTAGGATTTGAAAGAAGCATTTACTAATGGAAAATCTTTGAAATCACACAATTCACATATTTTATTGACTGGATCCTATCTAATATGAAATTTATTTAAAATTTGCCAAAGGTTCATGAATTAAGTAATAATGAAGGGAGAAATGCCCTTGTAATTTCTGTTAAAGATAAATCCTTCACTGAAGTTACATAAAATGTATTTATATTGGTATCCCAATTAAATTGTTTAATCTTGTATGTAGAGTATTTTAGCAAACAGATGGCTGTAAGTCCAAGAAAACTAATATAGGCCTAGAAGAGTGATATATTAATAAGCCTAAAGCCAATTATATTAGGAATGAACAAATGAGAAACAGAATAAAATGTGAATACAAATATCATTGTGATGATATGCTTTTTTAAATGAAAAATATGTCAATTCAAGAGACCAATTTACACACCTAGTTATAATCCCTCAAGGAAACACCAGCATTTCATTATTCAGTACATTCTGTTCCAACTTCCTCTTCCATAATGCAACATAGTAAAATTACCTTTGATCCTTTTTCTGTATTTCAGGCCACTTCTCATTTCATGGACAGTGTAGGCATGAATTTACTCCTCATTTTTCAACTTCCTAACCTCCAGTTTAGATGACATTCCCACAAGAATTTATTGCTGACCTTGTCTTATGATTCCACCAGCAGGACCCCAGGCCTGGGTTAGTTCAACTCATTCCCACTACTGTCATCACTTACCCGCTGCTTTCATTCCTTACCAAACTGCAATTGCATGTTTACTTCTCCCTCCTCTACTCTCAACGGCAAATACATTTGACAAGGTCTCCTCACAGGCCAAATTCTAGAAAGCTTTATGCCTGACACAGACAAATATTAGTTACTTAATAGACAGTTTTCCAATATGATGATTTGAAACTTCTGACAATGAAAAGTGAGAACTAATATGTGAATAGAAAAACACAGAAGTAACATTTGACATGAATCTGTGCATAACAGAGTGGGTAAAATTACAACATTTCTAGAATCTCGAACCCAGCCTTAGTGCATCTCCACATCAACAGGTGTTTCAAAGGGCTGGAGAGGAGTAGTCCATCTGAACCAGAAAGGTTGGGGGGAGTATTTGGTCGCTACTGATGCAACAGGAGAGAGAAAGACACACGCAATAAATGGATTTTAAACTTTATTTCTCCTTTTGACGGATTTCAGTTTCAAAGGTATTTTTCCCAGGGGTTTCCTCTCTGGAGTTACTTCTGGCGGTAATTGGCAGGACCTCTGAACCTGAAATCTGTCTGCATGGGTGTGACCCTTTGGTAGGCTGACCCTAGAGATAGTGAGGAGCTGCCTAGGACCTCCAGTGTAGATAGTGGAAAGGCACCAGTGGCTGCAGTAGTAGAAGATGCAGCTTCACCTGGGAAGCCTCTACCTGTGTCACTTCCAATTGGGGAGCTCTTACTGGGGGAATTGATCTGGCATAAAGTATCTCCAAGAGGGTTTGGTCCTTCACCAGAATTGGGGACAGTTGGAGACATCAGATGCTGCAAAATTAGCTCACTGTGAGATAGAAGGGTGCTTAGAGGCCTGAGTATCTTTGTAGCAGCTGGCATTGTAGGATCTTTGTCGAGAGAGTGGAAAGGGTTACTGAGGAGAGAGACAAACTTTTGCATCGCTTGGAGGCACTGGTTGGTAATCTATGGAATGCCCTTAAAGAAGATAGACCATTATTGAGACGATGGATCACGCTCCTGGGAAGAGGAAGCAGAAGCCACATTGCAGAAGGTTGTTGTGGTGTGGAAGGAAGGAGCGGTGCCTTCAGCCCGAGATGTTGGAGGAGCTGGAACTTGGGGAGGGAAGAGGTGGAGCAGAGGATGAGGAGGCGGGGCCAGGAGCTGATCTACTGCCACGGCAACTGCCCGAGGCACCAGCCTCTACTGTGTTAAAAGCCCACGTAGCTGTAATTAAAAAAATAAAAATAAAACAACCGTGGGCTCCTCAAGGGGATTAGTCACCACTGCCCAGGATGTGGGGCACTCCATGCTCCGCCCCTACACCCACTATGAGCTGGGGGACATGAGCGTCCAGTACAGGCAGAAGCCAACGGAACCTCTGCCTGCATGGCTTCAATATCTCTTTGATATTGGGGGTGGAAAATATTGTCATGTCTGGTCCTGAAATGAGTAGACTGGCTTCCCTGATGACTCACCCTTCCCTCTGGCAACAGTTGCAAAGTGCCCATCATGCCTCAGGGAATTAGACACCTCTGGATTGGCAGACAGCTGCCATCAAGGCGGTTTGGCCTAATCAGGGTGATTTATCATACTTACCCCCTAGCTGGAAAACATATGTAGATCTCCAACAGGTAAGGCGGAAATTGGGCATGAAAAATATGTCTGTAGTACGGACATCAAGACTCCAGAGAAGAGTTGTTCAAAGTGGGAATGAGAAATCTGGTGCTCCATACAGCTTCCCCATCTTTCTTTGGGTCCCTAGTGACTACTCTTGCTGCCCAGATAGGGCAACCCAAAGTGAGGCTACTTGAACTTTAGCAGATCTGCGGGAGATTGAAATAATAGGAGTACAGAAGTAGCTATAGGCTATGACAGAAAGGCCAGGTGCAAAAGACCCATCGAGAACACAGATGAGCGTTGATTTGATAATGGCTGGGGTTATGAAAGAAAACTTTGATGGACAGCCCATAGGAACTTGTTAGAACTGTGGCACCAATTAAAGCCTGAGCAGTGCATCTGGCTGCTGAGGTCCAGGACACAGAAGCTGGAGTCACAAACTCACATCCGGCCTGAGTCCCTGCAAAACTTCCTGGGGGAAAACACTCAGAATATGCTTGGTACCTCACCCCACAGGAGGGCGATTGGGCATCATGGTCCCAGTCGGGGAGGCAAAGATCCCTATCTTGGGGGACATGGTGGGGAACAGTGGCCACATGTAAAATTAGCAAGTCCTTGGCACCCTGAATTATGAATGAATTGTACAAAAAATGTACAATGTGTCTTGAAGCTAGTGGACACAGGAACTGAGTGTTCTCTGATTTATAACAATCCAGAGCATTTTCCTACAACTTCTGCTGTGATGTATGGCTATGGAGGTAAGCCAATTAGAGTGAAGAAAGTCCAAATCCCACTGGGCCTGGGGCGTGTACCCCCAAAGGAGAGTGTACTGCGTACATTTTATATTATCCTTGATTATACTTTGGAGGGAGATATCCTGCAGGGCCTATGGCAACAACCCACTGCAGTTGAGGACGGACTGAGGATGCATGTGGTGAAGGCCATTCTGTGGGGACATGCTAAGCATCCACCTGTAGCTCTGACTTCACATTTGCAGATGACAAATACTAAGCAGTATAAATTGTTTGGGGTGCACAAGGAAATTGGAGAAGCTCTACAAGAGTTGGAGAATCATAAAGCCCACTCATAGTCCTTTTAATTCCCCAGTCTGACCAGTAAAAATTCCAGATTCCTCCAGGCATATGACCATGGACTATAGGGAATTGACCATTACGGATACACTCAATCATGAACTGGGGATGTATAATAATATTGTAGTCCTGGCTAATGCTTTCTTCTTTATTGACATAGCACAGAAAAGTCAGGAACAGTTTGCATTCATATGGCAAGGCTGGCAGTGCTCATTCACTGTCCACGCACAGGTATTCCTCCACAGACCCACCATAAGTCATGGACTTGTAGCCACATGGAAGAAACCACAAAAAATGTGGTTGTGTCACTACATTATCATGCTCACATTGGATTCTACTGTAGATTTAGAAGGGGCAGTTCCTAGACTGCTGCAATATCTACAAGAGAAAGGATGGGCAGTGAACAACATCAATGTTCAGGGACCTGGGTTGTCTGTAAATTCTTAGGGGTTGTCGGGCTTGTAAAACTAAAGTTATCCCAGAAGCAGGCATAGACAATGTCCACGCTTTCCCTCCTCCTACAACTGTGGCAGTATTACAAGACTTTTGGGGTCTCTTGGGATACTGGAGATTATTTATCTTCCACTTGGCACAAATTCTGAACCCCTTATACTGGTTGGTACAATTCAGCATTAGGTGGGACTGGGATGAAACATGTGCAGCTGATTTTATTGCTGCTGATTGAGCAGCCAAGCAGCCAAAGCCATAGAGGCCTTGAGTGTAATAGACTCATGAACATCATGTGAGTTAGATGCTCATGTAACCAAAGATATTTATGGATTGGGTCTTTAGCAACGACTTGAACATGCCAACCTATTGGATTCTGGTCACAACTATGGAAAGGAGAAGATTTCTGGTACACCTTGATAGAGAACAAACTGGCTGCTGTGTATCATGCCTTGCTGTCTATGGAACCAATCACTGGAAAAGCTCCAGCTAAGGTAATAACCACCTATCCCATTGCAGGGTGGGTGCAAACTGTACCCAAAGGTGATTGAGTGGTGGGCACATTTGTTTGCTCTGGTCAAATGGGATGCATGCTTACAGCAGCATAGTGCTCTGTCTTCCAGCCCTGTAAGTGGAAAACTCCAGTGAGTAATGGGGCCAGTGACATACAGTATTGGAAAGCAGTAAAAACTTGCCTTTGAGCCATGGTAGCCAAGAGTCTTTACCAAGACAGAAAAGCCCTTATACCTGAAGATGCTGGTTATACAGATATCTCAAGTTGTGGGCAGCCCCCGAAGTGTAGGGCTGTGATTTCCCTCCTAAGACTGAGACAGTATTGATGGAGGATGGACAGGGCAAGAGGAGACAATGGGCTGAGTTGCCAGCAGTATGGCTTGCAATCACCCAGGAGCCCTACACTATGGTTGTCTGCAATGACAGCTAGGCCATCTATCTGGGCTTGCCCCTGCGGCTACTAACATGGTACCATGCCATCTGGATGGTTGGTCACCAGCCCCACTGGGAGCAAGGGTTGTGGCAAGACCTATGGGCCTCTGGTCAGACTAGGACAGTTACTGTACAGCGCATGATTGGCCATTTGCCTTTGGTATCCCCAGGGAATGATAAAGCAGACTTATCATTACAGGTCTGCTGGATAGAAGGAAAGTCTACCTCTGAGGTAGTTCACTGTTTACATCAGAATCTGTTGCACACAAGGCAGAATACAATGTTAGCTGTAGTCTGTATTTGGCACATGCTGCTGACCTTTTAGAAAGTCAGCAGAGCCCAGAAGGAATGCCTTGTGTGCTCTAAGAGGGACTTACACTGAGTCCTGCAGCAACATGGGACAGCAGTAAAGGGGCTGATACCACTTGTCAAGTGACAGTAGATTATATTGGGCCCCTGCCAATATCAGAAGGTTATTGGTGTACGGTGACTTGTGTTGATGCAGCTACTGGACTATTCTTTTCTTTTCCTGCACATCTTGCAGATATCAAATGACCAAAACGTACTTAGAATGTCTCTTTGTAGCCTGTGGCCAACTGCACATGATTGAGAGTGATCAAGGCATCCACTGTACTGGACTTGCATTACAAGAATGGGTTCAGCAACTAGGAGTAAAATAGAAGTTTCATGTACCACATAACCCTATTGGGGAAGGCATGATAGAGAGGTACAACGGTTTGTAGAAATATGTTCTGAAGTCAGACACCAATTGTCATCTTGCTTATGGATAGACAGTGCTACAGCATTTGGATGAGAATCCCTGAAGGAGAGCCTTGAGTCCTGTGGACGTACAAACACACATTGTTGTCCGTCCCATACAGTTGTATATGAAAACCAAAAAGGAGTTATTGCAGCCAGGATATGGCCAGCGGGGCAAAATCCTCCTACCAGGACCATCTGCTTTTACCCCTGGAGACTCTGTCGGGTGGACGTGATCCTGGAGATTTTGACTCATGGACCAGTGATGGCTGGCCCTTCTGCTACCTTTGGAAAAAGGTCTGGAAGCTGGACATCTCTGTGTTCCTGGAGTAAAAGCAGAGAGGTCCACAGTGATCACAGTACTGTTTTCAGAATGACTGGGAGGTAAGAGAATCTTATGGGGAAGTTTTCTTTTTATGTAAGTGGCCAGTACACATACATCCTGCAGCAATATATACTGACCCACGTTTAACTCCCACAGTGATGGGGGAGAAGGTCTGGTAAACCAGACCAGGATGAGATCCCATTGCTGCCACTGTGCAATCACAGGACCACTCTCTTGCATGCCTAATACCTGATGGATAAGATTTGCATATTCTGGTCTTATTGAAACATGTATTTTATTGCCCTTAATGTTATTTTCTTCTATAATCTGTGTCTTTGACCCTCTCCATTTCTCCAGATGCCACCTTATGAGAGCTCTGAACTCCCTAACTACTGGATTCTTGTGGAATGGGCAAGCTAAGGACTTAATGTGCATAGGACTTGGAACCTTGGTAAATTCTCTGGATTGAGGATTATCATGATTTGTTTGCTGTTGTTGTTGTATGCTATTAGTCTGGTTCCAGTACTCCTGTTTTCTTGAACGGCACCCATCGCAGAAGATGGGTAGTGAGTAGATTGTGAGGTGAAGTTTCTGAAGGGTGGCATGTAGATAAAAGTGCAATACTTCCAGAATCTCCCACCAGTCGTTAGTGTGCCTCAATGTCAACAGGTAATTACAAGGAGCTGTTTGCGGCCAGGGCCTATCTGGACTGGAAAGGTTTGGTTGGGTCCTTTTACAGTGGAGTTTTGATAGATAGAAGAGAGCAGGGGTAGACTAAAGCTTGAAAGCAATAAATGGGTTTCTCCCACTTTATTTCTCCCTTTGATTGATTTTGGCTTCGAAGGTTATTTGCGCTGGGCTGGGAGCATATTTTTCTCCCCAGAGTTACCAGGGGACACAGAGATAGACAGGCTTGGACAAACAGACTCAGCGGCACATTCACATGGGTCTGTGGGTCTGTTTCCATGCTTCCTGTCTTATCCTTTGGTCTACTTTTCATACTACCCCCAATAAAATTTTGTTCTTTTTCAGGAGTGTTTTTCTAGACTTCGTCTTCTGCATTGCCAAACAAATTTTAGAATCAGACTTTCACTTTACAGAAAAATAGTTTGCTAGTATTTTGACGTACTTTTTGAAATGGATTGATAGATTGACCAAATCAATGCAACAAATGATCAGTGTACAATTTACATTTGTAGAGTATAGAGCTTTCCAATCTATTAACATGGTATCCCTGCTCACTCATTTAGTTATTCTTTAACTTCTTTCAATATCTTATAGTTTTACATTTGAGTGCATATTTGCCTGTGCACTTAGAATTACTGCAAATGACAAATTAATTTTATTTATAAGTATTCATTGGTTTTGAATGATATTATAAAGGAAATGATTGAAAATACTTATCTTCTAATTTGTCACCTTCACTACATAGCAGCAAAATTGATTATTGTGTATTCACTTGTTGTCCATGAACTTTAAGTTGCATAATAAATTCTAAAACTTTTTCTTAGATTATTTTGGATTTGCAGCATAGACATAAATTCTTTTCTAAATTAACAGCTTTATGCATTAAAAAAATTCTTATATCTATTATCCTTTTCTGTTAATTGTTCTATCTAGAGCCTCCAATATAATATTGAGCAAAAAATGATGTATCAAATGTCATTTTCTTATTACAGACACAGATGTATGCAATCAAAATTCAACATTGAGCATGATGTTTGCTAAGTATTTGTGGGTATATAAACAGTTTATCTGATTAGAGAAGTTCCCTTTTTCTTTGATGGGTTATCAAAAATAGATATGGAATTTTATACATTTTAAAATCAACTGAGAGACTCATAGGATTTTATTCATATTCTGTGAATGTGATGACTGTATTAATTATTTTCAAATATCAAAGCAGCCTATGATCTCAGGAATTAACAGAAGTATATGTTGGTTTACCATCCTTTCTGTATTGCACTAGATCTATGTTGTTAACATTTATTTGGGACATTTGTATGTTTAATCACAAGAGAGATTATTCTGAAATATTCCTTCCCTGTATTGTGTGACAGAGTATTATTGAACAACAGCATCACTGAGATATAGTTCATATACCATACATTTTACCCAGTTAAAATGTATGATTTAATGGTTTTAATAATTTCATATATATGTGCCACTATCACCATAGTAAATTTTAGGATATTTCAATCACTTCCAAAGAAGCCCCAATTTATCTTTAATGTCTAACACATGTCCCCTTCCCATCCTTAAGCAATCACTAATCTGATTTCTGTCTTTATATATTTCCCTATTCTGAGGTTTCATATGAATGAAATCATATGTTATTTGGTCTTTGTGACAGACTTCTATCACTCAGCACAATGTTTCCAAAATTCATCCAAGTCATAGCTTGTATTAGTTCTTCATTTTCATGGCCTATATCATTCATCAGAGTATTAAATATAACCAGTCATGCAGAGATTGCCAGATTGACTATAGTACAGGCACAGGCATATGCTGGAAGAGGACCCCTTTGAAATATAAATGTACATGAATATAGCACATTTAATGTATTCATTCATCCACTGATAGTCATTTGGTTCTTTTCTACATTTTTGTTTTTGTGGATAATGCTTCCATAAACACTTGTATGTTGGTTTTTGTGTGGATATATGTTTTCATTTCTCTTGGGTATATGTTTAGGAATGGAATTGTGGTGAATAGAGTCATATTATATGCTACATTTAATCTTTTGTGTAAATGCAAGACTTTTCCAGCATAGCTGCACCATTTTACATTCCCGCCAGCAATGTATGAGCATTCGTATTTCCCCAGAGCTTTGTCAGTACTTGTTAATAACTGACTTTTTTATTCTATCCATCCTATTGGCTGTGAAGAGTTATCTCGTTCCATTGATTTATTTTTCCATGATGATTAATAATATTCAACACTTTTTTGTGTGTTTACTGGTCATTTGGATATCTTTTTTGGATGAAGGATAACATTGTTAGCTATAATGTACATTAAACCACATATGAATATATGTATAAATATATATATCATGTATACAAATCAATGTATCCTTAGTGAATTTTCACAAAGTGAATGCATCCTTGTAACCATAGTCAGAATAAGGATTAATTATTATCAAAGAATCCCCTTCCATATCAAAGAATACTTCTCTGTTCAAAGGTGACAAGAGTCTTGACCTTAACAGTTGTAATAATTATTTATAACTTTTCTTGAGTTATAGAAGTCACATCACAAAGTTTCTGTTTTTTTGCATCCAAAATTATATTTGAGAGCTTATACATGTTGTTTTATTAAGTCATTGATCGTTTTCATTGCATAAATATATAACAATTCATTCTTTTACTACTCAAGATCAGTATGGTGATTCCAGTTTGGTGGTATTTATAAGGAATGCTGCTATGCACATTTTTCATACTTCATTTGTTGGTGGTATTTATTAGCAATATTGCTATGCACATTTTTATTCTTCATTTGAGGAACACATAAATATTTCTCTTGCTTCACTATTACATTCTTAGGAGTGCTATTATTGTATCAAGAATAATGAATTAGGTTGATTTATTTCCTGGCTATTATGAATAATGCTGCAGTAAGCATGGGAGTGCATGGGTCCCTTCAGCACCTGTTTTCATTTCCTTTGTCTATGTCCCCAAAGTGGATTGATGGAACAGAAGGCACTCTGTTTTTAGTTTTCTGAAGACAATCCATACTGTTTTCCAAAATGGCTGACCAATTTACATTCCCTCAGGCAAAGTAGGAGGGTTCCTATTATTTGGCATCCTCACCAACATTTATTACCTATTGTTTTCTTGTTGATAGGCATTCTAACAGGTGGTAACTGATAGTTCATTGTGGTTTTGATTTGCATTTTCTGGTTATTTATGATGATCATATTTTCATATACCTGTTCTCCATGTGGATGACTTCTATTAAAAATGCCTGGTTAGTTCAACTGTTTATTTTTTAAATCACGTTTTCATTTTGTTGTTGCTATTAAGTTGTATGTGTTTCCTACATGTTTTGCATTTTTTGAGATCCCTAAATACAGTTTATCTGGTATGGTTTGCAAAAATGTTCTCCTGTTTGGTAGTTTGCCTTATCAGTTTGTTGATGGTTTCCTTCCAAGCAAAATTTTCATAGTTTGATGTTGTCCTACTTATTGATTTTTGCTTTTGTCATTTGTGGTTTTGTGTCATATCCAAAATATTATTCCCAAGACTAATGTAAAGGAGGTTCTGCCCTATACTGTCTTCTAGGAGCTTTATAATTTCAAGTCTTATGTTCCCATACTTAATTCATTTCTGTTTAATTTTCATGATCTGTGGAAGAGTGGAGTCCAATTCTATTTTCCTGTATGTGGTCATCCAGTTTCCCAACACCATTATTGTAAATATTCCTTTCTCCAATAACTGTTCTTGGCTTCCTTGTCAAATAACATATGTGGAGGTTCATTTCTGGCCTGTCTATTCTCCTGCATTGGTATATGTGCCTGATTTTATGCCAGAACCACAGTGTTTCAACTGTAGCTTTGTAATATAGTTTGAAATCAGGAAGTGTGATACCTTCAGATTTGTTCTTTTATCTAGTTATTACTCTGGTTCATAGAAAGCTATGAAAATCAATATTAAAATATTTAACTTTTTATACAATATTAATATATGTTAAACAAAAACTATAAATATTAAAAATTTATTAAATAAATTATTTGATATTAATGAAATTAATAAATATAAAACAAAAATAATTTCAAATATAAATAACAGGACTCATTTAAAAAGTATGAAGCTGGGGGGTAGCCAAGATGGCAGCATTTGTACAACAGCAGAAATCTACTCCCAAAACCACATATATTTATGAAAATATAACAAAGACAACTCTCCCTAGAATAGAGACCAGAGAACACAGGACAACATCCAGACCATATCCACTCCTGCGAGAACCCAGCGCCTCACGAAGGGGGTAGGATACAAGCCCGAGCCTGGTGGGACCTGAGCGCCTCTCCCCCCAGCTCCCAGCAGGAGGAGAGGAGTCGGAGCGGGGAGGGAGAGGGAGCCCAGGACTGCTGAACACCCAGCCCCCATAATCTGGACCAGAGCACAGACACAGTACATGCGTGGGGTCCTGGATACAAGGGAAACAGGGCAGCAAGACTGGTGAGCGGGACCGTGAGGCCAGTGCCAGAGAACAATGAAAAGAGAGCAGCTTATTTATTTATATTTTTTTTGGCGAGTGCATTTTGGAAGTCTTAAAGGGAAAGGTACCCCAATACTAGGGAAACAGGGAAACAAGACCAGTGAGTGTGTCCCTGAGGCCGGCTCCTGACGACAAAGAAAAGCGAGTGGATTTTTTTTAAATTATTTATTTAATTTTTGTTGTTGTTGTTTTGTTTTGGCGAGTGCTTTTTGGAAGTCTTAAAGGGACAGGGCGGAACACTTTGTCCAAAAGCATGGAATCTGGGGATCTCTGGGCACTCTAAACCCCTGGGCAGCAGGGAGCACGGAGACCCCTCAGAGAGATAAATAGCCTCCCGGCCACCCCCATCCAATGTGGCTCCACCATTTTGGAGCGGCAGCCTGAGCCAGGCCACGCTCACAGCAACAGCAGAGATAAACTCCATAGCAGAGGGGCAGGAATCAGAAGCCCAGTCTGAGAGCAGCTGCCCAGCAAAAGCCACTAGGGGTCGCTGTTCTCCCAGGAGAGGAAGGCCACAAACCAACAAGAAGGGAAGTTCTTCCAGCCGTCACTCGTCCCAGCTCTGCAAACTGTTCCTATCACCATGAAAAGGCAAAATTTCAGGCAGAGAAAGATCACAGAGACAACACCAGAGGAGACATACCTAACCAGTCTCCCTGAAAAAGAACTCAAAATAAAAATCATAAACATGCTGATGGAGATGCAGAGGAATATGCAAGAGCAAAGGGATAAAATCTGGAGGGGGATCACAGTTGCCAGGAAGGAGATCACAGAAGTGAAACAAACTCTGGAAGGATTTATAAGCAGAATGGATAGGATGCAGGAGGCCATTGATGGAATTGAAACCAGAGAACAGGAACACATAGAAGCTGACATAGAGAGAGATAAAAGGATCCCCAGGAATGAAACAATATTAAGAGAACTGTGTGACTAATCCAAAAGAAACAATATCTGCATTATAGGGGAACCAGAAGAAGAAGAAGAGAGAGAAAAAGGGTTAGAAAGTGTCTTAGAAGAAATAATTGCTGAAAACTTCCCAAAACTGGGGGAGGAAATAATTGAACAGACTACAGAAATACACAGAACTCCCAAAAAAAAGGACCCAAGGAGGACAACACGAAGACACATAATAATTAAAATGGCAAAGATCAAGGACAAGAAAAGAGTTTTAAAGGCAGCTAGAGAGAAAAAGGTCACCTATAAAGGAAAACCCATCAGGCTATAACCAGACTTCTCGATAGAAACCTTACATGCTAGAAGAGAATGGCATGATATATTTAATGCAATGAAACAAAAGGGCCTTGAACCAAGGACACTGTATCTATCACAATTATCATTTAAATATGATGGAGGGATTAAACAATTCCCCGAAAGCAAAAGCTGAGGGAATTTGCCTCCCACAAACCACTTCTACAGGGCATCTTACAGGGACTGATCTAGATGGGAGCACTCCTAAAAAGAGCACAGAACAAAACAACCAAAATATGAAGAATGGAGGAGGAGGAATAAGAAGAGAGAGAAGAAAAGAATCTCCAGACAGTGTATATAACAGCTCAATAAGCGAGCTAAGGTAGGCAGTAAGATACTAAAGAGGCTGACCTTGAACATTTGCTAACCACGAATTTAAAGCCTGCAATGGCAATAAGTACATATCTCTCAATAGTCACCATAAATGTAAATGGACTTAATGCACCAATCAAAAGACACAGAGTAATAGAATGGATAAAAAATCAAGACCCATCCATATGCTGCTTACAAGAAACTCACCTTAAACCCAAAGACATGCACAGACTAAAAGTCAAGGGATGGGAAAACATATTTCAAGCAAACAACAGCGAGAAGGAAGCAGGGGTTGCAGTACTAATATCAGACAAAATAGACTTCAAAACAAAGAAAGTAACAAGAGATAAAGAAGCACGCTACATAATGATAAAGGGCTCAGTCCAACAAGAGGATATAACCATTCTAAATATATATGCACCCAACACACGAGCACCAGCATATGTGAAACAAATACTAACAGAAGTAAAGGGTAAATAGACTGCAATGCATTCATTTTAGGAGACTTCAACACACCACTCACCCTAAAGGATAGATCCAGTGGGCAGAAAACAAGTAAGGACACAGAGACACTGAACAAAACAGAAGAACAGATGGGCCTAATAGACATCTATAGACCTCTGCATCCAAAAGCAACAGGATATATATTCTTCTCAAGTGCACATGGGACATTCTCCAGAATAGACCACATACTAGGCCACAAAAAGAGCCTCAGTAAATTACAAAAGATTGAAATTCTACCAACCAATTTTTCAGACCACAAAGGGATAAAACTAGAATTAAAACCAACAAAGAAAACAAAAAGGTTCACAAACACATGGAGTCTTAACAACATGATCCTAAATAATCAATGGATCAACGAACAGATTAAAATAGAGATCAAGCAATATATGGAAACAAATGACAACAACAACACAAACCCCCAACTTCTGTGGGACGCAGTGAAAGCAGTCTTAAGAGGACGGTATATAGCAAACCAGGCATATTTAAAGAATTAAGAACAATCCCAAATGAATAGTCTAATGTCACATTTATCGAAATTGGTAAAAGAAGAACAAATGAGGCCTAAGGTCAGCAGAAGGAGGGACATAATAAAGATCAGAGAAGAAATAAATAAAATTGAGATGAATAAAACAATAGAAAAAAACCAATGAAACCAAGAGCTGGTTCTTCAAGAAAATAAACAAAATAGATAAGCCTCTAGCCAGACTTACTAAGAGAAAAAGAAAGTCAACACACATCAACAGAATTAGAAACGAGAAAGGAAAAATCATGACAGACCCCACAGAAATACAAAGAATTATTAGAGAATACTAGGAAAACCTATATGCTAACAATATGGAAAACCTAGGAGAAATGGACAACTTCTTAGAAAAATACAACCTTCCAAGACTGACCCAGAAAGAAACAGAAAATCTAAACAGACCAATTACCAGCAATGAAATTGAAGCAGTAATCAAAAAACTACCAAAGAACAAAACCCCTGGGCCAGATGGATTTACCTCGAATTTTTAACCGACATAGAAGGAAGACATAATACCCATTCTCCTTAGAGTTTTCCAAAAAATAGAGGAGAAGGGGATATGCCCAAACTCATTCTATGAAGCCCACATCACCCTAATACTAAAACGAGGCAAAGACCCCACCAAAAAAGAAAACTACAAACCAATATCCCTGATGAATGCAGATGCAAAAATACTCAACAAAATATTAGCAAACCGAATTCAAAAATACATCAAGAGGATCATACACCATGACCAAGTGGGATTCATCCCAGGGATGCAAGGATGGTACAACATTCGAAAACCCATCAACATCATCCACCACATCAACAAAAAGAAGGACCAAAACCACATGATCATCTCCATAGATGCTGAAAAAGTATTTGACAAAATTCAACATTGATTCATGATAAAAACTCTCAGCAAAATGGGTATAGAGGGCAGGTACCTGAACATAATAAACGCCAAAATGATAAATGCACAGCCAACATTATACTTAAGAGCGGAAGCTGACAGCTTTTCTGCTGAAATCTGGAACAAGACAGGGATGCCCACTCTCCCCACTGCTATTTAACATAGTACTGGAGGTCCTAGCCATGGCAATAAGAAAAAACAAAGAAATACAAGGAATCTAGATTGGTAAATAAGAAGTTAAAGTGTCACTATTTGTAGATGACATGATATTGTACATAAAAAAACCTAAAGCCTCCTCTCCAAAACTATTAGAACTATACCAGAATACAGCAAATTTGCAGAATACAAAATTAACACACAGAAATCTGTGGCTTTCCTATATACTAACAATGAACCAATAGAAAGAGAAATCAGGAAAACAATTTCATTCACAATTGCATCAAAAAGAATAAAATACCAAGGAATAAACCTAACCAAAGAAGTGAAAGACCTATACACTGAAAACTACAAGTCACTCTTAGGATAAATTAAAGGGGACACTAACAAATGTTAACTCATCCATGCTCGTGGCTAGGAAGAATTAATATCATCAAAATGGCCACCCTGCCCAAAGCAATATACAGATTTGATGCAATCCCTATCAAATTACCAGCAACATTCTTCAACAATCTGGAACAAATAATTAAAAAATACATATGGAAACAGCAAAGACCCCAAATAGACAAAGCAATCCTGAGAAAGAAGAATGAAGTAGGGGGGATCTCACTCCCTAACTTCAAGCTCTACTACAAAGCCATAGTAATCAAGACAATTTGGTACTATCACAAAAACAGAGCCACAGACCAGTGGAACAGATTAGAGACTACAGACATTAACCCAAACATACATGGTCAATTATTATTTGAAAAAGGAGCCATGGACATACAATGGCAAAATGACAATCTCTTCCACAGATGGTGCTGGCCAAACTGGACAGCTACATGTAGGAGAACCCCCACAAGGAAGACCATTGTCTAACCCCATACACAAAAGTAAATTCAAAATGGATCACAGGCCTGAATGTAAGTCATGAAACCATAAAACTCTTAGAAAAAAACATAGGCAAAAACCTCTTAGACATAAACATGAGTGACCTCTTCTTGAACATATCTCCCCGGGCAAGGAAAACAACAGCAAAAATGAATAAGTGGGACTATATTAAGCTGAAAAGCTTCTGTACAGCAAAAGACACCATCAATAGAACAAAAAGGAACCCTACAGTATGGGAGAATATATTTGTAAATGACACATCCGATAAAGGCTTGACGTCCAAAATATATGAAGAGCTCACACACCTCAACAAACAAAAAACAAATATTCCAATTAAAAAATGGGCAGAGGAACGGAACAAACAGTTGTCCAAAAAAGAAATACAGATGGCCAACAGACACATGAAAAGATGCTCCACATTGCTAATTGTCAGAGAAATGCCAATTAAAACCACAATGAGTTATCACCTCACACCAGTAAGGATGGCTACCATCCAAAAGACAAACAGCAACAAATGTTGGCGAGGTTGTAGAGAAATGGGAACACTCCTAGACTGCTGGTGAGAATGTAAATTAGTTCAACCATTGTGGAAAGCAGTATGGAGCTTCCTCAAAATGCTCAAAATGGACTTACCATTTGACCCAGGAATACCACTCCTAGGAATTTACTCTAAGAACGCAGCACTCTAATTTGAAAAAGACAGATGCACCCCTATGTTTATCGCAGCACTATTTACAATAGCCAAGAATTGGAAGCAACCTATCTGTTCATCAGTAGATGAATGGATAAAGAAGATGTGGTACATATACACAATGGAATATTACGCAGCCATAAGAAGAAAACAAATCCTACCATTTGCAACAACATGGATGGAGCTAGAGGGTATTATGCTCAGTGAAATAAGCCAAGCGGAGAAAGAGAATACCAAGTGATTTCACTCATCTGTGGAGTATAAGATCAAAGGAAAAACTGAAGAACAAAACAGCAGTGGAATCACAGAACCCAAGAATGGACTAACAGGTACCAGAGGGAAAGGGACTGGGGAGGATGGGTGGGTAGGGAGGGATAAGAGGGGGAAGAAGAAAGGGGTTATTATGATTAGCATGCATAATGTGGGGGTGGGTGAAACAGGAGGGCTGTAGAACACAGAGAAGACAAATGGTGATTCTACAACATTTTGCTATGCTGACAGTGACTGTGAAGGGGTTTGTGGGGGGGGACCTGGTATAGGGGAGAGCCTAGTAAACATAATATTCTTCATGTAATTGTAGATTAATGATAATAAAAAAAGGAAAGAAAAAGGGGATTACTCCCTGATAGGATAAAACTAACTAAATGAATGTTTAAAGGATGCTTTAAATATCCTTAATTTTGATCATTTAAAGGGTGTCAGATGATCAGCTATGGAAGTACATTTTTCTGATAATATTCCTTTCTCTTAAAAAAAAAAAGCAGTTCCTTTGTGGTGATCTCCAATAAGTTCTTCACAATGATATAAACGGCATATCAAAGTGTGGGCAAAGGGTTTGTTTGTGTTTATACAGAGGATCAAAGCCTAATTTGGCTACCCAGAAAACGAATTAAGATACGATATGAAGAACTTCCAACATCAACATTCTCCAGAAGAGTCATTCCAGAAGATGAACATCAAAAAACTTCAACAAAACTCCTGGCACTGTTGCAGTTGTAGCTGCATGCATCCCACCGGTTCCTTTACTTGCCATTGGAATGAAGAAGGAGATATCTAAGCTGGCCTTTGCATACAGTAAAACAACAAATTTGACTGGATCTATACTGTCGGATCTCAACCAAGAATTAGGAGAAGTGCAAGTTGCAGCGCTCCAAAATCTTACAACTACAGACTATTTACTGTTAAAAGAACATATGGGATGTGAACAGTTCCCAGGAATGTGTTGTTTTAATTTGTCTGATTTTTCTCAAACTATTCAAATTCAGTTAGACAATATCCATCATATCATTGATAAATTTTCACAAATGCCTATGGTGCCTAACTGCTTTTCTTGGTTTCACTGGAGATGGCTGGTAATTGTAGGTCTGCTTTGGTTATGTAGCGGTATTCCTATTATGTTAATGTGTGTGCGCAATTTAATTAGTAGTTTAAAACCTATATACGCTTATGTTACTCTACAAGAAGATATGTCAAAGAAATAATCAATCTTCCCATGTTTTCTTCCGCATGCTACTTGTATAGCTTTTCTTCTTCCTTCCTAATTATAACCCTTAAGTAGAATTCGTGCCTCATAACAAAATTACCGAGTATCATACTTCTTCCAAGTGGTAAAGATACCTCAAGATAAATGCTGGGCATTGAAGCCACAGGGCATAAATATGCAAAGAAGTAAAAAGCTAACCGTTTCAAACAATAAGGCTTCTCTCTCACTTACCAACTTTACATTTCCCTGTATGGCCCCGGAAGATGACTGGTTAGCCAGAGACGGGTAAGATTCCTCAAGGGAGGAACAACCTAAGACAGGCACAGTCACAGGGGGGCCATCAGGTGAGAAATTGGGGATCAACAGAGTTGAGGCTTAGAACCTCAACCCCCAGTTTTGAGAGAAATCTGCATCCGTGGGTGTTTTGTTGCCCTTGTCTAGCTTGGATTAATACTTAGTCTATAGGCACACACCTGATCATCTACATTTGCCCTCTTACAGCACTAAACTATGTTTTCTACCTTTATCTTGCATCTACCCGGCACTTCAGCATTTTATTAAAAATATTAATAATAATAATAGCAATAATAATAAGGGAGAAATGTGGGATTCACATATAAATCAAGTATAAAAATCAAACGAATATTCATATATTTGACCTGATTGTTTATAGTTCATAATGTGTGATCAAAACCAAAAGTTTCTGTGATGACTGCCCTCGCACTGTTCACCACGTAAGAACTTATTCACTATGTAAGAATTTGTTCACCATGTAAGAACTAGTTCGTTATGCTTCAGAAGATTGGAGACTGTTGAGAACTAGGCTTGGGGTTGATTAATGATTGTGTATTGAGTCCCCTATACAGAATTTTATTGTTGTTAACAACCATTTGATTAATAAATATGAGAGATGCCTTCTCAAAAAACAAATACAGTTGAATGTGAAAAAAAAATAAAATAAAATAAAAAGTATGAAGCATGAAGGATATGAAAAATGTATGAGGCCTATTCAGAAAATAATAACTTTTTTCTGAATGGTAACATGAAATTCCATGTATATAAAATAGCATAAATAAAGACCAACTTAAAAGTGGTCAAATATTTGCAACATATATCACAAATTGTTAATAAAGAATAAGTAATAACAATGCTCAGTTCTAGGAAATAGTATAAAAAAGGAAAAGATATTTATAGTAAAATGACTGCAACACAACTGAAAGTTGATATATAAAAAAACATGTTTATAATAAAAATAATAGAATCATATAATAAGCTCAAGGTAGTCATTCTTTATAATAGTGAAATTTTTCTTTAAGAAGTCATAAAGTTTCAACTGTTATCATTGATTTCAAATCATAATGTAATGAACGAAAAAGAAATATTACTTATCTCCAAATGATGATAAAATTTATAACCTTGAGTAAAAAAAAGTTTGTTTTTAATTATCAAAGTAGCTTGAAAACCTACCTACAAAGGACATTTCATATTTATGAATATGCCAATTAATAAGAATATACTACATGGAATTTTATGGAAGGGTATAATAGAGACATTAAGTGTCATTATTACTTTTTAAGCTTAATTTTCCATTTTTGTTGTGTTAATGTTTTAATAATACATAGCAATTATACAAGGTGAAAATACGTTGCCAAAGAGCAAAAATACTTGTATTCTGTCATGGTAATTAGCAGTTAAAGATGTTATTGAGTAACAGAATACAAAGGTAGGCTTGCTCTTTTTCTTTCGATTTTTATTTTCTGTGAAGTCCTCTGTTGCATATCACTGTGGAATCTTCAATTCTCTGAGGACATTGTCCCCACTGCTGCCTGTTTCAGGGTCTCTGCCAAAAGATTACACAAGAGATTCATAAATAACTCTGGATCCTAATTCATCTGGGACTTAAGTACACATACAAGCCATGCAAACATTTCCTCATCCTTCTAACCCTCAGGATGTTCAGGGATAAACAAGCAACAGAAACCAGTATGTCTGTAGTCTTTGAGAGACTAAGAAAATTGTTTTTTTTAAGAAACAGTTCGATATATTTTACCAAGATCAATGGATAGTTAATTGAACTGCAGTAAAAAGAAACAAGAGTTTATAATTAGGAGTTAATTGAAGATTTTGTTAGGGCTGGACCTGTATATCAACAAATGTTAGGTCACTTAAAAATAGGTGAAACAAAGGACTTCTGGAAGCAAACTTGAATTGGAAATCATCAGCTGACATAACTTAGATTCCTGTAGTTTTTTAAAAGACAAAATAAGGAAACATATATTAGTGAAACAATAGTGTCTATTAATTTTTTCAAGATATTTAGAAGCAAGGACATGGCTCAAATTTAGAGACCTGTGTAAAGCACAGGGTGTTAAGACTGAAGAAAAGAGAGGTACGTGGGTATAATGTTTCTTTTTCTATGTATCGAGTCTCTTATTCTACTTAATTATTTTAATAGCTTAATCTATTGCAACTATTCATTTAATTTATTGTTAGTTGTGTGATATTCATACTCAGGGGAATGCCCAACTAATCCTAAAACATCAAACCAGGGTCATCCTTGCATCCCTTTACCAAAACCTGAAAACTCTTAGGTATTTACTATGGGAAATGGGCAGATGGTGTGTACAGAGTATCTCCTACTTCTGAAGGAAAGTATATTTTAAACTCATTAAGTGAACCCTTTACATAGCCAGATACTTAGAATTTGCATAACGATTGGTGTGGTTTTTCATCAAATTATTTATGGCCTTTAAGAAGTGTTGGAGATTGAAGTCATTTTAGAAGGAATTAGTGAAGTTATTTGTTGTTAAGTAAGGATCAACCACAGAGCAGGCGATGGTCCAAAAGCAGAATGCAAGAGTTTTATTCTGTGGTGTGAATATATTTCTGGCAAGTGTATTGAGTAAATATGGATAGAATCCAAAAAAGGAAAGCTATTTCTCTGCCAAACACAGTGTTAAGTTAGGTAACAATTTTTGCCTCAATGTAGGTGTTATATATATGCTGAGTACATAGTCAGATCAGGGTGTGACTTAGGAGCCACCCAGAATGTTTCCTACACCAAATATAAAAGCCACCAGGAATCTCCTAAATTAGAGTTAAGATATGGCAAAAGTAAGATGTAAGAGTTGTCAGAGTAGTTTTAAAATTGAGTACACATAATAAATATTATAACTTATCTAGGTCTAGGGATAAATATTACCTAGAATTAACTCTATATCTTAGCTCTGAGGTTATTGCATTAAACTAGATGAAAATGCTGTTTCCAACAAAATTTTTACATCTGCTATTAAGCATAAAGTGTGACAAAAACAGAGAAATTTCTTAATGTGGCTTGGGAGATTTGGAAGAACTTATCTGAAGAGTTAAATAGAAACAGATGAATGAATCACAAAGAACCAGGTACAGGTCAGAATCAGCGTAATGGATTTAGTAAGCGCGAGGGAAAAAACATAAATGATTACACAAAATTTTTTCCAGACAGGTAGTATATATAAATGACTTCTGCAGCAGAACAGTCTCTGACAGCATTGGTAGAGGAAACTAGAAATATCTTGTGTCACACACACCTGTTCTGTTTTTAGTTCATTCAGGAAAAAAATGCTGCAAGCAGAAAGTGGCAATGAGGAAAACCTTGGTTATTGATAAGGGAAATATTCTTAAGGGAAGTAGTACACCATGAGCTAATCTATTCCAAAGTGCAAATTAAAGTAATAGTGCACATTCAAAAAATTCTCATGGAAGATTCTATGTTCCTTGGGCTACAGTATTCAAAAAATTCCATAAAAACATTATTTTTTTTCACACATACAGTCATGACCATATAGTAGGCTATAAAATCAACTTGATGATACATGTATTTATTTTTAATGAGATATATTAGAACATACACACCAGAGAGTAGAGAACCTAAGGGTTAGTTTTTTGTTTCCAATATATGTGTTTAAGTATTTGTGTAGGTGTGAGCAGGTACACTGGGCTGCAATATGAAATGTCTACCTTACCATGTGTTGTAGTAAAAAGCATTTGAAAGCCAGGTTTATGGTCCACCAATGATATGCTATCAACAGAGCCAATAGCATGAATTATTTTTAAACTCATTATCTAGAAAAACAAAATGCATGTAAAATACATTGCTTGGCTTTTCTGAACAAAACCCACTGTAAGACAATTTTTCCACTCTCTACTCAGATCTTATTTCCATTGCTTTTACATGCAGACTGGGAAAAAGACAGGACCCAGGAATGAGAAAGCACACATCTCTAACCAGTTTCATCCTCCTGGGATTGACAGATGACCCTCAGCTACAGATTCTGATTTTTATATTTCTACTGATCACCTACATGTTGAGTGTAACTGGAAACCTGAGCATCATCATCCTCACATTAGTGGATTCTCACCTTAAAACTGCAATGTACTTTTTTCTCCAAAATTTTTCTTTGTTAGAAATCTCATTCACTTCTGCATGCATTCCTAGATTCTTGTACAGTATATCAACAGGTGACAGGACTGTTACATATAATGCTTGTGTATCCCAACTATTTTTTACATATGTTTTTGGAATAACGGAATTTTTTCTCCTGGCTACCATTTCCTTTGATCGATATGTAGCGATCTGCAAACCCCTGCATTACATGACTATTATGAACTACAGGGTCTGCAAACGGCTTGTCTTCTGCTGTTGGGTGACTACTCTACTGATCATATTGCCACCACTTAGCTTGGGACTGGACCTGGAATTCTGTGCCTCTAATGCCATTGACCACTTTTTCTGTGATGCTAACCCAATATTGAAGATCTCTTGCTCAGATACATGGTTCATAGAGCAGATGGTTATTATCTGCTCTGTGATGATTTTTATTGTGACTCTGGTGTGTGTGGTTCTGTCCTACATGTACATCATCAGAACAATTCTAAGATTCCCCTCTGCCCAGCAGAGGACAAGAGCCTTTTCTACCTGTTCTTCCCACATTATCGTGGTTTCCATCACCTATGGCAGCTGCATCTTTGTTTATATCAAACCTTCAGCAAAAGATGAAATGGCCATTAATAAGGGAGTAACTATACTCACTACTTCCATTTCCCCCATGTTAAACCCATTCATTTACTCTCTGAGGAACAAACAAGTGAAACAAGCCTTTAATGACTTAGTCAAAAGATTTATAATGCTGTCAAAAATTAGGGTAACATTGATGTCCAGATCCCTAAGCACTTGTCCTTCTGTTTCTAACTAATTTTGTCTTTTCTTCATCTATATTTGACCTTCCATTCAGTACTGACCCTCGTCAATTTATCACTTTCATTTCCTTATATAAAAGCTTCTTTCAGATGATAATTGTAATGAAGAAAAATGAGAATAGGTGTTTCAGGAAATCTAAACTTGACTTCACTCCTAAGACATCCTTATCATTGCTGAAAGGATTGGGAAATTTATCTTAAAATATAAGTACAATAGTGAACATCATCACTCAAAAGAAAGCACACACACACAGAAAAACAGAAATAAAACAAAAACCTTACTCAAATGAGAAGGGACTTAATATTGAAAAGAATCAATAATTTTCTAAGTGTTATGAGGTAAAATATCATAAATGCAAAATATTTTTCAAGTAAGGAATATGTATAAGATTTATAATTTGAAAGAAACATTTAATAATGGAGTATCATTAAAATCACTTGATACACATATTATTTTTTTGACTGGATCCTGTCCAATATAAAAGTTATTTAAAAATTGCCCAAGGGACATGATTTAAGTCACAATGAAGAGAGAAATGCACTGGCAATTCCTGTTTAAGATAAATCCTTCACTGAAGTTACCTAACACAGATTAACATTGATAGCCCAATTAAAATCTTTAATCTTGAATGTAGAGCATTTAAAAAACAGATGGCAGCAAGCACAAGGAAACTAATGTAGGAGCTAGATGAGTGATAAATAAGCAGTAAGCCAAATATACTGGGAATGAAAAAAAAGAATAAAATGTGAATAAAAATATCAATGACACGATTTTCTATTTTAAAAGGAAAAAAGACTGTTCAAGAATCCAAATTATGCACCTAACAATAATTCCTTTAATTAAGACTAGCATTTCATTACTCAATGCATTATGTACCAACTTCCACTTCTAAAGTTGAACATAGCAAAATTTCCTCTGATTCTTGTTCTCAGACTTCAGGCCACTTCTCACACTGTCATTTATGCAGGCAGGAATTGTCCCCCCATTTTTCGACTTCCAATCCCAAAGTGCCCTCCAGTTAAAATGACATTCCCACAGGAATTTTTTGGTGACCTTGTCTTATGATTGCACCAACAGTACCACCAGGCGTTGGTCAGTCTAACTCATTCACACTAGTGTCATCACTTACCCGGTGCTTTCATTCCTTACCAAACTGCATTTCATCTTTACTTGTCCTTCTACTCTCATTTTAAAATGCCTTTGAGAATGTTTGCTTCATATGTCAAATTCTAGAATGCTTTATGCCTGATGCCTAGACCAATATTAGTTACATAAGAGATAAGTTACCAATATGATGATTTGAAGCTTCAGAACATGCAAATGAGAACTAACATATGAAGAGAAAAAACACTGAAGTAACAATGACTTGAATCTGTGAATAACAGATAAAGAATGGCATGACTGTAAGAAACAATCCTGTTAAAATATTTATTTTTAAATATCTAAAGGAAATAAAATATAAGCCACAATTTGTTGAAAATGTATATTGATAAACCTGAAAATAATCCTATAATATATATGTGTATTCATAATTTACACTGGAGAAATGTGGAGAAATCAAAGTTTAATAGCATGAATTATAGAAAGGGGATTAAAGATGATGGCATGAGAAGTGAGACACAAACATTCTCCCAAAACCACATATAATATGAAAATACAGTTAATACAACTAATCATAAAAGAGCAACAAGAAAGAAGGCTGCACCAGACTGCATACACTTAGAGAAAAGAACAGACTTCCTGGAACAGGGCAACGTATCAAAGCTGTGATCCAGTTGGATGCAAGCCCTTCCCCAACCCCAGATCATTGCCATGAGGAAGAGAAATGGAGTGTGGAGGGCGTTCAAACCTAGGACTGCTGAAGACCCAGCCCTGTAGATCTGCTCTGGTAGTACAAACCTACATTGCATGGTGCTCTGGAGATTAGTGGGGTTGGAAAGCTGAAACAGGTTGAGTACTTGGAGAGACTGAGATTCCAGTTGCTTGCAGAAAGCAGGGATCCACATCTGGCTGCTCTGGGACAAAAGAAAGGCAGGCTGTCTGAGAGACTTCCTAACAGCAGGAGGGCTCCTAAAGGGGCAAGGATTACAGAGAGCTTGCTGCTCAGGAGAAAGGACAGGTGGACAAAATTGGGCACACTCTGCCCAGCAGATTGGGAAATTTCAAGAGCTATAGTTGCTCCATTCCCCTGACTGGTTATCCAGCTCTGATGCTGCCCAACATAATACAAGCCCACAGCACCTTCCTCCCAGCTGGCACCAGCTTACAAACTGGCTACCCCTGCTCTTGCACCAGGCCAGCCAGGGGGAGACCCTGCCTATTGCAGCTACAAGCACAAACCATAGAGGATTCTGCCTGCAGGCTTGGCACAATGGCCCTGGCAATGGAGAGAGGTACTGCACTGAGAAGCAGGAAACAGCTCTTTCTTCCTGACAAGCACCAGTGCCACTCACCTGTGACCCCTGCCGTTGCTCCAGGGGCTGAGCAGGTCCAGAGAGTATAGCTTCAGGCACTAGAGGGTATGACATACAAATATGAAATACCAAAAGAACCTGGTTCAAACCAAAATCCCACAAACATCGGAAAAGCGCCAAGTGAAACTGAATTTATTTATCTTCCAGATTGAGATTTCAAAATAAAAATCATAAACATGCTCATGGAGATACAGAAAAATTTTTAGGACCACAGTGAAGAATGAGATTCAATCATTAAAGAATACAGTATCTGAAATGAAACACACAATGGAGGGATTATAAAGAAGATTAGATGAAGCAGAGGAGACAGTAGGAGAATCAGAGAAGAGGAATACAAAGAAGCTGAGGCACAGAGAGAAATAAGGATATCTAGAAATAAAAGAACATTGATAGAACTATGTGACCAATCAAAACAGAATAAAACATTTGTGTTATAGGGATACCAGGAGAAGAAGAGAGAGAAAAAGGATAGAAAGTGACTTTGAGGAGATAATTGATGAAAATTTCTCCAATCTAGGGAAGCAGTTATTCTTTCAGGCCATGGAGGTGCACAGAGCTCCCAAAACAAGGGACCCAAGGAAGACAACACCAAGACATATTATAATTAAAATGTCAAAGATCAGGGATAAGGACAGAATATTGGAAGCAAGCACAGAGAGAATAAAGATAACATACAAAGGAAAACCCATCAGGCTATCACCAGACTTCTCAGCAGAAACCTTATAGGTCAGAAGGGAGTAGCATGATATATTTAATAAAACGAAGCAGAAGGGCCTCAAAACAAAAATACTCTACCCAGCAGGATTATCATTTAATTTGAGGAAAGGATTAAACAATTTTCAGATAAAAAGCTGAATTTAGCTCCCAAAACCATCTGTGTATATTGGAGGGACTGCTATAGATGGAAGTGTTCCTAAGGCTAAATAGCTGTCTCCAGAGAAAATAAAACCACACTAAGAAACTAGAACAGTTAATTACTAAGCAGATGCAAAATAAAATCAACTATTCCCAAAGTCAATCAAGGGATACATAAAGAGTCCAGAATATAATACCTAATATATTAAGAATTGCGGAGGAAGAAAAAACAGAACCATTGTATTGTGTTTATAATAGCATATTAAATGAGTTAAATTA
This sequence comes from Manis pentadactyla, assembly GCF_030020395.1. Classification (NCBI taxonomy): domain Eukaryota; kingdom Metazoa; phylum Chordata; class Mammalia; order Pholidota; family Manidae; genus Manis; species Manis pentadactyla. Next base: position 41,953,761 of record NC_080028.1, read on the forward strand.
GACCATTAGATAATGAGGAAGTTACCCTTGAACATTTGATAATCTCAAAACTAAAGCTTGCAATGGCAATAAGTACATACCTATTGATAATCAATCTAAATGTAAATGGTCTGAATGCACCAATGAAAAGACATAGAATCACTGAATGGATAAAAAAACAAGACCCAACTTTATGCTGCCCACAACAGCTCACTTCAAACCCAAAGACATACAAGGACTAAAAGTGAAGGGATGGAGAAGGATATTTCATGCAACTAATAAGGAGAAAAAAACAGGAATTGAAGTACTTTTATCAAACATAGTAAACTTCAAAACAAAGAAAGTAACAAGAGACAAAGAAGGACATTACATCATGATAAAGGGATCAGTCAAACACAGGGATGGAATCATTATAAATATATATGAACCCAACACAGGCACATCTACATATGTGAAACAAATATTAACAGAATTAAAGGTGGAAGTAGAATGCAATGCATTCATTTTAGAAGACTTCAACACACCATTTCCTCCAAAGGACAGATCAACCAGACAGAAAATAAGTAGGGAAGCAGAGGCACAAAACAAAAGATTTGGAAGAGATGGACCTTACAGACATCTACAGAGCCCTCCGTCCAAAACAGCAGGGTACATATTCTTCTCAAGTGCACACTGAGTGTTTTCAAGAGTAGATCATATGCTAGGACAGGAAAAGAGCCTCAGTAAATTAAAAAAGATTGAAATTGTACCAACCATCTTCTCAGACCACAAAGGTATGAAACTAGAAATAAATTACACAAAGAAAATGAAAAAGCCCACAAACACATGGAGGTTTAACAACATGCTCCTAAATAATCAATAGATCAATGACCAAATAAAAACAGAGATCAAGCAATATATGGAGACAAATGACAACAATAATTCAACACCAAAATACCTCTGGGACATAGAAAAGGCTGTGCTAAGAGAGAAGTATATTCCAATATAGGCCTACTCAGGAAAGAAGAACAATCCCATATGAACAATCTAAATTCACAATTAATGAAACTAGAAAAAGAAAAAATGAGGCCCAAAGTCACTAGAAGGAGGGACATAATATAGATTAACGCAGAAAATAAATAAAATTGAGGAGAAAATACAATAGAAAGAATCAGTGAAAGCAAGAGCTTGTTCTTGGAGAAAATAAACAAAATAGATGAACACCTAGCCAGACTTATCAAGAAAAAAAGAGAGTCTATGCACATAAACAGATTTAGAAAGGAAAAATCACTAAGGACACCACAGAAATACAAAGAATTATTAGATAGTACTATGAAAAGTTATTTGTTAACAAACTGGAAAATCTAGAAGAAATGGACAACTTTCTAGAAAAACACAACCTTTCAAGGATGACCCAGGAAAAAACAGGAAATATGAACAGACTAATTAACAGCAATAAATTGAATTGGTAATCACAAATCTACCTAAGATCAAAATCCCTGGACCATTGAATTTTATCAAAAACATGGTGAAAACATGCTACCCATCCTCCTTAAATATTTCCAAAAAGCAGAAGAGGAGGGAATACTTCCAAACTCATTCTATGATGCCAGCATAAGAATAATACCAAAACCGGGCAAAGACACCACAAAAAACGAAAACTACCCATCAGTATCCCAGATGAACATAGATAAAAAATACTTAACAAAATATTAGCACCTTGAATTTGAAAATACATCAAAAAGATCATCCATCATGATCAAATAGGGTCTACTCCTGTGATGCAAGGATGGTACAATATTTGAAAATCCATCAGCATCCACCACGTCAACAAAAAGGACAAAACCACAGGATCATCTCCAGAGATGCTGAAAAAGCATTTGACAAAATTCAGCACCCATAAAAGAAATATCTGTGAGTACTAAATTTTAACAAAATTAATTTTATTAACAAAGTATGAAAAATGTAAAATGTAATATATTTAGATGATATGTACTATGAATATTAATATAATGGTAATAAATGATGTTAATTGGATTATATACTATAAAAACTGTAAAATTACATTAAAAATCAGGTAACAAATACAGAGAAATAAATAATAAGTGGAAATGGAAAAAGAAGTAAAAACCAGAGGAGAGGAGAAAAGAAAAAATGGTCTTTAGCCTGGATGTTCAATCTCTGAGAAAGTCCTGCCTCTAGGCATTTTTCTAATTGCTAATCATCTGTTCTAGGCAGAGCCTTCTCCATTGAGCCCATTAAGAACATAGAGGGCCCTGCATATATTTCTCTATATTTAAGGATGTTTGAGAGAAAGGTTCTCCAATTTTTAGCCCCCACTGAATACCAAAAATGTTTAGTGGCCTTCCACATCTCAACCAGATGAAAGCATCTGGGCAGATATCCTCACCCTATGGCTATGCTTCACTTCAGATTTCTGAGATATTTAGCTTCTCTGATTCTTTGATTCTGCCATAACCTATGCTATTAATCCATCATCTTAAATCCAGACAACATATATACTTTAGTTAATATTTTATTTTTGCTTTTTTCTCCAAGTGGGTGATCCTTAGCCTATGTACACGACTACATGAAGGGTGTAGAGTTCAACTTCTGAAAATCATGTGCTCAGCAATACGAGTGAATGTAACTACTGTCACACCACTGATTTCCTACTTCTTTAACCAAAGGTGAAAAACCATTTTCTATTCAAGCCTGGTTTACCCTCTGGGCTCATAGCTTGGTCACAAATGTATATGTTATCCATGATATTAGTTTTCTAGACCATAACCTGGTTACTCTTTGCTACTATTTAGTCACATATTATCTCAGTGTGAGATCCGAAAAAGGATAAACATGCTCATGATTCAGATGAGTTTAAATAGTTATTTCATTAACAATAAATACAGATTGAAGAATATGGCTAAGAGGAGGGAGGTTGCTTAAACTGGTGTGACTTTCCTGCCGTGTTAGAAGCCAAGCAATTCTGCTATCATTAGGCAATGACACTGTCCCCGAGAGCTGACTCCATGGTGAGTAGAGGTAAGAGGGCCATGTGCTCGCCTTACACATAGCCAGTTACGAGTAGTGGTTTATTCGAATCTCATCAAGCAGATAAATTTTGTAGAAAATTATTCAGCAACCTAGGTTTTGCAAATGTTCTCAGGTGGGGATTTTTAAACATTCATTAAAGGAGACAAGATACAATAATTACCAGGCATGTACTCATTGTCTGGTTTCCATGGTTATCAATATATTAAAAATACTTTTCTCTATCACTCTCTGATATTTTATGTTTTTCCTGGCATTTCACCTTATACTATTCACCCATACATTCATTACATTTCACCCACAAGTTTATCTGTAAATATGGCTAGCTTATAAGGAAAATTTCTTTATAAGAATAATACCATTAAGCCATTATCCCACATATCAATATTATCAATAAATCACAATAGATTTTTATATTCTGTGTGTATTCATATTTCCCTGGGTCACATAAAGATGTTTTGTTTTTTGTTTTGTATTTCTTTTAGGTAAGGTGTTTGGATCAGAATCTAACACATTACTTTTCGTAGTTATGTTACATCATTTAAAAATTTCCTTATGATCCTTTCACTTTTTCTTGCTTTCATTAAGGGAGAAATGAGGTCATTTGTAGAGAATGACATCTTTGAATATTTAACTGATTTCTTCCTTATGGAGTCACTTATCTTGTTTCTCAATCATCCAGTTTCTTTTTACATGTTAGCTAGATTTAAATATTGACTTGATTTAGATTCATACTTTTAGCAAAATGATCAATAGGTGAGGTGTTATATTTTCTGTTGCACCACATCATGACCCTTACAATGTACATTTGACATACTTTTAGCAATGCTTAGATTAGTCAGTGTATTCAGGTCTTGGCAGCCTGATTTCTCTATTATGAATATCCCCATCAATAATTCACAAATGGTGTTTAGCACACAGTAACACATTGTTGAGCTTCATTCTCCTCTTAATAGGTTTTGAAACATTGTTTTCTTTGTATTGCTGTGAATTCATGGCTTTTTTGATAACGTATTTGACTCCAAGGAAAGGTAGAAATGGCATTCCCTCCTTTAAAAATATTTTGTTATAGTAATCTGATGTCCTAGTGACTTCCACTGGTGATCAATTTCCATTTAAAGACTATATGATCACGGATTTTAAAAATATATTATCTATGTTTTATTTAATTCATTATGCTTTTTGCAAACTCAAATTGTCCCATTTTATTTTATTTTATTTTTTTATGTTGGCATCATCAATGTACAATTACATGAGCAACATTATGGTTACTAGACTCCCCCCATTATCAAGTCCCCACACCATACCCCATTACTGTCACTGTCCATCAGTGTAGTAAGATGCTGTAGAATCACTACTTGACTTCTCTGTGCTGTACTGCCTTCCCTGTGCCCCATTACCCCTATATTATGTTTGCTAATAATAATGCCCCTTTTCCCCCCTTATCCCTACCTTCCCACCCATCCTTCCCAGTCTCTTTCTCTTTGGTAACTGTTGGTCCATTCTTGGGTTCTGTGAGTCTGCTGCTGTTTTGTTCCTTCCGTTTTTCCTTTGTTCTTACACTCCACAGATGAGTGAAATCATTTGATACATGTCTTTCTCCGCCTGGCTTATTTCTCTGAGTATAATACCCTCTAGCGCCATTCATGTTGTTGCAAATGGTAGGATTTGTTTTCTTCTTATGGTTGAATAATATTCCATTGTGTATATGTACCACATCTTCTTTATCCATTCATCTACTGATGGACACTTAGGTTGCTTCCATTTCTTGGCTATTGTAAATAGTGCTGTGATAAACATAGGGTTGCATGTGTCTTTTTGAATCTTGACTCCTGCATTCTTAGTGTAAATTCCTAGGAATGGAATTCCTGGGTCAAATGATAGTTCTATTTTTAGTTTCTTGAGGAACCTCCATACTGCTTTCCACAATAGTTGAGCTAATTTACATTTCCACCAGCAGTGTAGGAGGGTTCCCCTTTCTCCACATACTCACCAGCATTTGTTGTTTGTCTTTTGGATGTTGGCCATCCTAACTGGTGTGAGGTGATATCTCATTATGGTTTTAATTTGCATTTCTCTGATGGTTAGCGATGTGGAGCATCTTTTCATATGCCTGTTGGCCATCTGAATTTCTTTTTTGGAGAATTGTGTGTTCAGATTGTCTGCCCATTTTTTCATTGGATTATTTTCTGTTTGTTTGTTGAGGCGTGTGAGCTCTTTATATATTTTGAAAGTCACCCCTTTATCAGATATGTCATTTATGAATATATTCTCCCATACTGTAGGATGACTTTTTGTTCTACTGATGGTGTCCATTGCTGTACAGAAGCTTTTTAGTTTGATATAGTCCCACTTGTTCATTTTTGCTTTTATTTTTGATGCCCAGGGAGATATGTTCATGAAGAAGTTGCTCATGTTTATATTCAAGAGAGTTTTGCCTATGTTTTCTTCTAAGAGTTTTATGGTTTCATGACTTGCACTCAGGTCTTTAATTCTTTCTGAGTTTACTTTTGAGCTTGGAGTTGCACAATTACACAGTTTCATTCTCTTACATGTAGCTGTCCAGTTTTGCCAACACCAGTTGTTGAAGAGGCTGTCATTTCCCCACTGTATGTCCATGGCTCCTTTATTGTATATTAATTGACTATATGTGGCTGGGTTTATATCAGGGCTCTCTAATCTGTTGCATTGGTCTATGGGTCTGCTCCTGTGCCAATACCATATTTTCTTGATTACGGTGACTTTGTAGAAGAGCTTGAAGTTGGGGAGAGTAATTCCCCCTGCTTTATTCTTCCTTCTCAGGATTGCTTTGGTTATTCAAGGTGTTTTGTGGTTCCATATGAATTTTTGGACAATTTTCTGTACTCTGTTGAAGAATGCTGTTGGAATTTTGATAGGAATTGCATTGAATCTTCAGATTGCTTTAGGCAGGATGGCCACGTTGACAATATTAATGCTTTCTATACATGAGCACAGGATGTGTTTCCATTTATTGGTATCTTGTTTAATTTCTCTCATGAGTCTCTTGTAGTTTTGAGAGTGTAGATCTTTCACTTCTTTAGTTAGGTGTGTTCCTAGGTATTTGATGCTTTTTGATGCAACTGTGAATGGATTTGTTTTCCTGATGTCTCTCTCTGCTATTCATTGTTAGTGTGTAGGAATGCCGCAGAGTTCTGTGTATTAATTTTGTTTGCTGAATTTGGATATTAGATCTAGTAGTTTTGGAGTTGATTTTTTAGGGTTTTTTATATACAATATCATGTCTTCTGCAAACAGGGACAGTTTAGCTTCTTCCTTGCCTGTCTGGATGCCTTTTATTTCTTTGTTTTGTCTGATTACCATGGCTATGCCCTCCAGTACTATGTTGAATAGAAGAGGGGAAAGTGAGCATCCTTGTCTTGTTCCTGATCTTAAAGGAAAAGCTTGCAGCTTCTAGCTTTTAAGTGTGAGGTTTGCTGTGGAGTTTTCATATGTGGCCTTTATTATGTTGAGGTACTTGTCTTCTATACTCATTGTTTTGAGAGTTTTTATCATGAATGGATGTTGAATTTTGTCAAATGCTTTTTCATCATCTATGGAGATGATCATGTGGTTTTTGTTCTTTTTGTTGATGTGGTGGATGATGTTGATGAATTTTCGAATGTTGTACCATCCTTGCATCCCTGGAATAAATCGTACTTGATACTGATGCATGATGTTTTTGATGTATTTTTGAATTCAGTGTGCTAATATTTTGCGAATAATTTTGCATCTATGGTCATGAGGGATATTGGTCTGTAATTTTCCTTTTTTGTGGTGTCTTTGCCTGGTTTAGGTATTAGAGGGATGCTGGTCTCATAGAATGAATTTATAAGTATTCCCTCTTCTACTCTTTGGAAAAATTTAAGGAGGATGGGTATTAGGTCCTCACTAAATGTTTGATAAAATTCAGCAGTGAAGCCATCTTGTCCAGGTCTTTTGTTCTTATGTAGTTTTTTGATTAGCAGTTTGATTTTGTTGCTGGTAATTGGTCTGTTCAGATTTTCTGTTTCTTCCTTGGTCAGCCTTAGAAGGTTGTATTTTTCTAGAATGATGTTCATTTCTTCTGAGTTATACAGTTTGTTAGCATATAGTTTTTCATAGTATTCTCTAATATTTCTTTGTATTTCTGCAGTGCCCATAGTGATTTTTCCTTTCTTATTTCTGACTCTGTTCATGTGTGTAGAGTCTCTTTTTTTCTTGATAACTCTGTCTAAGGGTTTATCTATTTTGTTCATTTTCTTAAAGAACCAGCTCTTTGTTTCATTGATTCTTTCTACTGCTTTATTCTTCACAATATTATTTATTTATGCTCTGATCTTTATTATGTCCCTCCTTCTTCTGACTTTGGGCCTCATTTGTTCTTTTTCTAGTTTCATTAATTGTGAGTTCAGACTGCTTATATGGGATTGTTCTTTCCTTAGGCAGGTGTGTATTGCAAAATGCTTTCCTCTTAGCATGGCCTTGGCTGCATCCCATGGATTTTGCAGTGTTGAATTATTGCTGTCATTTGTCTCCATATATTGCTTGATCTCTATTTTTATTTGGTTGTTGATCCATTGTTTATTTAGGAGCATGTTGTGAAGCCTCCAATTGTTTGTGGGATTTTTCATTTTCTTTGCATAATTTATTTCTAGTTACATGCCTTTGTGGTCTGAGAAACTGGTTGCTACAATTTCAATCTTTTTGAATTTTCTGAGGTTCTTTTTGGGGCCTATTATATGACCTATTCTTGAAAATGTTCCACGTGCACTAGAGAAGAATGTGTATCATGCTGCTTTTGGGTGGAGACTTCTATATGTCTATTAGGGACATCTGTTCTAATGTTTTGTTAATTGCCTCTGTGTCCTTACTCATTTCTGTCTGGTTGATCTGTCCTTCAGAGTGAGTGGAGTGTTGAAGTGTCCTAGAATGAATGCATTGCATTCTATCTCCCATTTTATTTCAGTTAGCATTTCTTTCACATATGTAGGTGCCTCTGTGTGGGAGCATATATATTTATAATGGTTATATCTTCTTGTTGGATTTTCCCCTTTATCATTATGTAATGTTCTACTTTGTCTCTTGTGACTTTCTTTTTTTTGAAGTCTATTTTGTCTGATAAAGTACTGCAACTTCTGCTTTTTTCTCTCTATTATAGTTGCATGAAATATCTTTCTCTTTCCCTTCACTTTTAGTCTGTGTATGTTTTTGGATTTAAAGTGTCTCTTCTATGCAGCATTTAGATGGGTCTTGTTATTTCATCCATTCAGTGACTCTATGTCTTTTGATTGGTGCACTCAGTCCATTTACATTTAAGTTGATTAGTGATAGATATGTACTTGTTGCCATTTCAGACTTTAGATTCGTGATTAACAAAGGTTCAAGGTTGACTTCCTTACTATCTAAGAGTCCAACTTAACTAACATAATATGTTATTACAAACACAATGTAAGTTTTCTTTTCTTTTTCTCCTCTTTTTCTTCCTCCTCCATTCTTTATATATTAGGTGTCATATTCTGTACTCTTTGTCTATCCCTTGATTGACTTTGAGGATAGTGAATTTTATTTTGCATTTGCTACTAATTAACTGTTCTACTTTCTTTACTGTGGTTTTATTACCTCTGGTGACAGCTTTAAATCTTAGGAACACTTCCATCTATTGCAGTCCGTCCAAAATAGACCATAGAGATGGTCTGTGATAGCTAAATTCTCTCCACTTTTGCTTCTCTGGAAATTGTTTAATCCCTCCTTCAATTTTAAATGATAATCTTTCTGGAAAAAATATTTTTAGTTCCAGGCCCTTCTGTTTCATTACATTAAATACATCATGCCACTCCTTTCTGGCCTGTAGGGTTTCTGTTGATGTTAGCCTGATGTGCTTTCCTTTGTATGTGATCTTATTTCTCTCTCTGGCTGCTTTTCACATTCTGTCCTTATCCTTGATCTTTGCCATTTTAATTACTATATGTCTTGGTGTTGTCTTCTTTGAATCCCTTATGTTGGTAGATCTGTGAATCCATGGCCTGAGATACTATCTCCTTCCACAGATTGGGGAGGTTTTCAGCAATTACCTCCTCAAAGGCACTTTCTATCCCTTTATCTCTATCTTCTTCTTCTGGTACCCCTATAATGTGAATATTGTTCTATTTGGATTGGTCACACAGTTCTCTCAATATTCTTTCACTCTTAGAGATCTTTTTTTCTCTCTGTGCCTAATCCCCTTTGTATTCCTCTTCTCTAGTTTCTATTTCATTTATATTCCCCTCCACCATATCTAATCTGCTTTTAATACCCTCCATTGTGCTCTTCAATGATTGGATCTCTGACCGGAATTCATTTCTGAGTTCTTAAATATCTCTCCGTACCTCCATTAGCATGGTGATAATTTTTATTTTGAACTCCCTTTCAGGAAGAGTCATAAGTTCCATGTCATTTAAATTTTTCTCAAGACTTACATTAATTTTACACTGGACCAGGTTCCTTTGGCATTTCATATTTCTGTATGGAGCCTTCTAGTGTTCAGAAGCTCTACTCTCTGGAGCTGCTCAGTCCCTGAAGCAATGTTAGGGGTTGCAGTGAAGCGGTATTGGTGCCTTTGGCGAGGAAAGTGCTGTTTCCTGCTTTCCAACTTCTATGCCTGTCTCCACTTCCTGATCCAGTGAGCCAAGCATACAGGTATAAGTTTTTGTCCCAGAGCAGCCAGATATGGATCCCTGCTTTTCACAAGCGGGTGGAATCTCAGTCTATACAGGAATTGTGCCTGTCTTAGCTTTACAACCCTGAAATCACATGAGTATCATGAAAGCACCTTGAAATGTAGGTTTCTGCTCCCAGAGCAGATCTCCAGAGTTAGTTATTCAGCAGTCCCAGGTCTCCACTCCCTGCTTGCTACGTTCATCTTCCTCCCACTCGTGAGCTGAGGCAGGGGAAGGATTTGGTTCCTGCTGGGCTACAGCTTTGGTACATTACCCTGTTCCATGACGTCTGCTCTTTTCTATAGGTGTGTGCAGTCTGGCGCAGTCCTCCTTCCTGTTATTCTCTCAGGATTAGTTGTATTAATTATATTTTCATATTATATGTGGTTTTAGGAGGAAGCCCCTGTCTCACCTCTCACGCTGCCATCTTTAACCTATTATTTAATTTTTATTAAAGTATTATTGGTATACACTGATATGAAGGTTTCACATGAAAAATAATGTGGTTACTACATTCACCCATGTTATAGAGACCCCCTTACAACAGTCCTGTCACATTCCACAAGTGTAATAACATGGCACAGAGTCACTGTTTGCCTTCTCTGTAGTATACTGTCTTCCCCATGATCCCCCCACACCGTGTGTGCCAATCATAATACCCCTCAATCTCCTTCAACCTCCCTTGCCATTCTCCATCCCCCACCCCTCCACTTTGGTTACTGCTAGTCCCTTCTTGGAGACTGTGAGTCTGCTGCTGTTTTGTTCCTTCAGTTTTACTTCATTGTTATGCTCCACAAATGAGGGAAATCATCTGGTATTTGTCTTTCTCTGCATGCCTTATTTCACTGAACATAACTTTGTCGTGCTCCATCCATGTTGTTGCAAATGGTAGGATTTGTTTCTTTCTTATGGCTGAATAGTATTCAATTGTGTATATGTACCACATCTTCTTTATTCTCTCATCTACTGATACACACTTAGGTTACTTCCGTATCTTGGCTACTGTAAATTGTACTGCAATAAACATAGGGGTGCATATGTCTTTTTGAATCTGAGAACTTGTATTCTTTGGATAAATTCCTAGGAGTGAAATTCCTGGATGAAATTGTATTTATATTTTTAGATTTTTGAGGAAACTCCATATTGCATTCCACAATGGTTGAACCAGCTTATATTCCCACCAGCAGTGTAGGAAGGTTCCCCTTTCTCTGCCTCCTCACTAGCATTTGTGGTTTTCTTAGTCTTTTCGATGCTGGCCATCCTAACTGGTGTTAGGTGGTAGCTCATTGTGATTTTTATTTGCATTTCCCTCATAATTAACAATGTGGAGAATCTTTTCATATGCCTGTTTGCCATCTGAATTTCTGCTTTGGAGAATTGTCTGTCCATATCCTCTGCCCACTTTTTAATTGGGTTATTTGCTTATTGGGTGTTGAGATGTGTGATTTCTTTATATATTTTGGATGTTAACCTCTTGTCAGGTATGTCATTTACAAATATATTCTCCCATACTATAGGATGTCTTTTTGTTCTATTGATGGTGTCCTTTGTTGTACAGAAACTTTTAAGTTTGATGTAGTCCCATTTGTTCATTTTGCATATGTTTCCCTTGCTTGAGGAGTTGCATTCATGAAAAAGTTACTCATGTTTACATTCAGGAGATTTTTGCCTATGTTTTCTTTTAAGAGTTTTATGGTTTCATGACTCACATTCAGGTCTTTATCCATTTTGTGTTTACTTTTGTGTATGGGGTTAGACAATAATACAGTTTCTGTCTCTTGCATGTTGGCATCCAGTTTTGCCAACACCTGTTCTTGAAGAGGCTGCCATTTCCCCATTGTATGTTTATAGCTCCTTAATTGTATATTATTTGACATATATGCTTGGGTTTATATATGTGCTCAATATCCTGTTCCATTGGTCTGTGGGTCTGTTCTTATGCCAGTACCAAATTATCTTGATTACTGTGGCTTTGTAGTAGAGCTTTAAGTCCAAGTGTGTAATGTCCCCAGATTTATTGTTCCTTCTCAGTATTGCTTTGCCTCTTCAGTGTCGTTTGTGGTTCCATATGAATTTTTGAATGATTTGCTCTAGGTCTTCGAAGAATGCTGTTTGAATTTTGATAGGAATTAGTCTCAATCTGTAGATTGCCTTTGTCAAAATGGCCATTTTTACAATATTAATTCTTCCTATTCATTAGAATGTGATGTATTTCCATTTATTGGTATTTTCTTTAATTTCTCTCATGAGTGTCTTGTAGTTTTCAGAGGATAGATCTTTCAGATCTTTAGTTAGGTTTGTTCCTGGGTATTTGATTCTTTTTGATGCAACTGTGAATGGATTTGTTTTCCTGATTTCTCTCTCTGCTAGTTCATCTTTACTGTATAGGAATGTCACAGATTTCTGTGTATTAATTTTGTATCCTGCAACTTTGCTGAATTCAGATATTAGATCTAGTAGTTTTGGAGTGGATTCTTTAGGGCCCTCTATGTACAATATCATGTCATCTGCACTCCTTGTCAATTAATACATGTGGAACTTTATTTCTGGCCTGTCTATTCTACTCCATTGTTCTGTATGTATGTTTTGATGCCGGGACTGTCTCTAGCTTTCTTGTTTAGTTTGAAATCAGGAAGTGTGATGCCCCCATATTATTATTTTTTCTGGTTATTACTCTGCTTGTTTCATAGAAAACTATTAAAATCAATATTGAAATATTTAACTTTTTATTAAATAGTAAATGAAAATTTTTATTTAACATTATTCAATATTTAGTAATTAAATATTTTCTATATTGTTAATAAAATTAATAAATATTAAACAGAAATAATTACAAAAATATAAAGCATGAATCATTTAAAAAGTACTGTGTATGAAAGATATGAAAAATATATAAAGCCTATTTAGAAAATTAGAAATTTTTTCTGAAAAGTAACATGAAATTATATGTAAATAAAATAGAATAAACACATTTAAGGACCATCTTACAAGTGGTGAAATAGTCACAATACACATAACATGATATACGTACATAGATAACAAGATATATATACATAAGGAGTAGTAATTTGTGCTTAGTTTTAGAAAATATTGACAGTAGATCAGGATATTTGTACAAAAATGTCTGTATCACAGCTGAAGTTTGAGTTAAAAAGATTTATATATTTATAATAAAAATTTTAGAGTCACTTAATAAGCTCAAGATAGTCATTATTTATAATAGTGAAATGTTTTCTAAGCAATCACAAAGTGTCAGGTGTTAGAATTGATTTCAAATTGTTTTGGAATGCACCCAAATGAAATACTGCGTCTTTTCCAAATGATACAGTTTTCTAACTATTGAGTAGAAAGGTTTGTTTTAAATTGTCAAAATAATTGGAAAGCCATGACATAAACGATGGTTCATATTTGTGAATATGTCAGCTCATAAGAATATATTTATGTTGGATTATATGGAAAGGTATAATAGACTAAGGATGGTTATTATCTTTAGCTTATTTTTCCATTTTTCATATATTAATTTTTTAATAATAAATAGGCATTGCTTATGTTAAAAATATGTTACCAAAGAAGAAAAGGTATAAATGTATTCTCTTACACTAATTAGCCACTATAGGTGTTATTGAAGAAAAGGAGTAAAAAGTAGGCTTCCTCTTTCCCATTGATTTATATTTTGTGTAAAGTCCTTTGTTGGATAACACTGTGGAATCTTCAGTCCTCTGAGGACTGTGTCCCCAGTGCTGCCTGTTACAGAGTCCTTGCCAAAATATTACACAAAAGATTCATAAATAACTTTGGATCCTAATTCATCTGGGACTTGAGTCCACATACAAGCCATGCAATCCTTTCCTAATTCTTCTAACCCTCAGAATGTTCAGGGAGAAACAAGCAACTGAAACTACCATGTCTGTAGTCTTTGAGAGACTTAGAAAATTATTTTCTTTTAGAAACAGTTTTATATGTTTTACCAATATTAGAGAGATATGAATAGTTAATTGAATTGTGCTAAAAAGAAACAAGTGTTTATAATTTTGAGTTGATTGAAGGCTTTGATAGGGCTGGATTTGTATATCAACATATATTAGGTCACCTAAAATAGGTGAAATAAAGGACTTCTGGAAGCAACCTCGAATTGGAAATCATCTGCTGACATAATTTCGATCCTTGCACTCTCTGAAATGTTTAGTTTTCTATAAGACAAGAGAAGTAAACATACATTAGTCAAACAATAGTGTTAATTTATTTTCAAGATATTGGGAGCAAGGACATGGCCTAAAGTTTCAAGACTTGTGTAGGGCAGAGTTGTGTTACGACAGAAGAAAGGAGAGGTAGGTGGCCTGTATATGTTTACTTTTCCATATCTTATGTTGACTCAACTATTTAATTATTTTAATCACTGAATCTATTGTAATTATTTACTTAAGTTATTGTTAGTTATGTGATGTTCACATTCATGGGAGTGCCCTCCTCATCCTAAAACTTCAAACTATGGTCATCCTTTCATTACTTTACCAAAACCTGAAAACTCTTGGAGGTTTACCATGGGTAAACTATTCAATTATTTTAATTACTGAATCTATTGTAACTATTCACTTAAATTATTGTTAGTTATGTGATGTTCACATTCATGGGAGTGCCCTGCTCATCCTAAAACTTCAAATCATGGTCATCCTTTCATTCCTTTACCAAAACCTGAAAACTCTTGGAGGTTTACTATGGGTAATCAGCAAGTGGTTGATACAGAGTATGTCCCACCTCTGAAGGAAAGGACTATTTTTAAAGTAATTAAGTGAAACTTTCTCATAGCCAGTTAATTAGAAATTCTATAACAAATGACTTGGTTATTCTTCAATTTACTTATGGGTTTAAGCAAACATTGGAGATTGAAATCATTTTGGAAGGAATTAGTGTACTTATGTGGTGTTAATAAGGATCAACCGCAGAGCAGCTGATGGTCCTAATGTAGGATTTAAGAGTTTTAATCTGTGGTGTTAATATATTTCTGGCAGGTGTATGAGGAGGTATGAATGGAATCCATAAACAAGCTATTTCTATGAAAAAAACCAGTAATGTCAAGTAAAACAATTTGCCTTTGCAGGTATTACATGCATGCTGAGTGTGTAGTCAGGCTATGGTGTGACTCAGGAGCCACTCAGAGCATTTCCTCCACCACACATAAAAGCCAACAAGAATCACCTTAAGTAGAGTAAGGGGATCAGCAAAAGTAACAGTTGTCAGAGTAGATTTTTGTTTTGTTTTGGTTTGTTTTTTTTTTTGGTATCATTAATATTCAATCACATGAGCAACATTGTGGTTATTAGATTCCCCCCATTATCAAGTCCCCACCACACACTTCATTACAGTCACTGTCCATTAGCTTTGGAAGATACTATTGAGTCACTACTTGTCTTCTCTGTGCTATACTGCCTTCCCCAAACCCCCCTACATTATGCCTGCTAATCTTAATGCCCCTTATTCTCCTTCTCCCTCCCTCCCTTCCCACCCACCACCCCCAGTCTCTTTCCCTTTGGCAACTGTCAGAGTAGTTTTAAAATTGAATCCACATTATATACAAATCACTTATCTAGTTGTGAGGTTATATAATACCTTGAAGTAACTCTATATCTCAGTCCACACTGCTCTGTGCTTATTACATTAAACAAGATGGAAATCCTGTTTCAAACAAATTTTTTACACCCTCTAAGTAACATGGAGTGTGACAAAAACACATAGAAAGTTTTCAAAGTGACCTGGGAGATTTGGAAGTACTTCTCTGAAGAGTGCAAGTAGAAAACAGAGGAATGAGTCACAAAGAGTCAGGTATATGTCAGAATCAGCAAATGGATGAAGGTGAAGAGAGAAAATAAAACAACTAGATAATATTTTTTTCCAGACAGGTAGTTCATGTAACAGGACTTGTGCTGGAGAACAGAGACTTCAACACCATTAGTAGATGGATCTAGATTCATTTGTGTCAAAAGTACACCTCATGTGTTTATAGTTCATTCAAGAAAAAAAGGGCTACAAGCAGATAGTGAAACTGGGTAAAATTTTGGTTATTGATAAGAGAAATATTCTTAAGGGAACAAATGTGTGATGAACGAATCCATTCCAAAGTGGAAATTAAAAGAATAGTGCACATTTAAAAAATTATCAGGGAAAACAATGTTTTTCTTATACTATACCATTCAAAAAATCCATAAAAACTTTGATTTTTCCTAATACATGTCATGACCATTTAGTAGGCTATAAAATCAATTTAATAGTATTTGTATTTATTTTTAATGAGATAGTTTACAACATATAACATCAGAGATCAGGGCACCAAAGGATCAGTATTTTATTCTCATTTTTGTTCCCCATATATGTGTGTAAGTATTTGTGTGGGTGTGAACTTGTACACCGGGTTGCAATATGAAATGTCTATATTTCCATATATTCTAGTAAAAATATTTGAAAACCAGGTTTCTGATACATATGATGATATGCAATCAACAGAGCCGAGTATCAATTATTTTTAATATTCATTATTAAATAAAACAAAACACACATAAAATACATGTGACTTTTCTGAACAAAACCATAATAAGACTATTTTACCATCATATACTTAGAACTTACATCCTTTGCTTTTACATGCAGTTTGGGCAAAATTAAGTCCCCCTGGAATGAGAAACCACACATCTGTAACCAGTTTCATCCTTGGGATTGACAGATGACCCTCAGCTACAGATTCTGATTTTTATATTTCTACTGATCACCTACATGTTGAGTGTAACTGGAAACCTGAGCATCATCATCCTCACATTAGTGGATTCTCACCTTAAAACTGCGATGTACTATTTTCTTCAAAATTTCTCCTTCTTAGAAATCTCATTCACATCTGCATGCATTCCTAGATTCTTGTACAGTATATCAACAGGTGACAGGACTATTACATATAACGCTTGCATATGTCAACTTTTTTTTATATATGTTTTTGTAATAACAGAATTTTTTCTCCTGGCTGCCATGTCCTTTGATCGATATGTAGCCATCTGCAAACCCCTGCATTACATGACTATTATGAACTTCACGGTCTGCAAAAGGCTCATCTTCTGCTGTTGGATAATTTCTTTATTGATCATATTGCCAGCACTTAGCTTGGGACTGGATCTGGAATACTGTGCCTCTAATGCCATTGACCACTTTGCATGTGATGCTAACCCTATGCTGAAGATCTCATGCTCAGATACATGGCTCATAGAGCAGATGATCATCATCATCTCTGCGATGACTTTCCTCATGACTTTGCTGTGTGTGGTTCTGTCCTACATGTACATCATCAGGACAATTCTAAGACTCCCCTCTGCCCAGCAGAGGGCAAGAGCCTTTTCCACCTGTTCTTCCCACATTATCGTGGTTTCCATCACCTATGGCAGCTGCATGTTTGTTTATATCAAACCTTCAGCAAAAGATGAAATGGCCATTAATAAGGGAGTAACAGTAGTTACTACTTCGATTTCCCCCATGCTGAACCCATTCATTTACACTCTGAGGAACAAACAAGTGAAACAAGCCTTTAATGACTTAGTCAAAAGATTTAAATTGCTGTGAAAGAATTAGGGTAATGTTGATGTCAGTATCCCTAAACATATTTTCTTCAGTTTCTATATGATTTTGCCTTTTCCTGATCTAGATTTGGCCTTCCATTTGGTACCAGCCCTTGTCACGTCACCCCTTTGAATTCCTTACAAAAAAGCTTCTTTCAGATGATAATTGTAATGAAGAAAAATGAGAATAGATGTCTCAGGAATTCTAAGCATGATTTCACTCCTAACATTTCCTTTCCAATTCTAAGAGGTTTGGGACACTTATCTTAAAATATTAGTACAATAGTGAACACCATTCCTTTAAATAGAACACATACAAAAAGCAAACCAAAAATCTTACTTAAATAAGAGACTAATTTTGAAAAGAAACAATTCTTGTTTATGTGTTATAAGAAAAATTTCATAAACTGAAGATATATTTTTAAATGAGGAATAAGTATAAGACGTAGGATTTGAAAGAAGCACTTACTAATGGAAAATCTTTGAAATCACACAATTAACATATTTTACTGACTGGATCCTATCTAATATGAAAGTCATTTAAAATTTTCCAATGGGTCTTGAATTAAGTAAAAATGAAGAGAGAAATGCACTTGTAATTTCTGTTAAAGATAAATTGTTCACTGAAGTTACATAAAATGTATTTATAATAGTGTCCCAATTATATTGCTTAATCTTGTATGTAGAGTATTTTAGCAAACAGATGGCTGTAAGTCCAAGAAAACTAATATAGGGCTAGAAGAGTGATATATTAATAAGCCTTGACCAATTATATTAGGAATGAACAAAAGAGAAATAGAATAAAATGGGAATACAAATATCAATGTGATGATATGCTTTTCTTAAATGAAAAATATTTCAATTCAAGAGACAAAATTACACCACTAGTAATAATCCCTCAAAGAAACACCAACATTTCATTATTCAGTACATTTTGTTCCAACTTCCTCTTCCATAATGCAACATAGTAAAATTTCCTTTGATCCTTTTTCTGTATTTCAGGCCACTTCTCATTTCATGGACACTGTAGGCATGAATTTACCCCTCATTTTTCAACTTCCTAACTTCCAGTTTAGATGACATTCCCACAAGAATTTATTGCAGACCTTGTCTTATGATTCCACCAGCAGGACCCCAGGCCTGGGTTAGTTCGACTCATTCCCACTACTGTCATCACTTACCCGCTGCTTTCATTTCTTACCAAACTGCAATTTCATGTTTACTTCTCCTTCTACTCTCAACGGCAAATACATTTGACAAGGTCTCCTCATAGGCCAAATTCTAGAAAGCTTTATACCAGACACAGACAAATATTAGTTACTTAATAGACAATTTTCCAGTATGATGATTTGAAACTTATGACAATGAAAAGTGAGAACTAATATGGGAGTAGAAAAGACACAGAAGTAACATTTGACATGAATGTGTGCATAACAGAGTGGGTAAAATTACAACATTTCCAGAATCTCTCATCCAGCTTTAGTGCATCTCCATATCAACAGGTATTTCCAATGGGTGGAGAGAAGTAGTCCATCTGAACCAGAAAGATTGGGGGGAGTATTTGCTCCCTTCTGATGCATCAGGAGAAAGAGAGACAGAAGCGGGATGAATGCTTGTAAGCAATAAATGGGTTTTAAACTTAATTTCTCCCTTTGACTGATTTCAGTTTCAAAGGTATTTTGCCCACGGGTTTCCTCTCTGGAGTTACATCTGGCGGTAGTTGGCACGACCTCTGAACCTGAAGTCTGTCTGCACGGGTGTGACCCTTTGGTGGGGTGACCCTAGAGATAGTGAGGAGATGCCTAGGACCTCCAGTGTAGATAGTGGGAAGGCACCAGTGGCTGCAGTAGTAGAAGGTGCAGCTTCACCTGGGAAGCCCCTACCTGTGTCACTTCCAATTGTGGAGCTCTTACTGGGGGAATTGATCTGGCATAAAGTACCTCTAAGAGGATTTGGGCCTTCCCAAGAATTGGGGAAGGTTGGAGACATCAGATGCTGCAAAATTAGCTCACTGTGAGATAGAAGGGTGCTTAGAGGCCTGAGTGTCTTTGTAGCAGCTGGCATTGTAGGATCGTTGTTAGTTGAGATAGTGGAAAGTGTTACTGAGGAGAGAGACAGACTTTTGCATCGCTTGGAGGTGCTGGGTTGTAACCTAGGGGATGCCCTTAAAGAAGATAGACCGTTATTGAGACGATGGATCACGCTCCTGGGTCGAGGAAGCAGAAGCCACATTGCAGAAGGTTGTTGTGGAGTGGAAGGAAGGAGCGGTGCCTTCAGCCCCGGAGATGTTGGAGGAACTGGAGCTGGGGGAGGGAGGAGGTGGAGCAGAGGATGAGGAGTCGGGGCCAGGAGCTGATCTGCTGCCACGGCCAGCGCCTGAGGCACCAGTCTCTACTGTGTTAAAAGCCCACGTAGCTGTAATTAAAAAAATAAAAATAAAACAACCGCGGGCTCCTCAGTCGGAGGAGTCACCCCCTCCCCAGGTTGTGGAGCACGCAATGCTTCGCCCCCACACTCAGGATGAGCTGGGGGACATGAGCGTCCAGTACAGGCAGAAGCCAACGGAACCTCTGCCTGCCTGGCTTTAATGTCTCTGGGATATGGGGGTGGAAAATATTGTAATGTCTGGTCCTGAAATGAGTAGACTGGTTTCCCCAATGACTCACCCTTCCCTCTGGTAACAGTTGCAAAGTGCCCATCATGCCTCAGGGAATTAGACACTTCTGGATTGGCAGACAGCTGCCATCAAGGCGGTTTAGCCTAATCAGGGTGATTTATCATACTTACCCACTAGCTGGAAAACATATGTAGATCTCCAACAGGTAAGGCGGAAATTGGGCATGAAAAATATGTCTGTAGTACGGACATCAAGACTCCAGAGAGGAGTTGTTCAAAGTGGGAATGAGAAATCTGGTGCTCCATACAACTTCCACATCTTTCTTTGGGCTCCTAGTGACAACTCTTGCCGCCCAGATAGGGCAACACAAAGTGAGGCTACTTGAACTTTAGCAGATCTGGGGGAGATTGAAATAATAGGATCACAGAAGTAGGTATAGGCTATGACTGAAAGGCCAGGTGCAAAAGACCCATCGAGAACACAGATGAGGGTTGATTTGATAATGGCTGGAGTAGTGAAAGAAAACTTTGATGGACACCTCATAGGAACTTGTTAGGACTGTGGCACCAATTAAAGCCTGAGCAGTGCATCTGGCTGCTTAGGTCCAGGACACAGAAGCTAGAGTCAGAGCCTCACATCCGGCCTGAGTCCCTGCAAAACTTCCTGGGGGAAAGTATTCAGAATTTGCTTGTTACCTCACCCCACAGGAGGGTGATTGGGCATCATGGTTCGAGTCGGGGAGGCAAAGATCCCTATCTTGGGGGACATGGTGGGGAACAGAGGCCACATGTTGAATTAGCAATTCCTTGTTACCCTGAATTATGAATGAATTGTACAAAAAATGAACAATGTGTCTTGATGCTAGTGGACACAGGAACTGAGTGTTCTCTAATTTATAGCAATCCAGAGCATTTTCCTAGAACTTCTGCTGTGATGGATGTCTATGCAGGTATGCCAATTAGAGTGAAGAAAGTCCAAATCCCACTGGGGCTGGGGCGTGTATCCCCAAAGGAGTGTGTACTGCGTACATTTCTACATCCTTGATTATACTTTGGAGGGAGATATCCTGCAGGGCCTGTGGCAACATCCCCCTGCAGGTGAGTGCAGACTGAGGATGCATGTGGTGAAGGCCGTTCTGAGGGGACATGCTAAGCATCCACCTGTAGCTCTGACTTCACATTTGCAGATGACAAATGCTAAGCAGTATAAATGGATTGGTCTGCACAAGGAAATTAGAGAAATTCTACAAGAGTTGGAGAATCATAAAGCCCACTCATAGTCCTTTTAATTCCCCAGTCTGACCAGTAAAAAGTCCACATTGCTCCTGGCATATGACCATGGACTATAGGGAATTGACCATTATGGATAATCTCAATCATGAACTGGGAACGTATAATTATATTTTAGATATGGCTAATGCTTTCTTCTTTATTGACATAGCACAGAAAAGTCAGGAACAGTTTGCATTCATGTGGGAAGGCTGGCATTGGACATTGACTGTCCATGCACAGGGATTCCTCCACAGACCCATGATATGTCATGGACTTGTAGCCGCAGGAAGAAACCGCAAACAATGTGGTCGTATCACTACATTATCATGCTCACATCTGATTCTCCTGCAGATTTAGAAGGGGCAGTTCCTAGACTGCTGCAACATCTACAAGAGAAAGGATGGGCTGTGAACAGCATCAAGGTTCAGGGACCTGGGTGGTCTGTAAATTCTTAGGGGTTGTCTGGCTTGTAAAATAAAAGTTATCCCAGGAGCAGGCATAGACAAGGTTCAGGCTTTCTCTCCTCCTACAACTGTGGCAGTATTACAAGAGTTGTGGGGTCTCGGGCTACTGGAGATTATTTATCTTGCACTTGGCACAAATTCTGAACCCTTTATACTGGTTGGTATAAGATGGCATCAGGTGGGACTCGGCTGAAACATGTGCAGCTGATTTTATTGCTGCTGACTGAGCAGCCAAGCAGCCAAGGCCATAGAGGCCTTGCGTGTAACGGACTCATGAACATCATGTGAGTTAGATGTTCATGTAACCAAAGATGTTTATGGATTGGGTCTTTAGCATCGACTTGATCATGCCAACCTATTGGATTCTGGTCACAACTATGGAAAGGAGAAGATTTCTGGTACACCTTGATAGAGAACAAACTGGCTGCTGTGTATCATGCCTTGCTGGCTATGGAACCAATCACTGGAAAAGCTCCAGTTAAGGTAATAACCACCTATCCCATTGCAGGGTGGGTGGAAACTTGAACCTAAGGCCACTGAGTAGTGGGCACATTTGTTGCCTCTGGCCAAATGGGGTGCATACTTACAGCAGCATAGTGCTCTGTCTTCCAGCACCGTAAGTGGAAAACTCCAGTGAGTAATGGGGCCAGTGACATACAGTATTGGAAAGCAGTAAAAACTTGCCTCTGAGCCATTGGTAAGGAAGAGTCTTATCAAGACAGAAAAGCCCCTATACCTGAAGATGCAGGTTATACAGATATCTCAAGTTGTGGGCATCCCCTGAAGTGGAGGGCTGCGACTTCCCATCCTAAGACTGAGACAATATGGATGGAGGATGGAGAGGGCAAGAGCAGTCAATGGGCTGAGTTGTGGGCAGTATGGCTCGCAATCACCCAGGAGCCCTACACTATGGTTGTCTGCAATGACAGCTAGGCCATCCATCAGGGCTTGTCCCTGTGTCTACTAACATGGTACCATGCAATCTGGATGGTTGGTCACCTGCCCCACTGGGAGCAAGTGTTGTGGGAAGACCTACGGGCCTCTGGTCAGACTAGGACAGTTACTGTACAGCACATGATTGGCCATTTGCCTTTGGTATCCCCAGGGAATGTTAAAGCAGACTTATCATTACAGGTCTGCTGGCTAGAAGGAAAGCCTACCTCTGAGGTAGTTCACTGGTTACATCAGAATCTGTTGCACACAGGGCAGAATACAATGTTAGCTGTAGTCTGTCTTTGGGGCATGCTTCTGACCTTTTAGGAAGTCAACAGAGCCCAGAAGGAATGCCTTGTGTGCTCTAAGAGTGACTCACACTGAGTCCTTCAGCAACATGGACAGCATTAAAGGGGCTGATACCACTTGTCAGGTGACAGTAGATTATATTGGGCCTCTGCCAATATCAGAAGGATTTGGTATACCATGACTTGTGTTGATGAAGCTGCTGGACTATTCTTTTCTTTTCCTGCACATCTTGCAGATAAGAAGTGACCAAAACGTACCTAGGATGTCTCTTTGCAGCCTGTGGCCAACTGCACATGATTGAGAGTGATCAAGGCATCCACTGTACTGGACGTGCATTACAAGAATGGGTTCAGCAATTAGGAATAAAATAGAAGTTTCATGTACCACATAACCCTATTGGGGAAGGCATGATAGAGATTTACGATGGTTTGTAGAAATCTGGTCTGAAGTCAGACACCAACAGTCTTTCAGCAGGCTTGTCATCTTGCTTATGGACAGACGGTGCTACAGCATTTGGGTGAGAATCGCTCAATGAGAGCCTTGAGTCCTGTGGACATACGAACACACATTGTTTTCCATCCTATATAGTTGTATTTGAAAACCAAAAAGGAGTTATTGCAGCCAGGATATGGCCAGCGGGGCAAAATCCTCCTGCCAGGACCATCTGCTTTTAACCCTGGAGGCTCTGTCGGGTGGGCGTGTTCCTGGAGATTTTGACTCATGGACCAGTAATGGCTTACCCTTCTGCTACCTTTGGAAAAAGGTCTGGAAACTGGACTTCTCGGTGTTCCTGGAGTAAAAGCAGAGTGGTCCACTGTGATCACAGTACTGTTCCCTGAACGACTGGGAGGTAAGAGAATCTTATGGGGAAGTTTTCTTTTTATGAAAGTGGCCAGTACACATACATCCTGCAGCAATATATACTGACCAACCTGTACCTCCCACAGTGATTGGGGAGCAGGTCTGGTAAACCAGACCAGGATGAGAACCAATTGCTGCCACTGTGAAATCACAGGACCACTCTCTTGCATGCCTAATACCTGATGGTTAAGATTTGCATATTCTGGTATTATTGAATCATGTATTTTATTACCCTTAATGTTATTTTCTTCTATAATCTCTGTGGCTTTGACCCTCCCCATTTCTCCAGATGCCACCTTATGACAGCTCTGAACTCCCTAACTACTGGCTTCCTGTGGAATGGGCAAGCTAAGGATTTAATGTGCATAGGACTTTGAACCTTGGTAAATTCTCTGGATTGAGGATTATCATGACTTGTTTGCTGTTGTTGTTGTATGTTCTTAGTCTGGTTCCAGTACTCCTGTTTTCTTGAACAGCACCCATTGCAGAAGATGGGTAGTGAGTAGATTGTTAGGTGAAGTTTCTGAAGGGTGGCATGTTGATAAAAGTGCAATACTTCCAGAATCTCCCACCAGTCCTTAGTGTGCCTCAATGTCAACAGGTAATTACAAGGAGCTGTTGGTGGCCAGGGACAATCTGGACTAGAAAGGTTTGGTTGGGTCCTTTTATAGTGGGGTTTTGATAGAAGAGAGCAGGGGTAGACGAAATCTTGAAAGCAATAAATGGGTTTCTCCCACTTGATTTCTCTCTTTGATTGATTTTGGCTTCAAAGGTTATTTGCCCTTGGCTGGGAGCATATTTTTCTTCCCAGAGTTACCAGGGGACACAGAGATAGACAGGCTTGGAGAAACCGATTCAGGGGCACATTCACATGGGTCTGTGGGTCTGTTTCCATGCTTCCTGTCTTATCCTTTGGTCTACTTTTCATACTACTCCCAATAAAATTTTGTTCTTTTTCAGGAGTGTTTTTCTAGACTTCGTCTTCTGCATTGCCAAACAAATTTTAGAATCATACTTTCACTTTACATAAAAATAGTTTGCTAGTATTTTGATGGACTTTTCGAAATGGATTGATTGATTGACCAAATCAATGCAACAATTGGTCAGTGTACAGTTTACATTTGTAGAGTATAGAGCCTTCCAATCTATTAACATTGTATCCCTTTTCACTCATTTAGTTATTCTTTAACTTCTTTCAATATCTTATAGTTTTACTTTTGTGTGCATATTTGTCTGTGCACTTAGAATTATTGCAAGGACAAATTAAATTTATTTATGAGTATTCATTGGTTTTGAATGATATTATAAAGGAAATGATTGCAAATACTTATCTTCTAATTTCTCACCTTCAGTATATAGGAGCAAAATTGATTATTGTGTATTGACTTGTTGTCCATGAATTTTAAGTTGCATAATAAATTCTAAAACTTTTTCTTAGATTATTTTGGATTTGCAGCATAGACATAAATTCTTTTCTAAATTAACAACTTTATGCATTAAAAAAATTCTTATATCTGTTTTCCTCTTCTGTTAATTGTTCTATCTAGATCCTCCAATATAATATTGAGCAAAAATGATGTATCAAATGTCATTTTCTTATTACAGACACAGATGTATGCTATCAACATTCAACATTGAGCATTATGTTTGCTCAGCATTTGTGGGTATATAAACAGTTTATCAGATTAGAGAGGTTCCCTTTTTTTTGATGGGTTATCAAAACTAGATATGGAATTTTATACATTTTAAAAGCAACTGAGAGACTCATAGGATTTTATTCATATTCTGTGAATGTGATGACTGTATTAATTATTTTCAAATATCAAACCAGCCTATGATCTCAGGAATTAATAGAAGTATATGTTGGTTTAACATCCTTTCTGTATTGCACTAGACCTATGTTGTTAACATTTATTTGGGACATTTGTATGTTTAATCACAAGAGAGATTATTCTGAAATATTCTTTCCCTGTATTGTGTCGCAGAGTATTATTGAAAAACAGCATCATTGAGATATAGTTCATATAACATACATTTTACCCAGTTAAAGTGTATGATTTAATGGTTTTTAGTATATTCATATATATGTGCCAGCATCTCCCTAGTCCATTTTAGGATATTTCCATCATTTCCAAAGAAGCCCCCATTTTAGCTTTTATGTCCAACACATGTCCCCTTCCCATCCTTAAGCAATCACCATTCTGATTTCTGTCATTATATATTTCCCTATTCTGAGGTTTCATATGAATGAAATCATATGATATTTGGTCTTTGTGACAGACTTCTATCACTCAGCACAATGTTTCCAAAATTCATCCAAGTCATAGCTTGTATTAGTTCTTCATTTTCATGGCCTATATCATTCATCAGAGTATTAAATATAACCAGTCATGCAGAGATTGCCAGATTGACTATAGTACAGGCACAGGCATATGCTGGAAGAGGACTCCTTTGAAATATAAATGTATATTAATATAGCACATTTAATGTATTCATTCATCCACTGATAGTCATTTGGTTCTTTTCTACATTTTTGTTTTTGTGGATAATGCTTCCATAAACACTTGTATATGGGTTTTTGTGTGGATATATATTTTCATTTCTCTTGGGTATATGTTTTTGAATGGAATTGTGGTGAATAGAGTCATATTATACACTACATTTAATCTTTTGTGTAAATGCAAGTCTTTCCAGCATGGCTGCACCATTTTACATTCCCACCAGCACTGTATGAGCATTCGTATTTCCCCAGAACTTTGTCAGTACTTGGTAATAACTGACTTTTTTATTCTATCCATCCTATTGGCTGTGAAGAGGTATAACGTTCCATTGATTTATTTTTCCATGATGATTAATAATATTCAACATTTTTTTGTGTGTTTACTGGTCATTTGGATATCTTTTTTGGATGAAGGATAACATTATTAGCTATAATGTACATTAAACCACATATAAATATATGTATAAATACATATATCATGTATACAGATCTAGGTATGCTTAGTGAATTTTTACAAAGTGAATGCGTCCTTGTAACCATAGTCAGAATAAGGATAAATTATTATCAAAGAATCCCCTTCCATACCAAAGAATACTTATCTGTTCAAAGGTGACAAGAGTCTTGAACTTAACAGTTGCATAATTATTTATAACTTTTCTTGAGTTTATATAAGTCGAATCACAAAGTTTCTGTTTTTTTGCATCTAAACTTATATTTGTGAGCTTATACATATTGTTTTATTAAGTCATTGACCGTTTTCATTGCATAAATATATAACAATTCATTCTTTTACTACTCAAGATCAGAATGGTGATTCCAGTTTGGTGGTATTTATAAGGAATGCTGTTATGCACATTTTTCATACTTCATTTGTTGGTGGTATTTATTAGCAATGTTGCTATGCACATTTTTATTCTTCATTTGAGGGACATATAAATATTTCTCTTGCTTCACTATTATATACTTAGGAATGCTATTATTGTATCAAGAATAATGAATTAGGTTGATTCCTTTCCTGGCTATTATGAATAATGCTACAGTAAGCATGGGAGTGCTTGGGTCCCTTCAGCACCTGTTTTCATTCCCTTTTTCTATGTCCCCAAAGTTAATTGATGGATCAGAAGGTGCTCTGTTTTTAGTTTTCTGAGGAAAATCCGTACTGTTTTAAAAAAATGGCTGAACAATTTACATTCCCACAGACAATGTAGGAAGGTTCCTATTATTTGGCATCCTCACCAACATGTATTACCTATTGTTTCTTGATGATAGCCATTCTAACAGGTGGTAACTGATAGTTCATTGTGGTTTTGATTTGCATTTTCTGGTTATTTATGATGATCATATTTTCGTATACCTGTTCTCCATGTGGATGACTTCTTTTAAAAATGCCTGGTTAGTTCAACTGTTTATTTTTTAAATCAGGTTTTCATTTTGTTGTTGCTATTAAGTTGTATGGGTTTCCTACATGTTTTGGATTTTTTGAGATCCCTAAATACAGTTTATCTGGTATGGTTTGCAAAAATGTTCTCCTGTTTGGTAGTTTGCCTTACCAGTTTGTTGATGGTGTCCTTCCGAGCAAAATTTTTTTAGTTTGATGTCCTACTTATTGATCTTTGCTTCTGTCACTTTTGGTTTTGTGTCATATCCAAAATATTATTCCCAAGACTAATGTAAATGAGATTCTTCCCTATACTGTCTTCTAGGAGCTTCATAATTTCATGTCTTATGTTCACATCTTTAATTCATTTCCAGTTCATTTTCATGAGCTGTGAAAGAGTGGAGTCCAATTCCATTTTTCTATATGTGGCCATCCAGTTTTCCCAACACCATTATAGTAAATATCCCTTTTTCCAGTAAGTGTTCTTGGTTTCCTTGTCAAATAACATATGTGGAGGTTTATTTCTGGCCTGTCTATTCTCCTGCATTGGTATATGTGCCTGGTTTTATGCCAGAACCATAGTGTTCCAACTGTAGCTTTGTTGTATAGTTTGAAATCAGGAAGTGTGATACCTTCAGATTTGTTCTTTTATCTAGTTATTACTCTGGTACATAGAAAGCTATGAAAATAAATATTAAAATATTTAACTTTCTATTCAATATTAATAAATGTTAAACAAAAATTGAAAAAATATTAAATATTTATTAAATAAATTATTTGATATTAATGAAATTAATAAATATTAAACAAAAATAATTTCAAATATAAATAACAAGACTCATTTAAAAAGTATGAAGCTGGGGGGTAGCCAAGATGGCAGCGTTTGTACAGCAGCAGAAATCTACCCCCAAAACCACATATATATATGAAAATATAACAAAGACATCTCTCCCTAGAATAGAGACCAGAGGACACAGGACAACATCCAGACCACATCCACTCCTGCGAGAACCCAGCGCTTCGCAAAGGGTGTAGGATACAAGTCCGAGCCTGGCGGGACCTGAGCGCCTCTCCCCCCAGCTCCCAGCGGGAGGAGAGGAGTCGGAGCGGAGAGGGAGAGGGAGCCCAGGACTGCTGAACACCCAGCCCCCATCATCTGGACCAGAGCACGGACACAGTACATGCATGGGGTCCTGGATACAAGGGAAACAGGGCAGCAAGACTGGTGAGCGGGACCGTGAGGCCAGTGCCGGAGAACAATGAAAAGAGAGCAGCTTATTTATTTTTTTTTTTTTGGCGAGCGCATTTTGGAAGTCTTAAAGGGAAAGGTACCCCAATACTAGGGAAACAGGGCAGCAAGACCAGTGAGTGGGTCCCTGAGGTCTCCTGACGACAAAGAAAAGCGAGTGGATTTTTTTTTAATTATTTATTTAATTTTTGTTGTTGTTGTTTTGTTTTGGCGAGTGCTTTTTGGAAGTCTTAAAGGGACAGGGCGGAACACTTTGTCCAAAAGCATGGAATCTGGGGATCTCTGGGCACTCTAAACCCCTGGGCAGCAGGGAGCACGGAGACCCCTCAGAGAGATAAATAGCCTCCCGGCCACCCCCATCCAATGTGGCTCCACCATTTTGGAGCGGCAGCCTGAGCCAGGCCACGCTCACAGCAACAGCAGAGATAAACTCCATAGCACAGGGGCAGGAATCAGAAGCCCTGTCTGAGAGCAGCTGCCCAGCAAAAGCCACTAGGGGTCGCTGTTCTCCCAGGAGAGGAAGGCCACAAACCAACAAGAAGGGAAGTTCTTCCAGCCGTCACTCGTCCCAGCTCTGCAAACTATTCCTATCACCATGAAAAGGCAAAACTACAGGCCAACCAAGATCACAGAGACAACACCAGAGAAGGAGACAGAACTAACCAGTCTTCCTGAAGAAGAACTCAAAATAAAAATCATAAACATGCTGATGGAGATGCAGAGACATATGCAAGAGAAATGGGATGAAGTCCGGAGGGAGATAACAGATGCCAGGAAAGAGAATACAGAAGTGAAACAAACTCTGGAAGGATTTATAAGCAGAATGGAAAAGATGCAACAGGCCATTGATGGAATAGAAACCAGAGAATAGGAACACATAGAAGCTGACATAGAGAGAGATAAAAGGATCCCCAGGAATGAAACAATATTAAGAGAACTGTGTGACTAATCCAAAAGAAACAATATCTGCATTATAGGGGTACCAGAAAAAGAAGAGAGAGAAAAAGGGATAGAAAGTGTCTTAGAAGAAATAATTGCTGAAAACTTCCCCAAACTGGGGGAGGAAATAATCGAACAGACCACAGAAATACACAGAACCCCAAACAAAAAGGACCCAAAGAGGACAACACCAAGACACATAATAATTAAAATGGCAAATATCAAGGACAAGGAAAGAGTTTTAAAAGCAGCTAGAGATAAAAAGGTCACCTATAAAGGAAAACCCATCAGGCTAACATCAGACTTCTCAACAGAAACCCTACAGGCCAGAAGAGAATGGCATGATATATTTAATACAATGAAACAGAATGGCCTTGAAAAAAGGATACTGTATCCAGCACGACTATCATTCAAATATGACGGTGGGATTAAACAATTCCCAGGCAAACAAAAGCTGAGGGAACTTGCTTCCCACAAACCACCTCTACAGAACATCTTACAGGGACTGATTTAAATGGGAGCACACCTAGAAAGAGCGCAGCAAAAAACACCCAAAATATGAAGAATGGAGGAGGAGGAATAAGAAGGGAGAGAAGAAAAGAATCTCCAGACAGTGTATATAACAGCTGAAGAAGTGAACAAAGTTAAGCAGTAATATACTAAAGAGGCTAACCTTGAACCTTTGGTAAAAACGAATTTAAAGCATGCAATGGCAATAAGTACATAACTTTCAATAGTCACCCTAAATGTTAATGGGCTGAAAGCACCAATCAAAAGACACAGAGTAATAGAATGGATAAAAAAGCAAGACCCATCTATATACTGCTTACAAGAATCTCACCTCAAACCCAAAGACATGTACAGACTAAAAGTCAAAGGATGGAAAAACATATTTCAAGCAAACAACAGTGAGAAGAAAGCATGGGTTTCGGTACTAATATCAGACAAAATGGACTTCAAAACAAAGAAAGTAACAAGAGATAAAGAAGGACACTACATAATGATAAAGGGCTCAGTCCAACAAGAGGATATAACCATTCTAAATATGTATGCACCCAACACAGGAGCACCAGCATATGTGAAACAAATACTAACAGAACTAAAAGGTGAAATAGACTGCAATGCATTCATTCTAGGAGACTTCAACACACCACTCACCCCAAAGGATAGATCCACCGGGCATAAGATAAGTAAGGACACGGAAGCACTGAACAACACAGTAGAGCAGATGGATCTAATAGATATCTATAGAACTCTACATGCGAAAGCAACAGGATATACATTCTTCTCAAGTGCACATGGAACATTCTCCAGAATAGACCACATACTAGGCAACAAAAAGAGCCTCAGAAAATTCCAAAAGATTGAAATCCTACCAACCAACTTTTCAGACCACAAAGGCATAAAACTAGAAATAAACTGTACAAAGAAAGCAAAGAGGCTCACAAACACATGGAGGCTTAACAACACGCTCCTAAATAATCAATGGATCAATGACCAAATCAAAATGGAGATCCAGCAATATATGGAAACAAATGACAACAACAACACTAAGCCCCAACTTCTGTGGGACACAGTAAAAGCAGTCTTAAGAGGAAAGTATATAGCAATCCAAGCATATTTAAAAAAGGAAGAACAATCCCAAATGAATGGTCTAATGTCACAATTATCAAAATTGGAAAAAGAAGAACAGATGAGGCCTAAGGTAAGCAGAAGGAGGGACATAATAAAGATCAGAGAAGAAATAAATAAAATTGAGAAGAATAAATCAATAGCAAAAATCAATGAAACCAAGAGCTGGTTCTTCGAGATAATAAACAAAATAGATAAGCCTGTAGCCAGACTTATTAAGAGGAAAAGAGAGTCAACACAAATCAACAGTATCAGAAACGAGAAAGGAAAAATCACAACGGACCCCACAGAAATACAAAGAATTATTAGAGAATACTATGAAAACCTATATGCTAACAAGCTGGGAAACCTAGGAGAAATGGACAACTTCCTAGAAAAATACAACCTTCCAAGACTGACACAGAAAGAAACAGAAAATCTAAACAGACCAATTACCAGCAATGAAATTGAAGCAGTAATCAAAAAACTACCAAAGAACAAAACCCCTGGGCCAGATGGATTTACCTCGAATTTTTATCAGACATACAGTGAAGACATAATACCCATTCTCCTTAGAGTTTTCCAAAAAATAGAGGAGAAGGGGATATGCCCAAACTCATTCTATGAAGCTAACATCACCCTAATACCAAAACCAGGCAAAGACCCCACCAAAAAACAAAACTACAGACCAATATCCCTGATGAAAGTAGATGCAAAAATACTCAACGAAATATTAGCAAAGTGAATTCAAAAATACATCAAAAGGATCATAAACCATGACCAAGTGGGATTCATCCCATGGATGCAAGGAAGGTACAACATTCAAAAGTCCATCAAGATCATCCAGCACATCAAGAAAAAGAAAGACAAAAACCACATGATCATCTCCATAGATGCTGAAAAAGCATTTGACAAAGTTCAACATCCATTCATGATAAAAACTCTCAGCAAAATGGGAATAGAGGGCAAGTACCTCAACATAATAAAGGCCATCTATGATAAACCCACAGCCAACATTATATTGAACAGTAAGAAACTGAAAGCATTTTCTCTGAGATCGGGAACTCGACAAGGATGCCCACTCTCTCCACTGTTATTTAACATAGTACTGGAGGTCCTAGCCACAGCAATCAGACAAAACAAAGAAATACAAGGAATCCAGATTGGTAATGAAGAAGTTAAACTGTCACTATTTGCAGATGACATGATACTGTACATAAAAAACCCTAAAGACTCCACCCAAAAACTACTAGAACTGATACCTGAATACAGCAAAGTTGCAGGATACAAAATCAACACACAGAAATCTGTGGCTTTCCTATACACTAACAATGAACCAACAGAAAGAGAAATCAGGAAAACCACTCCATTCACAATTGCATCAAAAAAAATAAAATACCTAAGAATAAACCTAACCAAAGAAGTGAAAGACTTATATTCTCAAAACTACAAGTCACTCTTAAGAGAAATTAAAGGGGACACTAACAGATGGAAATGCATCCCATGCTCATGGCTAGGAAGAATTAATATCATCAAAATGGCCATCCTGCCCAAAGCAATATACAGATTTGATGCAATCCCTATGAAACTACCAGCAACATTCTTCAATGAACTGGAACAAATAATTCAAAAATTAATATGGAAACACCAAAGATCCCGAATAGCCAAAGCAATCCTGAGAAAGAAGAATAAAGTAGGAGGGATCTCACTCCTCAACTTCAAGCTCTACTATAAAGCCATAGTAATCAAGACAATTTGGTACTGGCACAAGAGCAGAGCCACAGACCAATGGAACAGACTAGAGAATCCAGACATTAAACCAGACATATATGGTCAATTAATATTTGATAAAGGAGCCATGGACATACAATGGCGAAATGACAGTCTCTTCAACAGATGGTGCTGGCAAAACTGGATAGCTACATGTAGGAGAATGAAACTGGACCATTGTCTAACCCCATATACAAAAGTAAACTCAAAATGGATCAAAGATCTGAATGTAAGTCATGAAACAATTAAACTCTTGGAAGAAAGCATAGGCAAAAACCTCTTAGACATATACATGAGTGACCTCTTTTTGAACAT
This sequence comes from Manis pentadactyla, assembly GCF_030020395.1. Lineage (NCBI taxonomy): Eukaryota > Metazoa > Chordata > Mammalia > Pholidota > Manidae > Manis > Manis pentadactyla. The sequence goes on from NC_080028.1 coordinate 41,987,274, forward strand.
ATCTCCCTGGGCAGGGAAAACAACAGCAAAAATGAATAAGTGGGACTATATTAAGCTGAAAAACTTCTGTACAGCAAAAGACACCACCAATAGAACTAAAAGGAACCCTACAGTACGGGAGAATATATTTGAAAATGACACATCCGATAAAGGCTTGACGTCCATAATATATAAAGAGCTCACACACTTCAACAAACAAAAAACAAATAACCCAATTAAAAAATGGGCAGGGGAACTGAACAGACAGTTCTCCAAAAAAGAAATACAGATGGCCAACAGACACATGAAAAGATGCTCCACATAGCTAATTATCAGAGAAATGCAAATTAAAACTACAATGAGGTATCACCCCACACCAGTAAGGATGGCTGCCATCCAAAAGACAAACAACAACAAATGTTGGCGAGGCTGTGGAGAAAGAGGAGCACTCCTACACTGCTGGTGGGAATGTAAGTTATTTCAACCATTGTGAAAAGCAGTATGGAGGTACATCAAAATGCTCAAAACAGACCTACCATTTGACCCAGGAATTGCACTCCTAGGAATTTACCCTAAGAATGCAGCAATCAAGTATGAGAAAGATCAGTTCACCCCTATGTTTATCGCCGCACTTTACAATAGCCAAGAATTAGAAGCAACCTAAATGTCCATCGATAGATGAATGGATAAAGAAGATGTGGTACATATACACAATGGAATACTACTCAGCCATAAGAAAAGGGCAAATCCAACCATTTGCAGCAACATGGATGGAGCTGGAGGATATTATGCTCAGTGAAACAAGCCAAGTGGAGAAAGAGAAATACCAAATGATTTCACTTATCTGTGGAATATAAGAACAAAGGAAAAACTGAAGGAACAAAACAGCAGCAGAATCACAGAACTCAAGAATGGACTAACAGGTACTAAAGGGAAAGGGACTGGGGAGGATGGGTGGGTAGGGAGGGATAATGGGGGGAGAAGTAAGGGGGTATTAAGATTAGCATGCATGTGGCGGTAGGAGAAAAGGGAGGGCTTTACAACACAGAGATTGCAAGTAGTTATTGTACAACATTTTGCTATGCTGACGGACAGTGAATGTAAAGGAGATTATAGGGGGGACCTGGTATAGGGGAGAGCCTAGTAAACATAATATTCGTCATGTAAGTGTAGATTAGTGATACCAAAAAAAAAGGCAGTTCCTATGTGGTAACCTCCAATGAGTTCTACACAAGGATATAAAGGGCATATAAAAGTGTAGGCAAAGGGTCTGTTTGTGTTTATACAGAGGATCAAAGCCTAATTTTGCTACCCCAAAAATGAACTAAGAGACGATATGAAAAAGATCTTCCAACATCAGCACTCTCTGGAAGACTCATGCCAGAAGATGATCATCAAAAAACCCCAACAAAGATCCACACAGTGCTACAGCTGTAGATGCACTCATCCCACCAGTTCGTGGACTTGCCATGGGAATGAAGGAGATATCTAAGCTGGCCTGTGCATGCAGTAAAACAACAAATTTTACTGAATCTATACTGTTGGAACTCAGCCAAGAATTAGGAGAAGTGCAAATTGTAGTGCTCCAAAATCTTACAACTCCAGACTATTTACTGTTAAAAGAACATAAGGGATGTGAACATTCCTCAGGAATGTGTTGTTTTAATTTGTCTGATTTCTCTCAGACTGTTTAAGTACAGTTGGACAGTATCCACCATATCATAGATAAGTTTTCACAAATGCCTAAGGTGCCTAACTGGTTTTCTTGGTTTCACTGGAGATGGCTGGTAATTACAGGTATGCTTTGGTTCCTATTATGTTAATGCGTGTGTGCAATTTAAGTAGTAGCTTAGAACCTATACATGCTAAAGTTACTCTACAAGAAGATATGTCAAAAAATAATCAATCTTCCCATGTTTTCTGCCGCCTGCTACTTCTATAGCTTTTCTTCTTCCTTCCTAATTACAACCCTTAAACAGAATTAGTACCTCTTATCAAATTTACCAAGTATCATAATTCTTCCAAGTGGTAAAGATACCTCAAGACAAATGCTGGGCATAGAAGCTACAGGGCATAAATATGCAAAGAAATAAAAAGCTAACCATTTCAAACAATAAGGCTTCTCTCTCACTTATCAACTTTACCTTTCCCTGTATGGCCCCGGAAGATGACTGGTTAGCCAGAGACGGGTAGGATTCCTCAAGGGAGGAAAAACCTAAGACAGGCGTAGCCGCAGGGTGGTCATCAGGTGAGAAATTGGGGATCAACAGAGGTGAGGCTTAGAACCTCACCCCCCCTGTTCTGAGAGAAATCTTCTGTATACGTGGATGTTTTATTGCCCTTGTCTAGCTTGGATTAGCACATAGTCTACAGGCACACAGCTGATCATCTACATTTGCTCTCTTACAGCACTAAACTATGTTTTCTACCTTTATCTTGTATCTACCTACCACTTCAGCATTTTATTAAAAATAATAATAATAGAGAAATGTGCTATCCACATATAAATCAAGTATAAAAATCAAATGAGTATTCATATTTGAACTGTTTATAGTTCATAATGCATGAGCAAAACCGAAAATTTCTGTGATGACTGCCCTTGTACTGTTCACTATGTAAATTATTCACTCTGTAAGAATTTGTTCTCCATGTAAGAACTTGTTTGTTATGCCTCAGAAGATTGGAGACTGATGAGAATTAGGCTTGGGGTGGATTAATGATTGTGCATTGAGCATTGACTCCCCTATACAGAATTTTATTGTTGTTAACAACCATTTGATCAATAAATATGAGAGATGCCCTCACCAAAAAAAAATAAAAAATAAAAAAATAAAAAAATTAAGTACACACTTCCAATTGTAAAATAAAGAAGCAACTGGGATGTGATGTATAGCATAAGGAATATAGTCAAAATATTGTAACAACTTGGTATGGTGATAGCTGGTACCTAGAATTATCATGTATATAAATGTTGAATCACTATGTTGTACACCTGGAACTAATGTAATGTAATACTATGTGTCAACTACCCTTCAATAATAAATAATTATCTACAAAAAAAACAAAAAAAAAGAAACAAACAAAGGGACCATGGCAATATCAGTGTATCCAATAGTAGCTTCCAATACACAGTTTCCTCATTTATTGTGGTTTCTTTGCTTTGTTATTTATCTCTATCAAATTTCAAGCTGTATTTTCAAAAAGCTTAGTTTCAAAGAATTTTATTTTCTTTATAGTTTTCAGTATAGATTATTATCACTTCACTTATTTTCCTCTTGATATCTGGAAAATCTGAGCCAAGTTCTACAGCCTTTCTCTTTTATATTTGAATTCTTGTTAGTCAAGAATATAAATATATTTAATTAAAATATATTGAATGCAGCATGCCATGTAAAGGTTATTATCATTGTTTACTTGCACTTAATTACAACCTACATAAAATAATATTCATTTATATTTTTGAAATACTACCAATTTTTGTGTGTACTCTACTGAATGAGTAAAAAGAAAATTGTGGTAGAGTTAACCATTAGTAGTGTTGATGCTCAACTTAGAGAGTGTTGTCTATTAAAAAGAAAAGATCATTGTGTTAAAATACATCCAAAGAATCTGGTTGTTTTCTATTACTGCATTGTTAACATTCAGAAGTATTTCAATTGCAGATGAAAAATGGTTTTTCTCATTACCTTATTTAAAAAAATAACAATGAAATACCATGCTTATTAGGTGTTTCCATTCTCAAAAAGCTCCCTTTGAAAACTTGGGATACTTCTGAAGCTATCTGGAAACTGCTTATAAATGACTGATAAATGAGGAGGACAAGGCTAACTCAATGTATTTAACTTTCCATTCACTGATATACATATATACATTTATAGCTATACTTTCTACCTACATATATACATTTATAGCTATACTTTCTACAAGTGACACCAAAATATTAGAATAAACTGAACCTTTTCTTTAGGATTTTTGAATTCCCAGTAATAATCTGGAATTTCAGGGACTCGACTTCTTTGTCATGACCAGAATTTAAAAATATTAAATATAATAAAGAATTTTTTCACAGAAACACATCATGGTACATGATTTTTTTTCCAGAAAAGTTTATGAATTAGGCAATTTCATTTCCTTTTTAACTTTTGACCTTGATTTGAAGAAAATGTATTTTGAAAATACCATCTAGAAGAGCATAATAAAACACATCCAGGGGAAAACAATCTATATAACCTGTAATGGACTGGGCAGTTTTTTATGTTTTTGTATAACTTGTTAATAAACTAGATCTTAAAAAGACATGGGAGTCATAAATACAATTTCAGGAATAATGGTTATTGAAAGAATTGATTATATTGTCCTTTAATCATTTATATGCATGCAGTTTCCATTTTAAGAAAATTGATCTAGTTATCCCATAGCATTATCTATCTTTAAGAAACTTTAAGAGCATAGAAAATGAAAAAAATACATATAATATAATGAGGCAATATAATAAAACCAAAAGTTAAGGCTCTTTCAATATTCTCTTTAGTTTGTATTCTGCTATCTATGGTAAATAACTAGTAAATAACAGGTATTTGAAAGTATATAAACAAAGCATTTCAGAAAAAATGACAAAAAGGTTTATATATATCAGCTTCCTATGGTTTGTACAACAGATGATTCAAGAAGTTTTAAATTAGAAATCATGTATATCCCTTTATGTGTCATTAAGGAAGATGAGGTTAAGGAAAGCATTCTTATTGCTTTTACTTCACTTTCCTATATTTATGTTTTGTTCCATACATCATATGGATGTAGGAAAGCATCAACCCATTTCATAGACTTCAAATTTCATAGAGTATCAAATTATAAATAGGAAGATTGATAAATGTAGCAATGTGTCATCCAGAATTCGTTTGCTTAAACTGCCTGAGTTAAACCACCTTTTTGTCATTTTTTCTGATATGCTTTATTTATATACTTTCAAATGTCTGTCATCTACTAGTTATTTACCATAGAGGATTTCTACAACTCCTTGTAAGGGTTGAGCTCTTCTAAAGTAAGACTTCCCCATTCTCACCACTTCCCACTTGCAGGCAGGTTAAAGTTGCATCACCTGGCTTCTCTTTATTTCAGTCTGTCTCTGACATTATCATCTCATTAAGTCTAATGGAACCACTATCACTGGCCTCTGAATTCTGAATTCCCAGTTAGCTTAATAGTGCTGTATTTTTAAAATATGGTTTTGAAAAAGTAACATAACTCTTTAAATAAAGGTACAACTTGTTTCTTAAGGGAACCTCCACCAGAAAGGCTGAAACATTCACCTTGAAATTCTTTCAACATTCTTTTCTTTGAGGAAAGCTGTAGAACAAATATGATATAAAAACAAAATTTCTATTTTGTTGATTAATTGCTGGATTGCATGCCTGGTGGGTATTTTATATGTTATTCTGGAAATGTGATAAGATACAATGATTACTATTAGCATTATGCATAGGAGCAAAAGATTGCTCAGTTAGGACAAAATCATTTTGAAAACCACAGAGTAAAAAAAATAGATCATAAAAATTTAAACTCAGGGAGATTTATCTTCCTTTACTCCAATTAAGGAGAAATGAAGTATATAATCATTAGTGTAAGATTACTAGTAGTAATGATTAGTAAAAGAGGAGAAAAATAATACATAGACACTGATAAAGAAAAATGCAGTAATTAATAAAATTAATGATCTTCCTAACAGATGCTTAAATTGGGAATTTAGATAAAGCAATCGAATAAGTACATCATAGAAATGCTTGGTATAAAGTACCTGTAGTAGAACAGGAAGAGTTACTTAATAATATGGAGAATAAAATGGATAAGTTCAACAGTTTTCAACAATTTTAACTTCTAGTACAATTTTGTTAGGATCTACTAAAAAACATTTGTCTGTGTAAACCCAGCCAATTTGTAAATGGTAAAATAAATATTTGAGTGTAAAGAAAATGCAGAACTGAAAGAGTACAAAGTAATGAAGATGTTTGTAAAAATAATATGGCAAGGACCATAAGAAACTGTGGAAGACTATTTTTCATGAGGAAATGGACTAGCATGATACCTGCACCAAATACTGAATCCTGGTTTTGATAACCACTCAGTTATATAGATCAACTTCTTATGGTTTGTACAACAAATGATTCAAGAAATTTTAAATTAGAAATGATACATATCTCTTTATGTATCATTAAGGAAAATGAAGTTAAGGAAAGCATTTTTTATTGCTTTTATTTCACTTTCCTGTATTTATGTTTTGTTCCATACGTCACATAGATGTAGGAAAGCATCAACCCATTTCTTAGACATAATATCAAAGGATAAGTAGGTAGATTGATGAATGTAGCAAAAATTAGGATAATGATAAAAAATAAGGTTTTTCTGTGATGAATAAAGTATGCAATAATATTCAGAGATTATAAATTAAATTCAGAAACTGAATGAAAATGAAACGTGAAAAGTATCGCATTGGTAGATACAATGTGGACTTAAAAATCCACTACTGAGGGGAAGCTTTTGGAATGTGGCTTATAGTTAACACTGGTATTTAGAATTTTTCTTCGCTATCAATAGACAGTGTAATTCAAATAACTTACCTGCCCTGATTCTTTAAAGTATTCATGTAGTAAGGAGTCAGATTGAAAACAATCAGGTAAATTGCATTTTGCCAAATAGAAACTATTCAAGTCCATAAAGAGGAGATATTTGTCAGGATACGATAATTCTAAGTTGATCTGTTACATGATTTTAACTATCATATAACAACTTATGCAGGAAAAAATAAGTGTTCATGGACAGAATTCTACAAAAGTGTCTTTCCTCGGTTTTCAACATTTTTAAAAACTGAAAAAAACACTGTTTTTGCAGTTTAATCATTTTACAATGCAGTTTGGTAAGATTCATACAAGGTAAGTAAGAACAAATCAGTGGAGATAGGGTTCATTTGACTTGGACTGACAGGTGAATCTTTGCTGCAAATTGTCATTTTCTGCTCTCTCAAATGCAATGTTGAACATGATGGAGAACTTATCCTCCTTACTCTGTTGATACCCTGCCTAAAAGTTTTCATGGTTTTTTCCTCCAAAAATTCTCCTTTTTAGAAATCCCATTACACTGGTCTATATTCCTAAATTCATGATAACCTCAATGACTGAAAACTAAACATTTTCCTGTAGCATTGGTATGACTTAACTTTTGTTTCATCTTTTTGGGAGAGTGTTATGTTCCTATGTCCTATGACTACTGTGTTTGGATCTAGAAACCACTTAATCACCTCTATGATGCATGGTAAAATATGCTACTATCTTGTATCAACTTGTACTCAACTCATGGGAATTGGGTAGCTAGACTAATCTTCTAATACAGTTGAGGAACAGGTTAAAGTTCATTTGATGGTATTTAGATATCAAAATGCTTTAGCAGTTGTGGCTGAATATTATGCTAGATCTACTGGATCACCAGAGAAGACCTCTATGAGACAGAAAATGGAAAACAGCAAAACCCAGGAAAGACCAAACACAGTTTTTAGAAGATAAATATAATTGAGATATCTCTAGTTAGAATCATCAGTGGAAAATGACAAGGCACACACTACTGATTGAGTAGTGACCTCACTATAGATCCTAGAGATATTAGGAGAATAATGAGATATTATGAAAAAGTTTGTGCCAAAAATAAGTGATTTATATAAAATAGACAAAATGCTTGTAAAATATAAACTTCTGAATCATGCAGAAGAAATGTATAAGCTGAATATCCTGTAACTGTTAAAGTAAATGATTTGTAGTTAGAAATTTTCCCACAGAAAAATATCAAGTTCTAGATGGCTTTAATTGTGAACTTACCCATTCTTTTTAAAAAACTACCAACTCTGTAGTTTTTTAAAAAAAGTATGGTTAAAAGTCCACCAATTTTACACATCCTTCCAAAAAAAAACAGAAGAGAAGGCAATACTTCTCAATTCAGTTTTAAGTCATCAGTATCATGACACTAAAAAGGGCAAGACATTAAAAGAAAGCAAAACTTCAGAAAACATTCCTTATGAATAATACGTACAGAAATTATAAAGAATATATAAAACATTAAATCCGATAATATGTAAAAATAATAGTATACCATGACCAAGTGGGATTTATTTCAAAAAATTAATTGCACAAGTACCATTAGAAAGCACATTGTTTGAATTCCTAACTTTCACGTACCTACCAATAGAGTAACAAACAATTTGAGGAAAAAATAATACAATTTCAGAGAGAAATAGATGAACCTACTGTCATACTTGAAAGTTCAACAACTCTGTCCAAAACAGATCTGGCCGAAACAAAATCAATGAGGACAGTATTTTGAATTAAATAATGTCAATGGATATAACTGTGACATCTATAGAATATGTCAACCAGCAATAGCTATAAACACATTCTTCTCAAACACACCAAGATACAATACATTCTGGGTTGTAAAATACATTAAAAACTTTTGAAGCATATAAATCATGCAGTATTTGCTCTCAGACAACAATGGTATTAAACTAGAAATAAATGAAAAGAAAACACTGAAAAGCCTTAAATTATGTGGATATTTAAATGACACATGAATCAAAGAAATCTCAAGAGAAATTTAAAATTTTTGAAATGAATGAAGATTAAACAATTTATTAAAATCCCTAGGATGCAGTGTAGGTAGTACCTAGAGGGAAATTCATAGTATTGAATGCATCTATTGGAAAAGAAGAAAGCTTAATAATTGATAATCTAAACTTCCACATAGAATATGGATTAAAGAAAAATTAACAAACACCATGAATGCGTCTATAACCACAACTTTGATAACCTAGATGAAATGGACAATCCTTGGGAGAAATATTTTGTCAATATTCACATAAGAATAAATAAACCACAGAAGCCTGTGTATGTTCAATTAAAAGGCCAAAAGATGTAGTTTTGAAAAGATCAATAAAATTAACTTTAGCTGCAATGACCAAGAACTGAAGACAGAAGGCTCAACATTATTAGATCAGTAATGAAACTCAATTTACTACTAAATGACCTTATAGAAATAGAAAGGAATATAAATGTATGCTATGAAGAATTCTGTAGCAACAAAGCAGATAGCATAGTCAAAAGCACAAATTTGTAGAATCCCACCAATTACCACTGACTTGAAAGAGAAAATCCAAAACTATTACACATCAGCAATAACAAAAACATAAACAAATAATCCAATTAAAAATGTGCAACATTCAAATAGCCATTTCTTGAAATGGCCAACAAACACATGCTTCATTAGCCATTATGGAAATGCAAATCAAAATCACTTCAAACCCACTAAGATGGCTATACATTTTTTAAAAATGTGAGTTTAGTGTGATTGGGACCCTCATTCATTGTTGGTAGGAATATAAAAAATTATGGAGTTGCTATGGAAAACAGTTTGATAGTGATTTTAAGGAAAATAAACATAAAATTCCCATATGTCCAGTAACTCCATTCCTCAGTTTTTATCCAAATAACTGAAAAAAGGGACTCAGATATTTGTACACTATTGTTATTCACAATAGCCAAAATGTGGAAACAATCCAAATGTCCATCAGTGAATTAATGGATGAACAAATTGTGATAGTTACATACAACGGGATATTATTTATCCAGAGAAAAATTGGATTACTGATACATGCATCATGTACAAACTTCCATACCATCATTCCGTGTGACAAAGTCAGACACAAAAGCTCACATACTGTGTGATTCCACTTACATAGGGAATCCAAAATGGGTAACTCCATGGAAACAGAAAGCAGACTCGTGTTCTCTAGAAGCTAAGGGGAGACAGGGAATTACTGTTTAACGGGCATGGGTTTTTATTTTTATTTTTGTAGTGATTATGTTTTGGAAAAATATAGATGGTGGTTGCAGATGTGGTCCATGTACTACATGGCATTAAGCTGTACAGTTTAAAGAAGCTAATTAAAAAGGGAAAACTACTGAGAGATCATCAAACAATATAGTAAAAAATTGAAGGGAAAAATGTATTAGAGAATTACATTAACATTTAATGCAAATTTTGTCATTCTTTGCCTGCTGTGATTTTATTAACTTAGATGTGTTTAGCTATGATTTTCCTCATTCTAAATTTCATTCATGTATGTCAATTCTTCACAAATTCATTGTTTCTTTGTCCAAAAGATATAAAACTGTGTTTTTTGTTTACTTCTTTGAGTCTCACATTTTTATGTGGCTCCATATGTAGGAAATTAATTAATTTTTTCCTGGTAATCTGTCTTATGTCAATTTAATTATTGGACCAGCCCCTAAAAGGGAAGAAGGAAAGAGTTCTCTGCTCTACACTGCTGCAGCTTCTAAGAATGATGCAAGAGCTGGGGTAGTAGAAGTTCAGCACAGCAGAATCAGAAGTTTAGGTAGAAGGTTATGATGGAAGTTGAGGAGAAGTGTGAATACTGAACAGAACACTGAAGAGACTTTTATTGAGATTTCAGTTTGAAGCACAGGAACGCTTTTACTGCTAAATGGCAGTGACCCTCTGTAGTTCCTGAGAACAGTTCTACCAGTTGTCTTAGCAGTAAAGTTGGTGAGTCTCATTTATTGAGAAGCCACTGTGGATCTCACCTTGTTCACAAATCTGACTAAACACACCTCTGGAGAATATTAGCCTCTGATTCTCTTCTGATTTCCAAATTTTGAACAAGTTCACCTTATCAGCAAATTGTAAATTAAAACCATGTGAGGAAGAGGGCACTCTGGGAAATGGGATCCTACTTTTTCCTGTGCACTTAAGAGAAAAAAGAAAAGGTCATATGTGATGCCGAATTGGTTACAGACAATTCAAAGCAGATTCTTTGATTATAACCAAAGTCATGGTCTCAGGAGTTGCAAATTATTGGCTCTCTCAGTGGCTCTGCCCAAAGAATGTTACCAATGTTGAAGGCAGGATAGGCAAGATGAGATATGTTTTGCAAATTCTTGTTCAATTTATTACCATTCAATAGGATTCTATTGGAGTTTTCTGGCCAATATGAATGTCTAAATCCAGGAAATCTATTGTAGTTAAAATTGCAATATCCAGAATCTCTCACCTGCCCTTAGTCATTTCCATAACAATAGGTGTTTTCAAGGGGTGGAGAGAAGTAGTCTATTTCCATACCAAAAGGTGATTACATGAGGAAACAAAGGCATATATGGACCAGAGAGGTTGGGTGGGTCCCCTTTTTGCAGCTGGGTTTAGAGACACAGTTGAGCTGAAGTGGACAAGTGCTTGTCGACAATAACCAGATGTCTCCCACTTTATTTCTCCCTTTGATTGCTTTTGGTTTCAAAGGTATTCTGCTCCTGGCTGGGAAAATATTTTTCCCTGGAGTTACATCTGGTGATAGTCGGTGGGACTTCTGAACCCCAAATCTGTCTTCATGGGTGCAAGCAACCCTTGGGTGGGCTGAACCTAGAAAGGGTGGGGAGATAACTGGAAAACCCACTGTGGATGGTGGGGAGGACCTGGTGGCGGCAGTGGTAGAGGGTGCAGCTTCACCAGGGAGCTCCCTTACTTTGGACCTTCCAACTGGGGAGCCCCTAGTGGGGAATTGGTCTAGTGTAAAGCACCTCCTAGAAGGGTAGAGCAGAAGCTGTGGAATTAGCCCCATGTGAGATAGAAGACTGCTTAGAGGTACTGAGTGGCTGCATGGCAACCAGGATTGTGGGATGTCTGTTAATCGAGATAGTGGAAGGAGTTATCAAGAAGAGACACACTTAGTGTCACTTGGAGGAGCTGGGAGATGACCAATGGGATGGCCTTAAGAAAGAGAGACAGTTATAGAGAAGAGAGGTCATTCTCTTGGGAGATACATTAGCAGCAAGGGAGGAGCCAGCAAGAGGCCTAGGGGAGGGCGAGGAAAGAGCGGTGCCTTCAGCCCTGGAGATGGTAGAGGAGATGTCGGGAGAGGATGAGGGTATAGGGCTGAGGGTGAATATGTTGCTAAGGCCACCACCCAAGGAACCAGCCTCTCCCATTTTAAAGGCCTGCCCTGTTGTAATTAAGAAAATAAAAATGCAAAGACCATGGGCTCCTTCGTGGAAGAGCACTCCATGCTCCACCCCTATAACCAGGGTAAGCTGGTGTCCATAGGCATCCAGTTTTTCAGAAGCCTTCAGAACGTCTGCCTACGTGGCTTTTGAGTCTTTGGGATATGGGGATGGAAAAGATTGTTTTGTTGGGTTTTGAATGGGTAGACTGGTTTCCCTTGTGACTCACTCTTCCCTGTGGCCGTGGTTGCAAAGTGCCCACCACACCTCAGGAAATCAAGCTCTTCTACATTGGTTGACAGCCCATCAGGGCTGCTTGGCGTAATCAGGGTGATTTACTATACTTATCGGCTAGGTGAAAAATGTATGCAGAGTGCCAGCAGATGTTTTGGGAGATGGGCATAAAGAATATCAACTATAATATGGACCAGAATGCCCAAATGAGGAGTTGTTCACTGAAGAAATGAGATTTCTGGCACTCCACACATCCCCCTCATCTCTCTTTGGGCCCTTAGTGACTATTCTTGTCCCTCACATAGGGCAACCCATAGGTGAGGCGACTCATAGTTTAGCAGATCTGGGCAGTTTGAAACAATAAGAGCATGGAAGGAAGTACAGGCTACAACTGAAAAGAGAGGTGCAAAGGGCCCCATAAAGGTCTTGAGGACCCAGATGTGGGTTGATTTGATAAAGGCTGGGGTAGTAAAAGAAACACATGATGAGCAGCCCAATAGGATATTGTTTGAACTGTGGCATCAATTAAAGCCACAGCAGCAGTTCCAGCCACTGAGGTCCGGGACACAGAAGCAGAGGCAGAACCCCGTGTCCGGCCTGTGTCCCTGCAAAATTTCCTGGGGGACAGTACTCAGGCTTAACCTGGGCTCTAACATCCACAGGAGGATGATCGGGCATCACAGTTTTACTGAGATTGTGTCAAGGCCCCCACTTTGGGGACGTGGTGGGGACTGGAGGCCACCTGGAGAATTAGCAATTCATTGGTCCACTGTGAATGTACAATGTGTCCTGGCACTGGTGGACACAGGAGATGAATATTCTCTGATTTATGACAACCCTGAGCATTTTCCCAAGACCCCTGCTGTGATAGATGGCTATGGGGGTAAGGCATTTAGAGTGAAGAAAACCCAAATCCCATTGGGAATAGGGAGTTTACCCACAAGGAATATACTGTGTACATTTATCCCGTCCCTGAATATCTTTTGGGGGTAGATCCCCTGCAGGGCCTGTGATTACAGACCATTACAGGTGAGTTCAGGCTGAAAACATGTGGTAAAGGCAGTTCTGAGGGGACATGCTCAACACCAACCTGTAGCTCTGTCTGTACCTTACCAGGTGACAAATACTAAGCAGTATAAATTGCCTGGTGACACAAGGAAATTGGAGAAAGTCTATAGGAGTTGGAGAAGGTGGGCATCATAAAGCCCACTCCTAGTCTTAACTCCCCAGTGTGACCAGTGAAAAAGTCAGATGACTCTTGGCATATGACCATGGATTACAGGGAACTGACAAAGTCACATCCCCTTTGCACGGTGCTGTCCCTCTATAGCAGCCCTTATGGACACCCTCGGTCATGAACTAGTGACTTACCATTATGTTGTGGACTTTGCTTATGCCTTCTTCTCTATTGCCATAGCACAGGAAAGTCAGGAGCAGTTTGCCTTTATGTCTGAAGGCCGGGAGTGCACATACCCTGTCCTTCCACAGGGATAACTCCACAGTCTCATCAGTTGTCACTGACTTGTAGTCCAGGACTTGGCCACATGGAAGATACTACAAATAGTGTGGCTATATCACTGCATTGATAATATCATGCTCATGTCTGATCCTCTTGCAGATTTAGAATTGTCAGTTCGTAGACTGCTGCAACTTCTAGATGAGAAAGGATGGGCTGTGAGCATCACCAAGGACCTGGTTTGTCAGTAAATTCTTGATGGTTGTCTGCCCAACCTGGCAAACTAATGTTATCCCAGAAGCAGTCATAGACAAGATCCAGGCTTTCCCTACCCCTACCACTGTGGCAGTATTACAAGAGATTTTGGACCTTTTGGGCTTCTGGAGAGTGTTTATCCCACACTTGGCACAAATTCTGAAGCCCTTATACTACTGTGTACGAAAGGGCATCAGGTTGGACTGGGATGAAGCATGTGCCACTGCTTTTTACTGCTACTAAGCGAGCAGTCAAGGCTATACAGGCCTTGAGTGTAATTGATTCATCAAGACAGCTAACAGATGTCATATATGTAGACAAATAGATAGCATGTATGCATACATGAATGTATATATACATAGATGCTATCAAAGAATAGTGAAGAGGTGAATGTTAGACATTTTAGATAAATTCTTTTTCTGTAATTGAGTAGAAAATAAACTATTTTCTGTCTATCAAATTCTGAAGTTTTTGACTACTTTGAAAATAGCAATTATTTTACACCTGAACAAAATCATTTCAGGTTAAGCTTCAAAGAAAATAAATAGTTCACTACAAAGCAAAAATTTTCCAAAACATATGAAAGTATGAATTTCTTGGTGAAAATTTCTGTTCTATTCATTCCATCTAACACATGAAATATCTAAATGTTTTGGCAGCATATATGTTTGTATATTGTCTCATGAAGTCAAAAGTTGAAGCAAGGATTTATGATACCAAAAAAATTTTAAATTTTATCAACTATAATTTTTAGTAATAGGAAATAAATTAATTTGCCTAGTAGAGACAAATTTTTACTGATCGTCACACAATATCTCCACGTGGGGGATTAGCACAACATTTATTGAGAAAGAAGTATCAGAAAATTGAAATGAATTCAAAATGTTAGATGGAAGACAGGAAACTTCATTTCCTCCTTATAGATTTAAAATTTGGGTTCTAAAGAAGAAAAATGGTTGAAAATCTGAGGTTTCTGTATCCTCTGAGTGAATAATTCCTCATTTATAAAACTTGCAAGACATCTTAAATTTCTAGAAAGTGGGAACAAAATCATAACAGCACATAGCATAATGAGCTATCAATAAATAGTAATTATTTATCAGTTAAATATGTGTATTAGTATAGTTGTGAATATGTTTCAGAATTTAAATTAAAAGAGAATATTCCCAGTTGTTTAAGTTTCAAGTTTATTATAACTGATGACATACTCATAAATATAAAAGGTAAGTGACAGATAAGTATCAATATTTGAAAGATGCAAAAAAACCCTCAGTAACAGATGAGGAAGAAAAGTGTCTCTTAATTGATGATATCTACAGATACTTGATAGAGATGATTATATGTTTACACAATTTTGAGAAATGTATTAACAGGTTTGCTATGGTTAATAATTCCAAAATTGAGGGAATTTTTAAAGCCAGAGTGGGAAGTATATTTTTAGAATGTTGAGAGTGATACAAAATGTAGTTTTATTATGGAAACAGATTGTACATGGTGATAAGCCAGGGACAAATTGTAGAAAACTTTGTAAACTAATTTGAAGTATCTATATGGGCAATGGTAATTAATTTAGAATTATTTTTGACTCCATAGGTTTATCTGATGTTATTAGCCTTCAGGGTGCCTGTTAGAACTGCTACTGTTGGCCTCTGAATCATGAATCCATGGATAGTTTACTGTTTCAATTTTTTGTTTTTAAGATTGTGTCTTTAACAAGCAACACAACTTTTTAAGTACACATACAGCTCATTCTTGAGAGAACTTCCACAGAAATGTGGAAATGCTTCCCTGAAATGCTTTTAGATTTTTTGCTCTAGTGAGGTAGGCGAGACAAGAAATGGGATACTAAGATAGGAGATATTTGTTGACCACCCACTAAATATACTGCTGAAAGCTGAATTAGGTTTTCCACTGTGATCAGAATACTCAAAATATTCTAATCCTAATAAATGTGATCTGCTTTATTTGTAATTTGAATTTTCAATGCTTCAGCTTTGTCTACATTTATCTATTAATACCATCTCTACTTTTTTACTTCACATTTTCTGCTCAACACTCTTTTCTTTGCCCTGTAATCCACCAGTTCACTTAGTCAGCAGCTCATTCAAACTCCTCCTTTCCAAATTCATGTGTCATCTTTTATTGTCATTGAAATGAATCTCAGTAATATCTAGCACAGGTTACCACTACCTTTCATTTATATAATCTATTTGTCCTGGTTAAATGACACATTATCATGTTTGTTTCTCTGACTGCATTGGGATTTTTTTGTTGGTTTTTGTTGTGACTTGTTCTTGCTACTAGAATCCCCAGAGCTCTAAGATTC
The DNA here is from genome assembly GCF_030020395.1 of Manis pentadactyla. Classification (NCBI taxonomy): domain Eukaryota; kingdom Metazoa; phylum Chordata; class Mammalia; order Pholidota; family Manidae; genus Manis; species Manis pentadactyla. The sequence continues at coordinate 42,003,571 of NC_080028.1, forward strand.
CATATGAACCCCTTCTCCTTTATAGTCCTTATAGTTATTTCACTCACTTACCTAATGATGGAGCACTTCTCATTCCAAATTGTGTGTGTGTGTCAGTGTGGTTTTGTAAACTGGCTAAAAATGTTTCAAAATTGTTGATAAATTCTAAAGAGCAGATTGAGAAAGCTCAGAGAACACATTAAGAAAATGAAAAAAATTAGGAATATCAGTTTATAAACTGATGGAAAAAAAGGCAAAAAACCAACAAAACCCCAACCTCTTGAAGGCAAAGGAAAATACATATTCCCTACATAGTGACAACCTGTTAGAGTAGGCAGTTAGATCAACATGAGCAGGAGGGAGGTGGCCACACAGTCTCCATCCAGTCTCTGCCCCAGATGCTGTCCTGTCCCCCTTAGACCAATCTCTCCTGTGGATTAACACAAACAGATAAGCAAAAGATACAGGTCACTGAGACATTCCCAATTTTGGTGCATGTGCACTTAAGGAAAATTCTGTCTGCTAAAAACCCTGAGGCCATTATAATATCATTTACATTGCAGTTTCAGTCCCACTGTGGATTTTGGTTAGGCGCTCATGAGAAGTGACAAACAAAAACTTTGGAAAGAGGCTGAAGGGGTGGAATTAAGGTGGGTATAAATGATGGTGTGGGAATGACAAAATGGGGAGGGGCAAGAAAACCAAATGAACCCCCATAAAAAGACACAATGGAAAACCTGGTGGCTGCTACCCACCGTCAGGGTCATCCTGTTCCTCTGTCTTTGGAATGTACTTTCCTTTCACTTCGCTAAATAAAAAACACTTTTCAGCTTTAACTCTCTATCTATCCGGTCTCTAAACCGAGGTCTTCAAGGAAAACAGAGGAATTCCACAATCCACCTCCAGGTAACAAACCTAGATTGTAAGACAAAAATGCAAGTGAAATAAAAACTTTCTCAGATATGCTTAAACGGAGTGAATCTATTCCGAGCAAAACTACCCCTACAAGAGATGTTACAGGATTTCCTTCCAGCAAACCAAAATCATATAAGTATAAAATAAAGGAGTTTAAAAATGGAACAAAGAAAGGTAAAATATAATGTTTTCTCATTTTAATTGCTCTAAAATTTAAGTGGCTGTAACAATGATGGTAATAATGTTTTGGGTGCTTAGTGAAATGAAAATTATGGCAAAATGCATAAAGTGGAGAGAGATATTTTAGGAATTTATGATCATAAATTGCTTCCCCTTAAAGGAGGATGGTATAAATTTTTTGATGTAGACAGACCATTTTGAAAAACATTTTCTGAACCACTAGGAAAATGAAAAATGGTTTTAAAATTACTCTGTTGTAAGTTAGGAAATACTCTTTTAAATATACTGTTAGGAAGGAAGTCCCAAGGAAAACTGCAAAAATTTGACATGAGTCCTGTCAGTCTGGGGAAAGGAAATCCCAGGGCAAAATACCCTTAAAAACCAAAATCAGTCAAAGGGAGAAATAAAGTTTAAAACCCGTTTATTTGTCACAAACTGCAGTTCCAGTCCGTCTTTCTTCTCTTTCTCAAGCAGCAGCAACACCGACCACCCCCCTCAACTCTTAGGTACAGATAGGCCCTCTGTAGCCCAGGTAATCACCCATTGATATGGAGATGACCTTCTCCACCCCTGAGGAAAGATGCAAATGCACTAAAGCCATACTTCTTTACAGCTCTGAACGCCTGTTGATATGCAGATATACTAAATCCAGGAGAAATATTCTGGAAATGCTACAATTTTACCCACAGTGCACATAACATAAATAAGTGTGGAGATGAAACATCCTCATTACTGAACAATAAAACATAGACAGAGAAATAGACATTTAGATATGTACATTAGTAGAAACTGGGTAAATTTTTTCCAATATAAAGGAGTTTGTTGATAAACCATCTGCTCCTTGAAACATCAACACAAACTATGTCACCAGAGCAAAACAGCAGTGAGGACTTGAGAGGCCATGGTCTAGGATGAAGGATACTTAGTAAGAGGATCCCCCCATGTTTTTTCTCTTAGAGTCTCTTGTTGTTTCATATGTAGTGGTGGGGAACAACCAAGTAGAAAGTTGTGGATAATGGCTTTTCTCTCTCACATGGGGCTGGGGAGAAACACACTGGAATCGACATTTATAAATTCAAACAGGACTATTCTTGAGAAAAAAAAACCCTCTATAAAAGGGAATTGATAACTAGTGAGCCTGACCATTTTTGAGTGTTTTTCCTTAAGCTCATTTTAAAAGTCCTAAATTGCAAGCAATGGAAGCTTGAGATCACAAGTACAAAGTAGAATCTGACTGATGAAGAATCTAAGAGCTTAAGAGTAAATTCCTGCAGTCTCCTAGTCTCTGGAGACAAAAACTTGAAGCTATGATTTACCAAAGTGGAAGAGCAAAATACTTAAGCTTTTAATGGAGACCACTGAAATCTTATACTCTAACAATAAGCATAGTGAATTCATCACTTTGTTAAATGCGAGGAGCAAGTTTGAACAATCTTATTGCATGTTTTGGTCAAGGTTGCCTGCCTTTACCTGAAGGGCCCCCACCCATAAGATGGCGAACCTCCTGCTTCTCTTCCGGGTCCTCGGTTCCCGCAGGCGCCACCTGAAGCCCAATCACCCCTCCCCCCTCCCAATCCCAGCACCTAGCCAATAGCCACCAGCCAAATAGAACTAACACCACAATCACCCCATGCCCCTTCCTATATAACCCAGCACCTTTCCCTAATGAAGCGGAATTCTCCGGTGAATTGCTTCTGTGTGTCGCTCTTTTCCTTTCATTGGTGCCGAAACCCGGGAGATGGGACACCCCAACTGGGCCCCGTCTTCCCCCGACACCAGCAGCACCTTGCCCTCGTCCTCTTTTTCCAGCGCTGGCTCATCACACTCACCATTCCTCTCTGGCCTTTGGGTAAGTTTTCCCCAAGAGTGGGCTGCTCTTCCCCGAGCTATTGCAGTGCCATTGACCGTGATCGTCCAGCAAGACCCTGATGCTCGGGGACGAGGAGGGAACTCTCCCCACCTTAGGCCTTCACGGCTGCGGCGGACCCTCAGGCCCCTCCTCCAACAGCCATAAACAAGGTGACTACTTTGCGGATGAGAACGCTCCCTTTCCCCCCACTCCTCCTTCCATTCTTTCCGCCAAAAACTCCTAGTACTAGGTACCTCGTGACTCTGGCACTCTGCCTTCTTAGGGAAGTCTGAGTGACGACCCACACTTCCTAAGAAACCGACTTGTATACGAGTTTCCGCAGACCACCAAGGATCATCGGGGACGCCCTTTGTCTCCTTATGGTCTGTTCCCAGTCCGAGGATCTCCGTTCGTCTTCCCCTGTTTGTCTCCTTCTCTGTCCTTTAGTCATGGGAGCCTCCTCATCCCTCCCTGGAAGTTCACCTCTTGAATGCCTGCTCAAGTATCTAGCCACCCTCTCCCTGACGCCTGATATGAAACCAAAACTTCTCCGCAAATACTGCTCCCAAGATTGGCCGAAATAGCCCCTAAACAATAACAACCAATGGTCCGCAGGGGGAACTCTTGATCCTAACATCACTTGCGATCTCTTTAACTACTGCCAGCGCCTGAAAAAATGGAAGGAGATTCCCTATACCGAAGCTTTCTGCCTCCTCCCTCCGCCTCCCCCCAAGTTCTCCTAGCCTGCAAGCCGTCTCCCCCACAAAAACCTCCCTTTCACTCCCTTCCCCCTCCTACAACCCCTCCACCCCCTTCCCTTCAGCTGCGGCCACCACCTCCCCCTTCTCTCCCACAACAGCCCCTTCCCCTTTCTCCACCACCACCGTCACAGCCGCCTCCCCTTCCTCTCCCACAACAGCCCCTCCCCCTTCCTCCCCCACCATCTCCTCCCCCACCTCACCCGCCTGCACATCAAGCCTGAGCCTTTCAGCTCCCCTCTAACTAAGTCCCAGGAGCCTCCTCTGTCTTTCCACCATCACCTGTTTCTCCCCCACAGACTGAGCCAGAACCCTTCAGTCCTCCTCAGACTCAGTCCCGAGAGCCTCCCAAAATTATCGCCCCCCCCTCCGAGAGGTAGCAAGATCTGAAAGCATCGTGCGCGTTCACGTCCCTTTCTCCTTAAGAGATTTATCCCAACTTGAGAAACGCCTAAGTTCCTTTTCCACTGATCCCGCAACATATATCAGAGAGTTTCAATAGACCCTCCAGTCATACAGCCTCACACATCATGACATTTTCATGCTCCTAGCCAATACCTTCCTTCCTGAAGAGCGTAGAAGAGTTTGAGACTTCGCCCAAACGCACGCCACCTAAACCCACAGGACTGACCCCACCTATCCCTCTGGCCCCACCGCTGTCCCTGAACAAGACCCACACTGAGATTATAACACCACTGTGAGTCTCCGCTCTCAAGATATCTTCGCCTGCTGCTTAATAGCAAGTCTGAAAAAAAAAAGCTCGTAAATAATCAATTTTCAAAAGCTCCCTCCGAGTTCTTAGACAGACTCACTCAAGCCCTATTACACTATACCAGCCTAGACCCAGAAACGCCTGATAGAAGACAGGTCCTTATGACATACTTCCTGGCTCAAAGCAACCCCGACATTAAAGCTAAACTCAAAAAGTTAGAACAGGGCCCCGCTACCCCACAGACTGAGATCCTAACAGTGGCTTTTAAAGTCTTCTATAACCAGGAGGAGGAGAAGGAACGCCATAAACGAAAAGCTGATCAGGCCAATTTCCAAATGTTAGCCCAGCTGATAAAACCACAACCTGGGCACTCTTCTACAAACAAGCCCCCCACAGGAGATTGTTTCAAGTGCACACAAGAAGGACATTGGTCAAGGGCATGCCCCTACCCCAGGTCTCCTACCACCCCATGCACCAAGGGCCACAAAAGGGCCACTGGAGGTCTGATTGCCCAGCCACCCAAAGGGGAGGCTGGACAAGCAACCCCCATCCTAAGCTCGCCGTAGTGGGGCTGGCAGAAGAAGATTGACAGGGCCCAGAGCCTTCTCGCCCGACCATTTCCATCACCAAACAGGAGCCCAGGGTTACTTTAATAGTAGACGGTCGCCCCCATCTCCTTCCTCCTAGATACAGGAGCCACCTTCTCAGTCTTGCAGGAATACCGGGGCCCTACCACGCCTGCCATTACTCCTATAGTCAGGGTAGGAAGTAAACAGATTTTCCCATTAAAACCCCCCTTTTTATGCACAATCCAAGACAATCCCATACCTTTCTCCCACTCCTTCCTGGTTATGCCCCAGTGTCCCATCCCCTTACTAGGATGGGACATCCTTTCTCTCCTCCATGTTTCCACAACTGTATCCTCTCCCACAGCCCCCAGTAATCACTTTCTAATGGCCCTCATAGCTGACGAACCCCCTCTACCCAATGAAAGCTCCAGTTCCGCCCTCATACACCCTGTAAATCCCAGAGTTTGAGACATTACAAGCCCCTCCGTAGCTCTATGTCCTCCTGCCTCCATCAAATTACATGACCCCTCTCAGTATATCTGTCAGGCCCAATACCCACTAACCACTTCAGCCCTCATAGGCCTCCAACCCATCATCCTCATAGCCGTCGACCCCCCTCTACCCAATAAAAGCTCCAGTTCTGCCCTCATACACCCTGTAAATCCCAGAGTTTGAGACATTACAAGCCCCTCCATAGCTCTATGTCCTCCGACCTCCATCAAATTACGTGACCCCTCTCAGTATATCTGCCAGGCCCTATACCCCCTAACCACTTCAGCCCTCATATGCCTCCAACCCATCATCCAAGATCTCTTAAACAAAAATTACCTTAGACCCACTCACTCCCTGTTTAATACCCTCATATTAGCTGTTAAAAGATCCAACGAATCTTTCCGCCTTATCCAAGACCTTCTCCTCATCAACATGGCCGTTGTCCCTATCCATCCCTTAGTCCCAAATCCATACACCCTTTTATTGCTGCCCTGCCTTAGCCTCCCGAGACCCTTCCTCCCAAGATTTTTTTGCCTTCACCTGGACGGACCCATACACAAGACATTCTGAACAACTCACTTGGACAGTTTTGCCACAAGTCCTCTGAGTCCACTTTATTACAATACGTGGATGATCTTCTACTCTGCAGTCCCTCGTGGGAACAGTCTCAACTTGACACTGCCTCCCTACTTAACCTTCTAGCTTCCAGAAGTTACCGGATATCCCCTGTCAAAGCTCAAATCTCTTCCCCTTCTGTCACTTACCTCCGATTTCTTCTATCTCAACAGAGAAAGTCCATTACCTTAGACAGAAAACAGCTCCTCTCTGACCTGCCTGTTCCCAAAACCAAGACAGAAATCCTTTCCTTTCTAGGCCTGGCTGGGTATTTTAGAGTATAGATCCCTAACTTCTCCCTGTTGGCAAGACCCCTATACGACCTCAGCAAGGGCCCCCCTGAATAACCATTATCCTTGTCACCCTGACACTCCTTCATTAAGCTCCGTCGAGCCCTTGTGGAAGCCCAAGCTCTCCATCTTCCTGATTTGTCGAAGCCCTTCTCATTATACATTCATGAGAAGTTCAGTCAGGCTCCAGGAGTCCTAGGCCAATATTATGGCCCATCCTTTGCCCCAGTAGCTTATCTTTCCAAGCAATTAGACCCCACAGTTCGGGGATGGGCCCGCTGCCTACGGGCATTAGCCGCTGGACAGCTCTTGCAGAAGGAAGCTCATAAACTGACATTCGGGGTGCCCCTTACCATTCTGTCCCCACATCACCTAAAGGATCTCTTATCCTACAAAAGTTTACAGACTCTCCCTCCCTCCAGACTCCTGACCTTACTGTCCTCTTTCCTCCAAAATCCCATTCACCCCCTTTGCCATCCATACCCGAATCATGACTTTTTCCTCCTTTATCACTCTCTTGCTTTTTCTCCTCATTCCTATTGTCTTCCCCGCCACCCCAGCCTCCTTTGTATGGCGATTCAAAGTAAGACAGACTTACACACAGCAGGAAACAAAAGTTACTGCCCTCATTGCCACATCAGACTGCCCTCTGAAAAGCTGCTCTGAGCCTTTATACCTCCACTTTCCTCCCTCCACCGGTGTTCAGTAGCAGCTACCTTTATTCTCCCTACCTCTGCTTCCTCTATGACCAAAAACAAGCCTATTGTAGGCGATGGCAAGCCACCTACGGGGGATGTCCCTACAGGTCTTGTGCCATTCACTACATGAGTAACTCCCAGTACCCACAGTATTTCTCCTCTAACCGTTTCATGAAATACCCCAACAGCTCATTCTCCTTATCAATCCCAGATCCCTGGGACTCTCGATGGGCCACCGGGGTCACAGCCTCAGTTTACTATGAGGAGTCCTCGAACCCCACGGTACACTTCATATCTCTCGAGAGTATGTTCCCTCTCACTCCCAGATCTCTCAAGTTGCATCAGATATCGGACATTCCGAAAAAGTCATTATCCAGACTCTTGACGGCACTTCTTCACCTTCTTATTCCTCCTACTCTTAGTTACAGCTTATTCAAGACACCACCATCTTTCTCAAACACACCCTCAACACCGCCAATTGTTTCTTGTGCGCATCACTACAGCGCCCATTGCTGGCCGCCGTGCCCCTTAATATTTCCAACTTCTCCTTCCATGCAGAAGGACAACCCCTCCGCCCCCTGGCAAACATACCCCTATGGGAACCAGAATATGCAGATAATCTCACCATCCACCACTGTGTAGGCCCAGCTCCACCCCCCTCCAGCGCACTTCACTGCCTCTCTATCTACACCCCTACCTCCGGCTCTAAGACTTTCACTCAACCGGGACACTTCTTTTAGTGTAATAGAAGTCTTTTCAACTCACTGCCTCCAAACTCCGATATACACTGCATTCTCGTCACCCTAATCCCACAGCTTACACTTTACAACATGGCAGAATTCCTTGAGCTCCAACCTCCCTTGCCCTCGCACACAAAAAAGGCTGCTTTCCTTCCCATCATGGTCGGTATCTCTTTGACCACCTCAGCCATTGGTGCAGGGTTTTCGAGAAGAGCCTTGAGTCACTCTCTACGGGGAATTAGAAATCTCAATGACAAACTTGAAAGAGCCCTGACATCCACTGCCGATTCCCTAGCCTCTCTCCAAAGACAGGTCACTTCGTTAGCTAAAGTCACCCTTCAAAACTGGCAGGCCTTAGATCTGCTTACAGCTGAGAAGGGCGGCACCTGCATCTTCCTTTGAGAGGAGTGCTGCTATTACATCAACGAATCTGGCATTGTAGAAACTGACATTACCAAACTCACCGACCTTGCCTCCAGCCTCCACTCTGTTTCCAATTCCAACCCATTCTCTTCAATACTAACAAATCCCTTCCTTACCTGGCTCTGGCCCATCGCAGGCCCCATAATAATCATTCTTCTCGCCTGTCTCTTCTTACCCTGTATAATAAAGTTCATCAAATCCCAAATCAGAAAAATCTCTAATCAAACTTTCAACCATCTTTTACTCAGGAACTATCAGCTTCTGGCCACAGAAGATCCCTCACCCTCACGTAACCTCCTCACCACATGCTGAGATGGACCCCTCTCTCCGCTGGAAACTGTTCCTGGAAACAATAGCCTCAGACGCCTGGCTCCTGACACCCATATTCTCTTGGCACCATTGAAATCAACAAGTCCTCGACCTATGGTTACAGGGAACCTTCATTGATTTCCAACCTGAAGAAGTCCACATCTACTCGTCCTTACTGTGGGGAGTCCTATCCACCCTTTCCCCCCAATCCTCAAGCCCTCACTCCCTTCTCGACCACAGTTCAGCAGGAAGCAGTCAGAAAGAAAGCAACGTCCACAACCCCATAGAGGAGAAAGGGGGTAATGAAGGGCCCCCACCGGTATGATGGCGAAATTCCGGCTTCTCTTCCGGGTCCTCAGTTCCCGATGGCGCCACCTAAAGACCTATCACCTCTCTCCACACTCCCACTCCCAGCACCAAGCCAATAACCACCAGCCCCATAGAAGTAACACCACAATCACCCCATGCCCCTTCCTATATAACCCAGCACCTTTCCACAATAAAGTGGAATTCTCCGGTGAATTGCTGCTGTGTGTTGCTCCTTTCCTTTCAAAGCAGTTTTTAGGGAGTATTGGATCATTTTAGTTGAGAACACAGCCCCAAATTTGCGATGTAGGTGAGCTTATTACTAACTGGATATCTTTTTGCTTAGCAATTGTAGTAGGTTTAAGAAGTGTAAGCAAGCATATATATACCTATATAACATCATATAAATATATGCACATGCATGTTTAACATATATGTGTACACATACATATGTGCATAGATAGATGTATATATACCTTCATATATACATTTTAGGAATTATAAATTTACACTGATAACTCCCATTCCAGTCTATCCATTCAGGTTCTTAGTTGTTTTTCTGCATTTGTACTTATTCCTTGTTGAAAACCCTGATAGTTAGCATATTCTGATTAGTTCATAATAGATCTAAAATAGTCAGCATAGCTTTGTCCATACCACTAGAAAACAGAAGCATACTAAAAAGAGTTCAGGATTTGTTTCCAGTTCTTCCTGTTTCAGACCAAGGCTGAGTGGATACAGCTAGATAATATGTTCATAAGAACTTATATTAGTCCTCCCTTTTCCCTGAATTGGTATGACAATGGTGTTCACTTGAGATGAAAATGGTCTGTTTTTATCCAATTTTCTCTCAGTGTTAGGTCATCTTTAGTATCTCCATTAATTAAAACTGACTTTATTTTGAATATTAATTATGAAAAGTTTCTGAAGGGTGAAACTATATGAAACTATAGTAAAGTATAAGAAGCATCTTTCTCTAATGAGAAGGACTATTAAAAGTTATATAGGGAACAGCAGATTCATATGCTGATGATATGCTCTAGAAACGTGGAAGAAATTAATTATGTAAAAAACAGAGAGGGAGAGATGCTACCTGAAGAGCTAAACGCCTTCTTGAGATATCAGAGATTGGCTTCATAAAATAAGAAAAACAATATCTGTACAGTCCTTATTATTTCCTTAGTGCTATTATAAGCATTTCACATGGTTTAAGTCTTTGAAAGCTCACAGTAATTCTGTGGTGTGGTCTTGTAATTAACCCCTTCTTACAGAATGGAAAACCGGGAGCACAGAATGGTTAAGTGATTTGTCCAAGGTTGCTCAGCTAGGAGAAGACAGAGATATGACATAACCTCAGAGACACTGTTTCAGTCTTCCCCGTGTCTATTCAGTGGGGTTGGAAGTATCACCGCGTGAAAGATGAACTATAGAAGGAAATACATATGATAGTTTTAATTGCAATTTATTGTTAGTATTTGATCCATCACATTTCACATTTCTTCTCAGATCCTGTTTCTGTGAGTTTTATGTGAAGATTGGCAATAGATGGTCAATGATGAGAAACCATTCAACATTAACAACCTTCATCATACTGGGACTGACAAATGACCCACAACTGGAGATTCTGGTCTTTTTCTTCATGCTTACTACATATATGTTAAGTGTAATTGGGAATCTGACCATAATTTTCCTTGTCTTGGTGGATTCTCATTTAAAAACAGCTATGTATTTTTTTCTTCAAAATTTTTCTTTCTTAGAAATCTCACTCACAACTTCCTGTGTCCCTGCATACCTGAACATCATATCAAGTGGGAACCAAATCACTACCATCTAAGCCTGCTTCAGCCAAGAATTTTTCTTTATCTACTTTGGAGCTAAAGAATATTATCTGTTGGCTGTGATGTCCTATGACCGCTATGTTGCCATCTGCAAAACCCTGCATTACGTGACCATCATGAGCAGCAGAGTCTGCAGGAACCTCATCCTCAGTTGTTGGGTATCTGGTTTATTGATTATCCTCCCATCCCTTTGTTTAAGCCTTAATCTGGAATTCTGTGACTCTGTTATTGACCATTTTTTCTGTGATGCTTCTCCAATACTGAAGAATTCATGCTCAGATACGTGGTTCATAGAGCAGTTGGTTCTATTCTGTGCTGTGTTGACCTTCATAATGACTCTTGTATGTGTAGTTCTGTACTACATATACATCATTAGGACGATTCTAAGATTACCCTCGGCCCAACAAAGAAAAAAGGCCTTCTCTGTTTGTTCATCCCACATAATTGTGGTTTCTTTTGCCTATGGCAGCTGCATTTTCGTATATCTCAATCCTTTAGCCAAGCAAGAAATGGCTGTTAATAAGGCAGTTTCTCTGCTTACTATATCTGTTGTCCCTCTGTTCAATCCCTTCATTTATACCCTAAGAAATAAGCAAATAAAACAGTCTTTCCATGACACTCTCAAAAGATTTGTATTCTATTCAAAGAAGTAGTAGAAGAATAAACTGGGAACTCAATATAAAAAAATAAATAATCAGAGTATGGATGAAAATTGAAGGTATTGAGACTGTTAACGCTTGACAGGTGTTAAAGATGAGAAGAAATTCTAAGAAAGAATACTAAATGATAAGCATTAAGAGGTGAGCACTTTTATACTCCCCTAAAAGTATGAATATGTTATATCGCGTTCTAAATACAATTCAATCAATTCTACTCAGACTTTGCAAATTTTCACTAGTCATGATTCTTATGTATAGACATGTTACTCCTTTTCTCTCCTTGTAATACAACCTGTTTGAAGTGTCTTCCCTTTTCAAGAAGATAAATTTTCAGAAAATGTAAAACTGCCTTGATCTTCACTCAGGCTTGCCAATGCTGCCTCACAATACAAAATGGTAGTACAAAATGTAATGTAATAATACTCAGTGTTCCTTCTTATCTGAACGTATTTAAAAATGATAATAAAAATACTGGCAAAAGTCCCAGCAATACAAAAAGTGTAACTACATAGCCTTTCAAGTTTATTGATAAACTTTCCTCTCTTTTAGTAATTGCTTTAAGAACTCCCAGGAAAGCCAGATGTGATGCAAAAATCATGGGCTTAAGGATCAGATTGCTGGTGATACAGTGAAGATCAAAGGGCCATGATTCTGCAAAGGGTAGATATGATGAAGGGTGAACTGATGATGTGCAGGTAATTTTTCCACTAGGGGCATTTTCAGATTCATGGCTGGGGTGGAGTAAAGGTTCATTCAAACTCTTCTTTCAAACTCTTCAGTTTGTCATTTGCCCAGCAGAGATGTAATTTCCTTCCTCTCCCCTTTAGCTTGGTCAGGTCTATGATTTGCTTTTGATCATGAGAATGTGGTAGACATGAAAGTGCATGATGTGAGAGGTAAGAAGCTTTGTAACTTCCCCCTTCTTTTTGGGAACACATGCCCTTGGGGAGTACAGGTGCCATGTGAAAAGCATGAATACCCTGAGGTTGCCATGCAGTGAGGAAGCCCAAGCTAGCCCCCTGGGGAGACCTAGAGAGATGCCTGGTCAGCCCCATCTCTTCAGCCTTTCTCAGCTGTGGTGTTGGCACATGGTTGAAGAAGCCATCATGAGTAAAGAAGCCCACTACAACCTTCTTACCATTCCAACCCCAGTACCATCTGATTACAACTAAATGACAGAACCAAGAACTACCTACCTCATCCCAGTCAGCCCCTAGAACCATGAAAATAATTGGTTTTAAGTCGATATATTTAAGACACTGAGATTTGGGGTGATTTGTTAAAAAGCAATTGATAACTGAAACAAGGGCACAGGAAAGGGCTGTCTGGGGACAGGGGGATTTTTAGAACTTGTGGTGGCTTCCTAGGGCCAGAGTGACAATGTGGACACTCCAGGGGGTGGAAATACCACATACACATCCTTTAAGCTGTACCTTTAATTTTGCTCATCTTTCTACAGTATATTTCAAAGGTATAACTCACACATTTGAGAAACTCCCAAAGCTTTGATATACTAATATTGTATAATAAAATCAATCAGGCCTATTGAAAATACATCACATTTCCAAAGTTTCCAAAGACTATAATAAAAATTATTGGAGTCTGGCAGACTTATCTAAAAATGGAAATACTCTCAATTCATTAGGAAAGCTAATGTTTTTAGACTGTTAGGTGCTTGCCATTTTACATTATTGAGAATCATCAAAACAACATTTTACACTGTAACTGTTTACAGGTAAAGAAAACGAGATTCATGAAAGTTTAGATTTATGTGGGGGATGGAAATGTTACTGACAGGGCTGTGCACAGTGCTTGGCTTCCTAAGATATAGATAGAAACTTCCAGAGGGTGTCATGTGACTACTGGATGGGGCGTAGACCCTTGGGTTGCCAGGGTTTGTGTAAAGCCTTCATCGTTGAAAAGCCACGAGAGTCACCTGCTCCAGCTGTTCCCATGAGCCTGAAGGTGTTTTTCACAAATGTTGTTTTTGCACACTATAGTTCTAAGTTAAACTAAGCACATGGCACACATAGAGCTCTGCTTTGTGTCTCTGATAATAATCAACACTTGAAAACCTTTAACTGTATGAAAGGTTTAAGACTAATCACATCCTGCAACTTTCTGCACTCTTGTGATCGGCACCTGTGGTATTTTTAATCATGATGTGAGGATTTGAAAGCACACAATAAATACGAGAGAGAACAGGGGAAAAGGTTCTTCGCCTCTGAGCACTGACTCCCTCCTCCTCCTCTCTTGCTGTAAGGTAAGGTGTGGAGTAATCCTTCATCCGTCATCTCAGGGATTGCTGGCCATTCCCGGCAGGTTTATACTGGATGGATCCATGAGTCAAATCCTCTTCCGTGTGACTCCAAAGCTGTGGTAATTCCAGTACCTGTCAGGGCCCAAGAAACAATCGCCTTTCACCAGGTGATTTAAAAGACTGACTCAGGAAAAGCCTTCATTTACAAAGACAGGCTGAGGTTAAATCATGACAGTGGCACATCACAGTAGAACATTTTCTCAGGGAGGGGGAGGTGCCGCCAGCAGCTAGCAGCCGCACTTGGTCCTGGCGCTGTGCTCCGTGGCCATGGGGACCAGCTCCTGGAGCCTCCTCACAGGTGTCACGATTACCCCAAGGCTAACAGGCCTCTCAGGCTGGCAGTGGGCAGTGAGGAGATGATGCGAAATGTGCAGGCATGTCAAGATGTCAAGGCCTCCCAGACAGCTAAGGAAAAAACAGAAAATGGGGAGGGGTTCATTGGATGCCAAGAGTTGTAAAGGATTCATTTGTCCCAAGGGGCCAAGGGAGTGCAGTGGGAGTGAGGGGTGGAGGCAGGGTTGAAGGCACTTACCTGAAGTCCTGCATCTCCAGGGCTTTGGTTCTGATTTCTCTGATGAGAATGCTGCTGATCCCACTTCCCCGAGAAGACATTTGCCAGGCCCTGTGTTTTAGCCTTAAGCTGATACTTGGCTTGTGTCCCTGATGTTCCCAGGGCTGGGATCCAGCCACAGCGCTTTCTCATGAGGGAATTTTTATCCATATGCATGGAGGAAAGGTCCACGGCACATTGTAAACTAACAATAAGGGAAGTTTTCAGGACCACACACACACACACACCACACAAAGTTCCAAGATAAAATAATTATTAAGTCATAACACATCATTGTTTTAATGTAAGAATTTTTAAGTGGTCTTTCAAAAGCTTCTCATACCCTCTTCATTACTTATTAAAAGTAATAGACAAAGAACTTTAGGTTCTCTGTTCACTCCCTCAGGTGCTCTGTGTGAAGTTGTGTTTTTGCCATGAACAGCTGAGCTGTCTTGCTCCCCCAGGGGTAGTGTGCAAGTGAGGGCAAAGGGGTGTTTGGGCTTTTCTACTAGATACGTATCAGTTCTATTGGGCTTTCCATCTATTAGTGGATTCCGTGGGAATAATGGCCCAAGATTATAATTAACTATCACCTTACTTTGTAATCTATTGGATGTGACTCAGGAAAATTCTCACAATGAATATTGATCAGGGACTGAACATTCTTTCACTTTTGGGAAACACAACTTTCTATGTCCCTTTACCGGGCTGGATAGTTCTGCTACTGATTAGATGAACATAACATTACAGGGATGATTATTCATCTTTCTCCATGAGCTAATATATGATTTTATTCCCTGGGAGTCCACATATATTCTGACATTTTTAAACTTAAAAGGAAAAGTTATTAACTTCTGGCTTCTCTAGTTAGGTTTCTCTGGTTTTGTTTTGTCATTGGTGATTTTTAAATTAGATGGTAGCCTACACACCAAAGCAGGAGTAATACTATTAGGATTAATGAAATTATAGTATTTCCTCTGAACAGTCTTAGGAGCTCTTGTGTGTGCTTTCTTTTTTGGGTGTATTTTATCTTTTTGTCCCTTTTAGGAATTATTATGGAATTATGTTTCTACTTACAGATACACATTTTTATTTATAACCTACTTTACTAAATTCATGATTACTGTTCTGATAGAAGCTTTGTTTAGGTTTCAGATGGCTGTGAGAGAAACCTTGCTTTCTCAGAACACTGAAATAGTACAGTCCCGTATTGATTTAGAAGAGGCCACAATTCCACTCTAGGAAGTACTTGTTTTAGTGAGGTTATTTAAAGCTTCAATATCTGGGCAATAGTCACACTAAAAAAAATGTGCCTTTGTGCTCTTTGGTCCAAATCTGGCAGAGGTTGACAATGTTTCTCCAAAGGAGAATTCTCCAGAAGAATTTATATAATTATTGTATTAGATTATGTAAGAAAATACTCCCCATTGAAAAAGAAAGAGGGCATTACTATTAGCAAGTATAGTGTGTGTGGGGCACGGGGAGGGCTGTGCAACACAGAGAATACAAGTAGTGATTTTACAGCATCTTACTACACAGATGGACAGTGACTGTGAAGGGGTATGTGGGAGAGACTTGGTGAAATGGGAGCCTAGTATACATAATGTTCTTCATATAATTGTAGATTAATGATACCAAAATAAAAAAAATAATAAGAAAGAAAGAAAGAAAGAAAGAAAGAAAGAAAGAAAAGAAAGAAAGAAAGAAAGAAAGAAAGAAAGAAAGAAAGAAAGAAAGAAAGAAAGAAAGAAAGAAAGAAAGAAAGAAAGAAAGAAAGAAAGAAAGAAAGAAAGAAAGAAAAAGAAAGAAAGAAAGAAAATAATCCCCATTATGACATCTTTGGTGAGACTGTGGATTTTGAGCTGGTTTTGCTTTATTCCATCAAGAACAATGACCTCATGTCCTGCACACTGCCATCCGTTCATAGTCCAGGTATCTGTCCCCAGCATGAGGGAAGTTCGAGTGCCCCAGGTCACTGAAAGGTTAACATCCACAGAAGGCAGAGGGTGAAGACCAAGCACCTCTGGACCACCGCTGGTGGACGGCTGTTTGCTGTGCATGAAGGAGTTCTATTTCCTGGCCTCAGCTGCTTTTTGTAAACAGCCATGTGAGTTGTGAAACTTGGGGAAGAGAAGGAGTAGACATCTTTATAGATCTTCTGGGATCAGCGAATCAGGTTCCACCGTACCCAGTCCCACAGGGAAGGAGGCTCCAAGTGAAGGTTGGCAGAGCACTCCCAGAGATGCAGGCAAAGCTGTGGTGCATGTGCAGGGGCCAAAAGTAAGAGCCCCTTGTGCCCCAGTCTCTCCTGACACTGAGAGATGTGCAGAGGAGGAGGGGCGCTGAGCTTGGGGGGGAAAAGTCAAAGGAAAGAACAGCTCTCTGCCTGTCTGGCCATCTCCCTGCTCCCTGGGTACCTTTCCCATCCTCTGCTCTCCCTGAGCTCCCAGCTGGAGATGACATGACTTTCTGGCAGCTGTTATAAACACTAATGTACAAGTGTTAGGACACCTTGGTCTGTTTTAGAGAAAAAGGGTGCCTGAATCCATCTGAGAGGATTAAATCAAGACTCATTGTGAGATGGAAAGTTAAAGCAACCATTGGGATGGAGCAACTCATTGGTTCAAGGTACACCTATTATAACTCCCATTGCTAAATGTGTTATGAAATTGATGTGTTCCTTCTTGTCCTGTGTATGTCCATAGAGTGTCAGGAAACATTGCACTGTTCCGGACCCTGTCAAAAGTAGAGAGTTCTGATGGGACAAGCTCCTGAGCCATTAGCAACAAGTGAGTGGGTCAAGATTTATTGTAGGTAGTTTTATTTATTGAAGATGTATTTATCTACCCTCCAAGTTTTTGTACATAGATAATTGTGGTCCTTGAATTATCTATCATTTGTCAGCATTTCAGAACATCTATAACTGACATGGTGCACCTTTCATTGCAAAGCAATGTAGCCATGGGCCAATAGTCATCCTGTTTTATGGATATTCAATACAATCATGGGGTTGTAACTGATAATGAGGAATGTATTGTTTTAAGGGACCAGACGTTTTAAGTGTGTGCAGTATTTCTCCTTGTGACAACTGATATTCCAATAAGGAACTGCCACCAATTGAACAGTGGAGGCGGATCACATGCACACCTTGGAGTCCATAGGCTTCCTCTGCTCACCAAAGCGGTTATCATAAAGCAGTGCAGAACAGGAGACATGAAGAAATCACTATACTGATTAGTGATCTGGTAAAAGCTGGGGTGTTTAGGCTTATTACCCAAGAGGCTATACAGATGGTTCTCCCAATTGGGCCATTAGTTCTAATGAGACTTTCACTCAGTTGACCTATAGTTATGTAGAAATGGAGCCTGTGACAGAAAGACATTGATACTCATCCAATGTGCCCTGTGGGGTCTTGGATACAGTGCTTGCCAGACACTGCTGCCCAGTATACCTTTCTTTGGACAGAAATTCTTACTAATCAACCACAAGTGTTGTTCTCTCCTGACATCAGTATTTTTGAGTGGCTTAGAGCAAAGCCCCAAGAAGGAAGGTATTGCCCACCGAGCACCCATCTTTAAGTACAAATGGTGCATCTAAGGCAAGAGTAAGTCAGGCTGCATGAAGCAGTGGCCTGAACCCTTCGTGCAGCTATTCCTGTGCTGGAGTCTGACAGTGCTTTGTACTTGTTGGGGTTTGACATATGGAAGTTCTTTGTGTGCCCAGGCTTGGTTTACGCATGGATCAGCCAAGTTAAAGCAAGCAGCCATAGTTGAAGATGATTATGTTAGACCCCTTGTATCCTGGAGTGAATAGTGATTCAGGCTTCCTTGGATTGAAACATGTTGGAGATATGTTTCTTTTCCTTAGTGCCTTGTCCAGAAACAATGTGTGACAGTTTATCAATGATCTGACTTATCTTCACAGGATGCTGCAGATTATCTCTTCATTTCAAGGAGCCACTTTATGGAAAACAGTTTGAACTAAGGCACCTGACCATGGTGTCTCCTTTCCCACCACACAATGCATCACCCCGAAGATGAAGCACAGCAAAGGCCTCATAAAAGGCAATTGTTTAACTTGGGTACCAGTGACATCCTGTGAGGATTGGGCAAAGGTCCAAAGATGAAGTATGTACTTGAAACAATGATTATAAAAGATACTGATTCCTGATAGGTAGGATACACAGGCCTAGGATCCAAGTGATAGACAGACAAGTAGCCCTGGCCTCTCTATCTTCAGTGAAGCAGTTGTTAAATTTGTGCTTCTCATTCCTGAAACTTTAGGGTTTGCTGGACTAGAAATGCTAGTATGGCTGCGAGTGGGAGAAATATTTCTACCAGGAACAAAATAAGTTTTGACTGGTCATTTTAGGCTACTTATGCCAGGAGGCAATCCACCTGCTTGGTCAGGGCTTCATGTGCAATTGATGCTTTCAAATGGCCATTGATACAGTATAGAGAGATACGCATTTGCTGCCTGTCACATAGTTTCAACCTCTTATGTCATCTCCAATCTTCATTGTCTCAGTGTTCAGTCTTTATAAGGCCCCAGTAGGTTGCAGGAACTGGTTTGAATCACGAATACATTTTTGGTGTAATGGAATGGCTTTGTTCCAGAACTTTTGATCTCTATGCAGCATCTCTGTTGTTTGGTCCCCAGACATTACCCCCAGCAACTTTATGTACCATGAATGCCTCTAGCAACACAAAATTTGCTGGATGCTATGGCCTAATAGCAGGAGCAGCTGTATTTCAGCCTGAGTCTGCTGCCCACCCTCCTTATGCTCACCAGGCTGTATTCAGAGTGGGTACTTTTGGATCACCCAATAAAGCTGTCAGAATTGCATTCCCAAGGGTGATATGATCTTTGCATAGTCTGTGAAGAAGCCTACCAAATGCTTCAGGTGCAGGAATTAATCATTTCTTCTTTATCCTTAAAGGGGATGTCCTCAAATGCCCCTGATGATGGACCTTTAAAGTTTTGCTCATGTAGCAGGCTCCCACTTTCCATGTACACACTCTTACATGACATTCAGGACACCTGAAGCTTCCGTTCACTAGGTCTGATTAACACAGTGTCATCATTAAAGTGGACCAGAATGACATGCTGAGGAATGTCCAGATGATCAGGCTCCTTTGGTCTCTAAAGTGATAGAGAGTAGAATAAACACAGCCTTGAGATGTGATTGTGGATGCTTTTCCTGGTCATTGCAGTGAATGCAAAATACTTCAGATGCCAACTTCTCTATAGGAACTGAAAAAAGAGAATTCATCAAATGAAATTCTGAATAGCAAGTGTCAGATATGGTATAGATCTGGTCTGCAAAGCAGCCAGACTTGTTTAAGTTTAAGACAGCTGCTATCATCTCTATGTTCCAAAAGTTTTACAGGAAGCAAACCGATAATTTAAGTGAGGCTCTGATGGGACCTATAAATCCTGCACTGTTTAAATAATTAAGGGTGCCCCTTATCTTGGACATTCTCACAGGATGTATTCTTATTTTTGATTTATTAAACTTGGCCAAGGCAGGCATTTCACTTGGCAGTTACATTTGGTGTTTACTCCACAGGTTGTAAAGTGACCTGTAATGAAGGCTCTGTCATTTCTAACTATGCTTTCTGATGGCACTCAAAGATCAGGAAAATTAAATAAGGTATGATTACAGAAGCACTGAATGCACTGTGAGCTAGTCTTGGGTAAGGACTCCATGTGTCACCTCTTTTCCCATCACCTGAATTACATTGGTTGCATTACAGAATTTTGTATCTGATATATTCCTCAGCTAAGATTCTACCCAATAGTCCTATAAATGTCTAGAATTCTTTCTTCAGTGTCCATGTAATTAGGTACATGCCTTTGGATTTTTTTAGGGAAGGGACTGGAGGATTCAAAACCTTTCTTCATGTCCTTCAGAGTCTTGCACTGAAGGCATATAGTCTCCCTGTCCTGAAGGAGCTCTGAGCCTGAAAGTTGGACCAGCGCTGAGACCTGGCTGGAGAATCATGAGTTTCCCACTGTGGCTGCTCTATCAGCCTTCTGCTCAGGCATTCTCGATCAGTTTTTATTATAGTTAATTGACATCCTTGGTGGCCTTTTTCTATCTCACTTTTACCATCACCATGGTCATCTAGCCATTACCACAAATTTCTGCTGATCAGGTGCTCTTTTGTTCCCTACTTTCTCTTCTGGTGTTGTACAATAACTATATTACCTTGCCTCTGACACTTAAGTTCTATTGTCTGCTGTCTGTTTTACTGAAATCCTGTTGTCTCCATCAGCAATAGTGAATCTATTTCCATAACAGATTCTACTCCTCTAGAGAATCTGAAAGGATAACAAAAATTGTTTCCATGGCGCCCAGTCTCACCAATGCATTCCTTATTGTTTAATGAAGGTAGGATCCTCTGTGCCTCTCTAGGGTTTATAGTCAGTTGATGAATTCTCTAGTTTTAGTTTATAAATATATTTTTGCATGCTCAACTCACCTTTTGGCTGCTTTGAATCTTAATTCCTTTTCTGACATGGTGGTTTCAGCAGCTCTACCTTATTAACCTTGGTCTATTATTTTATACCTTCAGAGAGCCATCCCAGCACTATCTTAGCATCATGTCCAGATATCCATGTCTGAGTTTGATCCTGAATTCTCCTTCAATGTCAATAATCTCTTCCTTATCCAGCCTCATAATGTGACTCGTCTCCACATTCATCATTGTCAAGATTCAGTCCCAGGCATGCCATTTCTGTTTCTGAAGCCTGTTACTCTTTGATGAATAGCCCCATTCCTTTCATAGTAGAAAACTACTGTGAAGAAAGTGGACATAATCATAGTTGCTGGAATTTTTAAGATGATGATGGGAGTATTATGGAAACCTTCTCTCAATACATTTGAATAGTTAGAGTAGATAATTCTTTAAATTAGTTATATATTATGGGTATCAATTACTCCAAACATAACAGTTTAAAACAACAAACATCTCAGTTTCTGTGGGAAGGTGTCCAGGGTAGAGCTTAACTGGCTGTCATGGGGCTGCAGTCACAGCACCATCCAGCCTGGTCTCATCTCAAGGGTTGGCTCTGAGAGGGTCTGTTTCGTAGCAATAAACATACAGGCACACATATCCTTTTGAATAGGGATTTGTTTTCTTCAAGTAGATTCCTAGAAGTATTTCTATTTTTAGTTTTCTGAGAATCCTCCATGCTGATTTCCACAGTGGCTGCACCAGTTTACATTCCTACCAATAGTTAGGAGGTTCCCCTTTCTCTACATCCTTGCCAACACTTGTTATTTCTTTTCTCTTGGGTAGAGGTCATTCAGAATGGTATGAGGTGATAGCTCATTGTAGTTTTGAGTTGCATTTCCCTGATGATTAGCATTGTGGAGCAACTTCTCACGTGCCTGTTGGCCATCTGTGTATATTTTTTTGAAATCTGTTCAAGTCCTCCAGCCATGATTTAATTGGGTTGTTTGGTTTTTTGGTGTTGAGTCGTCTGAGTTCTTCATATATTTTGGGTATTCACCCCTTATCAAATAAATTACTTATATTCTCCCTTAATGTAGGTTGCCTTTTTCTTTTGTTGATGGTCTCCTTTGCTGTACAGAGGCTTTTTACTTTGTTGTAGTTCTCCTTTTTCAGTTTTTATTTACTTTCCCCTGCCCATGGCAATATGTTCAGAAAAAAAATTATGCACGCTGATACTGAAGAGATTTTTGCATATGTTTTCTTCTAAGAGTTTTGTGGTTTCCTGTCTTACCTTTGGGTTTTAAATCCATTTTAAGTGTACTGTGATATGTGGAATTTGACAGTAACCCAGTTTCATTCTCTCTCATGTAGCTGTCCAGTTTTCCCAACACTATTGAATAGACTGTTTTTTACCCATTCTATACACATGGGTCCTTTATCATGTATTAATTGAACGTATATTTGTGGGTTTATATATGTGCTTTCTATTGATCTATGAGCCTGTTCTTGTGCAAGTACTGTACTGTTTGAGTAGCATTGTAGTGTACCTTGAAATCAGTAAAAGTAATACATCCACCTTTGTTCTTCTTTTTCAGGATTTCTTTGGCTATTCTGGGTCTTTTGTGGTTCCATATGAATTTTAGGATTATTTGCTCTAGTTCATTGAAAAATGCCATTGGTGTTTGATAGGAATTGCCTTGAATTTATAAATTGCTTTGGGAAGGATGGTCACTTTGACAATATTAATTCTTCCTATAAATGAGCAAGGGACAGATTTCCATTTATTTGTGTTTTTTCTTTAGTTTCTCTCATGAGTGTTTTACATTTTTCAGAGTACAAGTCTGTTATCTTCTTTGTTAGGTTTATTTCTAGGTATTTTATTCTTCTTGATGCAATTGTAAATGGAGTTGTTTTCCTGATTTCTCTTTCTGCTAGTTAATTGTTAATATATAGGAAAGAAACAGATGTCTGTGTATTAATTTTGTATCCTGAAACTTTGCTGAATCCAGTTATTAGTTCTAATGGTTTTATGATGGAGTCTGTAGGGTTTTTTATATATAGTATCAAGTCATCTGAAAATAGTGACAGTTTTACTTCTTCCTTACAAATTTAGATGACTTTTGCAATGGCAAGGACATACAGTATTATGCTGGGTAAAATTCATGAGAGTAGACATACTTATCTTGCTCTTGAACTTAGAGGAAAAGCCTTGAGCTTTTTGCCATTGGGTTTAATACTAGCTATGGGTTTGTCTTATATGGCCTTATTATTATTTTGAGCTCTGCTTGCTCTATACCTATATTGTTGAGAGTTTTTATCATGAATGGTTGTTGAATTTTGTCAAATGCTGTTTCAGCGTCTACTGAGATGATCAAAGGTTTTTAATCTACTTTTTGTTAATTTCTTGTATTACGTAGATTGATTTATGAATATTGTACCATCCTTGCATCCCTGGAATAAATCTCACTTGGTCATGGTGGATGATCCTTTTGATGGACTTTTAATTTGGTTTTCTAATACTTCATTGAGGATTTTTGCCTCTATGTTCATCAGGGATATTGGCCTATTTTTTTGGAGTGTCTTTGCCTGGTTTTGGTTAGAGTGATGATGGCCTCATAGAATGAGTTTGGAAGTAATTCCTCCTTCTCTACTTTCTAGAATACTTTAGGAAGAATGGGTATTAGCTCTTTAAATGTTTGGTAGAATTCATCTGTGAAGCCCTCTGGTTCTGTACTCTTGTTTGTTGGGAGTTTTTTGATTACCAGTTCAATTTCATTACTGGTCATTAGTCTGTCCATATTTTCTGCTTCTTTCTTGGTCAGTCTTGGAAGGTTGGACTTTTCTAGCAAGCTGTTCATTTCTCTTAGGTTGTTCCATTTATTAGCATATTATTTTTCATGGAACTCTCTAATAGCTCTTTGTATTTCTGTGGTGTCAGTTGTAACTATTCTTCTTTCATTTCTGATTTTATTTGTGTCCTCTTTTTTTCTTTATAAATGTGGCTAGAGATTTGTTTACTTTGTTTCTCTTATCAAAGGACCAGCTGTCAGCTTCATTGATTTTTTTCTCTTGTTTTATTTTTCTCTATTTTATTTATGTCAGCTCTGATCTTTATTATATCCCTCTTTCAACTGACTTTGGGTTTATAGTTTTTGTTCTGAGTTTGCACTGTATTTTGGTTATTGTTCTTGCTTTTAAGGTAGGCCTGTATTGCTCTTAGAACTGCTTTTGTGGTGTCCCACAATTTTTGGACTGTTGTATTTTTGTTCTAATTTGTTTCCATGTATTGCCCCACATAAGGCAACCCATAAATGAGGCTACTTGTTTTTTAGCAGACCTGGGGGAGGTCGAAACAGTAAGGAAGTATGGGCTATGAATGAAAGGAGAGGTGCAAATGGCCCCACAAAGGTCTCAAGGACCCAGATGTGGGTTGATTTGATAAAGGCTGAGGTAGTGAAAGAAAAACTTAATGGGAATCCCAGTAGGATCTTGTTATAACTGTGGCATCAATTAAAGCCAGAGCAGTAATTCCAGGTGCTGAGGTCCAGGACATGTAAGCTGGAGGCAAAGCCCAATGCTTGGCCTCTCTCCTGGCAGGACTTCCTGGAGGACAATATTTAAGCTTCACCTGGGCCCTCACCCCCACAGGAGGACATCTGTGTTTTGTGGTGCGATTGAGGGTGAGGTTAAGACCTCTACTTTGGGTACATGGTGGGGATCAGAGCCCACATATAGAAATAGTAATGCATTGGTCCCCGACGAATGTACAATTTCTTTTAGTGCTGGTTAACACAGGTGCTGAGTGTTCTCTGATATATGGGCACCCTGAGCATTTTTCTGGGACCCCTGCTTTGACAGATGACTATAACTGTATTGCAATAAGAGTGAAGGAAGTAAATCCATTGGGATATGGCATTTACTACCAAAGGAGTATACTGTGTACATTTCTCCCATCTCTGAATATATTTTGGGGGAATATCCTGCAGAGCCTGTGGTTACAGACCACAACAGGTGGGTTCAGATTGAAGGCATGTGTGTTAAAGACAGTTCTGAGGGAACATGCTAAGCATCTACCTGTATATCTGCCTTTACCTCGGTGGGTGACAAGTACTAAGGAGTATATATTGCCTGGGGGACACAAGGAAATTGGAGAATCTCTACAAGAGTTGGAGAAAGTAGGCATCATAAAGCCCACTCATAGTACTTTTACTTCCCCAGTGTGGCCAGTGAAAGAGCCAGATGGCTCCTGGTGTATGACCGTGGTTACAGGGAACTGAATAAAGTCACAGCCCCTTTGCATGCTGCTGTCCCCTCTATAGCAGCCTTTATGGACACCTTCAGTCATGAACTAGGGATGTATAATTAAACTGTGGACCTTGCCAATGCTTTCTTCTCTCTTGACATACGACAGGAATGTCAGTAACAGTTTGCCTTCACATGGGAAGGCTGGCAGTGGACATTCAGTGTCCGTCCACAGGGATACCTCCCCAGTCCCACCATTTTCATGGTTTTTAGCCTAGGGCTTGGCCAGGTGGAAGAAACCACAAATGGTATGGCTGTTCTCTTGTAAATTTAGAAGGAGCAGTTCTTAGACTGCTGTACCGTCTAGAGGAAAAAGGATGGGCTGTGAACAGCACCAAGGTTCAGGGACCTGGTCTGTTATTAAAGTTCTTGAGGGTTGTGTCTGGTCAGGTAAAACTAAAGTTATCCCAGACACAGTAATAGTCAAGGTGCAAGTTTTCCTTATCCCTACCACTGTGGCATTATTACAAGAGTTTTTGGCTCTTTAGGGTTACTAGAGATTGTTCATCCCACATTTGGTACAAATTCTAAAGCCCTTATACCTGTTGGTACAAAAGGGCATGAGGTGGTACTGGGACAAAACATGAAGCTGCTTTTACTGCTGCTTAGCGAGCATTCAAGGCCATATCTAGTGGGCTCATCAAGGCCCTATGAGTGACATGTTAATGTATCCAAACATGATTATGGATGGGGCCTTTGGCAGCAGGTTAAACAGATCTGCCATCCTATTGGATTCTGGTCACAACTATGGAAAAGAGCAGTGGTCTGGTACAACCTGATAGAGAAGCAAGTGACTGCTGAGTATCATGCCTTGCTGGCTATGGAGCACATCAGTGGAACAGCTCTGATCAAGGTAATAACAACCTATCCAATCATGGGGTGGTATGAGACTGGATCCAAAGACCACAGAGTGTTATGCCACTGACGCCTACATTGACAAAATGGGGTGCAAAATTTCAGCAGCATAGCACCCTTTCTACTAGCCCCTTAAGTGCAGAACTCCATTGCTTTTTGGAGCCAGTGGCATTTACCAGTAGAAAGCAGGAAGAATTTTCTGGGAATATATTTTTTCTCTGGAGTTACAAGGGGACACAGAGCCAGACAGGCTTGGAGAAACAGAGGCAGGGGTGAATTCACATGGGTCTGTATCTGTACTTCTTGTTTTATCCTTTGGTCTATTTTACCTACTACTGCCAATATGATTTTCTTCTTTATCAGGAGTATTTCTCTGGACTTGGTCCTCTGCATTTCCATAAAAATTTGGACTTTTACTTTACTTTACACAGAATATTTTGCTAGGATTTTGATGGATTTTGTGAAATCAATTGATCAATTGAACAAATCAATCGTCAATTTGGTCAGACAATGTAACAATTTACGTTTTTAGAATGTTGAGTCTCTTTGTCTATTAACATGGTATCCCTGTTCACTTATTTACTTATTCTTTAATTTCTTTCAATATTTTACAGTTTTCCTTTTGGATGCATATGTGTTTGTGTGTTTAGAATTATTGCAAATGACTCATTAAGTTTCTTTATAAGTAGTTATTTTTTTAGATTCTATTGTAAAGGAAATCATTGCAAATACTTTATCTTCTAATTTCTTACCTCTAGTTCAAAGAAGCAAAATTGATTATTTAATTATTACTTGGTATCCATGAGCTCTAAGTTGCATAATAAATTCTATTTTTTCTTTGGTTATTTTGGTTTTTCAACATAAACGGAAATTCTCTTGTAACGAAACTCAGTTTTATGCATTCCTTTTAAATTCTTATATGTTTTAACCCTTTTTGTTGATTAATTGTTCTAGCTAGAGTCTCCAATATAATATTGAGCAGAAGTGATGTATCAAATATTCTTGTCTTATTACTGATTTCAGAAATAAGTCATTAACATTTCAATATTGAGCACAATGTTTGCTAAGTTTTTTGGGTATATAGGCAGTTTATTAGATTAGAAAAGTTACCTATTTGTTTGTTATTAGTTTATTACAATTGATATGGAACTTTACTCAACATTTTAAAATCCATTGAGAGAATCATAGAATTTTATTCATAATTCTAATAATGTGATAAAATTATATTAATTGATTTTCAAATCTCAAACTATCCTTGAACCTCAGGAATTAATAAAAGTTTATCTTGGTTAACCATCCCTTTTGGGAATCACTGGATCTATTTTGCTAACATTTCGTTTGGGACATTTGTATGTTTGATTGCAAGAGAGATTATCCTGAAATATTCCTTTCCTGTAATGTGTGACAGGATTTTACTGAGATATAATTCATATACCATACATTTTACCCACTTAAAGTGTATAATTCAATGGGTTTTAGTATATTCACACATGTGTGCCACCATCACGATAGTCAATTTTGCAATAATTTCATCACTACAATGGAGGCCCCATTTTAGCTTTTATCCCCAACTCACCTCCCTTTCCCATACTTAAGCAATTACCGATGTACTTTCTATTTTTATAGATTTCCCTATTCTAAGACTTCATATGCATGGAATCATGTGATATTTGGTCTTTGTGATAGATAGGCTTCTATCACATAGTACCATGTTTTCAAAATTCATGCAAGACACAGTATGTGTTAGTTGTTCATTTTCATGGCCTATATCATTCAGAAGACTAGTAAATATAACCAAACATGAAGAGATTTTCATATTGACTATAGCAAAAGGCACAGGCATATGCTGTAATAGAATCTCTTTGAAATATAAATGCATATGAATATACCACATTTAATTTACTCATTCATCCATTGTAGACATTTGGCTGTTTTCTACATTTTGGTTTTTATGAATAATGCTGCTATGAACACTTGCATATGGGTTTTTGTGTGTGGATACATGTTTTCATTTCTCTTGGGTATATATTTGGGAATCGGATTGCTGGGAGTAGAGTCATACGATACGATATCTCTATGTTTAATCATTTAAGTAAATGCTAGACTGTTTTCCAAAATGGCGGCAACATTTTATATTCTCACCAGCACTGTGTGAGCATTCTAAGCTCCACACAACTTTTTCAGCATTTATTATTAACTGAATTTATGATTCTAGCCATCCTAGTGGTTGTGGGATTTCTGGTAATTTGGATATCTTACTTGGATAAGAGGATATAATTAACAGCTATAATGTACTTAAAAATTTTTTTTATTAAGGTATAATTGATATACACTCTTATGAAGGTTTCACATGAAAAAACAATGTGGTTACTACATTTACCCATATTATCAAGTATCCACCCATACCCCAAAGCTGTCACTGTCCATCAGTGTAGTAAGATGCCACAGGTTCACTGTTTGCCCTCTCTGTGCTACACTGTTCTCCCCGTGATCCCCCACACGATGTGTACTAAACATAAGACCCCTCAATCCTCATCTCCCTCCCTACCCACCCACCCTCCCCCACCCCTCCCCTTTGGTAACCACTAGTCACCTCTTGGAGTCTGTGAGTCTGCTGCTATTTTGTTCCTTCAGTTTTGCTTTGTTGTTATACTCCACAAATGAGGGAAATCATTTGGCATTTGTCTTTCTGCACCTGGCTTATTTCACCGAGCATAATGTTCTCTAGCTCCATCCATGTTGTTGCAAATGGTAGGATTTGTTTCTTTCTTACGGCTGAATAGTATTCCATTGTGTATATGTACTGCATTTTCTTTATCCATTCATCTATTGATGTACACTTAGGTTGCTTCCATATCTTGGAAATTGTAAATAGTGCTGCGATAAACATAAGGGTGCGTATGTCTTTGCGAGTCTGAGAAGTTGTATTCTTTGGGTAAATTCCAAGGAGTGGGATTCCCAGGTCAAATGGTATTTCTATTTTTAGTTTTTGAGGAACCTTCATATTGCTTTCCACAATGGGTGAACTAGCTTACATTTCCACCAGCAGTGTAGGAGGGTTCCCCTTTCTCCACATCCTCTCCAGCATTTGTTGTTTTCTTAGTCTTTTCAATGCTGGCCATCCTAACTGGTGTGAGGCGATAGCTCATTGTGGCTTTTTATTTGCATTTCCCTCATAGTTAACAATGTGGAGCATCTTTTCATATGCCTGTTAGCCATCTGAATTTCTTCTTTTGAGAATTGTCTGTTCATATCCTCTGCCCATTTTTTAATCAGGTTATTTGCTTATTGGCTGTTGAGGTGTTTGAGTTTTTTATGTATTTTGGATGTTAACCTCTCATCAGATATGTCATTTACAAACATATTCTCCCATACTTTAGGATGCCTTTTTGTTCTGTTGATGGTGTCTTTTGTTGTACAGAAACATTTTAGTTTGATGTAGTCCCATTTGTTCATTTTTGCATTTGTTTCCCTTGCTCGAGGAGATGCGTTCAGGAAAAAGTTGCTCATGTTTATATTCAGGAGATTATTGCCTATATTTTCTTCTAAGAGTTTTATGGTTTCATGACTTACATTCAGGTCTTTCATCCATTTCGAGTTTACTTTTGTATAAGGGTTTAAACAATAATCCAGTTTCATTCTCTTGCACATAGCTGTCCAGTTTTGCCAACACCTGTTGTTGAAGAGGCTGTCATTTCCCCATTGTATGTCCATAGCTCCTTTATCATATATTAATTGACCATATATGCTTGAGTTTATATCTATGCTCTCTTTCCTGTTCCATTGGTCTATGGGTCTGTTCTTGTGCCAGTACGAAATTGTCTTGATTACTCTGCCTTTGTCATAGAGGTTGATGTTGGGAGCATAATCTCCCCAGTTTCATTGTTCCTTCTCAGGATTGCTTTGGCTATTTGGGGTGTTTTGTGGTTCCATATGAATTTTAGAAGGATTTTCTCTAGTTCATTGAAGAATGCTATTTGTATTTTGATAGGAATTGCTTTCAATCTATAGATTGCCTTAGTCAAAATGGCCATTTTTACAATATTAATTCTTCCTATTCATGAGAACGTGATGTATTTCTATTTATTGGTATTTTCTTTAATTTCTCTCATGAGTGTCTTATAGTTTTCAGAGTATAAGTCTTTCACTTCCTTGGTTAGGTTTGTTCCTAGGTATTTTAATCTTTTTGTTGCAATTGTGAATGGAATTGTTTTCCTGATTTGTCTTTCTGCTAGTTCCTCTCTAGTGTATAGGAATGCAACAGATTTCGTGTATTAATTTTGTATCCTGCAACTTTGTTGAATTCAAATATTAGATCTAGTAGTTTTGGAGTGGATTCTTTAGGGATTTTTATGTACAGTATCATGTCATCTGCACTCCTTGTCAATTAATATATGCGGATCTTTATTTCTGGCCTGTCTATTCTACTCCATTGTTCTGTATGAATGTTTTGATGCCAGGACTATCTGTAGCTTTCTTGTTTAGTTTGAAATCAGGAAGTGTGATGTGCCCAGATTATTATTTTTTCTGATTATTACTCTGCTTGTTTCATAGAAATCTATTAATATCAATATTGAAATATTTATCTTTTTATTAAATAGTAAATGAAAATTTTTATTTAATATTATTCAATATTTAGTAATTAAATATTTTATTAGTGGTAATAAAATTAACAAATATTTTACAGAAATAATTTTAAAAATAAATAGCATGACTATGACTCATTTAAAAAGTGTTGAGAATGAAAGATACAAAAAATATATGAGGCCTATTTAAAAAATAGAAATTTTTTCTGTAAATTAATGAGATTCTATGTGAATTAAATAGAATAAGCACATTTAAAGACCATCTTACATGTGGTGAAATAGTCACAATACACATAACAAGATATATGTACATAGATAACAAGATATGTATACATAATCAATAGTAATTTATGCTTAGTTTTAGGAAATACTGTCAGTAGAACAAGATATTTGTACAAAAATGTCTGTATCACAGCTGAAGGTTGAGTTAAAAAGATTTATATATTTATAATAAAATTGTAGAATCACTTAATAAGCTCAAGATAGTCATTTTTTATAATAGTGAAAGGTTTTTTAAGCAATCACAAAGTGTCAACTGTTAGAATTGATTTCAAATTGTGATGGAATGCACCAAAATGAAATCCTGCATCTTCTCCAAATGATAGATATTTCTAACTATTGAGTAAAAAGGTTTGTTTTTAATTGTCAAAATATTTGGAAAGCCATCACATAAAGGATGCTTCACATTTGTGAATATGCCAGTTCATAAGCATATATTTACATTGGATTATATGGAAGTGTATAATAGACTAAGGGCTGTTATTACCTTAGACTTATTTTTCCAATTTCTTATGTTAATTTTTTGATAATAAATAGGCATTACTTATGGTAAAAATATGTTACCAAAGAAGAAAAGGTGTAATTGTATTCTCTTACAGTAATTAGCCACTATAGGTGTTATGGAAGAAAAGGAGTACAATGTAGGCTTGCTCTTTCTCATTTGATTTATATTTTGTGTAAAGTCCTTTGTTGGATAGCATTGTGGAATCTTCAATTCTCTGAGGACATTATCCCCACTGCAGCTTGTTTCACAGTCCTTGCCAAAATATTACACAAAAGATTCATAAATAACTTTGGATCCTAATTCATCTGGGACTTGAGTCCACATACAAGCCATGCAAACCTTTCCTCATCCTTATAACCCTCAGGATGATCAGGCATAAACAAGCAACTGAAACAACCATGTCTGTAATCTTTGAGAGACATAGAAAATTATTTTCTTTAAGAAACAGTTTTATATGTTTTACCAAGATTAGAGAGATATGAATAGTTAATTGAATTGTGCTAAAAAGAAACAAGAGTTTATAATTTTGAGTTGATTGAAGGCTTTGATAGGGCTGGATTTGTATATCAACATATGTTAGGTCACCTAAAATAGGTGAAACAAAGGACTTCTGGAAGCAACCTTGAATTGGAAATCATCTGCTGACATAATTTAGATTCTTGCACTCTCTAAAATGTTGTTTTCTATAAGACAAGAGAAGTAAACATCCATTAGTCAAACAATAGTGTTAATTTATTTTCAAGATATTTGGGAGCAAGGACATGGCCTAAAGTTTCAAGACTTGTGTAGGGCAGAGTTGTGTTACGACAGAAGAAAGGAGAGGTAGGTGGCCTGTATATGTTTCCTTTTCCATATCTTCTGTTGACTCAACTATTTAATTATTTTAATTACTGAACCTATCATAACTATTCATTTAACTTATTGTTAGTTGTGTGATGTTCACATTCATGGGAGTGCCCTGCTCATCCTAAAACATCAAACCAGGGTCATCCTTTCATTCCTTTACTGAAACCTGAAAACTCTTGGAGATTTACTACGGGTAATAGGCAACTGGTTGATACAGAGTATGTCTCACTTCTGAAGGAAAGGACTATTTTTAAAGTAATTAAGTTAGACATTCTCATAGCCAGTTAATTAGAATTTCTATAACAAATGACTTGGTTATTCTTTAATTTATTTATGGCTTTAAGCAAACATTGGGTATTGAAATCATTTTGGAAGGAATTAGTGTAGTTATTTGGTGTTAATAAGGATCAACCACAGAGCAGTTGATGGTCCTAATGCAGAATTTAAGAGTTTTTATCTGTGGTGTTAATATATTTCTGGCAGGTGTAGTGAAGAAGTATGAATGGAATCCATAAAGGAAAGCTATTTCTTTGAAAAAAACTAGTGATGTCAAGTAAAACAATTTGCCTTTGCAGGCATTACATACATGCTGAGTGTGTAGTCATTCTATGGTGTGACTCAGGAGCCACTCAGAGCATTTCCTCCACCGCACATAAAAGCCAACAAGAATCACGTAAAGTAGAGAAAGGGGTTTGGCAAAAGTAACAGTTGTCAGAGTAGTTTTTTTGGTTTTTTTTGTTTTTTTTTTTTATTTTAGTGTCATTAATATACAATCACATGATCAACATTGTGGTTACTAGATTCCCACCATTATCAAGTCCCCACCACATACTCCATTACAGTCACTGTCTATCAGCGTAGTAAGATGCTATAAAGCCACTACTTGTCTTCTCTGTGCTATACTGCCTTCCCCATCACCCGCCTATATTATGTGTGCTAATCTTAATGCTCCTTATTCTCCTTCTCCCTCCCTTCCCACCCACCACTCCCAGTCCCTTTCCCTTTGGCAACTGTCAGAGTAGTTTTAAAACTGAATCTACATTATAAACAAATGACTTATCTAGATATGAGTTTATATATTACCTTGAATTAACTCTATATCTCAGTCCACACTGCTCTGTGCTTATTACATTATACAAGATGTAAATCCTGTTTCCAACAAATTTTTTACACCCTCTAATTAACATAGAGTGTGACAAAAGCACATAGAAAATTTTTAAAGTGTCCTGGGAGATTTGGAAGTACTTCTCTAAAGAGTGCAAGTAGAAAACAGACGAATGAATCACAAAGAGTCAGGTATATGTCAGAATCAGCAAATGGATGAAGTAAGGGGGAGAGGAAAATAAAACAATTAGATAATATTTTTTTTCCAGACAGCAGGTAGTTCATGTTACGTGACTTGTGCAGGGGAACAGAGACTTCAACAGCATTAGTACATGGATATAGATACATCTTGTGTCAAAAAGATGCCTCGAGTGTTTTTAGTTTATTCAGGGAAAAAAAGGGCTACAAAAGGATAGTGACACTGGGTAAAATTTTGGTTATTGATAAAGGAAATAGTCTTAAGGGAACAAATGTGTGATGAACTAATCTACTCCAAAGTGCAAATTAAAAGAATAGTGCACATTTAAAAAATTATCAGGGAAAATTTTGTTTTCCTTACACTATAGTATTCAAAAGACCCATAAAAACTTTAATTTTTCCCAACACATGTCATGACCATTTAGTAGGCTATAAAATCAATTTGAAGGTATTTGTATTTATTTTTAATGACATACATTAGAACATAAAACATCAGAGATCAGGCACCAAAGTATTTTATTGTCATTTTTTTCCCACTATATGTACGTAAATATCTGTGGGTGTCTGAACTTGTACACTGGGATGCAGTATAAAATGCCTAAATTACTAAATGTTTTAGTAAAAACATTTGAAAACCAGGTTTCTGATCCATGTAATGATATGCTATCAACGCAGCTGAGTATGAATTATTTTTAAAATACATTATTAAATAAAACAGAACACACGTATAATACGTGTGACTTTTCTGAACAAAACCATAATAAGACTATTTTACCACCATATTCTCAGAACTTACATCCTTCGCTTTTACATGCTGTTTGGGCAAAATTCAGCACCCCTGAAATGAGAAACCACACATCTGTAACCAGTTTCATCCTTCTCGGATTGACAGATGACCCTCAGCTACAGATTCTGATTTTCATATTTCTACTGATCACCTACATGTTGAGTGTAACTGGAAACCTGAGCATCATCATCCTCACATTAGTGGATTCTCACCTTAAAACTGCGATGTACTTTTTTCTCCAAAATTTCTCCTTCTTAGAAATCTCGTTCACGTCTGCCTGCATTCCTAGATTCTTGTACAGTATATCAACAGGTGACAGGACTATTACGTATAATGCTTGCATATGCCAACTTTTTTTTACATATGTTTTTGGAATAACAGAATTTTTTCTCCTGGCTACCATGTCCTTTGATCGATATGTAGCCATCTGCAAACCCCTGCATTATATGACTATTATGAACTACAGGGTCTGCAAAAGGCTCATCTTCTGCTGTTGGATGACTACATTGTTCATCATGTCACCACCACTTAGCTTGGGACTGGATCTGGAATACTGTGACTCTAATGCCATTGACCACTTTTTCTGTGATGCTAACCCTATGCTGAAGATCTCATGCTCAGATACATGGCTCATAGAGCGGATGATTATTATCAGTGCTGTGATGACTTTCCTCATGACTCTGCTGTGTGTGGTCCTGTCCTATATGTACATCATCAGAACTATTCTAAGACTCCCCTCTGCCCAGAAGAGGACAAAAGCCTTTTCCACCTGTTCTTCCCACATTACCATGGTTTCCATCACCTATGGCAGCTGCATCTTTGTTTATATCAAACCTTCAGCAAAGGATGAAATGGCCATTAATAAGGGAGTATCTATACTCACTACTTCCATTTCCCCCATGCTGAACCCATTCATTTACACTCTGAGAAACAAACAAGTGAAACGAGCCTTTAATGACTTAGTTAAAAGATTTAAATTGCTCTCAAAGAATTAGGGGAATGTTGATGTCAGTATCCCTAAGCATATTTTCTTCAGTTTATGTCTCCTTTTGCCTTTTCGTGATCTAGATTTGCCATCCATTCTGTACCAGCCCTGGTCAAGTCACCCCATTGATCTCCTTATAAGAAAGTTTCTTTTAGATGATAATTGTAATGAAAAAAATTAGAATAGATGTCTCAGGAAATCTAAGCATGACTTCACTCCTAACATTTACTTTCCAATTCTAAGAGGTTTGGGAAATTTATCTTGAAATATTAACACAATAGTGAACACCTTTCCTTTAAATAGAACAGAAACAAAAAACAAACCAAAAACCTTACTTAAATAAGATACTTAATTGGGAAAAGAATCAATACTTGTCTAAGTGTTATAAGAAAAATTTCATAAACTGAAGATATATTTTTAAATGAGGAATAAGTATAGGATTTATGATTTGAAAGAAGCATTTACTAATGGAAAATCTTTGAAATCACACAATTCACATATTTTATTGACTAGATCCTATCTAATCTGAACGTTATTTAAAATTTGACAAAGCGTCATGAATTAAGTAACTATACATTTGTAATTTCTGTTAAAGATAAATCCTTCACTGAAATTTCATAAAATGTATTTATTTTGGTATCCCAATTAAATTGTTTAATCTTGTATGTAGAGTAGAGTATTTTAACAAAAGGATGGCAGCAAGTCCAAGAAAACTAATATAGGGCTAGAAGAGTGATATATTAATGAGCCTTAAGCCGATTATATAAGGAATAAACAAATGAGAAACAGAATAAAATGTGAATACAAATATCAATGTGATGATATGCTTTTTTTAAATGAAAAATATGTCAATTCAAGAAACCAAATTACACACCTAATTATAATCCCTCAAAGAAACACCAGCATTTCATTATTCAGTACATTTTGTTCCAACTTCCTCTTCCATAATACAACATAGTAATATTTCCTTTGTTCCTTTTTCTGTATTTCAGGCCACTTCTCATTTCATGCACAGTGTAGGCATGAATTTACCCCTCATTTTTCAACTTCCTAACCTCCAGTTTAGATGACAATCCCACAAGAATTTATTGCTGACCTTGTCTTATGATTCCACCAACAGTACCCCAGGCCTGGGTTAGTCTGACTCATTCCCACTACTGTCATCACTTACCCGCTGCTTTCATTCATTACCAAACTGCAATTGCATGTTTACTTCTCCTTATTCTACTCTCAATAGCAAATACATTTGACATGGTCTCCTCATAGGCCAAATTCTAGAAAGTTTTATGCCTGACACAGACAAATACTAGTTACTTAATAGACAATTTTCCAATATGATGATTTGAAACTTCTGACAATGAAAAGTGAGAAATAATCTGTGAGTAGAAAAGACACAGAAGTAACATTTGACATGAATGTGTGCATAACAGTGTGGGTATAATTATAACATTTCCAGAATCTCTCACTCGGCTTTAGTGCATCTCCATATCAACAGGTGTTTCCAAGGGTGGAGTGAAGTCGTCCATCTGAACCAGAAAGGTTGGGGGAAGTATTTACTCACTTCAGATGCAACAGGAGAGAGAGAGAGACAGACGCGGGATGAATGCTTGTAAGCAATAAATGGGTTTTAAACTTTATTTCTCCCTTTGATTGATTACAGTATCAAAGGTATTTTGCAGTGGGATTTCCACTCTGGAGTTACAACTGGCTGTAGTTGGCAGGACCTCTGAACCTGAAATCTGTCTCCACGGGTGTGACCCTTTGGTAGGTTGACCCTAAAGATAGTGAGAAGACGCCTAGAACCTCCAATGTAGATAATGGGAAGGCACCAGTGGATGCAGTAGTAGAAGGTGCAGCTTCACCTGGGAAGCCCCTACCTGTGTCGCTTCCAATTGAGGAGCTCTTAGTGGGGGAATTGGTCTCGTATAAAGTACCTCCAAGAGGATTTGGGCCTTCCTCAGAAGTGGGGAAGGTTGGAGACATCAGATGCTGCAAAATTAGCCCACTGTGTGATAGAAGGGTGCTTAGAGGCCTGAGTGTCTTTGTAGCAGCTGACATTTTAGGATCTTTGTCAAGATAGTGGAAAGGGTTATTGAGGAGAGAGACAAACTTTAGCATCGCTTGGAGGAGCTGGGTGGTAACCTATGGGATGCCCTTAAAGAAGAGAGACCGTTATTGAGACGATGGATCACGCTCCTGTGACGAGGAAGCATAAGCCACATTGCAGAAGGACATTGGGGAGTGGAAGGAAGGAGCGGTGCCTTCAGCCCCGGAGATGGTGGAGGAGCTGGAGCTGGGAGAGGGAAGAGGTGGTGCAGATGATGAGCATGCGGGGCCAGGAGCTGATCCGCTGAAACAGCCACCGCCTGAGGCACCGCCTCTACTGTGTTAAAAGCCCACATAGCTGTAATTTAAAAAATAAAAGTGAAACAACCGCGGGCTCCTCAGTGGGAGGAGTCACCCCCTCCAAAGTTTGTGGAGCACGCATTGCTTTGACCCTACACCCAGGATGAGCTGGGGGACCTGAGCGTCCAGTACAGGCAGAAGCCATCATAACCTCTTCCTGCATGGCTTTAATGTCTCTGGGATAAGGGGGTGGAAAATATCGTCATGTCTGGTCCTGAAATGAGTAGACTGGCTTCCCTGATGACTCACCCTTCCCTCTGGCAGCGGTTGCAAGTGCCCATCATTCCTCATTAATCAGACACCTCTGGATTGGCTGATAGCTGCCATCAGGGTAGTTTGGCCTAATCAGGGTGATTTATCATACTTACAAACTAGCTGGAAAACATATGTAGAGCTCCTACAGGTACGGCGGAAATTGGCATGAAAAATATTGTCTGTACTACGGACATCAAGACTTCAGAGAGGAGTTGTTCAGAGTGGGAATGAGAAATCTGGTGCTCCATACAGCTTCCACATCTTTCTTTGGGTCTCTAGTGACTACTCTTGTCCCCCACATAGGGCAACCCAAAGTGAGGCTACTTGAAATTTAGCAGATCTGGGGTAGATTGAAACAATAAGATCAGAGAAGTAGGTATAGGCTATGACTGAAAGGAGAGATGCAAAAGACCCATCGAGGACCCAGATGAGGGTTGATTTGATAATGGCTGGAGTAGTGAAAGAAAACTTTGATGGACAGCTCATAAGAACTTGTTAGGACTGTGGCACCAATTAAAGCCTGAGCAGTGCATCTGGCTGCTGAGGTTCAGAACACAGAAGCTGGAGTCACAGCCTCACATCCGGCCTGAGTCCCTGCAAAACTTCCTGGGGGAAAGTACTCAGAATTTGCTTGGGCCCTCACCCCACAGGACGGCGACTGGGCATCATGGTTCGAGTCGGGGAGGCAAAGATCCCTGTCTTGCAGGACATGGTGGGGAACAGAGGCCACATGTAGAATTAGCAATTCCTTGATACCCTTAATTGTCAATGAATTGTACAAAAAGTGTACAATATGTCTTGATGCTAGTTGACACAGGAACTGAGTGTTCTCTAATTTATAGTAAACCAGAGCATTTTCCTAGAACTTCTGCTGTGATAGATGGCTATGAAGGTAAGCCAATTAGAGTGAAGAAAGTCCACATCCCACTGGGGCTGTTGCATGTACCCCCAAAGGAGTGTGTACTGTGTACATTTCTTCCATCGTTGATTATACTTTTCAGGGAGATATCCTACAGGGCCTGTGGCAACACACCACTGCAGGTGAGTGCAGACTGAGGATGCATGTGGTGAAGGCCGTTCTGAGGGGACATGCTAAGCATCCACCTGTTGTTCTGACTGTACATTTGCAGATGACAAACACTAAGCAGTCTAAATTGCTTGGGGTGCACAAGGAAATTGGTGTGGCTCTACAAGTGTTGGAAAATCATAAAGTCCACTCATAGTCCTTTTAATTCCCCAGTCTGACCAGTAAAAAGTCCAGATTGCTCCTGGCATATGATCATGGACTATAGGGAATTGACCATTATGGATACACTCAATCATGAACTGGGGATGTATAATTATATTGTAGACCTGGCTAATGCTTTCTTCTTTATTGACATAGCACAGAAAAGTCAGGAACAGTTTGCATTCATGTGGGAAGGCTTGCAGTGCTCATTCACTGTCCACGCACAGGGATTCCTCCACAGACCCACCATATTTCATGGACTTGTGGCCGCACGGAAAAAACTGCAAACAATGTGTTTGTATCACTACATTATAATGCTAACATATGATTCTCCTGCAGATTTAGAAGGGGCAGTTTTTATACTGCTGCAACATCTACAAGAGATAGAATGGGCTGTGAACAGCATCAATGTTCAGGGACCTGGGTTGTCTGTAAATTCTTAAGGGTTGTCTGGCTTGTAAAGTAAAGTTATCCAAGAAGCAGGCATAAACAAGGTTCAGGCTTTCCCTACCCCTACCACTGTGGCAGTATTACAAGAGTTTTGGGGTCTCTTGGGTTACTGGAGATTATTTATCTTGCACTTGGCACAAATTCTGAACCCCTTATAATGGTTGGTACAAGACGGCATCAGGTGGGACTGGCATGAAATATGTGCAGCTGATTTTATTGCTACTCACTGAACAGCCAAGGAGCCAAGGCCATATGGGCCTTGCGTGTACCGGACTCATGAAGATCATGTGAGTTATATGTTCATGTAACCAAAGATGTTTATGGATTGGGTCTTTAGGAGCGACTTGAACATGCCAACCTATTGGATTCTGGTCACAACTATGGAAAGGAGAAGATTTCTGGTGCAACTTGATAGAGAATCAACTGGCTGCTGTGTATCATGCCTTGCTGGCTATGGAACCAATCACTGGAAAAGCTCCAGCTAAGGTAATAACCACCTATCCCATTGCAGGGTGGGTGCAAACTGTACCCAAAGGCCATTGAGTGGTGGGCACATTTGTTTGCTCTGGCCAAATGGGTTGCATACTTACAGCAGCATAGTGCTCTGTCTTCCAGCACCGTAAGTGGAAAACTCCAGTGAGTAATGGGGCCAGTGACATACAGTAGTGGAATGCAGTAAAAACTTGCCTTTGAGCCATGGTAGCCAAGAGTCCTTATCAACAGAGAAAAGCCCCTAATACCTGAAGATACTGGTTATACAGATAACTCAATTTGTGGGCAGCCCCCGAAGTGGAGGGCTGTGGCTTCCCTCCTAAGACTGAAACAATATGGATGGAGGATGTGGAGGGCAAGAGCAGTCATTGGGCCGAGTTGCGTGCAGTATGGCTCGCCATCACCCAGGAGCCCTACACTATAGTTGTCTGCACTGACAGCTAGACCATCTATCAGGGCTTGACCCTGTGGCTACTAACATGGTACCATGCCATCTGGATGATTAGTCACTGGCCCCATTGGGAGCAAGAGGTGTGGCAAGACCTACGGGCCTCTGGTCAGACTAGGACAGTTATTGTACATCACAAGATTGGCCATTTGCCTTTGGTATCCCCAGGGAATGATAAAGCAGACTTATTATTACAGGTCTGCCAGCTAGAAGGAAAGCCTACCTCTGAGGTTGTTCAATGGTTACAGCAGAATCTGTTGCACACAGGGCAGAATACAATGTTAGCTGTAGTCTGTCTTTGGGGCATGATGTTGACCTTTTAGGAAGTCAGCAGAGCCCAGAGGGAATGCCTTGTGTGTTCTAAGAGGGACTTACACTGATTCCTACAGCAACAT
Organism: Manis pentadactyla; assembly: GCF_030020395.1. Classification (NCBI taxonomy): domain Eukaryota; kingdom Metazoa; phylum Chordata; class Mammalia; order Pholidota; family Manidae; genus Manis; species Manis pentadactyla. The sequence continues at coordinate 42,044,355 of NC_080028.1, forward strand.
GGGACAGCAGTAAATTGGCTGATACCACTTGTCAGGTGACAGTAGATTACATTGGGCCCCTGCCAATATCAGAATGGTATTGGTATACCGTGACTTGTGTTGACACAGCTACTGGACTCTTCTTTTCGTTTTCTTCACATCTTGCAGATATGAAATGACCAAAAGGTACCTAGAATGTCTCTTTGTAGCCTGTGGCCAACTGCAGGTGATTGAGAGTGATCAAGTCATGCACTCTACTGGACGTGCAGTACAAGAACGGGTTCAGCAATTAGGAATAAAATAGAAGTTTCATGTACCACATAAACCTATTGTTGAAGGCATGATAGAGAGGTAAAATGGTTTGTAGAAATCTGGTCTGAAGTCAGAAACCAATAGTCTTTCAGCAGGTCTTGTCATCTTGCTTATGGACAGACGGTGCTATAGCATTTGGGTGAGAAACCCTGAAAGAGAGCCTTGAGTCCTGTGGACATACTAACACACATTGTTCTCTGTCCTATACAGTTGTATTTGAATGCCAAAAGGGAGTTGTTGCAGCCAGGATATGGCCAGCAGTGCAAAATCCTCCTGCCAGGCCCATCTGATTTTTACCCTGGAGACTGTCGAGTGGACGTGATCCTGGAGATTTTGACACATGGACCAGTGATGGCTGGTCCTTCTGCTACCTTTTGAAAAAGGTCTGGAAGCTGGACTTCTCTGTGTTCCTGGAGTAACAGCAGGGTGGTCCCCAATGATCACAGTAGTGTTCTCAAAATTATTGGGAGGTAAGAGCATCTTATGGGGAAGTTTTCTTTTTATGTAAATGGCCAGTACATGTACATCCTGCAGCAGTATATACTGACCCACCTGTAACTCCCAGACCAGAATGAGATCCCATTCCTGCCACTGTGCCATCACAGGACCACTCTGTTCCATGCATAATACCTGATGGATAAGATTTGCATATTCTGGTGTTATTGAAACATGTATTTTATTGCCCTTAATGTTATTTTCTTCTATAATCTCTGTGGCTTTGACCCTCCCCATTTCTCCAGATGCCTCCTTATGACAGCTCTGAACTCCCTAGCTACTGGCTTCCTGTGGAATGGGCAAGCTAAGGACTTAATCTGCATAGGACTTTGAACCTTTGTAAATTCTCTTGATTGAGGATTATAATGATTTTTTTGCTGTTGTTTTTGTTTGTTATTAGTCTGGTTACAGTACTCCTGTTTTCTTGAACAGGACCCATTGCAGAAGATAGGGAGTGAGTAGATTGTGAGGTTAAGTTTCTGAAGGATGGGATGTGGATAAAAGTGAAATACTTCCAGAATCTCCCTAAAGGCCTTAGTGTGCCTCCATGTCAATAGGTAATTACAAGGTGCTTTTGGTGGCCAGGGACTATCTGGACTTTAAAGATGTGTTTGGGTCCTTTTACAGTGGGGTTGGGATAGATATTAGAGACCAGGGATAGACGAATGCTTGAAAGCAATAAATTGATTTCTTCCACTTTATTTCTCATTTTGATTGATTTTGGCTTCAAAGGTTATTTGTCCTGGGCTGGGAACATATTTTTCCCACCAGAGTTACCTGGGGACACAGAGATAGACAGGCTTGGAGAAACAGACAGGGGCACATTCACATGGGTCTGTTTCCTTGCTTCCTGTCTTATCCTTTGGTCTATTTTTCATGCTACTGCCAATAAAATTTTGCTCTTTTTCAGGAGTGTTTTTCGAGACTTAGTCTTCTGCATTGCCAAACAAATTTTAGAATCAGACATTTACTTAACAGAAAAATAGTGTCCAAGAGTTTTGATAGACTTTGTGAAATGGATTGATTGACCAAATCAATGCAACAATTGGTCAGTGTACTATTTACATTTGTAGAGTATAGAGCCTTCCAATCTATTAATATGGTATCCCTGTTCATTCATTTAGTTATTCTTTAACTTCTTTCAATATCTTACAGTTTTACTTTTGAGTGCATATTTGTCTGTGCACTTAGAATTACTGCAATTGACAAATTAAATTTATTTATAAGTATTCATTGGTTTTAAATGATATTATAAAGGAAATGATTGCAAATACTTATCTTCTAATTTCTCACCTTCAGTACATAGGAGCAAAATTGATTTTTGTGTATTGACTTGTCCATGAACTTTAAGTTTCGTAATAAATTCTAAAACTTTTTCTTAGATTATTTTGGATTTTCAACATAGACATAATTTCTTTTCTAAATTAACAAATTTATGCATTAAAAAATTCTTATATCTATTATCCTTTTCTGTTAATTTTTTTATCTACAGGCTCCAACATAATGTTGAGCAAAAATGATGTATCAAATATCATTTTCTTATTAGAGACTCAGAAGTATGCTATCAACATTCAACATTGAGCATGATGTTTGCTAAGCATGTGTGGGTATATAAGCAGTTTGTCAGATTAGAGAAGTTCCCTTTTTTTTGATGGGTTATCATAAATAGATTTGGAGTTTTATACATTTTAAAATCAACTGAGAGATTCATAGGATTTTATTCATATTCTATTAATGTGATAAAACTCTATTAATTATTTTCAAATATCAAACCAGCCTATGATCTCAGGAAGTAATAGAAGTATATGTTGGTTTACCATCCTTTCTGTTACACTAGACCTATTTTGTTAACATTTGTTTGGGACATTTGTATGTTTAATCACAAGAGAGATTATTCTGAAATATTCCTTTCCTGTAATGTGTGACAGGGTATTATTGAAAAACAGCATCATTGAGATATAATTCATATGCCATAACATTTTACCCAGTTAAAGTGTATGATTTAATGGTTATTATTATATTCATACATATGTACCACCATCACCATAGTCCATTTTAGGATATTTCCATCACTTCCAAAGAGGCTCCCATTTTAGTTTTTATGTCCAACACATATTCCCTTCACATCGTTAAGCAATCACTAATCTGATATCTGTCTTTTATATTTCCCTATTCTGAGGTTTCATATGAATGAAATCATATGATATTTGGTCTTTGTGACAGACTTCTATCACTCAGCACAATGTTTCCAAAATTCATCCAAGTCATAGCTTGTATTAGTTCTTCATTTTCATGACCTATGCAATTAATCATAGTATTAAATATAACCTGTCTTGCAGGGATTGCCGTATTGACTATAGTACAGGCATAGGCATATGCTGGAATAGGACCCCTTTGAAATATAAGTGTATATGAATATAGCACATTTAATTTATTCATTCATCCACTGATAGTCATTTGGTTCTTTTCTACATTGTTGTTTTTGTGGATAATGCTTCCATAAACACCTGTATATGGGTTTTTGTGTGGATATATGTTTTCATGTCTCTTGGGTATATGTTTAGGAATGGAATTGTGGTGAATAGAGTCATATTATACTCTACATTTAATCTTTTGTGTAAATGCAAGTCTTTTCCAGCATGGCTGCACCATTTTACATTCCCACCAGCACTGTATGAGCATTCGTATTTCTCCACAACTTGTCAGTCCCTGTTATTAACTGACTTTTTTATTCTATCCATCCTATTGGCTGTGAGGTGGTGTCTCGTTCCATTGATTTCTTTTTCAATGATGACTAATAATATTCAACACCTTTTTTTGTGTTTTCTGGTCATATGGATATCTTTCTTGGATGAAGGATAACATTATTAGCTATAATGTATATTGAACCACATATAAATATACGTATAAATATATATATCAGGTATACAGATCAATGTATGCTTTAGTGAATTTTCACAAAGTGAATGCATCCCTGTAACCATAGTCAGAATAAAAATAAATTATTATCAAAAAATCCCCTTCCATACCAATGAATACTTATCTGTTCAAAGGTGACAAGAGTCTTCACCTTAACAGTTGCAATAATTATTTTTAACTTTTCTTGAGTTTATATAATTCGAATCACAAAGTTTCTGTTTTTTTTGCATCCAAAATTATATTTGTGAGCTTATACATGTTGTTTTATTAAGTCATTGACCATTTTCATTGCATAAATATATAATAATTCATTCTTTTACTACTCAAGGTCTGTAGGGTGATTCCAGTTTGGTGGTATTTATAAGGAATGCTGCTATGCATATTTTTCATACTTCATTTGTTCCTGGTATTTATTAGCAATGCTGCTATGTACATTTTTATTCTTCATTTGAGGGACATATAAATATTCCTTTCACTTCACTATTATATACTTAGGAGTGCTATTATTGTATCAAAGGTGTATGTTTTGTGATAATAGGATCCAGAAACAGACCTCCAACATCATGGTATTAATTAGTGCTCTCACACCAGCGGTACATGAAAATTCTAGCACCAAATCCACAGCAGCATGTGATATTCTTTTTTTAAATTTTAGATATTGTAGTGATTTTGGAATAATGAAAAATTGGAAACAAGCAAAAAGATGATAAATGTAAATCTAAATGTGCATAGATTGTAATAGCAGATGAAGTACAGAGTCAAACTATGTGCTATACTAGGCATTCTTTTGAAATACAAATAAACAGATATTTTAAAAGCGTAAGGTTGTAAAATAAACAAATACATAATTACACAGAATATTTCAAAACCCTTTTTTCAAGCATTGATAGACCATGTCCAGAGAAATGGAAAAGACCTAGAAGGCTGCAATAATACTAACAATTGCCTTTTCCAAAATGACCTTTAGGGATAACACCCCCAAAGTGAAGGTGAACACGCATTCCTCTTAAGTGCTCATGGACAATTTACCAACGTAATCAATATTCTGGAGCATAACAATATCTTAACAAATCTGGAGTTTTGAAATGCAAGAATATTCATTCTCCAAAAAGGAATTCAATAAGACCTAGAAATAATTAATGTTTGTTATACTTCCATATTATGTATACTTTTGGTTTATTTATTTTTAACTCTATAAAAAAGCTTTTAGTGGCTAACCTATTGTTTAGAATATTGGTTGTTCACGGGCATTCTGTTTAGTTTCCACATATTTTGGATTTTCCAGTTTTTAAAAAAATTTTATTTTGGTATCATTAATCTACAATTACATAAGGACTTTATGTTTACTAGGCTCCCCCCTTCACCAAGTCCCCCCCACCATATACCCGTTCACAGTCATTGTCCATCAACATAGTAAGATGCTGTAAAATCACTACTTGTCTTCTCTGTGTTGCACAGCCCTACCCGAGCCCCCACCACCACAATATACATGTTAATCTTAATGCCCCCTTTCTTTTTTCCTGCTCTTATCCCTCCCTTCCCACCCGTCCTCCCCAGTCCCTTTCCCTTTGGTAACTATAGTCCATTCTTGGGTTCTGTGGTTCTGCTGCTGTTTTGTTCCTTCAGTTTTCTTTTGTTTTTATACTCCACATGTGAGTGAAATCATTTGGTACTTGTCTTTCTCTGCCTGGCTTATTTCACTGAGCATAATACCCTCTAGCTCCATCCATGTTGTTGCAAATGGTAGGATCTGTTTTTTTCTTATAGCTGAGTAATATTCCATTGTGTATATGTACCACATCTTCTTTACCCATTCATCTGCTGATGGACATTTAGGTTGCTTCCATATCTTGGCTATTGTAAATAGTGCAGCGATAAACATAGGGGTGCATCTGTCTTTTTCAAACTGGAGTGCTGCATTCTTAGGTTAAATTCCTAGAAGTGGAATTCCTGGGTCAAATGGTATTTCTATTTTGAGCATTTTGAGGAACCTCCATACTGCTTTCCACAATGGTTGAACTAATTTACAATTTAACCAGCAGTGTAGGAGGGTTCCCCTTTCTCCACAACTTCGCCAACATTTGCTGTTGTTTGTCTTTTGGGTGGTAGCCATCCTTACTGGTGTGAGATGATATCTCATTGTGGTTTTAATTAGCATTTCTCTGATGACAAGCGATGTGGAGCATCTTTTCATGTGTCTGTTGGCCATCTGAATTTCTTCTTTAGAGAACTGTCTATTCAGCTCCTCTGTCCATTTTTTAATTGGATTATTTGCTCTTTGTTTGTTGAGGTGTGTGAGCTCTTTATTTTGGATGTCAACCCTTTATCGGATCTGTCATTTATGAATATATTCTCCCATACTGTAGGATACCTTTCTGTTCTATTGATTGTGTCCTTTGCTGTACAGAAGCTTTTCAGCTTGATATAGTCCCATTTGTTCATTTTTGCTTTTGTTTCTCTTGCCCGGGAAATATGTTCATGAGGAGGTCACTCATTTTTATGTCTAAGAGATTTTTCCCTATGTTTTTTTCTAAGAGATTTATGTTTTCATGACTTACATTCAAGTTTTTGATCCATTTCAAGGTTAATTTTGTATATGGGATTAGACAGTGATCTAGTTTCATTCTCTTACATGTAGCTTTCCAGTTTTGCCAGCAACATCTGTTGAAGAGACTGTCATTTTCCCATTTTATGTCCATGGCCCCTTTATCGAATATTAGTTGACCATATATGTTTGGGTTAATGTTTGGAGTCTCTATTCTGTTCCATTGGTCTGTGGCTCTGTTCTTGTGCCAGTACTAAATTGTCTTGATTACTGTGGCTTTGTAGTAGAACTTGAAGTTGGAGAGTGAGATATCCCCCACTTTATTCTTACTTCTCAGGATTGCTTTAGCTATTCGGGGTCTTTGGTGTTTCCATATGAATTTTTGAACTATTTGTTCCAGTTCATTGAAGAAAGCTGTTGGTAATTTGATAGGGATTGCATCGAATCTGTATATTGCTTTGGGCAGGATGGCCATTTTGACGATATTAATTCTTCCTAGCCAAGAGCATGAGATGAGTTTCCATTTGTTAGTGACCTCTTTAATTTCTCTTAAGAGTGTCTTAAAGTTTTCAGGGTATAGATCTTTCACTTCAATGGTTAAGTTTATTCCTAGGTATTTTATTGTTTTTGATGCTATTGTGAATGGAATTGTCTTCCTGATTTCTCTTTCCATTAGTTTATTGTTAGTGTATAGGAAAGCCACAGATTTCTGTGTGTTAATTTTGTATCTTGCAACTGTGCTGAATTCTGATATTAGCTCTAGTAGTTTCGGAGTGGAGTCCTTAGGGTTTTTATGTACAATATCATGTCATCTGCAAATAGTGACAGTTTAACTTCTTCTTTACCAATCTGGATTCCTTGTGTTTCTTTGTATTGTCTGATTGCTGTGGCTAGGACCTGCACTACTGTGTTAAATAACAGTGGTTAGAGTGGGCATCCCTGTCTAGTTCCCGATCTCAGAGGAAATGCTTTCAGCTTCTCACTGTTCAATATAATGTTGGCTGTGGGTTTATCATAGACGGCCTTTATTATGTTGAGGTACTTGCCCTCTATTCCCATTTTGCTGAGAGTTTTTATCATGAATGGATGCTGAATTTTATCGAATGATTTTTCCTCATCTATGAAGATGATCATATGGTTTTTGTCTTTCTTTTTGTTGATGTGGTGGAAGATGTTGATGGAGTTTTGTATGTTGTACCATCCTTGCATCCCTGGAATGAATCCCACTTGGTCATGGTGTACGATACTTTTGATGTATTTTTGAATTCGGTTTGCTAATATTTTGTTGAGTATTTTTGCATCTACGTTCATCTGGGATATTATTCTGTATTTTTCTTTTTTGCTGGGGTCTTTGCCTGGTTTTGGTATTAGGGCGATGTTGGCTTCATAGAGTGAGTTTGGGAGCATTCCCTTCTCTTATATTTTTTGGAAAACTTTAAGTTTTGTTCTTTGTTAGTTTTTTGATTACCGCTTCAATTTTGTTGCTGGTAATTGGTCTGTTTAGATTTTCTGTTTCTTTCTGGGTCAGTCTTGGAAGGTTTTATTTTTCTAGGAAGTTGTGCATTTCTCCTAGGTTTCCCAGCTTGTTAGCATACAGGTTTTCATAGTACTTTCTAATAATTCTTTGTATTTCTGTGGGGTCCGACGTGATTTTTCCTTTCTAGTTTCTGATTCTGTTGCTGTTTGTTGACTCTCTTTTCCTCTTAATAAGTCTGGCTTGAGGCTTATCTATTTTGTTTATTTTCTCGAAGAACCAGCTCTTGGTTTCATTGATTTTTGCTATTCTTTTATTCTTCTCAATTTTATTTATTTATTCTCTGATCTTTATTATAGCCCTCCTTCTGCTGACCTTAGGCCTCATATGTTCTTTTTCCAATTTCGATAATTGTGACATTAGACCATCCATTTGGGATTGTTCTTTCTTCTTTAAATATACCTGGATTGCTATATACTTTCCTCTTAAGACTGCTTTTGCTCTATCCCACAGTAGGTGGGCCTTTGTGTTGTTGTTGTCATGTGTTTCCATATATTGCTGGATCTCCTTTTTAATTTTGTTTTTGATCCATTGATTGTTTAGGAGCATGTTGTTAAGCCTCCATATGTCTGTGAGCATTTTTGCTTTCATTGTACAATTTATTTCTAGTTTTATGCCTTTGTGGTCTGAAAAGTTGGTTGGTAGGATTTCAATCTTTTGGAATTTACTGAGACTCTTTTTGTGTCCTAGTATGTGGTCTATTCTGGAGAATGTTCAATGTGCAATTGAGAAGAATTTGTATCCTGTTGCTTTTGGATGTAGAGTTCTATAGATGTCTATCAGGTCCATCTGTATAGTGTGTTGTTCTGTGCCTCTGTGTCCTTACTTATTTTCTGTCTGGTGGATCTGTCCTTTGGAGTGAGTGGTGTGTTGAAGTCTCCCAAAATGAATGCATTGCTTTCTATTTCCTCTTTTAGTTCTGTTAGTATTTGTTTCACATATGTTGGTGCTCCTGTATTGAGTGCATATTTATTTATAACGGTTATATCCTCTTGTTGGACTGAGCCCTTTATCATTATGTAATGTCCTTCTTTATCTTTTGTTGCTTTCTTTATTTTGAAGTCTATTTTGTCTGATATTAGTATTGCAATACCTGCTTTTTTCTCTTTGTTGTTTGCATGAAATATCTTTTTCCATCCCTTGACTTTATGTCTGTGCTTGTCCTTGGGTTTGAGGTGAGTCTCTTGTAAGCAGCCTATGGATGGGTCTTGCTTTTTTATCCATTCTATTTCTCTGTGTCTTTTGATTGATGCATTCAGTTCATTTACATTAAGGGTGATTATTGAAAGGTATGTACTTATTGCCATTGCAGGCTTTGTGGTTACCAAAGGTTCAAGGTTAGCTTCTTTACTACCTTACTGTCTAACTTAACTCGCTTATTGAGCTATTATAAACACGGTCTGATGATTCTTTATTTCTCTCCCTTCTTATTCCTTCTCCTCCATTCTTCATATTTTGGGTGTTTTGTTCTGTGCTCTTTTTAGGAGTGCTCACATCTAGAGCAGTTCCTGTAAGATGCCCTGTAGAGGTGGTTTCTGGGAGGCAAATTCCCTCAACTTTTGGTTGTCTGGGAATTGTTTAATCTCTCCTTCATATTTAAATGATAATCATGCTGGATACAGTATTCTTGGTTCGAGGTCCTTCTGTTTCATTGCATTAAGTGTATCATGCCATTCTCTTCTGGTCTGTAGGTTTCTGTTGAGAAGTGTGATGATAGCCTGATTGGTTTTCCTTTGTAGGTGACCTTTTTTTCTCTGGCTGCCTTTAATACTCTGTCCTTGTCTTTGATTTTTGCCATTTTAATTATTATTTGTCTTGATGTTGCCTTCCTTGGATCCCTTGTCATGGGAGTTCTGTGTACCTCTGTGGTCTGAGAGGCCATTTCCTTTCCTAGTTTTGGGAAGTTTTCAGCAATTATTTCTTCAAAGACACTTTCTTTCCCTAATTCTCTCTCTTCTTCTTCTTCTGTTACCCCTATAATGCGGATTTTGTTCAGGTTTGATTGGTCACACAGTTCTCTTTATATTCTTTCATACCTGGAGATACTTTTATCTCTCCCTCCATCAGCTTCTCTGTGTTCCTGTTCTCTGTTTTCTAGTCCATTAATGGTCTCTTGCATCTCATCCATTCTGCTTTGAAGTCCTTCCAGAGCTTGTTTTATTTCTGTATTCTCCTTCCTTAGTTCTTGCGTAATTCTCTGCAAGTCCATCAGCATAGTTATGACTTTTGTTTTGAATTCTTTTTCAGGAAGATTGGTTAAATCTATCTCCCCAGGTTCCTTCTCAGCAGAAGATGTAGAAGGTGTTAAAGATGTCTGGGTTAGTCTTGTCTGGATCAAATTTTTTTGCCTTTTCATGTTGATAGGTGCAGTGGTATGCTATTGACTCGTCTGACTGCTGAGAGAGCCAAGAGTCTTTCCACTTGCTCCTGGCCTTTCTTTACTGAGAGAACTGCGACCCCTAGTGGCTTGTGTTGGGCAATTGCGTGTAGACTGGGTCTCTACCTTGCCCAGCTGGGATGGAGGAAGCTCCCTTGCTATGGACGTGGCCAGCCTCAGGCTGTGGCTCTGCTATGGCGTTGCCCTGGAGTGGTAATGGACGGGGGGCTGTTTGGCTGTTTACCTCCGTGAGGGGTCTCAGAGCTGTTGCCCAGGGGGTTAGTATGCCCGGAGTTCCCTGGAATTTCCAGCTGCTGGACTGTGACCCGGGATGCTCCCATCCAGCTTTGGGATCCCTGTCCCTTTAAGACTTTCAAAAAGCACTCGCTTTTCTTTGTCCCTGGGGCTCCAACTGCAGGACCCTCTCACAGGTATTACTGTCCTGCTTCCCTAGTTTCCAGCACCACACGCATGCACTGTGTCTCTGCTCCGGTGTGGATGGCTTGGGCTGGGTGTTTAGCAGTCCTGGGCTCCCTCTCCCTCCCTGCTCCGACTCCTCTCCTCCTGCCGGGAGCTGGGTTGAGGGTCCACGGGTCCCGTCGGGCTGCGGCTTGTATCTTACCCCTTTCTCCAGACACTGGTTTCCCTCAGGGTGGATGTAGTCTGGCTGTTGTCCTGTGACTTCTGTTCTCTCTTTTAGGGATAGTTGTATTTGTAGTATTTTCATAAATATATATTTTTTGGGAGAAGATTCCCACTGTCCTACTCTTGCCGCCATCTTGGATCTGCCTCGCCGGAATTTCCAATTTTTTTATAGGATTAATTTATAGTTTCATGCTCTTGTGGGGCAGAAAAGATACTTGATATGGTTTCAGTCTTCTTAAATTTAAGACTTATAGCCTAACATGTGATCTACGTTGCAAAAATAAGCTGTAGATGCCTGAAAGGATTGTGTACATGGCTGCTATTTGGTAGAATGCTCTGTGTATGCCTTTTAGATCCATTTGTCCATAGTCTTTTTCAAGTCGTGTTTCCTTATTGGATATCTGCCTGGATGTTTTATCACTGATGAAATTGGTGTCCTCAAGTCTCTTAATATTTTGGTATTTCTATTTTTCCTTTTAGGTCTGTTAATTATTGTTTTATATGTTTAAGTGCTGTGATGTTGAGTGCATATATATTTATAATTGTTATATCTTCGTGGTGAATTTTTTACCAAGATGTAATTTATACAGAACATTGTGTAAATTTCAGGTCTACAATGTGTTAATAGGTACATTGTATATGGCAACATGACTACTAAATAGCTTTAATTAACATCTCTATCACATCACATAATTATCACTTCTTTTGTGGTGAGAACATTTCAGACTACTCTCTCAGCAATTTTGAAGTATGTAATAGAATATTGTTGATTTTAACCACTATGCTGTGCATTAGAGCTCCAGAACTTTTCATCTTCTAAATGCAAGTTTATACCCTCTCCATTTCCACCCCCAGCATTTCCTGGTAACCTCTATTCTTCTCTCAGTTTCTATGAAAACAGATTGTCATAGAGACTTTTTTGATTGCACACATCAGTTGTATCAGTCAGTATTTGTCTTTCTTTTCCTGAGTTACCTCCCTCAGCGTAATGCCCTCAAGGCATATCCATGAAGTCACACATGGCAGAATTTCCTTCTTTCTTGAGGATGAATAATATTCAATTGTGTATTTGTACCACATCTTCTTCCTTCCTTCATCTGTTCACGGAGAATTAGGTTGATTCCTTTCCTGGCTATTATTAATAATGCTGCAGTAAGCATGGGAGTTCGTGTGTCACTTCAGCACCTGTTTTCAATCCCTTTGTCTATGTCCCCAAAGTGGATTGATGGATCAGAAGGCACTTTATTTTTAGTTTTCTGAGGACAATCCATAGTGTTTTCCAAAAGGGCTGACAAATTTACATTCCCACAGACAATGTAGGAGGGTTCCTATTATTTGGCATCCACACCAACAGTTATTACCTATTGTTTTCTGGATGATAGGCATTCTAACAGATGGGAACTGATAGTTCATTGTGGTTTTGATTTGCATCTGGTTATTAATGATGATCATATTTTCATATACCTATTCTCCACGTTGATGACTTCTTTTAAAAATGCCTGGTTAGTTCAACTGCCTATTTTTTAAATCAGGTTTTCATTTTGTTGTTGCTTTTGAGTTGCATGTGTTTCCTACATGTTTTGGAATTTTTGATGGGCCCTAAATACAGTTTATCTGGTATGGTTTGCAAAAATTTTCTCCTGTTTGGTAGTTTGCCTTATCAGTTTGTTGATGGTGTCCTTCCGAGCAAAATTTTCTTAGTCTGATATTGTCCTACTTATTGATTTTTGCTTTTGTCACTTTTGGTTTTGTGTCATATCCAAAATATTATTCCCGAGACTAATGTAAAGGAGATTCTTCCCTATACTGTCTTCTAGGAGCATTATAATTTCAAGTCTTATGTTCACATCTTTAATTCATTTCCAGTTCATTTTCATGAGCTGTGAAAGAGTGGAATCCAATTCCATTTTTCTGTATATGGTCATCCAGTTTTCCCAACACCATTATTGTAAACTTTCCTTTCTCTAGTAAGTGTTCTTGGCTTCCTTGTCAAATAATATATGTGGAGGTTTATTTCTGGGCTGTCTATTCTCTTGCATTGGTATATGTGCCTGGTTTTATGCCAGAACCATAGTGTTTCAACTGTAGCTTTGTAGTATAGTTTGAAATCAGGAAGTGTGATACCTTCAGATTTGTTCTTTTATCTAGTTATTACGCTGGTTCATAGAAAGCTATGAATATCAACATTAAAATATCTAAAATTTTATTCAATATTAATAAATATTAAACAAAAATTGTATAAATTTCAAATATTTATTAAACATTTTATTTAATATTAATAAATGTAATAAATATTAAACAAAAATAATTTCAAATATAAAAAGCAGGACTCATTTAAAAAGTATTATGCATAAAGGATAAGAAATATGTATGAGGCCTATTCAGAAAAAAATATTATTTTTCTGAAAGGTAACATAAAATTCTACATATATAAAATAGCATAAATAAAGACCAACTTAAAAGTGGTCAAATATTTGCAAAATATATCACAAATTGTTAATATATAATAAGTACAAACAATGCACAGTTCTAGGAAATATTATAAAAAGGAAATGATATTTATAGAAAAATGACTGCAACACACCTGACAGTTGATACAAAAAAAAACATGTTTATAATAAAATTATAGAATCATATAATAAGCTCAAGGTAGTCATTCTTTATAATAGTGAATTTTTCTTTAAGAAATCACAAAGTTTCAACTGACAGAATTGATTTCAAATCATAATGGAATGAACCAAAAAGAAGTATTACTTATTCTCCAAATGATGATACAAATTTATAACCATTGATTAAAAAATAAGTTTGTTTTTAATTATCAAAGTAGTTTGAAAACCTACCCACAAAAGACGTTTCATATTTGTGAATATGCCAATTGATAAGAATATGCTACATGGAATTTTATGGAATGGTGTAATAGAGACAGTAAGTGTCATTATTACTTTTAAGCTTAATTTTTCCATTTTTGTTATGTTAATGTTTTAATAATACATAGCAATTATATAAGGTGAAAATATGTTGCCAAAGTACAAAAGTAATTGTATTCTGTCATGGTAATTACCAGTTAAAGATGTTATTGAATAAAAGGATATAAAGGTAAGCTTGCTCTTTTTCATTTGATTTTTATTTTCCGTGAAGTCTTCTGTTGCATATCACTGTGGAATCTTCAATTCTCTGAGGACATTGTCCCCACTGCTGCCTGTTTCAGGGTCTTTGCCAAAAGATTACACAAACATTCATAAATAACTTTGGATCCTAGTTCATCTGGGACTTGAGTTCACATGCAAGCCATGTAAACCTTTCCTAATCCTTCTAACCCTCAGGATGTTTTAGGATAAACAAGCAACTGAAACCAGTATGTCTGGAGTCTTTGAGATACTAAGAAAATTATTTTTTTAAGAAACAGTTTGATATATTTTATCAAGATCAATGGATAGTTAATTGAATTGTGGTAAAAAGAAACTAGAGTTTATAATTTTGAGTTAATTGAAGATTTTGATAGGGCTGGATCTGTATATCAACAAATGTTAGGTCACTTAAAAATAGGTGAAACGTAGGACTTCTGGAAGCAAGATTGAATTGAAAATCATCAGCTGACATAATTTAGATTCTTGCACTTTTTTAAAAGACAAAATAAGGAAACATATATTAGTGGAACAAAAGTGTCTATTAATTTTTTCAAGACATTTAGGAGCAAGGACATGGCTCAAATTTAGAGACCTGTGTAAAGCACAGGGTGTTAAGACTGAAGAAAAGAGAGGTACATGGGTGTAATGTTTCTTTTTCTATGTCTCGAGTCTCTTATTCTACTTAATTATTTTAATTGCTTAATCTATTGCAGCTATTCATTTAATTTATTGTTAGTTGTGTGATATTCATATTCAGGGGAGTGCCCAACTCATCCTAAAACATCAAATCAGGGTCATCCTTGCATTCTTTAACAAAACCTGAATACTCTTAAGGTATTTACTATGGGAAATGGGCAGATGGTATGTTTAGAGTATCTCCTACTAATGAAGGAAATGATATTTTAAACTTATTAAGTGAAAACTTTACATAGCCAGTTATTTAGAATTTGCATAACAATTGATGTGGTTTTTCATCAAATTATTTATGGCCTTTAAGAAGCGTTGGAGATTGAAGTCATTTTAGAAGGAATTAGTGCAGTTATTTGTTGTTAGGTAAGGATCAACCACAGAGCAGGCGACGGTCCAAAAGCAGAATGTAAGAGTTTTATTCTGTGGTGTGAATATATTTCTGGCAAGTGTATTGAGTAAATATGGATAGAATCCAAAAAAGGAAATCTATTTCTCTGCGAAACACAGTGGTAAGTTAGGTAACATTTTTTTGCCTCAATGTAGGTATTATATATATGCTGAGTACATAGGTAAGGGTGTGACTTAGGAGCCACTCAGAACATTTCCTACACCAAACATAAAAGCCACCAAGAATCTTCTAAATTAAAGTCAAGATACGGCAAAAGAGTTGTCAGAGTAGTTTTAAAATTGAGTCCACATAATAAATATTGCAACTTATCTAGGTTAGGGGATAAATAATACCTTGAATTAACTCGATATCTTAGTCACCAACAGCTCTGAGGTTATTACGTTAAACTAGATGAAAATGCTGTTTCCAGCAAATTTTTAACATATACTATTAAGCATAAAGTGTGACAAAAACAGAGAAAGTTCTTAATGTGGCTTGGGAGATATGGAAGGACTTATCTGAAGAGTTAAATAGAAACAGAGGAATGAATCCCAAAGACCCAGGTATAGGTCAGAATCAGCCTAATGGATGTAGTAAAGGGGAAGGAAAAAACATAAATGGTTACACAAATATTTTTCCAGACAGGTAGTACATATAAGATGACTTGTGCAGTGGAACAGGCTTTGACAGCATTTGTAGAAGAATCTAGAAATATCTTGTTTCACACACACCTGTTATGTTTTTACTTCATTCAGGAAAAAAATGCTACAAGCAGAAAGTGACAATGAGGAAAACCTTGGTTATTGATCAGGGAAATATTCTTAAGGGAAGTAGTACACCATGAGCTAATCTATTCCAAACTGCAAATTAAAGTAATAGTGCACATTAAAAAAATTATCATGGAAGATTCTATTTTCCTTGGACTATATTATTCAAAAAATTCCACAAAAACATTATATTTTTTCTGAAATACAGTCATGACCATTTAGTAGGCTATAAAAACAACTTCATGATACATGTATTTATTTTTAATGAGATATATTAGAACATAAATATCAGAGAGTATAGATCCTAAGGGTTAGTTTTTTCTTACCAATATATGTGTTTAAGTATTTGTGTAGGTGTGAGCAGGTACACTGGGATGCAACATAAAATGTCTACCTTACCATATGTTGTATTAAAAAACATTTGAAAGCCAGGATTATGATCCACCTAATGATATGCTATCAACAGAGCCAAGAGCATTAATTATTTTTAAAACTCATTATCAAGAAAAACAAAATACAGGTAAAATACATTGCTTGGCTTTTCTGAACAAAACCCACTGTAAGGCAATTTTTCCACTCTCTACTCAGATCTTACTTCCATTGCTTTTACATGCAGACTGGGAAAAAGACAGGACCCAGGAATGAGAAACCACACATCTCTAACCAGTTTCATCCTCCTGGGATTGACAGATGACCCTCAGCTACAGATTCTGATTTTTATATTTCTACTGATCACCTACATGTTGAGTGTAACTGGAAACCTGAGCATCATCATCCTCACGTTAGTGGATTCTCACCTTAAAACTGCTATGTACTTTTTTCTCCAAAATTTTTCTTTGTTAGAAATCTCATTCACTTCTGCCTGCATTCCTAGATTCTTGTACAGCATATCAACAGGTGACAAGAGTGTTACATATAATGCTTGTGTATGCCAACTATTTTTTACAGATGTTTTTGCAGTAGCAGAATTTTTTCTCTTGGCCACCATGTCATTTGATCGATACGTAGCCATATGCAAACCCCTGCATTACATGACTATTATGAACTACAGGGTCTGTAAAAGGCTCGTCTTCTGCTGTTGGATGACTACATTGTTGATCATATTGCTACCACTTAGCTTGGGACTGGACTGGTATTCTGTGCCTCTAATGCCATTGACCACTATGCATGTGATGCTAACCCAATATTGAAGAACTCATGCTCAGATACATGGTTCATAGAGCAGATGGTTATTGTCTGCTCTGTGATGATTTTTATTGTGACACTGCTGTGTGTAGTTCTGTCCTACATGTACATTATCAGAACAATTCTAAGACTCCCATCTGCCCAGCAGAGGACAAGAGCCTTTTCTACCTGTTCTTCCCACATTATCGTGGATTCTATCACCTATGGCAGCTGCATCTTTGTTTATATCAAGTCTTCAGCAAAAGATGAAACGGCCATTAATAAGGGAGTATCTATACTCACTACTTATATTTCCCCCATGTTAAACCCTTTCATTTACACTCTGAGGAACAAACAAGTGAAACAAGCCTTTAATGACTTAGTCAAAAGATTTTGGGGGAGGGGCGGAAGATGGCGGCGTGAGTAGAGCAGCGGAAATCTCCTCCCAAAACAACATATATCTATGAAAATATAACAAAGACAACCCTTCCTAGAATAAAGTCCAGAGGACACAGGACAATATCTAGACCACATCCGCACCTGCGAGAACCCAGCGCCTGGCGAAGGGCGTAAGATACAAGCCCCAGCCTCGCGGGAGCCAAGCGTCCCTCCCCCCAGCTCCGGGCGGGAGAAGAGCAGGCAGAGCGGGAGGGGTACCGAGCCCAGGACTGCCGAACACCCAGCCCCAGCCATCCGTGCCAGAGTGCAGGGCGCTTGATACTAGGAAAACAGGGCAGCAAGAACAGTGAGCAGGCACTGGAGGCTTGGCGCAGAGGACATAACAAAAGCGTGCGACCATTTTTTTTTTGCTTTTTTGCTGTTTTGTTTTGGCGAGTGCTTTTTGGAAGTCTTAAAGGGATAGGGACCCCAATACTAGGGAAACAGGGCAGAAAGACCGGTGAGCAGAGGCCTGACGCTGGCACTGGAGAATAAAGAAAAACGAATGACCACCTTTTTTTTTTTCCTTTTTTTTTTTTTTATTAAAAACTTTTTTTTTTTTAATTAAAAAAATTTTTTTTTCTTTTTTTTTTGGTGGTCATTGTTTTGTTTTTGCGGGTGCTTTTTGGAAGTCTTAAAGGGGCAGGGCGGGTCACTTAATCCAGAGGTAGGGAATCCGGGATCTCTGGGCACCCTAACCCCTGGGATGCAGGGAGCAGGGAGGCCCCTTACGGTCATAAATAGCCTCCCAGCAGCTCCTGCTCCAACGCGACTCCACCACTTTGGAGTAGCTGCCCGAGCTAGGCCACGCCCACAGCAACAGCGGAGATTAACTCCATAGCAGCCGGGCAGGATGCAGAAACCCTGTCTGCACGCAGCTGTGCAGCACAAGCCACTAGAGGTCGCTGTTCTCCCAGGAGAGGAGGGCCACAAACCAACAAGAAAGGAAGTCCTTCCAGCCGTCAGTCGTCCCAGTTCTGCAGACTATTCCTATCACCATGAAAAGGCAAAGCTACAGGCCGACAAAGATCACAGAGACAACACCAGAGAAGGAGACAGACCTAACCAGTCTTCCTGAAAAAGAATTCAAAATAAGAACCATAAACATGCTGACAGAGATGCAGAGAAATACGCAAGAGAAATGTGATGAAGTCCGGAAGGAGATCACAGATGCCAGAAAGGAGATCGCAGAAATGAAACAAACTCTGGAAGGGTTTATAAGAAGAATGGATAGAATGCAAGAGGCCATTGATGGAATTGAAATCAGAGAACAGTAACGCATAGAAGCTGACATAGAGAGAGACAAAAGGATCTCCAGGAATGAAACAATATTAAGAGAACTGTGTGACCAATCCAAAAGGAACAATATCCATATTATAGTTGTCCCAGAAGAAGAAGAGAGAGGAAAAGAGATGGAAAGTATCTTAGAAGAAATAATTGCTGAAAACTTCCCCACACTGGGGGAGGAAGTAATCGAACAGACCACGGAAATACACAGAACCCCCAACAGAAAGGATCCAAGAAGGACAACACCAAGACACATAATAATTAAAATGGCAAAGATCAAGGACAAGGAAAGAGTGTTAAAGGCAGCTAGAGAGAAAAAGGTCACCTATAAAGGGAAACCCATCAGGCTAACGTTAGATTTCTGAACAGAAACTCTACAGGCCAGAAGAGAATGGCATGATATATTTAATACAATGAAACAGAAGGGCCTTGAACCAGGATACTGTATCCAGCACGACTATCATTCAAATATGATGGTGGGATTAAACAATTCCCAGACAAACAAAAGCTGAGGGAATTTGCTTTCCACAAACCACCTCTAAAGAACATCTTACAGGGACTGATCTAGATGGGAGCACTCCTAGAAAGAGCATAGCACAAAACACCCAACGTATGAAGAATCGAGGAGGAGGAACAAGAAGGGAGAGAAGAAAAGAATCTCCAGACAGTGTATATAACAGCTCAATAAGCGAGCTAAGTTAGGCAGTAAGATACTAAAGAGGCTAACCTTGAACCTTTGATAACCATGAATTTAAAGCCTGTAATGGCAATAAGTACATATCTTTCAATAGTCACCCTAAATGTTAATGGGTTGAATGCACCAATCAAAAGACACAGAGTAACAGAACGGATAAAAAGGCAAGACCCATCTATATGCTGCTTACAAGAAACTCACCTCAAACCCAAAGACATGTACAGACTAAAAGTCAAGGGATGTAAAAACATATTTCAAGCAAACAACAGTGAGAAGAAAGCAGGGGTTGCAGTACTAATATCAGAAAAAATAGACTTCAAAACAAAGAAAGTAACAAGAGATAAAGAAGGACACTACATAATGATAAAGGGCTCAGTCAAACAAGAGGATATAACCATTCTAAATATATATGCACCCAACACAGGAGCACCAGCATATGTGAAACAAATACTAACAGAAGTAACAGGGGTAAATAGACTGCAATGCATTCATTCTAGGAGACTTCAACACACCACTCACCCCAAAGGATAGATTTAATGGGCAGAAAATAAGTAAGGACACGGAAGCACTGAACAACACAGTAGAGCAGATGGACCTAATAGACATCTATAGAACTCTACATCCAAAAGCAGCGGGATATACATTCTTCTCAAGTGCACATGGAACATTCTCCAGAATAGACCACATACTAGGTCACAAAAAGAGCCTCAGAAAATTCCAAAAGATTGAAATCCTACCAACCAACTTTTCAGACCACAAAAGCATAAAACTAGAAATAAACTGTACAAAGAAAGCAAACAGGCTCACAAACACATGGAGGCTTAACAACACGCTCCTAAATAATCAATGGATCAATGACCAAATCAAAATGGAGATCCAGCAATATATGGAAACAAATGACAACAACAATACTAAGCCACAACTTCTGTGGGACGCAGCAAAAGCAGTCTTAAGAGGAAAGTATATAGCAATCCAAGCATATTTAAAAAAGGAAGAGCAATCCCAAATGAATGGTCTAATGTCACAATTACCGAAATTGGAAAAAGAAGAACAGATGAGGCCTAAGGTCAGCAGAAGGAGGGACATAATAAAGACCAGAGAAGAAATAAATAAAATTGAGTAGAATAAAACAATAGCAAAAATCAATGAAACCAAGAGCTGGTTCTTTGAGAAAATAAACAAAATAGATAAGCCTCTAGCCAGACTTATTAAGAAGAAAAGAGAGTCAACACAAATCAACAGTATCAGAAACGAGAAAGGAAAAATCACGACGGACCCCACGGAAATGCAAAGAAATATTGGAGAATACTATGAAAACCGGTATGCTAAGAAGCTGGGAAACCTAGGAGAAATGGACAACTTCCTAGAAAAATATAACCTTCCAAGATTGAACCAGGAAGAAACAGAAAATCTAAACAGCCCAATTACCAGCAACGAAATTGAAGCGGTAATCAAAAAACTACCAAAGAACAAAACCCCCGGTCCAGATGGATTTACCTCGGAATTTTATCAGACATACAGGGAAGACATAATACCCATTCTCCTTAGAGTTTTCCAAAAAATAGAGGAGGAGGGGATACTCCCAAACTCATTCTAAAAAGCTAACATCACCCTAATACCAAAACCAGGCAAAGACCCCACCAAAAAAGAAAACTACAGACCAATATCCTTGATGAACGTAGATGCAAAAATACTCAACAAAATATTAGCAAACCGAATTCAAAAATACATCAAAAGGATCATACACCATGACCAAGTGGGATTCATCCCAGGGATGCAAGGATGGTACAACATTCGAAAGTCCATCAACATCATCCACCACATCAACAAAAAGAAAGACAAAAACCACATGATCATCTCCATAGATGCTGAAAAAGCATTTGACAAAGTTCAACATCCATTCATGTTAAAAACTCTCAGCAAAATGGGAATAGTGGGCAGTTACCTCAACATAATAAAGGCCATCTATGATAAACCCACAGCCAACATTATATTGAACAGCGAAAAGCTGAAAGCATTTCCTCTGAGATCGGGAACTAGACAGGGATGCCCACTCTCTCCACTGTTATTAAACATAGTACTGGAGGTCCTAGCCACGGCAATAAGACAAAATAAAGAAATACAAGTAATCCAGATTGGTAAAGAAGAAGTTAAACTGTCACTATTTGCAGATGACATGATACTATACATAAAAAACCCTAAAGACTCCACCCCAAAACTACTAGAACTGATATCGGAATACAGCAAAGTTGCAGGATACAAAATCAACACACAGAAATCTGTGGCTCTCCTGTATACTAACAATGAACCAACAGAAAGAGAAATCAGGAAAACAACTCCATTCACAATTGCATCAAAAAAAATGAAATACCTAGGAATAAACCTAACCAAAGAAGTGAAAGACTTATACTCTGAAAACTACAAGTAACTCTTAAGAGAAATTAAAGGGGACACTAACAGATGGAAACTCATCCCATGCTCGTGGCTAGGAAGAATTAATATCGTCAAAATGGCCATCCTGCCCAAAGCAATATACAGATTTGATGCAATCCCTATGAAACTACCAGCAACATTCTTCAATGAACTGGAACAAATAATTCAAAAATTCATATGGAAACACAAAAGACCCCGAATAGCCAAAGCAATCCTGAGAAAGAAGAAGAAAGAAGGGGGGATCTCACTCCCCAACTTCAAGCTCTACTATAAAGCCATAGTAATCAAGACAATTTGGTACTGGCACAAGAGCAGAGCCACAGACCAATGGAACAGACTAGAGAATCCAGACATTAACCCAGACATATATGGTCAATTAATATTTGATAAAGGAGCCATGGACATACAGTGGCAAAATGACAGTCTCTTCAACAGGTGGTGCTGGTAAAACTGGACAGCTACATGTAGGAGAATGAAACTGGACCATTGTCTAACCACATATACAAAAGTAAACTCAAAATGGATCAAAGACCTGAATGTAAGCCATGAAACCATTAAAGTCTTGGAAGAAAACATAGGCAAAAACCTCTTAGACATAGACATGAGTGACCTCTTCTTGAACATATCTCCCCGGGCAAGGAAAACAACAGCAAAAATGAGTAAGTGGAACTATATTAAGCTAAAAAGCTTCTGTACAGCAAAAGACACCATCAATAGAACAAGAAGGATCCCTACAGTATGGGAGAATATATTTGAAAATGACACATCCGATAAAGGCTTGACGTCCAGAATATATAAGGAGCTCACACTCCTCAACAAACAAAAAACAAATAACCCAATTAAAAAATGGGCAGAGGAACTGAACCGACAGTTCTCCAAAAAAGAAATACAGATGGCCAACAGACACATGAAAAGATGCTCCACATCGCTAATTATCAGAGAAATGCAAATTAAAACTACAATGAGGTATCACCTCACACCAGTAAGGATGGCTGCCATCCAAAAGACAAACAACAACAAATGTTTCCAAGGCTGTGGAGAAAGGGGAACCCTCCTACACTGCTGGTGTTAATGTAAGTTAGTTCAACCACTGTGGAAAGCAGTATGGAGGTACATCAAAATGCTCAAAACAGACTTACCATTTGACCCAGGAATTCCACTCCTAGGAATTTAACCTAAGAACGCAGCAATCAAGTTTGAGAAAGACAGATGCACCCCTATGTTTATCACAGCACTATTTACAATAGCCAAGAATTGGAAGCAACCTAAATGTCCATCGATAGATGAATGGATAAAGAAGATGTGGTACATATACACAATGGAATACTACTCAACCATAAGAAAAGGGCAAATCCAATCATTTGCAGCAACATGGATGGAGCTGGAGGGTATTATGTTCAGTGAAACAAGCCAAGCGGAGAAAGAGAAATACCAAATGATTTCACTTATCTGTGGAATATAAGAACAAAGGAAAAAGTGAAGGAACAAAACAGCAGCAGAATCACAGAACTCAAGAATGGACTAAGAGGTACCAAAGGGAAAGGGACTGGGGAGGATGGGTGGGTAGGGAGGGATAAGGGGGGGAGAAGTAGGCGGGTATTAAGATTAACATGCATGGGGGGGTAGGAGAAAAGGGAGGGCTGTACAACACAGAGAAGGCAAGTAATGATTCTACAACATTTTGCTATGCTGATGGACACTGAGTGTAAAGGGGTTTATAGGGGAGACTTGGTATAGGGGAGAGCCTAGTAAACATAATATTCATCATGTAAGTGTAGATTAGTGATACCAAAAACAAAGAAAAAAAAAAGGGCAGTTCCTGTGTGGTAACCTCCAACGAGTTCTACACAAGTGTATAAAGGGCATATAAAAGTGTAGGCAAAGGGTCTGTTTGTGTTTATACAGAGGATCAAAGCCTAATTGGGCTACCCCGAAAATGAACTAAGATACAATATGAAAAAGAACTTCCAACATCTGCACTCTCTGGAAGACTCATGCCATAAGATGATCATCAAAAAATCCCAACAAAGATCCACGCACTGCTACAGCTGTAGATGCACTCATCCCACCCGTTCCTGGACTTGCCATGGGAATGAGGAAGGAGATATCTAAGCTGGCCTGTGCATACAGTAAAACAACAAATTTGACTGGATCTATACTGTTGGAACTCAACCAAGAATTTGGAGAAGTGCAAATTGTAGCGCTCCAAAGTCTTACAACTACAGACTATTTACTGTTAAAAGAACATATGGCATGTGAACAGTCCCCAGGAATGGGTTGTTTTAATTTGTCTGATTTCTCTCAGACTGTTTAAGTTCAGTTGGACAATATCCACCATGTCATAGATAAGTTTTCACAAATGCCTAAGGTGCCTAACTGGTTTTCTTGGTTTCACTGGAGATGGCTGGTAATTACAGATATGCTTTGGTTATGTAACTATACTCCTATTATGTTAATGTGTGTGCGCACTTTAAGTAGTAACTTAAAACCTATTCATTCTGAAGTACTCTACAAGAAGATATGCCAAAGAAATAATCAATCTTCCCATGTTTTCTTCCGCCTGCTACTTCTTTAGCTTTTCTTCTTCCTTCGTAATTACAACCCTTAAATAGAATTCGTGCCTCGTATCAAATTTACTGAGTATCATAATTCTTCCAAGTGGTAAAGATACCTCAAGACAAATGCTGGGCATAGAAGCCACAGGGCATAAATATGCAAAGAAGTAAAAAGCTAACCTTTTCAAACAATAAGGCTTCCCTCTCACTTACCAACTTCACATTTCCCTGTATGTCCCCGGAAGATGACTGGTTAGCCAGAGACGGGTAAGATTCCTCAAGGGAGGAACAACCTAAGAAAGGCACAGTCACAGGGGGGCCATCAGGTGAGAAATTGGGGATCAACAGAGGTGAGGCATAGAACCTCACCCCCCCTGTTCTGAGAGAAATCTTCTGCATACGTGGATGTTTTATTGCCCTGGTCTAGCTTGGATTAACACATAGTCTACAGGCACACACCTGATCATCTACATTTGCTCTCTTACAGCACTAAACTATGTTTTCTACCTTTATCTTGTATCTACCTACCACTTCAGCATTTTATTAAAAATAATAATAATAAAGAGAGAAATGTGGTATCCACATATAAATCAAGTATAAAAACCAAATGAATATTCATATTTGAACTGACTGTTTAGAGTTCATAATGCATGAGCAAAACCGAAAGTTTCTGTGATGACTGCCCTTGTACTGTTCACTGTGTAACTTATTCATTATGTAAGAATTTGTTCTCCATGTAAGAACTTGTTTGTTATGCCTCAGAAGATTGGAGACTGACGAAAATTAGGCTTGGGGTGGAATAATGATTGTGCATTGAGCATTGACTCCCCTATACAGAATTTTATTGTCGTTAACAACCATTTGATCAATAAATATGAGAGATGCCCTCACAAAGAAAAAAAAAAAGGACAGACTTCCAATGGTAAAATAAATAAGTAACCGGGATGTAATGTATAGCATAAGGAATTTATTCAAGATATTGTAACAACTTGGTAGGGTGATAGCTGGAACCTCGAATTATGTATATAAATGTTCTACCACTGTGTTGTACACTTGAAACTAATGTAATGTAATACTGTGTGACAATTACCCTTCAATAAAAAATAATTATTAAAAAAAAAAAAAAAGATTTCTATTGCTCTCAAAGAATTAGGGGAACACTGATGTCCAGATCCCTAAGCACTTTTTTTTCTGTTTCTACCTAATTTTTTCTTTTCATCATCTATATTTGTCCTTTCATCCAGTACTGACCCTGGTCAATTTACCGCTTTCATCTCCTTACAAAAAAGCTTCTTTCAGATGATAATTGTAATGAAGAAAAGTGAGAAAAGTATTTCAGGAAATCGAAACTTGATTTCACTACTAAGATTTCCTTACCATTGCTGAAAGGATTGGAAAATTTATCTTAAAATATTAGTACAATACTGAGCATCATAACTCGAAAGTACACACACACAGAAAAACAAAAATAAAACAAAATCCTTACTTTAATGAGAAGGGGCTTAATATTGAAAAGAATCAATACTTTTCTAAGTGTTATGTGGTATAATTTCATAAATGCAAAATATTTTTAAGTAGGGAATATGTATAAGATTTATGATTTGAAAGAAGCATTTATTAATGGAGTATCTTTAAAACCAGTTGATTCACATATTATTTTATTGACTGGATCCTGTCCAATATAGAAGTTATTTAAAATTTGCCAAAGGGACATGATTTAAGTCACAATGAAGAGAGAAATGCACTGGCAATTCCTGTTTAAGATAAATCCTTCACTGAAGTTACATAAAACAGATTAACAATGATGTCCCAATTAAAATCTTCAATCTTGAATGTAGAGCATTTAAACAAACAGATGGCAGCAAGCACAAGGAAATTAATATTGGGGTAGAAGAGTGGTAAATAAGAGGTAAGTCAAATATTCAGGTTATGAAAAAAAAAGAATAAAATGTGAATACAAATATCAATGAGATGATTTTCTATTTTAAAGGGAAAAAAGACTGTTCAAGAATCCAAATTATGCACCCAATTATAATTCCTTTAAGAAAGACTAATATTTCATTACTCAATGCATTATGTACCAACTTCCACTTCTATAGTTGAACATAGCAAAATTTCCTTTGATTCTTGTTCTCGTACTTCAGGCCACTTCTCATACTGTCACTTATGCAGGCAGGAATTGTCCCCTCATTTTTCAACTTCTAAACCCAAAGGGCCCTCCGGTTAAAATGACATTCCCACAGGAATTTTTTGGTGACCTTGTCTTATGATTGCACCAACCGTACCACCAGGTCTTGGTCAGTCCAACTCATTCACACTAGTGTCATCACTTACCCGCTGCTTTCATTCCTTACCAAACTGCAATTTCACGTTTTCTTGTCCTTCTACTCTCAGTGGCAAATGCCTTGGAAAATGTTTGCTTCATATGTCAAATTCTAGAATGCTTTATGCCTGATGCCTAGACCAATATTAGTTACATAAGGGATAAGTTACCAATATGATGATTTGAAGCTTCAGAAGATGCAAATGAGAACTAACATATGAAGAGAAAAAACATCAAAGTAACAATGACTTGAATCTGTGAAAAATCGATAAAGAATGGCATGACGGTAAGAAGTAATCCTGGTAAAATATTTATTTTTAAATATCTAAAGGAAATAAAATGTAAGCCACAATTTGTTGAAAATGTATATTGATAAACCTGAAAATAATACTACAACATATATGTGTATTCATAATTTACACTGGAGAAATGTGGAGAAATCAAAGTTTAAAAGCATGAATTATTGAAAGGGGATTAAAGATGATGCCATGAGAATTGAGACAGAAACCTTCTCCCAAAACCACATACAATATGAAAATGTAGTTAATACAACTAATCCTAAAAGAGCAACAGGAAAGAAAGCTGCACCAGACTGCATACACCTGGAGAAGAGAAGAGGCCTCACGGAACAGAACAACATATTAAAGCTGTGATCCAGCAGGATGCAAGCCCTTCCCAACCCCAGATCACAGGCATGAGGAAGAGAAATGGAGTGTGGAGGGTGTTCAGACCAAGAACTGCTGAAGACCCAGCCCTGGAGATCTGCTCTGGTAGTACAAACCTACACAGCATGGTGCTCTGGAGATTAGTGGGCTTGGAAAACTAAAACAGGTGGAATACTTGGAGAGACTGAGATTCCAGCTGCTTGTGGAAAGCAGGGATCCACATGTGGCTGCTCTGGGACAAAAGAAAGGCAGGCAGTCTGAGAGACTTAGTAACAGCAGGTGGGCTGCTAAACGGGCAGAGATTGCAGAGAGCTTGCTGCTCAGGAGAAAGGACAGGTGGACAAAATTGGGCACACTCTGCACGGCAGATTGGGAACTTTCAAGAGCTATAGGTGCTCCATTCCCCTGTCTGGGTACCCAGCTCCGAGGCCTCTCACCATAATACACAGCCTGCTGTACGTTCCTCCCAGTTGGCTCCAGCTTGCAAACTGGCTACCCCTACTCTTGTACCAGGCCACCCAGGGGGAGGCCCAGCCTATTGCAGCTACAAGCACAAACCATAGAGGATTCTGCCAGCATGCTTGGCCCAATGGCCCTGGCAATGGAGACAGGCCCTGCACTGAGAAGCAGGAAACAGCTCTTTCCTCCTGACAACCATCAGTGCCACTCACCTGCGACCCCTGCCATTGCCCCAAGGGCTGAGCAGGTCCAGAGAGTAGAGCTTCAGGCACGAGAGGGTATGACATACAAATATGAAACACCAAAGGAACCTGGTTCAAACCAAAATCCCACAAACACTGGAAAAGGGCCAAGTGAAACTGAATATATCAATCTTCCAGAAAGACTTTTCAAAATAAAAATCATAAACATGCTCATGGAGGTACAGAAAAATATTCAAGACCACAGGGAACAATGAGATTCAATCACTAAAGAACACAGTATCTGAAATGAAACACACAATGGAGGGATTTTAAAGCAGATTAGAAGAAGCAGAGGAGACAGTAAATGAAGTAGAAATCAGAGAAGAGGAAAACAAAGAAGCTGAGGCACAGAGAGAAAAAAGGATCTCTAGAAATAAAATTAAATTGATAGAACTCTGTGATCAATAAAAACAGAATAAAACATTTGCATTATGGGGATACCAGGAGAAGAAGAGAGAGAAAAAGGATAGAAAGTGACTTTGAGGAGATAATTGATGAAAACTACCCCAATCTGGGGAAGGAGTTATTCTCTCAGGCCATGGAGGTGCACAGATCTCCCAACACAAGGGATCCAAGGAAGACAACACCAAGACATATAATAATTAAAATGTCAAAGATCAGGGATAAGGACAGAAAATTAAAAGTAACAAGAGAGAGAATAAAGATAACAAACAAAGGAAAACACATCAGGCTATCATCAGACTTCTCAGCAGAAACCTTACAGTCCAGAAGGAAATGGCATGATATAGTTAATGCAATGAAGGTAAAGGGCCTTGAACCAAGAATACTATACTAAAAGATTATCATTTAAATTTGAGGAAAGGATTAAACAATTTTCTGATAAAAAGCTGAATTTAGCTCCCATGAGCCATCTATCCAGTGTATTTTGGAGGGACTGCTATAGTGGAAGTGTTCCTAAGGCTAAATAGCTTTCACCAGAGAAAATAAAACCACACTAAGAAAGTAGAACAATTAATTACTGAGCAGATGCAATATCAAATCAACTATACCCAAAGTCAGTGAAACAGTAGATAAAGAGTCCAGAATATAATACCTAACATATTAAGAATGGTGGAGGAAGAAAAAGGAGGAAGAAAAAACAGAACCATTATATTCTGTTTATAGTAGTATACTAAGTGAGTTAAATTAGACCATTAGATAATGAGGAAGTTACCCTAGAACCTTTGATATTGGCAAAACTAAAGCTTGCAATGGCAATAAGTACATACCTATTGATAATCCCTCTAAATGTAAATGGTCTAAATGCAACAATCAAAAGACTTAGAGTCACTGAATGGATGAAAAACCAAGACACAACTATCTACTGACCACAACAGCTCACTTCAAACCCAGAGACATACAAGGACTTAAACTGAAGCGATGTCTTTTCCAAAGATATTTCATGCAACTAATATGGAGAAAAAAACAGGAATTGAAGTACTTGTATCAGACAAAATAAACTTCAAAACAAAGAAAGTAACAAGAGACAAAGAAGGACATTACATAATGATAGAGGAGTCAGTCAAACACAGGGATATAATCATTATAAATACCTATGAATCCAACACAGGTGCACCTACATATGTGAAATGAATATTAACATAATTAAAGGGGGAAATAGAATGCAATGCATTCATTTTAGGAGACTTTAACACACCATTCACTCCAAAGGACAGATGAATCAGACAGATAATAGGTAAGGAAACAGAGACACTGAACAACACATTTAGAAGAGATGGACCAAACAGACATCTACAGAGCCTTCCATCCGAAACAGCAGGATACACATTCTTCTCAAGTGCACATTGAATGTTATCAAGAATAGAACATATACTAGGCCACAAAAAGAGCCTCAGTAAATTCAAAAAGATTGAAATTGTAGCAACCAGTTTCTCAGAACACAAAGGTATGAAACTAGAAATAAATTAAACAAAGAAAATGAAAATGCCCACAAACACATGGAGGCTTCACAACATGCTCCTAAATAATCAATGGATCAATGACCAAATAAAAACAGAGATCAAGCAATATATGGAGACAAATGACAACAATAATTCAACACCGCAAAATCTGTGGGATGAAGCCAAGACCATGCTAAGAGGAAAGCATACTGCAATACAGGCCTACCTCAGGTAAGAAGAACAATCCCATATGACCAGTCTAAACTCACAATTAATGAAACTAGAAAAAGAAGAACAAATGAGGCCCAAAGTCAGAAGAAGGAGGGACATAATAAAGATTAAAGCAGAAAATAAATATAATTGAGGAGAAAAGTACAATAGAAAGAATCAATGAAAGCAAGAGCTTGTTCTTGGAGAAAATAAACCAAATAGATGAACACCTAGCCAGACTTATCAAGAAAAAAAGAGAGTCTATGCACATAAACAGAATTAGAAAGGAAAAATCACTAAGGACACCACAGAAATACAAAGAATTATTAGATAGTACTATGAAAAATTATATGCTAACAAACTGGGTAATCTAGAAGAAATGGAAAACTTTCTAGAAAAATACAACCTTCCAAGGATGACCCAGGAAAAACAGGAAATATGAACAGAACAATTAACAGCAATAAATTGAATTGGTAATCAAAAAACTACGTAAGAACAAAACCCCTGGACCAGATGGATTCACCATTGAATTTCATCAAAGACTTAGTGAAGTCATGCTACCCATCCTCCTTAAAGATTATCAAAAAGCAGAAGAGGAGGGAATACTTGCAAACTGATTCTATGATGCCAGCATAAGAATAATACCAAAACCAGGCAAAGACACCAAAAAAAAGAAAACTACACATCAGTATCCCTGATGAACACAGATACAAAAGTACTCAACAAAATATCAGCACCTTGAATTTGAAAATTCATCAGAAAGATCATCTATCATGATCAAGTAGGGTTTATTCCAGTGATGCAAGGGTGGTACAATATTTGAAAACCCATCAGCATACACCACATCAACAAAAAGGACAAAACCACAGGATCATCTCCAGAGATGCTGAAAAAGCATTTGACAAAATTCAACACCAATCAAAGAAATATCTGAGTACTAAATTTTAACAAAATTTATTTTAACAAAGTTTCAAAAAAGTAAAATGTAATATATTTATGATACACATTATGAATATTAAAATAATGGTAATAAATGATGTTAATTGGATTATATACTATAAAAACTGTAAAATTACATTTTAAAAATCAGGTAACAAATACAGAGAAATAAGTAATTAGTGGAAATGGAAAAAGAAGTAAAAACCAGAGGAGAGGAGAAAAGAAAAAATGGTCTTTAGCCTGGATGTTCAATCTCTTTGAGGAAAGCCTGTCTCTAGGCATTTTTCTAATTGCTAATCATCTGTTCTGTGCAGAGCCTCCTCATGGGAGCCCATTAAGAACATAGACGGCCCTGCATGGATTTCTCAATATTTAAGGAGTTTGAGAGAGAGGTTCTCCAATTTTTAGCCCCCATTGAATACCAAAAATGTTTAGTGGCCTTCCACATCTCAAACAGATGAAAGCATCTGGGCAGGTATCCTCACCCTATGGCTATTCTTCACTTCAGAATTCTGAGATATTCAGCTTCTCTGATATTCATCTTAAATCCCGACAACATATATACTTCAGTTAATATTTTACTTTTGCTTTTTAGCCCAAGTGGGAGTTCCTTAGCCTATGTACACCACTACACGAAAGGTGTAGAGTTCAACTTCTGAAAATCAAGTCTTCAGTGATACAAGTGAATATAACTACTGTCACACCACTGATTTCTGACTTCTTTAACAAAGGTGAAAAATCATTTTCTATTCAAGCCTGGTTTATCCTCTGGGCTCATAGCTTGGTCACAAATATATATGTTATCCATGATATTAGTTTTCTAGACCATAACCTGGTTGCTCTTTGCTACTATTTAGTCACACATTATCTCAATGTGAGATCTGAACAAATGATAAACATGCTCATAGATTCAGATGAGTTTAAATAGTTATTTCATTCACAATAAATACAGATTGAAGAATATGGCTAAGAGGAGGGAGGTTGCTTAAACTGGTGTGACTTTCCTGCCGTGTTAGAAGCCAAGCAATTCTGCTATCATTAGACAATGACACTGTCCCCGAGAGCTGACTCGTGGTGAGTAGAGGTAAGAGGGCCGTGTGCTCGCCTTACACATAGCCAGTTACGAGTAGTGATTTATTCTAATCTCATCAAGCAGATAAATTTTGTAGAAAATTATTCAGTAACCTAGCTTTTGCAAATATACTTGGGTGGGGATTTTTAAACATTCATAAAAGGAGACAAGATACAATAATTACCAGACATGTACTCATTGTCTGGTTTCCATAGTTATCAATATATTAAAATTACTTTTCTCTATCACTCTCTGATATTTTATTTTTTGGCTGGCATTTCACCTTATACCATTCACCCATACGTTCATTACATTTCACCCACAAGTTTATCTGTAAATATGGCTATCCGAAAAGGAAAATTTCTTAATAAGAATAATATCACTATGCCGTTATCCCACATATCAATATTATCAATAAATCATAATAGGTTTTTATATTCTGTGTGTATTCATATTTCCCTGGGCCACATAAAGATGTTTTGTTTTTTGTTTTGTATTTCTTTTAGGTAAGGTGTTTGGATCAAAATCTAACACTTTTGGTAGTTACATTACTTACATCATTAAAAAATTTCCTTAGAATCCTTTCACTTTTTCTAGCTTTAATTAAGGGAGAAATTAGGTCATTTGTAGTGAATGACATCTTTGAATATTTAACTGATTGCTTCCTAATAGTGTCACTTATCTTGTTTCTCAATCATCCAGTTTCTTCTTACATGTTAGCTAGATTTAATTATTGACTTGATTTAGATTCATGGTTTTAGCAAAATGATAAATAGGTGAGGTGGTATGTTTTCTGTTGTATCACATCGTGACCCTTATAATGCACATTTGACATACTTTCAGCAATGCTTAGATTAGTCAATGTATTCAGGTCTTGGCAGCCTGATGTCTCTATTATGAATATCCACATCAATAATTCACAAATGGTGTTTAGCACACAGTAACACAATGTTGAGCTTCATTCTTCTCTTAATAGGTTTTGAAACATTGTTTTCTTTTGTATTTCTGTGAATCCATGGCTTTTTTGATAACGTATTTGACTCCAAGGAAAGGTAGAAAGGAGCATTGCCTCCTTTATCAATGTTTTGTGGTAGTAATCTGATGTCCTAGTGACTTCCACTGGTTATCAATTACCATTTAAAGACTATATGATCACGGGTTTTAAAAATATATTACCTATGTTTTATTAAATTCATTATGCTATTTGCAAACTCAAATTGTACCATTTTATTTTATTTTATTTTTTTATGTTGTTATCATTAATGTACAATTACGTGAGCAACATTATGGTAACTAGACATCCCCCATTATCAAGTCCCCACACCATACCCCATTACTGTCACTGTCCATCAATGTAGTAAGATGCTATAGAATCACTACTTGTCTTCTCTGTGCTGTACTGTGTTCCCTGTGCCCCATCCCCCCTACTTTATGTTTGCTAATCATAATGCCTCTTTTCCCCCTTATCCCTACCTTCCCACCCACCCTCCCCCATCCTTTTCCCTTTGGTAAGTGTTGGTCCATTCTTGGGTTCTGTGAGTCTGCTGCTGTTTTGTTCCTTCAGTTTTTGCTTTGTTCTTATGCTCCACAGATGAGTGAAATCATTTGGTATATGTCCTTCTCCTCCTGGCTTATTTCCCTGAGTATAATACCCTGCAGCTTCATCCATGTTGCTGCAAATGGTAGGATTTTTTTCTTCCTATGGCTGAATAATATTCCATTGTGTATATGTACCACCTCTTCTTTATCCATTCATCTACTGATGGACACTTAAGTTGCTTCCATTTCTTGGATATTGTAAATAGTGCTGTGATAAGCATAGGGATGCATATGCCTTTTTGAAACTTGGCTCCTGCATTCTTAGTGTAAACTCCTAGGAGTGGAATTCCTGGGTAAAATGGTATTTCTACTTTCAGTTTTTTGGGGAACCTCCATACTGCTTTCCACAGTAGTTGTGCTGATTTACATTCCACCAGCAGTGTAAGAGGGTTCCACTTTCTCCACATACTCACCAGCATTTGTTCTTTATCTTTTGGATGTTGGCCATCCTAACTGGTGTGAGGTGATATCTCATTATGGTTTTAATTTGCATTTCTCTGACGGTCAACGATGTGGAGCATGTTTTCATGTGACTGTTGGCCATGTGAATTTCTTTTTTGGAGAACTGTCTGTTCAGATCCTCTGCCCATTTTTAAATTGGATTATTTTCTTTTTGTTTGTTGAAGCATGTGAGCTCTTATATATTTTGAATGTCACCCCCTAAACAGATATGTCATTTATGAATATATTCTCCCATACTGTAGGATGACTTTTTGTTCTACTGATGGTGTCCTTTGCTGTACAGGAGCTTTTTAGTTTGATATAGTCCCACTTGTTCATTTTTGCTTTTATTTCAGTTGCCCAGGGAGATATGTTCATGAAGAAGTTGCTCATGTTTATATTAAAGAGAGTTCTTCCTATGTTTTCTGCTAAGAGTTTTATGGTTTCATGACTTGCATTCAGGTCTTTAATTCTTTCTGAGTTTACTTTTGAGCTTGGAGTTAGACAATAATCCAGTTTCATTCTCTTACATGTAGCTGTCCAGTTTTGCCAACACCAGTTGTTGAAAAGGCTGTCATTTCCCCATTGTATGTCCGTGGCTCCTTTATTGTATATTAATTGATTATATATGGCTGGGTTTATATCAGGGCTCTCTAACCTGTTCCATTCATCTATGGGTCTGTTCCTGTGCCAATACCACATTTTCTTGATTACTCTAGCTTTGTAGTAGAGCTTGAAGTTGCGGAGCGTAATTCCCCCTGCTTTATTCTTCCTTCTCAAGATTGCTTTGGCTATTCAAGTTGTTTTGTGGTTTCATATGAATTTTAGGTTGATTTTCTCTAGTTTGTTGAAGAATGCTGTTGGTATTTTGATAGGAATTGCATTGAATCTTTAGATTGCTATAGGAAGGATGGAAACTTTGACAATATTAATTCTTCCTATACATGAGCACCTGATGTGTTTCCTTTTATTGGTATCTTCTTTAATTTCTCTCATGAGTGTCTTGTAGTTTTCAGAGTATAGGTCTTTCACTTCTTTAGTTAGGTTTGTTCCTAGGTATTTGATTCTTTTTGATGCAACTGTGAATGGACCTGCTTTCCTGATTTCTCTCTCTGCTTCTCATTGTTAGTGTATAGGAAAGCCACAGATTTCTGTGTATTAATTTTGTTTGCTGAATTCAGATATTAGATATAGTAGTTTTGGAGTAGATTCTCTTGGGTTTTTTATGTACAATATCATGTCATGTGCAAACACGGACAGTTTAGCTTCCTCCTTGCCAATCGGGATACCTTTTAATTCTTTGTGTTGTCTGATTACCATGGCTAGGCCCTCCAGTACTATGTTGAATAGAAGTGGGGAAAGAGAGCATCCTTGTCTTGTTCCTGATCTAAAAGGAAAAGCTTTCAGCCTCTCACTGTTAAGTGTGATGTTGGCTGTGGGGTTGTCATATGTGGCCTCTATTATGTTGAGGTACTTGCCTTCTACACTCACTGTGTTGAGAGTTTTTATCATGAATGGATGTTTAATTTTGTCAAATGCTTTTTCATCATCTATGGAGATGGTCATGTGGTTTTTGTTCTTTTTGTTGATGTGGTGGATGATGTTGATGGATTTTCGAATATTGTACCATCCTTGCATCCTTGGAATAAATCCTAATTGACCCTGATGGATGATCTTTTTGATGTAATTTTGAATTCAGTGTGCTAATATTTTGTGAGTAATTTTGCATCTATGTTCATGAGGGGTATTGGTCTGTAATTTTCTTTTTTTGTGGTGTCTTTGCCTGGATTTGATATTAGAATGATGCTGGCCTCATAGAATGAATTTGGAAGTATTCCCTCTTCTACTCTTTGGAAAAATTTAAGGAGGATGGGTATTAGGTCTTCACTAAATATTTGATAAAATTCAGCAGCGAAGCCTTCTGGTCCAGGTGTTTTGTTCTTATGTAGTTTTTTGATTAGCAGTTTGATTTTGTTGCTGGTAGTTGGTCTGTTCATATTTTCTGTTTCTTCCTTGGTCAGCCTTGGAAGGTTTTACTTTTCTAGAAAGTTGT
Source organism: Manis pentadactyla (assembly GCF_030020395.1). Classification (NCBI taxonomy): domain Eukaryota; kingdom Metazoa; phylum Chordata; class Mammalia; order Pholidota; family Manidae; genus Manis; species Manis pentadactyla. Next base: position 42,080,609 of record NC_080028.1, read on the forward strand.
TCATTTCTTCTGGGTTATCTAGTTTGGTAGCATATAATTTTTCATAGTATTCTGTAATAATTCTTTGTATTTCTGCAGTGTCCATAGTGATTTTCCCTTTCTCATTTCTGACTCTGTTTTTATGTGTAGACTCTCTTTTTTTCATTATAACTCTGGCTAGGGGTTTATCTATTGTGCTCATTTTTTCGAAGAACCCACTCTTGGTTTCATTGATTCTATTGTTTTATTCTTCTTGATTTTATTTATTTATGCTCTAATCTTTATTATGTCCCTCCTTCTTCTGACGTTGGGCCTCATTTGTTCTTCTTTTCTAGTTTCATTAATTGTGAGTTAGGCTGCTTATATGGTATTGTTCTTCTTTCCTGAGGTAGGCCTGTATTGCAATATGCTTTCCTCTTAGCACGGCCTTGGCTGCTTCCCAGGGATTTTGCGGTGTTGAAATATTGTTGTCATTTGTCTCCATATATTGCTTAATCTCTGTTTTTATTTGGTCATTGATCCATTGGTTATTTTCATTTTCTTTGCATAATTTACTTCTAGATTCATACCTTTGTGTTCTGAGAAACTGGTTGGTACAATTTCAATCTTTTTGAATTTACTGAGGTTCTTTTGGGGCCTAGTATATGACCTATTCTTGAAAATGTTCCATGTGCACTAGAGAAGGATGTGTATTATGCTGCTTTTGTGTGTAGATTTCTATATGTCTGTTAGGTCCATCTGTTCTAATGTGTTGTTCATTGCCTCTGTGTCCTTTTTCATTTCTGTCTGGTTGACCTGTCCTTCAGAGTGAGTAGAGTGTTGAAGTCTTCTAGAATGAATGCATTGCATTCTATACCCCATTTTATTTCAGTTACTATTTCTTTCACATATGTAGGTGCCCCTTTGTTGGGAGCATATATATTTATAATGGTTATATCTTCTTGTTGGATTTTCCCCTTTATCATTATGTAGTGTCCTTCTTTGTCTCTTGTGACTTTCTTTGTTTTGAAGTCTATTTTGCCTAAGTACTGCAACTTCTGTTTTTTCTCTCTATTATATTTGCATGAAATAAATTCTTCCATCACTTCACTTTTACTCTGTGTATGTTTTTGGATTTAAAGTGTGTCTCTTGTTGGCAGCATTTAGATGGGTCTTGTTTTTTCATCCATTCATTGACTCTATGTCTTTTGATTTGTGCATTCAGACCATTTACATTTAGGGTGATTAGCGATAGGTATGTGCTTATTGACATTGCAGACTTTAGATTCGTGGTTACCAAAGGTTCAATGTTGACTTCCTTACTATCTAAGAGTCTAAATTAACTAACTTAATATGCTATTAAAAACACAATGTAAATACATTGTTTCTCTTCTTTTTTCCTCCTTTTCTTCCTCCTCCATTCTTTATATGTTAGGTGTCATATTCTGTACTCTTTGTCTATCCCTTGACTGACTTTGGGGATAGTTAATTTTATTTTGCATTTGCTTAGTAATTAACTGTTGTACTTCCTTTACTGTGATTTTATTACCTCTGGTGACAGCTTTAAATCTTAGGAACACTTCCATCTATGGCAGTCCCTCCAAAATAGACTGTATAGATGGTTTGTGGGAGCTACATTCTCTCAGCTTTTGCTTATTTGGAAATTGTTTAATCCCACCTTGAAATTTAAATGATAATCTTGCAGGATAAAATATTCTTAGGTCCAGGCCCTTCTGCTTCATTTCATTAAATACATCATGCCACTCCCTTCTGGCCTATAAGATTTCTGCTGATGTTAGCCTGATGGGCATTCCTTTGTATGTGATCTTATTTCTCTCTCTGGCTGCTTTTCACATTCTGTCCTTATCCTTGATCTTTGCTATTTTAATTACTATGTGTCTTGGTGTTGTCTTCTTTGATTCCCTTATGTTGGTAGATCTGTGAAACCATGGCCTGAGGTACTATCTCCTTCCACAGATTGGGGACGTTTTCAGCAATTACCTACTCAAAGACACTTTCTTTCCCTTTCTCTCTATCTTCTTCATCTGGTACCCCTATAATGTGAATATTGTTCTATTGGGATTGGTCACACAGTTCTCTCAATATTCTTTCATCTTAGAGAACCTTTTTTCTCTCTGTGCCTCAGCCTCTTTGTATTCCTCTTCTCTAGTTTCTATTTCATTTATGTTCTCCTCCACCATACCTAATTTGCTTTTAATACCCTCCATTGTGCTCTTCAATGATTGGATCTCTGACCAGAATTCATTCCTGAGTTCTTAAATATCTCTCTGTACCTCCATTAGCATGGTGATGATTTTTATTCTGAGCTCCCTTTCAGGAAGAGTCTTAAGGTCCATGTCATTTAAATCTTTCTCAATAGTAACATTAATTTTACTCTGGACCAGGTTCCTTTGGCATTTCATATTTCTGTATGGAGCCCTCTAGTGTCCAGAATTTCTACTCTCTGGAGCTGCTCAGTCCCTGAAGCAATGTTGGGGGTTGCAGTGAAGCGGTATTTGTGCCTTGGGGGAGGAAAGAGCTGTTTCCTGCTTTCCAACTGCTTTGCTTGTCTCCACTGCCTGATCCAATGGGCCGAGCATAAAGGTGTAAGCTTTTGTCCCAGAGCAGCCAGACATGGATCCCTGCTTTCCACAAGTGGCTGGAATCTCAGTCTCTCCAGAAAGTCTGCCAGTCTTTGCTTTCCAACCCCGTAATCACACGAGTATCATGAAAGCACCATGAAATGTAGGTTTTTGCTCCCAGAGCAGATCTCCAGAGTTAGGTATTCAGCAGTGCCAGGCCTCTACTCCCTGCTTGCTCAGTTCATCTTCCTCCCGCCAGTGAGCTGAGGCAGGGGAAGGGTTAGGGACCTGCTAGGCTACAGCTTTGCTACATTACCCTGTTCCATGATGTCTGTTCTTTTCTCCAGGTTTATGCAGGCTGGCACTGTCCTCTTTCCTGTTGTTCTTTCAGGATTAGTTGTATTAATTATATTTTCATATTATATGTGGTTTTAGGAGGAAGCCTCTGTCTCACCTCTCACGCTGCCATCTTTAACCTATTATTTATTTTTCATTAAGGTATTATTGGTATACACTGATATGAAGGTTTCACATGAAAAATAATGTGGTTTCTACATTCACCCATGTTATAGAGCCCTCCCTTACCCCAGTCCTGTCACTTTCCACAAGTGTAATAGGATTGCACAGAGTCACTATTTGTCTTCTCTGTAGTATACTGTCTTCCCCATGATCCCCCCACACCATGTGTACCAATCATAATACCCATCAATCTCTTTCTCCCTCCTTTGCCATCCGCCATCCCTCACCCCTCCCCTTTGGTAACTGCTAGTCCCTTCTTGGAGTCTGTGACTCTGCTGGTGTTTTTTTCCTTCAGTTTTACTTCATTGTTATACTCCACAAATGAGGGAAATCATCTGGTATTTGTCTTTCTCTGCCTGCCTTATTTCACTGAACATAATTTTGTCCAGCTCCATCCATGTTGTTGCAAATGGTAGCATTTGTTTCTTTCTTATAGCTGAATAGTATTAAATTGTGTATATGTACCATGTCTTCTTTATTCTCTCATCTACCGATGCACACTTAGGTTACTTCCATATCTCGGCTACTGTAAATAGTACTACAATAAACATAGGGGTACATATGTATTTTTGAATGTGAAAACTTGTATTCTTTGGATAAATTCCTAGGAGTGAAATTCCTGGATCAAATTGTATTTATATTTTTGGATTTTTGAGGAACCTCCATATTGCTTTCCACAATGGTTGAATCAGTTTATATTCCCACCAGCAGTGTAGGAGGGTTCCCCTTTCTCTGCATCCTCACTAGCGTTTGTTGTTTTCTTAGTCTTTTCAATGCCGGCCTTCCTAACTGGTGTGAGGTGATAGCTCATTGTGGTTTTTATTTGCATTTCCCTGATAATTAACAATGTGGAACATCTTTTCATATGCCTGTTAGCCATCTGAATTTCTTCTTTGGAGAGTTGTCTTTTCATGTCCTCTGCTCATTTTTTAATTGGGTTATTTGTTTATTGGGTGTTGAAGTGTGTGAGTTCCTTATATATTTTGGATGTTAACCTCTTGTCAGATATGTCATTTAGAAATATATTCTCCCATACTGTAGGATGTCTTTTTGTTCTTTTGATGGTGTCCTTTGTTGTACAGAAACTGTTAAGTTTGATGTAGTCCCATTTGTTCATTTTGCATGTTTCCCTTGCTTGAGGAGATGCGTTCAGGAAAAAGTTGCTCATGTTTATATTCAGGAGATTTTTGCCTATGTTTTCTTCTAAGAGTTTTATGGTTTCATGACTTACATTCAGGTCTCTGATCCATTTCAAGGTTTCTCTTGTGTATGGGGTTAGACAATAATCCATTTTCAATCTCTTGCATGTAGACATCCAGTTTTGTCAACACCTGTTTTTGAAGAGTCTGTCATTTTCCCATTGTATGTCCATAGCTCCTTAATTGTATATTAATTGACCACATATGCTTGGTTTATATCTGTGCTGTCTATCCTGTTCTTTTGGTCTATGGGTCTGTTTCTGTGCCAGTACCAAATTGTCTTGATTACTGGGGCTTTCTCATAGAGCTTGATGTCCTGGAGCATAATCTCCCAGTTTTATTGTTCCTTCTCAGGATTGCTTTGGCTATTTGGGGTGTTTTGTGGTTACATATGAATTTTAGAAGGATTTTCTCTAGTTCATTGAAGAATGCTATTTGTATTTTGATAGAAATTGCTTTCAATCTATAGATTGCCTTAGTCAAAATGGCCATTTTTACAATATTAATTCTTCCTATTCATGAGAACGTGATGTATTTCTATTTATTGGTATTTTCTTTAATTTCTCTCATGAGTGTCTTATAGTTTTCAGAGTATAAGTCTTTCACTTCCTTGGTTAGGTTTGTTCCTAGGTATTTTAATCTTTTTGTTGCAATTGTGAATGGAATTGTTTTCCTGATTTGTCTTTCTGCTAGTTCCTCTCTAGTGTATATGAATGCAACAGATTTCTGTGTATTAATTTTGTATCCTGCAACTTTGCTGAGTTCAGGTATTAGATCTAGCATTTTTTATAAGAGTGAAAGGTTTTGGAGTGGATTCTTTAGGGCTTTTTATGTACAATATCATGTCATCTGCACTCCTTGTCAATTAATATATGTGGGGCTTTATTTCTGGCCTGTCTATTCTACTCTGTTGTTCTGTATGTATGTTTTGATGCCAGGACTGTCTCAAGCTTTCTTGTTTAGTTTGTAATCAGGAAGTGTGATGCCCCCATATTATTATTTTTTCTGATTATTTTTCCGCTTGTTTCATAGAAAACTATTAAAATCAATATTGAAATATTTAACTTTCTATTAAATATTAAATGAAAATTTTTATTTAACATTTTCAATATTTAGTAATTAAATATTTTATTCATTGTTAATAAAAATAATAAATATGAAACAGAAATAATTTCTAAAATAGATAGTATGAGTCACTTAAATATACTGAGTATGAAAGATATGAAAAATATGTAAGGCCTATTTAGAAAAATAGAAATTTTTTCTGAAAAGTAATATGAAATTCCATGTAAATTAAATAGAATAAACACATTTAAAGACCATCTTACAAGTGGTGAAATAGTCAGAATACACATAACATGATATATGTACATAGATAACAAGATATATATACATAATAATTAGTAATTTCTGTTTAGTTTTAGGAAATATTTCCAGTAGAACAAAATATTTGTACAAAAATGTCTGTATCACAGCTGAAGGTTGAGTTAAAAAGGTTTATATATTTATAATAAAATTTGTAGAATCACTTAATAAGCCAAAATAGTCATTTTTTATAATAGTGAAAGGTTTTTTTTATTCTTTATTTTTTATTTTTTTTAATTTTGGTATCATTAATCTACAATTACATGAAGGACATTATGTTTACAAGGCTTCCCCCTTCGCCAAGTCCCCACCACATCCCCATTCACAGTCACTCTCCATGAAAAAAGGAAGATGCTGTAAAATCCCTACTTGTCACCAAGTTCACAGTCACTGTCCTTCAACATAGTAAGATGCTGTAAAATCACTACTTGTCTTCTCTGTGTTGCACAGCCCAACCCGTGACCCCAACACTATACATGCTAATTGTAATGCCCCCTTTCTTTTCTTCCCGCCCTTATCCCTCCCTTCCCACCTGGCCTCCCCAGTCCCTTTCAATTTGGTAACTATAGTCCATTCTTGGGTTCTGTGCTTCTGCTGCTGTTTTGTTCCTTCAGTTTTCTTTTCTTCTTATACTCCACATATGATTGAAATCATTTGTTACTTGTCTTTCTCTGCCTGGCTTATTTCACTGAGCATAGTACCCTCTAGCTCCATCCATGTTGTTGCGAATTTTAGGATTTGTTTTTTTCATATGGCTGAGTAATATTCCATTGTGTATATGTACCACATCTCCTTTATCCATCTACTGATGGACATTTAGGTTGCTTCCATATCTTGGCTATTGTAAATAGTGCAGCAATAAACATAGGGGTGCATCTGTCTTTTTCAAACTGGAGTGCTGCATTCTTAGGGTAAATTCCTCGAAGTGGAATTCCTAGGTCAAATGGGATTTCTACTTTGAGTATTTTGAGGAACCTCCATACTGCTTTCCACAACGGTTGAACTAATTTACGTTCCCACCAGCAGTGTAGGAGGGTTCCTGTTTCTCCCCAACCTCACCAACATTTGTTGTTGTTTGCCTTTTAGGTGGTAGCCATCCTTACTGGTGTGAGATTATATCTCATTGTGGTTTTAATTAGCATTTCTCTGATGACAAGCAATGTGGAGCATCTTTTCATGTGTCTGTTGGCCACCTGAATTTCTTCTTTAGAGAACTGTCTATTAAGTTCCTCTGCCCATTTTTTAATTGGATTGTTTGCTTTTTTTTTGTTGAGGTGTGTGAGCTCTTTATATATTTTGGATGTCAACCCTTTATCGGATCTGTCATTTATGAATATATTCTCCCATACTGTAGGATACCTTTTTGTTCTATTGATTGTGTCCTTTGCTGTACAGAAGCTTTTCAGCTTGATATAGTCCCATTTGTTCATTTTGGCATTTTTTTTACCTTGCCCGGTGAGATATATTCAAGAAGAGGTCACTCATGTTTATGTCTAAGAGATTTTTGCCTATGTTTTTTTCCAAGTTTTATGGTTTCATGACTTACATTCAAGTCTTTGATCCATTTCAAATTTAATTTTGTTTATGGGGTTAGACAGTTCTCCAGTTTCATTCTCTTACATATAGCTGTCCAGTTTTGCCAGCAACATCTGTTGAAGAGACTGTCATTTCCCCATTGTATGTTCATGGCCCCTTTATCGAATATTAGTTGACCATATATGTTTGGGTTAATGTTTGGAGTCTCTATTCTGTTCCATTGGTCTGTGGCTCTGTTCTTGTGCCAGTACCAAATTGTCTTGATTACTGTGTTTTTCTAGTAGAACTTGAAGTTGGAGAGTGAGATATCCCCCACTTTATTCTTCCTTCTCAGGATTGCTTTAGCTATTCGGGGTCTTTGGTGTTTCCATATGAATTTTTGAACTATTTGTTCCAGTTCATTGAAGAAAGCTGTTGGTAATTTGATAGGGATTGCATCGAATATGTATATTGCTTTGGGCAGGATGGCCATTTTGATGATATTAATTCTTCCTAGCCAAGAGCATGGGATGAGTTTCCATTTGTTAGTGACCTCTTTAATTCTCTTAAGAGTGTCTTATAGCTTTCAGGGTATAGGTCTTTCACTTCCTTGGTTAGGTTTATTCCTAGGTATTTTATTCTTTTTGATGCTATTGTGAATGAAATTGACTTACTGATTTATCTTTCTATTAGTTTATTGTTAGTGTATAGGAAAGCCACATATTTCTGTGTGTTAATTTTGTATCCTGCAACTTTGCTGAATTCCGATATTAGCTCTAGTAGTTTCGGAGTGGATTCTTTAGGGTTTTTATGTACAATATCATGTCATCTGCAAATAGTGACAGTTTAACTTCTTCTTTACCAATCTGGTTTCCTTGTATTTCTTTGTATTGTCTGATTGCTGTGGCTAGGACCTCCAGTACTATGTTGAATAACAGTGGGGACAGTGGGCATCCCTGTTTTTTTCCCGATTGCAGAGGAAAAGCTTTCAGCTTCTCGCTGTTCAGTGTGATGTTTTCTGTGGGTTTATCATATATGGCCTTTATTATGTAGAGGTACTTGCCCTCTATACCCATTTTGTTGAGAGTGTTTATCATGAATGGATGTTGAATTTTATCGAATGCTTTTATAGCATCTATGGAGAAGATCATGTGGTTTTTGTTGATGTGGTGGATGATGTTGATGAATTTTCCAATGTTGTACCATCCTTGCATCCCTGGGATGAGTCCCACTTGGTCATGGTTTATGATCCTTTTGATGTATTTTTGTATTCGGTTTGCTAGTATTTTGTTGAGTATTTTTGCATCTACCTTCATCAGGGTTATTGGTCTGTAGTTTAACTTTTTTTGTGGGGTCTTTGACTGGTTTTGCTATTAGAGTGATATTGGCTTCATAGAATGAGTTTTGGAGTATTCCCTCCTCTTCTATTTTTTGGAAAAATTTAAGGAGAATGGGTAGTATGTCTTCTCTATATGTATGATAAAATTCTGAGGTAAATCCGTCTCGCCCGGGGGTTTTGTTCTTTGGTCGTTTTTCTGATTACCCCTTTGATATCGTTGCTGGTAATTGATCTGTTTAGATTTTCTGTTTCTTTCTGGGTCAGTCTTGGAAGGCTGTATTTTTCTAGGAAGTTGTCTATTTCTCCTAGGTTTCCCAGCTTGTTAGCATATAGGTTTTCATAGTACTCTCTAATTATTCTTTGTAGTTCTGTGGGGTCTGTCGTGGTTTTTCCTTTCTTGTTTCTGATTCTGTTGCTGTTTGTTGACACTTTTTTCCCCTTAAGAAGTGTGGCTAGAGGCTTATCTATTTTGTTTATTTTCGCAAAGAAATGGCTCACGGTTTCATTGATTTTTGTTATTGTTTTATTCTTCTAAACTTTATTTATTTCTTCTCTGATCTTTATTATGTCCCTCCTTCTGCTGACCTTAGGCCTCATTTGTTCTTCTTTTTCCATTTTCGATAATTGTGACATTAGACCATTGATTTGGGATTGCTCTTCCTTCTTTAAATTTGCCTGGATTGCTGCTTAAAATGCTTTTGCTGTATCCCACAGTAGTTGGGGCTTTGTGTTGTTGTTGTCATTTGTTTCCATATATTGCTGGATCTCCATTTTGATTTGGTCATTGATCCATTGATTATTTAAGAGTGTGTTTGTTGTTAAGCCTCCATGTGTTTGTGAGCCTTTTGTTTTCTTTGTACAGTTTATTTCTAGTTTTATGCCTTTGTGGTCTGAAAAGTTGGTTGGTAGGATTTCAATCTTTTGGAATTTACTGAGGCTCTTTTTGTGGCCTAGTATGTGGTCTATTCTGGAGAATGTTCCATGTGCACTTGAGAAGAATGTGTATCCTGTTGCTTTTGGATGTAGAGTTCTGTAGATGTCTATTTGGTCCATCTGTTCTAGTGTGTTGTTCAGTGCCTCTGTGTCCTTACTTATTTTCTGTCTGGTGTATCTGTCCTTTGGAGTGAGTGGTGTGTTGAAGTCTCCCAAAATGAATGCATTGCATTCTATTTCCTCCTTTAGTTCTGTTAGTATTTCTTTCACATATGTTGGTGCTCCTGTATTGGGTGCATACATATTTATAATGGTTACATCCTCTTGTTGGACTGAGCCCTTTATCATTATGTAATGTCCTTCTTTATCTTTTGTTACTTTCTTTTGTTGAAGTGCATTTTGTCTGATACTAGTATTGCAACACCTGCTTTTTTCTCTCTGTTGTTTGCATGAAATATCTTTTTCCATCCTTTGACTTTAAGTCTGTGCATGTCTTTGGGTTTGAGGTGAGTCTCTTGTAAGCAGCATATGGATGGGTCTTGCTTTTTTATCAATTCTATTACTCTGTGTCTTTTGATTGGTGCATTCAGTCCATTTACATTTATGATGATTTTTGAAAGGTATGTACTTATTGCCATTGCAGGATTTAAGTTTGTGGTTACTAAAGTTTCAAGGTTAGCTTCTTTACTATCTTACTGTCTAACTTAACTCGCTTATTTAGCTATTATAAACATGGTCTGATGATTCTTTATTTCTCTCCCTTCTTATTCCTCCTCCTCCCTTCTTCATATGTTGGGTGTTTTGTTCTGTGCTGCTTTTAGGAGTGCTCCCATCTAGAGCAGTCCCTGTAGAAGCCCTGTAGAGGTGGTTTGTGGGAGGCAAATTCCCTCAACTTTTGCTTGTCTGGGAATTGTTTAATCCATCCTTCATATTTAAATGATAATTGTGCTGGATACAGTAGTCTTGGTTCAAGGCCCTTCTGTTTCATTGCATTAAGTATATCATGCCATTCTCTTCTGGTCTGTAGGGTTTCTGTTGAGAAGTCTGATGATAGCCTGATGGGTTTTCCTTTGTAGGTGACCTTTTTTTCTCTCTGGCTACCTTTAATACTTTGTCCTTTTCTTTGATCTTTTCCATTTAATTATTATGTATCTTGGTGTTGCCCTCCTTGAATCCCTTGTCATGGGAGTTCTGTGTACCTCTGTGGTCTTAGAGGCCATTTCTTCCCTTAGTTTGGGGAAGTTTTCAGCAATTATTTTTTCAAAGACACTTTCTATCCCTTTTTCTCTCTCTTCTTCTTCTGGTAACCCTATAATGTGGATATTGTTCCATTTCAATTGGTCGTTCAGTTCTCTTAAAATTCTTTCACTCCTGGAGATCGTTTTATCTCTCCCTGCATCAGCTTCTCTATGTTCCTATTGTCTGTTTTCTAGTCCATTAATGGTTTCTTACATCTCGTCCATTCTGTTTTGGAGTCCTTCCAGAGCTTGTTTTATTTCTGTATTCTCCCTCCTTAGTTCTTGCATATTTCTCTGCAAGTCCATCAGCATGGTTATGATTTTTGTTTTCAATTCTTTTTAAGTAAGACTGGTTAAATCTATCTCCCCAGGTTCCTTCTCAGGGGAAGAAGTAGCAGATGTTGAAGCTGTTTGGGTTAGTCTTTTATGGATCAAACTTTTTTGCCTTTTCATGTTGATAGGTGCAATGGGGAGCTGTTTACTTTCTGTCAGCTGGGAGGGCCAACGGTTTCCACTCGCTCCTGGCCTTTCTTTACTGAGAGAACTGCGACCCCTAGTGGCTTATGTTAGGCAATTGCGTGTAGACTGGGTCTCTGTATCTTGCCCGGCCGGTATGGAGGAAGCTCCCTTGCTGTGGGTGTGGCCAGTCTCAGGCCACTGCTCTGCTATGGTGGGGCCCCGGAGGGGTAATGGACAGGGGTCTGTTTGGCTGTTTATCCCCATGAGGGGTCTCAGAGCTGTTACCCAGGGGGGTTAGTGCACCCGGGGTTCCCTGAAATTTCCAGCTGCTAGACTTTGACTGGGGAAGCTTCCGTCCACCTGTGCCATCTCTGTCCCTTTGAGACTTTCAAAAGGCACTCGCTTTTCTTTGTCACAGGGGCGCCAGCTTCGGGACCCACTCAAAGGTCTTGCTGCCCTGTTTCTCTAGTTTCCATCACCCCACGCATGCACTGTGTCTGCGCTCTGGTGCTGGTGGCTGGGGCTGGGTGTTTAGCAGTCCTGGGCTCCCTCTCCCTCCCTGCTCCGACTGCTCTCCTCCCGCTGGTAGCTGGGGTGAGCAGTGCTTGGGTCCCACCAGGCTGGGGCTTGTATCTTACCCCTTTCCTGAGGCACTGTGTTCTCGCAGGTGTGGATGTAGTCTGACTGTTATCCTGTGTCTTCGGGTCTCTCTTTTAGGATTAGTTGTATTTGTTGTATTTTCAAAAATATATATGTTTCTGGGAGGAGATTCCCACTGTCCTACTCATGCCCCCATCTTGGCTCCCCTCTCCAGCAATTCAATACTGAAAGGTTTTTTAAGCAATCACAAAGTGTCAACTGTTAGAATAGATTTCAAATTGTGATGGAATGCACCAAAATATAATACTGCATCTTCTCCAAATGATACAAATTTCTAAGTATTGAGTAAAAAGGTTTGTTTTTAATTGTCAAAATAATTTGAAAGCCATGAGATAAAGGATGCTTCATATTTGTGAATATGTCAGTTCATAAGAATATATTTACATTGGATTGTATGGTAAATGTATAATAGACTAAGGAAGGTTATTACCTTTAGTTTATTTTTCCATTTTTCTTATGTTAATTTTTAAATAATAAATAGGCATTACTTATGGTAAAAATATGTTTCCAAAGAAGAAATGCTGTAACTGTATTCTCATATAGTAATTAGCCACTATAGGTGTTATTGAAGAAAAGGAGTAAAAAGTAGGCTTGCTCTTTCTCATTTGATTTATATTTTGTGTAAAGTCCTTTGTTGGATAGCACTGTGGAATCTTCAGTTCTCTGAGGACATTGTCCCCACTGCTGCCTGTTTCAGAGTCCTTGCCAAAATATTTCACAAAAGACTCATAAATAACTTTGGATCCTAATTCATCTGGGACTTGAGTCCACATACAAGCCATGCAAACCTTTCCTCATCCTTATAACCCTCAGGATGTTCAGGGATAAAGAAGCAACTGAAAGCATCATGTCTGTAGTCTTTGAGGGACATATAAAATTATTTTCTTTTAGAAACAGTTTTATATGTTTTACCAAGATTAGAGAGATATGAATAGTTAATTGAATTTGCTAAAGAGAAACAAGAGTTTATAATTTTGAGTTGATTGAAGGCTTTGATAGGGCTGGATTTGTATATCAACATATATTAGGTCCCCTAAAATAGGTGAAACAAAGGACTTCTGGAAGCAACCTTGAATTGGAAATCATCTGCTGACATAATTTAGACCCTTGCACTCTCTGAAATGTTTAGTTTGCTATAAGAGAAGAGAAGTAACCATACATTAGTCAAACAATAGTGTTAATTTATTTTCAAGATATTTAGGAGCAAGGAAATGGCCTAAAGTTTCAAGACTTGTGTAGGTCAGAGTTGTGTTACGACAGAAGAAAGGAGAGGTAGGTCGCCTGTATATGATTCCTTTTCCATATTTGTGTTGACTCAACTATTTAGTTATTTTAATTACTGAATGTATTTTAACTATTCAGTTAACTTATTGTTAGTTGTGTGATGTTCACATTCATGGGAGTGCCCTGCTCATCCTAAAACATCAAACCAGGGTCATCATTTCATTCCTTTACTGAAACCTGAAAACTCTTGGAGATTTACTGCGGGTAATAGGCATCTGGTTGATACAGAGTATGTCCCACTTCTGAAGGAAAGGACTATTTTTAAAGTAATTAAGTTAAACATTCTCATAGCCAGTTAATTAGAATTTCTATAACAAATGACTTGGTTATTCTTCAATTTACTTGTGGCTTTAAACAAACATTGGAGATTGAAATCAATTTGGAAGGAATTAGTGTAGTTATTTGGTGTTAATAAGGATCAACCACAGAGCAGCTGATGGTCCTAATGCAGGATTTAAGAGTTTTAATCTGTGGCATTAATATATTTCTGGCAGGTGTAGTGAGGAGGTATGAATGGAATCCGTAAAGGAAGGCTATTTCTATGAAAAAAAACCAGTGATAAGTCAGGTAAAACAATTTGCCTTCACAGGTGTTATATACATGTCGAGTGTGTAGTCAGGGTATGGTGTGACTCAGGAGCCACTCAGAGCATTTCCTCCACCACACATAAAAGCTAACAAGAATCACCTAAAGTAGAGTAAGGGGTTTGGCAAAAGTAAGGGTTGTCAGAGTAGATTTTTTTGTTTTGTTTTGTTTTGTTTTTTATTTTGTTATCAGTAATATACAGTCACATGAGCAACATTGTGGTTACTAGATTTCCCCCACTATCAAGTCCCCACCACACACCCCATTACAGCATAGTAAGGTGCAATAGTGTCACTACTTGTCTTCTCTGTGCTGTACTGCCTTCCCCATCACCCCCCTACATTATGTGTGCTAAACTTAATGCCCTTATTCACCTTCTCCCTCCCTTCCCATCCACCTCCCCCAGTCCCTTTCCCTTTGGAATTTGTCAGAGTACTTTTAATTTTGAATCCACATTATAAACAAATGAGTTATCTAGATCTGAGGTTATATATTACCTTGACACAACTTTATATCTCAGTCCACATTGCTCTGTGGTTATTACATTAAACAAGATGAAAATCCTGTTTCCAACAAATTTTTACTCTCTCTAATTAACATAGAGTGTGACAAAATCACATAGAAAGTTTTTAAAGTGGTGTGGGAGATTTGGAAGTAATTCTCTGAAGTGTGCAAGTAGAAAACAGATGAATGAATCACAAAGAGTCAGGTATAATTCAGAATCAGAAAATGGATGAAGTAAGGGGGAGAGAGAAAGTAAAACAATTAGATAATATTTTTGTCCCGATAGGTAGTTCATGTAACATGACTTGTGCAGGGAACAGAAACTTCAACAGCATTTGTACATGGATCTAGATTCAACTTGTGTCAAAAACACAACTCATGTGTTTTTAGTTTATTCAAGGAAAAAAAGGGCTACAAGCAGATAGTGAAACTGGGTAAAATTTTGGTTATTGATAAGGGATATATTCTTATGGGAACAAATGTGTGATGAACTAATCTATTCCAAAGTGCAAATTAAAAGAATAGTGCACATTAAAAAAATTATCAGGGAAAATTATGTTTTCCTTATACCATATTATTCAAAAAGTACATAAAACTTAAATTTTTTCCAATACATGTAATGACCGTTTAGTAGGCTATAAAATCAATTTGATGGTATTTGTATTTATTTTTAATGAGATACATTAGAACATAAAATATCAGAGAGCAGGGCACCAAAGGATCAGTATTTTATTGTTATTTTTGTTCCCCATATATGTGTGTAAGTATTTGTGTGGGTGTGAACTTGTACACCGGGTTGCAGTATGAAATGTCTATATTACCATATGTTGTAGTAAAAATATTTGAAAACTAGGTTTTGGATCCATATGATGATATGCTATCAACAGAGCCGAATATCAATTATTTTTAAAATTCATTATTAAATAAAACAAAACACACGTAAAATACATGGGACTTTTCTAAACAAAACTATAATAAGACTATTTTACCACCATATTCTCAGAACTTACATCCTTCGATTTTACATGCAGTTTGGGCAAAATTCAGTCCCCCTAGAATGAGAAACCACACATCTGTAACCAGTTTCATCCTCCTGGGAATGACAGATGTCCCTCAGCTACAGATTCTGATTTTTATATTTCTGCTTATCACCTAATGTTGAGTGTAACTGGAAACCTGAGCATCATCATCCTCACATTAGTGGATTCTCACCTTAAAACTGCAATGTACTTTTTTCTCCAAAATTTCTCCTTCTTAGAAATCTCATTCATGTCTGACTGCATTCCTAGATTCTTGTACAGTATATCGACAGGTGACAGGACTATTACGTATAATGCTTGCATATGACATCATTTTTTTACATATGTTTTTGTAATAGAATTTTTTCTCCTGGCTACCATGTCCTTTGATCGATATGTAGCCATCTGCAAACCCCTGCGTTACATGACTATTATGAACTTCAGGGTCTGCAAAAAGCTCATCTTCTGCTGTTGGATGATTTCTCTGTTGATCATATTGCCACCACTTTGCTTGGGACTGGACCTGGAATTCTATGCCTCTAATGCCATTGACCACTTTCTCTGTGATGCTAACCCTATGCTGAAGATCTCATTCGCAGATACATGGCTCATAGAGCAGATGATTATCATCAACTCTGTGTTGACTTTCCTCATGACTCTGCTGTGTGTGGTTCTGTACTACATGTACATCATCAGGACAATTCTAAGACTCCCCTCTATCCAGCAGAGTACAAAAGCCTTTTCCACCTGTTCTTCCCACATTATCGTGGTTTCCATCACCTGTTGCAGCTGCATCTTTGTTTATATCAAACCTTCAGCAAAGGATGAAATGGCCATTAATAAGGGAGTAGCAGTACTCACTAGTTCCATTTCCCCCATGCTGTACCCATTCATTTACACTCTGAGGAACAAACAAGTGAAAGAAGCCTTTAATGACTTAGTCAAAAGATTTAAATTGCTGTGAAAGAATTAGGGTAATGTTGATGTCAGTATCCCTAAGCATATTTTCTTCAGTTTCTAATTTTGCCTTTTCCTGATCTAGATTTGTCCTTCCATTTGGTACCAGACCTGGTCAAGTCACCCCTTTGA
Source organism: Manis pentadactyla (assembly GCF_030020395.1). Taxonomy (NCBI): domain Eukaryota; kingdom Metazoa; phylum Chordata; class Mammalia; order Pholidota; family Manidae; genus Manis; species Manis pentadactyla. The sequence continues at coordinate 42,096,857 of NC_080028.1, forward strand.
TCCCCTTACAGAAAAGCTTCTTTCAGATGATAATTGTAATGAAGAAAAATGAGAATAGAAGTCTCTGGAAATCTAAGCATGACTTCACTCCTAACATTTCCTTTCCAATACTAAAAGATTTGGGAAACTTGCCTTAAAATATTAGTATAATAGTGAACACCATTCCTTTAAATAGAACACATACAAAAAGCAAACCAAAAACCTTACTTAAAAAAGAGACTTCATTTTGAAAAGAATCAATACTTGTCTATGTGTTATAAGAAAAATTTCATAAACCGAAGATATATTTTTAAATGAGGAATAAGTATAAGATTTAGGATTTGAAAGAAGCATTTACTAATGGAAAATCTTTGAAATCACACAATTCACATATTTTATTGACTGGATCCTATCTAATATGAAAGTTATTTAAAATTTGTCAAAGGGTCATGAATTAAGAAACAATGCACTTGTAATTTCTGATAAAGATAAATCCTTCACTAAAGTTACATAAAACGTATTTATATTGGTATCCCAATTAAATTGTTTAATCTTGTATGTAGAGTATTTTAGCCAACAGATGGCAGCAAGTCCAAGAAAACTAATATAGGGCTAGAAGAGTGATATATTAATAAGCCTTAAGCCAATTATATTAGGAATGAACAAATGAGAAACAGAATAAAATGTGAATACAAATATCAATGTGATGGTATGCTTTCCTTAAATGAAAAATATGTCAATTCAAGAGACAAAATTACACCTCTAATTATAATCCCTCAAGGAAACACCAGCATTTCATTATTCAGTACATTTTGTTCCAACTTCCTCTTCCATAATGCAACATAGTAAAATTTCCTTTGATCCTTTTTCTGTATTTCAGGCCACTTCTCATTTCATGGACAGTGTAGGCATGAATTTACCCCTCATTTTTCAACTTCCTAACCTCCAGTTTAGATGACATTCCCACAAGAATTTATTGCTGACCTTGTCTTATGATTCCACCAGCAGGACCGTAGGCCTGGGTTAGTTCAACTCATTCCCACTACTGTCATCACTTACCCGCTGCTTTCATTCCTTACCAAACTGCAATTGCATGTTTACTTCTCCTCATTCTACTCTCAACGGCAAATACATTTGACAAGGTCTCCTCATAGGCCAAATTCTAGAAAGCTTTATACCTGACACAGACAAATATGAGTTACATAGTAGATAATTTTCCAATATGAGTATTTGAAACTTCTGACAATGAAAAGTGAGAACTAATATGTGAATAGAAAAAACACAGAAGTAACATTTGACATGAATGTGTGCATAACAGTGTGGGTAAAATTATAACATTTCCAGAATCTCTCACCCATCTTTAGTGCATTTCCATATCAACAAGTGTTTCCAAGGGGTGGAGAGAAGTAGTTCATCTGAACCAGAAAGGCTTGGGGGAGTATTTGATCGCTTCTGATGCAACAGGAGAGATAGAGAGACAGACGCGGGATCAATGCTTGTAAGCAATAAATGGGTTTTAAACTTTATTTCTCCCTTTGACTGATTTCAGTTTCAAAGGTATTTTGCCCTGGGATTTCTTCTCTGGAGTTACATCTGGCGGTAGTTGGCAGAACCTCTGAACCTGAAATCTGTCTACACGGGTGTGGCCCTTTGATGGGCTGACCCAAGAGTTGGTGAGGAGCTGCCTAGGACCTCCAGTGTAGATAGTGGGAAGGCACCAGTGGCTGCAGTAGTAGAAGGTGCAGCTTCACCTGGGAAACCTCTACCTGAGTCCCTTCCAATTGGGGAGCTCTTAGTGGGGGAGTTGGTATGGGATAAAGCACCTCCAAGAGTGTTTTGGCCTTTCCCAGAATTGGGCAAGTTGGAGACATCGGAACCTGCGAAATTAGCCCACTGTGAGATAGAAGGGTGCTTAGAGGCCTGAGTGTCTTTGTAGCAGCTGGCATTGTAGGAACTTTGTCGAGATAGTGGAAAAGGTCATTGAGGAGAGAGACAGACTTTTGAATCGCTTGGAGGAGCTGGGTGGTAACCTATGGGATGCCCTTAAAGAAGAGAGACCATTATTGAGAGGATGGATCACGCTCCTGGGATGAGGCAGCAGAAGCCACATTGCAGAAGGTTGTTGTGGAGTGGAAGGAAGGAGCGGTGCCTTCAGCCCCGGAGATGGTGGAGGAACTGGAGCTGGGGGAGGGAAGAAGTGTTGGAGAGGATGAGGAGGCAGGGCCAAGTGCTGATCTGCTGCCAGGGCCACTGCCCAAGGCACCGCCTCTAATGTGTTAAAAGCCCACTTAGCTGTAACTAAAACAATAAAATGAAACAACTGCAGGATCCTCAGGGGGAGGAGTTACCCCCTCCCCAGTTTGTGGAGCACGCCGTGATCTGCCCCTATACCCAGGATGAGCTGGTGGACATGAGCGTCCAGTACAGACAGAAGCCATCGGAACATCTGCCTGCATGGCTTTAATGTCTCTGGGATATGGGGGTGGGAAACATTGTCATGTCAGAAGGGCCCCCACCCATAAGATGGTGAAATTCCTGCTACTCTTCTGGGTCCTCGGTTCCCACCGGTGCCACCTGAAACCCAATCACCCTCACCCCCCTAATCTCAGCACCTAACCAATAGCCACCAGCCCTGTAGAAATGACACCACAATCACCCCATGCCCCTTCCTATATAACCGAGCACCTTTCCCTAATAAAGAGGAATTCTCCGGTGAATTGCTGCTGTGTGTCACTCCTTTCCTTTCATTGGTGCCGAAAACTGGGAGACAGGACACCCCTGGGCCCCATCTTACCCTCACAAAAGCAGCAGCTTGCCCTTGTCCTCTTTTTCCGGTGCTGGCTCCTCACACTCACCACTCCTCTCTGGCCTTTGGGTAAGTTTTCCCCCGGAGTGGGCCACTCTTCCCCGAGCTATCACAGCGCCATTGACCGTGATCATCTGGCAAGGCTCTGATGCTCGGGGACGAGGAGGGAACTCTCCCCGCCTCAGGCCTTCACAGCTGCGGCGGACCCTCAGGCCCCTCCTCCAACAGCCATAAACGAGGTGACTCCTTTGCGGATGAGAACGCTCCCTTCTCCCCCCCTCCTCTTTCCGTTCTTTCCACCGAAAATTCCTTCCGCCGAAAACTCCTAGTACTAGGTTCCTCGTGACTCCGGCACTCTGCCTTCTTAGAGAAGTCTGGGTGAAGACCCGCACTTCCTAAGAGACTGACTTGTATACGAGTTTCCGCAGACCACCAAGGATCATCGGGGACGCCCTTTGTCTCCTTGCGGTCTGCTCCCAGTCCGAGGATCTCCGTTCGTCTTCCCCTGTTTGTCTCCTTCTCTGTCCTTTAGCCATGGGAGCCTCCTCATCCCTCCCTGAAAGTTCTACTCTTGAATGCCTGCTCAAGTATCTAGCCACCCTCTCCCTGACACCTGATATAAAACCAAAACTTCTCCGTAAATACTGCTCCCAAGATTGTCCGACATACCCCCTAGACAGTAACAACCAATGGCCAGCAGGGGGAACTCTTGATCCTAACATCACTCGCGATCTCTTTAACTACTGCCAGCGACTGAAAAAAATGGACGGAGATTCCCTATACCGAAGCTTTCCGCCTCCTCCTCCCGCCTCCCTCGCCGCCACCTCCGCCTCCTCCCCCCACCTTCCCCCAAGTTCTCCTAGCCTTCAAGCTGCCTCTCCCCTCGCAGAAGCCTCCCATTCACTCCCTTCCCCCTCCTTACCTACAACAGCCCCTCCCCCTTCCTCCACTACCATCTCCTCCCCGACCTCACCCCCCTGCAGATCAAGCCTGAGCCTTTCAGCCCCCCTCTAAGTCCCAAAAGCCTCCTCCATCTTTGCCCCCATCACCTGTTTCTCCCCCACAGACTGAGCCAGAACCCTTCAGTCCCCCACCGCCATGGGTCTCTGCTCTCGAGATATCTTCGCCTGCTGCTTAATAGCAGGTCTGAAAAAGACAGCTCGTAAAGTAGTCAATTTTCAAAAGCTCTAAGACATAATTCAAAGGATTGAGGAAGCTCCCTCTGAGTTCTTAGACAGACTCACTCAAGCCCTATTACAGAATACCAGCCTGGAACCAGAAACGCCTGACGGGAGACATGTCCTTATGACATACTTCCTAGCTCAAAGCTACCCAACATTAAAGCTAAATTCAAAATGTTAGAACAGTGCCCCGCTACCCCACAGACTGAGATCCTAATGGTGGCCTTTAAAGTCTTCCATAACCGGGAGGAGGAGAAAGAACGCTGTAAACAAAAGGCTGATCAGGCCAATTTCCAAATGTTGGCCCAGCTGATAAAACCACAACCTGGGCAATCTTCTACAAACAAGCCCCCCACAGGAGCTTGTTTCAAGTGCGGAAAAGAAGGACATTGGTCAAGGGCGTGACCCTCCCCCAGATCTCCTACCACCCCATGCTCAAGATGCTACAAAAAGGGCCACTGTGGGTCTGATTGCCCAGCCACCGGAAGGGGAGGCTGGACGAACAACCCCCATCCTAAGCCCACCATAGTGGGGCTGGCAGAAGAAGATTGACGGGGCCCGGGGGCTTCTTGCCCGACCATTTACATCAACAAACAGAAGCCCAGGGTTACTTTAATAGTAGACGGTCGCCCCATCTCCTTCCTCCTAGATACAGGAGCCACCTTCTCAGTCTTGCGAGAATACCGGGGCCCTACCACGCCTGCCATTACTCCTATAGTTGGGGTAGGAGGTAAACAGATTTTCCCATTAAACCCCCCCACCTTTTATGCACAATCCAGGACAATTACATACCTTTCTCCCACTCCTTCCTGGTTATGCCCCAGTGTCCCATCCCCTTACTAGGATGGGACATCCTTTCTCTCCTCCATGTTTCCATAACTATATCCATTCCCACAGCCCCCAGTACTCCCTTTCTAATGGCCCTCATAGCCGAAGACCCCCCTCTACCCAATGAAAGTTCCAGTTCTACCCTCATACATCCTGTTAGTTCCAAAGTTTGGGACATTACAAACCCCTTCGTGGCTCTATGTCCTCCTACCTCTATCAAATTACATGACCCCTCTCAGTATATCTGTCAGGCCCAATACCCCCTATCCACTTCAGCCCTCATAGGCCTTCAACCCATCCAAGATCTTTTAAACAAAAATTACCTCAGACCCACTCACTCCCTGTTTAATACCCCCATATTAGCTGTTAAAAAAACCAACAGATCTTTCCGCCTTGTCCAAGACCTTCGCCTCATCAACATGGCCATCGTCCCTATCCATCCCTTAGTCCCAAATCCATACACCCTTTTATCGCAGATCCCTGCCTTGGCCTCCCACTTCTCAGTTCTAGATCTCAAGGACGCCTTTTTTTTTTCTAACCCTCTGGCCCCCCCTCCCAAGATTTTTTCGCCTTCACCTGGACGGACCCATACAAAAGACATTCTGAACAACTCACTTGGACAGTTTTGCCACAAGGCTTCCGAGTCCACCTTATTACAATACGTGGACGATCTTCTACTCTGAAGGACCTCGTGGGAAGAGTCTCAACTTGACACTGCCTCCCTACTTAACCTTCTAGCTTCCAGAGGTTACCGGGTATCCCCTGTCAAAGCTCAAATCTCTTCCCCTTCTGTCACTTACCTCGGATTTCTTCTATCTGAACAAAAAAAGTCCATTACCTTAGACAGAAAATGGCTCCTCTCTGACCTGCCCATTCCCAAAACCAACACAGAAATCCTTTCCTTTCTAAGCCTGGCTGGGTATTTTAGAGCGTAGAACCCTAACTTCTCCGTGTTGGCAAGACCCCTATACGACCTCAGCAAGGGCCCCCATGAAGAACCATTGTCCTCCTCACCCCGACACTCCTTCATTAAGCTCCGTGGAGCCCTTGTGGAAGCCCCAGCTCTCCATCTGCCTGATTTGTCAAAGCCCTTCTCATTATACATTCATGAGAGGTCCAGTCAAGCTCTAGGAGTCCTAGGCCAATATTATGGCCCATCCTTTGCCCCAGTAGCTTATCTTTCCAAGCAATTAGACCCCACAGTTCGGGGATGGGCCCGCTGCCTACGGGCATTAGCCGCTGGACAGCTCTTGCAGAAGGAAGCTCATAAACTGACATTCGGGGTGCCCCTTACCATTCTGTCCCCACATCACCTAAAGGATCTCTTATCCTACAAAAGTTTACAGACTCTCCCTCCCTCCAGACTCCTGACCTTACTGTCCTCTTTCCTCCAAAATCCCATTCACATCCTTTGCCATCCATTCCTGAATCATGACATTTTCCTCCTTTACTGCTCCCTCACTCTCTCTCGCTTTTTTTCCCAATTCCTATTGTCTTCCCCGCGACCCCAGCATCCTTTGTATGGTGATTCAAAGTCAGACAGACTTACACACAGCATCAAACAAAAATTACTGCCCTCATTGCCACATCAGATTGCCCTCTGAAAGGCTGCTCCGAGCCTTTATACCTCCACTTTCCTCCCTCCACCGAAGTGTTCACTAGCAGCTACCTTTATTCTCCCTACCTCTGCTTCCTCTATGACCAAAAACAAGCCTGTTGCAGGTGATGGCCAGACACCTACAGGGATGTCCCTACTGGTCTTGTACCATTCACTACATGGGTAACTCCCGGTACCCACAGTATTACTCCTCCAACCCATTCTCTTCAGTACTAACAAACCCCTTCTTACCTGGCTTTTGCCCATTGCAGACCCTATAATAATTATTCACCTCGCCTGCCTCTTCTTGCCTTGTAAAGTTTATCAAATCCCAAGTTGGTAAAATCTCTAATCAAACTTTCCACCAGCTTTTACTCAGGAACTACCAGCTTTTAGCCACAGAAGATCCCTCACCCTCACGTAACCTCCTCACCACACGCTGAGATGGACCCCTCTCTCCGCTGGAAATGGTTCCTGGATACAATGGCCACAGACGCCTGGCTTCTGGCACCCATATCCTCTTGGCACCATTAGAATCAACAAGTCCTCGACCTATGGTTACAGGGAACCTTCATTGATTTCCAACCTGAAGAAGTCCACATCTACTCGTCCTTACTGTGGGGAGTCCTCTCAACCCTTTCCTCCCAGTTCTCAAGCCCTCACTCCCTTCTCCTCCCCCGTTCAGCAGGAAGCAGTCAGAGAGAAAGCAACGTCCACAACCCCATAGAGGAGAAAGGGGGGAATGAAGGGCCCCCACCCATAAGATGGCAACCTCCTACTTCTCTTTTGGGTCCTCGGATCCCGCAGGCGCAACCTGAACCCCAATCACCCCTCGCCCTCCTAATCAAAGCACCTAGCCAATAGCCACCAGCCCCATAGTAGTGATTCCACAATCAACCCATGCCCCTTCCTATATAACCCAGCACCTTTCCCTAATAAAGTGGAATTCTCCGGTGAATTGCTGCTCTGTGTCGCTCCTTTCTTTTCAATGTCTGATCCTGAAATGAGTAGACTGGCTTTCCTGATGACTCACCCTTCCCTCTGGCAGCGGTTGCAAAGTGCCCATCATTCCTCAGGGAATCAAGACACCTCTGGATTGGCTGATAGCTGCCATCAGGGCAATTTGGACTAATCAGGGTGATTTATCATACATACCCAGTAGCTGGAAAATATATGTAGAGCTCCAACAGATATGGCAGAAATTTGGCATGAAAAATGTTGTCTATAGTATGGACATCAAAACTCCAGTGAGGAGTTTTTCAAAGTAGGAATGAGAAATCGGATGCTCCATACAGCTTCCACATCTTTCTTTGGGTCCTTAGTGACTACTTTTGTCCCCCTAGTAGGGCAACCCAAAGTGAGGCTACTTGAACTTCAGTAGATCTGGGGGAGATTGAAAGAGTAAGAGCACAGAAGTAGGTATGGGCTATGACTGAAAGGAGAGAAGTAAAATACCCATCGAGGACCCAGATGTGGGTTGTTATAATAATGGCTGGGGAAGTGAAGGAAAACTTTGATGGACAGCTCATAGGAATTTGTTAGAACTGTGGCACCAATTAAAGCCTGAGCAGTGCATCTGGCTGCTGAGGTCCAGGATACAGAAGCTGGAGTCACAGCCTCACATTCGGCCTGAGTCCTTGTAAAACTTCCTGGAGGAAAGTATTCAGAATTTGCTTGGGCCATCAAACCACAGGACGGCGACTGGGCATCATGGTTCCAGTCGGGGAAGGAAAGATCCCTATATTGGGGGACATGGTGGGGAACAGAGGCCACATGTAGAATTAGCAATTCCTTGGTACCCTGAATTGTCAATGAATTGTACAAAAAGTGTACAATGTGTCTTGATGCTAGTGGACACAGGAACTGAGTGTTCTCTAATTTATAGCAAACCAAAGCATTTTCCTAGAACTTCTGCTGTGATAGATGGCTATGGAGGTAAGCCAATTAGAGTGGAGAATTCCAAATCCCACTGGGGCTGGGGCACGTACCCCCAAAGGAGTGTGTACTGTGTACATTTCTCCCATCCTTGATTATACTTTGGAGGGAGATATCCTGCAGGGCCTGTTTCAACATACCACTGCAGTTAGTGCAGACTGAGGATGCATGTGGTGAAGGCCATTCTGTGGGGACATGCTAAGCATCCACCTGTAGTTCTGACTGTACATTTGCAGATGACAAATACTAAGCAGTGTAAGTTGCTTGGGCTGCACAAGGAAATTGGAGAAGCTCTACAAGAGTTGGAGAGTCATAAAGCCCACTCATAGTCCTTTAAATTCCCCAGTGTGACCAGTAAAATGTCAAGATTGCTCCTGGTATATGACCATGGACTACAGGGAATTGACCATTATGGATACTCTCAATCATGAACTGGGGATGTATAATCATATTGTAGTCCTGGCTAATGCTTTCTTCTTTATTGACATAGCACAGAAAAGTCAGGAACAGTTTGCATTCATGTGGTAAGGCTGGCAGTGCACATTCCCTGTCCACGCACAGGGATTCCTCCACAGACCTACCATATATCATGGACTTGTAGCCACATGGAAGAAACCACAAACAATGTGGTTGTATCACTACACTATCATGCTCACATATGATTCCCCTGCAGATTTAGAAGTGGCAGTTCCTAGTCTACTGCAACATCTAAAAGAGAAAGTACGGGCTGTGAACAGCACCAAGGTTCAGGGACCTGGGTTGTTTGTAAATTCTTAGGGGTTGTCTGACTTGTAAAGTAAAGTTATCCCTGCAGCAGGCATAGACAAGGTTCAGGTTTTCCCTACCCCTACCACTGTGACAGTATTACAAGACTTTTGGGGTCTCTTGAGCTACTGGAGATTATTTATCTTGCACTTGGCACAAATTCTGAACCCCTTATACTGGTTGGTACAATAGGGCATCAGGTGGGACTGGGATGAAACATGTGCAGCTGATTTTATTGCTGCTGACTGAACAGCCAAGGAGCCAAGGCTGTAAGGCCTTGCGTGTAACAGACTCATGAAGATTATGTGAGTTAGATGTTCATGTAACCAAAGATATTTATTTATTGGGTCTTTTGCAGCGACTTGAACATGCCAACTTATTGTATCTGGTCACAACTATGGAAAGGAGAAGATTTCTGGTACACCTTGATAGAGAATCAACTGGCTGCTGTGTATCATGCCTTGCTGGCTATGGAGCCAATCACTGGAACAGCTCCAGCTAAGGTAATAAACACCTATCCCATTGCAGGGTGGGTGCAAACTGTACCCAAAAGTGACTGAGTGGTGGGCACATTTGTTTGCTCTGGCCAAATGGGGTGCATGCTTACAGCAGCATAGTGCTCTGTCTTCCAGCCCCGTGAGTGGAAAACTCCAGTGAGTAATGGGGCCAGTGACATACAGTATTGGAAAGCAGTAAAAACTTGCCTTTGAGCCATGGTAGCCAAGAGTCCTTATCAAGACAGAAAAGCCCCTATACCTGAAGATGCTGGTTATACAGATAACTCACGTTGTGGGCAGCCCCTGAAGTGGAGGGCTGTGACTTCCCTCCTAAGACTGAGACAATATGGATGGAGGATGGAGAGGGCAAGAGGAGACAAAGGGCTGAGTTGCTGGCGGTATGGCTCGTGATTACCCAGGTGCCCTATACTATAGTTGCCTGCACTGACAGCTAGACCATCCATCAGGGCTTGACCCTGTGGCTACCAACATGGTACTATGCCATCTGGATGGTTGGTCACCAGCCCTAATCGGAGCAAGAGTTGTGGCAAGACCTATGGGCCTCTGGTCAGATTAGGACAGTTACTGTACAGCACATGATTGGCCATATGCCTTTGGTATCCGAAGGGAATGATAAAGCAGAATTATTATTACAAGTCTGCTGGCTGGAAGGAAAGCCTACCTCGCAGGGAGTTCAATGGTTCCATCAGAATCTGTTGCACACAGGGCAGAATACAATGTTAGCTGTAGTCTGTCTTTGGGGCATGCTGCTGACTTTTAGGAAGTCAGCAGATCCCAGAAGGAATTCCTTGTGTGTTCTCAGAGAGACTTACACTGTGTCCTGCAGCAACATGGGACTGTAGTAAAGGGGCTGATACCCCTTGTCAAGTGACAGTTGATTATATTGGGCCCCTGCCAATATCAGAAGGATATTGGTATACGGTGACTTGTGTTGATGCAGCTACTGGACTATTCTTTTCTTTTCCTGCACATCTTGAAGATAAGAAGTGACCAAAACGTACCTAGAATGTCTCTTTGCAGCCTGTGGCTGACTGCAGGTGATTGAGTGTTATCCAGGCATCCATTCTACTGGATGTGCAGTACAAGAATGGTTTCAGCAATTAGGAATAAAATAGAAGTTTCATGTACCACATAACCCTATTGGGGAAAGCATGATAGAGAGGTACAATGGTTTGTAGAAATCTGGTATGAAGTCAGACACCAATAGTCTTTCAGCAGGTCTTGTCATCTTGCTTATGGACAGACAGTGCTACAGCATTTGGATGAGAATCCCTGAAGGAGAGCCTTGAGTCCTGTGGACATATGAACACACATTGTGGTCCGTCCTATACAGTTGTATATGAAAACCAAAAAGGAGTTATTGCAGCCAGGACATGGCCAACTGGGCAAAATTCTCCTGCCAGTCCCATCTGCTTTTACCCCTGGAGGCTCTGTCGAGTGGACGTGACCCTGGAGATTTTGACTCATGGACCAGTGATGGCTGACCCTTCTGCTACCTTTGGAAAAAGGTCTGGAAGCTGGACTTCTCTGTGTTCCTGGAGTAAAAGCAGAGTGGTCCCCAAAGATCACAGTAGTGTTCCCAGAACGATTGGGAGGTAAGAGCATCTTATGGGGAAGTTTTCTTTTTATGTAAACGGCCAGTACATGTACATCCTGCAGCAATATATACTGACCCACCTGTAACTCCCAGACCAGAATGAGATCCCATTCCTGCCACTGTGCCATCACAGAACCACTCTCTTTCATGCCTAATACCTGATGGATAAGATTTGCATATTCTGGTGTTATTGAAATATGTATTTTATCGCCCTTAATGTTATTTTCTTCTATAATTTCTGTGGCTTTGACCCTCTCCAATTTTCAGATGCTACCTTATGACAGCTCTAAACTCCCTAACTACTGGCTTCCCGTGGAATGGCAAGCTAAGGACTTAATCTGCATAGGACTTTGAACCTTGGTAAATTCCCTGGATTTTGGATTATCATGATTTTTTTGCTGTTGTTGTATGTTTTTAGTCTGGTTCCAGTGCTCCTGTTTTCTTGAACAGGACCCATTGCAGAAGATGGGTAGTGAGAAGATTGTGAGGTGAAGTTTCTGAAGGGTGGTATGTGGATAAAACTGTAATACTTCCAGAATCTCCCTGTAGTCCTTAGTGTGTCTCCAGTTCAATAGGTAATTACAAGGAGCTGTTGGTGGCTAGGGCCTACCTCGACTGGAAAGGTTTGGTTGGGTCCTTTTACAGTGGAGTTGGGATAGATACAAGAGAGCAGGGGTAGACGAATGCTTGAAAGCAATAAATGGGTTTCTCCCACTTTATTTCTCCCTTTGATTGTTTTTGGCTTCAAAGGTTATTTGCCCTGGGCTGGGACCATATTTTTCCCCCCAGAGTTACCAGGGAACACAGAGATAGACAGGTTTGGTGAAACAGATTCAGGGGCACATTCACATGGGTCTGTTTCCATGCTTCCTGTCTTATCCTTTGGTCTATTTTTCATACTACTGCCAATAAAATTTTGTTCATTTTCAGGAGTGTTTTTCCAGACTTTTTCTTCTGCATTGCCAAACAAATTTTAGAATCAGACTTTTACTTTACAGAAAAATAGTTTGCTAGTGTTTTGATGGACTTTGTGAAATATATTGATTGATTGACCAAATCAATGGAACAATTGGCCAGTGTACAATTTACATTTGTAGAGTATAGAACCTTCCAATCTATTAACATGGTATCCCTGTTCATTCATTTAATTATTCTTTAACTTGTTTCAATATCTTACAGTTTTTCTTTTGAGTGCATATTTGTCTGTGGAATTAGAATTTTTGCAAATGACAAATTCATTTTATTTATAAGTATTCATTAGTTTTGAATGACATTATAAAGTAAATGATTGCAAATACTTATCTTCTAATTTCTCACCATCAGTATATAGGAGCAAAATTGATTATTGTGTATTGACTTGTTGTCCATGAACTTTATGTTGCCTAATAAATTCTAAAACTTTTTCTTAGATTATTTTGGATTTCAACATAGACATAAATTCTTTTCTAAATTAACAACTTTATGCATTTAAAAAATTCTTATATCTATTATCCTTTTCTGTTAATTGTTATATCTAGAGCCTCCAATATAATGTTCAGCAAAAACGATGTATCAAATGTCATTTTCTTATTACAGACACAGATGTATGGTATCAACATTCAACATTGAGCATGATGTTTGCTCTGCATTTGTGGGTATATAAACAGTTTATCAGATTAGAGAAGTTCCCTTTTTTTTTGATGGTTTATCTAAAATATATATGGAATTTTATACATTTTAAAATCAACTGAGAGACTCATAGTAATTTATTCATATTCTATTAATGTAATGAGACTGTATTAATTATTTTCAAATATCAAACCAGCCTATGATCTCAGGAATTAATAGAAGTATATGTTGGTTTACCATCCTTTCTGTATTGCACTAGACCTATGTTGTTAACATTTATTTAGGACATTTGTATGTTTAATCACAAGACAGATTATTCTGAAATATTCCTTCCCTGTATTGTGTGACAGGGTATTATTGAAAAACAGCATCATTGAGATATAGTTCACATACCATACATTTTACCTAGTTAAAGTGTATGATTTAATGGTTTTTAGTATATTCATATATATGTGCCACCATCACCATAGTCCATTTTAGGATATTTCCATCATTTCCAAAGAGGCCCCCATTTTAGCTTTTATGTCCAACCCATGTAACCTTCCCATCCATAAGCAATCACTAATCTGATCTCTGTCTTTATATACTTCCCTATTCTGAGTTTTCATATGAATGAAATCATATGATATTTTTTCTTTGTGACAGGCTTCTATCACTAAGCACAATGTTTCCAAAATTCATCCAAGTCATAGCTTGTATTAGTTCTTCATTTTCATGGCCTACACCATTCATCAGAGTATTAAATATAACCAGTCATGCAGAGATTGCCATATTGACTATAGTACAGGCACAGGCATATGCTGGAATAGGACCCCTTTGAAATATAAATGTATATGAATATAGCACATTTAATTTATTCATTCATCCACTGATAGTCACTTGGTTCTTTTCTACATTTTTGTTTTTTTGATTAATGCTTCCATAAACACTTGTATATGGGTTTTTGTGTGGATATGTTTTCATTTCTCTTAGGTATATATTTAGGAAAGGAATTGTGGTGAATAGAGTCATATTATACTCTACATTTAATCTTTTGTGTAAATGCAAGACTTTTCCAGCATGGCTGCACCATTTTACATTCCCAGAAGCACTGTATGAGCATTCGTATTTCCCCACAACTTTGTCAGTACTTGTTATTAACTGACTTTATAATTCTATCCATCCTATTGGCTGTGAAGTGGTATCTCATTTCATTGATATGTATTTCCATGATGATTCATAATATTCAACACCTTTTTTGTGTGATTACTGGTCATTTGGATATCTGTCTTGGATGAAGGATAACATTATTAGCTATAATATACATTCAACCACTTATAAATATACGTATAAATATATATATCATGTATACAGATCAATGTATGCTTTAGCGAATTTTCACAAAGTGAATGCATCCTTGTAACCATAGTCAGAATAAAAATAAATTATTATCAAAAAATCCCCTTCCATACCAATGAATACTTATCTGTTCAAAGGTGACAAGAGTCTTGACCTTAACAGTTGCAATAATTATTTTTAACTTTTCTTGAGTTTATATAATTCGAATCACATAGTTTCTGTTTTTTTTGCATCCAAAATTATACTTGTGAGCTTATACATATTGTTTTATTAAGTCATTGACTATTTTCATTGCATAAATATATAACAGTTCATTCTTTTACTACTCAAGATCAGTAGGATGATTCCAGTTGGTGGTATTTATAAGGAATGCTGCTATGCATATTTTTCATACTTCATTTGTTCCTGGTATTTATTAGCAATGCTGCTATGTACATTTTTATTCTTCATTTGAGGGACATATAAATATTCCTTTCACTTCACTATTATATACTTAGGAGTGCTATTATTGTATCAAAGGTGTATGTTTTGTGATAATAGGATCCAGAAACAGACCTCCAACATCATGGTATTAATTAGTGCTCTCACACCAGCGGTACATGAAAATTCTAGCACCAAATCCACAGCAGCATGTGATATTCTTTTTTTAAATTTTAGATATTGTAGTGATTTTGGAATAATGAAAAATTGGAAACAAGCAAAAAGATGATAAATGTAAATCTAAATGTGCATAGATTGTAATAGCAGATGAAGTACAGAGTCAAACTATGTGCTATACTAGGCATTCTTTTGAAATACAAATAAACAGATATTTTAAAAGCGTAAGGTTGTAAAATAAACAAATACATAATTACACAGAATATTTCAAAACCCTTTTTTCAAGCATTGATAGAGCATGTCCAGAGAAATGGAAAAGACCTAGAAGGCTGCAGTAATACTAACAATTGCCTTGTCCAAAATAACCTTTAGGGATAACACCCCTAAACTGAAGGAGAATACACATTCCTCTTAAGTGCTCATGGACAATTTACCAACGTAATCAATATTTTGGAGCATAACAATATCTTAACAAATCTGGAGATTTGAAATGCAAGAATATTCATTCTCTAAAAAGGAATTCAATAAGACCTAGAAATAATTAATGATTGTGATGTTTCCATATTATGTATACTTTTGGTTTATTTATCCTTAACTCTATAAAAAGCTTTTAGTGGCTAACCTATTGCTTAGAATATTGGTTGTTCAGGAGCATTTTGTTTAATTTCCACATATTTTGGATTTTCCAGTTTTTTCTTGTACTAATTTCTAGTTTCATGCTCTTGTGGGGCAGGAAAGATAATTGATACAGTTTCAGTCTTCTTTAATTTAAGGCTTATAGCCTAACATGAGATCTATCTCAGAGAAATAAGCTATAGATGCCTGAAAGGATTGTGTACATGGCTGCTATTTGGTGGAATGCTCTGTGTATGCCTATTAGATCCATTTGTCCAAAGTCTTTTTCAAGTCGTGTTTCCTTATTGGATTTCTGCCTGGATGTTTTATCATTGATGAAATTGGTGTCCTGAAGTCTCCTAATATTTTGGTATTTCTATTTTTCCTTTCCTGTCTGTTAATTATTGTTTTATACATTTAGGTGCTGTGATGTTGAGTCATATATATTTATAATGGTTATATCTTCGTGATGAATTTTTTACCAAGATGTAATTTATACAGCACATTGTGTAAATTTCAATTAACATCTCTATCACATCACATTATTATCACTTCTTTTGTGGTGAGAACTTTTCAGACTACTCTCTTAGCAGTTTTGAAGTATATAGTACAATATTGTTGATTTTAACCACTATGCTATGCATTAGAGCTCCAGAACTTATTCATCTTCTAATAGCAAGATTATACCCTTTAATGACATCTCTGCATTTCCCCCACTTACCATCTCCTGGTAACCACCATTCTTCTCTCAGTTTCTGTGAAAACAGATTGTCATAGAAACTTTTTTGATTGCACACATCATTTGTATCAGTCAGTATTTGTTTTTCGCTCCCTGAGTTATCTCCTTTAGCATAATGCCCTCAAGTCATATCCATGTTGCCACAAATGGCAGAATTTCCTTCTTCCTTGAGGATGAATAGCATTCTATTGTATATGTGTAACACCTCTTTGTCCTTCCTTCATGTGTTCACAGAGAATTAGGTTGATTCCTTTTCTGGCTATTATGAATAATGCTGCAGTAAGCATGGAAGTACGTGTGTCACTTCAGCACCTGTTTTCATCCCCTTTGTCTATGTCCCCAAAGTGGATTGATGAATCAGAAGGCACTTGTATTTTTAGTTTTTTCAGGACAATCCATACTGTTTTCCAAACTGGCTGACCAATCTACATTCCCACAGACGATGTAGGAGGCTTCCTATTATTTAGCATCCACACCAACAGTTATTACCTACTGTTTTCTTGATGATAGCCATTCTAACAGGTGGGAACTGATAGTTCATCGTGGTTTTGATTTGCATTTTCTGGTTATTTATAATGTTGGACATATTTTCATATACCTGTTCTAAATGTGGGTGACTTCTTTTAAAAATGCCTGGTTAGTTCAACTGTTTATTTTTTAAATCAGGTTTTCATTTTTTTGTTGCTGTTGAGTTGTATGTGTTTCCTACATGTTTTGGATTTTTCAAGGGCCCTAAATACAGTTTGTCTGTTATGGTTTGCAAATATTTTCTCCTGTTTGGTTGTTTGCCTTACCAGTTTGTTGATGGTGTCCTTCTGAGCAAAATTTTCTTAGTTTGATGTTGTCCTACTTAAAGATTTTTGCTTTTGTCACTTTTGGTTTTGTGTCATATCCAAAATATTATTCCCAAGACTAATGTAAAGGAGATTCTTCCCTATACTGTCTTCTAGGAGCTTTATAATTTCAAGTCTTATGTTCACATCTTTAATTCATTTTCAGTTCATTTTCATGAGCTGTGAAAGAGTGGAGTCCAATTCCATTTTTCTCTATGTGGTCATCCAGTTTTCCCAACACCATTATTTTAAATATCCCTTTCTCCAGTAAGTGTTCTTGGCTTCCTTGTCAAATAATATATGTGGAGGTTTATTTCTGGGCCGTCTACTCTCCTGCATTGGTATATGTGCCTGGTTTCATGCCAGAATCATAGTGTTCCAACTGTAGCTTTGTAGTATAGTTTGAAATCAGGAAGAGTGATACCTTCAGATTTGTTCTTTTATCTAGTTACTACTCTGGTTCATAGAAAGCTATGAAAATCAACATTAAAATATATAACTTTTGATTCAATATTAATAAATATTAAACAAAACTGCATAAATATTAAATATTTATTAAATATTTTATTTAATATTAATAAAATTAATAAATATTAAACAACAATAATTGAAAATATAAATAGCAGGATTCATTTAAAAGTGTGAAGCATAAAGGATCTGAAAAATGTGTAAGGCCTATTCAGAAAACATTAATTTTTTTCTGAAAGATAACATGAGATTCTATGTATATAAAATAGCATGAATAATGACCAAGTTAAAAGTGGTCAAATATTTGCAACATATATCACAAATTGTTAATATAGAATAAGTAATAACAATGCTCAGTTCTAGGAAATATTGTAAAAAGTTAAAGATATTTTTAGAAAAATATCTGCATCTCACGTGAAAGTTGATATATAAAAAAACATGTTCATAATAAAAATTATAGAATCATATAATAAGCTCAAGGTAGTCATTCGTTATAAGAGTGAATTTTTTCTTTATGAAATCACAAAGTTTCTACTTTTAGGATTGATTTCAAATCATAATGGAATAAACCAAAAAGAAATATTACTTATTCTCCCAATGATGATACAAATTTACAGCCAATGAGTAAAAAAAAAGTTTGATTTTAATTATCAAAGTAGTTTGAAAACCTACCCACAAAGGACATTTCATATTTCTGAATATGCCGATTAATAAGAATATACTACATGGAATTTTATGGAAGGGTGTAATAGAGACATTAAGTGTCATTATTACTTTTAAGTTTAATTTTTCGATTTTTGTTATGTTAATGTTTTAATAATACATAGCAATTGCATACAGTGAAAATATGTTACCAAAGTACAAAAGTGATTGTACTCTGTCATGGTAATTAGCAGTTAAAGATGTTATTGAATAAAAGGATATAAAGGTAGGCTTGCTCTTTTTCATTTGATTTTTATTTTCTGGGAAGTCCTCTGTTGAATATCATTGTAGAATCTTCAATTCTCTGAGGACATTGTCCCCACTGCTGCTTTTTCCAGGGTCTTTGCCAAAAGATTACACAAAACATTCATAAATAACTTTGGATTCTAATTCATCTGGGTCTTGAGACCACATACAAGCCATGCAAACCTTTCCTCATCCTTCTAACCCTCAGGATGTTCAGGGATGAACAAGTAACTGAATCCAGTATGTCTGTAGTCTTTGAGAGACTAAGAAAATTATTTTCTTTAAGAAACAGTTTGATGTATATTACCAAGATTAATGGATAGTTAATTGAATTGTGCTAAGAAGAAACAAGAGTTTATAATTTTGAGTTGTTTGAAGATTTTGATAGGGCTGGATTTGTATATCAACAAATATTAGGTTACCTAAAAATAGGTGAAATGAAGGACTTCTGGAAGCAAGCTTGAATTGGAAATCATCAGCTGACATAATTTAGATTCCTGCAGTTTTTTAAAAGGCAAAGAAGGAAACATATATAAGTGAAACAATAGTGTCTATTTATTTTTTCAAGATACTTAGGAGCAAGGACACGGCTCAAATTTCCAGACTTGTGTAAAGCACAGTGGTGTTAAGACTGAAGAAAAGAGAGGTACGTGGGTATAATGTTTCTTTTTCTATGTCTCAAGTCTCTTATTCTACTTAATTATTTTAATTGCTTAATCTATTGCAACTATTCATTTAATTTATTGTTAGTTGTGTGAGGCTCATATTCAGAGAAGTGCCCAGCTCACACTAAAATATCTAAGCAGGGCCATCCTTGCATTCTTTACCAAAACCTGAAAACACTTAGGTATTTACTATGGGAAATGGGCAGATGGTATGTACAGAGTATATCCTAATTCTGAAGGATAGGATATTTTAAACTAATTAAATGAAACCTTTTCATACCCAGTTACTTAGAATTTGCATAACAATTGATGTGGTTTTTCATCAAATTATTTATGGCCTTTAAGAAGCGTTGGAGATTGAAGTCATTTTAGAAGGAATTAGTGCAGTTATTTGTTGTTAAGTAAGGATCAACCACAGAGCAGGCGATGGTCCAAAAGCAGAATGTAAGAGTTTTATTCTGTGGTGTGAATATATTTCTGGCAAGTGTATTGAGTAAATATGGATAGAATCCATAAAAGGAAAGCTATTTCTCTGCCAAACACAGTGGTAAGTTAGGTAAAGTTTTTTTTTTCTGCCTCAGTGGAGGTATTATATATACTCTGAGTACATAGTCAGGTCAGGGTGTGACTCAGGAGCCACTCAGAACATTTCCTACACCAAACATAAAAGCCACCAAGAATCTTCTAAATTAGAGTCAAGGTATGGCAAAAGTAAGAGTTGTCACAGTAGTTTTAAAATTGAGTCCACATAATAAATACTATAACTTATCTAGGTCTGGGGATAAATATTACCTTGAATTAACTCTACATCTAAGTCTCCTACAGCTCTGAGGTTATTGCATTAAACAAGCTGAAAATGCTGTTTCCAACAAATTTTTTACATCTGCTCTTAAGCATAAAGTGTGACAAAAACACAGAGAAAGTTCTTAATGTGGCTTGTGAGAATGGGAAGGACTTCTCTGAAGAGTTAAATAGAAACAGAAGAATGAATCCCAAAGACCCAGGTATAGGTCAGAATCAGTGTAATGGATGTAGTAAGGGTGAGGGAAAAAACATAAATGATTATACAAAATTTTTTCCACACAGGTAGGACATACAAGATGACTTGTGCAGTGGAACAGTCTCTGACAGCATTGGTAGAGGAAACTAGAAATATGTTGTGTCACACACACCTGTTGTGTTTTTAGCTCATTCAGGAAAAAATGCTATAAGCAGAAGTGACAATGAGGGAAACATTGGTTATTGATAAGGGCAATGATCTTAAGGGAAGTAGTTCACCATGAGCTAATCTATTCCAAAGTGCAAATTAAAATAATAGTGCACCTTTAAAAAATTCTCATGGAAGATTATATTTTCCTTGCACTACATTATTCAAAAACTTAAAATAAAAACACTATTTTTTTCTGAAATACAGTCATGACCATTTTGTAGGTTATAAAATCAACTTGTTGATACACGCTTTTATTTTTAATGAGATATATTAGAACATACACATCAGAGAGTACAGAAACTAAGGGTTATTTTTTTGTTTCCAATATATGTGTTTAAGTATTTGTTTAGGTGTGAGCAGGTACACTGGGCTGCAATATAAAATGTCTACCTTACCATATGTTGTAAAAAACATTTGAAAGCCAGGTTTATGATACACCTAATAATATGCTATCAACAGAGCCAAGAGCATGAATTATTTTTAAAACTCATTATCAAGAAAAACAAAATACATGTAAAATACATTGCTTGGCTTTTCTGAACAAAACCCACTGTAAGGCAATTTTTCCACTCTCTACTCAGATCTTACTTCCATTGCTTTTACATGCAGACTGGGAAAAAGACAGGACCCAGGAATGAGAAACCACACATCTCTAACCAGTTTCATCCTCCTGGGATTGACAGATGACCCTCAGCTTCAGATTCTGATTTTTATATTTCTACTGATCACCTATATGTTGAGTGTAACTGGAAACCTGAGCATCATCATCCTCACATTAGTGGATTCTCACCTTAAAGCTGCTATGTACTTTTTTCTCCAAAATTTTTCTTTGTTCGAAATCTCATTCACTTCTGCATGCATTCCTAGATTCTTGTACAGTATATCAACAGGTGACAGGAGTGTTACATATAATGCTTGTGTATGCCAACTATTTTTTACATATGTTTTTGGAGTAACGGAATTTTTTCTCCTGGCTGCCATATCCTTTGATCGATATGTAGCCATCTGCAAACCCCTGCATTACATGACAATTATGAACTACAGGGTCTGCAAACGGCTTGTCTTCTGCTGTTGGGTGACTACTATACTGATCATATTGCCACCACTTAGCTTGGGAGTAGACCTGGAATTCTGTGCCTCTAATGCCATTGACCACTTTGTCTGTGATGCTAACCCTATGCTGAAGATCTCATGCTCAGATACATGGTTCATAGAGCAGATGGTTATTGTCTGCTCTGTGATGGTTTTTATTGTAACTCTGGTGTGTGTGGTTCTGTCCTACATGTAAATCATCAGAACAATTCTAAGACTCTCCTCTGCTCAGCAGAGGACAAGAGCCTTTTCGACCTGTTCTTCCCACATTATTGTGGTTTATATCACCTATGGCAGCTGCATCTTTGTTTATATCAAACCTTCAGCAAAAGATGAAATGGCCATTAATAAGGGAGTAACTATACTCACTACTTCCATTTCCCCCATGTTAAACCCATTCATTTACACTCTGAGGAAAAAACAAGTGAAACAAGCCTTTAATGACTTAGTCAAAAGATTTATATTGCTGTCAAAGAATTAGGGGAACATTGATGTCCAGATCCCCAAGCACTTTTTCTTCTGTTTCTATCTAATTTTGTCTTTTCCTCATCTATATTTGGCCTTCCATCCAGTACTGACCCTGGTCAATTTACCACTTTCATCTCCTTATAAAAAAGCTTCTTTCAGATGATAATTGTAATGAAGAAAAATGAGAATAGGTGTTTCAGGAAATCTAAGCTTGACTTCATTCCTAAGATTTCCTCACCATTGCTGAAAGGATAGGGAAATTTATGTTAAAATATTAGTACAATAGTGAACATCATTACTGAAAAGAAAGCACACAGGAAAACAAAAATAAAAACCTTACTCTAATGAGAAGGGGCTTAATATTGAAAAGAATCAATAGTTTTCTAAGTGTTATGAGGTAAAATTTCATAAATGCAAAATATATTTCAATTAGGGAATATGAATCAGATTTATGATTTGAAAGAAGCATTTTTAATGGAGTATCTTTAAAATCACTTGTTTCACATATTATTTTATTGACTGGATCCTGTCCAATATAAAAGTTATTTAAAATTTGCCAAAGGGACATGATTTAAGTTACAGTGAGGAGAGAAATGCACTGGCAATTCCTGTTTAAGATAAATCCTTCACTGAAGTTACATAAAGCAGATTAACATTGATATTCCAATTAAAATCTTAAATCTTGAATGTAGAGCGTTTAAAATACAGATGGCAGCAAGCACAAGGAAACTAATGTAGGGCTAGAAGAGTGATAAGTAAGCAGTAAGCCAAATATACTGGGAATGAAAAAAAGAATAAAATGTGAATACAAATATCAATGAGATGATTTTCTATTTTGAAAGCAAAAATACTGTTCGAGAATCCAAATTATGCACCTAACAATAATTCTTTAAGAAAGACTAGTGTTTCATTACTCAATACATTATGCTCCAACTTCCACTTCTGTAGTTGAACATAGCAAAATTTCCTTTGATTCTTGTTCTCATACTTCAGGCTACTTCTCATACTGTCACCTATGCAGGCAGGAATTTTCCCGTCATTTTTCAACTTCCAAATCCAAAGGGCCCTCCAGTTAAAATGACATTCCCACAGGAATTTTTTCATGACCTCGTCTTATGATTGCACCAACAGTACCACCAGGCCTTGGTCAGTCCGACTCATCCACACTAGTGTCATCACTTACCCGCTGCTTTCATTCCTTACCAAACTGCATTTCATCTTTACTTGTCCTTCTACACTCAGTGGCAAATGCCTTGGAGAATGTTTGCTTCATATGCAAATTCTAGAATGCTTTATGCCTGGTGCCTAGACCAATATTAGTTACATAAGGGAAAAGTTACCAATATGATGATTTGAAGCTTCAGAAAAATCAAATGAGAACTAACATATGAAGAGAAAAAACACTGAAGTAACAATGACTTGAATCTGTGAATAACAGATAAAGAATGGCATGACTGTAAGAAAGAATCCTGTTAAAATATTTATTTTTAACTATCTAAAGGAAATAAAATGTAAGCCACAACTTGTTGAAAATGTATTTTGATAAAACTGAAAATAATCCTACAACATATATGTATATTCATAATTTACACTGGAGAAATGTGGAGAAATCAAAGTTTAAAAGCATGAATTATTGAAAAGGTTTTAAAGATGATCGCATGAGAAATGAGACAGAAACCTTCCCCAAAACCACATATAATATGAAAATATAGTTAATACAACTAATCCTAAAAGAGCAGCAGGAAAGAAGGCTGTGCCAGACTGCATACAACTAGAGAAAAGAACAGACCTCATGGAACATGGCAACGTATCAAAGCTGTGACCCACTTGGATCCAAGCCCTTCCCAACCCCATATCACTAGCATGAAGAAGAGAAAAGGAGTGGGGAAGGGTTTAGACCTAGGACTGCTGAAACCCAGCCCTGGAGATCTGCTCTTGTAGTACAAACCTACATTACATGGTGCTGTGGAGATTAGCAGGGTTGGAAAGCTAAAACAGGGGATATACTTGGAGAGATTGATAGTCCAGCTACTTGTGTAAATCAGGGATCCACATCTGGCTGCTCTTGGACAAGGGAAAGGCAGAGAGTCTGAGAGACTTCCTAACAGCAAGAGGGCTGCTAAAGGGGCAAGGATTGCAGAGAGCTTGCTGCTTGGGAGAAAGGACATGTGGACAAAATTGGGCACAATCTGCCCAGAAAATTAGGAACTTTCAAGCTATAGGTGCTCCATTCTCCTGTCTGGTTATCCAGCTTCAAGGCCTCCCACCATAGTATGCAGCCCACTGCACCTTCCTCATGGCTGTCACCAGCTTGCAAACTGGCTACCCCTACTCTTGTACCAGGCCACCCAGGGGGAGGCCCAGCCTATTGCAGCTACAAGCACAAACCATAGAGGATTCTACCTGCATGCTTGGCTCAGTGGCCCTGGCAAAGGAGACAGGCGCTGCACTGAGAAGCAGGAAACAGCTCTTTCCTCCTGATAAGCACCAGTGACACTCACCTGCAACCCCTGCCATTGCTTCAGGGGCTGAGCAGGTCCAGACAGTAGAGCTTCTGGCACTAGAGGGCACCACATACACAAATTGAGTTTATCAATCTTCCAGAAAGAGACTTCAAAATAAAAATCATAAACATGCTCATGGAGGTACAGAAAAATACTCAAGACCACAGGGAAGAATGAGATTCAATCACTAAAGAACAGTATCTGAAATGAAACACACAATGGAGGGATTTTAAATCAGGTTAGAAGAAGCAGAGGAGACAGTAAATGACGTAGAAATCAGAGAAGAGGAATACAAAGAAGCTGAAGCACAGAGGAAAAAGGATCTCTAGAAATAAAAGAACATTGATAGAACTATGTGACCATCAAAACAGAATAAAACATTTGCATTATAGTGGTACCAGAAGAAGAAGAGAGAGAAAAAGATAGAAAGTGACTTGAGGAGATAACTGATAAAAAGTTCCCCAATCTAGGGAAGGAGTTATTCTCTCAGGCCATGGAGGTGCACAGAGCTCCCAACACAAGGGACTCAAGGAAGGCAATGTCAAGACATATAATAATTAAGATGTCAAAGATAAGGGATAATGACAGAATATTAAAAGCAACCAGAGAGAGAATCAAGATAACATACAAAGGAAAACCCATCAGGCTATCATCAAACTTCTCAGCAGAAACCTTACAGGGAGGAAGGGAGTGGCATGATATATTTAATGCAATGAAGCAGAAGGGTCTCTCACCAAGAATACTCTACCCAGCAGGATTATCATTTAATTTGAAGAAAGGATTAAATGATTTTCAGATAATAAGCTGAATTTAACCCCCACAAACCATCTATCTAGTGTATTTTGGAGGGACTGCTATAGATGGAAGTGTTCCTAAGGCGAAATAGCTGTCACCAGAGAAAATAAAATCACACTAAGAAAGTAGAAGAATTAATTACTAAGCAGATGCAAAATCAAATCAAATACCCCAATGTCAATCGAGGGATACAAAAAGATTCCAGAATATAATGCCTAATATATTGACAATCGCGGAGGAAGAAAAAACAGAACCATTATATTGTGTTTATAATAGCATACTAAGTGAGTTAAATTAGACCTTTAGATAATGAGGAAGTTAAACTTGAAACTTTGATAACCACAAAACGAAAGCTTGCAATGGCAATAAGTACATACCTATCGATAATCATTCTGAAGGTAAATGGTCAGAATGCACCAATCAAAAGACATAGAGACACTGAATGGATAAAAAAACAAGACCCAACTATATACTGACCACAACAGCTCACTTCAAACCCAAAGACAAACAAGGACTAAAAGTGAAGGGATGGAGAAAGATATTTCATGCAACTAACAGGGAGAAAAAAATAGGAGTTGAAATACTTGTACCAGACAAAATAAACTTAAAAGAAAGAAAGTAACAAGAGACAAAGAAGGACATTACATAATGATAAAGGGTCAGTCAAACACAGGAATGGAATCATTATAAATATCTATGAACCCAACACAGGCACATCTACATATGTGAAACAAATATTAAAAGAATTAAAGGGGAAATAGAATGCAATGCATTCATTTTAGGAGACTTCAACACATCATTCACTCCAAAGGACAGATCAACCAGACAGAAAATAAGTAAGGAAACAGAGGCACTGAACAACACATTTAGAAGAGATGGACCTAACAGACATCTAAAGAGCCCTCCATCCAAAACAGCAGGATACATATTCTTTTCAAGTGCCCATTGAATGTTTTCAAGAATAGATCATATACTAGGCCACAAAAAGAGCCTCAGTTAATTCAAAAAAATTGAAATTGTACCAGCCATCTTCTCAGACCACAAAGGTATGAAACTAGAAATAAATTACACAAAGAAAATGAAAACACCCACAAACACATGGAGGCTTAACAACATGCTCCTAAGTAATCAATGGATCATTGACCAAATAAAACCATAGATCAAGCAATATATGGAAACAAATGACAACAATAATTCAACACCAAAATATCTCTGCGACATAGAAAAGGCCGTGCTAAGAGAGAAGTATATTGCAATATAGGCCTACTCAGGAAAGGAGAAGAATCCCATATGAACAGTCTAAATTCACAATTAATGAAACTAGAAAAAGAACAAATGAGACCCAAAGTCAGTAGACAGAGGGACATAATAAAGATTAAAGCAGAAAATAAATAAAATTGAGGATAAAAAAAACAATAGAAAGAATCAATGAAAGCAAGAGCTTGTTCTTGGAGAAAATAAACCAAATAGTTGAACACCTGACCACACTTATTAAGAAAAGAAGAGACTCTATGCACATAAACAGAATTAGAAAAGAAAAGTCACTAAGGCACCACAGAAATACAAAGAATTCGTAAATACTACTAAAAAATTGTATGCTAACAAAGTAGATAATCTAGTCGAAATGGACAACTTTCTAGAAAATTACAACCTTCCAAGGATAACCCAGGAAAAAACAGGAAATATGAACAGACATAAATTGAATTGGTAATCAAAAAACTACCTAAGAATAAAACCCCTAGACCCGATGATTTCACCATTGAATTTTATTAAAGACTTAGTGAAGACATGCTACCCACCCTCCTTAAAGATTTCCAAAAACCAGAAGAGGAGGGAATACTTCCAAACTCATTCTATTATGCCAGCATAAGAATAATACCAAAAACCTGGCAAAGACACAACAACAAATGAAAACTACACATCACTATCCCTGATGAACATAGACACAAAAATACTTATATTAGCACCTTGAACTTGAAAATACATAAAAAATATCATCGATCATGATCAAGTAGGGTTTATCCCATTTATGCAAGGATGGTACTATATTTGAAAATCCATCAGCATACACCACATCAACAAAAAGGACAAAACCACATGGTCATCTCCATATATGCTGAAAAAGCATTTGACAAAATTCAACACCCATAAAAGAAATATCTGTGAGAACTAAATTTTAACAGAATTAATTTTATTAACAAAGCATGATAAAAGTAAAAGGTTATATATTTATATGATATGCATTATGAATATTAAAGTAATGGTAATAAATGATGTTAATTATATTATATACTATAAAAACTGTAAAATTACTGTTAAAACGTCAGGTAACAAATATAGAGACATAAGTAATAAGTGGAAATGGAAAAAGAAGTAAAAACCAGAAAAGAGGAGAAAAGAAAAAATGGTCTTTAGCCTGGATGTTCAATCTCATTGAGGAATTCCTTCCTCTAGGCATTTTTCTAATTGCTAATCATCTGTTCTGTGCAGAGCCTTCTCAGGGGAGACGTTTAAGAACCAAGAGGGCCCTGCATGAATTTCCCAATATTTAAGGGTGTTTGAGAGAAAGGTTCTCCAATTTTTAGCCCCCACTGAATACCAAAAATGTTTAGTGGCCTTCCACATCTCAACCAGATGAAAGCATCAGGGCAGGTATCCTCACCCTATGGCTACCTCAGATTTCTGAGATATTTAGCTTCTCTGATTCTTTGATTCTGCCATAACCTATGCTCTTAATCCATCATCTAAAATCCAGACAACATATATACTTCAGCTAATATTTTATTTTCGCTTTTTTCTCCAAGTGGAAGTTCCTAAGCCTATGTACACCACTACATGAAGAGTGTAGAGTTCAACTTCTGAAAATCATGTCCTCAGCGATACGAGTGAATGTAACTACTGTTACACCCCTGATTTCCTACTTCGTTAACCAAAGGTGAAAAACCGTTTTCTTTTCAAGCCTGGTTTATCCTCTGGGCTCATAGCTTGGTCACAAATGTATATGTTATCCATGATATTAGTTTTCTAGACCATAACCTGGTTGATCTTTGCTACTGTTTAGTCACACATTATCTCAATGTGAGATCCGAACAAATGATAAACATGCTCATTGATTCAGATGAGTTTAAATAGTTATTTCTTTCATGATAAATACAGATTGAAGAATATGTCTAAGAGGAGGGAGGTTGCTTAAACTGGTGTGACTTTCCTGCCGTGTTAGAAGCCAAGCAATTCTGCTATCATTAGGCAATGACACTGTCCCCGAGAGCTGACTCCGTGGTGTGTAGAGGTAAGAGGGCCGTGTGCTCGCCTTACACATAGCCAGTTACGAGTAGTGATTTATTCGAATCTCATCAAGCAGATAAATTTTGTAGAAAATTATTCAGTAACCTAGGTTTTGCAAATATTCTTGGGTGGAGATTTTTAAAAATTCATAAAAGGAGGCAAGATACAATAATAACCAGACATGTACTCATTGTTTGGTTTCCATAGTTATCAACATATTAAAATTACTTTTCTCTATCACTCTCTGATATTTTATGTTTTTCCTGGCATTTCACCTTATACCATTCACCCATACATTCATTACATTTCACCCACAAGTTTATCTGTAAATATGGCTATCCGAAAAGGAAAATTTCTTAATAAGAATAATATCATTATGCCGTTATCCCACATATCAATATTATCACTAAATCATAATAGATTTTTATATTCTGTGTGTATTCATATTTCCCTGGGTCACATAAAAATGTTTTGTTTATTGTTTTCTATTTCTTTTAGGTAAGCTGTTTGGATCAAAATCTAACACATTATTTTTGGTAGTTATGTAATTTACATCATTTAAAAATTTCCTTATGATCCTTTCACTTTTTCTTGCTTTAATTAAGGGAGAAATGAGGTCATTTGTAGTGAATGACATCTTTGAATATTTAACTGATTGCTTCCTTATGGTGTCACTTATCTTGTTTCTCAGTCATCCAGTTTCTTCTTACATGTTAGCTAGATTTAATTATTGATTAGATTAAGATTCATGGTTTTAGCAAAATAATCAATAGATGAGGTGGTATGTTTTCTGTTGCACCACATCATGACCCTTATAATGTACATTTGACATACTTTTGGGAATGCTTAGATTAGTCAGTGTGTTTAGGTCTTCGCAGCCTGATGTCTCTATTATGAATATCCCCATCAATAATTCACAAATGGTGTTTAGCACACAGTAACACATTGTTGAGCTTCATTCTTCTCTTAATAGGTTTTAAAACATTGTTTCCTTTATATTTCTGTGAATTCATGGCTTTTTTGATAACGTATTTGACTCCAAGGAAAGGTAGAAAGGAGCATTGCTTCGTTTATCAATGTTTTTTGGTAGTAATCTAATGTCCTAGTGACTTCCACTGGTGATCAATTTCCATTTAAAGACTATAAGATCACGGATTTTAAAAATATATTATCTATGTTTTATTAAATTCATTAAGCTATTTGGAAACTCAATTGTCCCATTTTGTTTTGTTTTATTTTTATGGTGGTTTCATTAATGTACAATCACATGAGCAACATTATGGTTACTAGACTCCCCCCATTATCAAGTCCCCACACCATACCCCATTACTGTCATTGTCAATCAGCACAGTAAGATGTTATAGAATCACTAGTTGTCTTCTCTGTGCTGTACTGCCTTCCCTGTGCCCCATCCCCCTTACATTATGTTTGCTAATCATAATGCCCCTTTTTCCCCCTTATCCCTACCTTCCCACCCATCCTCCCCAGTCCCTTTCCCTTTGGTAACTGTTAGTCCATTCTTGGGTTCTGTGAGTCTTCTGCTGTTTTGTTTCTTCAGTATTTCTTTGCTCTTATTCTCCACAGATGAGTGAAATCATTTGATACATGTCTTTCTCTGCCTGGCTTATTTCACTGAGTATAATACCCTCTAGCTCCATCCATGTTGTTGCAAATGAAAGGAATTGTTTTCTTCTTATGGCTGAATAATATTCCATTGTGTATATGTACCACCTCTTCTTTATCCATTCATCTACTGAAGGACACTTAGGTTGCTTCCATTTCTTGGCTACTGTAAATAGTACTGTGATAAACATATGGGTGCATATGTCTTTTTGAAACTTGGCTCCTGCATTCTTAGTGTAAATTCCTAGGAGTGGAATTCCTGGGTCAAATGGTATTTCTATTTTTAGTTTCTTGAGGAACCTCCATACTGCTTTCCACAGTAGTTGAGCTAATTTACATTCCCACCAACAGTGTAGGAGGGTTCCCCTTTCTCCACATACTCACCAGCATTTGTCGTTTTTCTTTTGTATGTTGGCCATCCTAACTGATGTGAGGTGATCTCTCATTATGGTTTTAATTTGCATTTCTCTGATGGTTAGCGATGTGGAGCATCTTTTCATATGCCTGTTGGCCATCTGAATTTCTTTTCTGGAGAATTGTCTGTTCAGATTGTCTGCCCATTTTTTCATTGGGTTATTTTTGTTTTGTTTGTTGAGGCATGTGAGCTCTTTACATATTTTGAATGTCACTCCTTTATCAGATATGTCATTTATGAATATATTCTCCCATACTGTAGGATGACTTTTTGTTCTACTGGTGGTGTCCTTTGCTGTACAGAAACGTTTTAGTTTGATATAGTCCCACTTGTGCATTTTTGCTTTTATTTCAGTTGCCCAGGGAGATATGTTCATTAAGAAGTTGCTCATGTTTATATTCAAGAGAGTTTTGCCTGTTTTCTTCAAAGAGTTTTATGGTTTCATGACTTGCATTCAGGTCTTTAATTCTTTCTGAGTTTACTTTTGAGCTTGGAGTTATACAATAATCCAGTTTCATTCCCTTACATGTAGCTGTCCAGTTTTGCCAACACCAGTTGTTGAAGAGGCTGTCATTTCCCCATTGTATGTCCATGGCTCCTTTATTGTATATTATTTGACTATATATGGCTGGGTTTATATCAGGGCTCTCTAACCTGTTCCATTCATCTATGGTTCTGTTCCTGTGCCAATACCAAATTTTCTTGATTACTCTGGCTTTATAGTAGAGCTTGAAGTTGGGGAGCATAATTCCCCCTGCTTTATTCTTCCTTCTCAGGATTGCTTTAGCTATTCAAGGTGTTTTGTGGTTCCATATGAATTTTAGGATGATTTTCTCTAGTTTGTTGAAGAATGCTATTGGTATTTTGATTGGAATTGTATTGAATCTTTAGATTGCTTTAGGCAGAATGGCCACTTTGACAATATTAATTCTTCCTATACATGAGCATGGGATGTGTTTCCTTTTATTGGTATCTTCTTTAATTTCTCTCATGAGTGTCTTGTAGTTTTCAGAGTATAGGTCTTTCACTTCTTTAGTTAGGTTTGTTCCTAGGTATTTGATTATTTTTGATGCAACTGTGAATGGATTTGTTTTCCTGATTTCTCTCTCTACTTTTCATTGTTAGTGTCTAGGAATGCCACAGATTTCTGTGTATTAATTTTGTTTGCTGAATTCATATGTTAGATCTAGTATTTTTGGAGTAGATTCTTTAGAGTTTTCTTATGTACGATATCATGTCATCTGCAAACAGGGACAGTTTAGCTTCTTCTTTGCCAATCTGGATGCCTTTTATTTCTTTGTGTTGTCTGATTACCATGGCTAGGCCCTCCAGTACTATGTTGAATAGATGTGGGGAAAGTGAGCATCCTTTTCTTGTTCCTGATCTTAAAGGAAAAGCTTTCAGCTTCTCGCTGTTGAGTGTGATGTTGGCTTTGAGGTTGTCATGTGTGACCTTTATTATGTTGAGGTACTTGATTTCTATACTCACTGTGTTGAGAGTTTTTATCATGAATGGATGTTGAATTTTGTCAAATGCTTTTTCATCATCTATGGAGATGATCATGTGGTTTTTGTTCTTCATGTTGATATGGTGGATGATGTTGATTCATTTTCAAATGTTGTACCATCCTTTCATCCCTGGAATAAATTGTACTTGATCCTGATGGATGATCTCTTTTATGTATTTTTGAAATCAGTGTGCTAATATATTGAGAGTAATTTTGTATCTATGTTCATGAGGGATGTTGGTCTGTAATTTTATTGTTTTGTGGTGTCTTTGCCTGGTTTTGATATTAGAGTGATGCTGGCCTCATTGAATGAATTTGGAAGCATTCCCTCTTCTACTCTTTGGAAAAATTAAGGAGGATTGGTATTAGGTCTTCACTAAATGTTTGATAAAATTCAGCAGAGAAGCCATCTTGTCCAGGTGTTTTGTTCTTAGGTAGTTTTTTGATTAGCAGTTTGATTTTGTTGCTGGTAATTGGTCTGTTCAGATTTTCTATTTCTTCCTTGGTCATCTGTGGAAGGTTGTATTTTTCTAGAAACTTGTTCATTTCTCCTGGATTATCCAGTTTGTTAGCATATAATTTTTCATTGTATTCCCTAATAATTCTTTGTATTTCTGCAGTGTAAATAGTGATTTTTCTTTCTAAATTCTGACTCTTTTTATGTGTATAGACTCTCTTTTTTTCTTGATAACCCTGGCTAAGGGTATATCTATGTTGTTCATTTCCTTGAACAACCAGGTCTTGGTTTCATTGATTCCTTCTATTGTTTTATTCTTCTCAATTTTATTTATTTATGCTCTAATCTTTATTATGCCCCTCCTTCTTCTGACTTTGGGCCTCATTTGTTCTTCTTTTTCTAGTTTCATTAATTGTGAGTTTAGACTGCTTATATGGGATTGTTCTTCTACCCTGAGGTAGGCGTGTATTGCAATATGCTTTCCTCTTAGCATGGTCTTGGATCCATCCCACAGATTTTGTGGTGTTGAATTATCATTGTGATTTGTCTCCATATATTACTTAATCTCTGTTTTTATTTGGTTATTGATCCATTGATTATTTAAGAGCATGTTGTGAAGCCTCCATGTGTTTGTGGGATTTTTCATTTTCTTTGCATAATTTATTTCTAGTTTCATACCTTTGTGTTCTGAGAAACTTTTTGGTACAATTTCAATCTTTTTGCATTTACTGAGGTTCTTTTGGGGCCTAGTATATGACCTATTCTTGAAAATGTTCCATGTGCACTAGAGAAGAATGTGTATTATGCTGCTTTTGGGTGTAGACTTCTATATGTCTCTTAGGTCTATCTATTCTAATGTGTTGTTCATTGCCTCTGTGTCCTTACTCATTTCTGTCTGGTTGACCTGTCCTTCAGAGTGAGTGGAGTGTTGACGTCTCCTAGAATGAATGCATTGCATTCTATACCCCATTTTATTTCAGTTAGTATTTCTTTCACATATGTAGGTGCCCCTGTGTTGGGAGCATATATATTCATAATGGTTATATCTTCTTGTTGGATTGTACCCTTTATCATTATGTAATGTCCTTCTTTGTCTCTTGTGACTTTCTTTGTTTTAAATCTATTTTGTCTGATATAAGTACTGCAGGTTCTGCATTTTTCTCTCTATTACAGTTGCATTAAATATCTTTTCCCATGCCTTCACGTTTAGTCTGTGTATGTTTTTGGATATAAAGTGTGTCTCTTGTAGGCAGCATTTAGATGGGTCTTGTTTTTTTATCCATTCAGTGACTCTATGTCTTTTGATTGGTGCACTCAGTCCATTTACATTTAGGGTGAGTAGCGATAGGTATGCACTTATTGCCATTTAGATTCATGGTTACCAAATGTTCAAGGTTGACTTCCTTACTATCTAAGAGTCTAACTTAACTAACTTAATATGCTATTACAAGCACAATGTAATGTTTCTTTTCATTTTCTCCTCCTTTACTTCCTCCTCCATTCTTTGTATATTAGGTGTCATATTCTATACTCTATGTCTATCCCTTGATTGACTTTGGGGATAGTTAATTTTATTTTGTATTTGCTTATTAATTAACTGTTCTACTTTCTTTACTCTGGTTTTATTACCTCTGGTGAAGCTTTAAACCTTAGGAACACTTCCATCTATTGCAGTCCCTCCAAAACAGACAGTAGAGATGGTTTGTGGGAGCTACATTCTCTCAGCTTTTGCTTATCTGGAAATTGTTTAATCCCTCCTTCAAATTTAAAGGCTAATCTTGCTGGATAAAATATTTTTGCTTCCAGGCCCTTCAGCTTCATTGCATTAAATACATCATGCCACACCCTTCTGGCCTGTAAGATTTCTGCTGATGTTAGCCTGATGTGCTATCCTTTGTAGGTGATCTTATTTCTCTCTCTGGCTGCTTTTCACATTCTGTCCTTATCCTTGATCTTTGCCATTTTAATTACTATCTGTCTTGGTGTTGTCTTCTTTGATTCCCTTATGTTGGTAGATCTGTGAATCCATGGCCTGAGATACTATCTCCTTCCGCAGATTGGGGAAGTTTTCAGCAATTAACTCCGCAAAGACACTTTCTATCCCTTTCTCTCTATCTTCTTCATCTGGTACCCCTTCTAATGTGAATATTGTTCTATTGGGATTGGTCACACAGTTCTCTCAATATTCTTTCATCTTAGAGAACCTTTTTTCTCTCTGTGCCTCAGCCTCTTTGTATTCCTCTTCTCTTGTTTCTATTTCATTTATATTCTCCTCCACCATATGTAATCTGCTTTTAATACCCTCCATTGTGCACTTCAATGATTGGGTCTCTCACTGGAATTCATTCCTGAGTTCTTAAATATCTCTCCGTACCTCCATTAGTACGGTGATGATTTTTATTCTTATCTTCCTTTCAGGAAGATTCTTAAGATCCATGTCATTTAAATCTTTCTCAAGAGTCACTTTAATTTTACTCTGGCCCAGTTTCCTTTGGCATTTCATATTTCTGTATGGAGCCTTCTAGTGTTCAGAAGCTCTACTCTCTGGAGCTGCTCAGTTCCTGAAGCAATGTTGAGGGTTGCAGTGAAGCAGTATTGGTGCCTTGGGGATGGAAATGCTGTTTCCTGCTTTCCAACTTCTATGCCTGTCTCCACTGCCTGATCCAGTGGGCCGAACATAGAGGTGTAAGCTTTTGCTCCCAGAGCAGCCAGATATGGATCCCTGCCATCTGCAACTGGCTAGAGTATCAGTCTCTCCAGAAAGTCTGCCTTTCTTTGCTTTCCAAACCGGTAATCACACGAGTATCATGAAAGCACCATGAAATGTAGGTTTGGGTTCCCAGAGCAGATGTCTAGTGTTAGGTATTCAGCAGTCCCAGGCCTCCATTCTCTGCTTGCACAGTTCATCTTCCTCCCGCTGGTGAGCTAGGGCAGGGGAAGGGTTAGGGTCCTGGTTGGCTACAGCTTTGGTACGTTACCCTGTTCCATGACATCTGTTCTTTTCTCCAGGTTTATGCAGTCTGGCACAGTCCTCTTTCCTGTTGTTCTCTCA
Source organism: Manis pentadactyla (assembly GCF_030020395.1). Taxonomy (NCBI): domain Eukaryota; kingdom Metazoa; phylum Chordata; class Mammalia; order Pholidota; family Manidae; genus Manis; species Manis pentadactyla. Next base: position 42,132,282 of record NC_080028.1, read on the forward strand.
GGATTAGTTGCATTTGTTGTATTTTCATATTATATGTGGTTTTAGAAGGAAGCCTCTGTCTCACCTCTCATGCTGCCATCTTTAACATATTATTTACTTTTTATTAAGGTATTATTGGTATACACAGATATGAAGTTTTCACATGAAAAATAATGTGGCTACTACATTCATACATGTTATAGAGCCCTCCCTTACTCCAGTCCTGTCACTATTTGCCTTTTCTTTAGTATACTGTCTTCCCCATGATCCCCCCCACACCATGTATGCCAATCATAATACCCCTCAATCTCCTTCTTCCTCTCTTGCCATCTGTGCTCTCTCACCCCTCCCCTTTGGTAACTGCTAGTCCCTTCTTGGAGTCTGTGATTCTGCTGCTGTTTTGTTCCTTCAGTTTTACTTCATTGTTGTACTCCACAAATGAGGGAAAACATCTCGTATTTGACTTTCTCTGCCTGGCTTATTTCACTGAACATAATTTTGTCCAGCTCCATCCATGTTGCTGCAAAAGGTAGCATTTGTTTCTTTCTTATGGCTGAATAGTATTCAATTGTGCGTATGCACCACATCTTCTTTATTCTCTCATCTACTTATGCACACTTAGGTTACTTCCATATCTTGGCTACTGTAAATAGTACTGCAATAAACACAGGGGTGCATATGTATTTTTGAATCTGAGAAATTGTATTCTTTGGATAAATTCCTGGGAGTGGATTTCCTGGATGAAATTGTATTTATGTTTTTAGATTATTGAGGAACTCCATATTGCTTTCCACAATGGTTGAACCAGCATGATAATTCTAAGTACCAGCTATCACCACACGAAGTTCTTACAATATTTTGACTCTATTCTTTATGCTATATATTACATCCCGGTTACTTATTTATTTTACAATTGGAAGTCTGTACTTTTTTTTTTTGAGAGGGCATCTCTCTTATTTATTGATCAAATGGTTGTTAAGAACAGTAAAATTCTGTATAGGGGAGTCAATCCTCAATGCATAATCATTAATCCACACGAAGCCTAATTTTCATCAGTCTCCAATCTTCTGAAGCATAATGAACAAGTTCTTACTTGGAGAACAAATTCTTACATGGTGAATAAGTTACATGGTGAACAGTACAAGAGCAGTCATCACAGAAACTTTCAGTTTTGCTCATGCATTATGAACTATAAATAGTCAGTTCAAATATGAATACTCATTTGATTTTTATACTTGATTTGTATGTGGATACCACATTTCTCTCTTTATTATTATTATTTTTAATAAAATGCTGAAGTGGTAGGTAGATACAAGATAAAGGTAGAAAACATAGTTTAGTGTTGTAAGAGAGCAAATGTAGATGATCAGGTGTGTGCCTGTAGACTATATGTTAATCCAAGCTAGACAAGGGCAATAGAACATCCACGTATGCAGTAGATTTCTCTCAGAACAGGGGGGTGAGGTTCTAAGCCTCAACTCTGTTGATCCCCAATTTCTCACCTGATGGTCCCCCTGTGACTGTGGCTGTCTTAGGTTGTTCCTCCCTTGAGGAATCTTTCCCGTCTCTCACAAAAAAGTCATCTTCCGGGGCCATACAGAGAAATGTAAAGTTGGTAAGTGAGAGAGAAGCCTTATTGTTTGAAAAGGTTGGCTTTTTACTTCTTTGCATATTTATGCCCTGTGTCTTCTATTCCCAGCATTTGTCTTGTGGTATCTTTACCACTTGGAAGAATTAAGATACTCGGTAAATTTGATATGAGGCATGAATTCTATTTAAGGGTTGTAATTAGGAAGGAAGAAGAAAAGCTATAGAAGTAGCAGGTGGAAGAAAACATGGGAAGATTGATTATTTCTTTGACATATCTTCTTGTAGAGTAACTTCAGCATGTATAGGTTTTAAAATACTAATTAAATAATGCACACACATTAACATAACAGGAGTATAGTTACATAACCAAAGCATACCTGTAATTACCAGCCTTCTCCAGTGAAACCAAGAAAACCAGTTAGGCACCTTAGGCATTTGTGAAAACTTATCTGTGATATGGTGGATATTGTCCATCTGAACTTGAACAGTCTGAGACAAATCAGACAAATTAAAACAACCCATTCCTGGGAACTGTTCACATCCCATATGTTCTTCTAGCAGAAAATAGTCTGTAGTTTTAAGATTTTGGAGCGCTACAATTTGCACTTCTCCTAATTCTTAGTTGAGTTCCAACAGTATAGATCCAGTCAAATTTGTTGTTTTACTGTATGCACAGGCCAGCTTAGATATCTCCTTCCTCATTCCCATGGCAAGTCCAGGAACTGGTGGGATGAGTGCATCTACACCTGTAGCAGTGCGTGGATCTCTGTTGGGGTTTTTGATGATCATCTTCTGGCATGAGTCTTCCAGACAGTGCTCATGTTGGAAGTTCTTTTTCATATCGTATTTTAGTTCATTTTCGGGGTAGCCAAATTAGGGTTTGATCCTCTGTATAAACACAAACAGACCCTTTGCCTACACTTTTATATGCCCTTTATACGCTGGTGTAGAACTCATTTGAAGTCACCACACAGGAACTGCCTTTTTTTTTTTCCTGGTATCATAAATCTACACTTACATGACGAACATTATGTTCACTAGTTTCTATCCTATACCAGATGACCCCTATAAACCCCTTCATAGTCATTGTACATCAGCACAGCAAAATGCTTCAGAATCACCACCTGCCCCCTCTGTGTTGTACAGCCTTCCCCTTTCTCCCACACCCCCATGCATGCTAATCTGTATACCACCTTCTTCTTCACCCCCTTATCCCTCCCTACCCACCCATCCTCCCCAGTCCCTTTCTCTTTGTTACCTGTTAGTCCATTATTGAGTTCTGTGATTCTGCTGCTGTTTTGTTCCTTCAGTTTTTCCTTTGTTCTTATATTCCACAGATAAGTGAAATCGTTTGGTATTTCTCTTTCTCCGCTTGGCTTGTTTCACTGAGCAAAATACCCTGCAGCTCCATCCATGTTGCTGCAAGTGGTAGGATTTGCCCTTTCCTTATGGCTGAGTATTATTCCATTGTGTATATGTACCACATCTTCTTTATCCATTCATCTATCGATGGACATTTAGGTTGCTTCCAATTCTTGGCTATTGTAAATAGTTCTGCGATAAACATAGGGGTGCATTGGTCTTTCTCAAACTTGATTGCTGCATTCTTAGGGTAAATTCCTAGGTGTGCAATTCCTGGGTCAAATGATAAGTCTGTTTTGCGCATTTTGATGTACCTCCGTACTGCTTTTCACAATGGTTGAACTAGTTTACATTCCCACCAGCAGTGTAGGAGGGTTTCCCTTTCTCCACAGCCTTGCCAACATTTGTTGTTGTTTGTCTTTTGAATGGCAGCCATCCTTACTGGTGTGGGGTGATACCTCATTGTAGTTTTAATTTGCATTTCTCTGATAATTAGCGATGTGGAGCATCTTTTCATGTGTCTGTTGGCCATCTGTATTTCTTTTTTGGAGAACTGTCTGTTCAGTTCCTCTGCCCATTTTTTAATTGGGTTATTTGTTTTTTGTTTGTTGAGGCATGTGACCTCTTTATATATTCTGGACGCCAAGCCTTTATTGGATGTGTCATTTTCAAATATATTCTCCCATACTGTAGGGTTCCTTTTTGATCTATTGATGGTGTCTTTTGCTGTACAGAAGATTTTCAGCTTTATATAGTCCCACTTGTTCATTTTTGCTGTTGTTTTCTTTCCCAGGGAGATATGTTCAAGAAAAGGTCACTCATGTTTATGTCTAGGAGGTTTTTGCCTACGCTTTCTTCCAAGAGTTTAATGGTTTCATGACTTACATTCAGGTCTTTGATCCATTTGGAGTTTACTTTTGTATATGTGGTTAGACAGTGGTCCAGTTTCATTCTCCTACATGTAGCTGTCCAGTTTTGCCAGCACCATCTGTTGAAGAGACTGTCATTTCGCCATTGTATGTCCATGGCTCCTTTATCAAATATTAATTGACCATATATGTCTGGGTTAATGTCTGGATTCTCTAGTCTGTTCCATTGGTCTGTGGCTCTGCTCTTGTGCCAGTACCAAATTGTCTTGATTACTATGGCTTTATAGTAGAGCTTGAAGTTGGAGAGTGAGATCGCTCCTACTTTATTCTTCTTTCTCAGGATTGCTTTGGCTATTCGGGCTCTTTGGTGTTTCCATATGAATTTTTGAATTATTTGTTCCAGTTCATTGAAGAATGTTGCTGGTAGTTTCATAGGGATTTCATCGAATCTGTATATCACTCTGGGCATGATGGCCATTTTGACGATATTAATTCTTCCTAGCCATGAGCATGGTATGCATTTCCATCTGTTAGTGTCCCCTTTAATTTCTCTTAAGAGTGACTTGTAGTTTTCAGAGTATACGTCTTTCACATCTTTGGTTGGTTTATTCCTACATATTTTATTTTTTTTGATGCAATCGTGAATGGAGTTGTTTTCCTAATTTCTCTTTCTGTTGGTTCATTGTTAGTGTATAGGAAAGCCACAGACTTCTGTGTGTTGATTTTGTATCCTGCAACTTTGCTGTATTCTGATATCAGTTCTAGTAGTTTTGGGGTGGAGTCTTTAGGGTTTTTTATGTACAGTATCATGTCATCTGCAAATAGTGACAGTTTAACTTCTTCTTTACAAGTCTGGATTCCTTGTATTTTTTTGTTTTGTGTATTTGCTGTGGCTAGGACATCCAGTATTATGTTAAATAAGAGTGGGGAGAGTGGGCATCCCTGTCTAGTTCCCGATCTCAGAGGAAATGCTTTCAGCTTCTCGCTGTTCAATATAATGTTGGCTGTGGGTTTATCATAGATGGCCTTTATTATGTTGAGGTACTTGCCCTCTTCTCCCATTTTGCTGAGAGTTTTTAACATGAATGGATGTTGAACTTTGTCAAATGCTTTTTCAGCATCTATGGAGATGATCATGTGGTTTATGTCTTTCTTTTTGTTGATGTGCTGGATGATGTTGATGGACTTTCGAATGTTGTACCATCCTTGCATCATTGGGATGAATCCCACTTGGTCATGGTGTACGATCCTTTTGATGTATTTTTGAATTCGGTTTGCTAATATTTTGTGGAGTATTTTTGCATCTACGTTCATCAGGGATATTGGTCTGTAGTTTTCTTTTTTGGTGGGGTCTTTGCCTGGTTTTGGTATTACGGTGATGTTAGCTTCATAGAATGAGTTTGGGAGTATCCCCTCCTCCTCTATTTTTTGGAAAACCTTAAGGAGAATGGGTATTATGTCTTCCCTGTATGTCTGATAAAATTACGATATAAATCCGTCTAGCCTGGAGGTTTTATTCTTCGGTAGTTTTTTTATTACAACTTCAATTTCGTTGCTGGTAATTGTTGTTTAGATTTTCTTTTTCTTTCTGGGTCTGTCTTGGAAGGTTGTATTTTTCGAGGAAGTTGTCCATTTCTCCTAGGTTTCCCAGATTGTTAGCATATAGGTTTTCCTAGTATTCCCTAATAATTCTTTCTATTTCTGTGGGGTCCGTCTTGATTTTTCCTTTCTCGTTTCTGATACTGTTGATTTGTGTTGACTCTCTTTTCCTCTTAATAAGTCTGGCTAGAGGCTTATCTATTTTGTTTATTTTCTTGACGAACCAGCTCTTGGTTTCATTGATTTTTGCTATTGTTTTATTTTTCTCAATATTATTTCTTCTCTGATCTTTATTATGTCCCTCCTTCTGCTGATCTTAGGCCTCATTTTTTCTTCTTTTTCCAATTTTGATAATTGTGTCATTAGACCGTACATTTGGGCTTGTTCTTCCTTTTTTAAATATGCTTGGATTGCTATATACTTTCCTCTTAAGACTGCTTTTGCTGTGTCCCACAGAAGTTGGGGCTTATTGTTGTTGTTGTCATTTGTTTCCATATATTGCTGGATCTCCATTTTGATTTGGTCATTGATCCATTGATTATTTAGGAGCGTGTTGTTAAGCCTCCATGTGTTTGTGAGCCTCTTTGCTTTCTTTGTACAGTTTATTTCTAGTTTTATGCCTTTGTGTTCTGAAATGTTGGTTGGTAGGATTTCAATCTTTTGGAATTTACTGAGGCTCTTTTTGTTGCCTTGTATGTGGTCTATTCTGGAGAATGTTCCATGTGCACTTGAGAAGAATGTGTATCCTTTTGCTTTTGGATGTAGAGTTCTGCAGATGTCTATTAGTTACATCTGCTCTACTGTGTTGTTCAGTGCTTGCATGTCTTTACTTATTTTCTGCCTGGTGGATCTATCCTTTGTGGTGGTTGGTGTGTTGAAGTCTTCTAGAATGAATGTATTGAAGTCTATTTCCCCCTTTTTTTCTGTTAGTATTTGTTTCACATATGCTGGTGCTCCTGTGTTGGGTGCATATATATTTAGAATGGTTATATCCTTTTGTTGGACTGAGCCCTTTATCATTATTTAGTGTCCTTCTTTATCTCTTGTTACTTTCTTTGTTTTGAAGTCTATTTTGTCTGATATTAGTACTGCAACCCCTGCTTTCTTCTCGCTGTTGTTTGCCAGAAATATGTTTTTCCATCCCTTGACTTTTAGTCTGTACATGTCTTTGGGTTCGAGGTGAGTTTCTTGTAAGCAGCATTTAGATGGGTCTTTTTTTTTTTTATCCATTCTGTTACTCTGTGTCCTTTGATTGGTGTATTCAGTCCATTTACATTTAGGGTGACTATTGAAAGATATGTACTTATTGCCATTGCAGGCTTTAAATTCGTGGTTACGAAAGGTTCAAGGTTAGCCTCTTTAGTATCTTACTGCCTAACTTAGCTCTCTTATTGAACTGTTATGTACACTGTTTGGGGATACTTTTCTTCTCTCCCTTCTTATTCCTCCTCCTCCATTCTTCATATGTTGGGTGTTTTGTGCTGTGCTCTTTCTAGGAGTGCTCCCATCTAGAGCAGTCCCTGTAAGATGTCCTGTAGAAGTGGTTTGTGGGAAACAAATTCCCTCAGCTTTTGTTTGGGAATTGTTTAATCCCACCATCATATTTGAATGATAGTCATGTGCTGGATACAGTATCCTTGGTTCAAGGCTCGTCTGTTTCATTACTTTAAATATATCATGCCATTCTCTTCTGGCCTGTAGGGTTTCTGTTGAGAAATCTGATGTTAGCCTGATGGGTTTTCCTTTATATGTGACCTTTTCCTCTCTAGCTTCCTTAAAACTCTTTCCTTGTCCTTGATCTTTGCCATTTCAACTATTATGTGTCTTGGTGTTGTCCTCCTTAGATCCTTTCTGTTGGGGATTCTGTGTATTTCTGTGGTATGTTCGATTATTTCCTCCCCCTGTTTGGGGAAGTTTTCAGCAATTATTTCTTCCAAGATAGTTTCCATCTCTTTTCCTCTCTCTTCTTCTTCTGGTTCCCCTATAATACGAATATGGTTCCTTTTGGATTGGTCACACAGTTCTCTTAATATTGCTTCATTCCTGTAGATCCTTTTATCTCTCTCTATGTCAGCTTCTATGCATTCCTGTTCTCTGGTTTCAATTCCATCAATGTCCTCTTGCATCCTATCCATTCTGCTTATAAAGTCTTCCAGAGTTTGTTTCATTTCTGTAATCTTCTTTCTGGCATCTGTGATCTCCCTCTAGACTTCATCCCTTTTCTCTTGTGTATTTCTCTGCATCTCTGTCAACAAGTTTATGATTTTCATTTTGAATTCTTTTTCAGGAAGACTGGTTAGATCTGTCTCCTTCTCTGGTGTTGTGTCTGTGATCTTTGTCTGCCTGCAGTTTTGCCTTTTCATGGTGATAGGAATAGTTTGCAGAGCTGGAACGAGTTTCGGCTGGAAGAACTTCCCTTCTTGTTGGTTTGTGGCCCTCCTCTCCTGGGAGAACAGGGACCTCTAGTGGCTTGTGCTCGGTAGCTGCGTGCAAACAGGGCTTCTGCTTCCTGCCCGGCTGCTATGGATTTTATCTCCGCTGTTGCTGTGGGCGTGGCCTGGCTCGGGCTGCTGCTCCAAAGTGGTGGAGTCACATTGTAGCGGAAGCAGCAGGGAGGCTCTTTATCTCCGTAAGGGGCCTCCCTGCTCCCTGCAGCCCAAGGGATTAGGATGCTCAGAGATTCCTGGATTCCCTACCTCTGGATTAAGTGTCCCTTCCTGCCCCTTTAAGACTTCCAAAAAGCATCCGCCAAAACAAAACAACGACCACGAAAAAAAAAAAAAATTTTTTTAATTTAAAAAATAAAATAAATAAATAAAAAATGGCCGCTCGTTTTTCTTTACTCTCCGGCGCCAGCCTCAGTCATCTGCTCACCGGTCTTGCTGCCCTTTTTCCCTAGTATTGGGGTCCCTATCCCTTTAAGACTTCCAAAAAGCACTCACCAAAACAAAACAGCAAAAATTAAAAATAAAAAATGGCCACTCGCTTTTCTTATGTTCTCCAGCGCCAGGCCTCTGGTACCCTCTCATCATTCTTGCTGCCCTGTTTCCCTAGTACCCAGGACCCCGTGCATGCACTGTGTCTGCGCTCTGGTCCGGATGACTGGGGCTGGGTGTTCAGCAGTCCTGAGCTCTCTCTCCCTCCTGCTCTGCCTACTCTTCTCCCGCCGGGAGCTGTGGGGAGGGGCGCTCATGTCCCGTCGGGCCGGGGCTTGTATCTTACCCCCTTTACTAGGCACCGGGTTCTCGTAGGTGTGGATGTGGTCTGGATGTTGTCCTGTGTCCTCTGGTCTTTATTCTAGGAAGAGTTGTCTCTGTTATATTTTCATAGATGTATGTGGTTTTAGGAGGAGATTTCCACTGCTCTACTCATGCCGCCATCTTGGCTCCTTCTCTGAGCATGAGTTATTTTATTTTTTTATTATTATTTTTTTATTGAAGGGTAGTTGACACATAGTATTACATTAGTTTCAGGTGTACAACACAGTGATTCAACATTTATATACATGATAATTCTAGGTACCAGCTATCACCATACCAAGTTGTTACAATATTTTGACTATATTCCTTATGCTATACATTACATCCCGGTTACTTATTTATTTTACAATTGGAAATGCATATATATATATATATATTTCTTGTGAGGGCATCTCTCATATTTATTGATCAAATGGTTGTTGACAACAATAAAATTCTCTATATGGGAGTCAATGCTCAATGCACAGTCATTAATCCACCCCAAACCTAATTTTTGTCAGTCTCTTATCTTTTGAAGCTTAAGGAACAAGTTCTTACATGGAGTACAAATTCTTACATAGTGGATAAGTTACATGGTGAACATTACAGGGGCAGTCATTACAGAAGCTTTTGGTTTTGCTCATGCATTATGAACTATAAACAGTTCAAATACGAATATTCATTTGATTTTTATACATGATTTATATGTGGATACCACATTTCTCTCTTTATTATTATTATTTTTAATAAAATGCTGAAGTGGTAGGTAGATACAAGATAAAAGTAGAAAACATAGTTTAGTGTTGTAAGAGAGCAAATGTAGATGATCAGGTGTGTGCCTGTAGACTATGTGTTAATCCAAGCTAGACAGGGGCAATAAAACATCCACAGATGCAGAAGATTCGAGTATGAATTATTCTTAAAATTCAATATTAAATAACACAAAAGACATGTAAAATACGGGTGACTGTTCTGAACAAAACTATAATAAAACTATTTTACCACTGTATTCTAAGAAGTTACATCCTTCGCATTTACATGCAGTTTGGGCAAAATACAGTCCCCCTGGAATGAGAAACCACACATCTGTAACCAGTTTCATCCTTCTGGGATTGACAGATGACCCTCAGCTACAGATTCTGATTTTTATATTTCTACTGATCACCTACATGTAGAGTGTAACTGGAAACCTGAGCATCATCATCCTCACATTAGTGGATTCTCACCTTAAAACTGTGATTTACTTTTTCCTCCAAAATTTCTCCTACTTAGAAATCTCGTTCACATCTGCCTGCATTCCTAGATTATTGTACAGTATATCGAAATGTGACAGGATTATTATGTATAATGCTTGCATATGCCAACTTTTTTTACATATGTTTTTGGAATAACAGAATTGTTTCTCCTGGCTGCCATGTCCTTTGATCGATATGTAACCATCTGCAAACTCCGGCATTACATGACTATTATGAACTTCAGGGTCTGCAAGAGGCCCATCTTCTGCTGTTGGATGACTACATTGTTGATCATGTTACCACCGCTTAGCTTGGGACTGGAACTGGAATACTGTGCCTCTAATGCCATTGAGCACTTTGTCTGTGATGCTAACCCTATGCTGAAGATCTCATGCTCAGATACATGGCTCATAGAGCAGATGATTATTATCAGTGCTGTGATGTCTTTCCTCATGACTCTGCTGTGTGTGGTTCTCTCCTACATGTACATCATCAGGACAATTCTAAAACTCCCCTCTGCCCAGCAGAGGACAAGAGCTTTTTCCACCTGTTCTTCCCACATTATTGTGGTTTCCATCACCTATGGCAGCTGCATCTTTGTTTATATCAAACCTTCAGGAAAAGATGGAATGGCCATTAAAAAGGGAGTATCAGTACTTACTACTTCCATTTCCCCCATGCTGAACCCATTCATTTACACTCTTGAGGAACAAGTGAAACAAGGCTTTAATGACTTAGTCAAAAGATTTAAGTTGCAGTCAAAGAATTAGGGGAATGTTGATGTCAGTATCCCTAAGCATATTTTCTTCAGTTTCTGTCTAATTTTGCCTTTTCCTGATCTAGATTTGGCCTTCCATTCTGTACCAGTCCTGGTCAAGTCACCCTTTTGATCTCCTTATAAAAAAGCTTCTTCAGACGATAATTGTGATGAAGAAAAATGAGAATAGATGTCTCAGGAAATCTAAGCATCACTTCACTCCTAACATTTCCTTTCCAATTCTAAGAGGTATGGGAAACTTATCATAAAATATTAGTACAATAGTGAACACCATTCCTTTAAATAGAACACATACAAAAAACAAACCAAAAACCTTACTTAAAGAAGAGACTTAATTTTGAAAAGAATCAAAACTTGTCTAAGTGTTATAAAAAAAATTTCATAAACTCTGGATATATTTTTCAATGAGGAATAAGTATAAGATTTAGGATTTGAAAGAAGCATTTACTAATGGAATATCTTTGAAATCACACAATTCACAAATTTTATCGACTGGATCCTATCTAATAGCCAAAGAGACATGAATTAAGTAATAATGAAGAGAGAAATGCACTTGTAATTTCTGTTAAAGATAAATACTTCACTGAAGTTACATAAAACGTATTTATATTGGTATCCCAATTAAATTGTTTAATCTTGTATGTAGAGTATTTCAACAAACAGATGGCAGTAAGTCCAAGAAAACTAATATAGGGCTAGAAGAGTGATATATTAATAAGCCTTAAGCCAATTATATTAGGAATGAACAAATGAGAAACAGAATAAAACGTGAATACAAATATCAATGTGATGATATGCTTTTTTAAATGAAAAATATGTCAATTCAAGAGACCAATTTACACACCTAGTTATAATCCCTCAAGGAAACACCAGCATTTCATTATTCAGTACATTTTGTTCCAACTTCCTCTTCCATAATGCAACATAGTAAAATTTCCTTTGATCCTTTTTCTGTATTTCAGGCCACTTCTCATTTCATGCACAGTGTAGGCATAAATTTACCCTTCATTTTTCAACTTCCTAACCTCCAGTTTAGATGACATTCCCACAAGAATTTATTGCTGACCTTGTCTTATGATTCCACCAGCAGGACCCCAGGCCTGGGTTAGTCTGACTCATTCTGACTACTGTCATCACTTACCCGCTGCTTTCATTCCTTACCAAACTGCAATTGCATGTTTACTTCTCCTTCTTCTACTCTCAACAGCAAATACATTTGACAAGGTCTCCTCATAGGCCAAATTCTAGAAAGCTTTATGCCTGACACAGAAATATTAGTTACTTAATAGACAATTATCCAACATAATGATTTGAAACTTCTGACAATGAAAAGTGAGAACTAATATGTGAATAGAAAAAACACAGAAGTAACATTTGACATGAATGTGTGCATAACAGAGTGGGAAAATTACAACATTTCCAGAATATCTCACCCAGCTTTAGTGCATCTCCATATCAACAAGTGTTTCCAAGGGATGGAGAGAAGTAGTCCATCTGAACCAGAAAGGTTAGGGGGAGTATTTGGTGCCTTCTGATGAAACAGGAGAGAGAGAGACAGACGCAGGATGAATGCCTGTAAGCAATAAATGGGATTTAACTTTATTTCTCCCTTTGATTGATTTCAGTTTCAAAGGTATTTTGTCCTGGGTTTTCCTCTCTGGAGTTACATCTGGCAATAGTTGGCAGGAACTCTGAACTTGAAATCTGTCTGCACGGGTGTGACCCTTTGGTGGGCTGACCCCAGAGATAGTGAGGAGATGCCTAGAACCTCCAATGTAGATAATGGGAAGGTACCAGTGGCTGCAGTAGTAGAAGGTGCAGCTTCACCTGGGAATCCCCTACCTGTGTTGCTTCCAATTGGGGAGCACTTAGTGGGGGAATTGATCTGGCCTAAAGTACCACCAAGACGGTTTTGGCCTTCCCCAGAATTGGGGAAGGTTGGAGACATCAGATGCTGCAAAGTTAGCTAACTGTGAGATAGAAGGGTGCTTAGAGGCCCGAGTGTCTTTGAAGCAGCTGGCATTGTAGGATTTTTGTTTGTCGAGATAATGGAAAGGGTTATTGAGGAGAGAGACAGACTTTTGCATTGCTTGGCGTAGCTGAGTGGTAACCTATGGGATGCCCTTAAAGAAGAGAGACCGTTATTGAGACGATGGATCACGCTCCTGGGACGAGGCAGCAGAAGTCACATTGCAGAAGGTTGTTGTGGAGTGGAAGGAAGGAGCGGTGCCTTCAGCCCGGAGATGTTGGAGGATCTGGAGCTGGGGTAGGGAAGAGGTGGTACAGAGGATGAGGAGGTGGGTCCAGGAGCTGATCTGCTGCCATGGCCACCGCCTGAGGCACCGCCTCTACTGTGTTAAAAGCACAAGTAGCTGTAAAAATAAAAATGAAACAATTGCGGGCTCCTCAGGGGGAGGAGTCACCCCTATCCAGGTTTTGGGCCACTCCACACTCTGCCCCTATACCCAGGATGAGCTGTGGGACATGAGCGTCCAGTACAGGCATAAGCCATCGGAACCTCTGCTTCATGGCTTTTATATCTTTGGGATATGTGGGTGGAAAATATTATGTCTGGTCCTGAAATGAGTAGACTGGCTTCCCTGATGACTCACCCTTCCCTCTGGCAGCGGTTTCAAAGTGCCCATCATGCTTCAGGGAATTAGACACCTCTGGATTGTCTGACAGCTGCCATTAGGGCAGTTTGGCCTAATCAGGGTGATTTATCATACCTACCCACTAGCTGGAAAACATATGTAGAGCTCCTACAGGTATGGCAGAAATTGGGCATGAAAATTTTGTCTGTAGTATGGACATCAAGACTCCAGTGAGGAGTTGTTCAAAGTAGGAATGAGAAATCTGGTGCCCCTTACAGCTTCCACAACTCTCTTTGTGTCCCTAGTGACTACGCTTGACCCCCACATAGGGGAACCCAAAGTGAGCCCATTTGAACTTTAGCAGATCTCGGGGAGATTGAAACAATAAGATCACCGAATTAGGTACAGGCTATGACTGAAAGGAGAGATGCAAAGACCCATCGAGGACACAGATGAAGGTTGATTTGATAATGGCTGGGGTAGTGAAAGAAAGCTTTGACGGACAGTCCATAGGAACTTGTTAGAACTGTGGCACCAATTAAAGCCTGAGCAGTGCATCTGGCTGCTGAGGTCAATGATACAGAAGCTGGAGTCGCAGCCTCACATCTGGCCTGAGTCCCTGCAAAACTTCCTGGGGGAAAATACTCAGAATATGCTTGGTACCTCACGCCACAGGAGGGCGATTGGGCATCATGGTCCCAGTCGGGGAGGCAAAGATCCCTATCTTGGGGGACATGGTGGGGAACAGAGGCCACATGTTGAATTAGCAATTCCTTGTTACCCTGAATTATGAATGAATTGTACAAAAAGTGTACAATGTGCCTTGATGCTAGTGGACACAGAAACTGAGTGTTCTCTAATTTATAGCAAATTAGAGCATTTTTCAAGAACTTCTGCTGGGATAGATGGCTATGGAGGTAAGCCAATTAGAGTGAAGAAAGTCCAAATCCCACTGGGGCTGTGGCATGTACCCCCAAAGGAGTGTATACTGTGAACATTTCTCCCATCCTTGACTATACTTTGGAGGGAGATATCCTGCAGGGCCTGTGGCAACACACCACTGCAGGTGAGTGCAGACTGAGGATGCATGTGGTGAAGGCCGTTCTGAGGGAACATGCTAAGCATCCACCTGTAGCTCTGACTTTTGCATTTGCAGATGACAAATGCTAAGCAGTGTAAGTAGATTGGGGTGCGCAAGGAAATTGGAGAAGCTCTACAAGAGTTGGAGAATCATAAAGCCCACTCATAGTCCTTTTAATTCCCCAGTGTGACCAGTAAAATGTCTAGATTGCTCCTGGCATATGACCATGGACTATAGGGAATTGACCATTATGGATACTCTCAATCATGAACTGGGAATGTATAATTATATTGTAGTCCTGGCTAATTCTTTCTTCTTTACTGACATAGCACATAAAAGTCTGGAACAGTTTGCATTCACGTGGGAAGGCTCGCAGAGCACGTTCACTGTAAACGCACAGGGATTCCTCCACAAACCCACCATATGTCATGGAATTGTAGCCACATGGGAGAAACCGCATACAATGTGGTTGTATCACTACATTTTCATGCTCACATCTGATTCTCCTGCAGATTTAGAAGGGGCAGTTCCTAGACTGCTGCAACATCTACAAGAGAAAGGATGGGCTGTGAACAGCATCAAGGTTCAGGGAACTGGGTTGTCTATAAATTCTTATGGGTTGTCTTGCTTGTAAAACTAAAGTTATCCCAAAAACAGGCATAGACAAGGTCCAGGCTTTCCCTCCTCCTACCACTGTGGCAGTATTACATGAATTTTGGGGTCTCTTAGGCTACTGGAGATTATTTATCTTGCACCTCGCCCAAATTCTGAACCCCTTATACTGGTTGGTACAATACGGCATCACGTGGGACTGGGGTGAAACATGTGCAGCTGATTTTATTGCTGCTGACTGAGCAGCCAAACATCCAAGACCATACAGGCTTTGAGTGTAATGGACTCATGAACATCATGTGAGTTAGATGCTCATGTAACCAAAGATGTTTATGGATTGGGTCTTTAGCAGCGACTTGAACATACCAACCTATTGGATTCTGGTCACAACTATGGAATGGAGGAGATTTCTGGTACACCTTGATAGAAAATCAACTGGATGCTGTATATCATGCCTTGCTGACTATGGAACCAATCACTGGAAAAGCTCCAGCTAAGGTAATAACCAACTATCCCATTGCATGGTGGGTGCAAACTGTACCCAAAGGCCATTGAGTGGTGGGCACATTTGTTTGCTCTGGCCAAATGGGGTGCAAACTTACAGGAGCATAGTGTTCTTTCTTCCAGCCCCATATGTGGAAAACTCCAGTGAGTAATGGGGCCAGTGACATACAGTATTGGAAAGCAGTAAGAACTTGCCTTTGAGCCATGGTAGCCAAGAGTCCTTATCAAGTGAGAAAAGCCCCTGTACCTGAAGATGCTGGTTATACAGATAACTCAAGTTGTGGGCAGCCCCCGAAGTGGAGGGCTGTGACTTCCCTCCTAATCCTGGGACCATATGGATGGAGGATGGAGAGGGCAAGAGCAGACAATGTGCTGAGTTGCCGGCAGTATGGCTCGCGATCACCCAGGAGCCCTACACTATAGTTGTCTGCACTGAGAGCTAGACCATCTATCAGAGCCTGACCCTGTGGCTACTAACATGGTACCATGCCATCTGGATGGTTGATCACTGGCCCCACTTTGAGCAAGAGTTGTGGGAAGACCTATGGGTCGCTGGTCAAACTAGGACAGTTACTATACAGCGCATGATTGGCTATTTGCCTTTGACATCCCCAGGGAATGATAAAGCAGAATTATTCTTACAGGTCTGCCAGCTAGAAGGAAAGCCTACCTCTGAGGTCATACAATGGTTACATCAGAATCTGTTGCACACAAGGCATAATACAATGTTAGCTGTAGTCTGTCTTTGGGGCATGCTGCTGACCTTTTAGGAAGTCAGCAGAGCCCACAAGGAGTGCCTTGTGTGCTCTAAGAGGGACTTACACTGAGTCCTGCAGCAACATGGGGCAGCAGTAAAGGGACTGAAACCCCTTGTCAGGTGACAGTTGATTATATTGTGCCCCTGCCAATATCAGAATGATATTGGTATACCGTGACATGTGTTTACACAGTCACTGGTCTATTCTTTTCTTTTTCTGCACATCTTGCAGATAAGAAATGACTAAAAGGTACCTAGAATGTCTCTTTGCAGCCTGTGGCCGACTGCAGGTGATTGAGAGTGATCAAGGCATGCACTCTACTGGACGTGCAGTACAAGAATGGGTTCAGCAATTAGGAATAAAATAGAAGTTTCATGTACCACATAACCCTATTGGGGAAGGCATGATGGAGAGGTACAATGGTTTGTAGAAATCTTGTCTGAAGTCAGACACCAATAGTCTTTTAGACGGTCTTGTCAGCTTGCTTATGGACAGACGGTGCTACAACATTTGGGTGAGAATCCCTGTAGGAGAGCCTTGAGTCCTGTGGACATACAAACACACATTGTTGTCTGTCCTATACAGTTGTATATGAAAACCAAAAAGGAGTTATTGTGGAAAGGATATGGCCAGCAGGGCAAAATCCTCCTGCCAGGCCCATATGCTTTTAACCCTGGAGACTCTGTTGAGTGGACGTGATCCTGGAGATTTTGACACATGGACCAGTGATGGCTGGCCCTTCTGCTACCTTTGGAAAAAGGTATGGAAGCTGGACTTCTCTCTGATCCGAGAGTAACAGCAGAGTGGTCCCCAATGATTACAGTAGTTTTCCCAAAACGATTGGGAGGGAAGAGAATCTTATGGGGAAGTTTTCTTTTTATGTAAATGGCCGGTACATGTACATCATGCAGCACTATATACTGACCCACCTGTAACTTCCAGACAAGAATGAGATCCCATTCTTGCCACTGTGCCGTCACAGAACCACTCTCTTTCATGCCTAATACGTGATGGATAAGATTTGCATATTCTGGTGTTATGGAAACATGTATTTTATTGCCCTTAATGTTACTTTCTTCTGTAATTTCTGTGGCTTTGACCCTCCGCATTTCTCTAAATGCTACCTAATGACAGCTCTGAACTCCCTAGCTACTGGCTTCCTATGGAATAGGCAAGCTAAGGACTTAATGTGCATAAGACTTTGAACCTTGTAAATTCTCTGGATTGAGGATTATCATGATTTTTTTGCTCCTGTTGTTGTATGTTATTAGCCTGGTTACAGTACTCCTCTTTTCTTGAACAGGACCCATTGCAGAAGATAGGGAGTGAGTAGATTGTGAGGTGAAGTTTCTGAAAGGTGGGATGTGGATAAAAGTGAAATACTTCCAGAATCTCTCTCCAGGCCTTAGTTTGGCTCTATGCCAATAGGTAATTACAAGGAGCTGTTGGCGGCAAGGGCCTATCTGGACTGGAAAGATTTGGTTGGGTCCTTTTACAGTGGGGCTGGGATAGATAGAAGAGAGCAGGGTTAGACGAAAGCTTGAAAGCAATAAACGGGTTAATTCCACTTTATTTCCCCTTCTGATTAATTTTGGCTGCAAAGGTTATTTTCCCTTGGTTGGGACCATATTTTTCCCCCAAGAGTTACCAGGGGACACAGAGATAGACAGGCTAGGAGAAACGGAGTCAGGGTCATATTCACATATGTCTGTATCCATGTTTCCTGTCTTATCCTTTGGCCTATTTTTCATACTACTGCCAATAAAATTTTGTTCATTTTCAGGAGTGTTTTTCTAGACTTAGTCTTCTGCATTGCCAAACAAATTTTAGAATCAGACTTTCGCTTTGAGCACCAAATACACAGCAGCATGTGATATTCTTTTTTTTTAAGTTTAGATATTGTAGTGATTTTGGAACAATGAAAAACAGGAAACAAGAAAAAAGATGAAAAATGTAAATCTAAATGTGCATATATTGTAATAGCAGATGAAGTACAGAGTCAAACTATGTGCTATACTAGGCATTCTTTTGAAATACAAATAAACAGATATTTTAAAACCGGAAGGTTGGAAAATAAACAAATACATAATTACACAGAATATTTCAAAACCCTTTTTTCAAGCATTGATAGAGCATGTCCAGAGAAATGGAAAAGACCTAGAAGGCTGCAGTAATACTAACAATTGCCTTGTCCAAAATAACCTTTAGGGATAACACCCCCAAACTGAAGGAGAATACACATTCCTCTTAAGTGCTCATGTACAATTTACCAACTTAATCAATATTCTGGAGCATAACAATATCTTAACAAATCTGGAGATTTGAAATGCAAGAATATTCATTCTCCAAAAAGGAATTCAATAAGACCTAGAAATAATTAATGTTTGTGATGCTTCCATATTATGTATACTTGTGGTTTATTTATCCTTAACTCTATAAGAAGCTTTTAGTGGCTAACCTATTGCTTAGAATATTGGTTGTTCAGGAGCATTTTTTTTAATTTCCACATATTTTGGATTTTCCAATTTTTTTCTTGTACTAATTTCTAGTTTCATGCTCTTGTGGGGCAGAAAAGATAATTGATACAGTTTCAGTCTTCTTTAATTTAAGGCTTATAGCCTAACATGAGATCTATCTCAGAGAAATAAGCTATAGATGCCTGAAAGGATTGTGTACATGGCTGCTATTTGGTGGAATGCTCTGTGTATGCCTATTAGATCCATTTGTCCAAAGTCTTTTTCAAGTCGTGTTTCCTTATTTTATTTCTGCCTGGATGTTTTATCATTGATGAAATTGGTGTCCTGAAGTCTCCTAATATTTTGATATTTCTATTTTTCCTTTCCTGTCTGTTAATTATTGTTTTATATATTTAGGTGCTGTGATGTTGAGTGCATATATATTTATAATGGTTATATCTTCGTGATGAATTTTTTACCGAGATATAATTTATACAGCACATTGTATAAATTTCAATTAACATCTCTATCACATCACATAATTATCACTTCTTTTGTGGTGAGAGATTTTCAGACTACTCTCTTAGCAGTTTTGAAGTATATAGTACAATATTGTTGATTTTAACCACTATGCTATGCATTAGAGATCCAGAACTTATTCATGTTCTAATAGCAAGGTTATACCCTTTAA
This sequence comes from Manis pentadactyla, assembly GCF_030020395.1. Classification (NCBI taxonomy): domain Eukaryota; kingdom Metazoa; phylum Chordata; class Mammalia; order Pholidota; family Manidae; genus Manis; species Manis pentadactyla. Next base: position 42,151,629 of record NC_080028.1, read on the forward strand.
TGACATCTCTGCATTTCCCCCCCTTACCATCTCCTGGTAACCACCATTCTTCTCTCAGTTTCTGTGAAAACAGATTGTCATAGAAACTTTTTTGATTGCACACATCAGTTGTATCAGTCAGTATTTGTTTTTCACTCCCTGAGTTATCTCCTTTAGCATAATGCCCTCAAGTCATATCCATGTTGCCACAAATGGCAGAATTTCCTTCTTTCTTGAGGATGAATAGTATTCTATTGTATATGTGTAACACCTCTTCGTCCTTCCTTCATGTGTTCACAGAGAAGTAGGTTGATTCCTTTCCTGGCTATTATGAATAATGCTGCAGTAAGCATGGGAGTACGTGTGTCACTTCAGCACCTGTTTTCATCCCCTTTGTCTATGTCCCCAAAGTGGATTGATGGATCAGAAGGTACTTGTATTTTTAGTTTTTTGAGGACAATCCATACTGTTTTCCAAACTGGCTGACCAATCTACATTCCCACAGATGATGTAGGAGGGTTCCTATTATTTGGCATCCACACCAACAGTTATTACCTACTGTTTTCTTGATGATAGCCATTCTAATAGGTGGGAACTGATAGTTCACTGTGGTTTTGATTTGCATTTTCTGGTTATTTATGATGTTGGTCATATTTTCATATACCTGTTCTCCATGTGGGTGACTTCTTTTAAAAATGCCTGGTTAGTTCAACTGTCTATTTTTTAAATCAGGTTTTCATTTCTTTGTTGCTGTTGAGATGTATGTGTTTCCTACATGTTTTGGATTTTTTAAGGGCCCTAAATACAGTTTATCTGTTATGGTTTGCAAAAATTTTCTCCTGTTTGGTAGTTTGCCTTTCCAGTTTGTTGATGGTGTCCTTCCAAGCCAAATTTTCTTAGTCTGATGTTGTCCTACTTATTGATTTTTGCTTTTGTCACTTGTGGTTTTGTATCATATCCAAAATATTATTCCCATGACTAATGTAAAGGAGATTCTTCCCTATACTGTCTTCTAGGAGCTTTATAATTTCAAGTCTTATGTTCACATCTTTAATTCATTTCCAGTTCATTTTCATGAGCTGTGAAAGAGTGGAGTCCAATTTCATTTTTCTGTATGTGGTCATCCAGTTTTCCCAACACCATTATTTTAAATATCCCTTTCTCCAGTAAGTGTTCTTGGCTTCCTTGTCAATAATATATGTGGAGGTTTATTTCTGGGCCGTCTATTCTCCTGCATTGGTATATGTGCCTGGTTTTATGCCAGAACCATAGTGTTCCAACTGTAGCTTTGTAGTATAGTTTGAAATCAGGAAGTGTGATACCTTCAGATTTGTTCTTTTATCTAGTTATTACTCTGGTTCATAGAAAGCTATGAAAATCAACATTAAAATATATAACTTTTTATTCAATATTAATAAATATTTTTTAAAATTGCATAAATATTAAATATTTATTAAATAAATATTTTATTTAATATTAATAAAATTAATAAATATTAAACAAAAATAATTTCAAATATAAATAGCAGGACTCATTTAAAAAGTGTGAAGCATAAAGGATCTGAAAAATCTGTAAGGCCTATTCAGAAAACATTAATTTTTTTCTGAAAGATAACATGACATTCTATGTATATAAAATAACATAAATAATGATCACGTTAAAAATGGTCAAATATTTGCAACATATATCACAAATTGTTAATATAGAATAAGTAATAACAATGCTCAGTTCTAGAAAATATTGTAAAAAGGAGAAGATATTTATAGAAAAATATCTGCATCACACGTGAAAGTTGATATATAAAAAAACATGTTCATAATAAAAATTATAGAATCATATAATAAGCTCAAGGTAGTCATTCTTTGTAAGAGTGAATTTTTTCTTTAAGAAATCACAAAGTTTCTACTGTTAGGATTGATTTCAAATCATAATGGAATAAACCAAAAAGAAATATTACTTAATCTCCCAATGATGATACAAATTTACAACCAATGAGTAAAAAAAAAGTTTGATTTTAATTATCAAATTAGTTTGAAAACCTACCCACAAAGGACATTTCATATTTCTGAATATGCCGATTAATAAGAATATACTACATGGAATTTTATGGAAGGGTGTAATAGAGACAATAAGTGTCATTATTACTTTTAAGTTTAATTTTTCCATTTTTGTTATGTTAATGTTTTAATAATGCATAGCAATTACCTAAGGTGAAAATATGTAACTGAAGTACAAAAGTAATTGTATTCTGTAATGGTAATTAGCAGTTAAAGATGTTATTGAATAAAAGGATATAAAGGTAGGCTTGCTCTTTTTCATTAGATTTTTATTTTCTGTGAAGTCCTCTGTTGAATATCATTGTAGATTCTTCAATTCTCTGAGGACATTGTCCCCACTGCTGCTTGTTCCAGGGTCTTTGCCAAAAGATTACACAAAAGATTCATAAATAACTTTGGGTCCTAATTCATCTGGGTCTTGAGACCACATACAAGCCATGCAAACCTTTCCTCATCCTTCTAACCCTCAGGATGTTCAGGGATAAACAAGCAACTGAAACCACTCTGTCTGTAGTCTTTGAGAGACTAAGAAAATTATTTTCTTTAAGAAACAGTTTGATGTATTTTACTAAGATTAATGGATAGTTAATTGAATTGTGCTAAGAAGAAACAAGAGTTTATAATTTTGAGTTGATTGCAGATATTGATAGGGCTGGATTTGTATATCAACAAATATTAGGTTACCTAAAAAAAGGTGAAATGAAGGACTTCTGGAAGTAAGCTTGATTTGGAAATCATCAGCTGACATAATTTAGATTCCTGCAGTTTTTTAAAAGGCAAAAGAAGGAAACATATATTAGTGAAACAATAGTGTCCATTTATTTTTTCAAGATACTTAGGAGCAAGGACATGGCTCAAATTTCCAGACTTGTGTAAAGCACAGTGGTGTTAAGACTGAAGAAAAGAGAGGTACGTGGGTATAATGTTTCTTTTTCTATGTCTCAAGTCTCTTATTCTACTTAATTATTTAATTTCTTAATCTATTGCAACTATTCATTTAATTTATTGTTAGTTGTGTGATGCTCATATTCAGAGAAGTGCCCAGCTCACCCTAAAATATCTAAGCATGGCCATCCTTGCATTCTTTACCAAAACCTGAAAATTCTTAGGTATTTACTATGGGAAATGGGCAGATGGTGTGTACAGTGTATATCCTACTTCTGAAGGAAAGGATATTTTTAACTCATTAAATGAAAACTTTACATACCCAGTTACTTAGAATTTGCATAACGATTGATGTGGTTTTTCATCAAATTATTTATGGCCTTTAAGAAGCATTGGAGATTGAAGTCATTTTAGAAGGAATTAGTGTAGTTATTTGTTGTTAACTAAGGATCAACCACAGAGCAGGTGATGGTCCAAAAGCAGAATTTAAGATTTTTATTCTGTGATGTGAATATATTTCTGGCAAGTGTATTGAGTAAATATGGATAGAATCCAAAAAAGGAAAGCTATTTCTCTGCCAAACACAGTGGTAAGTGAGGTAAGGTGTTTTTTTTTTTGCCTCAGTGCAGGTATTATATATATTCTGAGTACGTAGTCAGGTCTGGGTGTGACTCAGGAGCCACTCAGAACATTCCCTACACTAAACATAAAAGCCACCAAGAATCTTCTAAATTAGAGTCAAGGTATGGCAAAAGTAAGAGTTGTCAGATTATTTTTAAAATTGAGCCCACATAATAAATATTATAACTTATCTAGGTCTGGGGATAAATATTACCTTGAATTAACTCTATATCTAAGTCTCCTACAGCTCTGACGTTATTACATTAAACAAGATGAAAATGCTGTTTCCAACAAATTTTTACATCTGCTATTAAGCATAAAGTGTGACAAAAACAGAAAGTTCTTAATGTGGCTTGGGAGATTGGGAAGGACTTCTCTAAAGAGTTAAACAGAAACAGAGGAATGAATCACAAAGACCCAGGTATAGGTCAGAATCAGCCTAATGGATATAGTAAGGGGGAGGGAAAAAACATAAATGATTATACAAAATTTTTTCCAGACAGGTAGTACATACAAGATGACTTGTGCAGTGCAACAGGCTTTGACAGCATTGGTAGAGGAAACTAGAAATATCTTGTGTCACACACACCTGTTATGTTTTTAGTTCATTCAGGAAAAAAATGCTACAAGCAGGAAGTGACAATGAGGAAAACCTTGGTTATTGATAAGGGAAATGTTCTTAAGGGAAGTAGTATACCATGAGCTAATCTATTCCAAAGTGCAAATTAAAATAATAGTGCAACTTTAAAAAATTCTCATGGAAGATTATATTTTCCTTGAACTACATTATTCAAAAACTTCCATAAAAACACTATTTATTTCTGAAATACAGTCATGAACATTTAGTAGCTTATTAAATCAACTTGATGATACATGCATTTATTTTTAATGAGATATATTAGAACATAAACATCAGAGAGTAGAGAACCTAAGGGTTAGTTTTTTGTTTCCAATATATGTGTTTAAGTATTTGTGTAGGTGTGAGCAGGTACACTGGGCTGCAATATAAAATGTCTACCTTACCATAAGTTGTAAAAAACATTTGAAATCCAGGTTTATGATCCACCTAATGATATGCTATCAACAGAGCCAAGACCATGAATTATTTTTAAAACTCATTATCAAGAAAAACAAAATACATGTAAAATACATTGCTTGGCTTTTCTGAAAAAAACCCATTGTAAGACCATTTTTCGACTCTCTACTCAGATCTTACTTTCATTGCTTTTACATGCAGACTGGGAAAAAGACAGGACCCAGGAATGAGAAACCACACATCTTTAACAAGTTTCATCCTCCTGGGATTGACAGATGACCCTCAGCTACAAGTTCTGATTTTTGTATTTCTACTGATCACATACATGTTGAGTTTAACTGGAAACCTGAGCATCATCATCCTCACGTTAGTGGATTCTCACCTTAAAACTGCAATGTACTTTTTTCTCCAAAATTTTTCTTTGTTAGAAATCTCATTCACTTCTGCATGCATTCCTAGATTCTTGTACAGTATATCAACAGGTGACAGGACTGTTACATATAATGCTTGTGTATGCCAATTATTTTTTACATATGTTTTTGGAGTAACGAAATTTTTTCTCCTGGCTGCCATGTCCTTTGATCGATATGTAGCCATCTGCAAACCCCTGCATTACATGATTATTATGAACTACAGGGTCTGCAAAAGGCTAATCTTCTGCTGTTGGGTGACAACTCTGCTGATCATATTGCCACCACTTAGCTTGGGACTGGACCTGGAATTCTGTGCCTCTAATGCCATTGACCACTTTGTCTGTGATGCTAACCCAATATTGAAGATCTCATGCTCAGATACATGGCTCATAGAGCAGATGGTTATTATCTGCTCTGTGATGGTTTTTATTGTGACTCTGGTGTGTGTGGTTCTGTCCTACATGTACATCATCAGAACAATTCTAAGACTCTCCTCTGCTCAGCAGAGGACAAAAGCCTTTTCAACCTGTTCTTCCCACATTATTGTGGTTTCTATCACCTATGGCAGCTGCATCTTTGTTTATATCAAACCTTCAGCAAAAGATGAAATGGCCATTAATAAGGGAGTAACTATAGTCACTACTTCCATTTCCCCCATGTTAAACCCATTCATTTACACTCTGAGGAACAAACAAGTGAAACAAGCCTTTAATGTCTTAGTCAAAAGATTTATATTGCTGTCAAAGAATTAGGGGAACATTGATGTCCAGATCCCCAAGCACTTTTTTGTCTGTTTCTATCTAATTTTGTCTTTTCCTCATCTATATTAGGCCTTCCATCCAGTACTGACCCTGGTCAATTTACCACTTTCATCTCCTTATAAAAAAGCTTCATTCAGATGATAATTGTAATGAAGAAAAATGAGAATAGGTGTTTCAGGAAATCTAAGCTTGACTTCATTACTAAGATTTCCTCACCATTGCTGAAAGGATTGGGAAATTTATGTTAAAATATTAGTACAATAGTGAACATCATTACTGAAAAGAAAGCACACAGGAAAACAAAAATAAAAACCTTACTCTAATGAGAAGGGACTTAATATTGAAAAGAATCAATACTTTTCTAAGTGTTATGAGGTAAAATTTCATAAATGCAAAATATATTTCAATTAGGGAATATGAATAAGATTTATGATTTGAAAGAATCATTTTTAATGGAGTATCTTTAAAGTCACTTGACTCACATAGTATTTTATTAACTGGATCCTGTCCAATATAAAAGTTATTTAAAATTTGCCAAAGGGACATGATTTAAGTCACAGTGAAGAGAGAAATGCACTGGCAATTCCTGTTTAAGATAAATCCTTCACTGAAGTTACATAAAACAGATTAACATTGATGTCCCAATTAAAATCTTAAATCTTGAATGTAGAGCATTTAAAATACAGATGGCAGCAAGCACAATGAAACTAAAGTAGGGCTAGAAGAGTGATAAATAAGCAGTAAGCCAAATATACTGGGAATGAAAAAAAGAATAAAATGTGAATACAAATATCAATGAGATGATTTTCTATATTGAAAGGAAAAATACTGTTCAAGAATCCAAATTATGGACCTAACAATAATTCCTTTAAGAAAGACTAGCGTTTCATTACTCAATATATTATGCACCAACTTCCAATTCTGTAGTTGAACATAGCAAAATTTCCTTTGATTCTTGTTCTCATACTTCAGGCTACTTCTCATACTGTCACCTATGCAGGCAGGAATTGTCCCCTAATTTTTCAGCTTCCAAACCCAAAGAGCCCTCCAGTTAAAATGACATTCCCACAGGAATTTTTTCGTCACCTTGTCTTATGATTGCACCAACAATACACCGGGCCTTAGTCAGTCCGACTCATCCACACTAGTGTCATCACTTACCCGCTGCTTTCATTCCTTACCAAACTGCATTTCATCTTTATTTGTCCTTCTACACTCAGTGGCAAATGACTTGGAGAATGTTTGCTTCATATGCCAAATTCTAGAATGCCTTATGCCTGGTGCCTAGACCAATATTAATTACATAAGGGAAAAGTTACCAATATGATGATTTGAAGCTTCAGGAAAATCAAATGAGAACTAACATATGAAGAGATAAAACACTGAAGTAACAATGACATGAATCTGTGAATAACAGATAAAGAATGGCATGACTGTAAGAAGGAATCCTGTTAAAATATTTATTTTTAACTATCTAAAGGAAATAAAATGTAAGCCAAAACTTGTTGAAAATGTATTTTGATAAACCTGAAAATAATCCTTCAACATATATGTGTATTCATAATTTACACTGGAGAAATGTGGAGAAATCAAAGTTTAAAAGCATGAATTATTGAAAGGGGATTAAAGATGACGGCATGAGAAATGAGACAGAAACCTTTCCCAAAACCACATATAATATGAAAATATAGTTAATACAACTAATCGTAAAAGAGCAACAGGAAAGAAGGCTGTGCCAGACTGCATACAACTAGAGAAAAGAACAGACCTCATGGAACAGGGAAACGTATCAAAGCTGTGATCCACTTGGATCCAAGCCCTTCCCAACCCCAGATCACTAGGATGAGGAAGAGAAAAGGAGTGGGGAAGGATTCAGACCTAGGACTGCTGAAACCCAGCCCTGGAGATCTGCTCTGGTAATACAAACTTACATTACATGGTGCTCTGGAGATTAGTGGGGTTGGAAAGCTAAAACAGGTGGAATACTTGGAGAGACTGAGAGTCCAGCTGCTTGTGGAAATCAGGGATCTGCATCTGGCTGCTCTTGGACAAAAGAAAGGCAGAGAGTCTGAGAGACTTCCTAACAGCAGGAGGGCTGCTAAAGGGGCAAGGATTACAGAGAGCTTGCTGCTCAGGAGAAAGGACAGGTGGACAAAATTGGGCACACTCTGCCCAGAAAATTAGGAACTTTCAAGAGCTATAGGTGCTCCATTCCCCTGCCTGGTTATCCAGCTTCAAAGCCTCCCACCATAGTACGCAGCCCACTGCACCTTCCTCCTCGCTGGCACCAGCTTTCAAACTGGCTACCCGTGCTCTTGTACCAGGCCAGCCATGGGGAGGCCCAGCCTATTGCAGCTACAAGGACAAACCATAGAGGATTCTACCTGCATGCTTGGCTCAGTGGCCCTGGCAATGGAGACAGGCGCTGCACTGAGAAGCAGGAAACAGCTCTTTCCTCCTGATAAGCATCAGTGACACTCACCTGCGACCCCTGCCATTGCTCCAGGGGCTGAGCAGGTCCAGAGAGTAGAGCTTCTGGCACTAGAGGGCACCACATACACAAATTGAATTTGTCAATCTTCCAGAAAGAGACTTCAAAATAAAAATCATAAACATGCTCATGGAGGTACAGAAAAATACTCAAGACCACAGGGAAGAATGAGATTCAATCACTAAATAACAGTATCTAAAATGAAACACACAATGGAGGGATTTTAAAGCAGATTAGAAGAAGCAGAGGAGACAGTAAATGAAGTAGAAATCAGAGAAGAGGAAAACAAAGAAGCTGAGGCACAGAGAGAAAAAAGGATCTCTAGAAATAAAATTAAATTGATAGGACTATGTGACCAATAAAAACAGAATAAAACATTTGCATTATGGGGATACAAGGAGAAGAAGAGAGAGAAAAAGGATAAAAATTGACTTTGAGGAGATAATTGATGAAAACTACCCCAATCTGTGTAAGGATTTATTCTCTCAGGCAATGGAGGTGCACAGATTTCCCAACACAAGGGATCCAAGGAAGACAACACCAAGACGTATAATAATTAAAATATCAAAGATCAGGGATAAGGACAGAAAATTAAAAGCAACCAGAGAGAGAATAAAGATAACATACAAAGGAAAACCCATCAGGCTATCATCAGACTACTCAGCAGAAACCTTACAGTCGAGAAGGAAATGGCATGATGTAGTTAATGCAATAAAGGTAATGGGCCTTGAAACAAGAATACTATACCTGAAAAGATTATCATTTAAATTTGAGGAAAGGATTAAACAATTTTCAGATAATAAGCTGAATTTAACTCCCACAAACCATCTACCTAGTGTATTTTGGAGGGACTGCTATAGATGGAAGTGTTCCTAAGGCTAAATAGCTGTCACCAGAGAAAATAAAATGACACTAAGAAAGTAGAACAATTAATTAGTAAGCAGATGCAAAATCAAATCAAATATCCCCAATGTCAATCGAGGGATACAAAAAGATTCCAGAATATAACACCTAATATATTAACAATCGCGGAGGAAGAAAAAACAGAACCATTATATTGTGTTTATAATAGCATACTAAGTGAGTTAAATTAGACCATTAGATAATGAGGAAGTTAAACTTGAAACTCTGATAACCACAAAATGAAAGCTTGCAATGGCAATAAGTACATACCTATCGATAACCATTTTGAAGGTAAATGATCAGAATGCCCCAATCAAAAGACATAGAGACACTGAATGGATAAAAAAACAAGACCCAACTATATACTGACCACAACAGCTCACTTCAAACCCAAACATATACAAGGACTAAAAGTGAAGGAATGGAGAAAGATATTTCATGCAACAAATAGGGAGAAAGAAACAGGAGTTGAAATACTTGTACCAGACAAAATAAACTACAAAACAAAGAAAGAAACAAGAGACAAAGAAGGACATTACATAATGATAAAGTGTCAGTCAAACACAGGAATGGAATCATTATAAATATCTATGAACCCAACACAGGCACATCTACATAAGTGAAACAAATATTAACAGAATTAAAGGGGAAATAGAATGCAATGCATTCATTTAAGGAGACTTCAACATATCATTCACTCCAAAGGACAGATCAACCAGACAGAAAATAAGTAAGGAAACAGAGGCACTGAACAACACATTTAAAAGAGATGGACCTAACAGACATCTACAGAGCCCTCCATCCAAAACAGCAGGATACATATTTTTCTCAAGTGCCCATTGAATGTTTTCAAGAATAGATCATATACTAGGCCACGAAAAGAGCCTCAGTTAATTCAAAAAGATTGAAATTGTACCAGCCATCTTCTCAGACCACAAAGGTATGAAACTAGAAATAAATTATTCAAAGAAAATGAAAAAGCCCACAAACACATGGAGGCTTAACAACATGCTCCTAAGTAATCAATGGATCAATGACCAAATAAAAACATAGATCAAGCAATATATGGAAACAAATGACAACAATAATTCAACACCAAAATATCTCTGCGACATAGAAAAGGCCGTGCTAAGAGAGAAGTATATTGCAATATAGGCCTACTCAGGAAAGGAGAAGAATCCCATATGAACAGTCTAAATTCACAATTAATGAAACTAGAAAAAGAACAAATGAGGCCCAAAGTCATTAGACAGAGGGACAAAATAAAGATTAAAGCAGAAAATAAATAAAATTGAGGAGAAAAAAAACAATATAAAGCATCAATGTAAGCAAGAGTTTGTTCTTGGAGAAAATAAACCAAATAGATGAACACCTAGCCACACTTATTAAGAAAAAAAGAGAGTCTATGCACATAAACAGAATTAGAAAAGAAAAGTCACTAAGGCACCACAGAAATACAAAGAATTATTAAATACTACTATGAACAATTATATGCTAACAAAGTAGATAATCTAGTAGAAATGGACAACTTTCTAGAAAATTACAAACTTCCAAGGATAACCCAGGAAAAAACAGGAAATATGAACAGACTAATTAACAGCAGTAGATTGAATTGGTAATCAAAAAACTACCTAAGAACAAAACCCCTGGACCAGATGGATTCACCATTGAATTTTATTAAAGACTTAGTGAAGACATGCTACCCATCCTCCTTAAAGATTTCCAAAAACCAGAAGAGGAGGGAATACTTCCAAACTCATTCTATGATGCCAGCATAAGAATAATACCAAAAACCAGGCAAAGACACAACAACAAATGAAAACTACACAACAGTATCCCTGATAAGCATAGACACAAAAATACTTATATTAGCACCTTGAATTTGAAACTACATCAAAAAATATCATTGATCATGATCAAGTAGGGTTTATTCCATTTATGCAAGGATGGTACCATATTTGAAAATCCATCAGCATACACCACATCAACAAAAAGGACAAAACCACATGGTCATCTCCATAGATGCTGAAAAAGCATTTGACAAAATTCAGCACCCATAAAAGAAATATCTGTGAGTACTAAATTTTAACAAAATTTACTTTATTAACAAAGCATGATAAAAGTAAAAGGTAATATGTTTATATGATATACATTATGAATATTAAAATAATGGTAATAAATGATGTTAATTGGATTATATACTATAAAAACTGTAAAATTACTTTTAAAATGTCAGGTAACAAATATAGAGACATAAGTAATAAGTGGAAATGGAAAGAGAAGTAAAAACCAGAAAAGAGGAGAAAAGAAAAAATGGTCTTTAGCCTGGATGTTCAATCTCATTGAGGAAATCCTGCCTCTAGGCATTTTTCTAATTGCTAATCATCTGTTCTGTGCAGAGTCTTCTCAGAGGAGCCCATTAAGAACAAAGAGGGCCCTGCATGAATTTCCCCATATTTAAGGGTGTTTGAGAGAAAGGTTCTCCAAATTTTAGCTCCCATTGAATACCAAAAATGTTGAGTGGCTTTCCTCATCTCAACCAGACAAAAGCATCTGGGCAGGTATCCTCACCCTATGGCTACCTCAGATTTCTGAGATATTTAGCTTCTCTGATTCTTTGATCCTGCCATAACCTGTGCTCTTAATCCATCATCTAAAATCCAGACAACATATATACTTCAGCTAATATTTTATTTTTGCTTTTTTCTCCAAGTAGAAGTTCCTTAGCCTATGTACACCACTACATGAAGAGTGTAGAGTTCAACTTCTGAAAATCATGTCCTCAGCGATACGAGTGAATGTAACTACTCTCACACCCCTGATTTCTGACTTCTTTAACCAAAGGTGAAAAACCATTTTCTATTCAAGCCTGGTTTATCCTCTGGGCTCATAGCTTGGTCACAAATGTATATGTTATCCATGATATTAGTTTTCTAGACCATAACCTGGTTGCTCTTTGCTACTATTTAGTCACACATTATCTCAATGTGAGATCCAAACAAAGGATAAACATGCTCATGATTCAGATGAGGTTAAATAGTTATTTCATGCATGATAAATAGAGATTGAAGAATATGGCTAAGAGGAGGGAGGTTGCTTAAACTGGTGTGACTTTCCTGCCGTGTTAGAAGCCAAGCAATTCTACTATCATTAGGCAATGACACTGTCCCCGAGAGCTGACTCCGTGGTGAGTAGAGGTAAGAGGGCCATGTGCTCGCCTTACACATAGCCAGTTACGAGTAGTGGTTTATTCGAATCTCATCAAGCAGATAAATTTTGGATAAAATTATTCAGTAACCTAGGTTTTGCAAATATTCTTGGGTGGGGATTTTTAAACATTCATAAAAGGAGACAAGATACAATAATTACCAGACATGTACTCATTGTCTGGTTTCCATAGTTATCAATATATTAAAAATACTTTTCTCTATCACTCTCTGATATTTTGTTTTGTCTGGCATTTCACCTTATACCATTCACCCATACATTCATTATATTTCACCCACAAGTTTATCTGTAAATATGGCTATCTGAAAAGGAAAATTTCTTAATAAAAATAATATCATTATGCCGTTATCCCACATATCAATATTATCAATAAAGCATAATAGATTTTTATATTCTGTGTGTATTCATATTTCCCTGGGCCACATAAAGATGTTTTGTTTTTTGTTTTGTATTTCTTTTAGGTAAGGTGTTTGGATCAAAATCTAACACTTTTGGTAGTTACATTACTTACATCATTTAAAAATTTCCTTAGAATCCTTTCACTCTTTCTTGCTTTAATTAAGGGAGAAATTAGGTCATTTGTAGTGAATGACATCTTTGAATATTTAACTGATTGCTTCCTAATAGTGTCACTTATCTTGTTTCTCAATCATCCAGTTTCTTCTTACATGTTAGCTAGATTTAATCATTGACTTAATTTAGATTCATGGTTTTAGCAAAATGATCAATAGGTGAGGTGGTATGTTTCCTGTTGTACCACATCGCGACCCTTATAATGCACATTTGACACACTTTCAGCAATGCTTAGATTAGTCAGTGTATTCATGTCTTGGCAGCCTGATGTCTCTATTATGAATATGCCCATCAATAATTCACAAATGGTGTTTAGCACACAGTAACACAATGTTGAGCTTCATTCTTCTCTTAATAGGTTTTGAAACATTGTTTTCTTTTGTATTTCTGTGAATCCATTACTTTTTTGATAACGTATTTGACTCCAAGGAAAGATAGAAAGGAGCATTGCCTCCTTTATCAATGTTTTGTGGTAGTAATCTGACGTCCTAGTGACTTCCACTGGTGATCAATTTCCATTTAAAGACTATAAGATCACGGATTTTAAAAATATATTATCTATGTTTTATTAAATTCATTATGCTATTTGGAAACTCAATTTTCCCATTTTGTTTTAATTTATTTTTATGGTGGTGTCATTAATGTACAATCACATGAGCAACATTATCGTTACTAGACTCCCCCCATTATCAAGTCCCCACACCATACCCCATTACTGTCATTGTCCATCAGCATAGTAAGATGCTATAGAATCACTAGTTGTCTTCTCTGTGCTGTACTGCCTTCCCTGTGCCCCATCCCCCTTACATTATGTTTGCTAATCATAATGCCCCTTTTTCCCCCTTATCCCTACCTTCCCGCCCATCCTCCCCAGTCCCTTTCCCTTTGGTAACTGTTAGTCCATTCTTGGGTTCTGTGAGTCTGCTGCTGTTTTGTTTCTTCAGTTTTTCTTTGCTCTTATTCTCAACAGATGAGTGAAATCATTTGATACATGTCTTTCTCTGCCTGGCTTATTTCACTGAGTATAATACCCTCTAGCTCCATCCATGTTGTTGCAAATGATAGGAATTGTTTTCTTCTTATGGCTGAATAATATTCCATTGTGTATATGTACCACCTCTTCTTTATCCATTCATCTACTGAAGGACACTTAGGTTGCTTCCATTTCTTGGCTATTGTAAATAGTGCTGTGATAAACATAGGGGTGCATATGTCTTTTTGAAACTTGGCTCCTGCATTCTTAGTGTAAATTCCTAGGAGTGGAATTACTGGGTCAAATGGTATTTCTATTTTTTAGTTTCTTGAGGAACCTCTATACTGCTTTCCACAATAGTTGAGCTAATTTACATTCCCACCAGCAGTGTAGGATGGTTCCCCTTTCTCCTCATACTCATCAGCCTTTGTCGTTTGTCTTTTGGATGTTGGCCATCCTAACTGGTGTGAGGTGATATCTCATTATGGTTTTAATTTGCATTTCTCTGATGGTTAGCGATGTGGAGCATATTTTCATATGTCTTTTGGCAATCTGAATTTATTTTTTGGAGAATTGTCTGTTCAGATTGTCTGCCTATTTTTTCATTGGATTATTTTTGTTTTGTTTGTTGAGGCATGTGAGCTCTTTAAATATTTTGAATGTCACTCCTTTATCAGATATATCATTTATGAATATATTCTCCCATACTGTAGGATGACTTTTTGTTCTACTGGTGGTGTCCTTTGCTGTACAGAAGCTATTTAGTTTGATATAGTCCCACTTGTGCATTTTTGCTTTTATTTCAGTTGCCCAGGGAGATATGTTCATGAAGAAGTTGCTCATGTTTATATTCAAGAGAGTTTTGCCTATGTTTTCTTCTAAGAGTTTTATGGTTTCATGACTTGCATTCAGGTCTTTAATTCTTTCTGAGTTTACTTTTGAGCTTGGAGTTGGACAATAATCCAGTTTCATTCTCTTACATGTAGCTGTCCAGTTTTTCCAACACCAGTTGTTGAAGAGGCTGTCATTTCCCCATTGTATGTCCATGTCTCCTTTATTGTATATTAATTGACTATATATGGCTGGGTTTATATCAGGGCTCTCTAACCTGTTCCATTGGTCTATGGGTCTGTTCCTGTGCCAATACCAAATTTTCTTGATTACTGTGGCTTTGTAGTAGAGCTTGAAGTTGGGGAGTGTAATTCCCCCTGCTTTTTTCTTCCTTCTCAGGATTGCTTTGGCTATTCAAGGTGTTTTGTGGTTCCATTTGTATTTAGGATGATTTTTTCTAGTTTGTTGAAGAATGCTGTTGGTATCTTGATAGGAATTGCATTAAATCTTTAGATTGCTTTAGGCAGGATGTCCACTTTGACAATATTAATGCTTCCTATACATAAAGACGGGATGTGTTTCCATTTATTGGTATCTTCTTTAATTTCTCTCATGAGTGTCTTGTAGTTATTAGAGTATAGGTCCTTCACTGCTTTAGTTAGGTTTGTTCCTAGATATTTGATTCTTTTTGATGCAACTGTGAATGGATTTGTTTTCCTGATTTCTCTCTCTGCTTTTCATTGTTAGTGTCTAGGAATGCCACAGATTTCTGTGTATTAATTTTGTTTGCTGAATTCAGATATTAGATCTAGTATTTTTGGAGTAGATTCTTTACGGTTTTTTAATGTACAATATCATGTCATCTGCAAACAGGGACAGTTTAGCTTCTTCTTTGCCAATCTGGATGCCTTTTATTTATTTGTGTTGTCTGATTACCATGGCTAGGCCCTCCAGTACTATGTTGAATAGATGTGGGAAAAGAGAGCATCCTTGTCTTGTTCCTGATCTTAAAGGAAAAGCTTTCAGCCTCTCACTGTTAAGTGTGATGTTGGCTGTGTGGTTGTCATATGTGGCCTCTATTATGTTGAGGTCCTTGCCTTCTATACTCACTGTGTTGAGAGTTTTTATCATGAATGGATGTTTAATTTTGTCAAATGCTTTTAAATCATCTATGGAGATGATCATGTGGTTTTTGTTCTTTTTGTTGACGTGGTGGATGATTTTGATGGATTTTCAAATGTTGTACCATCCTTTCATCCTTGGAATAAATCCTAATTGACCCTGATGGATGACCTTTTTGATGTATTTTTTAATTCAGTGTGCTAATATATTGTGAGTAATTTTGCATCTATGTTCATGAGGGATGTTGGTCTGTAATTTTCTTATTTTGTGGTGTCTTTGCCTAGTTTTGGTATTAGAGTGATGCTGGCCTCATAGAATGAATTTGGAAGCATTCCCTCTTCTACTCTTTAGAAAAATTTAAGGAGGATTGGAATTAGGTCTTCACTAAATGTTTGATAAAATTCAGCAGTGAAGCCATCTTGTCCAGTTGTTTTGTTCTTAGGTAGTTTTTTGATTAGCAGTTTGATTTTGTTGCTGGTAATTGGTCTGTTCATATTTTCTGTTTCTTCCTTGGTCATCCGTGGAAGGTTGTATTTTTCTAGAAAGTTGTTCATTTCTCCTGGATTATCCAGTTTGTTAGCATATAATTTTTCATAATATTCTCTAATAATTCTTTGTTTTTCTGCAGTGTCCATAGTGAATTTTCCTTTCTAATTTCTGACTCTGTTTATGTGTATAGACTCTCTTTTTTTCTTGATAACTCTGGCTAAGGGTATATCTATTTTGTTCATTTTCTTGAACAACCAGGTCTTGGTTTCATTGATTCTTTCTATTGTTTTGTTCTTCTCAATTTTATTTATTTATGCTCTAATCTTTATTATCCTCTCCTTCTTCTGACTTTGGGCCTCATTTGTTCTTCTTTGTCTAGTTTCATTAATTGTGTGATTAGACTGCTTATATGGGATTGTTCTTCTTCCCTGAGGTAGGCCTGTATTGCAATATGCTTTCCTCTTAGCATGGTCTTGGCCCCATCCCACAGACTTTGTGGTGTTGAATTATCATTGTCATTTGTCTCCATATATTGCTTGATCTCTGTTTTTATTTGGTTATTGATCCATTGATTATTTAGGAGCATGCTGTGAAGCCTCCAATTGTTTGTGGGATTTTTCATTTTCTTTACCTAATTTATTTCTAGTTTCATACCTTTGTGTTCTGAGAAACTGGTTGGTACAATTTCAATCTTTTTGAATTTACTGAGGTTCTTTTGGGGCCTAGTATATGACCTATTCTTGAAAATGTTCCGTGGGCACTAGAGAAGAATGTGTATTATGCTGCTTTTGGGTGTAGACTTCTATATGTCTCTTAGGTCTATCTATTCTAATGTGTTGTTCATTGCCTCTGTGTCCTTACTCATTTCTGTCTGGTTGACCTGTCCTTCAGAGTGAGTGGAGTGTTGACGTCTCCTAGTATGAATGCACTGCATTCTATCTCCCATTTTATTTCAGTTAGTATTTCTTTAACATATGTAGGTGCCCCTGTGTTGGGGGCATATATATTTATTATGGTTATATCTTCTTGTTGATTGTCCCCTTTATCATTATGTAATGTCCTTCTTTGTCTCTTGTGACTTTCTTTGTTTTGAATCTACTTTGTCTGATATAAGTACTGCAGGTTCTGCATTTTTCTCTCTATTACAGTTGCATTAAATATCTTTTCCCATGCCTTCACGTTTAGTCTGTGTATGTTTTTGGATATAAAGTGTGTCTCTTGTAGGCAGCATTTAGATGGGTCTTGTTTTTTTATCCATTCAGTGACTCTATGTCTTTTGATTGGTGCACTCAGTCCATTTACATTTAGGGTGAGTAGTGATAGGTATGCATATATTGCCATTTAGATTCATGGTTACCAAATGTTCAAGGTTGACTTCCTTACTATCTAAGAGTCTAACTTAACTAACTTAATATGCTATTACAAACACAATGTAATGTTTCTTTTCTTTTTCTCCTCCCTTTCTTCCTCCTCCATTCTTTATATATTAGGTGTCATATTCTGTACTCTTTGTCTATCCCTTGATTGACTTTGGGGATAGTTAATTTTATTTTGCATTTGCTTAGTAATTAACTGTTCTACTTTCTTTACTCTGGTTTTATTACCTCTGGTGAAGGCTTTAAATCTTAGGAACACTTCCATCTATTGCAGTCCCTCCAAAATAGACTGTAGAGATGGTTTGTGGGAGCTACCTTTTCACAGCTTTTGCTTATCTGGAAATTGTTTAATCCCTCCTTCAAATTTAAATGATAATCTTGCTGGATAAAATATTTTTACTTCCAGGCCCTTCAGCTTCATTGTATTAAATACATCATGCCGCTCCCTTCTGGCCTGTAAGGTTTCTGCTGATGTTAGCATGATGGGCTTTCCTTTGTAGGTGATCTTATTTCTCTCTCTGGCTGATTTTCACATTCTGTCCTTATCCTTGATCTTTGCCATTTTATTTACTATCTGTTTTGGTGTTGTCTTCTTTGATTCCCTTATGTTGGTAGATCTGTGAATCCATGGCCTGAGATAATTATCTCCTTCCGCATTATGGAGACGTTTTCAGCAATTACCTCCTCAAGGACACTTTCTATACCTTTCTCTTTATCTTCTTCATCTGGTACTCCTTCTAATGTGAATATTGTTCTATTGGGATTGGTCACACAGTTCTCTCAATATTCTGTCATCTTAGAGAAACTTTTTTCTCTCTGTGCCTCAGCCTCTTTGTATTCCTCTTCTCTAGTTTCTATTTCATTTATATTCTCCTCTACCATATCTAATCTGTTTTTAATACCCTCCATTGTGCACTTCAATGATTGGGTCTCTGACTGGAATTCATTCCTGAGTTCTTAAATATCTCTCCATACCTCCATTAGCATGGTGATGATTTTTATTCTTAAGTCCCTTTCAGGAAGATTCTTAAGGTCCATGTCATTTAAATTTTTCTCAAGATTTACTTTGATTTTACTCTGGACCAGTTTCCTTTGGCATTTCATATTTCTGTATGGAGCCTTCTAGTGTTCAGAAGCTCTACTCTCTGGAGCTGCTCAGTCCCTGAAGCAATGTTGGGGGTTGCAGTGAAGAGGTATTGGTGCCTTGGGGCTGGAAAGAGCTGTTTCCTGCTTTCCAACTGCTATGCCTGTCTCCACTGCCTGATCCAATGGGCCGAGCATAGAGGTGTAAGCTTTTGCTCCCAGTGCAGCCAGATATGGATCCCTGCCGTCTGCAAGTGGCTGGAATATCAGTCTCTCCAGAAAGTCTGCCTGTCTTAGCTTTCCAACCCTGTAATCACACGAGTATCATGAAAGCACCATGAAATGTAGGTTTGCGTTCCCAGAGCAGATCTCTAGTGTTAGGTATTCAGCAGTCCCAGGCCTCCATTCTCTGCTTGCTCAGTTCATCTTCGTCCCGCTGGTGAGCTGGGGAAGGGGAAGGGTTAGGGTTCTGGTGGGCTACAGCTTTGGTACGTTACCCTGTTCCATGACATCTGCTCTTTTCTCCAGGTTTATGCAGTCTGGCGCAATCCTCTTTCCTGTTGTTCTCTCAGATTTAGTTGTATTTGTTGTATTTTCATATTATATGTGGCTTTAGGAGGAAGCCCCTGTCTCACCTCTCACGCTGCCATCTTTAACCTATTATTTACTTTTTATTAAGGTATTATTGGTATACACTGATATGAAGGTTTCACATGAAAAATAACGTGGCTACTACATTCACACATGTTATAGAGCCCTCCCTTACTCCAGTCCTGTCACTATTTGCCTTCTCTGTAGTATACTGTCTTCCCCATGATCCCCCCCACACCATGTGTGCCAATCATAATACCCCTCAATCTCCTTCTTCCTCCCTTGCCATCTGTGATCTCTCACCCCTCCCCTTTGGTAACTGCTAGTCCCTTCTTGACGTCTGTGAGTCTGCTGGTGTTTTGTTCCTTCAGTTTTACTTCATTGTTATACTCCACAAATGAGGGAAATCATCTGGTATTTGACTTTCTCTGCCTGGCTTATTTCACTGAACATAATTTTGTCCAGCTCCATCCGTGTTGCTGCAAAAGGTAGCATTTGTTTCTTTCTTATGGCTGAATAGTATTCAATTGTGCGTATGCACCACATCTTCTTTATTCTCTCATCTACATATGCACACTTAGGTTACTTCCATATCTCAGCTACTGTAAATAGTACTGCAATAAACACAGGGGTGCATATGTATTTTTGAATCTGAGAAATTGTATTCTTTGGATAAACACCTAGAAGTGGATTTCCTGGATGAAATTTTATTTATATTTTTAGATTTTTGAGGAACCTCCTTATTGCTTTCCACAATGGTTGAACCAGCATGATAATTCTAAGTACCAGCTATCACCATACCAAGTTCTTACAATATTTTGACTATATTCCTTATGCTATGTATTACATCCCGGTTACTTATTTATTTTACAATTGGAAGTCTGTACTTTTTATTTTTGAGAGGGCATCTCTCATATTTATTGATCAAATGGTTGTTAACAACAATAAAATTCTGTAGAGGAGAGTCAATGCTCAATGAACAATCATTAATCCACCCCAACCTTAATTTTCATCAGTCTCCAATCTTCTGAAGCATAATGAACAAGTTCTTACATGGAAAACATATTCTTACATGGTGAATAAGTTACATGGTGTACAGTAAAAGAGCAGTCATCACAGAAACTTTCGGTTTTGCTCATGCATTATGAACTATAAATAGTCAGTTCAAATATGAATACTCATTTGATTTTTATACTTGATTTATATGTGGATACCACATTTCTCTCTTTATTATTATTATTTTTAATAAAATGCTGAAGTGGTAGGTAGATACAAGATAAAGGTAGAAAACATAGTTTAGTGTTGTAAGAGAGCAAATGTAGATGATCACGTATGTGCCTGTAGACTATGTGTTAATCCAAGCTAGACAAGGGCAATGAAACATCCACGTATGCAGAAGATTTCTCTCAGAACGGGGGTGTGAGGTTCTAAACCTCACCTCTGTTGAACCCAATTTCTCACCTGATGGCCCCCCTGCGACTGTGCCTGTCTTAGGTTGTTCCTCCCTTGAGGAATCTTACCCGTCTCTGGCTAACCAGTCATCTTCCGGGGCCATACAGGGAAATGTAAAGTTGGTAAGTGAGAGAGAAGCCTTATTGTTTGAAAAGGTTAGCTTTTTACTTCTTTGCATATTTATGCCCTGTGTCTTCTATGCCCAGCATTTATCTTGAGGTATCTTTACCACTTGGAAGAATTAAGATAAACGGTAAATTTGATATGAGGCATGAATTCTATTTAAGGGTTGTAATTAGGAAGAAAAAAAGAAAAGCTATAGACGTAAGAGGCGGAAAAAAGCATGGGAAGTTCGATTATTTCTTTGACATATCTTCTTGTAGAGTAACTTCAGCATGTATAGGTTTTAAACTACTAATTAAATTGCGCACACACATTAACATAATAGGAGTATAGTTATATAACCAAAGCATACCTGTAATTACCAGCCTTCTCCAGTGAAACCAAGAAAACCAGTTAGGCACCTTAGGCATTTGTGAAAACTTATCTATGATATGGTGGATATTGTCCAACTCAACTTGAACAGTCTGAGAGAAATCAGACAAATTAAAACAACCCATTCCTGGGGAATGTTCACATCCCATATGTTCTTCTAGCAGTAAATAGTCTGTAGTTGTAAGATTTTGGAGCGCTACAATTTGCACTTCTCCTAATTCTTAGTTGAGTTACAACAGTATAGATCCAGTCAAATTTGTTGTTTTACTGTATGCACAGGCCAGCTTAGATATCTCCTTCTTCATTCCCATGGCAAGTCCAGGAACTGGTAGGATGAGTGCATCTACACCTGTAGCAGTGCGTGGATCTTTGTTGGGGTTTTTGATGATCATCTTCTGGCATGAGTCTTCCAGAGAGTGCTGATGTTGGAAGTTCTTTTTCATATCGTATCGTAGTTCATTTTCGGGGTAGTCAAATTAGGCTTTGATCCTCTGTATAAACACAAACAGACCCTTTGCCTACACTTTTATATGCCCTTTATACCCTTGTGTAGAACTCATTGGAAGTCACCACACAGGAACTGCCTTTTTTTTTTCCTGGTATCATAAATCTACACTTACATGACGAACATTATGTTCATTATTTTCTACCCTATACCAGGACCCCCTATAAACCCCTTCATAGTCACTGTACATCAGCACAGCAAAATGCTTCAGAATCACCACCTGCCCCTCTGTGTTGTACAGCCCTCCCCTTTCTCCCACCCCCCCATGCATTCTAATCTGAATACCCCCTTCTTCTTCACCCCCTTATCCCTCCCTACCCACCAATCCTCCCCAGTCCCTTTCCCTTTGGTACCTGTTAGTCCATTCTTGAGTTCTGTGATTCTGCTGCTGTTGTGTTCCTTCAGGTTTCCTTTGTTCTTATATTCTACAGATGAGTGAAATCATTTGGTATTTCTCTTTCTCCACTTGGCTTGTTTCACTGAGCATAATATCCTGCAGCTCCATCCATGTTGCTGCAAATGGTAGGATTTGCCTTTTTCTTATGGCTGAGTAGTATTCCATTGTGTATATGTACCACATCTTCTTTATCCATTCATCTATCAATGGACATTTAGGTTGCTTCCAATTCTTGGCTATTGTAAATAGTGCTGCGATAAAGATAGGGGTGCATTGGTCTTTCTCAAACTTGATTGCTTCATTCTTAGGGTAAACTCCTAGGAGTGCAATTCTTGGGTCAAATGGTAAGTCTGTTTTGAGCATTTTGATGTACCTCCATACTGCTTTCCACAATGGTTGAACTAGTTTACATTCCCTCCAGCAGTGTAGGAGGGTTCCCCTTTCTCCACAGCCTCACCAACATTTGTTGTTGTTTGTCTTTTGGTTGGCAGCCATCCTTACTGGTGTGGGGTGATACCTCATTGTAGTTTTAATTTGCATTTCTCTGATAATTAGCGATGTGGAGCATCTTTTCATGTGTCTGTGGGCCATCTGTATTTCTTTTTTGGAGAACTGTCTGTTCAGTTCCTCTGCCCATTTTTTAATTGGATTATTTGTTTTTTGTTTGTTGAGGCATGTGAGCTCTTTATATATTCCGCACGCCAAGCCTTTATCGGATCTCTCATTTTCAAGTATATTCTCCCATACTGTAGGGTTCCTTTTTGATCTATTGATGGTGTCTTTTGCTGTACATAAGATTTTCAGCTTTATATAGTCCCACTTGTTCATTTTTGCTGTTGTTTTCCTTGCCCGGGGAGATATGTTCAAGAAGAAGTCACTCATGTTTATGTCTAAGAGGTTTTTACCTACGCTTTCTTCCAAGAGTTTAATGGTTTCATGACTTACATTCAGGTCTTTGATCCATTTTGAGTTTACTTTAGTATATGTGGTTAGACAATGGTCCAGTTTCATTCTCCTACATGTAGCTGTCCAGTTTTGCCAGCACCATCTGTTGAAGAGATTGTCATTACGCCATTGTATGTCCATGGCTCCTTTATCAAATATTAACTGACCATATATGTCTGGGTTAATGTCTGGATTGTCTAGTCTGTTCCATTGGTCTGTGGCTCTGTTCTTGTGCCAGTACCAAATTGTCTTGATTACTATGGCTTTATAGTAGAGCTTGAAGTTGGGGAGTGAGATCCCCCCTACTTTATTCTTCTTTCTCAGGATTGCTTTGGCTATTCGGGGTCTTTACTCTTTACATATGAATTTTTGTATTATTTGTTCCAGTTCATTGAAGAATGTTGCTGGTAGTTTCATAAGGATTGCATTGAATCTGTATATCACTCTGGGCAGGATGGCCATTTTGACGATATTAATTCTTCCTAGCCATGAGCATGGGATGAGTTTCCATCTGTTAGTGTCCCCTTTAATTTCTTTTAAGAGCAACTTGTAGTTTTCAGAGTATAAGTCTTTCATTTCTTTGGTTAGGTTTATTCCTAGGTATTTTTTTTTTTTTAAGGCAATTGTGAATGGAGCTGATTTTCTGATTTCTCTTTCTGTTGGTTTATTGTTAGTGTATAGGAAAGCCACAGATTTCTGTGTGTTGATTTTGTATCCTGCAGCTTTGCTGTATACCTATATCAGTTCTAGTAGTTTTGGGGTGGAGTCTTTAGGGGTTTTTTTGTACAGTATCATGTCATCTGCAAATAGTAACAGTTTAACTTCTTCTTTACCAATCTGGATTCCTTGTATATTTCTTTGTTTTGTCTGATTGCCGTGGCTTGGACATCCAGTACTCTGTTAAATAACAGTGTAGAGAGTGGGCATCCCTGTCTGGTTCCCGATCTCAGAGGAACTGCTTTCAGCTTCTCACTGTTCAATATAATGTTGGCTGTGGGTTTATCATAGATGGCCTATATTATGTTGAGGTACTTGAGCGCTACTCCCATTTTGCTGAGAGTTTTTAAAATGAATGGATGTTGAACTTTGTCAAATGTTTTTTAGCATCTATGGAGATGATCATGTGGTTTTTGTCTTTTTTTTGTTGATGTGGTTGATGATGTTGATGGACTTTTGAATGTTGTACCATCCTTGCATCCCTGGGATGAATCCCACTTGGTCATGGTGTATGATCCTTTTGATATATTTTTGAATTCGGTTTGCTAATATTTTGTTGAGTATTTTTGCATCTACGTTCATCAGGGATATTGGTTTGTAGTTTTCTTTATTGGTGTGGTCTTTGCCTGGTTTTGGTATTAGGGTGATGTTAGCTTCATAGAATGAGTTTGGGAGTATCCCCTCCTCCTCTATTTTTTGGAAATCCTTAAGGAGAATGGGTATTATGTCTTCCCTGTATGTCTGATAAAATTCCGAGATAAGTCCGTCTAGCCCGGGGGTTTTGTTCTTTGGTAGTTTTTCATTACCACTTCAATTTCGTTGCTGGTAATTGGTCTGTTTAGATTTTCTGTTTCTTTCTGGGTCAGTCTTGGAAGGTTGTAGTTTTCTAGGAATTTGTCCATTTCTACTAGGTTTCCCAGTTTGTTAGCATATAGGTTTTCTTAGTATTCTCTAATAATTCTTTGTATTTCTGTGGGGTCCGTCGTGATTTTTCCTTTCTCGTTTCTGATACTGTTGATTTGTGTTGACTCTCTTTTCCTCTTAATAAGTCTGGCTAGAGGCTTATCAATTTTGTTTATTTTCTCGAAGAACCAGCTCTTGGTTTCATTGATTTTTGCTATTGTTTTATTCTTCTCAATTTTGTTTATTTCTTCTCTGATCTTTATTATGTCCCTCCTTCTGCTGACCTTAGGCCTCATTTTTTCTTCTTTTTCCAATTTCGATAATTGTGACATTAGACTATTCATTTGGGATTTTTCTTCCTGTTTTAAATATGCTTGGATTGCTATACACTTTCCTCTTACGACTGCTTTTGCTGTGTCCCACAGAAGTTGGGGCTTATTGTTCTTGTTGTCGTTTGTTTCCATATATTGCTGGATCTCCATTTTGATTTGGTCATTGATCCATTGATAATTTAGGAGCGTGTTGTTAAGCCTCCATGTGTTTGTGAGCCTCTTTGCTTTCTTTGTACAGTTTATTTCTAGTTTTATGCCTTTGTGTTCTGAAAAGTTGGTTGGTAGGATTTCAATCTTTTGGAATTTACTGAGGCTCTTTTTGTGGCCTAGTATGTGGTCTATTTTGGAGAATGTTCCATGTGCACTTGAGAAGAATGTGTATCCTTTTGCTTTTGGATGTAGAGTTCTGCAGATGTCTATTAGGTACATCTGCTCTACTGTGTTGTTCAGTGCTTCCGTGTCCTTACTTATTTTCTGCCCGGTGGATCTATCCTTTGGGGTGATTGGTGTGTTGAAGTCTCCTAAAATGAATGTATTGCAGTCTATTTCCCCCTTTAGTTCTGTTAGTATTTGTTTCACATATGCTGGTGCTCCTGTGTTGGGTGCTTATATATTTAAAATGGTTATATCCTCTTGTTGGATTGAGCCCTTTATCGTTATGTAGTGTCCTTCTTTATCTCTTGTTACTTTCTTTGTTTTGAAGTCTATTTTTCTGATATTAGCACTGCAACCCCTGCTTTCTTCTCGCTGTTGTTTGCCAGAAATATGTTTTTCCATCCCTTGACTTTTAGTCTGTACATGTCTTTGGGTTTGAGGTGAGTTTCTTGTAAGCAGCATATGGATGGGTCTTGCTTTTTTATCCATTCTATTACTCTGTGTCTTTTGATTGGTGCATTCAGTCCATTTACTTTTAGGGTGACTATCGAAAGATATGTACTTATTGCCATTGCAGGCTTTAAATTCGTGGTTACCAAAGGTTCAAGGTTAGCCTCTTTAGTATCTTACTGCCTAACTTAGCTCGATTATTGAGCTGTTATGTACACTGTCTGGAGATACTTTTCTTCTCTCCCTTCTTATTCCTCCTCCTCCATTCTTCATATGTTGGGTGTTTTCTTGTGTGCTCTTTCTAGGAGTGCTCCCATCTAGAGCAGTCCCTGTAAGATGTCCTGTAGAGGTGGTTTGTGGGAAGCAAATTCCCTCAGCTTTTGTTTGGGAATTGTTTAATCCCACCATCATATTTGAATGATAGTCATGCTGGATACAGTATCCTTGGTTGAAGGCCCTTCTGTTTCATTACATTAAATATACCATGCCATTCTCTTCTGGCCTGTAGGGTTTCTGTTGAGAAATCTGATGTTAGCCTGATGGGTTTTCCTTTATATGTGACCTTTTCCTTTCTAGCTGACTTTAAAACTCTTTCCTTGTCCTTGATCTTTGCCATTTTAATTATTATGTGTCTTGGTGTTGTCCTCCTTAGATCCTTTCTGTTGGGGGTTCTGTGTATATCTGTGGTCTGTTCGATTATTTCCTCCCCCTGTTTGGGGAAGTTTTCAGCAATTATTTCTTCCAGGATAGTTTCCATCCCTTTTCCTCTCTCTTCTTCTTCTGTTACACCTATAATACGAATATTGTTCCTTTTGAATTGGTCACACAGTTCTCTTAATATTGTTTCATTCCTGTAGATCCTTTTATCTCTCTCTATGTCACCTTCTATGCATTCCTGTTCTCTGGTTTCAATTCCATCAATGGCCTCTTGCATCCTATCCATTCTGCTTATAAACTCTTCCAGAGTTTGTTTCATTTCTGTAATCTCCTTTCTGGCATCTGTGATCTCCCTCCAGACTTCATCCCATATCTCTTGCGTATTTCTCTGCATCTCTGTCAGCATGTTTATGATTTTTATTTTGAATTCTTTTTCAGGAAGACTGGTTAGATCTGTCTCCTTCTCTGGTGTTGTCTCTGTGATCTTTGTCTTCCTGCATTTTTGCCTTTTCATGGTGATAGGAATAGTTTGCAGAGCTGGAATGAGTGACAGCTGGAAGAACTTCCCTTCTTGTTGGTTTGTGGCCCTCCCTCCTGGATGAACAGCGACCTCTAGTGGCTTGTGCTGGATAGCTGCGTGCAGACAGGGCTTCTGCTTCCTGCCCGGCTGCTATGGAGTTTATCTCCACTGTTGCTGTGGGCGTGGCCTGGCTCGGGCTGCTGCTCCAAACTGGTGGAGTCATATTGTAGCAGGAGCGGCAGGGAGGCTATTTATCTCCGTAAGGGGCCTCCCTGCTCCCTGCAGCCCAGGGGTTAGGGTGCCCAGAGATCCCCGGATTCCCTACCTCTGGATTAAGTGTCCCTTCATGCCCCTTTAAGACTTTCAAAAAGCACCCGCCAAAACAAAACGACCACAAAAAAAGAAAAATTTTTAAATCAAAAAATAAAATAAATAAAAAAAACATGGCCGCTCATTTTTCTTTACTCTTCAGCGCCAGCCTCAGGCATCTGCTCACTGGTCTTGCTGCCCTTTTTCCCTAGTATTGGGGTCCCTATCCCTTTAAGTCTTCCAAAAAGCGCTCACCAAAACAAAACAGCAAAAAAAAAAAAAAAAAATGGCCGCTCGCTTTTCTTATGTCCTCCAGCACCAGGCCTCTGGTACCCTCTCGCCATTCTTGCTGACCTGTTTCCCTAGTATCCAGGGCCCTGTGCACACACTGTGTCTGCGCTCTGGTCCGGATGGCTGGGGCTGGGTGTTCAGCAGTCCTGGGCTCCATCTCCCTCCCGCTCTGCCTACTTTTCTCCTGCCGGGAGGTGGGGGGAGGGGCGCTCGGTTCCCGCTGGGCCGGGGCTTGTATCTTACCCCCTTTACGAGGCACTGGGTTCTCGTAGGTGTGGATGTGGTCTCGATGTTGTCCTGTGTCCTCTGGTCTTTATTCTAGGAAGAGTTGTCTTTGTTTTATTTTCATAGATGTATGTGGTTTTAGGAGGAGATTTCCACTGCTCTACTCATGCTGCCATCTTGGTTCCTTCTCCGAGTATGAGTTATTTTTATTTTTATTTTTATTTTTTTTATTGAAGGGTAGTTGACACACAGTATTACATTAGTTTCAGGTGTACAACACAGTGATTCAACATTTATATACATGATAACTCTAGGTACCAGCTATCACCATACCAAGTTGTTACAATATTTTGACTATATTCCTTATGCTATACATTACATCCTGGTTACTTACTTATTTTACAATTGGAAGTGCTTGTATATACATATATAGGGAATATATATATATATATTTCTTGTGAGGGAATCTCTCATATTTATTGATCAAATGGTTGTTGACAACAATAAAATTCTCTATAGGGGGGTCAATGCTCAATGCACAATCATTAATCCACCCCAAGTCTAATTTTTGTCAGTCTCCAATCTTTTGAAGCTTAAGGAACAAGTTCTTACATGGAGTACAAATTCTTACATAGTGAATAAGTTACATGGTGAACATTACAGGGGCAGCCATCACAGAAGCTTTCCGTTTTGCTCATGCATTATGAAATATAAATAGTTCAAATATGAATATTCATTTGATTTTTATACTTGATTTATATGTGGATACCACATTTCTCTCTTTATTATTATTATTTTTAATAAAATGCTGAAGTGGTAGGTAGATACAAGATAAAGGTAGAAAACATAGTTTAGTGTTGAAAGAGAGCAAATGTAGATGATCAGGTGTGTGCCTGTAGACTATGTGTTAATCCAAGATAGACAAGGGCAATAAAACATCCACAGATGCAGAAGATTCGAGTATGAGTTATTTTTAAAATTCAATATTAAATAACACAAAACACAAGTAAAATACGGGTGACTTTTCTGAACAAAACTATAATAAAACTATTTTACCACTGTATTCTAAGAACTTACATCCTTCGCTTTTACATGCAGTTTGGG
Source organism: Manis pentadactyla (assembly GCF_030020395.1). Taxonomy (NCBI): domain Eukaryota; kingdom Metazoa; phylum Chordata; class Mammalia; order Pholidota; family Manidae; genus Manis; species Manis pentadactyla. The sequence goes on from NC_080028.1 coordinate 42,180,718, forward strand.
CAAAATACAGTCCCCCTGCAATGATAAACCACACATCTGTAACCAGTTTCATCCTTCTCGGATTGACAGATGACCCTCAGCTACAGATTCTGATTTTTATATTTCTACTTATCACCTACATGTAGAATGTAACTGGAAACCTGAGCATCATCATCCTCACATTAGTGGATTCTCACCTTAAAACTGCAATGTACTTTTTTCTCCAAAATTTCTCATACTTAGAAATCTCGTTCACGTCTGCCTGCATTACTAGATTATTGTACACTATATCGACAGGTGACAGGATTATTATGTATAATGCTTGCATATGCCGACTTTTTTTTACATATGTTTTTGGAATAACAGAATTGTTTCTCCTGGCTGCCATGTCCTTTGATCGATATGTAGTCATCTGCAAACCCTGGCATTACATGACTATTATGAACTTCAGGGTCTGCAAGAGGCCCATCTTCTGTTTTTGGATGACTACATTGTTGATCATGTTACCACCACTTACCTTGGGACTGGATCTGGAATACTGTGCCTCTAATGCCATTGAGCACATTGTCTGTGATGCTAACCCTATGCTGAAGATCTCATGCTCAGATACATGGTTCATAGAGCAGATGATTATTATCAGCGCTGTGATGTTTTTCCTCATGACTCTGCTGTGTGTGGTTCTGTCCTACATGTACATCATCAGAACAATTCTAAGACTCCCCTCCGCCCAGCCGAGGACAAGAGCCTTTTCCCCCTGTTCTTCCCACATTATCGTGGTTTCCATCACCTATGGCAGCTGCATCTTTGTTTATATCAAACCTTCAGGAAAAGATGAAATGGCCATTAAAAAGGGAGTATCAGTACTTACTACTTCCATTTCCCCCATGTTGAACCCATTCATTTACACTCTTGAGGAACAAGTGAAACAAGGCTTTAATGACTTAGTCAAAGGATTTAAGTTGCTCCCAAAGAATTAGGGGAATGTTGATGTCAGTATCCCTAAGCATATTTTCTTCAGTTTCTGTCACCTTTTGCTTTTTCCTGATCTAGATTTGGCCTTCCATTTGGTACCAGCCCTGGTCAAGTCACCCCTTTGATCTCCTTATAAAAAAGCTTCTTTCAGATGATAATTGTAATGAAGAAAAATGAGAATAGATGTCTCAGGAAATCTAAGCATGACTTCACTCCTAACATTTACTTTCCAATTCTAAGAGGTTTGGGAAATTTGTTTTAAAATATTAATACAATAGTGAACACCATTCCTTTAAATAGAACACATACAAAAAACAAACCGAAAACCTTACTTAAATAAGAGACTTAATTTGGAAAAGAATCAATACTTGTCTAAGTGTTATAAGAAAAATTTCATAAACTGAAGATATAATTTTAAATGAGGAATAAGTATAAGATTTAGGATTTGAAAGAAGCATTTACTAATGGAAAATCTTTGAAATCACACAATTCACATATTTTATTGACTGGATCCTATCTAATATGAAAGTTATTTAAAAATTGCCAAAGGGTCATGAATTAAGAAGCAATGCACTTGTAATTTCTGATAAAGATGAATCCTTCACTGAAGTTACATAAAATGTATTTATATTGGTATCCCAATTAAATTGTTTAATCTTGTATGTAGAGTATTTTAGCAAACAGATGGCAGCAAGTCCAAGAAAACTAATATAGGGCTAGAAGGGTGATATATTAATAAGCCTTAAGCCAATTATATTAGGAATGAACAAATGAGAAACAAAATAAAATGTGAATACAAATATCAATGTGATGGTATGCTTTCCTTAAATGAAAAATATATCAATTCAAGAGAAAAAATTACACTTCTAATTATAATCCCTCAAGGAAACACCAGCATTTCATTATTCAGTACATTTTGTTCCAACTTCCTCTTCCATAATGCAACATAGTAAAATTTCCTTTGATCCTTTTTCTGTATTTGAGGCCACTTCTCATTTCATGCACAGTGTAGGCATGAATTTACTCCTCATTTTTCAACTTCCTAACCTCCAGTTTAGATGACATTCCCACAAGAATTAATTGCTGACCTTGTCTTATGATTCCACTAGCAGGACCCTAGGCCTGGGTTAGTTCAACTCATTCTCACTACTGTCATCACTTACCCGCTGCTTTCATTCCTTACCAAACTGCAATTACATGCTTACTTCTCCTTATTCTACTCTCAACGGCAAATACATTTGACAAGGTCTCCACATAGTCCAAATTCTAGAAAGCTTTATGCCTGACACAGAAATATTAGTTACTTAATAGACAATTATCCAACATAATGATTTGAAACTTCTGACAATGAAAAGTGAGAACTAATATGTGAATAGAAAAAACACAGAAGTAACATTTGACATGAATGTGTGCATAACAGAGTGGGAAAATTACAACATTTCCAGAATATCTCACCCAGCTTTAGTGCATCTCCATATCAACAAGTGTTTCCAAGGGATGGAGAGAAGTAGTCCATCTGAACCAGAAAGGCTGGGGAGAGTATTTGGTGCCTTCTGATGCAACAGGAGAGAGAGAGAGAGACAGACGCAGGATGAATGCTTGTAAGCAATAAATGGGTTTTAACTTTATTTCTCCCTTTGATTGATTTCAGTTTCAAAGGTATTTTGACCTGGGATTTTCTCTCTGGAGTTACATCTGGTGGGAGTTGGCAGGACCTCTGAACCTGAAATCTGTGTACACGGGTGTGACCCTTTGGTGGGCTGACCCCAGAGATAGTGAGGAGATGCCTAGGACCTCTAGTGTAGATACTGGGAAGGCACCAGTGGCTGCAGTAGTAGAAGGTGCAGCTTCACCTGGGAAGCCCCAACCTGTGTCGCTTCCAATTGGGGAGCACTTAGTGGGGGAATTGATCTGGCATAAAGTACCTCCAAGAGGGATTTGGCCTTCCCCAGAATTGGGGAAGGTTGGAGACATCAGATGCTGCAAAATTATCTCACTGTGAGATAGAAGGGTGCTTAGAGGCCTGTCTTTGTAGCATCTGGCATTGTAGGATCTTTGTTTGTCGAGATAATGGAAAGGGTTATTGAGGAGAGACAGACTTTTGCATCGCTTGGAGGAGCTGAGTGGTAACCTATGGGATGCCCTTAAAGAAGAGAGACCGTTATTGAGACGATGGATCACGCTCCTGGGACGAGGCAGCAGAAGCCACATTGCAGAAGGTTGTTGTGGAGTGGAGGGAAGGAGCGGTGCCTTCAGCCCGGAGATGTTGGAGGAGCTGGAGCTGGGGGAGGGAATAGGTGAAGCAGAGGATGAGGAGGCGGGGCCTGGAGCTGATCTGCTGCCACGGCCACTTCCCGAGGCACCAGCCTCTACTTTGTTAAAAGCACACATTGCTGTAAAAATAAAAATGAAACAACCTCGGGCTCCTCAGGGGGAGGAGTCACCCCTCCCCAGGTTGTGGAGCACTCCATACTCCGCCCCTATACCCAGGATGAGCTGGGGCACATGAGCGTCCAGTACAGGCATAAGCCTTCAGAACCTCTACTGCATGGCTTTTATACCTTTGGGATATGGGGGTGGAAAATATTGTTATGTCTGGTCCTGAAATGAGTAGACTGGCTTCCCTGATGATTCACCCTTCCCTGGGGCAGCGATTGCAAAGTGCCCATCATGCCTCAGGGAATTAGACAACTTTGGATTGGCTGACAGCTGCCATTAGGGCGGTTTGGCCTAATCAGGGTGATTTATCATACCTACCCACTAGCTGGAAAACATATGTAGAGCTCCTACAGGTATGGCGGAAATTGGGCATGAAAAATTTTGTCTGTAGTATGGACATCAAGACTCCAGTGAGGAGTTGTTCAAAGTAGGAATGAGAAATCTGGTGCTCCATACAGCTTCCACATCTTTCTTTGGGTCCCTAGTGACTACTCTTGTCCCCCACACAGGGGAACCCAAAGTGAGCCCATTTGAACTTTAGCAGATCTGGGGGAGATTGAAACAATAAGATCACAGAAGTAGGAACAGGCTATGACTGAAAGGAGAGATGCAAAGACCCAGCGAGGACCAGAGGAGGGTTGATTTGATAATGGATGGGGTAGTGAAAGAAAGCTTTGATGGACACCCCATAGGAACTTGTTAGAACTGTGGCACCAATTAAAGCCTGAGCAGTACATTTGGCTGCTGAGGTCAATGATACAGAAGCTGGAGTCGCAGCCTCACATCTGGCCTGAGTCCCTGCAAAACTTCCTGGGGGAAAGAACTCAGAATTTCCTTGGGCTTTCATCCCACAGGAGGGCGATTAAGCATCATGGCTCCAGTCAGGGAGGCAAAGATCCCTATCTTGGAGGACATGGTGGGGAACAGAGGCCACATGTAGAATTAGCAATTCCTTGGTAACCTGAATTGTCAACGAATTGTACAATAAGTGTACAATGTGTCTTGATGCTAGTGGACACAGAAACTGAGTGCTCTCTAATTTATAGCAAATTAGAGCATTTTTCTAGAACTTCTGTTGTGATAGATGGCTATGGAGGTAAGCAAATTAGAGTGAAGAAAGTCCAAATCCCACTGGGGCTGGGCATGTACCCCCAAAGGAGTGTATACTGTGAACATTTCTCCCATCCTTGACTATACTTTGGAGGGAGATATCCTGCAGGGCCTGTGGCAACACACCACTGCAGGTGAGTGCAGACTGAGGATGCATGTGGTGAAGGCCGTTCTGAGGTGACATGCTAAGCATCCACTTGTACCTCTGACTTTTGCATTTGCAGATGACAAATGCTAAGCAGTGTAAGTAGATTGGGGTGCACAAGGAAATTGGAGAAGCTCTACAAGAGTTGGAGAATCATAAAGCCCACTCATAGTCCTTTTAATTCCCCAGTGTGACCAGTAAAATGTCTAGATTGCTCCTGGCATATGACCATGGACTATATGGAATTGACCATTATGGATACTCTCAATCATGAACTGGGAACGTATAATTATATTGTAGACCTGGCTAATGCTTTCTTCTTTATTTACATAGCACATAAAAGTCTGGAACAGTTTGCATTCATGTGGGAAGGCTCGCAGTGCACATTCACTGTCCACGCACAGGGATTCCTCCACAAACCCACCATATGTCATGGAATTGTAGCCGCATGGGAGAAACCGCATACAATGTGGTTGTATCACTACATTGTCATGCTCACATCTGATTCTCCTGCAGATTTAGAAGGGGCAGTTCCTAGACTGCTGCAACATCTACAAGAGAAAGGATGGGCTGTGAACAGCATCAAGGTTCAGGGAACTAGGTGGTCTATAAATTCTTAGGGGTTGTCTTGCTTGTAAAACTAAAGTTATCCCAGAAACAGGCATAGACAAGGTCCAGGCTTTCCCTCCTCCTACAACTGTGGCAGTATTACAAGAGTTTTGGGGTCTCTTGGGCTACTGGAGATTATTTATCTTGCACTTGGCACAAATTCTGAACCCCTTATACTGGTTGGTACAAGACGGCATCAGGTGGGACTGGGGTGAAACATGTGCAGCTGATTTTATTGCTGCTGACTGAGCAGCCAAGCATCCAAGGCCATACAGGCTTTGACCCTAATGGACTCCTGAACATCATGTGAGTTAGATGCTCAAGTAACCGAAGATGTTTATGGATTGGGTCTTTAGCAGTGACTTGAACATACCAACCTATTGGATTCTGGTCACAACTATGGAATGGAGGAGATTTCTGGTAGACCTTGATAGGGAATCAATTGGCTACTGTGTATCATGCCTTGCTGACTATGGAACCAATCACTGGAAAAGCTCCACCTAAGGTAATAACCACCTATCCCATTGCATGGTGAGTGCAAACTGTACCCAAAGGCCATTGAGTGGTGGGCACATTTGTTTGCTCTGGCCAAATGGGGTGCAAACTTACAGGAGCATAGTGCTCTGTCTTCCAGCCCCATATGTGGAAAACTCCAGTGAGTAATGGGGCCAGTGACATATAGTATTGGAAAGCAGTAAGAACTTGCCTTTGAGCCATTGGTAGCCAAGAGTCCTTATCAAGTGAGAAAAGCCCCTCTACCTGAAGATGCTGGTTATACAGATAATTCAAGTTGTGGGCAGCCACCGAAGTGGAGGGCTGTGACTTCCCTCCTAAGACTGAGACAATATGGATGGAGGATGGAGACGGCAAGAGCAGTCTATGGGCTGAGTTGCAGGCAGTATGGCTCCCAATTACCCAGGAGCCCTACACTATGGTTGTCTGCAATGACAGCTAGGCCATCTATCAGGGCTTGACCCTGTGGTTACTAACATGGTACCATGTCATCTGGATGGTTGGTCACCAGCCCCACTGGGAGCAAGAGTTGTGGCAAGACCTATGGGCCTCTGGTCAGACTAGGACAGTTACTGTACAGCACATGATTAGCCATTTGCCTTTGATATCCCCAGGGAGTGATAAAGCAGGCTTATCATTACAGGTCTGCTGGCTAGAAGGAAAGTCTACCTCTGAGGTAGTTCAATGGATACATCAGAATCTGTTGCACACAGGGCAGAATACAATGTTAGATGTAGTCTGTGTTTGTTCCATGCTTCTGACTTTTAGGAAGTCAGCAGAGCCCAGAAGGAATGCCTTGTGTGTTCTAAGAGGGACTTACACTGAGTCCTGCAGCAACATGGGACAGGAGTAAAGGGGCTGATACCACTTGTCAGGTGACAGTAGATTATATTGGGCTCCTGCCAATATCAGAAGGATATTGGTATACCGTGACTTGTGTTGATGCAGCTACTGGACTATTCTTTTCTTTTCCTGCACATCTTGCAGATAAGAAATGACCAAAAATTACCTAGAATGTCTCTTTGCAGCCTGTGGCCGACTGCAGGTGATTGAGAGTGATCAAGGCCTGCACTCTACTGGACGTGCAGTACAAGAAAGGGTTCAACAATTAGGAATAAAATAGAAGTTTCATGTACCACATAACCCTATTGGGGAAGGCATGATGGAGAGGTACAATGGTTTGTAGAAATCTGGTCTGAAGTCAGACACCAATAGTCTTTCAGCAGGTCTTGTCATCTTGCTTATGGACAGACGGTGCTACAGCTTTTGGGTGAGAATCCCTGAAGGAGAGCCTTGAGTCCTGTGGACATACGAACACACATTGTTGTCTGTCCTATACAGTTGTATATGAAAATCAAAAAGGAGTTATTGAAGCCATGATATGGCCAGCAGGGCAAAATCTTCCCGCCAGGCCCATCTGCTTTTAACCCTAGAGACTCTGTTGAGTGGATGTGATCCTGGAGATATTGACACATGGACCAGTGATGGCTGGCCCTTCTGCTACCTTTGGAAAAAGGTCTGGAAGCTAGACTTCTCTCTGCTCCTAGAGTAACAGCAGAGTGGTCCCCAATGAACACAGTAGTTTTCCCAAAACGATTGGGAGGTAAGAGCATCTTATGGGGAAGTTTTCTTTTTATGTAAATGGCTGGTACATGTACATCCTGCCGCAGTATATACTGACCCGCCTTTAACTCCCAGACCAGAATGAGATCCCATTCCTGCCACTGTGCCATCACAGAATCACTGTCTTTCATTCATAATACCTGATGGATAAGATTTGCATATTCTGGTGTTATTGAAACATGCATTTTATTGCCCTTAATGTTATTTTCTTCTATAATTTCTGTGGCTTTGACCCTCCCCATTTCTCTAGATGCTACCTTATGACAGCTCTGAACTCCCTAGCTACTGGCTTCCTATGGAATGGGCAAGCTAAGGACTTAATGTGCATAAGACTTTGAATCTTGGAAATTCTCTGGATTGAGGATTATCATGATTTTTTTGCTGCTGTTGTATGTTATTAGCCTGGTTACCGTACTCCTGTTTTCTTGAACAGGACCCACTGCAGAAGATAGGGAGTGAGTAGATTGTGAGGTGAAGTTTCTGAAAGGTGGGATGTGGATAAAAGTGCAATACTTCCAGAATCTCCCTCCAGGCCTTAGTGTGCCTCCATGTCAATAGGTAATTACAAGGAGTTGTTGGCGGCCAGGGCCTATCTGGCTGGAAAAGTTTGGTTGGGTCCTTTTACAGTGGGATTGGGATAGATAGAAGAGAGCAGGGGTAGACGAAAGCTTAAAAGCAATAAATGGGTTTCTTCCACTTTATTTCGCCTTCTGATTAATTTTGGCTGCAAAGGTTATTTTCCCTAGGCTGGGACCATATTTTTCCCCTGAGAGTTACCAGGGGAAACAGAGATAGACAGGCTAGGAGAAATGGAGTCAGGGACACATTCACATGGGTCTGTTTCCATGTTTTCTGTCTTATCCTTTGGTCTATTTTTCATACTACTGCCAATAAAATTTTGTTCATTTTCAGGAGTGTTTTTCTAGACTTAGTCTTCTGCATTGCCAAACAAATTTTAAAATCAGACTTTCACTTTGAGCACCAAATCCACAGCAGCATGTGATATTCCTTTTTTTAAGTTTAGATATTGTAGTGATTTTGGAACAATGAAAAATAGGAAACAAGAAAAAAGATGATAAATGTAAATCGAAATGTGCAGAGATTGTAATAACAGATGAAGTACAGAGTCAAACTATGTGCTCTACTAGGCATTCTTTTGAAATGCAAATGAACAGATATTTTTAAAGCGGAAGGTTGGAAAATAAACAAATACGTAATTACACAGAATATTTTAAAACCCTTTTTTTAAGCATTTATAGAGCATGTCCAGAGAAATGGAAAAGACCTAGAAGGCTGCAATAATACTAACAATTGCCTTGTCCAAAATAAAATTTAGGGATAACACCCCCAAACTGAAGGAGAATACACATTCCTCTTAAGTGCTCATGGACAATTTACCAACGTAATCAATATTCTGGAGCATAACAATATCTTAACAAATCTGGAGATTTGAAATGCAAGAATGTTCATTCTCCAAAAAGGAATTCAATAAGACCTAGAAATAATTAATGTTTGTGATGCTTCCATATTATGTATACGTTTGTTTTATTTATCTTAAACTCTATAAAAAGCTTTTAGTGGCTAACCTATTGCTTAAAATATTGGTTGTTCAGGAGCATTTTGTTTGATTTCCACATATTTTGGATTTTTCAATTTTTTTCTTGTACTAATTTCTAGTTTCATGCTCTTGTGGGGCAGAAAAGATAATTGATACAGTTTCAGTCTTCTTTAATTTAAGGCTTATAGCCTAACATGAGATCTATCTCAGAGAAATAAGCTATAGATGCCTGAAAGGATTGTGTACATGGCTGCTATTTGGTGGAATGCTCTGTGTATGCCTATTAGATCCATTTGTCCAAAGTCTTTTTCAAGTCGTGTTTCCTTATTGGATTTCTGCCTGGATGTTTTATCATTGATGAAATTGGTGTCCTGAAGTCTCCTAATATTTTGGTATTTCTATTTTTCCTTTCCTGTCTGTTAATTATTGTTTTATATATTTAGGTGCTGTGATGTTGAGGGCATATATATTTATAATGGTTATATCTTCGTGATGAATTTTTTACCGAGATGTAATTTATACAGAACATTGTGTAAATTTCAATTAACATCTCTATCACATCACATAATTATCACTTCTTTTGTGGTGAGAGATTTTCAGACTACTCTCTTAGCAGTTTTGAAGTATATAGTACAATATTGTTGATTTTAACCACTATGCTATGCATTAGAGCTCCAGAACTTATTCATGTTCTAATAGCAAGGTTATACCCTTTAATGACATCTCTGTATTTCCCCCCCTTACCATCTCCTGGTAACCACCATTCTTCTCTCAGTTTCTGTGAAAACAGATTGTCATAGAAACTTTTTTGATTGCACACATCAGTTGTATCAGTCAGTATTTGTTTTTCGTTCCCTGAGTTATCTCCTTTAGCATAATGCCCTCAAGTCATATCCATGTTGCCACAAATGGCAGAATTTCCTTCTTTCTTGAGGATGAATAGTATTCTATTGTATATGTGTAACACCTCTTCGTCCTTCCTTCATGTGTTCACAGAGAAGTAGGTTGATTCCTTTCCTGGCTATTATGAATAATGCTGCAGTAAGCATGGGAGTACGTGTGTCACTTCAGCACCTGTTTTCATCCCCTTTGTCTATGTCCCCAAAGTGGATTGATGGATCAGAAGGTACTTGTATTTTTAGTTTTTTGAGGACAATCCATACTGTTTTCCAAACTGGCTGACCAATCAACATTCCCACAGATGATGTAGGAGGGTTCCTATTATTGGGCATCCACACCAACAGTTATTACCTACTGTTTTCTTGATGATAGCCATTCTAATAGGTGGGAACTGATAGTTCACTGTGGTTTTGATTTGCATTTTCTGGTTATTTATGATGTTGGTCATATTTTCATATACCTGTTCTCCATGTGGGTGACTTCTTTTAAAAATGCCTGGTTAGTTCAACTGTCTATTTTTTAAATCAGGTTTTCATTTCTTTGTTGCTGTTGAGATGTATGTGTTTCCTACATGTTTTGGATTTTTTAAGGGCCCTAAATACAGTTTATCTGTTATGGTTTGCAAAAATTTTCTCCTGTTTGGTAGTTTGCCTTACCAGTTTGTTGATGGTGTCCTTCCGAGCCAAATTTTCTTAGTCTGATGTTGTCCTACTTATTGATTTTTGCTTTTGTCACTTGTGGTTTTGTGTCATATCCAAAATATTATTCCCAAGACTAATGTAAAGGAGATTCTTCCCTATACTGTCTTCTAGGAGCTTTATAATTTCAAGTCTTATGTTCACATCTTTAATTCATTTTCAGTTCATTTTCATGAGCTGTGAAAGAGTGGAGTCCAATTCCATTTTTCTCTATGTGGTCATCTAGTTTTCCCAACACCATTATTTTAAATATCCCTTTCTCCAGTAAGTGTTCTTGGCTTCCTTGTCAATAATATATGTGGAGGTTTATTTCTGGGCCGTCTATTCTCCTGCATTGGTATATGTGCCTGGTTTTATGCCAGAACCATAGTGTTCCAACTGTAGCTTTGTAGTATAGTTTGAAATCAGGAAGTGTGATACCTTCAGATTTGTTCTTTTATCTAGTTATTACTCTGGTTCATAGAAAGCTATGAAAATCAACATTAAAATATATAACTTTTTATTCAATATTAATAAATATTTTTTAAAATTGCATAAATATTAAATATTTATTAAATAAATATTTTATTTAATATTAATAAAATTAATAAATATTAAACAAAAATAATTTCAAATATAAATAGCAGGACTCATTTAAAAAGTGTGAAGCATAAAGGATCTGAAAAATCTGTAAGGCCTATTCAGAAAACATTAATTTTTTTCTGAAAGATAACATGACATTCTATGTATATAAAATAACATAAATAATGATCACGTTAAAAATGGTCAAATATTTGCAACATATATCACAAATTGTTAATATAGAATAAGTAATAACAATGCTCAGTTCTAGAAAATATTGTAAAAAGGAGAAGATATTTATAGAAAAATATCTGCATCACACGTGAAAGTTGATATATAAAAAAACATGTTCATAATAAAAATTATAGAATCATATAATAAGTTCAAGGTAGTCATTCTTTGTAAGAGTGAATTTTTTCTTTAAGAAATCACAAAGTTTCTACTGTTAGGATTGATTTCAAATCATAATGGAATAAACCAAAAAGAAATATTACTTATTCTCCCAATGATGATACAAATTTACAACCAATGAGTAAAAAAAAAGTTTGATTTTAATTATCAAATTAGTTTGAAAACCTACCCACAAAGGACATTTCATATTTCTGAATATGCCGATTAATAAGAATATACTACATGGAATTTTATGGAAGGGTGTAATAGAGACAATAAGTGTCATTATTACTTTTAAGCTTAATTTTTCCATTTTTGTTATGTTAATGTTTTAATAATACATAGCAATTACATACAGTGAAAATATGTTACCAAAGTACAAAAGTGATTGTATTCTGTCATGGTAATTAGCAGTTAAAGATGTTATTGAATAAAAGGATATAAAGGTAGGCTTGCTCTTTTTCAGTTGATTTTAATTTTCTGTGAAGTCCTCTGTTGAATATCATTGTAGATTCTTCAATTCTCTGAGGACATTGTCCCCACTGCTGCTTGTTCCAGGGTCTTTGCCAAAAGATTACACAAAAGATTCATAAATAACTTTGGGTCTTAATTCATCTGGGTCTTGAGACCACATACAAGCCATGCAAACCTTTCCTCATCCTTCTAACCCTCAGGAGGTTCAGGGATAAAGAAGCAACTGAAACCACTATGTCTGTAGTCTTTGAGAGACTAAGAATATTGTTTTCTTTAAGAAACAGTTTGAAGTATATTACCAAGATTAATGGATAGTTAATTGAATTGTGCTAAGAAGAAAGAAGAGTTTATAATTTTGAGTTGATTGAAGATTTTGATAGGGCTGGATTTGTATATCAACAAATATTAGGTTACCTAAAAATAGGTGAAATGAAGAACTTCTGGAAGCAAGCTTGATTTGGAAATCATCAGCTGACATAATTTAGATTCCTGCAGTTTTTTAAAAGACAAAAGAAGGAAACATATATTAGTGAAACAATAGTGTCTATTTATTTTTTCAAGATATTTAGGAACAAGGACATGGCTCAAATTTCCAAACTTGTGTAAAGCACAGAGGTGTTAAGACTGAAGAAAAGAGAGGCACGTTGGTATAATGTTTCTTTTTCTATGTCTCAAGTCTCTTATTCTACTTAATTATTTTAATCCCTTAATCTATTGCAAATATTCATTTAATTTATTATTAGTTGTGTGATGCTCATATTTAGGGGAGTGCCCAGCTCATCCTAAGACATCTAAGCAGGGCCATCCTTGCATTCTTTACCAAAACCTGAAAACTCTTAGGTATTTACTATGAGAAATGGGCAGTTGGTGTGTACAGAGTATATCATACTTCTGAAGGAAAGGATATTTTAAACTCATTAAATGAAACCTTTACATACCCAGTTACTTAGAATTTGCATAACGATTGATGTGGTTTTTCATCAAATTATTTATGGCCTTTAAGAAGCGTTGGAGATTGAAGTCATTTTAGAAGGAATTAGTCCAGTTATTTGTTGTTAAGTAAGGATCAACCACAGAGCAGGCGATGGTCCAAAAGCAGAATTTGAGAGTTTTATTCTGTGGTGTTAATATATTTCTGGCAAGTGTATTGAGTAAATATGGATAGAATCCAAAAAAGGAAATCTATTTCTCTGCCAAACAGTAATAAGTTAGGTAAGGTTTGTTTGTTTTTTTTGCCTCAATGCAGGTATTATATATATTCTGAGTACATAGTCAGTTCAGGGTGTGACTCAGGAGCTACTCAGAACTTTTCCTACACCAAACGTAAAAGCCACCAAGAATCTTCTAAATTAGAGTCAAGGTATGGCAAAAGTAAGAATTGTCAAAGTATTTTTAAAATTGAATCCACATAATAAATATTATAACTTATCTAGTTCTGGGGATAAATATTACCTTGAATTAACTATCTAAGTCTCCTACAGCACTGAGGTTATTACATTAAACAAGATGAAAATGCTGTTTCCAACACATTTTTTATATCCGCTATTAAGCATAAAGTGTTACAAAAACACAGAGAAAGTTCTTAATGTGGCTTGGGAGATTGGGAAGGACTTCTCTGAAGAGTTAAATAGAAACAGAGGAATGAATCACAAAGACCCAGGTATAGTTCAAAATCAGCCTAATGGATGTAGTAAGGGCGAGGGAAAAAACATAAATGATTACACAAAATTTTTTCCAGACAGGTAGTACATACAAGGTGACTTGTGCAGTGGAACAGGCTTTGAGAGCATGAGTAGAGGAATCTAGAAATATCTTGTTTCACACACACCTGTTATGTTTTTAGTTCATTCATGAAAAAAATGCTACAAGCAGGAAGTGACAATGAGGAAAACCTTGGTTATTGATAAGGGAAATGTTCTTAAGGGAAGTAGTACACCCTGAGCTAATCTATTCCAAAGTGCAAATTAAAATAATAGTGCACCTTTAAAAAATTCTCATGGAAGATTATATTTTCCGTGAACTACATTATTCAAAAACTTCCATAAAAACATTATTTATTTCTGAAATACAGTCATGACCATTTAGTAGGTTATAAAATCAACTTGATGATACATGCATTTATTTTTAATTAGATATATTAGAACATAAACATCAGAGAGTACAGAACCTAAGGATTAGTTTTTTTTTCCAATACATGTGTTTAAGTATTTGTGCAGGTGTGAGCAGGTACATTGGGCTGCAATATAAAATGTCTACCTTACCATATGTTATAAAAAACATTTGAAAGACAGGTTTATGATCCACCTAATAATATACTATCAACACAGCCAAGAGCATGAATTATTTTAAAACTCATTATCAAGAAAAACAAAATACATGTAAAATACATTCCTTGGCTTTTCTGAACAAAACCCACTGTAAGACAATTTTTCCACTCTCTACTCAGTTCTTACTTCCATTGCTTTTACATGCAGACTGGGAAAAAGACAGGACCCAGGAATGAGAAACCACACATCTCAAACCAGTTTCATTCTCCTGGGATTGACAGATGACCCACAGCTACAGATTCTGATTTTGATATTTCTACTGATCACCTACATGTTGAGTGTAACTGGAAACCTGAGCATCATCATCCTCATTAGGGGATTCTCACCTTAAAACTACAATGTACTTTTTTCTCCAAAATTTTTCTTCGTTAGAAATCTCATTCACTTCTGCATGCATTCCTAGATTCTTGTACCGTATATCGACAGGTGACAGGACTTTTACATATAATGCTTGTGTATGTCAACTATTTTTTATATATGTTTTTGGAGTAACAGAATTTTTTCTCCTGGCTGCCATGTCCTTTGATCGATATGTAGCCATCTGCAAACCCCTGCATTACATGACTATTATGAACTACAGGGTCTGCAAAAGGCTAATCTTCTGCTGTTGGGTGACTACTCTGCTGATCATATTGCCACCACTTAGCTTGGGACTGGACCTGGAATTCTGTGCTTTTAATGCCATTGACCACTTTGTCTGTAATGCTAACCCTATGATGAAGATCTCATGCTCAGATACATGGCTCATAGAGCAGATGGCTATTATCTGCTCTGTGATGGTTTTTATTGTGACTCTGGTGTGTGTGGTTCTGTCCTACATGGACATCATCAGAACAATTCTAAGACTCTCCTCTGCTCAGCAGAGGACAAGAGAATTTTCGACCTGTTCTTCCCACATTATTGTGGTTTCTATCACCTATGGCAGCTGCATCTTTGTTTATATCAAACCTTCAGCAAAAGATGAAATGGCCATTAATAAGGGAGTAACTATACTCACTACTTCCATTTCCCCCATATTAAACCCATTCATTTACACTCTGAGAAACAATCAAGTGAAACAAGCCTTTAATGACTTAGTCAAAAGATTTATATTGCTGTCAAGGAATTAGGGGAACATTGATGTCCAGATCCCCAAGCACTTTTTCTTCTGTTTCTATCTAATTTTTTCTTTTCCTCATCTGTATTTGTCCTTCCATCCAGTACTGACCCTGGTCAATTTACCACTTTCATCTCCTTATAAAAAAGCTTCATTCAGATGATAATTGTAATGAAGAAAAATGAGAATAGGTGTTTCAGGAAATCTAAACTTGACTTCATTCCTAAGATTTCCTCACCATTGCTGAAAGAATAGGGAAATTTATGTTAAAATATTAGTACAATAGTGAACATCATTTCTGAAAAGAAAGCACACAGGAAAACAAAAATAAAAACCTTACTCTAATGAGAAGGGACTTAATATTGAAAAGAATCAATACTTTTCTAAGTGTTATGAGGTAAAATTTCATAAATGCAAAATATATTTCAATTAGGGTATATGAATAAGATTTATGATTTGAAACAAGCATTTTTAATTTAGTATCTTTAAAGTCACTTGTTTCACATATTATTTTATTGACTGGATCCTGTCCAATATAAAAGTTATTTAAAATTTGCCAAAGGGACATGATTTAAGTCACAATGAAGAGAGAAATGCACTGGCAATTCCTGTTTAAGATAAATCCTTCACTGAATTTACATAAAACAGATTAACATTGATGTCCCAATTAAAATCTTAAATCTTGAATGTAGAGCATTTAAAATACAGATGGCAGCAAGCACAAGGAAACTAATATAGGGCTAGGAGAGTGATAAATAAGCAGTAAGCCAAATATACTGGGAATGAAAAAAAAGAATAAAATGTGAATACAAATATCAATGAGATGATTTTCTGTTTTGAAAGGAAAAATTCTGTTCAAGAATCCAAATTATGCACCTAACAATAATTCCTTTAAGAAAGACTAGCATTTCTTTACTCAATATATTATGCACCAACTTCCACTTCTGTAGTTGAACAGAGCAAAATTTACTTTGATTCTTTTTCTCATACTTCAGGCCACTTCTCATACTGTCACCTATGCAGGCAGGAATTGTCCCCTCATTTTTCAACTTCTAAACCCAAAGGGACTTCCAGTTATAATGACATTCCCACAGGAATTTTTTGTTGACCTTGTCTTATGATTGCACCAACACTACCACAAGGCCTTGCTCAGTCCAACTCATCCACACTAGTGTCATCACTTACCCGCTGCTTTCATTCCTTACCAAACTGCATTTCATCTTTACTTGCCCTTCTACTCTCAGTGGCAAATGCCTTGGAGAATGTTTGCTTCATATGCCAAATTCTAGAAAGCTTTATGCCTGGTGCCTAGACCAATATTAGTTACATAAGGGAAAAGTTACCAATATGATGATTTGAAGCTTCAGAAGATGCAAATGAGAACTAACATATGAAGAGAAAAAAACATCAAAGTAACAATGACTTGAATCTGTGAATAACAGATAAAGAATGGCATGACTGTAAGAAAGAATCTTGTTAAAATATTTATTTTTAACTATCGAAAGGAAATAAAATGTAAGCCAAAACTTGTTGAAAATGCATTTTGATAAACCTGAAAATAATCCTACAACATATATGTGTATTCATAATTTACACTGGAGAAATGTGGAGAAATCAAAGTTTAAAAGCATGAATTATTGAAAGGGGACTAAAGATGATGGCATGAGAAATGAGACAGAAACCTTCCCCAAAACCACATATAATATGAAAATATAGTTAATACAACTAATCGTAAAAGAGCAACAGGAAAGAAGGCTGTGCCAGACTGCATACAACTAGAGAAAAGAACAGACCTCATGGAACAGGGAAACGTATCAAAGCTGTGATCCACTTGGATCCAAGCCCTTCCCAACCCCAGATCACTAGCATGAAGAAGAGAAAAGGAGTGGGGAAGGGTTCAGACCTAGGACTGCTGAAACGCAGCCCTGGAGATCTGCTCTGGTAATACAAACCTACATTACATGGTGCTCTGGAGATTAGTGGGGTTGGAAAGCTAAAACAGGTGGAATACTTGGAGAGACTGAGATTCCAGCTGCTTGTGGAAATCAGGGATCCACATCTGGCTGCCCTTGGACAAAAGAAAGGCAGAGAGTCTGAGAGACTTCCTAACACCAAGAGGACAGCTAAAGGGTCAAGGATTGCAGAGAGCTTGCTGCTCAGGAGAAAGGACAGGTGGACAAAATTGGGCACACTCTGCCCAGAAAATTAGGAACTTTCAAGAGCTATAGGTGCTCCATTCCCCTGCCTGGTTATCCAGCTTCAAGGCCTCCCACCATAGTACGCAGCCCACTACACCTTCCTCCTCGCTGGCACCAGCTTTCAAACTGGCTACCCCTGCTCTTGTACCAGGCCAGCCAGGGGGAGGCCCAGCCTATTGCAGCTACAAGGACAAACCATAGAGGATTCTACCTGCATGCTTGGCTCAGTGGCCCTGGCAATGGAGACAGGCGCTGCACTGAGAAGCAGGAAACAGCTCTTTTCTCCTGATAAGCACCAGTGACACTCACCTGCGACCCCTGCCATTGCTCCAGGGGCTGAGCAGGTCCAGAGAGTAGAGCTTCTGGCACTAGAGGGCACCACACACACAAATTGAATTTATCAATCTTCCAGAAAGAGACTTCAAAATAAAAATCATAAACATGGTCATGGAGGTACAGAAAAGTACTCAAGACCACAGGGAAGAATGAGATTCAATCACTAAAGAACACAGTATCTGAAATGAAACACAAAATGGAGGGATTTTAAAGGAGATTAGAAGAAGCAGAGGAGACAGTAAATGAAGTAGAAATCAGAGAAGAGGAATACAAAGAAGCTGAAGCACAGAGGAAAAAGGATCTCTAGAAATAAAAGAACATTGATAGAACTATGTGACCAATCAAAACAGAAAAAAAACATTTACATTATTGTGGTACCAGAAGAAGAAGAGAGAGAAAAGGATAGAAAGTGACTTGAGGAGATATTGATAAAAACTTCCCCAATCTAGGGAAGGGGTTATTCTCTCAGGCCATAGAAGTGCACAGAGCTCCCAACACAAGGAACCCAATTAAGGCAATATCAAGACATATAATAATTAAAATGTCAAAGATAAGGGATAACGACAGAATATTAAAAGCAACCAGAGAGAGAATCAAGATAACATACAAAGGAAAACCCATCAGGCTATCATCAGACTTCTCAGCGGAAAACTTACAGGCAGGAAGGGAGTGGCATGATATATTTAATACAATGAAGCAGAAGGGTCTCCCACCAAGAATACTCTATCCAGCAAGATTATCATTTAATTTGAAGAAAGGATTAAACAATTTTCAGATAAAAAGCTGAATTTAGCACCCACAAACCATCTACCTAGTGTATTTTGGAGGGACTGCTATAGATGGAAGTGTTCCTAAGGCTAAATAGCTGTCACCAGAGAAAATAAAATGACACTAAGAAAGTAGAACAATTAATTAGTAAGCAGATGCAAAATCAAATCAAATATCCCCAATGTCAATCGAGGGATACAAAAAGATTCCAGAATATAACACCTAATATATTAACAATCGCGGAGGAAGAAAAAACAGAACCATTATATTGTGTTTATAATAGCATACTAAGTGAGTTAAATTAGACCGTTAGATAATGAGGAAATTAAAATTGAAACTTTGATAACCACAAAACGAAAACTTGCAATGGCAATAAGTACACACCTATCGATAATCATTCTGAAGGTAAATGGTCAGAATGCACCAATCAAAAGACATAGAGACACTGAATGGATAAAAAAACAAGATCCAACTATATACTGACCACAACAGCTCACTTAAAAACCCAAAGACATACAAGGACTAAAAGTGAAGGGATGGAGAAAGATATCTCATGCAACTAAAAGGGAGAAAGAAACAGGAGTTGAAATACTTGTACCAGACAAAATAAACTTCAAAACAAAGAAAGTAACAAGAGACAAAGAAGGACATTACATAATGATAAAGGGTCAGTCAAACACAGGGATGGAATCATTATAAATATCTATGAACCCAACACAGGCACATCTACATATGTGAAACAAATATTAACAGAATTAAAGGGGGAAATTGAATGCAATGCATTCATTTTAGGAGACTTCAACACACCATTCACTCCAAAGGACAGATCAACCAGACAGAAAATAAGTAAGGAAACAGAGGCACTGAACCACACATGTAGAACAGATGGACCTAACAGACATCTACAGAGCCCTCCATCCAAAACAGCAGGATACATATTCTTCTCAAGTGCCCATTGAATGTTTTCAAGAATAGATCATATACTAGGCCACGAAAAGAGCCTCAGTTAATTCAAAAAGATTGAAATTGTACCAGCCATCTTCTCAGACCACAAAGGTATGAAACTAGAAATAAATTATTCAAAGAAAATGAAAAAGCCCACAAACACATGGAGGCTTAACAACATGCTCCTAAGTAATCAATGGATCAATGACCAAATAAAAACATAGATCAAGCAATATATGGAAACAAATGACAACAATAATTCAATACCAAAATATCTCTGGGACATAGAAAAGGCCGTGCTAAGAGAGAAGTATATTGTAATATATGCCTACTCAGGAGAGAAGAACAATCCCATATGAGCAGTCTAAATTCACAATTAATGAAACTAGAAAAAGAATAAATGAGGCCCAAAGTCAGTAGATGGAGGGACATAATAAAGATTAAAGCAGAAAATAAATAAAATTGAGGAGAAAAAAACAGTAGGAAGAATCAATGAAAGCAAGAGCTTGTTCTTGGAGAAAATAAACCAAATAGATGAACACTTAGCCACACTTATTAAGAAAAAAAGAGAGTCTATGCACATAAACAGAATTAGAAAAGAAAAGTCACTAAGGCACCACAGAAATACAAAGAATTATTAAATACTACTATGAACAATTATATGCTAACAAAGTAGATAATCTAGTAGAAATGGACAACTTTCTAGAAAATTACAAACTTCCAAGGATAACCCAGGAAAAAACAGGAAATATGAACAGACTAATTAACAGCAGTAGATTGAATTGGTAATCAAAAAACTACCTAAGAACAAAACCCCTGGACCAGATGGACTCACCATTGAATTTTATTAAAGACTTAGTGAAGACATGCTACCCATCCTCCTTAAAGATTTCCAAAAACCAGAAGAGGAGGGAATACTTCCAAACTCATTCTATGATGCCAGCATAAGAATAATACCAAAAACCAGGCAAAGACACAACAACAAATGAAAACTACACAACAGTATCCCTGATAAGCATAGACACAAAAATACTTATATTAGCACCTTGAATTTGAAACTACATCAAAAAATATCATTGATCATGATCAAGTAGGGTTTATTCCATTTATGCAAGGATGGTACCATATTTGAAAATCCATCAGCATACACCACATCAACAAAAAGGACAAAACCACATGGTCATCTCCATAGATGCTGAAAAAGCATTTGACAAAATTCAGCACCCATAAAAGAAATATCTGTGAGTACTAAATTTTAACAAAATTTACTTTATTAACAAAGCATGATAAAAGTAAAAGGTAATATGTTTATATGATATACATTATGAATATTAAAATAATGGTAATAAATGATGTTAATTGGATTATATACTATAAAAACTGTAAAATTACTTTTAAAATGTCAGGTAACAAATATAGAGACATAAGTAATAAGTGGAAATGGAAAGAGAAGTAAAAACCAGAAAAGAGGAGAAAAGAAAAAATGGTCTTTAGCCTGGATGTTCAATCTCATTGAGGAAATCCTGCCTCTAGGCATTTTTCTAATTGCTAATCATCTGTTCTGTGCAGAGTCTTCTCAGAGGAGCCCATTAAGAACAAAGAGGGCCCTGCATGAATTTCCCCATATTTAAGGGTGTTTGAGAGAAAGGTTCTCCAAATTTTAGCTCCCATTGAATACCAAAAATGTTGAGTGGCTTTCCTCATCTCAACCAGACAAAAGCATCTGGGCAGGTATCCTCACCCTATGGCTACCTCAGATTTCTGAGATATTTAGCTTCTCTGATTCTTTGATCCTGCCATAACCTGTGCTCTTAATCCATCATCTAAAATCCAGACAACATATATACTTCAGCTAATATTTTATTTTTGCTTTTTTCTCCAAGTAGAAGTTCCTTAGCCTATGTACACCACTACATGAAGAGTGTAGAGTTCAACTTCTGAAAATCATGTCCTCAGCGATACGAGTGAATGTAACTACTCTCACACCCCTGATTTCTGACTTCTTTAACCAAAGGTGAAAAACCATTTTCTATTCAAGCCTGGTTTATCCTCTGGGCTCATAGCTTGGTCACAAATGTATATGTTATCCATGATATTAGTTTTCTAGACCATAACCTGGTTGCTCTTTGCTACTATTTAGTCACACATTATCTCAATGTGAGATCCAAACAAAGGATAAACATGCTCATGATTCAGATGAGGTTAAATAGTTATTTCATGCATGATAAATAGAGATTGAAGAATATGGCTAAGAGGAGGGAGGTTGCTTAAACTGGTGTGACTTTCCTGCCGTGTTAGAAGCCAAGCAATTCTACTATCATTAGGCAATGACACTGTCCCCGAGAGCTGACTCCGTGGTGAGTAGAGGTAAGAGGGCCGTGTGTTTGCCTTACACATAGCCAGTTACGAGTAGTGATTTATTCTAATCTCATCAAGCAGATAAATTTTGTAGAAAATTATTCAGTAACCTAGGTTTTGCAAGTATTCTTGGGTGGGGATTTTTAAACATTCATAAAAGGAGACAAGATACAATAATTACCAGACATGTACTCATTGCCTGGTTTTCACAGTTATCAATATATTAAAAATACTTTTCTCTCACCCTCTGATATTTTATTTTTTGGCTAGCATTTCACCTTATACCATTCACCCATACATTCATTACATTTCACCCACAAGTTTATCTGTAAATATGGCTAGCTGATAAGGAAAATTTCTTTATAAGAATAATACCATTAAGCCATTATCCCACATATCAATATTATCAATAAATCATAATAGATTTTTATATTCTGTATGTATTTGTATTTCCCTGGACCACATAAAGATGTTTTGTTTTTGTTTTTTATTTCTTTTAGGTAAGATGTTTGGATCAAAATCTAGCACATTATTTTTGATAGTTATGTTACATACATCATTTAAAATTTTCCTTATGATCCTTTCACTTTTTCTTGCTTTAATTAAGGGAGAAAAGAGGTCATTTGTAGTGAATGACATCTTTGAATATTTAACTGATTGCTTCCTTATGGTGTCACTTATCTTGTTTCTCAGTCATCCAGTTTCTTCTTTCATGTTAGCTAGATTTAATTATTGATTTGATTTAGATTCATGGTTTTAGCAAAATGATCAATAGTTGAGGTGGTATGTTTTCTGTTGGACCACATCGTGACCCTTATAATGTACATTTGACATACTTTAGGGAATGCTTAGATTAGTCAGTGTATTCACGTCCTGGCAGCCTGATGTCTCTATTATGAATATCCCCATCAATTATTCACAAATGGTGTTTAGCACACAGTAGCACATTGTTGAGCTTCATTCTTCTCTTAATAGGTTTTAAAACATTGTTTCCTTTATATTTCTGTGAATTCATGGCTTTTTTGATAATGTATTTGACACCAAGGAAAGGTAGAAAGGATCATTGCCTCCTTTATCAATGTTTTGTGGTAGTTATCTGATGTCCTAGTGACTTCCACTGGTGATCAATTTCCATTTAAGACTATATGATCACGGATTTTAAAAATATATTACCTATGTTTTATTAAATTGATTATGCTATTTGGAAACTCAAATTGTCCCATTTTATTTTATTTTATTTTTTTATGTTGGTATCATCAATGTACAATTATATGAGCAACATTATGGTTACTAGACTCCCCCCATTATCAAGTCCCCACACAATACCCCATTACTGTCACTCTCCATCAGTGTAGTAAGATGCTGTAGAATCACTACTTGTCCTCTCTGTGCTGTACTGCCTTCCCTGTGCCCCATAACCCCTATTTTATGTTTGCTAATAATAATGCCCCTTTTTCCCCCTTATCCCTACCTTCCCACCCATCCTTCCCAGTCCCTTTCCCTTTGGTAACTGTTAGTCCATTCTTGGGTTCTGTGAGTCTGCTGCTGTTTTGTTTCTTCAGTTTTTGCTTTGTTCTTGTACTCCACAGATGAGTGAAATCATTTGATACATGTCTTTCTCCACTTGGCTTATTTCACTGAGTATAATACCCTCTAGCTCCATCCATGTTGTTGCAAATAGTAGGATTTGTTTTCTACTTATGGCTGAATAATATTCCATTGTGTATATGTACCACCTCTTCTTTATCCATTCATCTACTGATGGACACTTAAGTTGCTTCCATTTCTTGGCTATTGTAAATAGTGCTGTGATAAACATAGGGGTGCATATGTCTTTTTCAAACTGGGCTCCTGCATTCTTAGTGTAAATTCCTAGGAGTGGAATTACTGGGTCAAATGGTATTTCTATTTTTAGTTTCTTGAGGAACCTCCATACTGCTTTCCACAATAGTTGAGCTAATTACATCCCCACCAGCAGTGTAGGAGGGTTCCCTTTTCTCCACATACTCACTAGCATTTGTTTGTCTTTTGGATGTTGGCCATCCTAACTGGTGTGAGGTGATATCTCATTATGGTTTTAATTTGCCTTTCTCTGATTGTTAGCGATGTGGAGCATCTTTTCATATGCCTGTTGGCCATCTGAATTTCTTTTTTGGAGAATTGTGTGTTCAGATTCTCTGCCCATTTTTTAATTGGATTATTTTCTTTTTGTTTGTTGAGGCATGTGAGCTCTTTATGTATTTTGAATGTCACCCCTTTATCAGATATGTCATTTATGAATATATTCTCCCATACTGTAGGATGACTTTTTGTTCTACTGATGGTGTCCTTTGCTATACAGAAGCTTTTTAGTTTGATATAGTCCCACTTGTTCATTTTTGCTTTTATTTCAGTTGCCCAGGGAGATATGTTCATGAAGAAGTTGCTCATGTTTATATTCAAGAGAGTTTTGCCTATGTTTTCTTCTAAGAGTTTTATGCTTTCATGACTTGCATTCAGGTCTTTAATTCTTTCTGAGTTTACTTTTGAGCTTGGAGTTGGACAATTACACAGTTTCATTCTCTTACATGTAGCTGTCCAGTTTTGCCAACACCAGTTGTTGAAGAGGCTGTCATTTCCCAATTGTATGTCCATGGCTCCTTTATTGTATATTATTTGACTATATATGGCTGTGTTTATATAAGGGCTCTCTAACCTGTTCCATTCATCCATGGTTCTGTTCCTGTGCCAATACCAAATTTTCTTGATTATTCTGGCTTTGTAGTAGAGCTTGAAGTTGAGGAGCATAATTCGCCCTGCTTTATTCTTCCTTCTCAGGATTGCTTTGGCTATTCAAGGTGTTTTGTGGTTCCATTTGAATTTTAGGACGTTTTTTTCTAGTTTGTTGAAGAATGCTGTTGGTATCTTGAGAGGAATTGCATTGAATCTTTAGATTGCTTTAGGCAGGATGGCCACTTTGACAATATTAATGCTTCCTATACATAAGGACGGGATGTGTTTCCATTTATGGTATCTTCTTTAATTTCTCTCATGAGTGTCTTGTAGTTATCAGAGTATAGGTCTTTCACTTCTTTAGTTAGGTTTGTTCCTAGGTATTTGATTATTTTTGATGCAACTGTGAATGGCTTTGTTTTCCTGATTTCACTCTCTGCTTTTCATTGTTAGTGTATAGGAATGCCTCAGATTTCTGTGTATTAATTTTGTTTGCTGAATTCAGATGTTAGATCTAGTATTTTTGGAGTATATTCTTTAGGGTTTTTTTTATGTACAATATCATGTCATCTGCAAACAGGACAGTTTAGCTTCTTCCTTGCCAATCTGGATGCCTTTTATTTCTTTGTGTTGTCTGATTACCATGGCTAGGCCCTCCAGTACTATGTTGAATAGAAGTGGGGAAAGTGAGCATCCTTGTCTTGATAGTGATCTTAAAGGAAAAGCTTTCAGCTTCTCATTGTTAAGTGTGATGTTGGCTTTGGGGTTGTCATATGTGGCCTTTATTATGTTGAGGTACATGCCTTCTATACTCATTGTGTTGAGAGTTTTTATCATGAATGAATGTGGAATTTTGTCAAATGTTTTTTCATCATCTATGGAGATGATCATGTGGTTTTTGTTCTTTTTGTTGATGTGGTGGATGATGTTGATGGATTTTCGAATGTTGTACCATCCTTGAATCCCTGGAATAAATCCTACTTGATCTGATGGCTGATCTTTTTTATGTATTTTTGAATTCAGTGTGCTTATATTTTGTGAATAATTTTGCATCTATGTTCATGAGGGATATTTTTCTGTAATTTTCCTTTTTTGTGGTGTCTTTGCCTGGTTTTGGTATTAGAGTGATCCTGTCCTCATAGAATGAATTTAGAAGTATTCTCTCTTCTACTCTTTGGAAAAATTTAAGGAGGATGGGTATTAGGTCTTCACTAAATGTTTGATAAAATTCAGCAGTGAAGCCATCTGGTCCAAGTGTTTTGTTCTTATGTAGTTTTCTGATTAGCAGTTTGATTTTGTTGCTGGTAACTGGTCTATTCAGATTTTCTGTTTCTTCCTTGGTCAGCCTTAGAAGGTTGTATTTTTCTAGAATGTTGTTCATTTCTTCTGGGTTATCCAGTTTGTTAGCATATAATTTTTCATAGTATTCTCTAATAATTCTTTGCATTTCAGCAAAGTCCATAGTGATTTTTTCCTTTCTCATTTCTGACTCTGTTTATGTGTGTAGACTCTCTTTTTTTCTTGATAACTCTGGCTAAGGGTTTATCTATTTTGTTCATTTTCTTGAACAACCAGCTCTTGGTTTCATTGATTCTTTCTATTGTTTTATTCTTCTCAATTTTATTTGTTTATGTTCTAATCTTTATTATGTCCCTCCTTCTTCTGACTTTGGGCCTCATTTGTTCTTCTTTTTCTAGTTTCATTAATTGTGAGCTTAGATTGCTTATATGGGATTGTTCTTCTTTCCTGAGGTAGGCCTCTATTTCAATATGCTTTCCTCTTTGCACGGCCTTGGTTGCATCCCACGGATTTTTGCGGTGTTGAATTATTGTTGTCATTTGTCTCCATATATTGCTTGATCTCTGTTTTTATTTGTTCATTGATCCATTGATTATTAAGGAGCATGTTGTGAAGCCTCCATGTGTTTGTGGGATTTTTCATTTTCTTTGTATAATTTATTTCTAGTTTCATAACTTTGTTGTCTGAGAAACTGGTTGGTACAGTTTTAATCTTTTTGAATTTACTGAGTTTCTTTTTGGGGCCTAGTATATGACAGATTCTTGAAAATGTTCCATGTACACTAGAGAAGAATGTGTATTACGCTGCTTTTGTTTGTAGACTTCTATATGTCTGTTAGGTCCATCTGTTCTAATGTTTTGTTCATTGCCTCTGTGTCCTTACTCATTTCTGTCTGGTTGTTCTGTCCTTCAGAGTGAGTGGAGTGTTGAAGTCTCCTAGAATGAATGCATTGCATTCTATCTCCCATTTTATTTCAGTTAGTATTTCTTTCACATATGTAGGTGCCCATGTGTTGGAAGCATATATATTTATAATGGTTATATCTTCTTGTTGGATTTTCCCCTTTATCATTATATAGTGTCCCTCTTTGTCTCTTGTGACTTTCTTTTATTTGAAGTCTGATTTGTCTGATAAAGTACTGCAACTTCTGCTTTTTTCTCTCTATTATAGTTGCATGAAATATCTTTTTCTATCCCTTCACTTTTAGTCTGTGTATGTTTTTGGATTTAATGTGTGTCTCTTGTGGGCAGCATTTAGATGGGTCTTGTTTTTTTATCCATTCAGTGACTCTATGTCTTTTGATTGGTGCATTCAGACCATTTACATTTATGGTGATTAGCGATAGGTATGTACTGATTGCCATTGCAGACTTTAGATTCGGGGTTACCAAATGTTCAAGGTTGACTTCCTTACTATCTAAGAGTCTAACTTAACTAACTTAATATGCTATTACAAACACAATGTATGTTTTCTTTTCTTTTTCTCCTCCCTTTCTTCCTCCTCCATTCTTTATATATTAGGTGTCATATTCTGTACTCTTTGTCTATCCCTTGATTGACTTTGGGGATAGTTAATTTTATTTTGTATTTGCTTAGTAATTAACTGTTCTACTTTCTTTACTCTGGTTTTATTACCTCTGGTGAAGGCTTTAAATCTTAGGAACACTTCCATCTATTGCAGTCCCTCCAAAATAGACTGTAGAGATGGTTTGTAGGAGCTACCTTTTCACAGCTTTTGCTTATCTGGAAATTGTTTAATCCCTCCTTCAAATTTAAATGATAATCTTGCTGGATAAAATATTTTTACTTCCAGGCCTTTCTGCTTTATTGCATTAAATACATCATGCCGCTCCCTTCTGGCCTGTAAGGTTTCTGCTGATGTTAGCCTGATGGGCTTTCCTTTGTAGGTGATCTTATTTCTCTCTCTGGCTGCTTTTCACATTCTGTCCTTATCCTTGATCTTTGCCATTTTAATTACTATATATCCTGGTGTTGTCTTCTTTGATTCCCTTATGTTGGTAGATCTGTGAATCCATGGCCTGAGATACTATCTCCTTCCGCAGATTGGGGAAGTTTTCAGCAATTACCTCCTCAAAGACACTTTCTATCCCTTGCTCTCTAGCTTCTTCATCTGGTACCCCTATAATATGAATATTGTTCTATTGGGATTGGTCACAGTTCTCTCAATATTCTTTCATCTTAGAGAACCATTTTCCTCTCTGTGCCTCAACCTCTTTGTATTCCTCTTCTCTAGTTTCTATTTCATTTATATTCTCCTCCACCATATCTAATCTGCTTTTAATACCCTCCATTGTGCTCTTCAATGATTGGATCTATGACCAGAATTCATTCCTGAGTTCTTAAATATCTCTCCGTACCTCCATTAGCATGGTGATGATTTTTATTCTGAACTCCCTTTCAGGAAGAGTCTTATGGTCCATGTCATTTAAATCTTTCTCCAGAGTTACATTAATTTTACTCTGGACCAGTTTCCTTTGGCATTTCATATTTCTGTATGGAGCCTTCTAGTGTCCAGAAGCTCTACTCTCTGGAGCTGCTCAGTCCCTGAAGCATGTTGGGGGTTGCAGTGAAGCGGTATTGGTGCCTTGGGGGAGGAAAGAGCTGTTTCCTGCTTCCCAACTGCTATGTCTGTCTCCATTGCCTGATCCAGTGGGCCAAGCATACAGGTGTAAGCTTTTGCTCCCAGAGCAGCCAGATATGGATCCCTGCTTTCCACAAGCGGGTGGAATCTCAGTCTATCCAGGAATTCTGCCTTTCTTAGCTTTCCAACCCCGTAATCACAAGAGTATCATGAAAGCACCATGAAATGTAGGTTTGTGCTCCCAGAGCAGATCTCCAGAGTTAGGTATTCAGCAGTCCCAGGCTTCCACTCCCTGCTTGCTCAGTTCATCTTCCTCCCGCCGGTAAGCTGGGGTAGGGGAAGGTTTAGGGTCCTGCTAGGCTACAGCTTTAGTACGTTACCTTGTTCCATGACATCTGTTCTTTTCTCCAGGTTTATGCAGTCTGGCGCAGTCCTCTTTCCTATTTTTCTCTCAGGATTAATTGTATTAATTATATTTTCATATTATATGTGGTTTTAGGAGGAAGCCTCTGTCTCACTTCTCATGCTTCCATCTTTAACCTATCATTTACTTTTTATTAAGGTATTATTGGTATACACTGATATGAAGGTTTCACATGAAAAATAATGTGGTTACTACATTCACCCATGTTATAGAGCCCTCCCTTACCCCAGTCCTGTCACTTTCCACAAGTGTAATAAGTTGGCACAGACACACTATTTGCCTTCTCTGTAGTATACTCTCTTCCCTATGATGCCTCCACACCATGTGTGCCAATCATAATATCCCTCAATCTCCTTCTCCCTCCCTTGACATCCACCGTCCCTCACCCCTCCCCTTTGGTAACTGCTAGTCCCTTCTTGGAGTCTGTGACTCTGCTGGTGTTTTGTTCCTTCAGTTTTACTTCATTGTTATACTCCACAAATGAGGGAAATCATCTGGTATTTGTCTTTCTCTGCCTGCCTTATTTCACTGAACATAATTTTGTCCCGCTCCATCCATGTTGTTGCAAATGGCAGGATTTGTTTCTTTCTCTTTCTTATGGCTGAATAGTATTTAATTGTATAAATGTACCACATCTTCTTTATTCTCTCATCTACCGATACACACTTAGGTTACTTCCATATCTTGGCTACTGTAAATAGTACTGCAATAAACATAGGGGTGCATTTGTCTTTTTGAATCTGAGAACTTGTATTCTTTGGATAAATTCCTACAAGTGGAATTTCTGGATCAAATTGTATTTATATTTTTAGATTTTTGAGGAACCTCCATATTGCTTTCCACAATGGCTGAACCGGATTATATTCCCACCAGCAGTGTAGGAGGGTTCCCCTTTCTCTGCATCCTCACTAGCATTTGTTGTTTTCTTAGTCTTTTCAATGCTGCCCATCCTAACTGGTGTGAGTTGATAGCTCATTATGGTTTTTATTTGCATTTCCCTGATAATTAACAATGTGGAGCATCTTTTCATATGCCTGTTAGCCTTCTGAATTTCTTCTATGGAGAATTGTCTGTTCATATCCTCTGCCCACTTTTTAATTGGGTTATTTGCTTATTGGTTGTTGAGGTATGTGAGTTCTTTATATATTTTGGATGTTAACCTCTTGTCAGATATGTCATTTACAAATATATTCTCCCATACTATAGGATGTCTTTTTGTTCTGTTGATGGTGTCCTTTGTTGTACAGAAACTGTTAAGTTTGATGTAGTCCCATTTGTTCATTTTGCATATGTTTCCCTTGCTTGATGAGTTGCGTTCAGGAAAAAGTTGCTCATGTTTATATTCAGGAGAGTTTTGCCTAGGTGTGCTACTAAGAGTTTTATGGTTTCATAACTCACATTCAGGTCTTTGATCCATTTTATTTTCACTTTTGTGTATGGGGTTAGACAATAATACAGTTTCCTTCTCTTGCATGTTGGCATCCAGTTTTGCCAACACCTGTTGTTGAAGAGGCTGTCATTTCCCCATTGTATGTCCATAGCTCCTTAATTGTATATATTAATTGACATATATGCTTCGGTTTATGTCTGTGCCCTATATCCTGTTCCATTGTTCTATGGGTCTGTTCCTGTGCCAGTAACAAATTGTCTTGATTACCGTGGCTTTGCAGTAGAGCTTGAAGTCCAAGTGTGTAATGTCCCCAGATTTATTGTTCCTTCTCAGTATTGCTTTGCCTCTTCAGTGTCATTTGTGGTTCCATGTGAATTGTACAATGATTTGCTCTAGTTCTTTGAAGAATGCTATTTGTATTTTGATAGGAATTACTCTCAATCTGTAGATTGCCATTGTCAAAATGGCCATTTTTACAATATTAATTCTTCCTATTCATTAGAACGTGATGTATTTCCATTTATTGGTATTTTCTTTAATTTCTCTCATGAGTGTCTTGTAGTTTTCAGAGTATAGGTCTTTCACTTCTTTAGTTAGGTTTGTTCCTAAGTATTTAATTCTTTTTGATGCCACTGTGAATGGATTTGTTTTCCTGATTTTTCTCTCTGGTAGTTCATCTTTAGTGTATAGGAATGCCACAGATTTCTGTGTATTAATTTGGTATTCTGCAACATAACTGAATTCAGATATTAGATCTAGTAGTTTTGGAGTGGATTCTTTAGGGCTTTTTATGTACAACATCATGACATCTGCACTCCTTGTCAATTAATATATGTGGAGCTTTATTTCTGGCCTGTCTATTCTACTCCATTGTTCTGTATGTATGTTTTGATGCCACGACTGTCTCTAGCTTTCTTGTTTAGTTTGTAATCAGGAAGTGTGATGCCTCCATATTATTATTTTTTCTGTTATTACTCTGCTTGTTTCATAGAAAACTATTAAAATCAATATTGTAATATTTAACTTTTTATTAAATATTAAATGAAAATTTTTATTTAACATTATTCAATATTTATTAATTAAATATTTTATATATTGTTAATAAAATTAATAAATATTAAACAGAAATAATTACAAAAATATAAAGCATGAATCATTTTAAAAGTACTGAATATTAAAGCTTTGAAAAATATATAAGGCCTATTTAGAAAAATAGAAATTTTTTCTGAAAAGTAGCATGAAATTCTATGTAAATAAAGTAGAATAAACACATTTAAAGACCATCTTACAAGTGGTGAAATATTCACAATACACATAACAGGATATACGTACATAGATAATAAGAAATATATACATAAGCAATAGTAATTTATGCTTAGTTTTAGGAAATATTGTCAGTAGAACAGGATATTTGTACAAAAATGTCTGTATCACAGCTGAAGGTTGATTTAAAAAGATTATATATTTATAATAAAAACTATAGAATCACTTAATAAGCTCAAGATAGTCATTTTTTATAATACTGAAATGTTTTTTAAGCAATGACAAAGTGTCAACTGTTAGAATTGATTTCAAATTGTGATGGAATGCACCAAAATGAAATAATGCGTCTTCTCCAAATGATACAAATTTCTAACTATTGAGTGAAAAGGTTTGCTTTTAATTGTCAAAATAATTGGAAAGCCATGACATAAAGGATGCTTCGTATTTGTGAATATGTCAGCTCATAAGAATATATTTACGTTGGAATATAGAAAGGCATAATAGACTAAGGGCGGTTATTACCTTTAGCTTATTTTTCCATTTTTCTTATGTTAACTTTTTAATAATAAAAAGGCATTGCTTTTGGTAAAAATATGTTACCAAAGAAGAAAAGGTGTAATTGTATTCTCTTACAGTAATTAGCCACTATAGGTGTTATTGAAGAAAAGGAGTAAAAAGTAGGCTTGCTCTTTCTCATTTGATGTATCTTTTGTGTAAAGTCCTTTGTTGGATAGCACTGTGGAATTTTCAGTTCTCTGAATACATTGTCCCCACTGCTGCCTGTTTCAGAGTCCTTGCCAAAATATTACACAAAAGATTCATAAATAACTTTGGATCCAAATTCATGTGGGACTTGAGTCCACATACAAGCCATGCAAACCTTTCCTCATCCTTATAACCCTCAGGATGTTCAGGGATAAAGAAGCAACTGAAACCACCATGTCTGTAGTCTTTGAGAGACATAGAAAATTATTTTCTTTTAGAAACAGTTTTATATGTTTTACCAAGATTAGAGAGATATGAATAGTTAGTTGAATTGTGCTAAAAAGAAACAGGAGTTTATAATTTTGAGTTGATTGAAGGCTTTGATAGGGCTGGATTTGTATATCAACATATATTAGGTCACCTAAAGTACGTGAAACAAAGGACTTCTGGAAGCAACCTTGAATTGGAAATCATCTGCTGACATAATTTAGATCCTTGCACTCTCTAAAATGTTTAGTTTTCTGTAAGACAAGAGAAGTAAACATCCATTAGTCAAACAATAGTGTTAATTTATTTTCAAGATATTTGGGAGCAAGGACATGGCCTAAAGTTTCAAGACTTGTGTAGGGCAGAGTTGTGTTACGACAGAAGGAAGGAGAGGTAGGTCGCCTGTATATGTTTCCTTTTCCATATCTTGTGTTGACTCAACTATTTAATTATTTTAATCACTGAATCTATTGTAACTATTCACTTAAATTATTGTTAGTTGTGTGATGTTCACATTCATGGGAGTACCCTGCTCATCCTAAAACATCAAACCAGGGTCATCCTTTCATTCCTTTATCAAAACCTGAAAACTCTTGGAGGTTTACTATGGGTAATAGGCAAGTGGTTGATACAGAGTATGTCCCACTTCTGAAGGAAAGGACTATTTTTAAAGTAATTGAGTGAAACTTTCTCATAGCCAGTTAATTAGACTTTCTATAACAAATGAATTGGTTATTCTTCAATTTACTTATGGCTTTAAGCAAACATTGGAGATTGAAATAATTTTGGAAGGAATTAGTGTACTTATTTGGTGTTAATAAGGATCAACCACAGAGCAGCTGATGGTCCTAATGCAGGATTTAAGAGTTTTAATATGTGGCATTAATATATTTCTGGCAGGTGTAGTGAGGAGGTATGAATGGCATCCATAAACGAAAGCTATTTCTATGAAAAAATCCAGTGATAAGTCAGGTAAAACAATTTGCCTTCGCAGGTATTACATACATGCTGAGTGTGCAGTCAGGCTATGGTGGGACTCAGGAGCCACTCAGAGCATTTCCTCCACCACACATAAAAGCCAACAAGAATCACCTAAAGTAGAGTAAGGGGTTCATCAAAAGTAACAGTTGTCAGAGTCGGTTTTTTTTGTTTTGTTTTGTTTTGTTTTTTATTTTGGTATCATTAACATACAATCACATGAGCAACATTGTGGTTACTAGATTCCCACCATTATCAAGTCCCCACCACACACCCCATTACAGTCACTGTCCATCAGCATAGGAAGATGCTATAGAGTCACTACTTGTCTTCTCTGTGCTATACTGCCTTCCCCATCACACGCCTATATTATGTGTGCTAATCTTAATGCCCCTTATTCTCCTTCTCCTTCCCTTCCCATCCACCTCCCCCAGTCCCTTTCCCTTGTGCAACTGTCAGAGTAGTTTTAAAACTGAATCCACATTATAAACAAATGATTTATCTAGATCTGAGGTTATATATTACCTTGAAGTAACTCTATATCTCAGTCAATACTGCTCTGTGCTTATTACATTAAACAAGATGAAAATCCTCTTTCCAACAAATTTTTTACACCCTCTAATTAACATAGAGTGTGACAAAAACACATAGAAAGTTTTTAAAGTGGCATGGGAGATTTGGAAGTACTTCTCTGAAGAGTGCAAGTAGAAAACAGAGGAATGAATCACAAAGAGTCAGGTATATGTCAGAATCAGCAAATGGATGAAGGGGGAGAGAGAAAATAAAACAATTAGATAATATTTTTTTTCCAGACAGGTAGTTTATGTAACATGACTTGTGCAGGGGAACAGAGACTTCAACAGCATTAGTAGATGGATCTAGATTCATCTTGTGTCAAAAACACACCTCATGTGTTTTTAGTTTATTCAAGGAAAAAAAGGGCTACAAGCAGATAGTGAAACTGGGTAAAATTTTGGTTATTGATAAAGGAAATATTCTTAAGGGAACAAATGTGTGATGAACGAATCCATTCCAAAGTGGAAATTAAAAGAATATTGCACATTTAAAAATTATCAGTGAAAACAATGTTTTCCTTATGCTATACTATTCAAAAAATCCATAAAAAATTTGATTTTTCCCAATACATGTCATGACTATTTAGTAGGCTATAAAATCAATTTGACGGTATTTGTATTTATTTTTAATGAGATACATTAGAACATAAAACATCAGAGATCAGGGCACCAAAGGATCATTATTTTATTGTCATTTTTGTTCCCAGTATATGTGTGTAAGTATTTATGTGGGTGTGAACTTGTACACCGGGTTGCAGTATGAAATGTCTATTT
Source organism: Manis pentadactyla (assembly GCF_030020395.1). Classification (NCBI taxonomy): domain Eukaryota; kingdom Metazoa; phylum Chordata; class Mammalia; order Pholidota; family Manidae; genus Manis; species Manis pentadactyla. The sequence goes on from NC_080028.1 coordinate 42,215,705, forward strand.
TACCATATGTTGTAGTAAAAATATTTGAAAACCAGGTTTCTGATCCATATGATGATATGCTATCAACAGAGCCGAGTATGAATTATTTTTAAAATTCATTATTAAATAAAACAAAACACACGTAAAATACGTGTGACTTTACTGAACAAAACCATAATAAGACTATTTTACAACCATATTCTCAGAACTTACATCCTTCACTTTTACATGCAGTTTGGGCAAAATTCAGCCCCCCTGGAATGAGAAACCACACATCTATAACCAGTTTCATCCTTCTCGGATTGACAAATGACCCTCAGCTACAGATTCTGATTTTTATATTTCTGCTTATCACCTACATGTTGAGTGTAACTGGAAACCTTAGCATCATCATCTTCACATTAGTGGATTCTCACCTTAAAACTGCGATGTACTTTTTTCTTCAAAATTTCTCCTTCTTAGAACTCTCTTTCACATCTGCCTGCATTCCTAGATTCTTGTACAGTATATCGACAGGTGACAGGACTATTAAGTTTAATGCTTGCATATGCCAACTTTTTTTTACATATGTGTTTGTAATAACAGAATTTTTTCTCCTGGCTGCCATGTCCTTTGATCGATATGTAGCCATCTGCAAACCCCTGCGTTACAGGACTATTATGAACTTTACAGTCTGCAAAAGGCTCATCTTCTACTGTTGGATAATTTCTTTATTGATCATATTGCCAGCACTTAGCTTGGGACTGGATCTGGAATACTGTGACTCTAATGCCATTGGCCACTTTGTATGTGATGCTAACCCTATGCTGAAGATCTCATGCTCAGATACATGGCTCATAGAGCAGATGATCATCATCAACTTTGTGATGACTTTCCTCATGACTCTGCTGTGTGTGGTTCTGTCCTACATGTACATCATCAGGACAATTCTAAGACTCCCCTCTGCCCAGCAGAGGACAAGAGCCTTTTCCACCTGTTCTTCCCACATTGTCGTGGTTTCCATCACCTATGGCAGCTGCATCTTTGTTTATATCAAACCTTCAGCAAAAGATGAAATGGCCATTAATAAGGGAGTAACAGTACTCACTACTTCCATTTCCCCCATGCTGAACCCATTCATTTACACTCTGAGGAACAAACAAGTGAAACAAGCCTTTAATGACTTAGTCAAATGATTTAAGTTGCTCTCAAAGAATTAGGGGAATGTTGATGTCAGTATCCCTAAGCATATTTTCTTCAGTTTCTGTCACCTTTTGCCTTTTCCTGATCTAGATTTGGCTTTCCATTTGGTACCAGCCCTGGACAAGTCACCCCTTTGATCTCCTTACAAAAAAGCTTCTTTCAGACGATAATTGTAATGAAGAAAAATGAGAGTAGACGTCTCAGGAAATCTAAGCTTGACTTCACTCCTAACATTTACTTTCCAATTCTAAGAGGTTTGGGAAACTTATCTTAAAATATAGTACAATAGTGAACATCATTCCTTTAAATAGAACACATACAAAAAGCAAACCAAAAACCTTACTTAAATAAGAGACTTAATTTTGAAAAGAATCAATACTTGTTTAAGTGTTATAAGAAAAATTTCATAAACTGAAGATATATTTTAAAATGAGGAATAAGTATAAGATTTAGGATTTGAAAGAAGCATTTACTAAAGGAAAATCTTTGAAATCACACAATTCACATATTTTATTGACTGGATCCTATCTAATATGAAAGTTATTTAAAAATTGCCAAAGGGTCATGAATTAAGAAGCAATGCACTTGTAATTTCTGATAAAGATGAATCCTTCACTGAAGTTACATAAAATGTATTTATATTGGTATCCCAATTAAATTGTTTAATCTTGTATGTAGAGTATTTTAGCAAACAGATGGCAGTAAGTCCAAGAAAACTAATATAGGGCTTGAAGAGTGATATATTAATAAGCCTTAAGCCAGTTATATTAGGAATGAACAAATGAGAAACAGAATAAAATGTGAATACAAATATCAATGTGATGATATGCTTCTTTTAAATGAAAAATATGTCAATTCAAGAGACCAATATACACACCTAGTTATAGTCCCTCAAGGAAACACCAGCATTTCATTATTCAGTACATTTTGTTCCAACTTCCTCTTCCATAATGCAACATAGTAAAATTTCCTTTGATCCTTTTTCTCTATTTCAGGCCACTTCTCATTTCATGGACGGTGTAGGCATGAATTTACCCCTCATTTTTCAACTTCCTAACCTCCAGTTTAGATGACATTCCCACAAGAATTTATTGCTGACCTTGTCTTATGATTCCACCAGTAGGACCCCAGGCCTGGGTTAGTCCGACTCATTCCCACTACTGTCATCACTTACCGGCTGCTTTCATTCCTTAACAAACTGCAATTGCATGTTTACTACTCCTTCTTCTACTCTCAACGGCAAATACATTTGACAAGGTCTCCTCATAGGCCAAATTCTAGAAAGCTTTATGCCTGACACAGACAAATATTAGTTACTTCCTGGACAATTTTCCAATATGATGATTTGAAACTTCTGACAATGAAAAGTGAGAACTAATATGTGAATAGAAAAAACACAGAAGTAACATTTGACATGAATCTGTGCATAACAGAGTGGGTAAAATTACAACATTTCCAGAATCTCTCACCCAGCCTTAGTGCATCTCCATATCAACAGGTGTTTCCAAGGGGTGGAGAGAATTAGCCCATCTGAACCAGAAAGGTTGGGGGGATTATTTGGTCGCTTCTGATGCAACAGGAGAGAGAAAGACAGACGCGGGATGAATGCTTGTAAGCAATAAATGGGTTTTAACTTTATTTCTCCCTTTGACTGATTTCAGTTTCAAAGGTATTTTGCCCTCGGGTTTCCTCTCTGGAGTTACATCTGGCGGTAGTTGGCAGGACCTCTGAACCTGAAATCTGTCTGCACGGGTGTGACCCTTTGGTGGGGTGACCCTAGAGATAGTGAGGAGATGCCTAGAACCTCCAATGTAGATAGTGGGAAGGCGCCAGTGGCTGCAGTAGTAGAAGGTGCAGCTTCACCTGGGAAGCCCCAACCTGTGTCGCTTCCAATTGGGGAGCACTTAGTGGGGGAATTGATCTCGCATAAAGTACCTCCAAGAGGGTTTTGGCCTTCCCCAGAATTGGGGAAGGTTGGAGACATCAGATGCTGCAAAATTATCTCACTGTGAGATAGAACGGTGCTTAGAGGCCTGAGTGTCTTTGTAGCAGCTGGCATTGTAGGATCGTTGTTTGTTGAGATAGTGGAAAGGGTTATTGAGGAGAGAGACAGACTTTTGCATCGCTTGGAGGAGCTGAGTGGTAACCTATGGGATGCCCTTAAAGAAGAGAGACCATTATTGAGACGATGGATCACGCTCCTGGGACGAGGCAGCAGAAGCCACATTGCAGAAGGTTGTTGTGGAGTGGAAGGAAGGAGCGGTGCCTTCAGCCCGGAGATGTTGGAGGAGCTGGAGCTGGGGGAGGGAAGAGGTGGAGCAGAGGATGAGGAGGCGGGGCCAGGAGCTGATCTGCTGCCACGGCAACTGCCCGAGGCACCAGCCTCTACTGTTTTAAAAGCCCACGTAGCTGTAATTAAAAAAATAAAAATAAAACAACCCGGGATCCTCAAGGGGAGGAGTCACCACTGCCCACGTTGTGGAGCACTCCATGCTCCGCCCCTACACCCAGGATGAGCTCGGGGACATGAGCGTCCAGTACAGGCAGAAGCCAACGGAACCTCTGCCTGCATGGCTTTAATGTCTCTGGGATATGGGGGTGGAAAATATTGTCATGTCTGTTCCTGAAATGAGTAGACTGGCTTCCCTGATGACTCACCCTTCCCTCTGGCAACAGTTGCAAAGTGCCCATCATGCCTCAGGGAATTAGACACCTCTGGATTGGCTGATAGCTGCCATCAGGGCGGTTTGGCCTAATCAGGGTGATTTATCATACTTACCCACTAGCTGGAAAACATATGTAGAGCTCCTACAGGTACGGCGGAAATTGGCATGAAAAATATTGTCTGTACTACGGACATCAAGACTTCAGAGAGGAGTTGTTCAAAGTGGGAATGAGAAATCTGGTGCGCCATACAGCTTCCACATCTTTCTTTGGGTCCCTAGTCACTACTCTTGCCTCCCAGATAGGGCAACCCAAAGTGAGGCTACTTGAACTTTAGCAGATCTGGGGGAGATTGAAATAATAGGACCACAGAAGAAGGTATAGGCTATGACTGAAAGGCCAGGTGTAAAAGACCCATCGAGGACCCAGATGAGGGTTGATTTGATAATTGCTGGGGTCGTGAAAGAAAACTTTAATGGACAGCCCATAGGAACTTGTTAGGACTGTGGCACCAATTAAAGCCTGAGCAGTGCATCTGGCTGCTGAGGTCCAAGACACAGAAGCTGGAGTCACAGCCTCACATCCGGCCTGAGTCCCTGAAAAACTTCCTGGGGAAAGTACTCATAATTTGCTTGTTACCTCACCCCACAGGAGGGCGATTGGGCATCATGGTTCCAGTCGGGGAGGCAGAGATCCCTATCTTGGGGGACATGGTGGGGAACAGAGGCCACATGTGGAATTAGCAATTCCTTGGTACCCTGAATTATGTATGAATTGTACAAAAAATGTACAATGTGTCTTGATGCTAGTGGACACAGGAACTGAGTGTTCTCTAATTTATAGCAATCCAGAGCATTTTCCTAGAACTTCTGCTGTGACGGATGGCTATGGAAGTAAGCCAATTACAGTGAAGAAAGTCCAAATCCCACTGGGGCTGGGTCGTGTTCACTCAAAGGAGTGTGTACTGTGTACATTTCTCCCATCCTTGATTATTCTTTGCAGGGAGATATCCTGCAGGGCCTGTGGCAACATCCCACTGCAGGTGAGTGCAGACTGAAGATGCATGCGGTGAAGGCCGTTCTGAGGGGACATGCTAGGCATACACCTGTAGCTCTGACTTCACATTTGCAGATGACAAATACTAAGCAGTATAAATTGCTTGGGGTGCACAAGGAAATTGGAGAAGGTCTACAAGACTTGGAGAATCATAAGGCCCACTCATACTCCTTTTAATTCCCCAGTCTGACCAGTAAAAAGTCTAGATTGCTCCTGGCATATGACCATGGACTACAGGGAACTGACCATTATGGATACTCTCAATCATGAACTGGGAACGTATAATTATATTGTAGACCTGGCTAATGCTTTCTTCTTTATGAACATAGCACAGAAAAGTCAGGAACAGTTTGCATTCATGTGGGAAGGCTGGCAGTGCACATTCCCTGTCCATGCACAGGGATTCCTCCACAGACCCACCATATGTTATGGACTTGTAGCCGCATGGAAGAAACCGCATACAATGTGGTTGTATCACTACATTGTCATGCTCACATCTGATTCTCCTGCAGAGTTAGAAGGGGCAGTTCCTAGACTGCTGCAACATCTACAAGAGAAAGGATGGGCTGTGAACAGCATCAAGGTTCAGGGACCTGGTTTATCTGCAAATTCTTAGGGGTTGTCTGGCTTGTAAAATTAAAGTTATCCCAGGAGCAGGCATAGACAAGGTCCAGGCTTACACTCCTCCTACAACCGTGGCAGTATTACAAGAGTTTTGGGGTCTCTTGGGCTACTGGAGATTATTTATCTTGCACTTGGCACAAATTCTGAACCCCTTATACTGGTTGGTACAAGACGGCATCAGGTGGGACTGGGGTGAAACATGTGCAGCTGATTTTATTGCTGCTGACTGAACAGCCAAGCAGCCAAGTCCATACAGGCGTTGCGTGTAACGGAGTCATGAAGATCATGTGAGTTAAATGCTCATGTAACCAAAGATGTTTATGGATTTGGTCTTTAGCAGCGACTTGAACATGCCAACCTATTGGATTCTGGTCACAACTATGAAAAGGAGAAGATTTCTGGTACACCTTGATAGAGAACAAACTGGCTGCTGTGTATCATGCCTTGCTGGCTATGGAACCAATCACTGGAAAAGCTCCAGCTAAGGTAATAACCACCTATCCCATTGCAGGGTGGGTGCAAACTGTACCCAAAGGCCATTGAGTGGTGGGCACATTTGTTTGCTCTGCCAAATGGGGTGCATGCATACAGCAGCATAGTGCTCTGTCTTCCAGCCCCATAAGTGGAAAACTCCAGTGAGTAATGGGGACAGTGACATACAGTATTGGAAAGCAGTAAGAACTTGCCTTTGAGCCATTGGTAGCCAAGAGTCCTTATCAAGTGAGAAAAGCCCCTCTACCTGAAGATGCTGGTTATACAGATAATTCAAGTTGTGGGCAGCCACCGAAGTGGAGGGCTGTGACTTCCCTCCTAAGACTGAGACAATATGGATGGAGGATGGAGACGGCAAGACCAGTCTATGGGCTGAGTTGCAGGCAGTATGGCTCCCAATCACCCAGGAGCCCTACACTACGGTTGTCTGCAATGACAGCTAGGCCATCCATCAGGGCTTGACGCTGTGGCTACTAACATGGTACCATGCCGTCTGGATGGTTGGTCACCGGCCCCATTGGGAGCAAGAGGTGTGGCAAGACCTATGGGCCTCTGGTCAGACTAGGACAGTTACTGTACAGCACATGATTGGCCATTTGCCTTTGATATCCCCAGGGAATGATAAAGCAGACTTATCATTACAGGTCTGCTGGCTAGAAGGACAGTCTACCTCTGAGGTAGTTCAATGGATACATCAGAATCTGTTGCACACAGGGCAGAATACAATGTTAGATGTAGTCTGTGTTTGTTCCATGCTTCTGACTTTTAGGAAGTCAGCAGAGCCCAGAAGGAATGCCTTGTGTGTTCTAAGAGGGACTTACACTGAGTCCTGCAGCAACATGGGACAGGAGTAAAGGGGCTGATACCACTTGTCAGGTGACAGTAGATTATACTGGGCTCCTGCCAATATCAGAAGGATATTAGTATACCGTGACTTGTGTTGATGCAGCTACTGGACTATTCTTTTCTTTTCCTGCACATCTTGCAGATAAGAAATGACCAAAAGGTACCTAGAATGTCTCTTTGCAGCCTGTGGCCGACTGCAGGTGATTGAGAGTGATCAAGGCCTGCACTCTACTGGACGTGCAGTACAAGAAAGGGTTCAACAATTAGGAATAAAATAGAAGTTTCATGTACCACATAACCCTATTGGGGAAGGCATGATGGAGAGGTACAATGGTTTGTAGAAATCTGGTCTGAAGTCAGACACCAATAGTCTTTCAGCAGGTCTTGTCATCTTGCTTATGGACAGACGGTGCTACAGCATTTGGGTGAGAATCCCTGAAGGAGAGCCTTGAGTCCTGTGGACATACGAACAGACATTGTTGTCTGTCCTATACAGTTGTATATGAAAACCAAAAAGGAGTTATTGCAGCCAGGATATGGCCAGCGGGGCAAAATCCTCCTGCCAGGCCCATCTGCTTTTAACCCTGAAGGCTCTGTCGGGTGGACGTGATCCTGAAGATTTTGACTCATGGACCAGTGATGGCTGGCCTTTCTGCTACCTTTGAAAAAAGGTCTGGAAGCTGGACTTCTCTGTGTTCCTAAAGTAAAAGCAGAGTGGTCCCCAATGATCACAGTAGTGTTTCCAGAACGACTGGGAGGTAAGAGCATCTTATGGGGAAGTTTTCTTTTTTTGTAAATGGCCAGTACATGTACATCCTGCAGCAATATATACTGACCCACCTGTAACTCCCAGACCAGAATGAGATCCCATTGCTGCCACTGTGCCATCACAGGACCACTCTCTTGCATGCCTAATACCTGATGGATAAGATTTGCATATTCTGGTGTTATTGAAACATGTATTTTATTGCCCTTAATGTTATTTTCTTCTATAATCTGTGGCTTTGACCCTCCCCATTTCTCCAGATGCCACCTTATGACAGCTCTGAACTCCCTAACTACTGGCTTCTTGTGGAATGGGCAAGCTAAGGACTTAATGTGCATAGGACTTTGAACCTTGGTAAATTCTCTGGATTGAGGATTATCATGATTTGTTTGCTGTTGTTGTTGTATGCTATTAGTCTGGTTCCAGTACTCCTGTTTTCTTGAATAGCAACCATCACAGAAGATGGGTAGTGGAGTGGATTGTGAGGTGAAGTTTCTGAAGGGTGGCATGTAGATAAAAGTGCAATACTTCCAGAATCTCCCGCCAGTCCTTAGTGTGCCTCCATGTCAACAGGTAATTACAAGGAGCTGTTGGCGGCCAGGGCCTATCTGGACTGGAAAGGTTTGGTTGGGTCCTTTTACAGTGGGGTTTTGATAGATAGAAGAGAGCAGGGGTAGACTAAAGCTTGAAAGCAATAAATGGGTTTCTCCCACTTTATTTCTCCCTCTGATTGATTTTGGCTTCGAAGGTTATTTGCGCTGGGCTGGGAGCATATTTTTCTCCCCAGAGTTACCAGGGGACACAGAGATAGACAGGCTTGGAGAAACAGAGTCAGGGGCACATTCACATGGGTCTGTTGGTCTGTTTCCATGCTTCCTGTCTTATCTTTGGTCTACTTTTCATACTACCACCAATAAAATTTTGTTCTTTTTCAGGAGTGTTTTTCTAGACTTCGTCTTCTGCATTGCCAAACAAATTTTAGAATCATACTTTTACTTTACAGAAAAATAGTTTGCTAGTATTTTGATGGACTTTTCGAAATGGATTGATTGATTGACCAAATCAATGCAACAATTGGTCAGTGTACAATTTACATTTGTAGAGTATAGAGCCTTCCAATCTATTAACATGGTATCCCTGTTCACTCATTTAGTTATTCTTTAACTTCTTTCAATATCTTATACTTTTACTTTTGAGTGCATATTTGTACACTTAGAATTATTGCAAGGACAAATTAAATTTATTTATGAGTATTCATTGGTTTTGAATGACATCATAAAGGAAATGATTGTAAATACTTATCTTCTAATTACTCACCTTCAGTATATAGGATCAAAATTGATTATTGTGTATTGATTTGTTGTCCATGAACTTTAAGTTGCCTAATAAATTCTAAAACTTTTTCTTAGATTATTTTGGATTTTCAACATAGACATAAATTCTTTTCTAAATTAACAACTTTATGCATTAAAAAATATTCTAATATCTATTACCCTTTTCTGTTAATTGCTCTACCTAGAGCCTCCAATATAATATTGAGCAAAAATGATGTATCAAATGTCATTTTCTTATTACAGGCACAGATATATGCTATCAACATTCAACATTGAGCATGATGTTTGCTCAGCATTTGTGGGTATATAAACAGTTTATCAGATTAGAGAAGTTCCCTTTTTTTGATGGGTTATCAAAAATAGATATGGAATTTTATACATTTTAAAATCAGCTGAGAGACTCTCAGGATTTTATTCATATTCTGTGAATGTGATGACTGTATTAATTATTTTCAAATATCAAACCAGCCTATGATCTCAGGAATTAATAGAATTATATGTTGGTTTACCATCCTTTCTGTATTGCACTAGACCTATATTGCTAACATTTATTTGGGACATTTGTATGTTTAATCACAAGAGAGATTATTCTATAATATTCCTTCCCTGTATTGTGTGACTATTATTGAAAAACAGCATCATTGAGATATAGTTCATATACCATACATTTTACCCAGTTAAAATGTATGATATAATGGTTTTTAGTATATTCATATATATGTGCCACCATCACCATAGTCCATTTTAGGATATTTCCATCACTTCCAAAGAGGCCCCCATTTTAGCTTTTATGTGCAACCCATGTCCCCTTCCCATCCTTAAGCAATCACTAATCTGATTTCTGTCTTTATATATTTCCCTATTCTGACTTTTCATATGAATGAAATCATATGATATTTGGTCTTTGTGACAGGCTTCTATCACTCAGCACAATGTTTCCAAAATTCATCCAAGTCATAGCTTGTATTAGTTCTTCATTTTCATGGCCTACACCATTCATCAGAGTATTAAATATAACCAGTCATGCAGAGATTGCCGTATTGACTATAGTACAGGCACAGGCATATGCTGGAATAGGACCCCTTTGAAATATAAATGTATATGAATATAGCACATTTAATGTATTCATTCATCCACTGATAGTCATTTGGTTCTTTTCTACATTTTTGTTTTTGTGGATAATGCTTCAATAAACACTTGTATATGGGTTTTTGTGTGGATATATGTTTTCATTTCTCTTGGGTATATGTTTAGAAATGGAATTGTGGTGAATAGAGTCATATTATACTCTACATTTAATCTTTTGTGTAAATGCAAGACTTTTCCAACATGGCTGCACCATTTTACATTCCCACCAGCACTGTATGAGCATTCGTATTTCCCTGCAACTTTGTCAGTACTTGTTATTAACTGACTTTTTTATTCTATCCATCCTATTGGCTGTGAAGAGGTATCTCGTTCCATTGATTTATTTTTCCATGATGATTAATAATATTCAACACTTTTTTTTGTGTTTACTGGTCATTTGGATATCTTTTTTGGATGAAGGATAACATTATTAGCTATAATGTACATTAAACCACATATAAATATACGTATAAATATATATATCATGTATACAGATCAATGTATGCTTAGTGAATTTTCACAAAGTGAATGCATCCTTGTAACCATAGTCAGAATAAGGATAAATTATTATCAAAGAATCCCCTTCCATACCAAAGAATACTTATCTGTTCAAAGGTGACAAGAGTCTTGACCTTAACAGTTGCAATAATTATTTATAACTTTTCTTGAGTTTATATAAGTCGAATCACAAAGTTTCTGGTTTTTTTGCATCCAAAATTATATTTGTGAGCTTATACATATTGTTTTATTAAGTCATTGACCGTTTTCATTGCATAAATATATAACAATTCACTCTTTTACTACTCAAGGTCAGTATGGTGATTCCAGTTTGGTGGTATTTATAAGGAATGCTGCTATGCACATTTTTCATACTTCATTTGTTGGTGGTATTTATTAGCAATGTTGCTATGCACATTTTTATTCTTCATTTGAGGGACAAATAAATATTTTTCTTGCTTCACTATTATATACTTAGGAGTGCTATTATTGTATCAAGAATAATGAAATAGGTTGATTTATTTCCTGGCTATTATGGATAATGCTGCAGTAAGCATGGGAGTGCGTGGGTCCCTTCAGAACCTGTATTCATTCCCTTTGTCTATGTCCCCAAAGTGGACTGATGGATCAGAAGGCACTGTTTTTAGTTTTCTGAGGACAATCCATGCTGTTTTCCAAAATGGCTGACCATTTTACATTCCCACAGACAATGTAGGAGGGTTCCTATTATTTGGTATCCTCACCAACATTTATTACCTATTGTTTTCTTGATGATAGCCATTCTAACAGGTGGGAACTGGTAGTTCATTGTGGTTTTTATTTGCATTTTCTGGTTATTTATGATGATCATATTTTCATATACCTTTTCTCCATGTGGATGACTTCTTTTAAAAATGCCTGGTTATTTCAACTGTTTACTTTTTAAATCAGGTATTCATTTTGTTGTTGCTATTAAGTTGTATGTGTTTCCTACATGTTTTGGATTTTTTGAGATCCCTAAATGCAGTTTATCTGGTATGGTTTGCAAAAATGTTCTCCTGTTTGGTAGTTTGCCTTATCAGTTTGTTGATGGTTTCCTTCCGAGCAAAATTTTCATAGTTTGATGTTGTCCTACTTATTGATTTTTGCTTTTGTCATTTGTGGTTTTGTGTCATATCCAAAATATTTTTCCCAAGACTAATGTAAAGGAGGTTCTGCCCTATACTGTCTTCTAGGAGCTTTATAATTTCAAGTCTTATGTTCCCATACTTAATTCATTTCCGGTTAATTTTCATGAGCTGTGGAAGAGTGGAGTCCAATTCTATTTTCCTGTATGTGGTCATCCAGTTTCCCAACACCATTATTGTAAATATTCCTTTCTCCAATAACTGTTCTTGGCTTCCTTGTCAAATAATATATGTGGAGGTTTATTTCTGGCCTGTCTATTCTCCTGCATTGGTATATGTGCCTGGTTTTATGCCAGAACCATAGTGTTTCAACTGTAGCTTTGTAATAGAGTTTAAAATCAGGAAGTGTGATACCTTCAGATTTGTTCTTTTATCTAGTTATTACTCTGGTTCATAGAAAGCTATGAAAATCAATATTAAAATATTTAAATTTTTATTCAATATTAATAAATGTTAAACAAAAATTGTATAAATATTAAATATTTATTAAATAAATTATTTGATATTAATGAAATTAATAAATATGAAACAAAAATAATTTCAAATATAAATTACAGGACTCATTTAAGAAGTATGAAGCTGGGGGGGGAGCCAAGATGGCAGCGTTTGTACAGCAGCGGAAATCTCCTCCCAAAACCACATGTATTTATGAAAATATAACAAAGACAACTCTCCCTAGAATAGAGACCAGAGGACACAGGACAACATCCAGACCACATCCACACCTGCAAGAACCCAGCACCTCGCGAAGGGGGTAAGATACAAGCCCGAGCCTGGCGGGACCTGAGCGCCTCTCCCCCCAGCTCCCAGTGGGAGGAGAGGAGTCGGAGCGGGGAGGGAGAGGGAGCCCAGGACTGCTGAACACCCAGCCCCAGCCATCCGGACCGGAGCGCACACACAGTGCATCCGTAAGGTCCTGGATACTAGGGAAACAGCGCAGCAAGACTGGTGAGCGGGTCCCTGAGGCCGGTGCCAGAGAACAAAGAAAAGCGAGAGGCTTTTTTTTTTCTTTTTGGTGAGTGCATTTTGGAAGTCTTAAAGGGACAGTTACCCCAATACTAGGGAAACAGGGCAGCAAGACCAGTGAGCGGGTCCCTGAGGCCAGCGCCTGATGAAAAAGAAAAGCGAGTGGATTTTTTTTTTAATTATTTATTTAATTTTTGTTGTTGTTTTGTTTTGGCAAGTGCTTTTTGGAAGTCTTAAAGAGACAGGGCGGGATACTTAGTCCAGAAGCATGGAATCTGGGGATCTCTGGGCACTATAACCCCCTGGGCAGCAGGGAGCACGGAGATCCCTCATAGAGATAAATAGCCTCCCGGCCGCTCCGCCTCCAACGTGGCTCCACCATTTTGGAGCAGGGCCCGAGCCAGGCCACGCCCACAGCAACAGCAGAGATAAATTCCATAGCAGCCAGGCAGGAATCAGAAGCCCTGTCTGAGAGCAGCTGCCCAGCAAAAGCCACTAGAGGACGCTGTTCTCCCAGAAGAGGAAGGCCACAAACGAAGAAGAATTGAAGTTCTTCCAGCCGTCACTCGTCCCAGTTCTGCAGACTATTCCTATCACCATGAAAAGGCAAAATTACAGGCAAACCAAAATCACAGAGACAACACCAGAGAAGGAGACAGACCTAACCAGTCTTCCTGAAGAAGAACTCAAAATAAAAATCATAAACATGCTAGATGGAGATGCAGAGGAATATGCAAGAGCAATAGGATAAAGTCTGGAGGGAGATCCCAGAAGCCAGGAAGGAGAATACAGAAGTGAAACAAACTCTGGAAGGATTTATAAGCAGAATGGATAAGATGCAAGAGGCCATTGATGGAATAGAAACCAGAAAACAGGAACACATAGAAGCTGACATAGAGAGAGATAAAAGGATCCCCAGGAATGAAACAATATTAAGAGAACTGTGTGACTAATCCAAAAGAAACTATATCTGCATTATAGGGGTAACAGAAGAAGAAGAGAGAGAAAAAGGGATAGAAAGTGTCTTAGAAGAAATAATTGCTGAAAACTTCCCCAAACTGGATGAGGAAATAATCGAACAGATCACAGAAATACAAAGAACTCCCAACAAAAAGGACCCAAGGAGGACAACACAAAGACATATAATAATTAAAATGACAAACATGAAGGACAAGAAAAGAGTTTTAAAGGCAGCTAGAGAGAAAAAGGTCACCTATAAAGGAAAAGCCATCAGGCTCTAATCAGACTTCTCGACAGAAACCTTACAGGCCAGAAGAGAATGGCATGATATTTTAATGCAATGAAACAGAAGGGCCTTGAATCAAGGATACTGTATCCAGCACAATTATCATTTAAATATGATGGAAGGATTAAACAATTCCCAGAAAGCAAAAGCTGAGGCAATTTGCCTCCCACAAACCACCTCTACAGGGCATCTTACAGGGACTGATCTAGATGGCAGCACTCCTAAAAAAAGCACAGAACAAAACACCCAACATATGAAGAATGGAGGAGGAGGAATAAGAACGGAGAGAAGAAAAGAATCTCCAGACAGTGTACATAACAGCTCAATAAGCGAGCTAAATTAGGCAGTGAGATACTAAAGAGGCTAACCTGAACCTTTGCTAACCACGAATTTAAAGCCTGCAATGGCAATAAGTACATATCTCTCAATAGTTACCCTAAATGTAAATGGACTGAATGCACCAATCAAAAGACACAGAGTAACAGAATGGATAAAAAAGCAAGACCCATCCATATGCTGCTTACAAGAAGCTCACCTCAAACCCAAAGACATGTACAGACTAAAAGTCAAGGGGTGGAAAAACATATTTCAGGCAAACAACAGCAAGAAGGAAGCAGGGATTGCAGTACTAATATCAGACAAAATAGACTTCAAAACAAAGAAAGTAACAAGAGATAAAGAAGGACACTACATAATGATAAAGGGCTCAGTCCAACAAGAGGATATAACCATTTAAAATATATATGCACCCAACACACAAGCACCAGAATATGTGAAACAAATACTAACAGAAGTAAAGGGGTAAATAGACTGCAGTGCATTCATAGGAGACTTCAACACACCACTCACCCCAAAGGATAGATCCACCGGGCAGAAAACAAGTAAGGACACAGAGGCACTGAACAAAACAGTAGAACAGATGGGCCTAATAAACATCTATACACCTCTGCATCCAAAAGCAACAGGATATACATTCTTCTCAAGTGCACATGGAACATTCTCCAGAATAGACCACATACTAGCCCACAAAAAGAGCCTCAGTAAATTCCAAAATATTGAAATTCTACCAACCAATTATTCAGACCACAAAGGAATAAAATTAGAATAAATCTAACAAAGAAAACAAAAAGGCTCACAAACACATGGAGGCTTAACAACATGATCCTAAATAATCAATGGATCAAAGAACAGATTAAAATAGAGATCAAGGAATATATGGAAACAAATGACAACAACAACACAAGGCCCAACTTCTGTGGGACACAGCGAAAGCTGTCTTAAGAGGAAAGTATATAGCAAACCAGGCATATTTAAAGAATTAAAAACAATCCCAAATGAATAGTCTAATGTCACAATTATCGAAATAGGAAAAAGAAGAACAAATGAGGCCTAAGGTCAGCAGTAGGAGGGACATAATAAAAATCAGAGAAGAAATAAATAAAATTGAGAAGAATAAAACAATAGAAAAAAATCAATGAAACCAAGAGCTGGTTCTTCGAGAAAATAAACAAAATAGATAAGCCTCTAGCCAGACTTATTAAGAGAAAAAGAGAGTCAACACACAGCAACAGAAGTAGAAATGAGAAAGGAAATATCACGACGGACCCCACAGAAATACAAAGAATTATTAGAGAATACTATGAAACCCTATATAGCTAACAAGCTGGGAAACCTAGGAGAAATGGACAACTTCCTAGAAAAATACAACCTTCCAAGACTGACCCACAAAGAAACAGAAAATCTAAACAGGCCAATTACCAGCAATGAAATTGAACTGGTAATCAAAAAACTACCCAAGAACAAAACCCCCGTGCCAGATGGATTTACATCAGAATTTTATCAAACATACAGAGAAGACATAACACCCATTCTCCTTAAAGTTTTCCAAAAAATAGAAGAGGAGGGAATACTCCCAAACTCATTCTATGAAGGCCACATCACCCTAATACCAAAACAAGGCAAAGACCCCACCAAAAAAGAAAACTACAGACCAATGTCCCTGATGAATGTAGATGGAAAAATACTCAACAAAATATTAGCAAACCTAATTCAAAAATACATAAAGAGGATCATACAGCACGACCAAGTGGGATTCATCCCAGGGATGCAAGGATGGTACAACATTCAAAAGTCCATCAACACCATCCACCACATCAACAAAAAGAAGGACCAAAACCACATGATCATCTCCATAGATGCTGAAAAAGCATTTGACAAAATTCAACATCCATTCATGATAAAAACTCTCAGCAAAATGGGTATAGAGGGCAGGTACCTCAACATAATAAACACCAAATATGATAAACACACAGCCAACATTATACTTAACAGCGGAAGCTGAAAGCTTTTCCGCTGAGTTCGGGAACAAGACAGGGATGCGCACTCTCCCCACTGCTATTTAACATAGTACTGGAGGTCCTAGCCACGGCAATCGGACAAAACAAAGAAATACAAGGAATCCAGATTGGTAAAGAAGAAGTTAAACTGTCACTATTTGCAGATGACATTATACTGTACATAAAAAACCCTAAAGACTCCTCTCCAAAACTATTAGAACTGATATCGGAATACAGCAAAGTTGCAGAATACAAAATTAACACACAGAAATCTGTGACTTTCCTATATACCAACAATGAACCAATAGAAAGAGAAATCAGGAAAACAATTTCATTCACAATTGCATCAAAAATAATAAAATACCTAGGAATAAACCTAACCAAAGAAGTGAAAGACCTATACCCTGAAAACTACAAGTCACTCTTAGGAGAAATTAAAGGGGACACTAACAAATGTTAACTCATCCCATGCTCGTGGCTGGGAAGAATTAATATCGTCAAAATGGCCACCCTGCCCAAAGCAATATACAGATTTGATGCAATCCCTATCAAATTACCAGCAACATTCTTCAACAATCTGGAACAAATAATTCAAAAATACATATGGAAACACCAAAGACCCCAAATAGCCAAAGCAATCCTGAGAAAGAAGAATAAAGTAGGGGGATCTCACTCCCTAACTTCAAGCTTTACTACAAAGCCATAGTAATCAACACAATTTCGTACTATCACAAGAACAGAGCCACAGACCAGTGGAACAGATTAGAGACTGCAGACATTAACCCAAACATATATGGTCAATTGATATTTGATAAAGGAGCCATGGACATACAATGGCAAAATGACAGTCTCTTCAACAGAAGGTGCTGGCAAAATTGGACAGCTACATGTAGGAGAATGAAACTGGACCATTGTCTAACCCCATACACAAAAGTAAATTCAAAATGGATCAAAGTCCTGAATGTAAGTCATGAAACCATAAAACTCTTAGAAAAAAACATAGGCAAAAACCTCCTAGACATAAACATGAGTGACCTCTTCTTGAACATATCTCCCCGGGCAAGGAAAACAACAGCAAAAATGAACAAGTGGGACTATATTAAGCTGAAAAGCTTCTGTATAGGAAAAGACACCATCAATAGAACAAAAAGGAACCCTACAGTATGGGAGAATATATTTGTAAATGACAGATTCGATAAAGGCTTGACGTCCAAAATATATAAAGAGCTCACACACCTCAACAAACAAAAAACAAATAATCCAATTAAAAAATGGGCAGAGGAACTGAACAGATAGTTCTCCAAAAAAGAAATACAGATGGCCAACAGACACATGAAAGATGCTCCACATCGCTAATTGTCAGAGAAATGCCAATTAAAACCACAATGAGGTATCACCTCACACCAGTAAGGATGGCTACCATCCAAAAGACAAACAGCAACAAATGTTGGTGAGGTTGTGGAGAAAGGGGAACACTCCTAGACTGCTGGTGAGAATGTAAATTAGTTCAACCATTGTGGAAAGCAGTATGGAGGTTCCTCAAAATGCTCAAAATAGACTTACCATTTGACCCAGGAATACCACTCATAGGAATTTACTCTAAGAACGCACCACTCAAGTTTGAAAAAGACAGATGCACACCTATGTTTATTGCAGCACTATTTACAATAGCCAAGAATTGGAAGCAACCTAACTCTTCATCAGTAGATGAATCGATAAAGAAGATATGGTACATATACACAATGGAATACTACTCAGCCATAAGAATAGGGCAAATCCTACCATTTGCAACAACATGGATGGAGCTAGAGGGTATTATGCTCAGTGAAATAAGCCAAGCGGAGGAAGAGAAATACCAAGTGATTTCACTCATCTGTGGAGTATAAGAACAAAGGAAAAACTGAAGGAACAAAACAGCAGCAGAATCACAGAACCGAAGAATGGACTAACAGGTACCAAAGGGAAAGGGACTGGGGAGGATGGGTGGGTAGGGAGGGATAAGAGGGTGAAGAAGAAAGGGGTTATTATGATTAGCATGCATAATGTGAGGGTGGGAGAAAGGGGAGGGCTGTACAACACAGAGAAAACAAGTAGTCATTCTACAGCATTTTGCTATGCTGATGGACAGTGACTGTGAAGGGGTTTGTGCAGGGCACCTGTTATAGGGGAGAGCCTAGTAAACATAATATTCTTCATGTAATTGTAGATTAAAGATAACAAAGAAGAAAAGGATAGAAAAGTGGGTTTACTCCCTGATAGGATAAAACTAACTAAATCAACGATTAAAGCATGCTTTAAATATCCTTAATTTTGATCATTTAAAGGGTGTCAGATGATCAGCTATGGAAGTACATTTTTCTGATAATATTCCTTTCTCTTAAAAAAAAAAGCAGTTCCTTTGTGGTGATCTCCAATAAGTTCTTGACAATGATATAAAGGGCATATCAAAGTGTGGGCAAAGGGTTTGTTTGTGTTTATACAGAGGATCAAAACCCAATTTGGCTACCCAGAAAACGAATTAAGATACGATATGAAGAACTTCCATCATCATCATTCTCTGGAAGAGTCATTCCAGAAGATGAACATCAAAAAACTTCAACAAAAATCCTGGCGCTGTTGCATTTGTAGCTGCATTCATCCCACCAGTTCCTGGACTTGCCATTGGAATGAAGAAGGAGATATCTAAGCTGGCCTGTGCATACAGTAAAACAACAAATTTGACTGGATCTATACTGTCGGAACTCAACCAAGAATTAGGAGAAGTGCAAGTTGCAGCGCTCCAAAATCTTGTGACTACAGACTATCTACTGTTAAAAGAACATATGGGATGTGAACAGTTCCCAGGAATGTGTTGTTTTAATTTGTCTGATTTTTCTCAAACTATTCAAATTCAGTTAGACAATATCCATCATATCATTGATAAGTTTTCACAAAAGCCTATGGTGCCTAACTGGTTTTCTTGGTTTCACTGGAGATGGCTGGTAATTGTAGGTCTGCTTTGGTTATGTAGCGGTATTCCTATTATGTTAATGTGTGTATGCAATTTAATTAGTAGTTTAAAACCTATACATGCTTATGTTACTCTACAAGAAGATATGTCAAAGAAATAATCAATCTTCCCATGTTTTCTTCCGTCTGCTACTTGTATAGCTTTCCTTCTTCCTTCCTAATTACAACTCTTAAGTAGAATTCATGCCTCATAACAAAATTACCGAGTATAATAATTCTTCCAAGTGGTAAAGATACCTCAAGACAAATGCTGGGCATAGAAGCCACAGGGCATAAATATGCAAAGAAGTAAAAAGCTAACCTTTTCCAAGAATATTGCTTCTCTCTCACTTACCAACTTTACATTTCCCTGTATGGCCCTGGAAGATGACTGGTTAGCCAGAGACGGGTAAGATTCCTCAAGGGAGGAACAACCTAAGACAGGCACAGTCGCAGGGGGGTCATCAGGTGAGAAATTGGGGATCAACAGAGGTGAGGCTTAGAACCTCACGCCCCCTGTTTTGAGAGAAATCTTCTGCATCCGTGGATGTTTTGTTGCCCTTGTCTAGCTTGGATTAATACTTAGTCTATAGGCACACACCTGATCATCTACATTTGCCCTCTTACAGCACTAAACTATGTTTTCTACCTTTATCTCGCATCAAACTACCACTTCAGCATTTTATTAAAAATAATAATAATAATAATAACAACAATAATAATAAGGGAGAAATGTGGGATTTAATATAAATCAAGTATAAAAATCAAACGAATGTTCATATTTGACCTGATTGTTTGTAGTTCATAATGCGTGATCAAAACCGAAAGTTTCTGTGATGACTGCCCTTGCACTGTTCACCATGTAATAACTTATTCACTATGTAAGAATTTGTTCACCATGTAAGAACTTGTTCGTTATGCTTCAGAAGATTGGAGACTGTTGAGAACTAGGCTTGGGGTTGATTAATGATTGTGCATTGAGTCCCCTATACAGAATTTTATTGTTGTTAACAACCATTTGATTATTAAATATGAGAGATGCCTTTTCAAAAAAAAATACAGTTGAATGTGAAAATAAAATAAAATAAAATAAAAAGTATGAAGCATGATGGATATGAAAAATGTATGAGGCCTATTCAGAAAAAAATAATTTTTTTCTGAAAGGTAACATGAAATTCCATGTATATAAAATAGCATAAATAAAGACCAACTTAAAAGTGGTCAAATATTTGCAACATATATCACAAATTGTTAATGAAGAATAAGTAATAACAATGCTCAGTTCTAGGAAATAGTATAAAAAAGGAAAAGATATTTATAGTAAAATGACTGCAACACACCTGAAAGTTGATATATAAAAAAACATGTTTATAATAAAAATAATAGAATCATATAATAAGCTCAAGGTAGTCATTCTTTATAATAGTGAATTTTTTCTTTAAGAAGTCACAAAGATTCAACTGTTAGGATTGATTTCAAATCATAATGTAATGAACCAAAAAGAAATATTACTTATTCTCCAAATGATGATACAAATTTGTAACCATTGAGTTAAAAAAAAGTTTGCTTTTAATTATCAAAGTAGTTTGAAAACCTACCCACAAAGGACATTTCATATTTATGAATATGCCAATTAATAAGAATATACTACATGAAATTTTGTGGAAGGGTATAATAGAGACATTAAGTGTCATTATTACTTTTAAGCTTAATTTTTCCATTTTTGTTGTGTTAATGTTTTAATAATACATAGCAATTATACAAGGTGAAAATACGTTGCCAAAGTGCAAAAATACTTGTATTCTGTCACGGTAATTAGCAGTTAAAGATGTTATTGAATAACAGGATATAAAGGTAGGCTTGCTCGTTTTCATTCTATTTTTATTTTCTGTGAAGTCCTCTATTGCATATCACTGTGGAATCTTCAATTCTCTGAGGACAATGTCCCCACTGCTGCCTGTTTCGGGGTCTTTGCCAAAAGATTACACAAAAGATTCATAAATAACGCTGGATCCTAATTCATCTGGGACTTGAGTCCACATACAAGCCATGCAAACCTTTCCTAATTCTTCTAACCCTCAGGATGTTCAGGGATAAACAAGCAACAGAAACCAGTATGTCTGTAGTCTTTGAGAGACTAAGAAAATTGTTTTCTTTAAGAAACAGTTTGATAAATTTTACCAAGAACAATGGATAGTTAATTGAATTGTGGTAAAAAGAAACAAGAGTTTATAATTTTGAGTTAATTGAAGATTTTGATAGGGCTGGATCTGTATATCAACAAATGTTAGGTCACTTAAAAATAGGTGAAACAAAGGACTTCTGGAAGCAACATTGAATTGGAAATCATGAGCTGACATAACTTAGATTCCTGTAGTTTTTTAAAAGACAAAATAAGGAAACATATATTAGTGAAACAATAGTGTCTATAAATTTTTTCAAGATATGTAGGAGCAAGGACATGGCTCAAATTTCCAGACTTGTGTAAAGCACAGGGTGTTAAGACTGAAGAAAAGAGAGGTACGTGGGTGTAATGTTTCTTTTTCTATGTCTCAAGTCTCTTATTCTACTTAATTATTTTAATTGCTTAATCTATTGCAACTATTCATTAAATTTATTGTTAGTTGTGTGATATTCATACTCAGGGGAGTGCCCAGCTAATCCTAAAACATCAAACCAGGGTCATCCTTGCATCTCTTTACCAAAACCTGAAAACTCTTAGGTATTTACTATGGGAAATGGGCAGATGCTGTGTACAGAGTATCTCCTACTAATGAAGGAAAGGATATTTTAAACTCATTAAGTGAAACCTTTACATACCAAGTAACTTAGAATTTGCATAACGATTGATGTGGTTTTTCATCAAATTATTTATGGTCTTTAAGAAGTGTAGGAGATTGAAGTCATTTTAGAAGGAATTAGTGTAGTTATTTGTTGTTAAGTAAGGATCAACCACAGAGCAGGCGATGGTCCAAAAGCAGAATGTAAGAGTTTTATTCTGTGGTGTGAATATATTTCTGGCAAGTGTATTGAGTAAATATGGATAGAATCCAAAAAACGAAAGCTATTTCTCTGCCAAACACAGTGGTAAGTTAGGTAACAATTTTTGCCTCAATGTAGGTATTATATATATGCTGAGTACATAGTCAGGTCAGGGTGTGACTTAGGAGCCACCCAGAACGTTTCCTACACCAAATATTAAAGCCACCAGGAATCTCCTAAATTAGAGTTAAGATATAGCAAAAGTAAGAGTTGTCAGAGTAGTTTTAAAATTGAGTTCACATAATAAATATTATAACTTATCTAGGTCTGGGGATAAGTATTACCTTGAATTAACTCTATATCTTAGTCTCCTACAGCTCTGAGGTTATTGCATTAAACAAGATGAAAATGCTGTTTCCAACAAATTTTTTACATCCGCTATTAAGCATAAAGGTGACAAAAACACAGAGAAAGTTCTTAATGTGGCTTGGGAGATTGGGAAGGACTTCTCTAAAGAGTTAAATAGAAACAGAGGAATGAATCACAAAGACCCAGGTATAGGTCAGAATCAGCTTAATGGATGTAGTAAGGGCGAGGGAAAAAACATAAATGATTACACAAAATTTTTTCCAGACAGGTAGGACATATAAGGTGACTTGTGCAGTGGAACAGTCTCTGACCGCATTGGTAGAGGAAACTAGAAATATGTTGTGTCACGCACACTTGTTGTGTTTTTAGTTCATTCATGAAAAAAATGCTGCAACCAGAAAGTGACAATGAGGAAAACCTTGGTTATTGATAAGGAAAATATTCTTAAGGGAAGTAGTACACCATGAGCTAATCTATTCCAAAGTGCAAATTAAAGTAATAGTGCACATTTTAAAAATTCTCATGGAAGTTTCTATGTTCCTTGGACTACAGTATTCAAAAAACTCCATAAAAACAATTTTTTTCACACACACAGTCATGAGCATATAGTAGGCTATAAAATCAATTTGATGATACATGTATTTATTTTTAATGAGATATATTAGAACATACACATCAGAGAGTAGAGAACCTAAGGGTTAGTTTTTTGTTTCCAATACATGTGTTTAAGTATTTGTGTAGGTGTGAGCAGGTACACTGGGCTGCAATATGAAATGTCTACCTTACCATGTGTTGTAGTAAAAAACATTTGAAAGCCAGGTTTATGGTCCACCAATGATATGCTATCAACAGAGCCAAGAGCATGAATTATTTTTAAAACTCATTATCAAGAAAAACAAAACACATGTAAAATACATTGCTTGCCTTTCCTGAACAAAACCCACTGTAAGACAATTTTTCCACTCTCTAATCAGATCTTACTTCCATTGCTTTTACATGCAGACTGGGAAAAAGACAGGACCCAGGAATGAGAAACCACACATCTCTCACCAGTTTTATCCTTCTGGGATTGACAGATGACCCTCAGCTACAGATTCTGATTTTTATATTTCTACTGATCATCTACATGTTGAGTGTAACTGCAAACCTGAGCATCATCATCCTCACATTAGTGGATTCTCACCTAAAACTGCAATGTACTTTTTTCTCCAAAATTTTTCTTTGTTAGAAATCTCATTCACTTCTGCATGCATTCCTAGATTCTTGTACAATATATCAACAGGTGACAGGACTGTTACATATAATGCTTGTGTATGCCAACTATTTTTTACATATGTTTTTGGAATAACGGAATTTTTTCTCCTGGCTACCATTTCCTTTGATCGATATGTAGCCATCTGCAAACCCCTGCATTACATGACTATTATGAACTGCAGGGTCTGCAAACAGCTTGTCTTCTGCTGTTGGATGACTTCTCTACTGATCATATAGCCACCACTTAGCCTGGGACTGGACCTGGAATTCTGTGCCTCTAAGGCCATTGACCACTTTGTCTGTGATGCTAAACCAATATTGAAGATCTCATGCTCAGATACATGGTTCATAGAGCAGATGGTTATTATCTGATCTGTGATGATTTTTATTGTGACTCTGGTGTGTGTGGTTTTGTCCTACAAGTGCATCATCAGAACAATTCTAAGATTCCCCTCTGCCCAACAGAGGACAAGAGGCTTTTCTACCTGTTCTTCCCACATTATTGTGGTTTCTATCACCTATGGCAGCTGCATCTTTGTTTATATCAAACCTTCAGCAAAAGATGAAATGGCCATTAATAAGGGAGTAACTATACTCACCACTTCCATTTCCCCCATGTTAAACCCATTCATTTACTCTCTGAGGAACAAACAAGTGAAACAAGCCTTTAATGACTTAGTCAAAAGATTTATATTGCTGTCAAAGAATTAGGGGAACATTGATGTCCAGATCCCTGAGCACTTTTCCTTCTGTTTCTAACTAATTTTGTCTTTTCTTCATCTGTATTTGGCCTTCCATTCAGTACTGAGCCTTGTCAATTTACCACTTTCATCTCCTTATAAAAAAGCTTCTTTCAGATGATAATTGTAATGAAGAAAAATGAGAATAGGTGTTTCAGGAAATCTAAACTTGACTTCATTCCTAAGACATCCTTATCATTGCTGAAAGGATTGGGAAATTTATCTTAAAATATTAGTACAATAGTGAACATCATCACTCAAAAGAAAGCACACACACACAGAAAAACAGAAATAAAACAAAAACCTTACTCAAATGAGAAGGGACTTAATATTGAAAAGAATGCTTTTCTAAGTGTTATGAGGTAAAATTTCATAAATGCAAAATATTTTTCAAGTAGGCAATATGTATAAGATTTATAATTTGAAAGAAACATTTAATAATGGAGTATCATTAAAATCACTTGATTCACATATTATTTTTTTGACTGGATCCTGTCCAATATAAAAGTTATTTAAAATTTGCCAAAGGGACATGATTTAAGTTACAATGAAGAGAGAAATGCACTGGCAAATCCTGTTTAAGATAAATCCTTCAGTGAAGTTACGTAAAACAGATTAACATTGATATTCCAATTAAAATCTTAAATCTTGAATGTAGAGCATTTAAAAAACAGATGGCAGCAAGCACAAGGAAACTAATGTAGGAGCTAGAAGAGTGATAAATAAGCAGTAAGCCAAATATACTGGGAATGAAAAAAAAAAGAATAAAATGTGAATACAAATATCAATGAGACGATTTTCTATTTTAAAAGGAAAAAAGACTTTTCAAGAATCCAAATTATGCACCTAACAATAATTCCTTTAAGGAAGACTAGCATTTCATTACTCAATGCATTATGTACCGACTTCCACTTCTAAAGTTGAACATAGCAAAATTTCCTTTGATTCTTGTTCTCATACTTCAGGCCACTTCTCACACTGTCACTTATGCAGGCAGGAATTGTCCCCTCATTTTTCGACTTCCAATCCCAAAGTGCCCTCCAGTTAAAATGACATTCCCACAGGAATTTTTTGGTGACCTTGTCTTATGATTGCAACAACAGTACCACCAGGCCTTGGTCAGTCTAACTCATTCACACTAGTGTCATCACTTACCCGCTGCTTTCATTCCTTACCAAACTGCATTTCATCTTTACTTGTCCTTCTACTCTCAGTGGAAAATGCCTTGGAGAATGTTTGCTTCATATGTCAAATTCTAGAATGCTTTATGCCTGATGCCTAGACCAATATTAGTTACATAAGGGATAATTAACCAATATGATGATTTGAAGCTTCAGAAGATGCAAATAAGAACTAACATTTGAAGAGGAAAATCACTGAAGTAACAATGACTTAAATCTGTGAATAACAGATAAAGAATAGCATGACTGTAAGAAAGAATCCTGTTAAAATATTTATTTTTAAATATCTAAAGGAAATAAAATGTAAGCCACAATTTGTTGAAAATGTATATTGATGAACCTGAAAATAATCCTACAATATATATGTGTATTCATAATTTACACTGGAGAAATCAAAGTTTAAAAGCATGAATTATTGAAAGGGGATTAAAGATGATGGTATGAGAAGTGAGACAGAAACCTTCTCTCAAAACCAAATATAATATGAAAATACAGTTAATACAACTAATCATAAAAGAGCAACAGGAAAGAAGGCTGCACCAGACTGCATACACCTAGAGAAAATAACAGACCTCATGGAACAGGGCAACGTATCAAAGCTGTGATCCAATTGGATGCAAGCCCTTCCCCAACGCCAGATCATTGCCAAGAGGAAGAGAAATGGAGTGGGGAGGGGGTTCAAACCTAGGACTGCTGAAGACCCAGCCATGTAGATCTGCTCTGGTAGTACAAACCTACATTGCATGGTGCTCTGGAGATTAGTGGGGTTGGAAAGCTGAACAGGTGGAATACTTGGAGAGACTGAGATTCCAGTTGCTTGCGGAAAGCAGGGATCCAAATCTGGCTGCTCTGGGACAAAAGAAAGGCAGGCCATCTGAGAGACTTCCTAACAGCAGGAGGGCTGCTAAAGGGGCAAGGATTACAGAGAGCTTGCTGCTCAGGAGAAAGGACAGGTGGACAAAATTGGGCACACTCTGCCCAGCAGATTGGGAAATTTCAAGAGCTATAGTTGCTCCATTCCCCTGCCTGGTTACCCAGCTCTGAGGCTGCCCACCATAATACACAGCCCACAGTACCTTCCTCCCAGCTGGCACCAGCTTGCAAACTGGCTACCCCTGCTCTTGCACCAGGCCAGCCAGGGGGAGGACCAGCCTATTGCAGCTACAAGCACAAACCATAGAGGATTCTGCCTACATGCTTGGCCCAATGGCCCTGGCAATGGATACAGGCACTGCACTGAGAAGCAGGAAACAGCTCTTTCCTCCTGACAACCACCAGTGCCACTCACCTGCGAATCCTGCCATTGCTCCAGGGGCTGAGCAGGTCCAGAGAGAAGAGCTTCTGGCACTAGAGGGCACCACATACAAATATGAAATACCAAAGGAACCTGGTTCAAACCAAAATCCCACAAACATCGGAAAAACGCCAAGTGAAAATGAATTTATTGATCTTCCAGAATGAGATTTCAAAATAAAAATCATAAACATGCTCTTGGAGGTACAGAAAAATATTGAAGACCACAGTGAAGAATGAGATTCAATCATTAAAGAATACAGTATCTGAAATGAAACACACAATGGAGTGATTTTAAAGCAGATTAGAAGAAGCAGAAGAGACAGTAGGAGAATCAGAGAAGAGGAATACAAAGAAGCTGAGGCACAGAGAGAAATAAGGATCTCTAGAAATAAAAGAACATTGATAGAACTATGTGACCAATCAAAACAGAAAAAAACTTTTGTGTGATAGGTATACCAGGAGAAGAAGAGAGAGAAAAAGGATAGAAAGTGACTTTGAGGAGATAATTGATGAAAATTTCTCTTATCTAGGAAAGCAGTTATTCTCTCAGGCCGTGGAGGTGCACAGAGCTCCCAACAAAAGGGACCCAAGGAAAACAACACCAAGATATATTATAATTAAAATCTCAAAGATCAAGGATAAGGACAGAATATTGGAAGCAACCAGAGAGAGAATAAAGATAACATACAAAGGAAAACCCATCAGGCTATCATCAGACTTCTCAGCGGAAACCTTACAGACCAGAAGGGAGTGGCGTGATATATTTAATACAATGAAGCAGAAGGGCCTCAAAACAAAAATACTCTGCCCAGCAAGATTATCATTTAATTTGAGGAAAGGATTAAACAATTTTCAGATAAAAAGCTGAATTTAGCTCCCACTAACCATCTATCCAGTGTATTTTGGAGGGACTGCTATAGATGGAAGTGTTCCTAAGGCTAAATAGCTGTCACCAGAGAAAATAAAACCACACTAAAAGACTACAACAATTAATTACTAAGCAGATGCAAAATCAAATCAACTATTCCCAAAGTCAATCAAGGGATACATAAAGAGTCCAGAATATAATACCTAATATATTAAGAATTGTGGAGGAAGAAAAAACAGAACCATTGTATTGTGTTTATAATAGCATATTAAGTGAGTTAAATTAGACCATTAGATAATGAGGAAGTTACCCTTGAACCTCTGATAATCAAAAAACTAAAGCTTGCAATGGGAATAAGTGCATACCTATCGATAATCCATCTAAATGTGAATGGTCTGAATGCACCAATAAAAAGACATAGAATCACTGAATGGATAAAAAAACAAGACCCAACTTTATGCTGCCCACAACAGCTCACTTCAAACCCAAAGACATACAAGGACTAAAAGTGAAGGGATGGAGAAGGATATTTCATGCAACTAATAGGGAGAAAAAAACAGGAGTTGAAGTACTTTTATCAAACAAAATAAACTTCAAAACAAAGAAAGTAACAAGAGACAAAGAAGGACATTACATCATGATAAAGGGATCAGTCAAACACAGGGATGGAATCATTATAAATATCTATGAACCCAACACAGGCACAACTACATATGTGAAACAAATATTAACAGAATTAAAGGTGGAGGGAGAATGCAATGCATTCATTTTAGGAGACTTCAACACACCATTCCCTCCAAAGGACAGATCAACCAGACAGAAAACAAGTAAGGAAGCAGAGGCACTGAACAACAGATTTAGAAGAGATGGACCTAACAGACATCTACAGAGCCCTCCATCCAAAACAGCAGGGTACATATTCTTCTCAAGTGCACATTGAATGTTTTCAGAATAGATCATATACTAGGCCATGAAAAGAGCCTCAGTAAATTAAAAAAGATTGAAATTGTACCAACCATCTTCTCAGACCACAAAGATATGAAACTAGAAATAAATTACACAAAGAAAATGAAAAAGCCCACAAACACATGGAGGTTTAACAACATGCTCCTAAATAATCAATAGATCAATGACCAAATAAAAACAGAGATCAAGCAATATATGGAGACAAATGACAACAATAATTCAACACCAAAATACCTCTGGGACATAGAAAAGGCTGTGCTAAGAGAGAAGTATATTCCAATATAGGCCTACTCAGGAAAAAAGAACAATCCCATATGAACAATCTAAATTCACAATTAATGAAACTAGAAAAAGAACGAATGAGGCCCAAAGTCAGTAGAAGGAGGGACATAATATAGATTAAAGCAGAAAATAAATAAAATTGAGGAGAAAATACAATAGAAAGAATCAATGAAAGCAAGTGCTTGTTCTTGGAGAAAATAAACCAAATAGATGAACACATAGCCAGACTTATCAAGAAAAAAAGAGTCTATGCACATAAACAGATTTAGAAAGGAAAAATCACTAAGGACACCACAGAAATACAAAGAATTATTAGATACTACTATGAAAAGTTATTTGTTAACAAACTGGATAATCTAGAAGAAATGGACAACTTTCTAGAAAAACACAACCTTTCAAGGATGACCCAGGAAAAAACAGAAAATATGAACAGACTAATTAACAGCAATAAATTGAATTGGTAATCACAAATCTACCTAAGATCAAAATCCCTGGACCATTGAATTTTATCAAAAACATGGTGAAAACATGCTACCCATCCTCCTTAAATATTTCCAAAAAGCAGAAGAGGAGGGAATACTTCCAAACTCATTCTATGATGCCAGCATAAGAATAATACCAAAACCGGGCAAAGACACCACAAAAAACGAAAACTACCCATCAGTATCCCAGATGAACATAGATAAAAAATACTTAACAAAATATTAGCACCTTGAATTTGAAAATACATCAAAAAGATCATCCATCATGATCAAATAGGGTCTACTCCTGTGATGCAAGGATGGTACAATATTTGAAAATCCATCAGCATCCACCACGTCAACAAAAAGGACAAAACCACAGGATCATCTCCAGAGATGCTGAAAAAGCATTTGACAAAATTCAGCACCCATAAAAGAAATATCTGTGAGTACTAAATTTTAACAAAATTAATTTTATTAACAAAGTATGAAAAATGTAAAATGTAATATATTTAGATGATATGTACTATGAATATTAATATAATGGTAATAAATGATGTTAATTGGATTATATACTATAAAAACTGTAAAATTACATTAAAAATCAGGTAACAAATACAGAGAAATAAATAATAAGTGGAAATGGAAAAAGAAGTAAAAACCAGAGGAGAGGAGAAAAGAAAAAATGGTCTTTAGCCTGGATGTTCAATCTCTGAGAAAGTCCTGCCTCTAGGCATTTTTCTAATTGCTAATCATCTGTTCTAGGCAGAGCCTTCTCCATTGAGCCCATTAAGAACATAGAGGGCCCTGCATATATTTCTCTATATTTAAGGATGTTTGAGAGAAAGGTTCTCCAATTTTTAGCCCCCACTGAATACCAAAAATGTTTAGTGGCCTTCCACATCTCAACCAGATGAAAGCATCTGGGCAGATATCCTCACCCTATGGCTATGCTTCACTTCAGATTTCTGAGATATTTAGCTTCTCTGATTCTTTGATTCTGCCATAACCTATGCTATTAATCCATCATCTTAAATCCAGACAACATATATACTTTAGTTAATATTTTATTTTTGCTTTTTTCTCCAAGTGGGTGATCCTTAGCCTATGTACACGACTACATGAAGGGTGTAGAGTTCAACTTCTGAAAATCATGTGCTCAGCAATACGAGTGAATGTAACTACTGTCACACCACTGATTTCCTACTTCTTTAACCAAAGGTGAAAAACCATTTTCTATTCAAGCCTGGTTTACCCTCTGGGCTCATAGCTTGGTCACAAATGTATATGTTATCCATGATATTAGTTTTCTAGACCATAACCTGGTTACTCTTTGCTACTATTTAGTCACATATTATCTCAGTGTGAGATCCGAAAAAGGATAAACATGCTCATGATTCAGATGAGTTTAAATAGTTATTTCATTAACAATAAATACAGATTGAAGAATATGGCTAAGAGGAGGGAGGTTGCTTAAACTGGTGTGACTTTCCTGCCGTGTTAGAAGCCAAGCAATTCTGCTATCATTAGGCAATGACACTGTCCCCGAGAGCTGACTCCATGGTGAGTAGAGGTAAGAGGGCCATGTGCTCGCCTTACACATAGCCAGTTACGAGTAGTGGTTTATTCGAATCTCATCAAGCAGATAAATTTTGTAGAAAATTATTCAGCAACCTAGGTTTTGCAAATGTTCTCAGGTGGGGATTTTTAAACATTCATTAAAGGAGACAAGATACAATAATTACCAGGCATGTACTCATTGTCTGGTTTCCATGGTTATCAATATATTAAAAATACTTTTCTCTATCACTCTCTGATATTTTATGTTTTTCCTGGCATTTCACCTTATACTATTCACCCATACATTCATTACATTTCACCCACAAGTTTATCTGTAAATATGGCTAGCTGATAAGGAAAATTTCTTTATAGGAATAATACCATTAAGCCATTATCCCACATATCAATATTATCAATAAATCATTATAGATTTTTATATTCTGTGTGTATTCATATTTCCCTGGGTCACATGAAGATGTTTTGTTTTTTGTTTTGTATTTCTTTTAGGTAAGGTGTTTGGATCAAAATCTAACACATTACTTTTGGTAGTTATGTTATTTACATCATTTAAAAATTTCCTTATGATCCTTTCACTTTTTCTTGCTTTCATTAAGGGAGAAATTAGGTCATTTGTAGTGAAAAACATCTTTGAATATTTAACTGATTTCTTCCTTATGGAGTCACTTATCTTGTTTCTCAATCATCCAGTTTCTTTTTACATGTTAGCTAGATTTAAATATTGACTTGATTTAGATTCATACTTTTAGCAAAATGATCAATAGGTGAGGTGGTATATTTTCTGTTGCACCACATCATGACCCTTACAATGTACATTTGACATACTTTTAGCAATGCTTAGATTAGTCAGTGTATTCAGGTCTTGGCATCCTGATGTCTCTATTATGAATATCCCCATCAATAATTCACAAATGGTCTTTAGCACACAGTAACACATTGTTGAGCTTCATTCTTCTCTTAATAGTTTTTAAAACATTGTTTTCTTTTGTATTTCTGTGAATTCATGGCTTTTTTGATAACATATTTGACTCCAAGAAAAGGTAGAAAGGAGCATTGCCTCTTTTATCAATGTTTTATGGTAGTAAAAAATGATGTCCTAGTGACTTCCACTGGTGATCAATTTCCATTTAAAGACTATATGATCACAGATTTTAAAAATATATTATCTATCTTTTATTTGATTCATTATGTTATTTGCAAACCCAAATGTGCCATTTTATTTTATTTTTATGTTGGTATCATTAATGTATAATTACATGAGAAACATTATGGTTAATAGACTCCCCCCATTATCAAGTCCCCTCACCATACCCCATTACTGTCACTGTCCATCAGCATAGTAAGATGCTATAGAATCACTACTTGTCTTCTCTGTGCTGTACTGCCTTCCATGTGCCCCATCCTCCCTACATTATGTTTGCTAATCATAATGCCCACTTTTCCCCCTTATCCCTACCTTCCCACCCATCCTTCCCAGTCCCTTTCCCTTTGGTAACTGTTAGTCCATTCTTGGGTTCTGTGAGTCTGCTGCTGTTTTGTTTCTTCAGTTTTTGCTTTGTTCTTATGCTCCACAGATGAGTGAAATCATTTGATACATGTCTTTCTTTGCCTGACTTATTTCACTGAGTATAATACCCTCTAGCTCCATCCATGTTGTTCCAAATGGTAGGATTTGTTTTCTTCTTATGGCTGAATAATATTCCATTGTGTATATGCACTACATCTTCTTTATCCATTCATCCACTGATGGACACTTAGATTGCTTTCATTTCTTGGCTATTGTAAATAGTGCTGTGATAAACATAGGGGTGCATATGTCTTTCTGAAACTTGGCTCCTGCATTCTTAGTGTAAACTCCTAGGAGTGGAATCCCTGAGTCAAATGGTATTTCTATTTTTAGTTTTTTGAGGAACCTCCATACTGCTTTCCACAATAGTTGAGCTAATTTACATTCCCACATGCAGTGTAGGAGGGTTCCCCTTTCTCCACATCCTTGCCAGCACTTGTTGTTTTTCTTTTGGATGTTGGCCATCCTAACTGGTGTGAGGTGATATCTAATTATGGTTTTAATTTGCATTTCTCTGATAGTTAACAATGTGGAGCATCTTTTCATATGCCTGTTGGCCATCTGAATTTCTTTTTTGGAGAATTGTCTGTTCAGATCCTCTGCCCATTTTTTAATTGGTTAATTTGCTTTTTGTTTGTTGAGGCACATGAGCTCTGTATATATTTTGGATGTCAACCTCTTATCAGATTTGTCATTTATGAATATCTTCTCCCATAGTGTAGGACACCTTTTTGTTCTACTGACGGTGTCCTTTGCTGTATAGAAGCTTTTTAGTTTAATATAGTCCCACTTGCTCATTTTTGCTTTTGTTTTCCTTTCCCATGGAGATATGTTCATGAAAAAGTTCCTCGTGTTTATATTCAAGAGAGTTTTGCCTATATTTTCTTCTAAGAGTTTTATGGTTTCATGACTTACATTCAGGTCTTTGATCCATTTGGAGTTTACTTTTGTATATAGAGTTAGACAGTAATCCAGTTTTATTCTCTTACATGTAGCTGTCCAGTTTTGCCAACACCAGTTGTTGAAGAGGCTGTCATTTCCCCATTGTATGTCCATGGCTCATTTATCATATATTAATTGATCATATATATTTGGGTTAATATCTGGACTCTCTATTCTGTTCCACTGGTCTGTGGCTCTGTTCTTGTGCCAGTATCAAATTGTCTTGATTACTGTGGCTTTGTAGCAGAGCTTGAAACCAAGGAGTGTAATCCCCCCAGCTTTATTCTTCCTTCTCAGGATTACTTTGGCTATTCAGTGTCTTTTTTGATTCCATATAAATTTTAGAACTCTTTGCTCTAGTTTGTTGAAGAATGCTGTCAGTATTTTGGTAGAGATTGCATTGAATCTGTAGATTGCTTTAGGCAGGATAGCTATTTTGTCAATATTAATTCTTCCTATCTGTGAGCATTCCATTTATTGGTATCTTCTTTAATTTCTCTCATGAGTGTCTTGTAGTTTTCAGAGTATAGGTCTTTCACTTGCTTCATTAGGTTTATTCCTAGGTATTTTATTATTTTTGATGCAATTGTGAATGGAATTGTTTTCTTGATTTGCTTTCTGTGAGTTTGTTAGTGTATAGGAATGCCAACATATTTCTGGGTAATAATTTGGTATCCTGAAACTTTGCTGAATTCAGATATTAGTTCTAATAGTTTTGGAGTGGATTCTTTAGGGTTTTTTTATGTATAATATCATGTCATCTGCTAACAGTGACAATTTAAATTCTCCCTTACCAATCTGGATGCATTTTATTTCTCTGTTTTGTCTAATTGCCATGGTAAAGACCACCAGACGTATATTGAATAAAAGTGGAGAGGGTGGGCATCCTTGTCTTGTTCCCGATCTTAAAGGATAGGCTTTCAGCTTCTCACTGTTAAGTATTATGTTGGCGGTGGGTTTGTTATATATGACCTGTATTATGTTGAGATACTTGCCCTCTATACCCATTTTGTTGAGAGTTTTTATCACGAATGGGTGCTGAATTTTGTTGAATGCTTTTTCAGCATCTATGGGGATGATCATGTGGTTTTGGTCCTTCTTTTTGTTGATGTGGTGGATGATGTTGATGGGTTTTCAAATGTTGTACCATCCTTGCATCCCTGGGATGAATCCCATTTGATCATGTTGTATGATCCTCTTGATGATTTTTGAATTCTGTTTGCTAATATTTTACCTCTTGTTTTCTTGATTATAGCCATACTAACAGGTGGGAACTGATAGTTCATTGTGGTTTTGATTTGCCTTTCCTGATTATTTATGATGTTGATTATATTTCCACATACCTGTCCACCAAGTGGATGACTGACTTCTTTTTTAAAATGTCTGTTTAGTTCAATTGACAATTTTTTAAATCACGTTTTTATTTTGTTGTTGCTATTGTGTTGTATACATGTCTCCTACATATTTTGGAATTTTTGAGGGCCATCCATATAGTTTATCTGATATCGTTTGCAAAAATTTTCTTCTCTTTGGTAGTTTGCCTTATCAGTTTGTTAATGGTTTCCTTCTGAGCAAAATTTTCTTAGTTTGATGTAGTCTTACTTACTGATTTTTGCTTTTGTCACTTGTGGTTTGTGTCATATCCAAAATATTATTCCAAAGACTAATGGACAGCAGGTTCTTCCCTATTCTGTTGTCTAGGAGCTTTATAATTTCAAGTCTTATATTTAAATTTTTGGTCCATTTCCAGTTACTTTTCATGAGCTGCATAAGACAGGGGTCCAGTTCTATTTTTCTACATATGGTCATCCAATATTCCCAACACTATTATTGAAAATATTCCTTTCCCTGCTGAGTGTTCTTGGCTTCCTTGTCAAATAATGTATGTGGACATTTATATCTGGGCTGTCTATTCTGTTCCATTGTTCTATGTGTCTGTTTTGATGCCAGGACCATAGAGTTTTAACTGTAGGTTTGTAGGGTAGTTTCAAATAAAAAAGTGTGATACCTCCAGATTTGTTATTTCCTCTGTTTACTACTCTGGCTTTTTCATTGAAAACTATTAAAATCAATATTGAAGTATTTAACCTTTTATTACATGTTAATAAATGTTAAACAATTTTTACTGTATATTTTAATTAAATATTTTATTATTAATTTAATTAAATATTAGAAATAAGTGCAAAAATAAATAGCATGAGTCCTTTAAAAAGTATAAAGTATGAAGGATATGAAAAGCATATGAGGCCTATTCAGAAAACTGAAATTATTTTCTAAAAAGTAACATGAGAGTCTATGTAAAGAAAATAGTATAAACACATTTAAAGACCAGCTTACAAGTGGTGATATATGTGCAATTCACATTACAAGTCATTGATACATAAGTATTAACAATTAATGCTCAGTTCTAGGAAATATTCTAAGAGGAAAAAGATTTTTATACAAAAATGTCTCCATCACAGATAAAAGTTGATTTAAAAGGAAATATTTATCATAAAATTGTGGTATCATATGAAAAGCTCAAGGTTGTCATTCTTTATAATAATTAAAGTTTTCTTTAAGAAATCACAAAATTTGAACTGTTAGGACTCATTTAAAATTTTGATGAAAGGTACCAAAAGAAACAATACATATTCTCCAAGTGATGATACAAATGTGTAACTGTTGAGTAAAAACAGGTTTTTTTAAATTATCAAAGTAATTTGAAAAACCAGTCCATAAGGGATATTTCATATTTGTGAATATATCAATTAATAAGAATATATTTACATGGAATTTTATGGAAGGTAAAATAGAGACATTAAGGGTGGTTATTAAGTTTAAGCTTAATTTTTCCATTTTTGTTATTTTAATTTTTTAATAAAAATAACAATTCTTAAGGTAAAAATATGTTACCAAAAGAGAAAAGGGGTAATTATGTTCTGTTATGGTAATTAGCAGCTAGAGATGTTATTGAATAAAAGGAGGAAAAGGTAGTCTTGCTCTTTTTCATTAGATTTTTATTTTGTGTAAAGTCCTGTGTTGAATATCATTGTGGAATCTTCAGTTCTCTGAGGACATTGTCCCCACGGCTGCCTGTTTCAGGGTCTTTGCCAAAACATTACACAAAAGATTCATAAATAACTTTGGATCCTAATTCATCTGGGACTTGTGTCTGCATATATGCCTATGCAAACTTTTCCTCATCCTTCTTACCTTCAGGACGTTCAAGAATAAATAAGCAACTTAAACCACTATACTTACAGACTTTGATAGACTTAAAAATTATTTTATTTAAGAACAGTTTCAAATGTTTTACCAAGGTTAGAGAGATGAAGAATTAATTGAATTGTGGAAAAAAATCCCCAATGTCTATAATTTTGAATTGATTGAAGGCTTTGATAGAGCTAGATTTGAATATCAACAAATAGTAGGTCACCTAGAAATAGGTGAAAAGAAGCACTTTTCAAAGCAACCTTATATTGAAAATCACCTGCTGACATAATTTACATCCCTGCACTCTCTAATATGTTCAGTTTTCTAAAAGACAAAAGAAGAAAACATATATTAGTCAAACAATAGTGACAATATTTTCAAGATATTTAGGAGCAATAACATGGCTTAAATTTTCCAGACTTGTGTAAGGCACAGTGGTGTTAAGACTGAAGAAAAGAGAGGTAGGTGGGTGTACATGTTTCTATATCTCAAGTCTATATTCTACCTAATTATTTTAATTGCTTATTCTATTGTAACTATTCATTTAATTTATTCTTAGTTGTGTGAGGTTCTCATTCATGTGAGTGCCCTGCTCATCCTCAAACATCAAACCAGGGTCATTCTTGTACCCCTTTACTGAAACCTGAAAACTCTTGGAGATTTACTATGGGAATCGGCAGATGGTCGGCACAAAATATCTCCCACTTCTGAAGGAAAGGACTATTTTAAAGTAATAAAGTGAAATCACATAGACAGTAAATTCAAATTTGTGTAACAAATGATATGGTTTATCATCAACTTATTTATGGCCTTAAACAAGAATTGGAGATCGAAATCATTTCAGCAGGGATTAGTGTAGTTAGTTGTTGTTAAGTAGGATCAACCACAGAGCAGCTGATGGGTCAAAGCCAGAATTTGAGTTTTAATCTGTGGTTTAATATACTTCTGGCAGGTTGATTGAAGAATTATGAATGGAATTCATAAAAGGAAAGCTATTTCTCCGCAAAACACAGTGATAAGTTACGTAACACTTTTTTGCCTTAATGCAGGTGGTATATATATGCTGAGTATATAGTCAGGTCATGGTGTGACTTAGGAGCCACTCGGAATATTGCCTACACCAAACATAAAAGTCAACAAGAATCTTCTAAATTAGATTCTAGATATGGAAAAAGTAGAGTTGTCAGGATAGTTTTAAAATTGAGCCCACATAAATAATAATATAACTCATCTAGGTTTGAGGGTAAATATTACCTTGAATTAACTCTATATCTCAGTCTCCTACACCTTTGCAGTTATTACTTTAAACAAGATGAAAATCCTGTTTCCAACCAATTTTTTGCATCCTCTGTTAAATGTAAAGTGTTACAAAAACACAGAGAAAGTTCTTAATTTGGCTTGGGATATTTGAAAGGACTTCTCTGAAGAGTTCAAGCAGAAAAGAGAGGAAAAAATCACAAAGTGCCACATATAGGTCAGAATCAGCAAATTGATGGAAAGAGGGAGAGGGAAAAAAAAACAGATAAAATTTCTTGCCAGACAGGGAGTCTGTATAAGATGACTTGTGCAGGGGAACAGAGTCTTCAACTGCATTGGTAGATAGATCTAGAAATATCTTGTGTCACAAATACACAACATGAGTTTTTAATTTATTCAGGAAAAAAGGCTACAAGTAGATGGTGAAACTGGGTAAAATTTTGGTTATTGATAAGGGAAATATTCTTAAGGGAAGATATGTGATATGAAATAATTCTGAAGTGCAAATTAAAAGGATAATGCCAATTTAAAAAATTATCATGGAAAATCATGTTTTCTTTCATGTTATTAAAAAAACCTATAAAGTTTTTTATTTTTTTTCAAATACAGGTCATGACCATTCAGTAGGCTATAAAATCAATTTGATGATATTTGTATTTATTTTTAATGAGATACATCAGAACATAAAACATCAGAGAGCAGGGCAACTAAGGGTTAGTATTTTATTGTCATTTTGTTTCCAATATATGTGTGTAAGTATTTGTGTGGGTGTGAACATGTACACTGGGCTGCAATATGAAATGTCTACCTTACCGTATGTTGTAGTAAAAAACATTTGAAAACCAGGTTTCTGATCCATGTAATGATATGCTATCAACAGAGCCAAAAGTATGAATTATTTTTAAAATTCATTTTTAGTAAAACATAATACATGTAAAATACATTTGGCTTTTCTGAACAAAACCCATTGTAACGCTATTTTCCCACCATCTTCTCAGATCTTAATTCTCTCTCTTTAGATGCAGATTGGGCAAAATTCAGGACTGAGGAATGAAAAACCATACATCTCTAATCAGTTTCACCCTCCTGGGATTGACAGATGACCCACAGCTACAGATTCTGATTTTGATATTTCTACTGATCACCTACATGTTGAGTATAACTGGAAACCTGAGCATCATCATCCTCACATTAGTGGATTCTCACCTTAAAACTGCGATGTACTTTTTTCTCCAAAATTTCTCTTTCTTAGAAATCTCATTCACTTCTGCTTGCATTCCTAGATTCTTGTACAGCTTATCAACAGGTGACAGGACAATTACCTATGATGCTTGTGTGTGCCAAATATTTTTTACAGATGTTTTTGCAGTAACAGAATTTTTTCTCTTGGCCACCATGTCCTTTGATCGATACGTAGCCATCTGCAAACCCTTGCATTACATGACTATTATGAACTACAGGGTCTGCAAAAGGCTCGTCTTCTGCTGTTGGATGACTTCTTTGTTGATCATATTGCCACCACTCAGCTTGGGACTGGACCTGGAATTCTGTGCCTCTAATGCCATTGACCACTTTGCATGTGATGCTAACCCTATGCTGAAGATCTCATGCTCAGATACATGGCTCATAGAGCAGATGGTTATTGTTGGTGCTGTGATGATTTTCCTCATGACTCTGGTGTGTGTGGTTCTGTCCTACATGTACATCATCAGAACAATTCTAAGACTCCCCTCTGCCCAGCAGAGGACAAGAGCCTTTTCCACCTGTTCTTCCCACATGATCGTGGTTTCCATCACCTATGGCAGCTGCATCTTTGTTTATATCAAACCTTCAGCAAAAGATGAAATGGCCATTAATAAGGGAGTAAAAGTACTCACTACTTCCATTTCCCCCATGCTGAACCCATTCATTTACACTCTGAGGAACAAACAAGTGAAACGAGCCTTTAATGACTTAGTCAAAAGATTTATATTGCTGTCAAAGAATTAGGGGAACATCTATGTCAGGACCACTGAGCATATTTTCTTCAGTTTCTATCTAATTTTCTCTTTTCCCAGTCCAGACTTGGCCTTCCATTCAGTGCTGACCCTGGTCATGTCACCCCTTTCATCGTCTTATAAAGAAACCTCTTGGAGATAATAATCTTAATGAAGAAAAGTGAGAATAGGTGTTTCAGGACATCTAAGCATGACTTCACCCTTACTATTTCCTTACCAATGCTAAAAGGATTGGGAAATTTATTGTAAAACATTAGTGCAATAGTGCCCACTATTCCTCCAAATATAACAAACACACAATGCAAACCAAAAACCTCAAATAAGAAGAGGTGTAGTATTGAGAAGAATCAATACCTTTCTAAGTGTTATAGGGAAAAATTTCATAAACCCAAGATAAATTAAAATAAGGAATAAGTATAAGATTTAGGATTTGAAAGAAGCATTTACTACTGAAGAATCTTTAAGATGACAATATTCACATGTTTTATTGAGTGGATATTATCCAAGATAAAAGTTATTTAAAATTTGCCAAAGGGTCATGAATTAGGTTACAATGAAGAGAGAAATGTCCAGGTAATTCCTGTTAAAGGTAAATCCTTCAATGAAGTTACATAGCACAGATTTACATTGATGTGCCAATTAAAATGTAAATCTTGAGTGTAGAGTATTTAAGCATACAGATGGCAGCAAGTCCAAGGAAAGTCACAAAAGCAAGAAGAATGATAAATAAGTAGTAAGCCAAATATACTGGGAAAGAAAAAAAAGAACAATAAAATGTGGTTACAAATATCAATGTGATGATTTGCTTTTTTAAATGAAAAAAACTGTGATTTTGAGTCTGAATTATGCATCCAAGCATAATTCCTTAAAGAAAGACCAGAATTTCATTACTGAAAACATTCTGTACCAACTTCCACTTCCACAAGGCAGCATAGTAAAATTTCCTTTGATCCTTGATCTCCTACTTAAGGACACTTGTCACATTGTGGACTCTGTTGGATGGAACTTTCCCTTACCTTTTCAACTTCCAAACCTCCAGTTTAAATGACATGCCCACAGGAATTTTTACTAAGCATGTCTCGTGATTCCACCAATAGTACCACTAGGCCTGGGTTAGTCCGACTCATTCACACTAGTGTCATCACTTACCCGCTGCTTTCATACCTTACCAAACTATAATTTCATGTTTATTTATCCTTATTCTACTTTGAATGGCAAATGCCTTGGGGAATGTCTGCCTCATATGCCAAATTCTAGAATGCTTTATGCCTGGCACCTAGACAAATATTAGTTACATAACGGTTAAGTTTCCAATATGATGATTTGAAATTTGTGATGATGCAAAATGAGAACTCATATGAGATGAGAAAAACACAAGAGTAACATCTGGCATGAGTCTGTTAATAAAAGATAAAGAATTGCATGAGTATAAGTAACAATTGTGTCACAATATTTATTTTTAAATAACTGAAGTAAATAAAATTGAAGCCAAAATTTGTTGAAAATTTATAATATTGAAATATGTGAAAATCACCCTATAGGTTGTATGTATTATCACAATTTACACTGGAGGAATGTGGAGAAATCTAAGTTTAAAAAAGTGAATATTGCTAGCAAGGAGTAGAACTACTATTCAAAACTAGTTTTATTGATTTTTCAAAAGAAATATTTATTCAGGTAAATGGTTCTGCTTCTCAAGAGATAATTACAAGGAACGTCCTAAAAAATACATATTAGACTAAATTTTTTTGGTTGATTTTCTTTTCTTTCTTTTCCATTTTTATTTTTATTAAGGTATCATTGATATACACTCTTATGAAAGTTTCACATGAAAAACAATGTGGTTACTACATTCACCCATATTATCAAGTCCCCCCCATACCCCATTGCAGTCACTGACAATCAGTGTAGTAAGATGCCCAGGGTCACTACTTGTCTTCTCTGTGATGCACTGGTCTTCCCCAGACCTCCCCCAACACCATGTGTGTACTAATCATAATATCCCTCAGTTCCCTTCTCCCTCCCTCTCCACCCACCTTATCCCACCCCTCCCCTTTGGTAACCCTAGTCCCTTCTTGGAGTTTGTGAGTCTGATGCTATTTCGTTCCTTCAGTTTTGCTTCATAGTTGTATTCCACAAATGAGGGAAATCATTTGGTACTTGTCTTTCTCCACCTGGCTTATTTCACTGAGCATAATACCCTCTAGCTCCATCCACGTCATTGCAAATGGTAAGACTTCTTGCTTTCTTATGGCTGAATAGTACTCCACTGTGTATATGTACCACATTTCTTTATCCATTCATCTACTGATGGACACTTAAGTTGTTTCCATATCTTGGCTATTGTAAATAGTGCTGCAATAAACATAGGGGTGCATATGTCTTTTTTGGAACTTGGCTCCTGCATTCTTAGTGTAAATTCCTAGGAGTGGAATTCCTGGATCAAATGGTATTTCTGTTTTTAGTTTTCTGAGGAACCTCCATATTGCTTTCCACAATGGTTGAACTAGCTTACATTTCCACCAGCAGTGTAGGAGGGTTCCCCTTTCTCCACATTCTCTCCAGCATTCATTTTTCCTAGTCTTTTCTATGTGGGCATCCTAATGGGTGTGAGTTGATATCTCATTGTGGTTTTAATTTGCATTTCCCTGATGATTAGCAATGTGGAGCATCTTTTCACGGGCCTGTTGGACATCTGGAATTTCTTTTTTGGAGAATTGTCTGTTCATATCCTCCACCCATTTTTAATAGGGTTATTTTCTTTTTGTTTGTTGAGGCATGTGTACTTTTTATATATTTTGGATGTTAACCCCTTGTCAGATATGTCATTTACAAACATATTCTCCCACACTGTAGGATTCTTTTTTGTTCTGTTGATGGTGTCCTTTGCTGTACAGAAGCTTTTTAGTTTGATGTAGTCCCATTTCTTTATTTGTGCTTTTGTTTCCTTTGCCCGAGGAGATGCGTTCAGGAAAAAGTTGCTTATGTTGATATTTGAGAGATGTTTCCTACGTTTTCTACTAAGTTTTATGGTTTCATGACTTAAATTCAGGTCTTTGATCCATTTCAAGTTTACTTTTGTGTATGGAGTTAGACAATGATCCAGTCTCATTCTCTTGCATATAGCTATCCATTTTTGTCAACACCAGCTGTTGAAGAGGCTGTCATTTCCCCATTGTATGTCGATAGCTCCTTTATTGTATAACAATTAATCATATATGCTTGGGTTTATATCTGGGCTCTCTTTTCTGTTCCATTCATCTATGGGTCTGTTCTTGTGCCACTATCAATTGTCTTGAATACTGTGGCTTTGTAGTAGATCTTGAAGTTGGGGAGCATAATCTCCCCAGCTTTATTCTTCCTTCTCAGGATTGCTTTGGCTATTCAGGGTCTTTTGTGGTTCCATATGAATTTTTGAACTATTTGTTAAAGTTCATTGAAGAATTACTGTTGGTAATTTTTTAGGGATTGCATTGAATCTGTAGATTGCTTTAGGCAGGATAGCCCTTTTGACAATATTAATTCTTCCTATCTATGATCATGGCATGCATTTCCATTTATTGATATCTTATTTAATTTCTCTAATGAGTGCCTTATAGTTTTCAGATTATAGGTGTTTCACTTCCTTGGTTAGATTTATTCATAGGTATTTCATTCTTTTTGATGTAATTGTGAATGGGATTGTTTTCCTGGGTTCTCTTTCTGCTACTTCATCTTTAGTATGTAGGAATGCAGCAGGTTTCTGTGTATTGATTTTGTATCCTACAACTTTGCTGGATTCAGTTATTAGTTCTACTAGTTTTGGGGTGGAATCTTTAGGGTTTTCTATGTACAATATCATGTCATCTGCAAACAATGACAGTTTAACTTCTTCCTTACCAATCTGGATGCCTTTTATTTCTTTGTGTCATCTGATTGGCATGGCTTGGACCTCCAGTACTATGTTGAATAGAAGTGGGGAAGTGGGCATCCTTGTCTTGTTCCTGATCTTAGAAGAAAAGTTTTCAGCTTCTTGCTGTTAAGTATGATGCTGGCTGCGGGTTTTCATATATGGCCTTTATTATGTTGAGGTATTTTCACTCCATAGTCATTTTGTTAAGAGTTTTTATCACGGATAGATGTTGAATTTTGTCAAATGCTTTTTCAGCATCTATGAAGATGATTATGTGGTTTCTGTCTTTCTTTTTGTTGATGTGGAGGATGATGTCAATGTATTTTCAAATGTTGTCTAACCTTGCATCCCTGGAATAAATCCTATTTGATCATGATGGATGATCTTTTTGATGTGTTTTTGAATTCAGTTTACTAATAATTTTTGAGTATTTTTGCATCTATGTTCATCATGGATATTTATCTATAGTTTTCCTTTTTTGTGGTATCTTTGCCTGGTTTTGGTATTAGAGTGATGCTGGCCTCATAGAATGAGTTTGGAAGTATTCCCTCATCTTCTACAGTTTGGAAAATTTTTTGGACGGGTATTATATCTTCCCTAAATGACTGATAAAATTCATCAGTGAAGCCATCTGGTCCAGTGGTTTTGTTCTTAGGTAGTTTTTTGATTACCAATTCAATTTCATTGCAGGCAATTGGTCTGTTCAGATTTTCTGTTTCTTCCTTGGTCAGCCTTGGAAGGTTGTATTTTTCTAGAAAGATGTCCATTTCTTCTAGGTTATCAAATTTGTTTCATAGTATTCTCTAGTAATTGTTTGTATTTCTGTGGTGTCTGTAGTGATTTTTTTCCTTTCTTATTTCTGATTCTGCTTATGTGTGTAG
The DNA here is from genome assembly GCF_030020395.1 of Manis pentadactyla. NCBI lineage: Eukaryota > Metazoa > Chordata > Mammalia > Pholidota > Manidae > Manis > Manis pentadactyla. The sequence goes on from NC_080028.1 coordinate 42,260,684, forward strand.
ACTCCCTTTTTCTCTTAATAAGTCTGGCTAGGGGCTTATCTATTTCATTTATTTTCCTGAAGAACCCACTTCTGATTTCATTGATTCCATTGTTTTATTCTTCTTGATTTTATTTATATCTGCTCTAATCTTTATTATGTCCCTCCTTCTACTGACTTTAGGACTCATATTTTTTCTTTATCTAGTTTCATTAATTGTGAGTTTAGACTGTTCATGGGGGATTGTTTTTCATTCCTGAGGTAAGCCTGTATTCCAATATACTTCCCTCTTAGCATGTCCTTCTCTGCATCCCACAGATTTTGCAGTGTTGAGTTATTGCTGTCATTTGTCTCCATATACTGCTTCATCTCTGTTTTTATTTGATCATTGTTCCCTTGATTATTTAGGAGCATGTTGTTAAGCCTCCATGTGTTTGTGGGCTTTTTTGTTTTATTTGCATAATTTATTTCTAGTTTCATAATGTTGTGGCCTTTCATAATGTTTCATCCATTCAGTGACTCTATGTCTTTTGATTGGTGCATTCTGACCATTTACATTTAGGGTGATTATTGATATTTATGTACTTATTGCTAGTGCATGCTTTAGATTCATGGTTACCAAAGGTTCAAGGGTAACTTCCTTATTATCTTACAGTCTAATTTAACTCTTTTAGTGTACAATTACAAACACAATCTAAAGGTTCTTTTCTTTCTCTCCATTTTCTTCTTCCTCCATTCTTTATATATTAAGCATCATGTTCTGTATTCTTTGTCTATACCTTGACTGATTTGGGGTGATTTTTTATTTTTGTTTTGCATCTGCTTAGTAATTAATTGGTCTACTCTCTTTACTATGGTTTTATTTATTTTGGTGGTAGCTATTAAGCATTAGGAATACTTCCATCTATAGCAGTCCCTCTAAAATACACTACAGAGATGGTTTGTCTCTCAGCTTTTGCTTATCTGGAAATTATTTAATCCCTCCTTCAAATTTAAATGATAATGTTGCCAGATAAAGTATTCTTGGATGGAGGCCCTTCTGTTTCATTGCATTAAGTACATCATGCCCCTCCATTCTGGCCTGTAAGGTTTCTACTGAGAGGTCTGATGATAGCCTAATGGGTTTTCCTTTGTATGTGATCTTTTTTCTCTCTCTGGCTTCTTTTAATATTCTGTTCTTATCCTTGATCTTTGCCATTTTAGTTACTATATGTCTTGGTGCTGCCTTCCTTGGTCCCTTGTGTTGAGAGATCTGTGCACCTCCATGACCTGAGAGACTATCTCTTTCCCCTCTTTCCCCAGATACGGGAAGATTTCAGCAATTACCTCCTCAAAGATACCTTCTTTCCCTTTTTCTCTCTCCTTCTTCTGGTACCCTTATAATGCAAATATTGTTCTGTTTGGATTCATCACACTGTTCTCTTAATATTCTTTCATTCCTAGAGGTCCTTTTTCTCTCTGTGTCTCAGTTTCTTTGTACTCCCGTTCTCTAATTTCTATTACATTTACTGTCTCCTCCACTTCATCTAATCTGGTTCAAATCCCTCCATTGTTTGTTTCATTTCAGGTACTGTATTATTAAGTGTTTGTGTCCCATTCCAGAATTCGTCCCTGAGTTTTTGAATATTTCTCTGTAGCTCCATGAGCATGTTTATTATTTTTATTTTGAAATGACTTTCATGAAGATTGATGAGTTCAGTTTCACTTGGCCCTCTTTCTGGTATTTGTGGCATTTTTGGTTTGAACCAGGTTCCTTTGATGTTTCATATTTGTATATGGCACCCCTTAGTGCCCAGAAGCTCTACTCTCTGGAGCTGCTTAGCCCCTGGAGCAATGGTGGGGGTCACAAGGGAGCAACCTGGTTACCTTTTTCCTTCAGGTCTGTTGGTTTCTCCTGGTGCAGATGGTCTGTTGCAGCCTTCTTTCCTGTTACTCTTTCAGGATTTGATCTATTTGTTATATTTTCATATTATATGTGCAATTGGGAGGAGGTTTCTGTATCACCTCTCATGCTGCCCTTTGGAATCCTCCTTTTGGAATCTATACTATAATCTTTTAACTTTTATTATCTGATTCTAGATAATTTGTGCTACTTTTCCACACTGGAGTCTGCCTTCCACAGAAAGAGGTAAACGGGAAGTGCTAAGTCATGCATTCCCTCCAAGGCAGCTGCAGTCACCAGACTAGAGGTGGTGTCCTTTGCTTTGTTTCACACTGGGACGCTGGTTCCCAATAGTGAAAGTTTTTTAAGAAATTAGAAAGTTTCATCTGTTAGGATTGATTTCAAATTATGATGGAGCACACCAAAAATAAATTTTACATATTCCCCATATAAGTATATAAATTTATAATTATTGAGATAAAAATAATTTTTAGTTTTTAATTGTCAAAGTGATTTGGAAAACAACCCATAAAGGATGCTTCATACTTGTGAATATACCCATTAATAGGAATATATTTACATAGGGAATTTATGAAAGGGCATAATAGAGACATTATGGGTAGTTTTTAGCTTTTAGCTTAATTTTTCTATTTCTGTTATGTTAATTTTTTAAGAATAAGAATTACTTAAGGTAAAAATATGTTACCAAAGGGGAAAAGGGGTAATTACATTCTGTTACAGCTTTTAGCAGCTACAGATGTTATTGAATAAAAGGAGTAAAAGGTAGGCTTGCCCTTTTTCACTTGATTTTTATTTTGTGTAAAGTCCTGTCATAAATATCATTGTGGAATCGAATTCTCTGAAGACACCATCCCCCCTGCTGCCTGTTTCAGGATCTTTGCCAAAAGGTTACACGGAAGATTGATAAATAACATTGGATTGTAATTCACCTGGGACTTCTGTCCACATACAATCCTATGCAAACCTTTCCTCATCCTTCTAACTCTTGGGATATTCAGGGATAAATACCCAACTCAAATCAATATGTCTGTGGTCTTTGAGAGAAATTAGTTTATTTAAGAAGCAGTTTGATACATTTTACAAATGTAGAGACATAGCAATAGTTAATTGAATTGTGGTACAAAGAAACAAGAGTTTGTAATTTTGAATTGATTAAAGACTTTGATAGGGCTGGATTTGTATACCAACACATAGTAGGTCATCTAAAAATAGGTGAGATGAAGGACTTTTTCTAGAAGCAACCTTAACTTGGAAAACATCTGCTGATATAATTTATATTCCTGCATTCTCTAAAATGCTCAGTTTTCTAAAAGATTAAAGAAGTAAACATGTAATGTCAAACAACAGTGTCAATTTATTTTCAAGATATTTAGGAGCAAGGACAAGGTGTAAAGTTTCCAGGGTTGTGTAAGGCACAGTTGTGTTAAGACTGAAGGAAAGAGAAGTAGGTGGGCTCTATATGTTTGTTTTTCTGTATCTCAAGCCTGTTATTCTATTTAATTATTTTAATTCCTTAGTCTATTGTAACCATTTAATTTATTTTTAGCTGTGTGATGCTCACATTCTTGGGAATGCTTGGCTCATCCTAAAACAACAAACCATGGTCATCCCTGCATTTCTTTACTGAAACCTGTAAACTCTTGGGGATTTACTTTGGGAAATGGGCAGATGGTGAGTACAGAGTATCTCCCACTTCTGAAGAAAAGGACTACTTTAAAGCAATTAAGTGAAATCCTCACATAGCCAATTAATTAGAATTTATATTGCAAATGATGTAGTTTTTTTCAATTTATTTATTGCCTAAAAGAAGCATCATTGAACAAATTGATTTGGCAGGTATTAATGTAGATTGTTGGTGTTAGCTGAGAAACAATGACTAAGCAGTTGATGGTCTAAATTCAGAATTTAAAACTTTTAATCTCTGTTGTTAGTATATTTTTTGCAGTTGTATTGAGGAAGCAAGAATGGAATCCATAAAAGGAAAACTATTTCTCTCCCAAACACAGAGTAAGTCAAGTAAAACTATTTTTGCCTTCATGCAAGTATTATATAAATACTGAGTATACAGTCAGGTTATGGTGTGACTTAGGAACCACTCAGAACATTTCTTTCACCAAAAATAAAAGCCAACAAGAATCTCCTAAATTACAGTCAGGGATATAGCAAAAGTAAGAGTTGTAAGAGTAGTTTTAAAATTGAGTTCACATAGTAAATAATATAACTTGATCTAGGTCTGAGGGAAATATTACCTTTAATTAACTCCATAGCTCAGTCTCTTATAGCTCTGTTGTTATTACATTAAACAAGATAAAAAATAATGCATGCAACAATTTTTTACATCCTCCATTGGTATAATGTGTGACAAAAACACATGAAAAGTTCTTAATGTGGCTTGAGAGATTTGGAAGGACTTCTCTGAAAAGTTTATCTGGAAAAAGGAATGAATCAAAAAGAACCAGGTACACGTCAGAATCAGCAACTGGATGGAGTATGGGAGAGGGAAAACATAAACAATAAGATGAAATTTTTTCTGGACAGTTCATCCATGTAAGATGACTTGTGCAGTGGAACAGTCTCGTCAACTGCATTGGCAGATGAATCTAGGAACATCTTGTGTCACAAACACACCTTGTACTTTTTAAATTTATTACAGCAAAAAAATGGTTAGAAGAAGATAATGAAACAGTAAAATTTTGTTTAGTGATAAGGGAAATATTCTTAGAGAAGCAAGTGTGCTATGAGCCAATCTATTTCATCGTACAAATTAAACATAGTAGACACTGTAAAAACTATAATGGAAAATTATATTTTCCTTGAACTACAGTATTTAAAGGATCCATAAACAGTTACATTTTTTCAAATACAGATCATGACCGCTTATTAGACTAAAAAATCAATGAAATATTTGCATTTATTTTTAGGGAGATACATTAGAACATAAAACATGAGAGAGCAGGGCACCTAAGGGTTTTCAGTATTTTATTCAGATATTTGTTTCGGATGTATGTGTGAATACGTTATTAGTGTGGGTGTGAGAATGTACACTGTGCTGCAGTATGAAATGCCTACCTTACGATATGTTGTAGTAAAAACATTTGAAAGCAAGGTTTCTAACGAATTTGATGATATGCAATCAACAGACCTGAGAGTTTGAATTGTTTTTAAAATTAATTAAGTAAAACAAAATACATGTAAAATATATTGATTGGCTTTTCTGAACAAAATCCACTGTAACACATTTTCCCCACCATCTTCTCAGATTTTACTTCCTTCACTATTACATGCAGATTGGGCAAAGGACAGGACACAACAATGAGAAACCACACATCTCTCACCAGTTACATCCTCCTGGGATTGACAGATGATCCTCAGCTACAGATTCTGATTTTTATATTTCTACTGATCACCTACATGTTGAGTATAACTGGAAACCTGAGCATCATCATCCTCACATTAGTGGATTCTCACCTTAAAACTGCGATGTACTTTTTTCTCCAAAATTTCTCCCTCTTAGAAATCTTATTCACTTCTGCCTGCATTCCTAGATTCTTGTACAGCTTATCAACAGGTGACAGGACTATTACCTATAATGCTTGTATGTGCCAACTTTTTTTAACATATTTTTTTGGAATAACAGAATTTTTTCTCCTGGCTACTATATCCTTTGATCGATATGTAGCCATCTGCAAACCCCTGCATTACATGACTATTATGAACTACAGGGTCTGCAAAAGGCTCATCTTCTGCTGTTGTGTGACTACATTGTTGATCATATTGCCACCACTCAGCTTGGGACTGGACCTGGAATTCTGTGCCTCTAATGCCATTGACCACTTTGCATGTGATGCTAACCCTATGCTGAAGATCTCATGCTCAGATACATGGCTCATAGAGCAGATGGTTATTGTTGGTGCTGTGATGATTTTCCTCATGACTCTGGTGTGTGTGGTTCTGTCCTACATGTACATCATCAGAACAATTCTAAGACTCCCCTCTGCCCAGCAGAGGACAAGAGCCTTTTCCACCTGTTCTTCCCACATGATCGTGGTTTCCATCACCTATGGCAGCTGCATCTTTGTTTATATCAAACCTTCAGCAAAAGATGAAATGGCCATTAATAAGGGAGTAAAAGTACTCACTACTTCCATTTCCCCCATGCTGAACCCATTCATTTACACTCTGAGGAACAAACAAGTGAAACGAGCCTTTAATGACTTAGTCAAAAGATTTAAATTGCTCTCAAAGAATTAGGGGAATGTTGATGTCAGTATCCATAAGCATATTTTCTTCAGTTTCTGTCTCCTTTTGCCTTTTCCTGATCTAGATTTGCCATCCATTCTGTACCAACCCTGGTCAAGTCACTCCTTTGATCTCCTTATAAAAAAGCTTCTTTCAGATGATAATTGTAATGAAGAAAAATGAGAATAGATGTCTCAGGAAATCTAAGCATCACTTCACTCCTAACATTTCCTTTCCAATTCTAAGAGGTTCGGGAAATTTATCTTAAAATATTAATACAATAGTGAACACCATTCCTTTAAATAGAACACATACAAAAAACAAACCAAAAACCTTACTCAAATAAGAGACTTAATTTTGAAAAGAATCAGTACTTGTCTAAGTGTTATAAGAAAAATTTCATAAACTGAAGATATATTTTGAAATGAGGAATAAGTATAAGATTTAGGATTTGAAAGAAGCATTAGTAATGAAAAATTTTGAAATGACTGGATCCTATCTAATATGAAAGTTATTTAAAATTTGCCAAAGGGTCATGAATTAGGTTACAATGAAGAGAGGAATGTCCTGGTAATTCCTGTTAAAGGTAAATCATTCAATGAAGTTACATAGCACAGATTTACTTTGATGTGCCAATTAAAATGCTAAGTCTTGAGTGTAGAGTATTTAAGCATACAGATGGCAGCAAGTCCAAGGAAAGTCACAAAAGCAAGAAGAATGATAAATAAGTAGCAAGCCAAATATACTGGGAAAGAAAAAAAGAACAATAAAATGTGGCTACAAATATCAATGTGATGATTTGCTTTTTAAATGAAAAAAACTGTGATTTTGAGTCTGAATTATGCATCCAAGCATAATTCCTTAAAGAAAGACCAGAATTTCATTACTGAAAACATTCTGTACCAACTTCCACTTCCACAGGGCAGCATAGTAAAATTTCCTTTGATCCTTGATCTCCTACTTAAGGACACTTGTCACATTGTGGACTCTGTTGGATGGAACTTTCCCTTACCTTTTCAACTTCCAAACCTCCAGTTTAAATGACATGCCCACAGGAATTTTTACTAAGCATGTCTCATGATTCCACCAATAGTACCACTAGGCCTGGGTTAGTCCGACTCATTCACACTAGTGTCATCACTTACCCGCTGCTTTCATACCTTACCAAACTATAATTTCATGTTTATTTATCCTTATTCTACTCTGAATGGCAAATGCCTTGGGGAATGTCTGCCTCATATGCCAAATTCTGGAATGCTTTATGCCTGGCACCTAGACAAATATTAGTTACATAATGGATAAGTTTCCAATATGATGATTTGAAATTTGTGATGATGCAAAATGAGAACTCATAAGAGATGAGAAAAAAACACAAGAGTAACATCTGACAAGAGTCTATGAATAGAAGATAAAGAATGACATGACTATAAGTAACAATTGTGTTACAATACATTTTTTTCAATATCTGAAGTAAATAAAATGCAATCTAAAATTGTGAAAATAACCCTGCAATTTATATGTATTATCATAATTTACACTGGAGAAATGTGGAGAAATGGAAGTTTAAAAATGTTAGTATTGCTAGCAAGTAGTAGAACTAGTATTCAAAACTAGTTTTATTTATTTCTGAAATTAATATTTATTCAAGTAAATGGTTCTGCTTCTCAAGAGATAATTTCAAGGAACATCCTAAAAAATACAAATTAGTACTAAACTTTTTTTGGTTGATTTTCTTTCTTCCTTTTTTATTTTTATTTTTATTAAGGTATCATTGATAGACATTCTTATGAAGGTTTCACATGAGAAACAATGTGGTTACTACATTCACCCATATTATCAAGTCCCCCCCATACCCCATTGCAGTTACTGTCCATCTGTGTAGTAGGTTCCCCAAAGTCACTCCTTGTCTACTCTGTGCTACACTGTCTTCCCCATGACCTCCACACACACCATGTGTACTAATCATTATATCCCTCAGTACCCTTCTCTCCCTCCCTCCCCACAAGGCCTGCCCCACTCCTCCCCTTTAGTAACCCCTAGTCCCTTTAAGTCTGTGAGTCTGTTGTTGTTTTGTTCCTTCAGTTTTTCTTCATTGTTTTTCTCCACAAATGAGGAAAATCATTTGGTACTTGTCTTTCTTTGCCTGACTTATTTCACTGAGTATAATACCCTCTAGCTCCATCCATGTTGTTGCAAATGGTAGGATTTCTTTTTTTCTTAGGGCTAAATTGTTTTCCGTTGTGTACCACTTCTTCTTCATCCATTCTTCTACTGATGGACACTTAGATTGCTCCCATATCTTGGCTATTGCAAATAGTGCTGCGATAAACAGAGCGGTGCATATGTTTTTTTGAAACTTGGCTCCTGCATTCTTAGTGTAAATTCCTAGGAGTGGAATCCCTGAGTCAAATGGTATTTCTATTTTAAGTTTTTTGAGGAACCTCCATACTGCTTTCCACAATAGTTGAGCTAATTTACATTCCCACAAGCAGTGTAGGAGGGTTCCCCTTTCTCCACATCCTCGTCAGCATTTGCTGTTTGTCTTTTGAATGTTGGCCATCCTAACTGGTGTGAGTTAATATCTCATTATGGTTTTAATTTGCATTTCTCTGATGGTTAGCGATGTGGAGCATCTTTTCATGTGCCTGTTGGTCATCTGAATTTCTTTTTTGGAGAATTTTCTGTTCATATCCTCTGCTCATTTTTTAATCAGGTTATTTGCTTTTTCAGTGTTGAGGCATGTGTGTTCTTTATACATTTTGGATGTTAACCTCTTATTGGATATGTCATTTACAGGTATATTCTCTCATACTGTAGGATGCCTTTTTGTTCTGCTGATGGTGTCCTTTGCTGTACAGAAGCTTTTTAGTTTGATATAGTCCCATTTGTTCATTTTTTGCTTTTGTTTCCCTTTTCTGGGGAGATATGTTCATGAGGAAGTTCATGTTTACGTCCAGGAGATTTTTGCCTATGTTTTTTTCTAAGAGTTTCATGGTTTCATGAGTTACATTCAGGTCTTTGATCTATTTTGAGTTTACTTTGTGTATGGTGTTAGACAATAATCCAGTTTCATTCTCTTGCATGTAGCTGTCCAGTTTTGCCAACACCAGTTGTTGAAGAGGCTGTCATTTCCCCATTGTATGTCCATGGCTCCTTTATCATATGTAAAATGACCATATATGTTTGGGTTTATATCTAGGATCTCTATCCTGTTCCATTGATCTATGGGTCTGTTCTTGTGCAAGTACCAGGTTGTCTTGATTACTGTGGCTTTGTAGTAGAGCTTGAAACCAAGGAGTGTAATCCCCCTAGCTTTATTCTTCCTTCTCAGGATTGCTTTGGCTATTCAGGGTCTTGTGGTTCCATATGAATTTTAGAACTTTTTTCTCTAGTTCATTGAAGAATGCTGTTGGTATTTTGATAAAGATTGCATTGAATCTGTATATTGCTTTGGGCAGGATGGCCATTTTGATGATATTAATTCTTCCTACCCAGAAGCATGCGATGAGTTTCCATTTGTTAGTATCCTCTTTAATTTCTCTCATGAGTGTCTTGAAGTTTTCAGGGTATAGGTCTTTCACTTCCTTGGTTAGGTTTATTCCTGGGTATTTTATTCTTTTTGATGCAATTGTGAATAGAATTGTTTTCCTGATTTCTCATTCTGGTAGTTCATCATTAGTGAATAGGACTATTAGTAGTAAATTTTAGCAAGATTTATTTCATTAACAAAGTACCAAGATAAAAGTAAAATGTAATGCATTTATATGATATACATTATAAATACTAATATAATGATAATAATGATAATAAATGATATTAATTATTATAATTGGATGATACACTATAAAAACTCTAAAACTTCATTTAAAAAATTGACTTTACCAATATATAGAAATAAAGAGCTAGTAGATATGGAAAACTAAGTAAAAGCCAGAGAAGAGGAGGAAAAAAAAGGCCTTTTATCCTGGATATTCAAACTCAGCAAGATAAGCCTGTCTCCAGGCATTTTTCCAATTGCTAATCATCTGTTCTATGCAGAACCTCCTAATGTAAGCCCATTAAGAATCTAGAGGGCCTTTCATGGATTTCTCAAAATTTAAGAATACTTTAGAGAAAGGTTGTCCATGTTTCAGCCCCAATTGAAGACTAAAATATTTAGTGGTCTTCCACATTTCAACCATATGAAAGCATTGGGGCAGATACCCTCACCCTATATCTATAGATCACTTCAGATTTCTGAGATATCTAGCTTTCTGAATCTTTGATTCTGTCATAGTCTATGCTATAATTCATCATCAATCTAGGTGATATATATACTTCAGTTAAGATTTAACCTTTGCTCTTTCCTCCATGTGGGAGTGCCTTAGCTTACCTATACCACTGCATATTGGTATAGAGTTCACCTTCTGAATACTAAGTATTCAATGAGATCAATGGATGTAACTGCTGCCACACTGCTGATTTCTGGCTTCTTTAACCAAAGCTGAAAAATCATTTTCTATTCAAGCCTGATTTGTCCTCTGGGCTCACAGCTTGGTCACATATGTACACGGTATCCATGATATTAGTTTTCTAAACCATAACCTTGCTTCTCATTACTAGTATGCAGTCACACATTACCTCAATGTGAGATCTGAACAAATGAGAAATAGGCACAGGATTCAGATGATTACAATAGTTGCTTCATTCATGTAAATGTAGATTGAAGAATATGGCTAGGATGAGGGAGGTTGCTTAAATTGGCTTGATTTTCCTGCCATATTAGAAGCCAAGCAATTCTGCTATCATTAGGCAATGACACTCTGTCCCCGAGAGCTGACTCAGTGGTGAGTAGAGGTAAGAGGGCCGTGTGCTCGCCTTACACATAGCCAGTTACGAGTAGTGGTTTATTCTAATCTCATCAATCTCATCAAGCAGGTAAATTTTGTAGAAAATTATTCAGAAACCTAGGTTTTGCAAATGTTCTTGGGTGGGAACTTTTAAACATTCATAAAAGGAGACAAGATACAATAATTACCAGGCATGTACTCACTGTCTGGCTTCCATAGTTATCAATATATTAAAATTACTTTTCTCTATCACTCTCTGATATTTTATTTTTTGGCTGGCATTTCAACTTTTACCATTCACCCATACATTCATTACATTTCACCCACAAGTTTATCTGTAGATATGGCTAACTGATAAGGAAAATGTCTTAATAAGAATAATACAATTATGCCATTATCCCACATATCAATTATCAATCATAATAATTTCTTATATTCTGTGTATATTCAAATTTCCCTGGCTCACATAAAGATGGTTTTTTTGTTGTTTTGTATTTCTCTCAAGTAAGGTGTTTGGATCAAAATCTAACATATCACATTTGGTAGTTATGTTACTTACAACATTAAAAAATTTCCTTATGGTTCTTACAATATTTTATTGCTTTAGTTGAAGGAGAAATGAGGCCATTGTAGTGTATGATATCATTGGTTATTTAACTGATTGCTTCTTTATGGTATACTTCCTATGTACGTATTAGTTAGATTTAACTGTTGATTAAAACCCAATTTCTACTTACATGTTAGTTAGATTTAACTGTCGATTAAATTTAAATTCATATTTTTAGCAAATGTTCAATAGGTGAGGCTGTATGTTTTCTATTGCACCACATCCTGATCCTTATAGTATCCATTTGACATGCTTTTAACAATGCTTAGTTCGGTGTGTTCCGGTCTTGGCAGCATGATATCTCTACTATGAATACCCCATCAGTAGATCATAAATGGTGTTTAGTACAGACTAATGCATTGTCAAGGTTCAGTCTTCTGTTAATAGGTTTAAAGCATTGTTTTCTTTTTTATATATTTCTGTGAATTCATGGCTTTTTTGATAAACAATTTGATTCCAAAGAAAGGTGTAAAGGAACATTCCCTCCTTTTTCAATATTCTGTGGTGATAATTTGATGCCCTAGTGACTTCCACTGGTTATCAATTTCCTTTGAAAGGCTATATGATCAAGGGGTTTTTAATATATTTGGCATGTTTTAATCTAATAATGTCATTATTTTATTTGCATGTGCAAATTGTCCCATTTTAAGCCAACAGGTAGGATCTAAATTGGTTCTTGTGTCTTCATAAGACTCTTTGCTACTTTTTTTTCTCATGCAATAAGATATTCCAGGCTTAATTTTTATGTTTCCTTTTTTATCTTTTTTTTTTGCTTTGCAGATATTGGTTTTTTATTGTAATATAGTTGATATACCATGTTTTATTGGTTTCATATATATAACATAGTGGTTCAACAGTTACAGATATTATTAAATCCTCACCTCCTTCTAGTGAAGTTATTATCTGTCAACATAGAAAGATGTTACAGAATCACACCTGTGACCAGCCTATATAATATTTGAATTTTTGTACCCCTTTAGCCCCTCCATCTCCCTCCTCCAAACTCTTCTCCATGGTAACCACTTCTCAGTGTCTATGAGTCTACGGCTGTTTTTTTTCATTCTGTTTTAGTTTATTTTTATATTCCAAAGTAAATGAAATCATATGGTATTTGTCTTTCTCCAGCTGCCTTATTTCACTGAGCCCTATGCCCTCTAGATCCATCCCTGTTGTTGCAATTGGAAGTATATCATGTTTATGGTTAAATGATGTTCTATTGTGCATGTGTACCACATCTTCTGTATCCATTCATCTATTGAGGGACACTTAGGTGCTTCCATATCAAGGCTATTTTAAGTAATGTGGCAATAAACATACGGGAGCATATATCTTTTTGAATCAGGGATTTTGTTTTCTTTGGATAAATTCCCAGAAGAGGAATTACTAATATATAGTATGGGAGTCATGAATATATAATTGGGAAAGACAGCCCCTTAAATAAGTGCTTTTTGTCCAGGGAAGACTGGACAGCTACATACAAGACAATGAAGCTGGATTATTGTTTAACTCCATACACCAAAGTAAAGTCCAAATGGTTCAAAGACTTGAATATAAGACATGAAATCATAACACTTAGAAGAAAACATAGGGAAAAAATCTATTGAACACAGATATGAGCATTTTTTTCCTGGACAGATGTCCTCAGGCAAGGGAAGCAAAACAAAAAAAGAACAAGCGGGACTACATCAAACAAAAGCTTCTTTTTAGTTTGTACACTTAAGGACAGCATCATCAGAACAAAAAGGCAACTTAGAGTATGGGAGAACATATTCATAAATGATACCCAATAAGGGGTTAACATCCAAAATATATAATGAACTCATACTCCTCAACATCAAAAAAAATAGCTCAAAAAAAACAGGTAGAGTACCTGAGCAACATTTCTGCAAAAAATTATTACAGATGGAAAACAGGCACATGAAAAGATGCTCCACATTGCTAATCATCAGGAAAATGCAAATCCAAGCCACAAGATGTCACCTCACACTATTGAGAATGGCCACTATCCAAAAGACAAGAAATAAAAAGTGTTGGTGAGAATGTGGAAAAAAGGGAACCCTCCTACACTGCTGGTGGAAATGTCATTTGGTGCAACCACTGTGGAAAACAGCATGGAATTTGAATGTTTCTTAGCCTTAATGTGGAAAGAACTCTTTCTCCATGAAACTTAGGTTCCTCTCAGTAGGAAATAGTATTTGGAGACTACACCATGTTTCCTGAATTGTTCACACAGGAACATGGGTAATGGGCAGAGCAGCTAGGTATAAATAAACTAAACTTCAGAGTATTGAGTTTGACAAGCATTCTACAACATTTGTAGATTGTATCAAGAGAAATATTTTGTATCTTCATTTGTTACTGACCAAGATTAATGGTAATACTATAGAACATATTTTCAAAATGATGTTGCTGTAGGTACTTTCTTCTTTGTTCTATTAACAGACTCAAATTTTTCAATTTCATACACTAGGTTTCCAGGAGCTTGAACAGAATCAATCTCAGAAATATTGTTTCCTACTCTCAGATACTTCTATATACCTGTCTACCAGGCTTAGCTCATATCATAATTCCAAAGAAATATATAGAAGTTTATGCTTTGAAAGCAAATAATAGATGTTCAAAAGCAAGTATATTTTATATAAGCTAATTTTCTACTGGATTTTTGAGGAAATTCAATACCTTATATCTTGCAAAGACTCTTGATCTGACCTCTGGCATTCATTTCATTTTTTCCTTCAATAAATTGTAAACATCACTATTTATCTTAGGGAATTTGCATTAATGTATTCACAATTCTTTACACATTTCCTTTATTCAAAGTGTAGCCATAATTTACCTTAAAGGCAGCTTGGTTAACAAAAAGATGATATCCTGCTGACTCCTCTGATCATCCTGAGGTTATCCTGAATTTCTGTCATTACCAATAACAACATCAAAGGCTCAATTAACTAGAATAAAATATTGCTGGGGTAGAAAAATTTTTCTCTACCCTTCAAGCTTCTTGTGGATGGCCTAAGAATCAAATTGGCATGATACAGATTTACAAGAGATAAGTAAATTTAATTATGCATATATAAAGAATCCACACAGACAAGAGATTTCAAAGACAGCGAGGAAAATGTATATATGCCATCCTGAACAAAGGAGAAGGTCGGTAAGGGTCTGGGATTTCAAAGGAGAGAAAAGTAATTAACTGGAAGATGAGAGCAAGTGTATGGTAAACAAATGTTTTCTGGGCCAGAGAGAAACAGTGTGACTTGGAGAGGAATTTTAACAGACTTTGCTGAATTCCTCCCTGTCTACCAGGCTTAGCTCATATCATAATGTGGTCATCTATGGTAATAGCTCTCTTCCTGGAGCAGTTTCTCTATCTAAGTACTTTTAGGCTTTTAGGAGGAAGGGCAAAGTTTCTTCTTGAGTCTTTTGGGCCTTGCTAATTTTCAGCTCAAAATAATCTGCATGTCACAATGGCACATTTTGGGCCAGTCTGCCCTTGGTCTCTACTTTCAAATAGTCATTTTTGTTCTAAACATATGATTCCATTTGCAGTCATTCCATTTATATGTGTGGGGTAAATGGGAATTTTCACTCAGAAATTCCAGAATCTCCTGCATGGCCTTATTTCATTTACATACCAGTAGATGTTTCAAATCCACCAGTTTATTGGGGCAAGGTGTGGAAAGAAAATGGTCATTTTCTCCACCCCTCTGTTCCTTGTATGTAAATAGTCCTGCACTTGCCAATCACCAAGGATCCGTCCATGGAGTTGCTCTGGAAGGGGTGGGCAGGGGATGAGAGGGCCATATGGGAACAGCCATGAGAAATCCTTCTCCTTGTCTTTCTTCAGTTTTGTCAGATTCATAGAGAATTTTGGCAACCACTTGCTCTTGGAATTACATTTTGGCTGTCATCAACAGGGTTTGGTAAACTCAAAGTCTGCCCATGTGGGTGCAATGTTTTAGCAGGTTGCCCCTATAGATGGTGGGGAAATATCCTAGGACCCTCATCATAGTGGTGGTTTGGAGATCTCCAGGGACTCCAACCATGGGTGGTGGAGATTCACCCAGAGATTCCCTAGGAGGGATTTATTGTGGGGTAAGGTGCTTCCAAGAGGAGTGGGCTCCTCCCCAATATTTGGGATATATGGGGACACCAGAAGTAGTGGAGTTGGCCCTCCACAAATTCAGGGACTCCTTAGGAAATCTGAGTGCACGTGGTGTGGCCGTAAATATGGGGTGGTTGTTTCTTACATCATTGGAGAGGAGAGAGATACAATTTGGCAGCAAATGGAAGAACAGGGAGACACATTGTGGGATTCCCTGAAAAAGGAACGAAAACTACTGAGAACTGAGATCACTCAGCTGAGAGACATAATACTGGAGTGGGAGGGGATGGCAGAAAAACAGGAGCTTCAAGAGGCTGTGTGGTAGGTGAAGGAAGGGGTGGGTCCAGCAGCCCAGGGTATGGTAGAGGAGACGTCAGGGAGAAGCTGGGGAGGAGTGGGGCTGAGGGAGGAGATGCTGCTGGAGCCTGATGCACTGACACTCCTGTACTGAAAGCTCACCCATTTGTAGTTAAGAAAATAAGGTAACAGAAAATGTCAGGTCCTCAGGGAGAGGAGCAGCCCCCTCCCCAGGTTGTGGAGCTCACCATGGCCCACCCCTGTATCCAGGCTGAACTGGTGGATTTGAGCACCCAGTTTCAGCAGAAATCCTTGAAACCTCTGCCTTTCATGGCTTTTGCATCTTTGGGATTTAGGAGCAGAGGGCATTTTTCTGTCTGAGTCAGAAATGGGTAAACCGGTTTACCTGATGACTCATACCTCCCTACAGCACAGGTTACAAAATACCCATTACAACGACAAGGAATCATGCACTTTTGGATTGGCTGACAGCAGCCCTAAGGGCAATTGGGCCTATTCATGGTGATTTAACTTACCCAGTAGCTGGCAAACATATGCAGAGGTCCAGCATGTCTTTTGGGAGTTAGACATGAAAAATATTATTTATAATATGGACCCTCAGGATACCAAAAAGGAGTTGATCACCATGGGGATGAGAAATCTAATGCTCCGTATGGTTATGCCATCCTTCTTTGGGTTGCTAGTGACTGTTCTTTTTCCCCAGCCCCGTGCAGGAAAAACATAAGTGATGTTACTTGTGTGATAGCATATCTGGAGGAGTTTGAATCAATAAGAGCACAGAAGGAAATACAGTCTACTACTGAAAGAAGAGGATCAAAGGGCCCCATGAGGGTATTGAGGACCCAGATGTAGATTGATTAGGTAAAGGTGGGGGCAGTGAAAGAAAAGTGTGATGAACTTCCCAATAGATTCTTGCTAAAGTTGTGGCATCAATCAAAGCTGGAGCAGCAGTTGCAGCCACTCAAGTCCAAGATACAGAAGCTGGAGGCAAAGTCCTATGTCAAGCCTGTGTGTCTGCAGGACTTTCTGTGGAGAGTACTCAGACCCCATCTGGGTCCCTACTCCAATAGGAAGGCTAATGGCATTGCACTTTGATTGAGTGGGGTTCAAGGCCCCCACCTTGGGGGATATGGTGGGGACTGGAGGCGATATGTAGGATTAGAAATTCATTGGTCCCCAGTGAATGTACATGTTCTGGCACTGGTGGACACAGGAGATGAATGCTGTCTGATTATGGCAACCCTGAGTGGTTTCCTGGGACCACATCTGTGATAGATGGCTGTGGAGTTAAGGAAATTAGAGTGAAGAACAACAAAATACCATTGAGAATAGGGTATTTACACCAAAAAAGGGTATGCTGTGTATGTTTTTGCATCCCTGATTATATTTTGGGGGTGGATATCCTAAACTGCTGCAACATCTACAGAAGAAAGGATGGGCTGTGAACAGCACCAAGGTTCAGGGACCTGGTTTGTCAGTAAAATTCTTGGGGGTTGTCTGGTCAGGTAAAACTAAAGTTATCCTGGAAGCAGTCATAGATAAACTCCAAGATTTCCCTGTGCGTACAACTGTGGCTACATTGTAATAGTTTTTGGGCTTGGGGCTACTGGAAAGTGTTTATCCCACAATTGGCACAAATTCTGAGGTGCTAATATCAGTTAGTATGAAAGGGCATCAGGTGGGACTTGGATGAAACATATGCATCTGCCTTTACCACTGATAAGAAATCAGTCAAGGCTGTACAGGCCTTGAGTGTAATGGACCCATCAAGGCTAAATGTTCACGTAACCAAAGGTGGTTATGGATGGGGCCTGTGGCAGCAGTTTGAATGGACCTGACAATATATTAGATTCTGGCTGCAACTCTGGAAAGGTACTGAGGTCTGGTGCTCATTGATATAGAAGCAACTGGCTGCCGTGTACCATGCCTTGCTGGCTATGGAGCTCATCACTGGAACAGCTTCACCCAAGGTAATAACCATCTATCTCACTGCACGTTGGGTGTGAACCTGAACCCAAAAGCTATGGAGTGGCGTGGCACAGACACCCATATTGGCTAAATAGGGCACATATTTACAGCAATGTAACACCGTCTCTACTAGCCCCTTATGTGGAAAACTCCAGCACTTATTAGTGCCAGTGACATACACCAGTGAAAAGCAGGAAGAACTTGCTTTGGATCCATTGGTAACAAAGAGCCCCTGTCAGGATGAAAGGGACCCTATAATTGAAGATGCTTGGTATACTTCTGCTCCAAACATGGGCAGCCCCCAAAGTGGAGGTCTGTGGCTTTCCATCCTAAGACTGAGACAATATGGATGGAGGATGGGGAAACGGGCAGCCAATGGGTTGAATTGTGGTCAGTATGGCTCATGATCACCCAGGAGCCCTCCCCAGTAGTTGTCTGCACTGACAGCTGGGCAGTCTGTTGGGGCTTGACCCTGTGGCTACCAACATGGTATCATGTCAACTGGATGGTTGGTCACCGGCCCCCTTGGGGGTAAGAGTGATAGCAAGATTTAAACAGTTACCATAAATCATGTGACTGGCCATTTGCCTTTGGCACCCCCAGGGAATGACGAAGCAGACACATTGGCCTAGGTGTGTTAGCCAGAAGGAAAGCCTGCCTCTGATGCAGCCCAATGGTTACATCAGCATATGTTCCACAGAGGACAAAAGACAGTGTGGGCTGGAGCCCATTGGTGGGGCTTACTGTTAACCTTTGAAGAAGTCAGCAGAGCCCAGAGGAGTGCCTTGTGGCTCTAAGAGGGACTTACATGGAGTCCTGCAGCAACATGGGATAATAGTAAAGTGGCCAGTGCCCCTTGTCAGGTGGCAGATAGACTATCTTGGGCCTCTGCACATATCAGAAGGATAGCAGTATGCCATGACTTGTGTGGACACAGCTACTTGAATATTGGTTGATCTCCTGGAGATCAGCAAACCACCAACAGGGGCCTAGACCATCTCTTTGCAGGCTATGGCCAGCCGCAGGTGATTGAGAGCAATCAAGGCACCCACTTTACTGGACATGTGTTACAAGGATGGGTGCAGTAATTAGGAATAAAGTGGAAGTTTCATGTACCATATAACCTTACCTGGGCAGGCATGATAGAGAGGTACAATGGTTTGTTGAAATCTGTTCTGAAGTTGAACACCAAAAGTCTGTGGAGCTGGTCAGATCATTTATGGACAGTGCTATGGCGTTTGAATGAGAAGGCCTGCAAAGGAGCCTTGAGCCCCGTGGCTATGCTAACACACATTGCTCCCTCTCCTATACAAGTGTATGTGCAAACCAAAGAGGAGTTATTGAACCCAGGATATGGCTAACAGAGCAATATTCTGCTACTAACCCCAACTGCATTAAACACTAGAGACTTTGTTACATGGATGTGGTCCTGGATATTTTGACACATGTATCAGCGATTGCTGGCCCTCTGGCACCTTGAGGAAAAGGCCTGGAAGCTGGCCTCCTGTGTATTCCTGGAATGAAGCAGAGTGGCTGCCAATGATCACAGGAGTATATCTAAAATATCCAGGAGGTAAGAGCATCTTACAGGGACATTTTGTTTATATTTATGGTCAGTGCATGTACGTCCTGTAGCCCTATATATTGCCCCATCCGTAACTTGCATGGAGGGGGTGAAAGTCTGGTATACTAGACGAGTTGCATTGCTTATTAAAGACACAAGCTCAAAAACAAAAAATAGAAATAGTAAACTATCCATTTATTCAAATTCAGAGCCCAACAGTAGCAGTACTAACAGGCATCCTTAAGATTAACATCGGAAAATCTATGGAGTCAAAAATAATTCTATATTAATTATCATTGCCCATATAGATACTTCAGATTAGTTCACAAAGGTTTCTACAATTTGTCCCTGGCTTATCACCATGTACAATCTGTTTCCAATATAACACTACATTTTGTATCACTCTCAACATTCTAAAGATATTCTTCCCACTCTGGCTTTTAAAATTTCCTCAATTTTGGAATTATTAGCCATAGCAACTCTGTTATACATTTCTCAAAATTGTGTAAACATACAATCATCTCTATCAAGTTTCTGTAGATATCATCAATTAAGAGACACTTTTCTTCCTCATCTGTTATTGAGGGTTTTTTTTGCGTCTTTCAAATATTGATACCTATCTGTCACTTACCTTTTCTATTTATGAGTATGTCATCAGTTATAACAAACTCGAAACTTGAACAACTGGGAATATTCTCTTTTAATTTAAATTCTGAAACATATTCACAACTATACTAATACACATATTTAAATGATAATAATAATTACTATTTATTGATAGCTCATTATGCTATGTGCTGTTATGATTTTGTTCCCACTTTCTAGAAATTTAAGACATCTTGCAGGTTTTATAAATGAGGAATTATTCACTCAGAGGACACAGAAACCTCAGATTTTCAACCATTTTTCTTCTTTAGCACCCAAATTTTAAATCTGTAAGGAGGAAATGAAGTTTCCTGTCTTCCATCTAACATTTTGAATTCATTTCAATTTTCTGATACTTCTTTCTCAATAAATGTTGTGCTAAGTTTCCCAGTTGGAGATATTGCAGGAGGATCAGTATGAATTTGGCTCTACTAATCAAATTAATTTATTTCATATTACTACAAATTATAGTTGATGAAATTTAGGATATTTTTTAGTATCATAAATCCTTGCTTCAACTTTTGACTTCATGAGACAATACACAAACATATATACTGCCAAAACATTTAGATATTTCATGTGCTAGATGGACTGAATAGAACAGAAATTTTCACCAATAAATTCATAGTTCCATATATTTTGGAAAATTTTTGCTTTGTAGTGAACTATTTATTTTCTATGAGGCTTAACCTGAAATGATTTTGTTCAGGTATAAAATAATTGCTATTTTCAAAGTAGTCTAAACCTTCAGAATTTGATAGACAGAAAATAGTTTATTTACTACCCAATTACAGAAAAAGAATTTATCTAAAATTCTACCTCTTGACTATTCTATGATAGCATTTATGTATGTATACATACAGGTATATATTCATTCATGTATGCATATATGCTATCTATTTGTCTACATATATGTCATCTATCAGCTATCTTGATGAGTTGATTACACTCAAGGCCTGTACAGCCTTGACTGCTCACTGAGTAGCAGTAAAAGCAGTGGCACATGCTTCATCCCAGTCCCACCTGATGCCCTTTCATACATAGTGATATAAGGGCTTCAGAATTTGTGCCAAGTGTGGGATAAACACTCTCCAGTAGCCCAAAAGGCCCCACATCTCTTGTAATACTGCCACAGTGGTAGGAGTAGGGAAAGCCTGGATCTTGTCTATGACTGCTTCTGGGAAAACTTTAGTTTGCCAGGTTGGGCAGACAACCACCAAGAATTTACTGACAAACCAGGTGCTTGAACCTTGGTGATGCTCACAGTCCATCCTTTCTCATCTAGATGATGCAGCAGTCTAGGAACTGGCAATTCTAAATCTGCAAGAGAATCAGACATGAGCATGATATCATCAGTGTAGTGAAATAGCTGCACCATTTGCAGTTTCTTCCATGTGGCCAAGTCCTGGGCTACAAGTCAGTGACAACTGATGAGACTGTGGAGTTATCCCTGTGGAAGGACAGTGAATGTCCACTGCCAGTCTTCCCACATGAAGGCAACCTGTTCCTGACTTTCCTGTGCTATGGCAATAGAGAAGAAAGCATTATCAAGGTCCTCAACATAATGATGTGTCCCTAGTTCATGACTGAGGGTGTCCATAAGGACTGCTATAGAGGGACAGCACTGTGCAAAGGGGATGTGACTTTTTCAATTCCCTATAATCCATGGTCATATGCCAGGAGCCATCTGGCTCTTTCACTGGCTACACTGGGGAATTAAAAAGACTATGAGTGGGCTTTATGATGCCCACCTTTTCCAACCTATAGAGTTTCTCCAATTTCTTTGTGTCACCAGGCAATTTATACTACTCAGTATTTGTCACCTGGTAAGGTACAGTCAGAGCTACAGGTGGGTGTTGAGCATGTCTCCTCAGAACTGCCTTTACTACATGTTTTTCAGTCAGAACTCACCTGTAATGGTCTGTAACCACAGGCCCTGCAGGGGATCTAACCTCAAAAGATATTCAGGGATGGGAGAAATGTACACAGTATATTCCCTGTGGGTAAACGCACTATTCTCAATGGGATTTGGGCTGTCTTCACTCTATTTGCCTTACCCCCATAGCCATCTATCACAGCAGGGGTCTCAGGAAAATGCTCAGGGTTGTCATAAATCAGAGAATATTCAGCTCCTGTGTCCACCAGTGCCAGGACACCTTGTACATTCACAGTGGACCAATGAATTGCTAATTCTCCATGTGGCCTCCAGTCCCCACCACGTCCCCAAAGTGGGGACCTTAACCCAACCTCAGTAAAACTGTGATGCCCGATCATCCTCCTGTGGGTGTTAGAGCCCAGATAAAGCCTGAGTTCTGTCCCCCAGGAAGTTTTGCAGGGACACAGGCTGGACACGGGGCTCTACCTCTGCTTCTGTGTCCTGGACCTCAGTGACTAGAACTGCTGCTGTGGCTTTAATTGACACCACAGTTCAAACAAGATCCTATTGGGCTGCTCATCAAGTGTTTCTTTTACTACCCCAGCCTTTATCAAATCAACCCACATCTGGGTCCTCAAGACCTTCATGGGGTCCTTTGCACCTCTCTTTTCAGTTGTAGCCTGTACTTCCTTCCATGCTTTTATTGCATACTCCCCAGATCTGCTAAACTACGAGTAGCCTCACTTACGGGTTGCCCTATGTGAGGGACAAAAATAGTCACTAGGGGCCCAAAGAGAGAGGGGAGAGATGTATGGAGCACAAGAAATCTCATTTCTTCAGTGAACAACTCCTCATTGGGGCATTCTGGTCCATATTATAGTTGATATTCTTTATGCCCAACTCCCAAAACACCTGCTGGCACTGTGCATACATATTTCACCTAGCAGATAAGTATAGTAAATCACCCTGACTAGGCCAAACAGCCCTGATGGCTGTCAGCCAATCCAGAAGTGCTTGATTCCCTGAGGTGTGCTGGGCACTTTGCAACCATGGCCACAGGGAAGAGTGAGTCACAAGGGAAACCAGTCTACCCATTTCAAAACCCAACAAAACAATCTTTTCCATCCCCATATCCCAAAGACTCAAAAGCCACGTAGGCAGACGTTCTGAAGGCTTCTGCAAAACTGGATGCCTATGGACACCAGCTTACCCTGGTTATAGGGGTGGAGCACGGAGTGCTCTTCCCCGAAGGAGCCCATGGTCTTTGCATTTTTATTTTCTTAATTACAACAGGGCAGGCCTTTAACATGGGAGAGGCTGGTTCCTTGGGTGGTGGACTTAGCAACCTATTCACCCTCAGCCCTATACCCTCATCCTCTCCCGACATCTCCTCTACCATCTCCAGGGCTGAAGGCACCGCTCTTTCCTCGCCCTCCCCTAGGCCTCTTGCTGGCTCCTCCCTTGCTGCTAATGTATCTCCCAAGTGCATGACCTCTCTTCTCTATAACTGTCTCTCTTTCTTAAGGCCATCCCATAGGTCATCTCCCAGCTCCTCCAAGTGACACTAAGTGTGTCTCTTCTTGATAACTCCTTCCACTATCTCGATTAACAGACTTCCCACAATCCTGGTTGCCATGCAGCCACTCAGTACCTCTAAGCAGTCTTCTATCTCACATGGGGCTAATTCCACAGCTTCTGCTCTACCCCTCTAGGAGGTGCTTTACACTAGACCAATTCCCCACTAGGGGTTCCCCAGTTGCATGGCCCACAGAAAGGGAGCTCCCTGGTGAAGCAGCACCCTCTACCACTGCAGCCACCAGGGCCTCCCCACCATCCACAGTGGGTTTTCCAGGTATCTCCCCACCCTTTCTAGGGTCAGCCCACCCAAGGGTTGCTTGCACCCATGAAGACAGATTTGGGGTTCAGAAGTCCCACCGACTATCACCAGATGTAACTCCAGGGAAAAATATTTTCCCAGCCAGGAGCAGAATACCTTTGAAACCAAAATCAATCAAAGGGAGAAATAAAGTGGGAGACATCTGGTTATTGTATAGAAGCACTTGTCCACTTCTGCTCAACTGTGTCTCTAAACCCAGCTGCAAAAAGGGGACCCACTCAACCTCTCTGGTCCATATATGCCTCTGTTTCCTCATGTAATCACCTTTTGGTATGGAAATGGCTACTTCTCTCCATCCCTCGAAAACACCTATTGATATGGAAATGAACTAAGGGCACTGAGAGATTCTGGATATTGCAATTTTACCCACAATAGATATCCTGGATTTAGACATTCATATTGGCCAGAAAACTCCAATAGTATCCTATTGAATGGTAATAAATTGAACAAGAATTTGCAAAACATATCTCATCTTGCCTATCCTGCCTTCAACATTGGTAACATTCTTTGGGCAGAGCCACTGAGAGAGCCAATAATTTGCGACTCCTGAGACCATGACTTTGGTTATAATCAAAGAATCTGCTTTGAATTGTCTGTCACCAATTCAGCATCACATATGACCCTTTCTTTTTTTCTCTTAAGTGCACAGGAAAAACTGGGATCCCGTTTCCCAGAGTGCCCTCTTCCTCACATGGTTTTAATTTACAATTTGCTGATAAGGTGACCTTGTTCAAAATTTGGAAATCAGAAGAGAATCAGAGGCTAATATTCTCCAGAGGTGTGTTTAGTCAGATTTGTGAACACGGTGAGATCCACAGTGGCTTCTCAATAAATGAGACTCACCAACTTTACTGCTAAGACAACTGGTAGAACTGTTCTCAGGAACTACAGAGGGTCACTGCCATTTAGCAGTAAAAGCGTTCCTGTGCTTCACACTGAAATCTCCATATAAGTCTCTTCAGCGCTCTGTCCAGTATTCACACTTCTCCTCAACTTCCATCATAACCTTCTACCTAAACTTCTGATTCTGCTGTGCTGAACTTCTACTACCCCAGCTCTTGCATCATTCTTAGAAGCTGTAGCAGTGTAGAGCAGAGAACTCTTTCCTTCTTCCCTTTTAGGGGCGGGTCCAATAATTAAATTGACGTTAAGACAGATTACCAGGAAAAAAATAAATTAATTTCCTACAGATGGAGCCACATAAAAATGTGAGACTCAAGTAAACAAAAAACACAGTTTTATACCTTTTGGACAAAGAAACAATGAATTTGTGATGAATTGACATACATGAATGAAATTTAGAATGAGGAAAATCATAGCTAAACACATCTAAGTTAATAAAATCACAGCAGGCAAAGAATGACAAAATTTGCATTAAATGTTAGTGTAATTCTCTAATACATTTTTCCCTTCAATTTTTTACTGTATTGTTTTATGATATCTCAGTAGTTTTCCCTTTTTAATTATCTTTTTTAAACTGTACAGCTCAATGCCATGTAGTACATGGACCACATCTGCAACCACCACCTATATTTTTCCAAAACATATAATCACTACAAAAAAAAAAAAAACCCATGGCTGTTAAACAGTAATTCCCTATCTCCCCTTAGCTTCTAGCAAAGGGAGTTTTCTGCTTCCATGGAGTTACCAATTGTGGATTCCCTATGTAAGTGGAATCACACAGTATCTGAGCTTTTGTGTCTGGCTTATTCACACAGAATAATGTTATTGATGTTCGTGCATGATGCGTGTATCAGTAATCCAGTTTTTCTCTGGATAAATAATATCCCATTGTATGTAACTATCACATTTTGTTCATTTGTTAATTCACTGGACATTTGGATTGTTTCCACTTTGGCTATTGTGAATAAGGTGACTAATAACAATAGTGTACAAATATCTGAGTACATTTTTTCAGTTATTTGGAATGGAGTTACTGGGCATATGGAAATTGTATGTTTATTTTCCTTAAAATCACTGTCAAACTGTTTTCCATAGTAACTCCACAATTTTTTATATTCCTACCAACAATGTATGAGGGTCCCAAACACTCTAAATCCCTAAATCCACATTTTAAAAAAAGTATAGCCATCTTAGTGGGTTTGAAGCTGTTTTGATTTGCATTTCCATAATGACTAATGAAGCGTGTGTTTGTTGGCCATTTCAAGAAATGGCTATTCAAATATTGCACATTTTTAATTGGATTATTTGTTTATGTTTTTGTTATTGCTGATGTAATAGTAGTTTTTTTTTAATATTCTGGATACTAGAAACTTATCAGGTATACAGTTGGAAAATATTTTCTTCCATTCCGTAGATTTTATTTTGAATATCTTGATAATGTCCTCTGATGTACAAAAATATTTAATGTCAATGAAGCCCAATTATTTTCTTTTGTTGCTTGTGCCATATCTAAAAATCCACTGCTAAATCCAAATTCAAGTTCATGAAAATGTGCCCTTGTTTTTCAGAGTTTCATAGTTGGGGCTCTTGCATCTAGGTCATAGGTATACTTTGAGTAAATTTTTGCATAGGGTGAGCAAGGGTTTCTAGTCTTCCGCGTGTGATTATCTAATTATCTCAGAACCATTTGTTGAAAAAACTATTTTATCCTATTGAATGGTCTTGGTACCCCAATAAAAAATTAACTGGTGATAGATGTATGGCTTATTTCCATTCTTTCCATTTTATTTCATTTTTTATATATGTCTATCTTTATGCCAATACAACACTGTTTTGATTACTGTAGCCTTGTAGTGCACTTTGAAATTCAGAAGTGTGGATCTTCCTACTTTTTTCTTCTTTTAAAGGATGATTTGGATATTCAGTGTTCTTTGCAATTCCATCTGAATTTGAGAATCAACTTTTTCATTTCTGAAAAAATCAACGCATTGAAATTGGATAGAGATTGAATTGAATCTGTGAATCTGTAAATTTTTTGGGTAGTATTGACTTCTTCATAGTATTAAATCTAACAAAATATAAACATAAGATGTCTGTCCCCTTATTTAGATCTTCTCTCATTTCT
The DNA here is from genome assembly GCF_030020395.1 of Manis pentadactyla. Lineage (NCBI taxonomy): Eukaryota > Metazoa > Chordata > Mammalia > Pholidota > Manidae > Manis > Manis pentadactyla. Next base: position 42,287,641 of record NC_080028.1, read on the forward strand.
TTCAGTAATATTCCAAGTTTAGAATGTGTAAATCTTTAACCTTATTAATTAAATTTATCCCTAGTTACTTTATTTTTTAATGTATTACAAATTGAATTTTTTTCCTTATGTCCTTTTCAGATCATCAACCTTTATGTATAGATACAAGTTATTTATATATGTTGATTTTGCATGCTGCAACTTTGCTAAGTGTATGTGTGAGTATTCTTTAGCATTTTCTACATACAAAATTATCTAACAAGAATAGGAACAGCTTTACTTCTTCCTTTTCCATTTAAAGTCTTTTTTTTTCCTAACTGTTCTAGCTAGAACTTCCTGTATGATAGTAAACTAATGGAAAAAGTGGATATCCAATTTATGCTCCTGATTTTCAGGGGAAGGCTTTCAAACTGTTACCATTGAGTATAAGGTTAGCTGTGGGTTTTCATGAATGCTTTTCATCAGATGGAGGAAATTCCTTTCTATTCCTAGGTTGCTGTATTTTTATCATGAAAGGGTTTTGAATTTCATGAAAGGCTTTCCCACTTTTCAGCCATAATGATGATCAGTATTTTTAAATCTCTCAGTTTAAAAAATGTGCTGTATTACATTGATTAATTTTTTATGTTGAATCATCCTTACATGTATTCCAATTTGCCATGGTATCTAAATCATTTATATGCTGCTGGATTCAGTTTGCAAGTAGCTTGTTCAGGATTCAGGCATCTATATTCATAAGGCATGAATCTGTATTTTTGTTTTCTTTTGGTATCTTTATCTGGCTTTAATACTAGAGTAATACTGTCCTACAATCAAGTAGGAAGTGTTCACTAAATTATCACTTTCAGAAACATTTAAGAAGGGTTAGTGCTAATTCTTCTTTAACCTTTGGAAGAATTCATTTGGCTACAGATTTTCTTCAGAGGATTACTGATTCAAATCCTTTATAGTTTTAAGTCTGTTTGGATTTTCTATTTCTCTTCAAGTCAGTGGTAATTGGTGAGATTCTACAAATTTGTGCTTTTGACTGTGCTGTTTGCTTTGTTGGTACAAAATTCTTCATAACATACATTTATATTCCTTTCTATTTCTATAAGGTCATTTAAGAGTAAATTGAGTTTCATTTCTGATCTAAGTAATGTTGAGCTTTCTGTCTTCAGTTCTTGGTCATTGCAGCTAAAGTTAATTTTGTTGATCTTTTCAAAACTACATCTTTTGGCCTTTTAATTGAACATACACAGGCTTCTGTGGTTAATTTATTCTTATGTGAATGTTGACAAAATATTTCTCTCAAGGATTGTCCATTTCATCTAGGTTATCAAATTTGTGGCTATAGACTCATTCACGGTGTTTGTTAATTTTTCTTTAATCCATATTCTAGTTGGAAATTTAGATTATCAATTATTAAGCTTTCTTCTTTTCCAATGGATGCATTCAATACTATGAATTTCCCTGTAGGCACTACTTTCACTGCATCTCAGAAATTTTAATAAGTCATTTAATCTTCATTCATTTCAAAAATTTTAAATTTCTCTTGAGATTTCTTTGATCCATGTGTTATTTAAATATCCACATAATTTAAGGCTTTTCAGTGGTTTTTTTTCATTTATTTCTAATTTAATACCATTGTTGTCTGAGAACAGATACTGCATGATTTATATGCTTCAAAAATTTTTAAATGTGTTTTATGGCCCAGAATGTGTTATATCTTTGTGAGTTTGAGAAGAATGTGTTTATAGCTATTGCTGGTTGACATATTCTATAGATGTCACAGTTATATCCATTGATGTTGTTATTTAATTCAAAAAACTGTTCTCACTGATTTTGTTTCTGCCAGATCTGTTTGGACAGAGTTGTTGAACTTTCAACTATGACAGTAGGTTCATCTATTTCTCTCTGAAATTGTATTATCTTTCCTCAAATTGTTTGTTACTCTATTGGTAGGTGCTTGAATGTTAAGAATTCAAACAATGGGCTTTCTAATGGTACTTGTGCAACAAATTTTTTGAAATAAATCCCACTTGGTCATGGCATACTATCATTTTTACATATTATTGGATTTAATGCTTTATATATTCTTTTATAATTTCTGTATCTGTTATTCATAAGGAATGTTTTCTGAAGTTATGCTTTCTTTAAATGTCTTGCCCTTTTTGGTGTCATGGTAGTGATGGCTTAAAACTGAACTGAGAAGTATTGCCTTCTCTTCTGTTTTTTTTGGAAAGATGTGTAAAATTGGTAGAATTTTACCCATTCTTTTTTAAAAACTACAGAGTCGGGAGGTTTTTTAAAAGAATGGGTAAATTCACAATTGAAGTCATCTGGACATTGATATTTTCTGTGGGAAAATTCCTAACTACAAATCATTTACTGTAACAGTTACAGGAAATTCAGCTTATACATTTCTTCTGCATGCTTCAGAAGTTAAAATTTTACAAGCATTTTGTCTATTTTATATAAATCACTTATTTTTGGCATAAACTTCATAATATCTCATTATTCTTTAAATATCTCTAGGATCTATAGTCAGGTCACTAATCAATCAGTAATGTATGTTGTCATTTTCCCCTGATGATTCTAACTAGAGATATCTCAATTATATTTATCTTCTAAAAACTGCCTTTGGTCTTTCCTGGGTTTTGCTATTTTCCATTTTCTGTCTCATAGAGGTCTTCTCTGGTGATCCAGTAGATCTAGCATAATATTCAGCCACTACTGCTGAAACATTTTGATATCTAAATACCATCAAATGAACTTTTATCTGTTCCTCAACTATATTAGAAGATTAATCTAGCCACTCAATTCCCATGAGTTGAGTAAAAGTTGGTACAAGATAGTAGCATGTTTTACCATGCATCATAGAGGTGATTAAGTGGTTTCTAGATCCCAACACAGTAGTCATAGGACATAGGAACATAAGAAGCTCCCAAAAAGATGAAAAAAAAAGTTGAGTTGTACCAGTGTTCCAGGAAAATGTTTAGTTTTTAGTCACTGTGTTTATCAGGAATTTAGGAATATAGGCTGGTGTTAATGGGACTTCTAAGATGGAGAATTTTTGGAGGGAGGAATAAACACATGAAAATTTTTAGGCAGGGACTCAGCAGGGTAAGGAGGATAAGTTCTCCATCATGCTCAACATTGCATTTGAGAAATAGAGACCAGAAAATGACAATTTGCAGCAAAGATTCACCTGTCAGTCCAAGTCAAATGAACCCTATCTCCACTGATTCTTTCTTATTTCCTTTTTATGAATCTCATCAAAACTACATAATAAAATAATTAAACTGTAATAACACATTGAGGTTTTTTTTCAGTTTTTAAAAATGTTGACAACCAAGGAAAGACACTTTTGTAGAATTCTATCCATGAACACATATTTTTTTCTGCATAAGTTGTTAAATGATAGTCAAAATCATGTAACAGATCAACTTAGAAATCATTGTATCCTGACAAATATCTCCTCTTTATGGACTTGAGTAGTTTCTATTTGGCAAAATGCAATTTACCTGATTGTTTTCAATCTGACTCCTTACTACATGAATACTTTAAAGAATCAGGTCAGGTAAGTTATTTGAATTACACTGTCTATTGATAGCGAAGAAAAATTCTAAATATCAGTGTTAACTATAAGCCACATTCCAAAAGCTTCCCCTCAGTAGTGGATTTTTAAGTCTACATTGTATCTACCAATGCTATACTTTTCACATTTCATTTTCATCCAGTTTCTGAATTTAATTTATAACCTCTGAATATTATTGCATACTTTATTCTTCATAGAAAAACCTCATTTTTTATCATTCTCCTAATTTTTGCTACATTCATCAATCTACCTACTTATCCTTTGATATTATGTCTAAGACATGGGTTGATGCTTTCCTACATCTATGTGACGTATGGAGCAAAACATAAATATAGGAAAGTGAAATAAAAGCAATAAAAAATGCTTTCCTTAACTTCATCTTCTTAATGATACATAAAGAGATATGTATCAGTTCTAATTTAAACTTTCTTGAATAATTTGTTGTACAAACCATAAGAAGTTGATCTATATAACTGAGTGGTTTTTCAAAACCAGGATTAAGTATTTGATGCAGTCATCATGCTAGTCCATTCCTCATGAAAAATAGTCTTCCACAGTTTCATATAATCCTTGCCATATTATTTTTACAAACATCTTCATTACTTTGAACTCTTTCAGTTCTGCATTTTCTTTATACTCAAATATTTATTTTACCATTTAAAAATTGGCTGGGTTCACACATACAAATGTTTTTTAGTACATCCTAACAAAATTGTACTGGAAGTTAAAATTGTTGAAAACTATTGCACTTATCCATTTTATACTCCATATTATTATTTAACTCTTCCTATTCTACTACAGGTCCTTTATATCAAGCATTTCTATGATGTACTTACTCAATTGCTTTCTCTAAATTCCCAATTAAAGCAACTGTTAGGAAGATCATTAATTTTATTAATTACTCCATTTTTCTTGATTGATGTCTATGTATTAATTTTCTCCTCTTTTACTAATCATTACTACTAGTAATCTTACACTAATCATTATATAATTCATTACTCCTTAATTGGAGTAATGAAAGATAAATCTCCCTGAGTTTAAATTGTTATTATCTAATTTTTTTACTCTGTGGTTTTCAAAATGATTTGATCCTAACTGAGCAATCTTTTGCTCCTATGCATAATGTTAATAATAATCACTATATCTTATCACATTTCCAGAATTACATATAAAATATCCACCAGGTATGCAATCCAGTAATTAGTCAACAAAATAGAAATTTTGTTTTTATATCATATTTGTTGTTCAACTTTCCTCAAAGAAAGGAATGTTGAAAGAATTTCAAGGTGAATATTTTAGCCTTTCTGGTAGAGGTTCCCTTAAGAAACAAGTTGTACCTGTATTTAAAGAGTTATGTTACTTTTTCAAGACCATATTTTAAAAATAAAGCACTATTAAGCTAACTGGGAATTCAGAATTCAGAGGCCAGTGATAGTGGTTCCATTAGACTTAATGAGATGATAATGTCAGAGACTGAGTGAAATAAAGAGAAGCCAGGTGATGCAACTTTAATCTGCCTGCAAGTGGGAAGTGGTGAGAATGGGGAAGTCTTACTTTAGAAGAGCTCAACCCTTACAAGGAGTTGCAGAAATCCTCTATGGTAAATAACTAGTAGATGACAGACATTTGAAAGTATATAAATAAAGCATTTCAGAAAAACTCAATGACAAAAAGGCGGTTTAACTCAGGCAGTTTAAGCAACCGAATTCTGGATGACACATTGCTACATTTATCAATCTTCCTATTTATAATTTGATACTAAGTTTATGAAATGGGTTGATGCTTTCCTACATCTATATGAAGTATGGAACAAAACATAAATATAGGAAAGTGAAGTAAAAGCAATAAAAATGCTTTCCTTAACCTCATCTTCTTTAATGATACATAAAGGGATATGTATGATTTCTAATTTAAAACTTCTTGAATCATCTGTTGTACAAACCATAAGAAGTTGATATATATTATGTAACTTTTTGTCATTTTTTCTGAAATGCTTTATTTATATACCATTATTCCTGAAATTGTATTTATGACTCAGATGTCCTTTTAAGATCTAGTTTATTAACAAGTTATGCAAAAACATAAAAAACTGCCCAGTCCATTATAGGTTATATAGATTTTTTTCCCTGGCTATGTTTTATTATGCTCTTCTAGATGATATTTTCCAAATACATTTTCTTCAAATCAAGGTCAAAAGTTAAAAAAGAAATGAAATGGGCTAATTCACATACTTTTCTGGAACAAAAATCATGTACCACAGTGTGTTTCTGTAAAAACATTCTTTATTATATGTAATATTTTAAAATTCTGGTCATGACACAGAAATCGAGTCCCTGAAATTCCAGATTATGACTGGGAATTCAAAAATCCTAAAGAAAAGGTTCAGTTTATTCTAATATTTTGGTGTCACTGGTAGAAAGTATAGCTATAAATGTATATATGTTTTTCAGTGACAAACAGAAGGAATAAATACATTGAGTTAGCCTTGTCCTCCTCATTTATCAGTCATTTATAAGCAGTTTCCAGTTAGCGTCAGAAGTATCCCAAGTTTTCAAAAGGAGTTTTTTGAGAATGGAAACACCTAATAAGCATGGTATTTCACTGTTATTTTTTAAAATAAGGTCATAAGAAAACACATTTTTCATCTACAATTGAAAAACTTCTAAATGTTAACAGTACAGTAATAGAAAACAACCAGATTCTTTGGTTGTATTTTAACACAATGATCTTTTGTTTTTAATAGACAAACACTTTCTAAGTTGAGCATCAACAATAATGGTTAACTCTGCCACAATTTTCTTTTTATTCATTCAATAGAGTACACACAACAGTTGATAATATTTCAAAAATATAAATGAATATTATTTTAAGTAGGTTGTAATTAAATGCAAATAAACAATGATAATAACCTTTACATGGCATGCTACATTCAATATATTTTAATTAAATATATTTATATTCTTGACTAACTAGAATTCGAATATAAAAGAGACAGACTGAAGAACTTGGCTCAGTTTTTCCAGATATCAATAGAAAAGAAGTAAAGTGAAAATAATCTATACTGAAGACTATAAAGAAAATAAAATTCTTTGAAACCAAGCTTTTTGAACATACAACTTGAAATGAGATAAAGATAAATAACTAAGCAAAGAAACCAAAATAAAGGAGGAAACTATGTATTGGAAGCTACTATTGGATACACTGGTATTGCCAGGGTCCCTTTGTTTGTTTCTTTACATGTGATGCAATAGGATATTCATTTGTTTGGGAGAGAAACAACCCTGTGTATCATATTAATGAAGACTTGTTTCACCTGTTGGTTCTGTAAGGTGTAGATGAAAGGGTTCAAAAATGGTGCAACAGAGGTATTGAGAACTGCAATTCCCTTGGAAAAAGATACTTTTTGTTTCACTGAAGGTTTAACATATATGAAGATGCAGCTGCCATAAGAAAGGGAGATCACAATCATGTGAGAAGAACATGTTGAAAAAGCTTTCTTCCTCTGATTAGCTGAAGGGAATTTTAGAATTGTTAATACAATATACATATATGATATTATCACCATTGCCAAGGTGACCACGAGTGTCATCACAGCAGAAATGAAACCCATTGTCTCGGTGAGCTTTGTGTCTGAGCAGGAGATCTGCATGAGGGAAGTTGAGTCACAGTAGAAATGATCAACAATGTTGGAGTCACAGAAATCAAGGTTTAGGCCTAAGAGGAGACATATAAAGATGGTAAAGAACCCAGCAAGCCAACAACAGAAGACAAGCTGTGTGCAGATTTTAGTGCTCATGATGGCTGTGTAATGCAGGGGCTTACAGATGGCAACATAGCGGTCATAGGACATTGCTGCCAGCAGGTAAAATTCACATGCTGCAAGAAGGAAGACAAAGAACACCTGAGCAAGACAACTGTTATAGGAAATGGTTTTGTCCCCGGTTGCCATCATCACTAGTAATTTGGGGATGCATGTAGTTGTGAAGGAAATTTCTAAGAAGGAAAAATTCTGAAGGAAGAAGTACATGGGAGTCTTGAGGTGAGTATCCAGCAGGGTGAGTGTGATGATGATCAGATTGCTGGTGATGCTGAGCAGGTAGGTGAGCAGCAGGAAGGTAAACACCACCGCCTTCAGTTGAGGATCATCAGTCAGACCTGCTAGGATGAACACTGTCACTCTTGTGTGGTTCCCCATTACTGCCATCTACTTGTCCAGGTTTAAATGAAAAAGAAGAAAAAGAAGAATAAAATGATGATTCCAACAGGAAAGTTACATGATAATAGTGGTTAAGATGATGTTTCAGCTAGAGCAACGCAAGGCTCATTCATGTTCTAAAGATGGTTATGGCAGGAAGAACAGTAGTTTGCCTTTCCAGGGTATCTGGACAAAGTTCAATCTTTACTTTGCAACAGAGAATAACCAATATGATGGCATTAATGTTTCTCCGTTTTTATTTGAATAAATTATAGGGAAATTAAAGGAACTTCTTAAACATAGAATGAAATTTTCTTCTTTCTTGGATTTATGCAAGAGTTTGGGATAGAGCTATTTCTGTTTAATATAAGAAGTTTGCATACTAGGAGACAATCTATACCTGTTATTGTAAGTATTTTAGCCCATGTTTGCATTTACCTCACCCACTCACTGACCCACACACATACACACACATTTCACTTAACTCTGTTATGATCACTACCCTACCTACCTTGTACCGAGAATGTCAGTAACCACAGTGGTAATTTCAGTTTTCTAATGCATGTTGTGGAGATGCGAATATACCAGTTAAAATGAAGTGAAAAATGAGAGGAAGGATATAGAAGCAAATAGAAATATAAAACTATGTGTTCAGGACATTGTGTGAGGTGTGAGAGGAAAAAGAAGAATAAGATAAAAACAAAACTTGTGGAAACCTAGAGAAGTAAGAAGGGTTTTTTAGAGATAGGAGAGTGAGTCTGATGAAAAATTCAAAATAGTATTAAAAATATGTTAATGAGTGAGTAAAATTTTAAAAAATTTAAAAAATGTAAATTAGTAAGCAAATTTGTAACTTAGTAAGTTAAAATTTTGTAAGTAAATATTTATAAGAAGAAAATATTTACCAATGATATTTCCCTCCACCTATTTCTTTCTTTGTGTTTATTTTATTTTGTTCTTTGTATTAAGAATGGCCTAAAAGAGATGAAGAGTGAGTGTTTGGTAACTATTGAACACATAATATTAGAATAGTGGTGACACAAATTTTTGGGGTGACACAAACTTTTCCCTATGATAGGATATTCAGATGTTTGGCTAACACACACTTAAAATGTTCATTATTGAATACTGTTCTCAATGCCAGGTACCTACTGAGACAGTTGTGTTGTTGAGGTTTGCACAGCTAGTGAATTGAAGTTCAGGATTAATTTGAAAGAGTGTGTTTCCCAAGTTGTCCTTTCAAGAGTATATTTTGTGTAAATAATTGTAGGACAGATTTTAGTGTGTTTCTTTAAAAAAAGGATTAATAATATCTCTAAAGAAAATTGTATTCCTTGGTATCTTCATCATCAAACACAGAAAAAGGTTCAAGTTTAGTGATGGACCCTAGATAACATAATGTTTTCTGTCTTGACAATATCAAGGTAATTGTTTCCAACCTATAAGCATGAATTAATTTAGAAAAGGCACATACATAAATTAAAATAAACATATAAGGTAAAATAAAAGTTTTTTTCTATATCATCTACAGGAGTTCATAGGAGGATACTAAGATACAAAAAATGAGAACTTCTCTCAAAGTTATGTTAATCATGTACACAGTTTAGGTGAAAAAGGATGAGTGTCATTTTTCCCTTTACATTCACACTCCTTGTACATTCACATAACTGTGAAGCAATTATTACACATCTTCCCCCATTTACACATATCACACCCATGGCAATATTGCAGGAATGCATATATCTAAAACACTTAATTAGAATTGTTCTATGTCAATTATACAAACTACTACTAAAACGCACTGTAAAAATTAACAAAGGTCACTTAAGCAAAGCATTAGGAGGCAGGCCTGTGAATACGATACATTTAGTTGTGTTGCATATTGTGACTATCAGATAAATTAAAAGGAACAGTTTTTCAATACTAAATTATCACTGTATTCCATTTGTCTTCTTTCACCATTTTCCCTAAATCAAAAATTTAAAGGTTAGAAAAAATAACATTAATGAGGTAAAGATAAAATGAGACAAAAATGGGTTAAAATATACCTGACAGGGAGGGGCGGAAGATGGCGGCGTGAGTAGAGCAGCGGAAATCTCCTCCCAAAACAACATATATCTATGAAAATATAACAAAGACAACTCTTCCTAGAATAAAGACCAGAGGACACAAGACAATATCCAGACCACATCCGCACCTGAGAGAACCCAGCGCCTCGCGAAGGGGGTAAGATACAAGCCCCGGCCCCGCGGGAGCCGAGCGCCCCTCCCCTCAGCTCCCGGCGGTAGAAGGGCAGGCAGAGCGGGAGGGAGACAGAGCCCAGGGCTGCCGAACACCCAGCCCCGGCCATCCGGGCCAGAGTGCAGGGTGCTCGATACTAGGAAAACAGGGCAGCAAGAACAGTGAGCAGGCACTGGAGGCTCGGCGACAGAGGACATAAGAAAAGCGCGCGACCATTTTTTTTTTTTTGCTTTTTTGCTGTTTTGTTTTGGCGAGCGCTTTTTGGAAGTCTTAAAGGGATAGGGACCCCAATACTAGGGAAACAGGGCAGAAAGACCGGTGAGCAGAGGCCTGAGGTTGGCACCGGAGAATAAAGAAAAACGAACGACCACCTTTTTTTTTTTTTTTTTTTTAATTAAAAACTTTTTTTTTTTTTTTAATTAAAAAAATTTTTTTTTTCTTTTTTTTTTTGGTGGGCGTTGTTTTGTTTTGGCGGGTGCTTTTTGGAAGTCTTAAAGGGGCAGGGCGGGTCACTTAATCCAGAGGTAGGGAATCCGGGATCTCTGGGCACGCTAACCCCTGGGCTGCAGGGAGCAGGGAGGCCCCTTACGGAGATAAATAGCCTCCCAGCAGCTCCTGCTCCAACGCGACTCCACCATTTTGGAGTAGCTGCCCGAGCTAGGCCACGCCCACAGCAACAGCGGAGATTAACTCCATAGCAGCCGGGCAGGAAGCAGAAAACCTGTCTGCGCGCAGCTGCACAGCACAAGCCACTAGAGATCGCTGTTCTCCCAGGAGAGGAGGGCCACAAACCAACAAGAAAGGAAGTCCTTCCAGCCGTCACTCGTCCCAGTTCTGCAAACTATTCCTATCACCATGAAAAGGCAAAGCTACAGGCAGACAAAGATCACAGAGACAACACCAGAGAAGGAGACAGACCTAACCAGTCTTCCTGAAAAAGAATTCAAAATAAGAATCATAAACATGCTGACAGAGATGCAGAGAAATACGCAAGAGAAATGGGATGAAGTCCGGAAGGAGATCACAGATGCCAGAAAGGAGATCGCAGAAATGAAACAAACTCTGGAAGGGTTTATAAGCAGAATGGATAGGATGCAAGAGGCCATTGATGGAATTGAAATCAGAGAACAGGAACGCATAGAAGCTGACATAGAGAGAGACAAAAGGATCTCCAGGAATGAAACAATATTAAGAGAACTGTGTGACCAATCCAAAAGGAAAAATATCCGTATTATAAGGGGTCCCAGAAGAAGAAGAGAGAGGAAAAGAGATGGAAAGTATCTTAGAAGAAATAATTGCTGAAAACTTCCCTACACTGGGGGAGGAAGTAATCGAACAGACCATGGAAATACACAGAACCCCCAACAGAAAGGATCCAAGAAGGGCAACACCAAGACACATAATAATTAAAATGGCCCAGATCAAGGACAAGGAAAGAGTTTAAAGGCAGCTAGAGAGAAAAAGGTCACCTATAAAGGGAAACCCATCAGGCTAACGTAAGATTTCTCAACAGAAACCCTACAGGCCAGAAGAGAATGGCATGATATATTTAATACAAAGAAACAGAAGGGCCTTGAACCAAGGATACTGTATCCAGCACGACTATCATTCAAATATGACGGTGGGATTAAACAATTCCCAGACAAACAAAAGCTGAGGGAATTTGCTTTCCACAAACCACCTCTACAGAACATCTTACAGGGACTGCTCTAGATGGGAGCACTCCTAGAAAGAGCACAGCACAAAACACCCAACATATGAAGAATCGAGGAGGAGGAACAAGAAGGGAGAGAAGAAAAGAATCTCCAGACAGTGTATATAAAAGCTCAATAAGTGAGCTAAGTTAGGCAGTAAGATACTAAAGAAGCTAAACTTGAACCTTTGGTAACCACGAATTTAAAGCTTGCAATGGCAATAAGTACATATCTTTCAATAGTCACCCTAAATGTTAATGGGTTGAATGCACCAATCAAAAGACACAGAGTAACAGAATGGATAAAAAAGCAAGACCCATCTATATGCTGCTTACAAGAAACTCACCTCAAACCCAAAGACATATACAGACTAAAAGTCAAGGGATGGAAAAACATATTTCAAGCAAACAACAGTGAGAAGAAAGCAGGGGTTGCAGTACTAATATCAGACAAAATAGACTTCAAAACCAAGAAAGTAACAAGAGATAAAGAAGGACACTACATAATGATAAAGGGCTCAGTCAAACAAGAGGATATAACCATTCTAAATATATATGCACCCAACACAGGAGCACCAGCATATGGGAAACAAATACTAACAGAACCAAAGGGGGATATAGACTGCAATGCATTCATTCTAGGAGACTTCAACACACCACTCACCCCAAAGGATAGATCCACTGGGCAGAAAATAAGTAAGGACACAGAAGCACTGAACAACACAGTAGAGCAGATGGACCTAATAGACATCTATAGAACTCTACATCCAAAAGCAGCGGGATATACATTCTTCTCAAGTGCACATGGAACATTCTCCAGAATAGACCACATACTAGGCCACAAAAAGAGCCTCAGAAAATTCCAAAAGATTGAAATCCTAACAACCAACTTTTCAGACCACAAAGGCATAAAACTAGAAATAAACTGTACAAAGAAAGCAAAGAGGCTCACAAACACATGGAGGCTTAACAACACGCTCCTAAATAATCAATGGATCAATGACCAAATCAAAATGGAGATCCAGCAATATATGGAAACAAATGACAACAACAACACTAAGCTCCAACTTCTGTGGGACACAGCAAAAGCAGTCTTAAGAGGAAAGTATATGGCAATCCAAGCATATTTAAAAAAGGAAGAGTAATCCCAAATGAATGGTCTAATGTCACAATTATCGAAATTGGAAAAAGAAGAATAGATGAGGCCTAAGGTCAGCAGAAGGAGGGACATAATAAAGATCAGAGAAGAAATAAATAAAATTGAGAAGAATAAAACAATAGCAAAAATCAATGAAACCAAGAGCTGGTTCTTCGAGAAAATAAACAAAATAGATAAGCCTCTAGCCAGACTTATTAAGAAGAAAAGAGAGTCAACACAAATCAACAGTATCAGAAACGAGAAAGGAAAAATCATGATGGACCCCACGGAAATGCAAAGAATTATTGGAGAATACTATGAAAACCTATACGCTAACAAGCTGGGAAACCTAGGAGAAATGGACAACTTCCTAGAAAAATATAACCTTCCAAGACTGACCCAGAAAGAAAGAGAAAATCTAAACAGACCAATTACCAGCAACGAAATTGAAGCGGTAATCAAAAAACTACCAAAGAACAAAATCCCCGGCCCAGATGGATTTACCTAGGAATTTTATCAGACATACAGGGAAGACATAATACCCATTCTCCTTAAAGTTTTCCAAAAAATAGAGGAGGAGGGGATACTCCCAAACTCATTCTATGAAGCTAACATCACCCTAATACCAAAACCAGGCAAAGACCCCACCAAAAAAGAAAACTACAGACCAATATCCCTGATGAACGTAGATGCAAAAATACTCAACAAAATATTAGCAAACCGAATTCAAAAATACATCAAAAGGATCATACACCATGACCAAGTGGGATTCATCCCAGGGATGCAAGGATGGTACAACATTCGAAAGTCCATCAACATCATCCACCACATCAACAAAAAGAAAGACAAAAACCACATGATCATCTCCATAGATGCTGAAAAAGCATTTGACAAAGTTCAACATCCATTCATGTTAAAAACTCTCAGCAAAATGCGAATAGAGGGCAAGTACCTCAACATAATAAAGGCCATCTATGATAAACCCACAGCCAACATTATATTGAACAGCGAGAAGCTGAAAGCATTTCCGCTGAGATCGGGAACTAGACAGGGATGCCCACTCTCTCCACTGTTATTTTACATAGTACTGGAGGTCCTAGGCACGGCAATCAGACAAAACAAAGAAATACAAGGAATCCAGATTGGTAAAGAAGAAGTTAAACTGTCACTATTTGCAGATGACATGATACTGCACATAAAAAACCCTAAAGACTCCACCCCAAAACTACTAGAACTGATATCGGAATACACCAAAGTTGCAGGATACAAAATCAACACACAGAAATCTGTGGCTTTCCTATATACTAACAATGAACCAACAGAAAGAGAAATCAGGAAAACAACTCCATTCACAATTGCATCCAAAAAAATAAAATACCTAGGAATAAACCTAACCAAAGAAGTGAAAGACTTATACTCTGAAAACTACAAGTCACTCTTAAGAGAAATTAAAGGGGACACTAACAGATGGAAACTCATCCCATGCTCATGGCTAGGAAGAATTAATATCGTCAAAATGGCCATCCTGCCCAAAGCAATATACAGATTTGATGCAATCCCTATGAAACTACCAGCAACATTCTTCAATGAACAGGAACAAATAATTCAAAAATTCATATGGAAACACCAAAGACCCCGAATAGCCAAAGCAATCCTGAGAAAGAAGAATAAAGTAGGGGGGATCTCACTCCCCAACTTCAAGCTCTACTATAAAGCCATAGTAATCAAGACAATTTGGTACTGGCACAAGAGCAGAGCCACAGAGCAATGGAACAGACTAGAGGATCCAGACATTAACCCAGACATATATGGTCAATTAATATTTGATAAAGGAACCATGGACATACAATGGCGAAATGACAGTCTCTTCAACAGGTGGTGCTGGCAAAACTGGACAGCTACATGTAGGAGAATGAAACTGGACCATTGTCTAACCCCATATACAAAAGTAAACTCAAAATGGATCAAAGACCTGAATGTAAGCCATGAAACCATTAAACTCTTGGAAGAAAACATAGGCAAAAACCTCTTAGACATAAACATGAGTGACCTCTTCTTGAACATATTCCCCGGGCAAGGAAAACAACAGCAAAAATGAGTAAGTGGGACTATATTAAGCTGAAAAGCTTCTGTACAGCAAAAGACACCATCAATAGAACAAGAAGGATCCCTACAGTATGGGAGAATATATTTGAAAATGACACATCCGATAAAGGCTTGACGTCCAGAATATATAAGGAGCTCACACGCCTCAACAAACAAAAAACAAATAACCCAATTAAAAAATGGGCAGAGGAACTGAACAGACAGTTCTCAAAAAAAGAAATACAGATGGCCCACAGACACATGAAAAGATGCTCCACATCGCTAATTATCAGAGAAATGCAAATTAAAACTACAATGAGGTATCACCCCACACCAGTAAGGATGGCTGCCATCCAAAAGACAAACAACAACAAATGTTGGCGAGGCTGTGGAGAAAGGGGAACCCTCCTACACTGCTGGTGGGAATGTAAACTAGTTCAACCATTGTGGAAAGCAGTATGGAGGTACATCAAAATGCTCAAAACAGACTTACCATTTGACCCAAGAATTGCACTCCTAGGAATTTATCCTAAGAATGCAGCAATCAAGTTTGAGAAAGACCAATGCACCCCTATCTTTATCGCAGCACTATTTACAATAGCCAAGAATTGGAAGCAACCTAAATGTCCATCGATAGATGAATGGATAAAGAAGACGTGGTACATATACACAATGGAATACTACTCAGCCATAAGAAAAGGGCAAATCCAATCATTTGCAGCAACATGGATGGAGCTGGAGGGTATTATGCTCAGTGAAACAAGCCAAGCGGAGAAAGAGAAATACCAAATGATTTCACTTATCTGTGGAATATAAGAACAAAGGAAAAACTGAAGGAACAAAACAGCAGCAGAATCACAGAACTCAAGAATGGACTAATAGGTACCAAAGGGAAAGGGACTGGTGAGGATGGGTGTGTAGGGAGGGATAAGGGGGGGAGAAGTAGGGGGGTATTAAGATGAACATGCATGGGGGTGTAGGAGAAAAGGGTGGGCTGTACAACACAGAGAAGGCAAGTAGTGATTCTACCACATTTTGCTATGCTGATGGACAGTGACTGTAAAGGGGTTTATAGGGGAGACCTGGTATAGGGGAGAGCCTAGTAAACATAATATTCGTCATGTAAGTATAGATTAGTGATACCAAAAACAAAGCAAAAAAAAAAAAAAAAAGGGCAGTTCCTGTGTGGTAACCTCCAACGAGTTCTACACAAGGGTATAAAGGGCATATAAAAGTGTAGGCAAAGGGTCTGTTTGTGTTTATACAGAGGATCAAAGCCTAATTGGGCTACCCCGAAAATGAACTAAGATACGATATGAAAAAGAACTTCCAACATCTGCACCCTCTGGAAGACTCATGCCAGAAGATGATCATCAAAAAACCCCAACAAAGATCCACGCACTGCTACAGCGGTAGATGCATTCATCCCACCAGTTCCTGGACTTGCCATGGGAATGAGGAAGGAGATATCTAAGCTGGCCTGTGCATACAGTAAAACAACAAATTTGACTGGATCTATACTGTTGGAACTCAACCAAGAATTTGGAGAAGTGCAAATTGTAGCGCTCCAAAGTCTTACAACTACAGACTATTTACTGTTAAAAGAACATATGGCATGTGAACAGTCCCCAGGAATGGGTTGTTTTAATTTGTCTGATTTCTCTCAGACTGTTCAAGTTCAGTTGGACAATATCCACCATATCATAGATAAGTTTTCACAAATGCCTATGGTGCCTAACTGATTTTCTTGGTTTCACTGGAGATGGCTGGTAATTACAGATATGCTTTGGTTATGTAACTATACTCCTATTATGTTAATGTGTGTGTGCAATTTAAGTAGTAGCTTAAAACCTATATATGCTGAAGTTACTCTACAAGAAGATATGTCAAAGAAATAATCAATCTTCCCATGTTTTCTTCCACCTGCTACTTCTATAGCTTTTCTTCTTCCTTCCTAATTACAACCCTTAAATAGAATTCGTGCCTCATATCAAATTTACCGAGTATCATAATTCTTCCAAGTGGTAAAGATACCTCAAGACAAATGCTGGGCATAGAAGCCACAGGGAATAAATATGCAAAGAAGTAAAAAGCTAACCTTTTCAAACAATATTGCTTCTCTCTCACTTACCAACTTCACATTTCCCTGTATGGCCCCGGAAGATGACTGGTTAGCCAGAGACGGGTAAGATTCCTCAAGGGAGGAACAACCTAAGACAGGCACAGTCGCAGGGGGGCCATCAGGTGAGAAATTGGGGATCAACAGAGGTGAGGCTTAGAACCTCACCCCCCCTGTTCTGAGAGTAATCTTCTGCATACGTGGATGTTTTATTGCCCTGGTCTAGCTTGGATTAACACATAGTCTACAGGCACACACCTGATCATCTACATTTGCTCTCTTACAACACTAAACTGTTTTCTACCTTTATCTTGTATCTACCTACCACTTCAGCATTTTATTAAAAATAATAATAATAGAGAAATGTGGTATCCACATATAAATCAAGTATAAAAACCAAATGAGTATTCATATTTGAACTGACTGTTTAGAGTTCATAATGCATGAGCAAAACCGAAAGTTTCTGTGATGACTGCCCTTGTACTGTTCACTATGTAACTTATTCATTATGTAAGAATTTGTTCTACATGTAAGAACTTGTTTGTTATGCCTCAGAAGATTGGAGACTGATGAAAATTAGGCTTGGGGTGGATTAATGATTGTGCATTGAGCATTGACTCCCCTATACAGAATTTTATTGTCGTTAACAACCATTTGATCAATAAATATGAGAGATGCCCTCACAAAAAAAAAAAAAAAAAAGGGACAGACTTCCAATGGTAAAATAAATAAGTAACCGGGATGTAATGTATAGCATAAGGAATATAGTCAAGATATTGTAACAGCTTGGTAGGGTGATAGCTGGAACCTAGAATTATGTATATAAATGTTCTACCACTGTGTTGTACACTTGAAACTAATGTAATGTAATACTGTGCGTCAACTACCCTTCAATAAAAAAATAATTATTTAAAAATATATATATATATATACCTGACAGGAAATATGGATTTCAAATTTTAAACATACCAATTCCTTTCATCTTCTTGAGTCCTAAAGCAGTCTGCCAAAAACACTTAAAAGCTGAAACACCATTTTTAAGAAGATGTAGTATGCACTGATGTCTTTTTTCAGACAAAATTTAACTTCTGCTTCCACATTTAGCTACTTCATCATCCTTCCATACAGAACGCACTGGCATTCCACTCCTCTCTGGTGGAACTCACGCTAACCACCCTCTGTGACTGTTTTTCTTGTTATAAGTGGCAGCTTGTAAAGGTTTGTTGTTGTTTTCTACAGATTTTAGACTAGTGTATTAAATTTCCCCATTACTACCATTTACTTAGTCATGTTTTAAGTACTTTTCTAAGTTTTATTCGCAGTGCCATATAAATTAACCAACACTAATCCCATGGAGTAATTGTGCTATCTGTACCCTGAAGGAAAACATCTAAAGATTATGAAGAATTCTCAGCAGGATATGAGATGCAAGTATACCATTCCCATAGGATCAAAAATATATATGTGTACCAGGGCTCTCCCCAGGCATTAAATATTTTTTAAAATAACCATTGACAAAGAAAACACTTATTTAAACTGTTGCCAGAGAATTCAATATAGATTTCCTTAATATATGCTTACCTTCCCACACACTGATGTTTTGCAATCCCATGTTTAGAAATAAGGCTTTGGAAGCAAAATGAAAATATTTTAATTAGTAATAAAGAGTAGCAAAATAAATTGGAGAATTTATCCTGTCATTGAAAAAATTGTACCTCTGGCTAAATGCACCATGATTAATTCTCCAGATACACCTAGCATCTCCGGTCCTGTATGCCATTCCATTCCTATTCTGAAAGCTGTTTTTCCTCCAAATAGTGTTTGTGATATTATCTAGTGGATCTTAAAGATTTCATAATTCCAAAGCATTCTCCACTTCTATATTAAGAGACTATTTACCTACATCTATAGTTGCTTTCCTTGCAACTTATTGTAGTCATGTTACTAAGTTCTGTTCAAAAATGTAAACAGAGATAACGTGCAGTTTCCAGGAATTATTACTTGATTGGTCAGGCTTGCTCTCCTTTCCTTCTTTACCCTCTCATTCTTGCAATGAAGACAGGTGACAAGCCCCTGGGAGCCATGAGTATGAGCAATCACCCTACGGATGGGGAATCAATAAGAAAAAACACACCCAGGTTCTGGACCCATTTCAGGCCACACCAGTTCATACACACGACGACTTCATGGAAGAGTTTCAACATAACAAACTGACCATTTAAATAAGATAAAAATATTTTTGTTGTTGTTAAACCTTTGGCATATTTGTTTCACTCATATCCTACCAAATCTTTGTTATTATCAAAACCTGATTCCTAGGACTTATATTTCATATTTGTTTAATTTCTTTACTGTGTCACACAGTAAAGAACATATGTTCATATATATTTTGTAAAATAATTCTGAATATTTCTAACTAATTTTCCAGTTCAAGAACTCCTGTTCTCTACTTCCAAATATTGGGTAGAGTTCCTTGAGAACATCAGTACTAATCATTTAAAATAATTTATCCTGGCACACAGGTAGAAGCACACAACCTTGACCAAAACATGTGAAATGATGTGAGATGATGAATTAATTGTGCATATTGTTAGGGTATAAGATGTCATTGGCTCTACTAAAGGCCTAGGCACTTACCCATGCTCTTCCACTTTGGCAAATCATAGCTTCAAGCTTTTGTCTACAGAGACTAGAAGACTGCAGGAGTTTCCTCTTAGATTCTAAAATTCTTCATCAGTGTGGATAAAATCGCAATTATTTCCAGAATCCCTCGCCTGGCTTTAGCACATCTCCATATCAACAGGCATTTCCAAGGGGTGGAGAGTAGTTCATCTCCCTATCAATGTGTAATTACCTGGGGGAGGAAGAGCTTGTCTGGACTTGAGAGGTTGAGAGGAGTGTTCGCTCACTTTTGCCACAGGAGGAGAGAGAGAGAGAGAGAGACACTGGATGGCTGTTTATGAGCAATAAATCGGTTTTAAACTTTATTTCTTCCTTTGACTGACTCATTTTGGTTTCAGCTAGGTATTTTTCCATGGGATTTCCCCTCCCCAGACAGAGGTTAGGAGACTGCAGGAGTTTCCTCTTCGATTCTCAGCTTCTCCATCAGTCAGATGTTACTCTGTACTGGTAGCCTCAGTCTTCCATTGCTTGCCACTAAGGATTTATCAAACAAGTTTACGGAAGTAATACTGCAAAATGCCAGGCTCTTGAGTCATTAATTCCCTTTTATAGAGGTTTTTATTGTCTGTAAGAAAGGTCTTGTTTGCACTGACAGATGCATTCATAGAATTCAGATTGTTTCTCCCCAGCCCCATGTGAGAGGGGAAAGCAGCGGCCCACCATTTCCTGCTGGGACATGTTCTACATACTGCATACAAAAGAGCAAGAGGCTCTAAGAGAAAGTTACAGAATAGGGGGCATCCACTTAGTCAGTACCCTGCTCTCCTAGGCCCTGGCCTCTCAAGTCCTCACTGATTTTTTTGCACTAATGACACAAGCAGTTTGTGTTGATGTTTTAGAGGGCAGCTTGTTTTTCAACTCTTTTATCTGGGAAAAATCTACACAGGAACTGTACATATATTGTATTATCAGTATACTATTGTCAAGATAAAAGATATACTGAAAAAGAAGCATTGGTACATTACTATTAACTAGAGACCTAAATTTATTTCTATTTTAATAGTGTTCTCACTAATTTCCTTTTTTTATTACAGCATCTAATCCAGGATACTACACAGCATTTACTCATGTGGTATCCTTATTGTCATCTGGATTTTGATTCCTTTTCAGTCCTTTCTTGTTCATTTACTTGTCAGTTTGGAGGAGACTTGTTGTAACTCTGGTGGGAAAATATTTTACAAGCCTGGGGAAATTTACCTTTGAAACTGAAATCAGTCAAAGGGATAAATAAAGTGGAATACACCCATTTATTGCTTACAGTCAGTCATCCACTTCTGCTCACCAGTACCTCTCATGACCCGGCACAAAAAAGGGATGCCGATGTTACCGTCCGGCTACGTCAGAGGCAGGCTTTCCTTCAAGTCAATGTTCCTGGGCCAGTGTGTCTGCTTCATCATTCCCTGGGGATGCCAAAGGCAAATGGCCAGTCACATGACATATGGTAACTGTCTCAGTCTGACCAGAGGCCCATAGGTCTTGCCACACTCTTGCCCCCAAGGGGGCCAGTGACCAACCATCCAGTTGGCATGGTACCGTGTTGGTAACCACAGGGTTAAGCCCTGATAGACGGCCCAGCTGTCGGTGCAGACAACTATAGGGGAGGGCTCCTGGGTGATCATGAGCCATACTGACCACAGCTCAGCCCCTTGACTGCTCTTCTTTCTTCATCTTTCGTCCATATTGTCTCAGTCTTAGGATGGAAAGACATAGCTCTAAACTTTGGGGGCTGCCCATGACTGGAGCCATCTGTGTACCAAGCATCTTCAGGTATGTGGCTTTTCCCTCCTAATAAGAAGTCTCAGCTACCAATGGCTCAAAAGCAAGTTCCTCCTGTTTTCCACTAGTATACGTCACTGGCCCCAATAAGTGTTGGAGTTGTCCATTTAAGGTGCCATTGGAGAGGGTACTATACTGCTGTAAGTATGCACCCCATTTGGCCAGTGCAGGTATCTGTGCCTCACCACTCTATGGCCTTTGGGCCCAGGCTCACACTGACCCCACAATGGGACAGGTGGTTACTACCTTGGTCAGAGCCTTTTGTGTGGAGAGGCTGGTGCCCCTGGAGGTGGCCTTGGCCGCCGTCCTGCCCTCAGCTCCTCCCCCTCATCCTCCTCTGACATCTCCTCTACCACATGGAGGACTTAGGGCCCTGCTGCTTCCCCTCCCCCATCGCCTCCTGTAACACAAATCATCTGGCCGCCTCCTTCCTCACTCTAACACATCTTCCAGGAGCATGACCTGTTCTCAGTAACTGTCTTTCTTTCCTAAGGGCATCCCATAGGTAATCGCCCAGCATCCCCAGGTGAGGCCAGAGTGTGCCTCTCTCCTCAGTAAGGCTTTCTACTATCTCAAGAAACAAATATCCCACAATCCCAGCTTCTACACGGCCACTCAGGGCCTCTAAGCAGTCTTCTAAGTCACGGAGGGTTCATTCCATAGCTTCCAGTGTTTTCACCCTTCCCAAATACTGGGGAAGAGACCACACACCTAGGATGTGCTTTACCATAGACCAATTTCCCACTGGGGGCTCCCCAGGAGGAAGCCCCATGGATAGGGTGTTCCCAGGTGAAGCTGCACCCTCCAACGCTGCCAGAGGTACGGGTGAGTCATCACCCCCCACTGCAGAAGCCCCTGGGGCTTCACCACCATCCACTTGGGCATTTCTGATATCTCCCTACCTTTTCTAGGGGCAGTCCACCTAAGCATCTCACATATGAAGACAAATTTTGGGTTCAAAGGTCCTGCCGACTATCACCAGGTGTAACTCTTGGGGGAAAATATTTTCCCAGCTGGGAGCGAATTACCTCTGAAACCAAAATCAGTCAAAAGGAGAAATAAAGTGGGAGAAACCCATTTACTGCTTACAAGCAGTTGTCCACTTCTGCTTGCCCATATCTCTCACGACCCAGCTACCAAAAGGGACCCCACCCAACCTCTTGGGTCCAGATATGCCCTCACTTCCCATTGTAATCACCTATCTCTTTCTGGATGGACTACTTCTCTCCACCCCTCGGAAACACCTCTTGATATGTAGATGCACTAAGGCCAAAAGAGATTCTGGAAATATCACAATTTTACCCACACTTATCGAGCAATTTTAAAAGTGCTCCTCAATTTGGATTTCTCTCTTTTTTTATTAAGTAATAGATTAGTGTTCTGTATTTAGGTAAAGAATATAAGAATGACCAAAAATGTTTATCATCCCATCATATCAGAGGGTAAATGACATCACCATGACTTATCACTGTTAATATTTTCCTTGACAACTTGTTTAAGGTATAGTTTTCCAGTTTAAAAAAATGCTATTTTTCTCCTTTCTATAATATTTTCTTGGCAACTAATTACTAAGTAGCCCACATGAAAGGAGGGGAGAAGGATTAATAAGCTTCACTTCCTGGAAGGAGTAACTGTCTGTCTCTCTGTCTGTCTATTTATCTACCTACCTGTATTTGGATTCTTCCATAAGGAAGATCAGTTCCTTCTCCCACACTTATTTGTGTTACTGTTCACTCATATCAAATTTCTGCAATTTTCCTTTAGACTTCCTCCTTAATAGATTATTTAAAAGTGTATTTTCTAACTTACAAATATTTGAGTACTTTTAAAACCTTTTGTCATTTTCCCACTGGTTTAGAACATACATTTCAAAATGGTCTACCTTAATTTATACCACTTCCCTTGAAGTGTAAGCAAATTATGATCACATATTCTTAAAACATCCCTCTCATCTCTTTTCTATTTTTGCCATTAACTTCATTTCACGAAATATTCAAAACATTATTACCATCATTGTTTCAGTCTCTTAAATTGTAGAGCAATGTAAATGATAAAATACATTCTATTTTATCCTCCTTTGCTCCATTTTTGAAACTCTCTATTCTTTGAAGAAACTCAGTTTTTTGACATATCATTTTGATTTTCCTGGAAGGAAATCCTTTAACATCTCTTGTAAGGTAGGTTTGCTAGCAATATATTCCTGCTGTTTTAGTTTATCTAAGAAAATTTTCATTTCACTTTCATTTATTTATGTACAATTGTAGGTGATCACTTGTCTTTCTGCTTGGAATGCTTCTGAACAGAAGTCAGGTCTAACTGTTATTCCTGTTATTTTGTAGGGAATGTGTATTTTCCCTTGATTGCCTTCAAGAGTTTCTTTTTGTCTTGGGTTTTCATCAGTTTGTAAATTCATATTCCTAATTATATTTTTTTGTTTTATGTTTGTATTCTCTGAGCTTCTTCAATCTACTCTTTCAAATTTGTCAACAATTGTGAAATGTTTTTAGCCACTTTACATAAACACACATATACACACACAGACACGAACACACACACACCACTTGGAATCAGAAGTGCTCTATCATTCAAGTGAGTGACTTGACAATAAGGACTATAAAGAGGGGCTTCAGATGGAGTCTTAGAATTTTAGGAATTATAATATCAAGGAATGAGTCACAAGAGAAGCCAGCAAAACAAATGAGAAATTATAGCCAAAATAGTCAGAAAAACCCACATAATAATGTGTCATCTAACCAGGGCAAATAAACTATATGAATAAAAGGTAGTGGTCAACTACACTAAATACTACTTAAATTCCTGCCAATGACAATAAGACAACTAATGAATTTGGAAAGGTGGAGTTTGAAAGAGCAGAGTAAATAAATTGGTAGATTATAGACCAAATAAAAGAGGGTTTAGCAGAAAACGTGAGATGAAAAAGTAGAGAGGTAATAATAGCTAAATGTAGACAAAGCTAATCCTTTCCAAATTCAAATTACAAATAAAGCAAGGAGACATTTATTAGAAATAGAATATTTCAAGTATTTTGGTCGCAGTGGAAAATCTAATTCAGCTTTCAGTAAATAATACCATAATGAGATATCAAAATAAAGTAAAAAATTTTTTAAAATTTGTAGGATAAGGGATTTTATATTATTGTTTAATTGACCAAAATTGGAGCTATGTTTCTTGAGACAAAGGAAGGATGATTGCCTAGATTTCTTTTGAATAATAAATTAGGGTCTTTCAGTCATAAGTATTTATTTAGGAAGACTTTATCTTTATTTTATCATAGGAAGAGATTCATTTGATGAAAGAGCAAAAGAAAGTCTCTGTCCATATTCAGACATAGAAGTACATATCTGTCAGAATTTATTTTGGAAAAATTAATTCAAAACAGTTAATCTTATGAGCAAATCAATTGGCAAGCTAGAATTACTTTTTTGGGATAGGTGCCAATGAGTTACTTACAAAAGTTGTATTAAGGGTGAAGTTACTCAGAATCGAGTGACTAACTCTTCCTTGAAAAGGTAGACAATGTTCTTAAGCATGGTGACATTGGAATTGGGGACTTAGAGGACTCAGGACAGCTTATCGATTTTGAGACAGGAAGGTATTTGAAAGCACAAGAGTGGCAGTTCAAGGTAAGGATGACTGCAAGCAAGGCAAAGTGATACTATTAATTCACTTGTCTTCATTCAGAGCTCTGGACATGTAAAGAAGATCAATGTCCCCTACTAGACAACTCAGGAATGTGTGAAGAGATCTAATATAAATGTTTAAAAAACTTTAAAATCTTCAATTGAAAAAATGAAAACTAAGCCTTCCTGACTGTTTTCACGAATCATTATAGCTTTGATTCTCACAAAATGACCTTATCTTTTCACTGAGCTATCTTTTGTTCTTATATATAATGCTAATAATAATTATGATATACAATGTTATTTTCAGAATTATATGATTTATATAAAATGCATAGCAGTGCCTCTATTTAGTAGGTGGTCAACAAAGTATCTCCTATCTTATTATCCCATTTGTTGTGTCGCCTGCCTCACTAGAGCAGAAAAGCTGAAAGCATTTCAGAGAAGAACTCCAATATTTCTGTGGAAGTTCTCTCAAGTAATATGCTGTTCCTGTATTTAAAAATTTATTAAAGATCCAATACTTGTTTAAATATCTTTCAAAAAATATTCAATTTAAAAAGCAAAACCAAAAACAAAGAACAGCAGTAGTAAAGTATCTGTGGATTCAGGATTCAGACCAACAGTAGCTGATCTAATAGATACAATATCAGGTGATTCTTCAGAGACGAACTGAAATAAAGAGAAGACGGATGATGTAACTTCAACCTGCCAGCCGGTGGGAAGCAGCAGCAATGGGGATGTCTTAATTTAGAAACACTGGGCCCTTATTAAGAGTTACAGAACGTCCTCTATGATAAATAACTAATAGGTAATAAGCATTTTAGAGTATACAGATAAGTGTTTTTGGAAGAGCTAATGATAAATTAATGGCTTAACTTAAGTAGTATGTTTTAAGCAATCTTACCCTAACTGGCACATGAACAAAAGCAAAGTAGTCGGAATACTGTAATACAATTTAATAATATACTATAATAATATATATATTATATATACATATAATTTGTTCATTTTTATTCTGTGCTCTTAACATTTCTAAAAGTTAGACAATACTCAGGATCACTATATCTACTTTCTGAAAACAAATTAGACCAGAATTATCAAGGATAAAAAGTAATAATCAATTGTTTAGATAACCATTATTCCTGAAATCATGTTTGTGACCCAAATATCTTTTAAGATCCATGCCATCTTACAAATTGTATAGAAACATGTAAAATTGTTCAGCTAATTATATTTTATGTGTGGTTTTCTTCCTTTTTATGTTTTATGCTGTTCTTTGAGACAGTATTTTTCAAACATATTTTCTTCTAAATAGTTTCTATGGAATATACTAGACAGAACAATCAAATTTTTAACAGACAAATGTCTTCAAACATTAACAGTTACATAGATGGATAATCTCTGTTTACATTTTCTTTTAATTACTTAATAATTAATTAAGTAATTTAAAATTAATTTAAAATTAAATTAACTGATTAAAAGTAACTACAAAAAAATTACTTAATAATTTGATGACCTTTGAATTGTGTGCTACATAAAATATAGTTAAAATTAATATTTTATAGTCTTGAATAAGTAGAAATCAAAGACAAAAGACATTGAAAACTTTAGCTGAATTTCTTTCAGATATACACAGGAAAAGGAACTACTATGACAATAAAAATCTAAAGAAAAATACAGAGAAATTTCATTTTTGTGGAACAAAGATTTTTATGAATAAAGAAATTATGAAGAATATTATAGAAATCAAAGGCTAAAAAGGAGGAAACTATGTCTTGGAAGGTACTATCAGATACACTGGTATTACTAGGGATTATTTATATTATTTGCATTATTGTATTACTTTTACTATTTGGGATCCTTTTTTTCATTTCCTTTACATATAATGCAACAGTACACTCATTTTTTTGAGAGAGAAACAACCCGGTGTATCATATTCACGGAGGCTTGTTTCACCAGTTGGTTCCATAAGGTGTAGATGAAAGGGTTCAGAAGTGGTGCAATGAAGGTACTGAGCACCGCAATCCACTTAGGAAAAGATACTCTTTGTTTCACTGATGGTTTAACATACATGAAGATGCAGCTGCCATAAGAAAGGGAGATCACAATCATGTGAGAAGAACATGTTGAAAAAGCTTTTTCCTCTGATTAGCTGAAGGGATTTTTAGAATTGTTAAATCAATATACATATATGATATTATCACCAATACTAACGTGACCACAAGGGTCACCAACGCTGAAACGAGTCCCATTGTCTAGAACAGCTGCGTGTCTGAGCAGGGGTCTGCAGGAGGGGAGTTGTGTCACAGTAGAAATGATCAACAGTGTGGGAGTCACAGAAATCAATGTTTAGGCCTAAGAGGAGAGGTGGAAAGATGGTAAAGAACCCGGCAAGCCAACAACAGGAGACAAGCTGTGTGCAGATTTTAGTGCTCATGATGGCTGTGTAATGCAGGGGCTTACAGATGGCAACATAGCGGTCATAGGACATGGCTGCCAGCAGGTAAAATTCAGATGCTCCGAGAAGGAAGGCAAAAAACACCTGAGCTGCACAACTGTTATAGGAAATGGTTTTGTCCCCAGTTGCCATCATCACCAGCAATTTAGGGATGCATGTAGTTGTGAAGGAAATTTCTAAGAAGGAAAAATTCCGAAGGAAGAAGTACATGGGGGTCTTGAGGTGAGTATCCAGCAGGGTGAGTGTGATGATGATCAGATTGCCAGTGATGCTGAGCAGGTAGGTGAGCAGCAGGAAGGTAAACAACAACACCTCCAGCTGTGGATCATCAGTCAGACCTGCTAGGATGAACACTGTCACTCTTGTGTGGTTCCCCATTACTGTCCTCTACTTGTCCAGGTCTAAATGGAAAAAAAAGAAGTAAAAGAAAGTGGGGATCCAAATGGGAAAGTAACAGTTCTAAAGATGGTCATGGCAGGAAGAACAGTAGTTCACCTTCCAGAGTATCTGGACAGAGAGTTCAATCTTTAGTTTGCAGTTCTACCAGAGAAAAACCTACATGATGAGAATAATTGTTCAATGTTTTAATATGAATAAATTGGTGGGACTTTTAAAACATAGAATAAAACATTTTTCATCTCTTGGTTTTATGCAAGAGTTTGGGATAGATGCCATTTTCTGTTCAATATAAGAAGTTTGCATACCTGATGCAAAATGGTATGTGTAATTGCAAGTACATCAGCATATGTTTTGTATTTAACACACACACACGTGTGCACGATACACACACTCACACACACACACACTGTAGCCATCATCATTAATTGAATTAATACACCTGTACAGGTTTACTTATCTAATCAAACTCAAGTGCCTGAATCTTGCTGTTATTTATTTTAATGACTAATGAGATACAATTTCAAATAAGTTAAAGCATTGGGATGTATTTATTTGCTGTGTTTACTAGGATTTACATCACATGTATCTGTATTATCATCCCCACCCTATCTGTATTGTACTCCAAACCAAACTCGGTAGGAGCATTCTTTTAATTTCAGTTTTACTATGCCTTTTATGATTCTGAGAACAAACCAAGAAAAATAAAGTGAAAAATCATAATAAGGAATATAGAAGCAGATAGAAATATAAAAATATGTGTTCAGGAGATTGATGTGTGAGAGGGAAAGCAAAAAGAAAGATTAAAACAAAGCTTATGAAAACAGAGTGTTAAGAAGGCATTTTAGAGATAGAGTTTGATGGAAGAATTAAAAGAAGTATAAAAATATGTTAATATAAGTAAAATTGAAAAATTGATTATGTAAATTAGTAAGCAAAATATGTAACTTAGCAGTTAAAATGTATTGAAAAATGAGAAAATGTTTAACAATGAAATTTCTTCTCCATCTGTTTCTATTATTTCACTTACCTTTTTATTCTCTATCTAACACACACACTGAAATAGACAATTCTGGGTCAGAATGGCCTAAAATAAGTGAGGAATGAATATTTGGTAATTATTAAACACATAATGAATCTCAGAACATTAGTGACATGAATTTTAAGATTTTCAAATGTTTGGCTAACACATAATTAAGAAAAATGTTTATTATAGGCTACTATTCTCACCACCATGTACATATATTGTGCAGCTAATAAATTGAAATTCAGGATTATCTTGAAATAGTCTTTTTTCTAAGTTGTCCTTTGGAAGTACATTTTGTGTAAATAATTACAAGACAGATTTTAGTGTATTTCTTTAAAGAAATTAATCTCTCTAAAGAAAATTGCCTTCATTGGTATATTTTCATCATCAAACAGAAAAAGGTTAAAGTTTATTGATGGACACTATATAACACAATGTTTTGTCTTGACAATATCAAGATAATTGTTTCCAACCTCTAAAACATACATTATTTTTGAAAGGGCATATATAAATTAAAATAAACATATAAGGTAAAATGAAAGTTATTTCTAATAATATCTAGAGGAGTTTATTGGTGGATACAAGATAAGAAAATGAGATCTGCTGTCAAAATCATGGTAATAATGTACACACTTTGGGTGAAAAAAATGACTTTTATTTCCTATACATTCCTTTACATTCATATATTTGTGAAGCAATCTATTGTACATTTTCCTTCATTTATACAAATCACTTCCATGGCAACGTTGTAGGAATGCATATACCTAAAATCCTTAAATCAGAATTCTACCATGTCAGATTATTACTTTTCCCAGTTTCAACAATTGTACACACCAACTATCCCCAAACATCTGTGGTTGATGATGAAGATACCAAGGAAGGCAATTCAGTAAAAAATTAACACAGGTCACATTAGCAAACCATCAGAAGGCAGGCCTCGGCAAACAATGAGGTTTATTTGAGTTATACATTGTGACTATCGATAAATGTTAAGAAGGAACAGCTTTTTCAATACTAAATTGTCATTGTATTCCATTTGTCTTTTTTCACCATTTTCCCTAAATCAAAACTTGAAAAGTTAGACACAGTAACATAAATACAGTAATGATAAAATAACAAAAAAATAGGTTAAAATATACCTGACAGGAAATGTGGTAAATACATACAAATGGATATTTTTAGGTTTAACAGGAAGGAAATCCTGACATGTGTGACAACATGGATGAAACTTGAGGACATTAAGCTACGCAAAATAAGCAGTTGTAGAGAGCTGCTACACAATGTTGTACCTACAGTTAACTACTCTATTGTGCCTTTAAAAATATAAGTGGGTAGATCACACACTGTGTTCTAACCACCAATAAAACCATAATCTATACATATTCACAAGTATAACAGTTAGACATAGAGAACAAGATTAATAATAATTTATTGATAGCTAATTATGCTATATGCTGTACAGAATTATTTTCATTCCTATACTAAGTTATATATACTTGATTAACCTGACATTTCTACTGACTTACTGATGGGGAAATATATACTTAGAGGTTATAAAACCTCAAGTTTATTAACTCTTTGCTATATTTAACATGCAAATTGTACTCTAGATAAGACGGAATAAATTTGAGAAGCCATTAATAACTTTCCTCTAACCTTTTGAATCCCTTCAATTTTCTATCACATTTTTTTTCTTTTTCCACAAACTTTTTAATTTTTTCTGTATCTTCCAACTGACTCTATCACATAATGATCATTAGGAATATTACACCACAATTAGGATTATAGTATTTTTCCATTACTAAAAAGTATTTATTTAATTTACAATACTTTTTAGTATTCATACTTATTTCAGCTTTACACACACACACACACACACACACACACACACACCTTTCTAAAATACTTCAGAAACTTAATGCTTTAAATAGAATAGAAATGTATTTTAGCAGATTAAATTCTAGTTTTTACATAAAATGGAAAATTTTACTTTGTTATAAAGCTTTTGTTTTCTACACATGATTTTGCTTAGGTATAAAATAATTTGGATACATGCTCTGTTTCAATGTAATACAAAACTTGAGAAATGCTCTGTGTGTGTGAGTGTATATATATATTTGAGCAGAGCTGGAAAGGGGAACTTGCCTTCTATGGCATTAGAGAAAGTGATTTTATTCTACATTTCTAAAATAGCATTTCTTCACTATTTTCTACTGTGTGTGCGTGTGTGTGTGTGTATGTGTGTGTGTGTGTGTGTATACATCTACTTATTTATTTGTACCTATGAGTTATTATGGGATTTGGAAATGTGGACCTCTATTTAGCACCATACCTATAAAAGTACATATTGTTAAAGATCGATCGTTTTTTCATTAATAGATAAATTATTTGGTCATACACTATTAAATTGAGCAACAAATAATGTTTCTTGGTTTTTAAGTAGAAGCATTCACATGGTCAATAAGTGATAGATGTTTAAATAATTTTTTCCCTAAAGAAATTACAAGATCATAAAGGCAATTCCTGTCAAATACAAATGAAAATCACAAAATTGTATTTTCTGCATAAAGTAGGTACAATATATCAATATTTACAGTGTCTCCTCCATTCTAGGTGATGATTTTCCTAAACAATACTCAAAATACAATTTTACTTCTTAAAATGATTTTTAAGACGTTGCAACTAACAAAGTGTTCGCAAGAACAGGAACTGGTTGACACACAAAAGTTACTTAAACTGAATGAGAAAGCAATAAAAAAATGTGCTTGGAAACTGCTGGAAGAAAAGAAAGAGAATGAAAAGGATAACAGGGAGGCCATTGTGATTTGAAGAAACTATGGAAATTTCATGATTGTATTTTTTAAATTGCCCTGCAATGTGTCCCTAATTCATACACCACAACTTTTTCAGTTGCGTGTGAAAAACAGTCTTCCTTGCCATGTCCACGAAGGCTCGCTTGACTTGCTGATTCCTCAGGCTATAAATGAAGGGGTTCAGCATGGGGGCTACCGAGGTGTTTAGCACAGCAACTCCCTTGCTCAGAGACATTCTGTCTTTTGCTGAGAATTTAATATACATAAATATGCAGCTGCCATAAGAGATGGAAATGACAATCATATGGGATGAACATGTGGAAAAGGCCTTTGTCCTCTGACTACTAGAAGGAATCCTCAAAATTGTTCGGACGATATACATGTAGGACACAACTATTAATGCCAAAGTGAACATGAGAGTAAACACAGCACAGGAAAACCCCATTATCTCTAGGAATTTTGTGTCTGAACAAGAAAGTTGCAGCAGGGGAAAATAATCACAGGTAAAATGGTCAATAATATTAGACCTACAGTAATCAAGGTTCAAGAGCAACATGAGGGCAGGGAATATGATTAAGAATGAAAGTAGCCACGAAGAAAAGACAAGGAGAGTGCAGACTCTACGATTCATGATGGTCCTGTAATGCAGGGGTTTGCAGATGGCAATATAACGGTCATAGGACATGGCAGCTAGAAGGTAAAATTCAGTGACTCCCAAGAGAATAAAAAAAAATAATTGAGCAATGCAATCATTAAAGGGAATGGTTTTATCTCCTGTAATGATGGTGCCAAGGAACTTGGGTATACTGACTGTTGTGAATGAAACCTCTAACAAGGAGAAATTTCTGAGGAAAAAGTACATTGGGGTGTGGAGGTGGGGGTCCAGAAGGGTGAGGGTGATAATGGTCAGGTTCCCAGTGATGCTGAGCATGTAGGTGATGAACAAGAAGACAAAGATCACCACCTGAAGCTTGGGGTCATCTGAAAGTCCCAGGAGGATAAACTCTCTTATTTCTGTGGAGTTTCTCATTCTTCAGATGTTTTTTTGGTTTTCTCCCATCAGACATGTAGAACAAATCACAAAGAACTATTCTGAAGAGTGGATTAACAAATATTCAAGTTTAGAGCTGGAATTTGGCTGAAATAGCATGTCATTTCACCTTCAGGGGAAATTTAAAGCAAACTAACATTTGATACTAACAACCTTAGTTGATACTAACTAATGATCATTGATACTAACAACAGTCCTTTAATTTCCTCTCTGTTACAGGTGAAATCTCTAGTTAAGGGAAGTTAAAACTCAGTACCACAAAGCTTGAAGTAGTAGGACAATGATTTGTTCTCAGACTTTCGTGACTCTTAATCCTACCTGTTGTCTTTCAGAGACGTGTGCATGAGTTTTCTTCCCATTGAGAACCACTTTTGGGCTATTTCTTATTTCTCCAGTCCCTCTCCATGTTATCCATTCTGCGTAATTAAAACATTGAGAATTCTCAAAACCCAGAAAGATACTTTTTAAAAAAATAAAAAGTGACTGTTTTGTCCTCAGCCATCTATCAATTTTTTGCTAACACTCAGCTTTTTCCAACTCCTGTTATTTCCTCACTGAGAGCCGTTAATAGTAAAGTCGTTGCCACCAGCAACCTTTGATGGTAGGGACAGAGAGAAGAAAGGGAAAATAATTTAAGCTGGAAGTGCTTAAAACTAAGGTTGATTACATTTGGATCCCTGAGAACATTTTATGATGTGTCCTTTTTATGACCTTTATTCCTATACAACCGATTTCCCTTTCTATTTCTATTAACTATTAATATCATTATTATATTGAAGAATGTCCCTCAGAAGTAATAGTAAAGACACCCAAAATCATATCCTTCCTTATTCTCACAACACTGGGTTCCATTCCCGTTGTATGAGTTCCATCGGAATCCTATACTCAATTCTTCCCATCCACCCAATATACTGTGCTAAACTCTCCCATGATCTCCTCTACCACTTGTGCATATCGGCAAGGTAGGACAGTCTTACTTTCGAATCTATTGCAACATAATCCAGTGCCTAGTATCATCACAATAGGTTTAAAACATTTGCCTCATTAATTAATAAATTGATGTTGAGTTTTTTTGTGGAATCGCTTGTTACCATCAGGCATGGTTCTCTATTTTACACCAAATTCTAGGCTGTCTGTTACATAGGTTATGTCTTTGTTTTACAAATTCCTACTTTACCTACTTGTCAAGATATATTTACCCACTTGACCTAAATTCCCTGCTGAGTAAATTTATAAAAGAAGACATGTAAAGGAACCCAATTTTTGGATATGTAATTTAAAATAAACTAAATAAACCTTACTTCAAAACTACTTTCCTTAAATTTCTTTACAATTCATCCTTTTAATTAACTTTCCTCCTGCTCAGTGACATCACTGTTCCTTCATTGGACTTTGTCACTGAAAGTACTAGTTTTGCATAACAGCTTGAAATAAAAAAACTGCATTCTTATGAAACAGTATTTCCTTTCAATTTCAAGATTGAAATTACTGTAATAACTTACTGGCATTGGAAACTAAAGTTTAAAAAATATTGTATCTTTTCTCTTCCATCGTGAATAATGTCTCATTGCACTCACCGTATTTTCAGCCTTCAACTTTTTTGCATGTTTGTTTTCTCTCTTATGTTTCCTATTAATTTTAACACTTTTCTGAAGAATAATCACATGACTTACACTTATTGGCTACTTATTAAACCTTTGAAGGAACATATGAGGAGCTGTGAAGAAAGGTACTAACAGATATTGGAAGAGTTCAAGGGGCATTACCGAGTATGAATGTTTAAACAGCCAGTCTTTAGGACCACAGGAAATAGGCTTATGGAGACTAGCAGGACACGATACAGTATTACAGAATTGTGGGTGATATGCTATACTTTCTACATAAAAATGTTGATGCAAGTTCAATTCAATGGACTATATTCAACTACCAATATTAAATAATCCTGATGAGAATGATCAGGATTCATTCATTTTTCAGCCTTTTGAGAGAAGTAATATTCAATATTTAACAAGGTGCGTTTGATTCCTGGAGTCCTCAGTCATCTCGCGGGTCTTCATGCAGAGTGTGAAGGCTAGCTCTAAGCCTTTACCTCATCCTTTCAGCTTTTTATTTATGAAAGCTGATCTATATGTCCCCCTGGAGAAACAGGGTTAAGATTATTAAGCTTTATACTTCCTTCCACCCATTTAATCAAGTTCACTTCCTGCCTGAGAACCCTGCTACAGACTCTTTGAGCTGTTCAAAATGACAACTAGCAATAATGCTTCATATTTATTAAATAAGATGACTACAAAGCATCTTTGAAACATCTTTCTGAAAACACCCCTCTATCCTGCATTTCAGAATCCTCACCATCAAGTTAATATGAACAATGATTCTTTAGATATAGATAAACCAGATATTGATGATTTCTTTGATGTACAAAGTGAGAAAGGGACTTTATATTAAAGAATACATTGTTTGTTCATTTGAGAGACTGAGAGAATAGCCTTAGACTTTTTCCATTTTATTGATGGTGTGTTTTGCTAGTTTTGATTTTCATAATGTTTATGTTGCACTGAGTGGAAATATTTCTTAATAATGCAATAACTTTGGAAGTTTGATTGTTTCCATTTTTTCTATGTTTACTAAATTCTCTCTTCTCCAGTTAAACCTCCTTAGAGGTCATTAGAAAAAAATCACAAAACACATCTCCAAAGCAATGTGCATTATTGATCTTATCCCTCATTTTATTTTTTTATTTTTCTATTTTATGCATTTAAAGAGTCATTAAGGGCCAAGGTAATACACTTGAGGGAAGGAAAGTTGTTTAATTCAGTGTTGTGGGTAACATCCAGTTCGGCTTCACAATTACTCTAAGTTTACTTTGGGCACAGCTCAGTGGGTCTGGTATTGGGCTGTGACCCTGGGTTCCTTTAAGAGCTTCTCTTGGCCTGAAGGAAGCAAAGACTCCTCAGGAGAACCTATGGAGTGGTAGGAAGGATTGTTTTATTAGATGCTTTTAATTTTGTTTTCATAATTACTTTAGATGACTATTTCTCTGGAGAACTCTAAATAATTTACATCCATTTTAACAATCATGGGCAGACCGACTTGTCAGCATTCATATCCGTGTTTATAGAAAAACATCAATGGAAAAGAGAGGTCATCAAATCACTTTTATAATAATTTAAGAAATAGCAAACTCAAGTCTTCAGGGGTTCATGCTAGTATCAACTCCTATTCTCATGCTTTCAGGTCATTAACTAGCCATCTATAATTTAAATAAGGACGGAAAAATAAATTAATTATAAGATTTTACCAAAAACATTATTAAGTTCTTATTTATGGCATTCTAGGGTTAATTATTCTCATAGAAAATATGTGGACTTTGCAGTTAGCAAATTAAAAATTGGGCCACTTAATGTATTTGTGACTTTGGATTAGTTATTTCTTTAAGATTCAGTTTTCTCTGTTTAAAATGGAGTTGAATTTTCAAGGGTGTTTTTGAGAATTAATTGAAATATTATAAGTGAAACTACTCTGTGAATCATGTGACATTAAATATGCATTTAGAAGAGCTGTTTTATTTGCTTGGTTTTCTTGTAGACAAAATTCATTCCTAATTTCGGAAAGGATATTGACAGTTAAATGTAATTTAGCAAAGACATTCCAATGAAGTGCTAAGGATTTTTATATTTTATCTTATTTAGCCCTTATAACACACCTTGAAACTTTCATCTTTATTCCTAAATGAAGAACTAGGCTCAGTCAGGTTATATTCCTTAGATATATTCATATAGCCAGCAAATGTCATATATAATCACAGACTGCCTGAAACTAAAGTTTGTTTTCTTGAACAAAGTACTACGTAGCTTACATCCAATTGGAAATACACAGACACAGATATAGTAATTTCCTGTCTTTACTTAATAGAGAATCAATAAATTTATATAATAAAACAAAATGAGCTAACTCCTTTTTATGCTTTTCATTATATGCAGTTGCAAAATATAACTCCATTATATCCTATTTAATGAATCTATGATAATGTTTGAGTGATTTCCATTTCCTTCTATGTGTCTGACTTACCTCTGATGTTCATATGCACAGGCTCACTAACACTCAGAATGATTGGAATATTAAAATAATTATCAGATACCATTGTTACAATCCAGGGAAACCAGCATTCCTGAAAACATTTCCTCTCATTGAAAAAATTTATTTTTATTGTCTATGTTTTTGTCTTAAAATTCCCATTATATCCAAAGAGATATATTTCAACTACAGAGAGTGAGAAAGGAGCAACTAAATAAAAAAGAAAATATGTCAGAAGATGTTTTAAAGCTTTCTGATATGGTTTCTACATAGATTTTATGTAGCATGAGCTACTTCATGTTTTTTGTATTCTAGACCCCACTGGCTCAAGGGGACTCATTCAGTGAACCAAATTGCCAAAACAGGAATGTACACAAAACACTAAGGAATAGAAAATATAATACACATTACTATTAAAATTGGAAAAGTAAGCTTGGGAGACAGTGTCCAATGAGGCAGAAAAAAAAAATAACGACAAGCAAACAACACTAAGTGTGAAGTTTGTTTCTCTTGACATTCTTTTTCAGAGATAGGTAACCAAATATCTTAATTTCTAATGCAGATCTCTACCTTATATGCCATGCCATTTTTTAAAACTGGTGATCTATTGGGTTTTAAAAACCCTGTATTAAGTATATTCGTTAGCTTTGTTAATTTTAGTCTGCCTTCCAATGAGAACTTATGGGACCACAATATTGCTAATATTTTATACTTTCTTCTCACTTTGTTGCTCACTAGCAATGGCAGTTGAAGAGTTACCAGTTTTGATTGAATAAAGTTGTAATTTACAAGGAAGTATAGTATTAGAGTTAGGACTTTCCTTAACTAGGCTATAATAATATAATCATGCCCAAATTAGATCATGTAAATAATAAAAAAAGCCAATAAAATTGTGCAGTTACTGTAAAAGCTATGGAAAATGTGAAGGTCCTTACAGAGTTTCAAATACGTATAAGTAGCATTCATTTTGTTTCATTTTGTCTTTTCAAATCAGGCTCTTCAAATATGATTTTTCAAATCATATTGGCTCTTATAGCTCAAGACCTCAGGCAAGTTACCAACTTTTTTGAGCATCAATTTACACATTTGTGAAAGAGAGATAATCATGTCTAATTTGCCATATTTCTGTGAAGATTAAATGTGATGTATACATACCTAGTTCAGCATATGACATAGAAGGAATGCTCCTTATAAAAGAGATAATATTATTTATGAAATTCCTACCAAACTTCCAGGTGATAGAAGTATAACAGTGATTGCTTAAATATTTACTTGTTATGTATTTTTAAAAATGATAGATAAAAAGCACAGTATCAATTAAGGTATAACACATGCATGCCTTCAGCATAACTAGAAAACAGAATATGTGATTTTCAAATAATTTATTAAGTAGTAAAATTAACACCCAGGTCTACTGATGAGTGGGAAGAATTGGACAGATACTGCAGATAGCATGTAAGAAATATGGTTGTTACAGATATTTAATTTATTTAATGTATTTTATAACTTTAAATAATGGTTATATTAGAAACAGAAGATAAAGTTTGAGTCAGTTGATTAGAATAGTGTTTACTCCTTTACCATTGTATTGTAACATTTTTATTCAGAATAATCAGTGAAATGATTTATCTCTCATATGATTCAGAATCATGAAAAATGATTACATGGAACCTACAGAGAATTTGAAAGGAAGATACAATATAGTTACTTTCAGGTTAAAAACATAGCTTAAGCAAATGAGCTCAGCATGGCAAGTATCTGTGAAATGGGTATAGGTAGATACTGTAGAATGTAAAATTTCATTTTTCCTTTATTGAATCTTCACAGTGATATTCATTCATGAATATATACTTTCATTTGTTTCTAGAAAACACTACTTTACAAGCCAAGTGTTTGAAAGTTTATTTTACTTGCTGATTCCTTGGGGTTTAAGTAAAAGGGTCCAACATGGGGAAATTGAAGTGCTGAAAATAGCCACTCCAATGTTCAATGATGCTCTTTCTTTTGCTTAAGGCTTGACATCCATGAATACACAGCTTCCATAAGAGATGGAAATGACAACCTGTGAGAGGAGCATGTGGAGAACGCATTTTTCACTGACTAGCAGATGGGAGTCTCAGAATGGCCCTAGTGATGCACACGTAGGACACACTTACTAATGCCAACATGAGGGGCAGAGTAACAAAAGCAAAGTAAAAGCAATCCTTTCTAACAGTCATGCATCTGAGCCCGAAAATTGTAAAATGGAGAAATAGTCACAAGAGAAGTGATAAGTTCCATTGGAAGCACAGAAATCTAACTGGAGGTTAAGCACGAGTGTTGGGAAATGGTAAGAAATCCTCCTAGCCATGAGCCTAAGACAAACAGGGTGCAGGTTTTCTTGCTCATGATGGCATTACAAGGAAGAGGCTTGCAGATGGCAACATAATGATCAAGAGACACAGCAGTTAGAAGAAAAAATTCAGACACACCTGTGAAGATGAAGAAAAATAATTGATCTGAACACTTTTTATAGGAAATGGTGTTGACCATGTAATGATTGCCCAAAAAATCTGGGGATAGAAACAGTGGTGAATGTAAATTCCAAGGAAAAATTCCAGAGAGAGTAATACAGAGGAGTCTGTAGATGAAGCCTATGAAGATGAGGAGGATGATGGTTAGGTTTTCAGTGACATTGAATTGAATATATAAGTCATAAATAAAACAATAAAAGTTACAACCAGGAGGCCTGGGATGTCTGATACGCCCAAGGGTACAAACTCAATAATTGTGTGGTTTCTCCTACTGATGTTTATTTTCTTTAAGCAAGATCTATTGGTGTAAAACAAAACAAAAACAAAGAATAACTGAATAGTAAAGGAATTGGCTATTTAAACATTGATATTGATAATGCTAATAAAATGAAGCAATGGACCTTTTTCCTGTAAGCCTTTTTGCAATATCCATTCCCTCTTACTGAAACAGAAGTTTTACTTGACTCATATTGAAAAGGAAACATGTATTCACAGATCTATGGTAAAAGTCCCTTCATCAGTGACTTTACGTGAAACCTCTACATGTAACCAGAGTTTCTAGATGTGCAATACATGTTTTGATTGTATGTTTCTACAACAATATTTATTAAATTATATTTGTAGTTTAGATATTGAGACACTTTTCCAGTTTCTAAGACTGTGCACTTTTAGGACTGAAATATCT
This sequence comes from Manis pentadactyla, assembly GCF_030020395.1. NCBI lineage: Eukaryota > Metazoa > Chordata > Mammalia > Pholidota > Manidae > Manis > Manis pentadactyla. The sequence continues at coordinate 42,327,793 of NC_080028.1, forward strand.
AATTTTGAGTTTTAATTCTGATACCACTGTAACTCCAAGAGGAGGGGTTCCCTGCCTGGGGCAAGTTCTCCGTGAATTCAATAAGACCAAAGAAAGGCAAGGACAAAACGCTGGGGATAAGGGGAGTTACTACACTTATGCTCAGGGCTGTTGCAGGCAACTAGGTACACGCAGCTGGCTCCAGTGCACCCCCCAGGCCCCTACAGGTCCTGCTCCCCAGCATGAGCTTCAGTAGGTCTCAGTGTCTTCTGGATCCCTGCTCTCCAAGCTCTCTGCTCCCACACTGGGGCTTAATTCCCCAGGAGCACCAGGGCTCCCTGAATCTCCATTCTCCCAGCAGCACCACTCTTGGCTCCCTCCCTGTTCTCACAGCTCCGAACCCTGGATGCCAGGCCCTCTCTCCCTCACCACTAGAAACTCCCTCTCACATGGCATTGTCTCCTCCCCTTGCCCTTTGCACTGTGAGGATCTCAGTGAGTGGGTCCCTGGTGACTTGTGGGTGCCTGACCACTTATGTACCAGGAATGGAAGAGAGGAGAGAATGGGTGTTTCGTCTCTACCCTATCCTGGGCTGGCAGTCCTGTGACTGATCAGCCACTCTACCCCCAGTAAATGTCCCATAGATGTGGAAAAGGTCTCATATGTATGGAAAATAGGTGCTATTAAGGCCAGGCAGGAATACTAGTCAGAAATATCCATTTTTCTCACAACCACTTACAGACTATTATTTCATAATGCTTTGGTGGAAACTGACCACAATTCCTAACCTTGTTAATAACTATGATTATTTTGATTCTTAATATATATATTTTAAATATGACTAACAGATATAAATGCATTTGCCATCAGAAATATAGCACTAGTATTGCCATGGTTGTGAGCAAGTATAAAGTTATTAATTTATGGGAAAGAAAATTAATACTCATATAAATAAAGCTATGTTAATAATATAGCTCTAAAACATGCTGATCTGTTTATATGATTTTTATGTTCCTTAAAGTAACAACTTTATTTTTCTGTATTTTACTATACTCAGTCTTTTTAGTCTTAAACTTGTCTGAGGACAAGAAGGAACTCATATTGTGCAGAATTCTATGAGTTCCTTCATAGAAACTACAAATTGCTAAAATGCAATCTATATGACTTTTATCTGTCTTGGTCTCTTTACTCTTAGCATCCAGCATTTTATCTGGGACAAAAGTTCTCAGTAGTATTTGTTGTATATTTTCTTTCTATGGCCTGAACTGGTTGAGTTAGTGGGTGATAAATTTAAAAGCTTATATTGTGCCCTTTCTTCTTTTATTTTTTTCCTTATAAGCAGCATTTTCTTCCTTTAGGAATAAATGTTTTTGTCATTACATATCAGCAAAATTGGAAGATCAAAAGCAAGAGACTGTTATTGGCTGAAACATTAAAGTACTAAAATTAGTAAATAGTAAATATGTTACAACAATAATTTGGGGATCCTTGTAACTTATTCCAATAAAATAAACTTTGGATACAAAAAGATAAAACCACATTATTGACAAACAGGGAACATACTTTCTGATGCATCTAACGATTCCTGCCAGAAATATAACCCAAGATTTTTCTTAATTTATTTTATGTATGAATTTTTTCCTGACTTTTTAATCATTTTTTCATTATTTTTTCATTTTTTCATTTTTTTATCATTTTTTATCATTATTTCAACCTTGACTCTGTCTCTTACATAAAGCCTCTCACACAGAGAAAATACAGGCTTGGTTGCACTCAGGTTTTCTATAGCCTGGGCTGTAAGTAAAGAAATTTAACTTTTTATATAAACAAAAACACTGTTCTGATATGAACTTCAAGAAATTACTATTGTAATCATAAGAGTCTTTTAAATAAATTTCCACAGAACACTGTTTAATGACTGGAAGGTAAAACACTTCCAAGCTCCCAGGATGGGACGAAGATTGAATAGCATCTAAAGACAATTTTACCTTCTCTGGTCACCGTGTTGTATTGGGTCCCCGAGGGACAAAGTGAGGAAGGAAGGGTTAAAGGCGAGCTACGCTCAAGAGAGGTAGTGATGTCAAGATCTTCCCTTCCCAGAGAACTAAGCATATAGTGAGATAAAAGCTAACGTGTACCAACCAGCTTTTTCAATCAACCCGGTTCCCCTTCGGCTATACTTAACTTTCCTAATATGCACATGGCACTTGGTCTCCACTCAGAAGATAAATTACTCTCTATTGCTTCAGGGTTGGTTAAACACAGGGCTCAGCTGCACTGCAGTGGGCACTTCACTGAGGGTAGCACCCATGCTTTATTCATTCATACATCTCCACCAGCACAAAGCAGCATGAATGAAAAAGTATTTTAACATCTTTAAAAATCAGAAGACTACTTGACACTTCCATTTTTTAATTTTAAGAGTAATATACACTTAATGTTATGAGAAGCAAGTGCCAAAGAATCAAATATTAAATCAATAGCAAAGAGTGACATATGGCATGACTTGGTCCTCCATTTGCCCTCAAACCTTCAATTAACTAGTATTTAACAATTACAGTATATTTTTGTTATATATTCACTTAAAAACAGTCACATTCACATACTTAGTGAGATAGTTTTGCTTCATATAGGAAAGATTTTTTCCTATTAAAAAGTATTCTGAAATTCTCTTTCTTTTTCAGTTAACAAATGTAATGGATATTATTCCTTGTCAAATTATCTAGATGGAACTCATCCTTTTATAAAAATTGCATAGACTATCGGAGGAGACTTGTATATAATGTAATATTCTCATTGTTCAAGATTTAGGGAATTAGGTTGCTATTTATTTCACATCCTAATTACAATGCTAAGTCCATTTTTGTGCATTTATTTGCATATGTGCAGGAATTGCATGTAAGTACTAAATTTTGACAGATACTTGAAAATTTCCCTTCTGTGAACAAGATTGAGCCTTTTAATCACATCTTAACTGAAGATGGATAATATAAATTATTTACATATTTTACAGAAAGACAACAATGAAGCCACAGTACACTTAATGATCAGAGAGGACCATAAAGACCAGATAACAGTGCCTAGGCTTTGAGGTTAAAGAAATCCAATATTTCTGTAAACTTGCAAAATTTATTTAACCTTCTGAGCATTAGTTTTTCTGTTCATAAAGTGAGAAGCCTAATAGTCTTAACTCATACAGTATTGTAAAGATTCAATAGGATAATATATAAAAGTGCTTAGTGGAGTAGTTAAGATACAGTAAGGGCTTAGTATGTAAATGTTATATATCCTTTTAATAGATATATTGAACATTTTTAATATTTGTATTTCTTATCCATGAATTTCCTACTTATAACTTAGGTTAACTTTTCATTGGGTTTATGTCTTCTTATTTATTGGTAGGGGAATATTAATGTGTTATGGATATAAACCTCAATGTGTCTTATTTGTTGCAACATGTTTTCAGAGTCTATTCTTATTTTTTACCATTTTATGGTGTCTTTTCATTCAAAAAGATTGTACAGTCTATCATAAATTTTCAATGACCTATTCTTCTGATGACTTTCTTCCACACATACTTTAAAATCACATAAATATTCATCTTTTTAATACCACTATGGTTTTGCTTTTCACATTTATTTCTTGAATGCATACAGCATTTATTCTTATGTGAGATATGAATCTATTTATTTTCTTAATGGATAATCAACTGCCCTAATGTCATTAGGCTAGTGACAATATAAGAGTTTGGGTGGTGAGTTACTAGGAGCCTCATGTCATGTTATTCCCTGTTGGTAATGTTTCCAGCACAGAGTTCTCATGAACAAGATTTGCATATAATTTCTCAGCTGGGGATGGAATTTAAACTGTTAAAATATAACCTTGGTCTGAGAAACTCATACTCCTCATTCTTCAGGAAAAAAAAAAAAGGTTTCTTAGTACCCTCAACATAAAGCATCTTATTTTAACAGGGCCAAGGCCCTGTAAGATTTGTTCCTCAACTACCGTTTCAGACTCACTTCATACCATCCACCCTCATTTTTTCCATTCCAGGATACCTGTGGTTTTGTTTGTTTACTGTAATAATCTGACACTTTATCTTTTTTATGACTTTCATACTTATGTATACTCTTTTGATTTCTGGAAGTTGTTTCTTCAGCACCTTAGTTCACTTCTGCTCATTCATCAGTGCCACTTTAATTTTATCTCTTTATGGCAGTCTTCATCATTCTGATTTTCTCAAACCCTCTTATCTTTCCATAATGCCTTTGTTACATCTTTGCAGTAGTAATTATACTGTATAATTATTATAATCATTAACCAGGGGTCATCTTCCTATATTGTAAGTTTCACGGTATAAGTTACACATGTGGTTATTTAAATTTACGTATAAATTAATGAACTAAAATACAAATTCAATTTCTCAGCTGCAGTAATTACATTCAAGTACTCAATACTCAATTGTGACCTCTGGCTAATGTATTGGACAGAGTATTTATGTCCAATAGTGTTACAGAGTATTTCCATTATTGCAGATAGTTGTTTTGGACAGTTATTTCTCCTTTTCATTACTCTGAAAGAATTAACTAAGTGCAAGGCATCTTTTCTAGAACATAGGCTTTTTGCAACCTTTGCTCTGACCTCATGAAATTGTTCACCATTTCTTCTAATTGCTAGGCATTTTCATACGCACACACACACACACACACACACACACACACACAATTTTCTTAAAGGTTTTATCTAAATGTCATGCAAGCTTTGAAATCTTCCCTGTTTTCAAAGGCAGCATTAGTTGCTCTTTCTCTGCTTTCCTAAACGTTGCTCTTCTTACCTTACTATTAATTATTTGTACATTTGCCTGTTTCTACTGAAAAGCTACCTTATGTTAAAGCACTGGGCTTTAGTTAATTCATATTTATGTATTTAGTGCTGAGTAGAGATACACAACACGAAACTTGATTATAATGTATTATCCTTTTCTTATATTACTGTATTTGAATTACTAATCACATTTGTTAAGTATTTTTGCATATATGTTCAAGGGACATATTGGGCTGTAGTTTTCCTTCCTTATAATTTATCATTGTGGTGTCAAAATACGGTAATTCTAATCCCATAAAAAATATTGGTAATTTACTACTCTTCTGATTTCTGGAATTCCTGTGTAGATTTGGTATAATTTCTTCCTTGAAAGGTTGATAAAATTCACCAGGAAAGTCATCTGAATCTAGAGTTTTATTTTGGGGAAGTTTTTATCTGCACATTCAGATTCTTTAACAGATATCACTATATTCATGCTTTCTTCAGTAAATTTTGGCAGTTTGTGTCTTTTAAGAATTGGTCTGTTTCACTTAAGTTATTGAATTTATGAGCATAGTGTTGTTTCTACTTTTCCATTATTTTCTTTTTTATGTGTTTGGGGTCATAGTTATGTCTTTTCCTTCATTACTGATACTAGTACTTTGTATCATTTCTCTTTTTATCCTGTGTTAGCCTTGCTGGATGTTTATCAATTTAATCTTTTTTTTAGAAAGTTTTTGGTTTCATTGATTTTTCTCTATAGTTCCCCTTTTTACAATTCCATTGAATTCTAAATATTTATTATTTAAATATCTTTCTGCTAGTTTCATGTTTACTTTGTAGTACTTTCTTAAATTTTCTAAGGTGGAAATAGTGCTTTTAATTCAATCATATGCATTTATTTGTGTGTATACACACAGACATCCAAACACATATACATAGGTATATGTGGTATAATTTTAATTGTCCCCCAAATTTGTACTTAATTCTGTAAATTTTTCTTTGACGACTGATTTAGCTATATCGCTCCAATTTTTACATGCCGTATTTCTATTTTCATTTAGTTTGATATATTTTTAATATCCTCTTGAGGATTTAGTTTTCTCTTGGGTAGTTTAGAATTGGATTGTTTAATTTCCAAATATTTGGGAATTTTCTAAATATGTTTCTCTTATTTACTTTTAGTTTAATTCCATTATGGCCTGAGAATACATATTATATGATTTCTAGTCTTTAAATCATTTCACTTTGTTCTATGGTTGATAATTTGTTCTATTTTAATGAATGTTTCATGTGCCCTTGAGAAATATTAATTGAGTGATGACAGGAAACTAAACATGAAGAGGGAGAAAAACAACAATAAGGTGTTTTTACCTTCAGAAACCTCAAAATCTTGGAGATCCTTTAATGATTAAATAAAACATAATCAATAGTATATGCAGAAAGAGAACAAGGTAGGTAAATCTTCTTACTATATATATATATGGATACTGAATATTATTGATTAAGTGACTTTTCATCATCCCTAGATTCATGAAGAATTGATTAATATTCTGAAGTTCCTTTTATTATAATCAAACACTTTGCTGGGACTATAGGATATATGCTGTTCACAAAAAGCAGATCAAAGCAGAGTTATATTCATGATGAAATTATGTACAATGATATTCCTAAATTCATGACTATTAAATTCTGAAATTCATTATAATACAAAGAGACAGCAACATATTCTTTTTATGCTTTCAATTTTACTATCAGTGTTTTAATCATTGATAATGACCTTAGTTATTATCAGCCACTAGAACTCAGATTAATTAGCTTGTCTTTACGAAAAATGACAAGTACTCTCCTATCCTGCCCCCAATAGTGGCATTACTCTGTGCAGAGCCAATGATAGAAACAGTGATTTGCAATTTCTGAGACCACATCTTTGGTTATTTTCAACAAACTGCATTGAGTTTCCTGTTGCCAACTCAATACCACATTAAACTTTCTTAGTTATTCTCTAAGTGCAGTGGAAAAGTTGGGATGCCATTTCCTAGGATCCCCTTCCTTCTATGGTCCTAATTCATAGTTTGTCAATGAGAAGAACTGGTGCAAACTTTGGAAGCCGAAAGAGATGCAGAGGCAAATATTGTCCATAGCTGTTTGTAGTCACTGGTGAGCAGAGATGAGATCCACAGTGGCTTATCAATAGTGTTTGAGAACTCCCTACTTTGCTGCCAAGACTACTGGTAGTTACATCTCAGAAATCCCTGAGAGTCATTGCAATTTCCCACAAAGCTTTTCTGAACCATTCTCTGCAGAACATCAGCATGATATCTTGGGTATTAGTTTCCTCAGTGTTCATTCTATCTGATGTTTAAACTTTTGCTCCCCCGTCTCTTCCATTATTTTTAAAAGCTATAATTGCTCCATTATCCCTTTTATTTCCAGACTACTTACAGAAATTCTACTTTCAACTGAATCCTGGCTGATGTAGGACCCATCCTGTAAGAATTTACAAATTTGTAGTTTCCCATGATTACCATATTTTGTGGCCCCATATACATTTGACAGTATAACTTTAAACCAAATATGCTCATTCCTGAGAGGTTAGCAATGTGAGAATGTAAGACTGTACTATTCTACAGCGAATCTTATGGGTGAAAACTTCAAAAAATCAAGTGAGCTGCTAGCACAAAGGAGACAAGCAGTTTAAGCCTTGCAACCTGTTAAATCAAGAGAGTAGAAGGAGTTCAGGGTTGAGATGAGACCCTCAAAAGAGCAACAAAGTAGTGAATAGTGATCCTCCACATATATCCTTATTTTCCCCTAATGACAATCCTGTGCTTGTTGTCATACTGCAGTCTATAAAATTTTCTTGTAAGTACTATACAACTAAAATAGTTATTTTATTTGAGAAACTCAGTACCACCTCTTGCAGAGTAAATGAAATTAAGCATTGTGTTGATAACTCTTTGAATAGCCCAGAAAGGAATGCTAATTATACAGAAAAGAACAGAAGAGGTTCATTGTGCTGAAAGGTTGGACTAGAATATTATAAAGTTAACATTGAAAAATAGATTAAGTGAACTTAAAAAATGAGTTAATTTGATTTATCTTTTTTTCCAAGATTTTGAAATTAAATTTTCTCTTCATTTCTTGAAAAAAAAAAAGAAAAAATCTTTTGGAGTGCATCCTTGAAGGCTTGTTTCACTTGCTGGTTCCTTATAGAGTAAATGAAAGGGTTTAATAAAGGGGCAACGGAGGTATAGATAACAGCTACACTTTTAGATACAGTCACCCTTTCCTTTGCTGATGGCTTCATGTAAATAAAGATACAGCTACCATAAGTAAGGGAGACTACAATCATATGAGAAGAACATGTAGAAAAAGCCTTTGCTCTGTTTTGAGCTGAGGGGATGTCTAGAATCGTCCTGATAATACATGTGTAGGAAAGAATCACTAACAGAAATGTGACCACGAGAGTTGCAGCAGCTGAGACAAATGAAATCAATTCTAGAAAATGAGTGTCTGTGCAAGAAATCTGCAGCACAGGGGAAGTGTCACATATGAAATGATTAATGACTCTGGAAGCGCAGAAGTCCAGTTTCAGCCCCAAGACTAATGGTGGGAAGGTAATCAGAAAGCCAGCTGTCCATGAGCTGAGTACAAGTTGGTAGCACACTTTGCTGCTGATAATAATTGGGTAATGCAGGGGTCTGCAGATTGCTACATAACGGTCAAAAGACATGGCAGCCAGGAGGTAAAATTCTGTAACTCCTAATAAGAGGTAAAAGAATAACTGTGATGCACAACCATTGTAGGAAATGATTTTGTTTTTAGTCACGATGGTTATCAGGAATCTGGGAATACACACTGTTGTCAATGAAACTTCCAGGAAGGAGAAATTTCGGAGGAAAAAATACATAGGAGTTTTGAGGTGGGGATCCAGCAAGGTAAGAAGGATGATGGATAAGTTCCCCATCACACTCAGTGTATAGTTTAGAAAGAGAAATATAAAAATTACGATTTGCAGTTGTGGGTTATCAGTCAGTCCCAGGAGAATGAATTCTATCTCTCTTGACTGATTCTTCATTTCAGATTTGAATCTTAATAAGCAGACATAGGAAAACAACTCCAAAAAAAGAAGTAACAAAACTTTTAATAATCTGCACACTTAGAACAAAACACTGAGAAATGTAAACATGTTTAAAAGGTTGATTTGACAAGACAGAGACCAAAAATTATAACAGCAGCTTCTAAATGTTTCACTTAGCACCGTTATCTTTCCAACACTACTAAATTATTCCTTTTCTCACTAGTTGAACTTGAAAGATAATTAGAACATTAGCTGATAATTTCCAAATGAGCTCAATTCTGATTAAATGTTCTATAGAGAGAGAACATAAATTATGGATTAAAATGTATTTTCTATGTATATTTCATAAATTATTGAAAATGTTCTTACGGCATTAGACAGTTATACCAGTGTCAATTTGTAAAGTTTATGCACAAATCCTTAGCTCATTAAAACACAGAAATGATGACAGTTTCATATTTTCTTTATGATGAAATATTCTAATATATACAATTAATTATTTTGTCCCTGTGTGGTACTTCTCCCTTGTTTGTTTATCTCACCTCATTTTATTATAATTTTTCTTTGGTTTCAAATACATCAGTCATCTGCATTTAATCAGGAAGTCTTGACTATTGCATCTACATAAAAATACAAAAACATATGCCAATTCCAAAGTCAATGGATATGACCCGACTTGTATTGCAGAATTGCTTTCATTTGTGTCTAGATATTTATTCCAAATTATAAGATGACTTACCATATCCAGGACATATTGGTATAATTTTCACTTGGTGGGAATATGGTAAAACAAGAGTTAAAAACCAATAATAAATATTCCCCTCTTATAATATTACAAAATACTAAATTATTTCAAGGGGAAATTTAATACCAATGCTTTTTCTGATAAAGGATTCCAAAACAGATACACAATCTAGAAACTATATATATCTGCTAACATCTTCCTCTTTCCTTTATGCTCCTTAAATCAGAAGATCACAGACAACTTAGAATCCTGCTTCATATTTTTTCTTTTATATATATCTAAATAAGTAAAAAAAATCACCATCAAAATTTGATAGTCTAAGAGAAAAGACATTTGTCATATGAAAGGAATCCAAATTTTGCAACAAAGAATTATTGCTTCCCCATGTATACTAACAAAAGCCACAGTTTTATCATTTTGTTCTTAAGAGACACAAGGGAATTAACTGAAATAAAAAGAAAAAAAAAATGCCCACTTGAGACTGGTGTCAAGATATACCTATTATACTAAAAAAAAAAAAAAGAAAGAGAAAAGAAAACAAAGAAAGAATGAAATAAAAACCTCTGTGAATTGCTTGACAAAACTGAGGGGATAGTCTCCCCAAAGAGAACTAGAAGTGATTTAAATTCTGTACTTACTGCCAACAAGAATTTTAGATATTCCACCTCCCTAGAACAATATGAGAAATTCTCCAAGTAAGAGAGTTTACTCCAAATTAGCATCTCTCTCATTTCCATTAATCAGTAAGTTAGAACCCCATTAATTTTTATTTTGCCACCCCAAAATGGGGGGGATAATTAAATGCTTCCCTATTTAATTTTGAAACAATAAAAAATATAAATAAAGGTGAATAAGTACACAGTGAGGATTTTCTCCTGAATTTGTGCTCCATCTACTACTCCATGTAGTAATGCATATTTATGGCAAAAAATTTAAATTCTAGTCCAAAAGCCCAATACGAACAACATTGTCAGGACAGTAATACTGATACAATATTAACAGGAAATTCTCCAATTCTATTCAAGTTTCACCAATTGTCTAAAAATTTTCCTTTACAGTGAAATAACACAGTTTAGAATTACATGTTTCATATCATTGTCCTAATATTTTAGTCTCCTTTAAATTGAAATAGTCCTTAGTCTTTTCTTAACTTTCAAGAATGTTGGTTAGAAACTATTTTCTGGTAATTATTATACCTTTCCATTTTTGTCTGAATTTGCTGCATGATTCTGCTCAATTTATTAACCTTTGGCAGGAATATCACAGAAGTGTTATGCTGCCTTTACGTTAACTCTTAGCAGGCTTCACACTATTTCATTTTTATTTCATGACTGATGATGCTCTCTTTTGCCTCTTGATTAATATGCCCATTTAGAGAATTGTCCACCATAAAGCTACTCTTTTCTCTTTGAAATTAATAAACATTATGTGTAGATACTTTAAGTAGTATTTAAATATGTCAATCTTTGGAAAACTTCCAGTTTATAGATTAATTTATTTATGTAATCATGGATTTATGGTTTCCAATTTTATTCATTAGTATCATTATTTATGTAAGGCCCTTCAAGATCATTCCCTCATCCTTTTGACATGCCCTCATGAATTTTTGAGGGCTTCCTTATAGTCTGGCACCAGAAAGTGCTCCAGGCTCTGTACCTTTCCTACACCAACCCCTGGTCTAAACCATTTCTTCAAGGAGTCCTTGTTTTGTACAGTGAAGAAAATTATTTTCAACCATGATCCTGGCACTATGGGTGCTACATCCAGTAACTGTTACAAGGAATCAACATTCTCAGGCCTCCAGATTGGACAGATTTACACTCTCTTTCACACAGACATACACCCAAATATACACACACAAACATATATGCACACATATACATAGATATTTATACCTATATTGTTTTTATTAACTCTCTCTATAGATATGGGATAGTCTGAGTTTACACCAATACACCACCACTGAATTTATGCCATTATATTCATTTGATGTGCAGTTGAAGAAAAAATGTGGCTTAAGGTGATAATATATTTCCTCCAGAGATACTCAAGTTTGATGTTGCCAGTCCCCTGAATCCTTTAGTAATCCAGGAACATCTCAGTCCAAATGCATATACTCAGATGACTTGAAGCTAAACTAAGTAGGGCCAATGAGGGGCTACCTACAATATTTTCTCAGCTCAAAACTAGAGGTGTTCACCAAATTTCTGATGTGCCCTACCTCTGTTTCCCTGGACCCAGGAATCAGTCAGAAACACAGAGTTTTCCTCAGTTTCTCAGTTGTCACTTCTGAATCAGCAATTCCCTCAGGGAAAATGAAGCCCAAAGACCAAGTTTATTTCCCCGCGACCCTGTTCCCTGTATACTGGCTGATAATTCTTCCCCATCTGGTTCTCTTCTAACTAATGTCAAGCACATGGTTTTCATATTTCCCATTTCTTCCAGTTGTTTTCTCTGTGAAGTGTGATATATATTCAAAGTTACTTTGAAATTACTTCCTTCAGAGTGAGGTTAATGATGCTTTCCTAAAGTAAAGAGGTTGGAATTCATCAGATATTCCAGGCACTGTGACGTTAAGCCAGTGTTATGTAGGCACTTTATTCCTATGGTTTCACAAGAGTACTTTTTATATATTGCAAGTGCTAATCATTTCTGGCTGCACATATTGCCTTTCAATTTACAGTTTATATTTTCAACATTTTCTGATGTTTTTGAAAAAGTAACTCTTTAGCTAATTCTATGCCTAAAATGCCTTTAAACTCCAATTTTTAAATACTTTTGCTGCATATACAAGTCTAATTTCACAGCTGTCATTCTCTCCATACTTTTAGGATACTGTTAAACTGTCTTTGAATCACAGAATTGCTGTTGGGTTGAATTATTATTTGCCATATGCATCTAATCTATCTTTACTTTCTGACTGCCCTTAAATTCTTCATTTTATCCTTAAAGTTTCAGCACTTTTATTATGATTTGCTTACTCAAGAATTTATTTTTATTTATACTACTTAATACTGATTTGGTTTCCTAAAATTGCAAATTAATGTCTTTCATCAGTTGTGGAAAAGAGCAGTCTTATCTCTTAGTCCTTGTTCTAGGTATGTTTTCCTTATGGATATCCAATCAAACATATGTTAGAACATCTCATTATACATACAATTTCTGTGTACTCTTTCATATTTATATTACCTTGCCTTTCTATCCTACATACAAAATAATTTGTTGAGAAGAATTTTCCTGTAGACATATTAACTCCCCCAAACACATTTTACTCAATCTGAAAAATAGAAAGAAAATGAGAAATAAATGAGGAGAATTTCAGAGAACATTAGGACAATAAAAGCTAATATCCCATAATCAGATTCCCAAGAGAGGGGAATGAGTGTGGATTTGAAAGACTATTTGACAAAATAATGGCTGATAATGTCCCAAACTGGCAAAAGGCATAGTACTGTAAGTACACTATGAATTACTCTGAAGATTGTGTTGCCAACAAATCTACCCTTAAAGAATGTTCACAGGTTAAAAAAAAAAAGAAAAAACTAGAAAATGTGTAGCTAATGGAACTGCCCCATAAGAAACACTAAGGAGAAACCTTAAGGTTGAAGTGAAAGGACACTAATGATAACTTCAATCCACACAAATTAAGAGCACCAATAAGAGTAAATACGTAGGAAGATATAAAGGACAGTACAGTATTTTTTATAAAATTTTTGTAACTTTTTTGCTGTCTGATATAAGGCAATTGCAGAAAGCAATAGTAAAATTGTGTTGCTGAACTTAGAATGCATAAAGATATAATTTTTATGACAATAATAGTACCAAGACAGGAAAATGGAACGCTGTAGCATTTGAACAGTTTTGCCTACTACGAAATTAATTCGGCTATTCAGAACTAGGTTGTTAAAAGTTAAGATGTTTATTGTAATTCCCAGCACACCTTAATAAAATGATTAAAACTTATAGTTAAAGAAACAAGAGAATTAAAATGAAATCATAGAAAAATATTGATTTAATGTACAGAGGGAGTAAAATAGGAACAAAAGAACCAAAAGACACATGCAAACATAATAGCAAAATGATGGACATAAATACTATCTTATCAGTAATATATTTAATATAAATGGAATAAATTCTTCAATGAAAAGGTGTAGAATCACAGAATGCATTGTCAAAATTATCTAACTCTATACTGTCTACAAAACATATAACTTTAGATTCAAATCCAAAGTAGGTTTTAAGTAAAAGATTCACAATGAATTCAATTATTCTCAGAAATGCTGTTTTTTAAATGTAAGCAGTATGGAAAAATACTCAGTAGGTTTATAACAGCCACAGTCTTTTGTGAAGAATATTTCATAATTTTTTGTGATGAATAACAGAAAAATCTATGCATCTACAAACTGCATATTAGAGTGAAATTTTGAGCAACAGAGCACAAAAAGATGCAAATAAAATTTAGCTTTGAGAACTAATTTTGATAAAAAGCCACCTGAAGTTATGTTTCACTGACAAAAAGAAAGTACAATAAATGTCCTATTATCAGTGTCTTTTCTAAGAAATACTCACAATATCTATGTGAAATAAATGTATTATATCTGTTTTAAACCAGAGCTATTAGAGTGAATTTTTGTATTTTGTTATGAAACCAAATTATTGATTATATGTCATATTAAAAATTCATTATCATTTAATACATATAAATCAAAGAAAAGTTAGTTTTTAATGCATTATTTAGTGTAATACAGCTTGAGAAATATCAAGACAATAAACTCCTACCTAATCCTCAATCATAACAACAACAAAAAAGATACACATACACATTCACACATGTAACTCCCATGGGGGAAATATGTTCCCAGCCTGGTGCAAATAAGTATTGAAGCCGAAATCAGTCAAAGGAAGAAAAAAGTGAGAGAAACTCATTTATTTCTTATAAGCAGTTGTCCACTTCTGCTCACATGTGTGTCTCATGACCTGGCTCCAAAAAGGGATCCCACCCTAACTCTCCAGTCCAGATGCGTTCTAGCTCCCCCATGTAATCACCTATTGATATGGAGATGTATTAGTTCTATCCACCCCTTGGAAACACCTATTGGTATGGAGATTCACCAAGGCCAGGTGAGAGATTCTGGAAATATTGCAAATTTACTCACAGCTTAAGCCTTCAGAAATCCTGTGTCCCAGTCTACATACTCTACATCATCCACAATGGTCCCTGTGTGAGAAAACTGGAGCATTGTAACAAGACTAATAACATACAATAAAAACAGCAATAAAATCATTGCTGTCCTCAAGCCAGAAGATTCAGCTAGGTTCAAAGTCCTATGCAAAGTAAGTCCATAGCTCACCCATGCCACAGGAATGCCAGTAACTGAAAGGGTAGGGAGTTAGGAGCAATCATCACAGGCAGCTGCAGCCAGGGGATGGGTCCAGGCCACAGGGACTATAGAAGAATATAACCTTAAGGGCAAAAAGATACATATTTTAATGACACCAGCATAGGCAAATCTTGTCCATCAAGTAGGGTGCATGCAAAAAAGACTGGTCCTGTGATAGGACAGTGGCAGGAATAGGATCTTGTCCTGGTGTAGTATACAAGATGTTCACACCCCTCCCTGTGAGAATTACAGATGGATCAATATATAGGGCTAAGGGAGGTATATACACTGGCCATAAAGATAAAGATGACTTCCCTTTAGATGCTCTTACATCCTAGACATTTTGGGTACACTACCATGACCTTTGGGGACCACTCTGATGTTACTCCAGGAACGCACAGGATGCCAGCTTCTGGGCATTTTTCCAAGGTGCCAGAGGAGCCAGCCATCACTGGTCCATGTGTCAAAATATGTCCAGGGACACATCCACTCAACAGAATCTCCAGGGTTTAACACAGCTGGGATTGGCAGCAGGATGTTGCTCTGTTGACCATATCCTGGCTTCAATAACTCCTCTTTGGTTTGCACATACAATTGAAAAGAAAAGGCAGCAATTGTGTTAGCACATCCATAGGGCTCAAGACTCATTTTTGGTGCTTCTCATTCAAAAGCCATAGCACTGTCCAGGACCAGTCCTGTACACTATTGGTATTTGAACTTGGGAGGGATTTTAACAAACCTTTGTATCTCTCTATTGTGTGTGCCCCCAAAGGGTTATATGGTACATGAAACTTCCACTTTATTTCTAATTACTACACCCATTCTTGTAACACATGTCCAGTGAAGTGGGTGCCTTGATCATTCTCAATCACCTGTGGCTGACCATAGGCTGCAAATAAATGCTGTAGGCCTCTTTTGGTCATGTGCTGATGTGCACAACATCTAGGAAAAGCAATCAACAGTCCAGTAGCTGTGTCCACACAAGTCATGGGATACAGCTATCTTGATATGGGCAGAGGCCCAATAAAGTCTATTTACCACCTGAGAAGGGGTATCAACCCCTTTACTATTGTCCCCGTTGGTGTGGGCCTCTGTGTAACTCCCTCTTAGAGCACACAAGGCACTCCTTCCAGGATCTGCTGTCTTCTTCAAAGTCAAGAGCAAGCCCCACCAATGGTCTACAGCACATATTGTATTTTGTCGCACCTGCTGCTCTTTCATAGCAACTGGTATAAGGGCTTCAGAATTTGTGCCAAGTGTGGGATAAACATTCTCCAGTAGCCCAAAATACCCAAAAACTCTTGTAATAGTGACACAGTGGTAGGTGTGGGGAAAGCCTGAATCTTTTCTATGACTGTTTTGTGCTTAACTTTAGTTTTACCCAACCAGACAACCCCCAAGAACTTTACTGACAAACAAGGTCCCTGAACCTTGGTGCTGTTCACAGCCCATCCTTTCTCCTGTAGATGTGGCAGCATTCTAGGAACTGTCCCTTCTAAATTTTCAAGAGAATCACACGTGAACATAATACCATCAGTGTAGTGATACACCCACACTATTTGTGGTTTCTTCCATGTGGTCAAGTCCTAGGCTAGAAGTCCATGACACATGGACTTTGGTTGGGACTGTGGAGGTATCCCTGTGGAAAGCCAGTGAATGTCCACTGCCGACTTTCCCACTTGAAGGCAAACTGTTCCTGACTTTCCTGTGCCATGTGAATAGAGAAGAAAGCATTAGCAGGTCCAGAACATAATAATAGGTCCATAGTTCATGACTGAGTGTGTCCATAATGGCTGCTATAGAGGGGACAGCAGCACGCAAAGAAGGTTTGTCTTTACTCATTTCCCTGTAATCCACGGTCATACACCAGGAGCTGTCTGGCTCTTTCACTGGCCACACTGGAGAATTAAAAGGACTATGATTGGGTTTATGAGGCCCACCTTCTCCAACTCCTGTAGAATTTCTCCAATTTCATTGTGTCCCTCAGGCAATTGTATTGCTTGGTATTTGTCACTCACTGAGGTACTGGCAGAGGTATAGGTAGGTGCTTAGCACATCCCCTCACACCTGCCTAAACTCCACATACCTCAGCCTGAACTCACCTGCAGTGGTCTGTTACCACAGGCCATGTATGATATCAACCCCCTAAATATTTTCATGGATGGGAGAAATGTACACAGTATACTCTTTTGGGGGTAAATGCCATGTCTTTGATGGGATTTGGATTTTCTTCACTCTAATTGCTATATCCCCATATCCATCTATCATAGCAGGGGTCCCAGGAAAGTGCTCAGGGTTGCTATAAATCAGAGAACATTCAGCTCCTGTGTCCGTGAGAGCCAGGACACACTGTACATTCACGGGGGACCAGTGAATCGCTAATTCTACATATGGCCTCTGGTCCCCACCACATCGACCAAGGTGGGGGCCTTGACCTCCACTCAGTCAAACAGCAATGTCCAATTGTCCTCCTGTGAGGGTGAGAGCCCAGGCATAGCCTGAGTGCTGTCCCCCAGAAGTCTTGCAGGGACCCAAGCTTGACATGGGGTTTTGCGTCAGGCTTCCAGGTCCTGGATCGCAGCTGCTGGAACTGCTTCTCTGGCTTTAATTGGTGCCACAGTTCTAATAAGATCTTATTGAGGTTCCCATCAAGTTATTCTTTCACTACCCCCACCTTTATGAAATCATCCCACATCTGGGTCCTTGAGACCTTCATGAGGCCCTTTGCACCTCTTCTTCCAGTCATAGTCTGTACTTCCTACTGTGCTCTTATTGTTTCAACCTCCCCAGATCTGCTAACGTATTAGTAGCCTCACTTTTGGTTGCCCTATGTTGTGGGAAAGAATAGTCACTGGGGTCCCAAAAGGAGATGGTGAAAATGAATGGAGCACCAGAAGTCTCATTCTTACGGTGAACAACTCATTGGGGCACTGGAGGTCCATATTATAGATGATGTTTTTCATGCCTAAGTCTCATAACGCCTGCTGGAGCTCCGCATGTTTCCCATCTAGTAGGTAAGTATGGTAAATCACCCTGATTAGGCCAAATTGCTCTGACAGCTGCTGTCAGCCAATCCAGAAGCACCCAGTTCCCTGGGGTGTGACAAGCACTTTTGAACTGCTGCTGGTAGGAAGGGTGAGTCATCAGGGAAGCCAGTCTACTCATTTCAGAACTACATAACAATGTTTTAGATCCCTATATCCCAAAAAGCAAAAGCCATGTAGGAAGAGGTTCTAACATCTGCTGAATCCAGATGCTCATATCTACCAGCTCATCCTGGGTATAGTGGCGTTGCATGGAGGGCTCCACAACCTTTTGGTTGGGGGAGCTGCTCCTCCCCCTGAGGAGCGCTTAGTTGTTGCGTTTTTATTTTCTTAATTACAATGGGGTGAGACTTTAATGAGGGTGGGGCTGGTGCCTTGGATGATGGCCTCAGTGACAGTTAGGCCCTCGACCCCACTCTGCCATCCTCCCATGACATCTCCTCTGCCATCTCTGAGGTGGAAGGCACATGAGAACCCCACCACACCTCTCCCGTCTGGGTGTGCCCTGACTCCCTACCCCCTCAGTAACTATCTAATGAGAGGGAGATGGACTACTTCTCTCCACCCCTTGGAAACACCTATTAACATGGGCATTCACTAAGGCCCAGCAAGAGATTCTGTAAATATCTCCACAGATAGCAATTTTATCCACAGAAGCCAAAAAATAAAACATCACAGGGTGATAGAGAAAAGTAGTTTTAATATGCTGATGGTTATGGAAACCAGACAAAGAGTACATGTTTGGTAATTATTGTATCTTGTCTCCTTTTATGAATGGTTAAAAACTCACTAATAGTTTAAAAACCTAGGTTACTGAATGATTTTCTGCAAAATTTATCTGCTTGAGATTGGAATAAAATCACTAGTAATGACTGGCAAGATGTAAGGCAAGCACACTGCCCTCTAACCTCTATTTGCCAGTGAGTCAGATCCCTGGAGCAGAGTGTCCACACCTAGTGTTTCAGAAATGTGCAGCTTCTAACTTGGCAGGAAATTAAGCCAGTTTAAGGAACTTCCCTGACCAGAGCCATATTCTTCAATCTATGTTTATCATGAATGAAACAACTATTAGTAGTCATCTGAATCCTGTGTCTATTTCTCAATTTTTTCAAAATTGAGATTGAGAAAGTGTGTGATTAAATAAAAACAATTAGCAGCCAGGTTATAGGTTATAAAACTACTATCATGAATACCACCTACATATGTGACCAAGCGGTGAGCCCAGAGGATAAACCAGGTCTGAATAGAAAATAATTTTTCACCTTTGGTTGAAGAAGTCAGAAATCAGTGATGTGATAGCAGTTATATCCATTGGTATTACTGAGGACTTGATAGTTGAACTCTATGCCTTTCATTTAGTGGTATAGTTAGGCTAAGAGACTCCCACAAGGACAAAAAAGCAAAGGTAAAATCTTAACTGAAGTATATATATTTCCTGGATTGAATATGATGGGTTAATAGCATAGGTTATGGCAGAAGCAAAGAATCAGACAAGCTAAATATCTCAGAAACCTACATGAACCATAGCCATAGGGTGAGGATACCTGCCCAGATGCTTTCTCCTGGCTGAAATTTAGAAGGCCATTAAACATTTTTGGTCCCAGATGAGGGCTGAAACTTGGAGAACCTTTCTCTCAAGTACTCTTAAATTTTGAGAAATCTGTACATGGCCCTCTAGGTTCTTAATGGGCTCACAAGGGGAGGCTCTGCATAGAACAGATGATGAGCAATTAGAAAAATGCCTGGAGGCAGGCTTTTCTCAATGAGGTTGAATATCCAGGTTATAGTACTGTTTTTTATTTTCACCTCTTCTCTGGCTTATACTTGTTTTTCCATTTCCGTGCTCTTTATTTCTATATATTGGTGACCTTATTTTTAAACATTTAATGGTATTTTTTATGGTATATTATCCAATTATAATAATGAATATTATTCATTATCATTATTATCATTATATTATTAGTATTCATAATGTGTATTATGCAAATGCATTACATTTTACTTTTTTCTTTGTACTTTGTTAATGAAATAAATCTTGCTCAAATTTAATACTGGTTGGTATTTCTGGGAAGTTCCTTGAAATCATCTCTGGAGAATCAGACACATTTACTTGAATAAATAATTCCTTTCAAAAATCAATGAACTAGTTTTGAATCCTAATTCTACTATTTGGTAGCAATAATTCGCTTTTCCAAACTTTTATTTCTCCACATTTCTTTAGTGTAAATTATGACTATACATGTAAGTTATAGGGTTACTTTCAGGGTTAACTATATTATACATTTTCAACAAATTTTGACTTCCATTTTATTTCCTTCAGATATTTAAAAATAAATATTTTAACAGGATTGTTAATTATAGCCATGCCTTTTTTTAAGTTTTGTTCACAGATAAATGTCAAATGTTACTTCTGTGTTTTTTTCTCCTCACTATTATTTCTTATTTTGCATGATCAGAAGTTTCAAATCATCATATTGGAAAATTATCAACTATGCAATTAATATTTGTCTGTGTGCCAAGCATAAAGCATTCTAGTATTTGGCATTTGGGGCAGACATTCTCCTGGGCATTTGCCATTGAGAGTATAATAAGGACAAGTAAACTTAAAATTTTAGTTTGGTAAGGTATGAAAGCAGGGGGTAAGTGATGACACTAGTGTGAATGAGTTGCACTAACCGAGGCCTGGTGGTACTATTGGTGAAATCATAAGACACGGTCAGCAAAAAATTCCTTTTGGGAATATCATTTGAACTGGAGGACCCTAAGAATGTGGAAGGTGAAAAATGGGGGATTAATTCCTGCCTACCTGGGCCATGATATGAGAAGTGGCCTGAAGTAAGACAACAAGAATCAAAAGAAGTTTTAATATGTTGCACTATAGAAGTGAAAGTTAGTACCAAATGTAATGAGTGATGAAATGCTGATTTTTCTTTAGGGAAATACCGTTAGGTACTGTAGTTCTGGGGGTAAGGAGGCTCCCCCTCTCCTGGAGAAGTTCCCTATGAATCTGGTGAAACAAAAGGAGAACAGGGGGAAGGAAGTGTAGATGGGGAGAAAGAGGTCTTATTGCTTGCAGCTTGCTCAAGGTTGCTAGCCAGTCCTTGCTCCTTCCATCCCTTCTGGCTGTGGCTCATGCTCTACTGCAGACCGCCCCTTCCATCAGGATCTCCAGGGATGGGTCCTTGGAGACTGGTGTGCTCCACACCAACTAGGTACCAGGAATGGAGGTGAGGAGAGAATGGCCATTGTCTCTCCACACCTTGACCCAGATTGACCAGAGGCTCTGCTGTGGTGTACAGGCACTGGTATGAAAATGGCCTAAGGCCAGGTGGGAAATTCTGGAAACTCTTGGAGAAAACTTCTATTTACCCCATGGGTGTATAATTTGGACTCTTGAAATGACATTTTTTTTCATTTAAAAAAAGCAAATTCTCACATTGATATTGGTATTTACATTATATTCTATTTCTCTTTTTTTCATTCCCTGGATATTTGGCTTACTCGTTATGAATTTATCACTCTTTTAGCCCTATACTGATTTCCTTGGATTCACTGGCATCTGTTTGCTTAAATTGTTTACATTCAAGCTTTAACATTTTAATTGGTACAGCAATCTGAATTTGTTTTATGTAACCTCAGGGAAAGATTCATCTTTAGCAGGAATTGCCAGTGCTTTTCTCTTTCATTTACACTGAATTCATGTCCCTTATGCAATTTTTAAATAACTTTTATATAGGATTGTATTTAGTCAATAAAATATGTGAATCCTGTGATTTTTAAAGATTCTTCATTAGTAAATGTTTCTTTCAAGTCCTAAGTTGTATACTTATTCCAGTTTTAAAATATATCTAGGGTTTATGAAATATTTCCTTGGTACACTTAGAAAATTATTGATTCTTTTCAATAATTTTGTCTTTTCTTATTTGAGTAAGGTGGGCTTTTGTTTTGTTTTGTTTTGTTTTGTTTTGTGTGTTTTATTTGGAAGAATGGTGAGCACCATTGTACTAACATTTTATGACATACTTCCCAATCCTTTCAGCATTGGCAAGGAAACACTAAAAGTGAAGTCATGCTTAGATTTCTGGTAACACCTATTCTCACTTTTCTTCATTAAGATTATCATCTCAGGAGGCGGAGACAACATGGCAGCGTGAGTAGGATAGTGGGAATCTCCTCCCAAAAACATATATATTTTTGAAAATACAACAAATACAACTAATCCTAAAAGAGAGACCAGAAGACACAGGACAACAGCCAGACTACATCCACACGTGCGAGAGCCCAGCGCCTGGTGAAAGGGGTAAGATACAAGCCCAAGCCCGGCAGGACCCGAGCACACCTCCCCCCAGATCGCGGCAGGAGGGAGAGGGAGCCCAGGACTGCTAAACACCCAGCCCCAGCCACCTGCACCAAAGCGCAGACACAGTGCATGCGTGGAGGTCTGGAAACTAGGGAAACAGGGCAGCAAGACCTCTGAGCAGGTTCCGAAGCTGATGCCCCTGTGACAAAGAAAAGCGAGTGCTTTTTGAAAGTCTTAAAGGGACAGGACATTACAGCTGGATGGAAAAAACACAGGTCACAGCCCAGTGGCTGGAAATTACAGGGAAAACCGGGTGCACTAACCCCCTGGGCAACAGATCTGAGATCCCTCAAGGAGGTAAACAGCCAAACAGCCCCCCAGTCCATTAACCCTCCAGGCGCTGCGAAAGCAGAGAAGCAGCCTAAGGCAGACCATGCCCAACGAAAGGGATACTCCTCCATACCGACCGGGCAAGACACAAAAACCCAGGCTACACACAATTACCCAACACAAGCCACTAGGGGTCGCAGTTGTTCCAGTAAAGAAAGGCCAGTAGCAAGTGAAAATTTTGGCCCTCCCAGCTGACAGTCAATAGCACCTGTCAACATGAAAAGGCAAAAAAATATGATCCAGACAAGACTAACCCAGACAGCTTCGGCATCTGCTACATCTTCCCCTGAGAAGGAGTCTGGGGAGATAGATTTAGCCAGTCTTCCTGAAAAAGAATTCAAAACAAAAGTCATAACCATGCTGATGGACTTGCAGAGAAATATGCAAGAACTAAGGAAGGAGAATTCAGAAATAAAACAAGCTCTGGAAGGACTTCAAAACAGAATGGACGAGATGCAAGAGACCATTAATGGACTAGAAAACAGAGAACAGGAACGCAGAGAAGCTGATGCAGAGAGAGATAAAAGGATCTCCAGGAATGAAAGAATTTTAAGAGAGCTGAGTGACCAAATAGAAAGGAACAATATACAAATTATAGGTATTCCAGAAGAAGAAGAGAGAGAAAAAGGGAAAGAAAGTGTCTTTGAAGAAATAATTGCCGAAAACTTCCCCAAACTAGGGGAAGAAATGGCCTCTCAGAACACAGAGGTACACAGAACTCCCATGACAAGGGATCCAAGGAGGGCAAAACCAAGACACATAATTATTAAAATGGCAAAGATCAAAGACAAGGACAAAATATTAAAGGCAGCCAGAGAGAAAAAAAAGGTTACCTACAAAGGAAAACCCATCAGGCTATCCTCAGACTTCTCAACAGAAACCCTACAGGCCAGAAGAGAATGGCACGATATACTTAAAGCAATGAAACAGAAGGGCCTCGAACCAAGACTACTGTATCCAGCACGAATATCATTTAAATATGAAGGAGGGATTAAACAATTCCCAGAGAAGCAAAAGTTGAGGGAATTTGCCTCCCACAAACCACCTCTACAGGGCATCCTACAGGGAATGCTCTAGATGGGAGCACTCCTAAAAAGAGCACAGAACAAAACACCCAACATATGAAGAAGGGAGGAGGAGGAAAAAGAAGGGAGAGAAATAAAGAATCATCAGACTGCGTTTATAATAGCTCAACAAGCGAGTTAAGTTACACAGTAAGATAGTAAAGAAGCTAACCCTGAACCTTTGGAAACCACAAACTTAAAGCCTGCAATGGCAATAAGTACATACCTTTCAATAATCACTCTAAATGTAAATGGACTTAATGCAGCAATCAAAAGACACAGAGTAATAGAATGGATAAAAAAGCAAGATCCATCCATATGCTGCTTACAAGAGACTCACCTCAAACCCAAAGACATACACAGACTTAAAGTCAAGGGATGGAAAAAGATATTTCATGCAAACAACAGTGAGAAGAAAGCAGGTGTTGCAATTCTGGTATCAGACAAAACAGACTTCAAAATAAAGAAAGTAACAAAAGACAAAGAAGGACATTACATAATGATAAAGGGCTCAGTCCAACACGAGGACACAACCATTATAAATACATATGCACCCAATACAGGAGCACCAACATACCTGAAACAAATAATAACAGAACTAAAGGAGGAAAAAGAATGCAATGCATTCATTCTAGGAGACTTCAACACACCACTCTCTCCAAAGGACAGATCCACCAGACAGAAAATAAGTAAGGACACAGAGGCACTGAACAACACACTAGAACAGATGGACCTAATAGACATCTATAGAACTCTACATCCAAAAGCAACAGGACACACGTTCTTCTCAAGTGCACATGGAACATTCTCCAGAATATACCACATACTAGGACACAAAAAGAGCCTCAGTAAATTCCAAAAGATTGAAATCCTACCAACCAACTTTTCAGAACACAAAGGCATAAAACTAGAAATAAACTGTACAAAGAAAGCAAAAAGGCTCACAAACACATGGAGGCTTAACAACACGCTCCTAAATAATCAATGGATCAATGACCAAATCAAAATGGAGATCCAGCAATATATGGAAAGAAACGACAACAACAACAATAAGCCCCAACTTCTGTGGGACACAGCAAAAGCAGTCTTAAGAGGAAAGTATATAGCAATCCAAGCATATTTAAAACAGGAAGAACAATCCCAAATGAATAGTGTAATGTCACAATTATCGAAATTGGAAAAAGAAGAACAAATGAGGCCTAAGGTCAGCAGAAGGAGGGACATAATAAAGATCAGAGAAGAAATAAATAAAATTGAGAAGAATAAAACAATAGCAAAAATCAATGAAACCAAGAGCTGGTTCTTTGAGAAAATAAACAAAATAGATAAGCCTCTAGCCAGACTTATTAAGAGGAAAAGAGAGTCAACACAAATCAATAGTATCAGAAACGAGAAAGGAAAAATCATGATGGACCCCACAGAAATACAAAGAATTATTACAGAATTCTATGAAAACCTATATGCTAACAAGCTGGGAAACCTATGAAAAATGGACAACTTCCTAGAAAAATACAACCTTCCAAGACTGACCCAGAAAGAAACAGAAAATCTAAACAGGCCAATTACCAGCAATGAAAATGAACTGGCAATCAAAAAACTACCAAAGAACAAAACCCCCGGGCCAGATGGATTAACCTCGGAATTTTATCAGACATACAGGGAAGACATAATACCCATCCTTCTTAAAGTTTTCCGAAAAATAGAAGAGGAGAGAATTCTCCCAAACTCATTCTATGAAGCTAACATCACCCTAATACCAAAACCAGTCAAAGACCCCACCAAAAAAGAAAACTACAGACCAATATCCCCAATGAACGTAGATGCAAAATACTCAACAAAATATTAGCAAACAGAATTCAAAAGTACATCAAAAGGATCCTACACCATGACCAAGTGGGATTCATCCCAGGGATGCAAGGATGGTACAACGTTCGAAAGTCCATCAACATCATCCACCACATCAACAAAAAGAAAGACAAAAACCACATGATCATCTCCATAGATGCTGAAAAAGCATTTGACAAAGTTCAACATCCATTCATGATAAAAACTCTCAGCAAAATGGGTATAGAGGGCAAGTACCTCAACATAATAAAGGCCATCTATGAAAAACCCACAGCCAACATTATATTGAACAGCGAGAAGCTGAAATCTTTTCCTCTGAGATTGGGGACTAGGCAGGGATGCCCACTCTCCCCACTGTTATTTGACATAGTACTGGAGGTCCTAGCCATGGCAATCAGACAAAACAAAAAAATACAAGGAATCCAGATTGGTAAAGAAGAAGTTAAACTGTCACTATTTGCAGATGACATGATACTGCACATAAAAAACCCTAAAGAGTACACCCCAAAACTACTAGAACTGATATCAGAATACAGCAAAGTTGCAGGATACAAAATCAACACACAGAAATCTGTGGATTTCCTATACACTAACAATGAACCAACAGAAAGTGAAATCAGGAAAACAACTCCATTCACAACTGCATCAAAAAAAATAAAATACCTAGGAATAAACCTAACCAAAGAAGTGAAAGACTTATACTCTGAAAACTACAAGTCACTCTTAAGAGAAATTAAAGGGGACACTAACAGATGGAAACTCATCCCATGCTCGTGGCTAGGAAGAATTAATATCGTCAAAATGGCCATCCTGCCCTAAGCAATATACAGATTCGATGCAATCCCTATCAAATTACCAACAGCATTCTTCAATGAACTGGAACAAACAGTTCAAAAATTCATATGGAAACACCAAAGACCCTGAATAGCTAAAGCAATCCTGAGAAGGAAGAATAAAGTTGGGGGGATCTCACTCCTCAACTTCAAGCTCTACTATAAAGCCATAGTAATCAAGACAATTTGGTACTGGCACAAGAACAGAGCCACAGACCAATGGAACAGACTAGAGACTCCAGACATTAACCCAGACATATATGGTCAATTAATATTTGATAAAGGATCCATGGACATACAATGGCGAAATGACAGTCTCTTCAAGAGATGGTGCTGGCAAAACTGGATAGCTACATGTAGGAGAATGAAACTGGACCATTGTCTAACCCACATACAAAAGTAAACACAAAATGGATTAAAGACCTGAATGTAAGTCACGAAACCATTAAACTCTTGGAAAAAAACATAGGCGAAAACCTCTTAGACATAAACATGAGTGACCTCCTCTTGAACATATCTCCCCGGGAAAGGAAAACAACAGCAAAAATGAACAAGTGGGACTATATTAAGCTGAAAAGCTTCTGTACAGCAAAAGACACCATCAATAGAACAAAAAAGAACCCAACAGTATGGCTGAATATATTTGAAAATGACAGATCCAATAAAGGCTTGACGTCCAGAATGTATAAAGAGCTCACACGTCTAAACAAACAAAAAACGAATAACCCAATTAAAAAATGGACAGAGGAACTGAACAGACAGTTCTCCAAAAAAGAAATACAGATGGCCAACAGACTTAAAAGATGCTCCACATCGCTAATTATCAGAGAAATGCAAATTAAAACTACAATGAGGTATCACCTCACACCAGTTAGGATGGCTGCCATCCAAAAGAGAAAAAACAACAAATGTTGGTGAGGCTATGGAGAAAGGGGAACCCTCCTATACTGCTGGTGGGAATGTAAACTTGTTCAACCATTGTGGAAAGCAGTATGGAGGTACATCAAAATGCTTAAAACAGACTTACCATTTGACCCAGGAATTGCACTCCTAGGAATTTACCCTAAGAACGCAGCAATCAAGTTTGAAAAAGACAGATGCACCCCTATGTTTATTGCAGCACTATTTACAATAGCCAAGAATTGGAAGCAACCTAAATGTCCATCAATAGATGAATGGATAAAGAAGATATGGTACATATACACAATGGAATACTACTCAGCCATAAGAAGAGGGCAAATCCTACCATTTGCAGCAACACAGATGGAGCTGGAGGGTATTATGCTCAGTGAAATAAGCCAAGCAGAGAAAGAGAAATACCAAGTGATTTCACTCATCTGTGGAATATAAGAACAAAGGAAAAACTGAAGGAACAAAACTGCAGCAGAATCACAGAACTCAAGAATGGACTAACAGGTACCAAAGGGAAAGGGACTGGTGAGGATGGGTGGGTAGGGAGGGATAAGGGGGGGGGGAAGAAGAAGGGGGTATACAGATTAGCATGCATGGGGGGTGGGAGAAAGGGGAGGGCTGTACAACACAGAGAAGACAAGTAGTGATTCTACAACATTTTGCTATGCTGATGGACAGTGACTGTAATGGGGTTTTTAGGGGGGACCTGGTATAGGGGAGAGCCTAGTAAACAGAATATTCATCATGTACGTGTAGATTAATGATAACAAAAAAAAAAGCAGTTCCTGCGTGGTGACCTCCAATGAGTTCTACACAATGGTATAAAGGGCATATAAAAGTGTAGGCAAAGGGTCTGTTTGTGTTTATACAGAGGATCAAAGCCTAATTTGGCTCTCCCGATAATGAACTAAGATATGATATGAAAAAGAACTTCCAACATTAGCACTCTCTGGAAGACTGATACCAGAAGATGATCATCAAAAAACCCCAACAAAGATCCACATGCTGCTACAGCTGTAGATGCACTCATCCCACCAGTTCCTGGACTTGCCATGGGAATGAGGAAGGAGATATCTAAGCTGGCCTGTGCATACAGTAAAACAACAAATTTGACTGTATCTATACTGTTGGAACTCAACCAAGAATTAGGAGAAGTTCAAATTGTAGTGCTCCAAAATCTTACAACTACAGACTATCTAATGTTAAAAGAACACTGGGGTGTGAACAGTCCCCAGGAATGGGTTGTTTTAATTTGTCTGATTTCTCTCAGACTGTTCAAGTTCAGTTGGACAATATCCACTATATCATGGATAAGTTTTCACAAATGCCTAAGGTGCCTTAATGGTTTTCTTTGTTTCACTGGAGATGGCTGGTAATTACAGGTATGCTTTGGTTATGTAACTGTACTCCTATTATGTTAATGTGTGCACGCAATTTAATTAGTAGTTTAAAACCTATACATTCTTAAGTTACTCTACAAGAACATATGTCAAAGAAATAATCAATCTTCCCATGTTTTCTTCCGCCTGCTACTTCTATAGCTTTTCTTCTTCCTTCCTTATTACAACCCTTAAATAGAATTCGTGCCTCAGATCGAATTTACTGAGTATCATAATTCTTCCAAGTGGTAGAGATACCTCAAGACAAATGCTGGGCATAGAAGCCACAGGGCATAAATAAGCAAAGAAGTAAAAAGCTAACCTTTTCAAACAATAAGGCTTCTCTCTCACTTACCAACTTTACATTTCCCTGTATGGCCCCGGAAGATGACTGGTTAGCCAGAGACGGGTAAGATTCCTCAAGGGAGGAACAACCTAAGACAGGCACAGTCGCAGGGGGGCCATCAGGTGAGAAATTGGGGATCAACAGAGGTGAGGCTTAGAACCTCACCCCCCCTGTTCTGAGAGAAATCTTCTGCATACGTGGATGTTTTATTGCCCTGGTCTAGCTTGGATTAACACATAGTCTACAGGCACACACCTGATCATCTACATTTGCTCTCCTACAACACTAAACTATGTTTTCTACCTTTATCTTGTATCTACCTACCACTTCAGCTTTTTATTGAAAATCAGAATAATAAAGAGAGAAATGTGATATCCACATATAAATCAAGTACAAAAATCAAACGAATATTCATATTTGAACTGACTGTTTAGAGTTCATAATGCATGAGCAAAACCGAAAGTCTCTGTGATGACTGCCCTTGTACTGTTCACCATGTAACTTATTCACTATGTAAGAATTTGTTCTCCATGTAAGAACTTGTTCGTTATGCTTCAGAAGATTGGAGACTGACGAAAATTAGGCTTGGGGTGGATTAATGATTGTGCATTGAACACTGACTCCCCTATACAGAATTTTATTGTTGTTAACAACCATTTGATCAATAAATATTGGAGATGCCCTCTCAAAAAAAAAAAAAAGTACACACTTCCAATTGTAAGATAAATAAGTAACCGGGATGTAATGTATAGCTTAAGGAATATAGTCAAAATATTGTAACAACTTTGTATGGTGACAGCTGGTAGCTAGAATTATCAGGTATATAAATGTTGAATCACTATGTTGTACACCTGAAACTAATATAATACTGTGTGTCAACTACCCTTCAATAAAAAACAATTATCTACAAAAAAAAAAAAAAGGTTATCATCTCAAAGACGTTTCTTTATAAGGTGATGAATGGGGTGACTTGACCAACATCAGTAATGAACTGAAGGCCATGCCCAGACAAGGAAAAGAGAAAATTAGACAGAAACTGAAGAAAACATATTTAAGGATACTGACATCAATGTTCCCCTAATTCTTTGAGAGCAATATAAACCTTTTGATTAAGTCATTAAAGGCTTGTTTCACTTGTTTGTTCCTCAGAGTGTAAATGAATGGGTTCAGCATGGGGGAAATGGAAGTAGTGAGTAGTGTTACTCCCTTATTAATGGCCATTTCATCTTTTGCTGAAGGTTTGATATAAACAAAGATGCAACTGCCATAGGTGATGGAAACCACGATAATGTGGGAAGAACAGGTGGAAAAGGCTCTTGTCCTCTGCTGGGCAGAGGGGAGTCTTAGAATTGTCCTGATGATGTACATGCAGGACAGGACCACACACAGCAGAGTCATGTGGAAAATCATCACAGAGTTGATGATGATCATCTGCTCTATGAGCCATGTATCTGAGCATGAGATCTTCAGCATAGGGTTAGCATCACAGACAAAGTGGTCAATGGCATTAGAGGCACAGAATTCCAGGTCCAGTCCCAAGCTAAGTGGTAGCAATATGATCAGCAATGTAGTCATCCAACAGCAGAAGATGAGCCTTTTGCAGACCCTGAAGTTCATAATAGTCATGTAATGCAGGGGTTTGCATATGGCTATGTATCGATCAAAGGACATGATGGCCAAGAAAAAAAATTCTGCTACTGCAAAAACATGTGTAAAAAATAATTGACATATACAAGCATTATAGGTCATAGTCCTGTCACCTGTTGATAAGCTGTACAAGAATCTAGGAATGCAGGCAGAAGTGAATGAGATTTCTCAGAAAGAGAAATTTTGGAGAAAAAAGTACATCGCAGTTTTAAGGTGAGAATCCACTAATGTGAGGATGATGATGCTCAGGTTTCCAGTTACACTCAACATGTAGGTGATCAGTAGAAATATCAAAATCAGAATCTGTAGCTGAGGGTCATCTGTCAATCCCAGGAGGATGAAACTGGTGAGAGATGTGTGGTTTCTCATTCCTGGGTCCTGACCTTTGCCCAATCTGCATGTAAAGAGAGAGAATTAAGATCTGAGAAGATGGTGGGAAAAGTGTGTTACAATGGAGTTTGTTCAGAAAAGCAAAGCAAGGTATTTTACATGTGTTTTGTTTTACTTAATAATGAATTTAAAAATAATTCATACTCTTAGCTCTGTTGATAGCATATCATTAGATCAGTTAGAAACCTGACCGTGAAATGTTTTTACTACAATATATGGTAAGATAGACATTTCATATTGCAGCCCACTGTATATGCTCACACCCACACAAATACATATTCATAGACATGTATCTGAAACAAAAATGTGAATAAATTACTAATAACCCTTAGGTGCCCTGCTCTCTGATGTTTTATGTTCTAATGTATCTCATTAAAAATAAATACAAATATCATCTAATTGATTTTATAGTCTACTAAATGGTCATGACCAGTATTTTTTTTTAATTAACTTTTCATGAATCCTGTGAATAATATTGTCCTAGGAAAACATATTCTTATAGAATAGTTTTTAAATGTGCACTCTCAATTTAATTGCGCTTTGGAATAGATTGGTTCATAGCACATTTGTTACCTTAAGACTATTTCCCATATCATTAAAAAAAATTTTACTCAGTTTCACTATCTGCTTCTAACCATTTTTTTACTGTAATAAATTAAAGACTCATGATATGTGTTTACGTTTCTAGATCCTCTACCAATGAAGCTGAAGACTCTGTTCGACTACATGAGTCATCCTACATGGACTACCTGTCTGGAAAAAAATTTCGTCTAATCATTTATGTTTTTTTTCCTCCCCCTTACTCCATCTTTTTGCTGATTCTGAATGGCACTTTCTTATTCATTCCTAATTTCTATACTTGAACTATTAATAGAAGTCCTTCCAAAACTCCCAAGGCACATAAAGAACATTTTTATGTTTTTCTCTAACACACTATACCTAATAGAGGATCTAAAAACATTGTTGAAAACAGGATTTTAAAGATCTTGTTTAATGTGATAACCACAGACTGTAGGAGACTGAGATACAGAGTTAATTCAAGGTAATATTTACCCTCAGACCTAGATCAAATTATATTATTCATTAGGTGGACTCACTTTTAAAACTATTCTGACACCTCTTACTTTTGCCATGTCCCTGACTCTAATTTAGGGGATTCTCATTGGCTTTTACTTTTGGTGGTGGAAATGCTCCTAAGTCACATCATGACCTGACTATATACTCATTACATATATAATACCTGCATGAAGGCAAAAAAAGTTTTAATTGACTTATTTCTGTGTTTGCCAGAGAAATAGTTTTCCTTTTATGGATTTCATTCCTGCTTCCTTAACACACCTCCCAGAAATATATTAACACCAGAGATTCAAACTCTTAAATTATGGATTTGGACCATCAAGTTCTCAGTGGTTTTTCTTCAGCTAACACCAACGAACTACATTAATACCTGCTAAATGATTTTGTTCACCAATGCTTGTTTAAGGCCTTAAGTAAATTGAAAAAACTCCACATCATTTGCTATATAAATTTGAATTAATTGGCTATGTGAGGGCTTCACTTAATTGTTTTAAAGTAGTCCTTTTCTTCAGAAGTGGGAGATACTCTGTACTCACCATCTGCCCATTTCCCATAGTAAATCTCCGAGAGTTTACAGGTTTTGGCAAAGAGATGCAGGGATGACCCTGGTTTGTTCTTTTAGGATGAGCCAGGCATTCCCAAGAATGTGAGCATCACACAGCTAACAGACAGCTAACAATAAATTAAATGAATAGTTACAATAGATTAAACAATTAAAATAATTAAAAAGACTAATAGACTTGAGATATAGAAAAGAAAACATATAGAGACCACCTACCTCTCTTTCCTTCAGTCTTAACACAACTGTGCCTTACACAACCCTGGAAATTTTAAGCCTTGTCCTCACTTCCAAATATCTTGAAAATAAATTGAACCTACTGTTTGACACTGTATGTTTACTTCTTTTGTCTTTTAGAAAATGGAACATTTTAGAGAGTGGAGTAATGTAAATTATGTCAGCAGATGATTTCTGATTCAAGGTTGTTTCTAGAAGCCCTTCATTTCACCTATTTTTAGGTGACCTACTATTTGTTGATATACAAATCCAGCCCTCTCAAAATCTCCAATCAATTCAAAATTTCAAACTCTTGTTTCTTTAATAATTTAATTAACTATTCATATTTCTCTACTTTTGTAAAATGTATCAAACTTGTTTCTTTTTTTTTTTTTATTTTTTATTTTTTATGAGTTAATTTCTTTTTTTTTTTTTTTTAAATACTTATTTTTTATTGGAGGGTAGTTGACGCACAGTATTACATTACATTAGTTTCAAGTGTACAACACAGTGGTAGAACATTTATATACATAATTCTAGGTTCCAGCTATCACCCTACCAAGCTGTTACAATATCTTGACTATATTCCTTATGCTATACATTACATCCCAGTTACTTATTTATTTTACCATTGGAAGTCTGTCCTTTTTTTTGTTTGTTTTTTTTTGTTTTTTTTTTGTTTTTTTTTGTTTTTTTTTGTGAGGGCATCTCTGATATTTATTGATCAAATGGTTGTTAACGACAATAAAATTCTGTATAGGGGAGTCAATGCTCAATGCACAATCATTAATCCACCCCAAGCCTAATTTTCGTCAGTCTCCAATCTTCTGAGGCATAACAAACAAGTTCTTACATGGAGAACAAATTCTTACATAGTGAATAAGTTACATGGTGAACAGTACAAGGGCAGTCATCACAGAGACTTTCGGTTTTGCTCATGCATTATGAACTCTAAACAGTCAGTTCAAATATGAATACTCATTTGGTTTTTATACTTGATTTATATGTGGATACCACATTTCTCTCTTTATTATTATTATTTTTAATAAAATGCTGAAGTGGTAGGTAGAGACAAGATAAAGGTAGAAAACATAGTTTAGTGTTGTAAGAGAGCAAATGTAGATGATCAGGTGTGTGCCTGTAGACTATGTGTTAATCCAAGCTAGACCAGGGCAATAAAACATCCACGTATGCAGAAGATTTCTCTCAGAACAGGGGGGGTGAGGTTCTAAGCCTCACCTCTGTTGATCCCCAATTTCTCACCTGATGGCCCCCCTGCGACTGTGCCTGTCTTAGGTTGTTCCTCCCTTGAGGAATCTTACCCGTCTCTGGCTAACCAGTCATCTTCCGGGGCCATACAGGGAAATGTAAAGTTGGTAAGTGAGAGAGAAGCCTTATTGTTTGAAAAGGTTAGCTTTTTACTTCTTTGCTTATTTATGCCCTGTGGCTTCTATGCCCAGCATTTGTCTTGAGGTATCTCTACCACTTGGAAGAATTATGATACTCAGTAAATTCGATCTGAGGCACGAATTCTATTTAAGGGTTGTAATAAGGAAGGAAGAAGAAAAGCTATAGAAGTAGCAGGCGGAAGAAAACATGGGAAGATTGATTATTTCTTTGACATATCTTCTTGTAGTGTAACTTCAGCCTATATAGGTTTTAAGCTACTACTTAAATTGTGCACACACATTAACATAATAGGAGTATAGTTACATAACCAAAGCATATCTGTAATTACCAGCCATCTCCAGTGAAACCAAGAAAACCATTAAGGCACCTTAGGCATTTGTGAAAACTTATCTATGATATGGTGGATATTGTCCAACTGAACTTGAACAGTCTGAGAGAAATCAGACAAATTAAAACAACCCATTCCTGGGGACTGTTCACATGCCATATGTTCTTTTAACAGTAAATAGTCTGTAGTTGTAAGACTTTGGAGCGCTACAATTTGCACTTCTCCAAATTCTTGGTTGAGTTCCAACAGTATAGATACAGTCAAATTTGTTGTTTTACTGTATGCACAGGCCAACTTAGATATCTCCTTCCTCATTCCCATGGCAAGTCCAGGAACTGGTGGGATGAATGCATCTACAGCTGTAGCAGTGCGTGGATCTTTGTTGGGGTTTTTTGATGATCATCTTCTGGCATGAGTCTTCCAGAGAGTGCAGATGTTGGAAGTTCTTTTTCATATCGTATCTTAGTTCATTTTCGGGGTAGCCCAATTAGGCTTTGATCCTCTGTATAAACACAAACAGACCCTTTGCCTACACTTTTATATGCCCTTTATACCCTTGTTTAGAACTCGTTGGAGGTTACCACACAGGAACTGCCCTTTTTTTTTTTTTTTTCTTTGTTTTTGGTATCACTAATCTACACTTACATGATGAATATTATGTTAACTAGGCTCTCCCCTATACCAGGTCTCCCCTATAAACCCCTTTACAGTCACTGTCCATCAGCATAGCAAAATGTTGTAGAATCACTACTTGCCTTCTCTGTGTTGTACAGCCCTCCCTTTTCTCCTACCCCCCCATGCAAGTAATCTTAATACCCCCCTACTTCTCCCCCCCTTATCCCTCCCTACCCACCCATCCTCACCAGTCCCTTTCCCTTTGGTACCTGTTAGTCCATTCTTGAGTTCTGTGATTCTGCTGCTGTTTTGTTCCTTCAGTTTTTCCTTTGTTCTTATATTCCACAGATAAGTGAAATCATTTGGTATTTCTCTTTCTCCGCTTGGCTTGTTTCACTGAGCATAATACCCTCCAGCTCCATCCATGTTGCTGCAAATGATTGGATTTGCCCTTTTCTTATGGCTGAGTAGTATTCCATTGTGTATATGTACCACCTCTTCTTTATCCATTCATCTATTGATGGACATTTAGGTTGCTTCCAATTCTTGGCTATTGTAAATAGTGCTGCAATAAACATAGGGGTGCATCTGTCTTTCTCAAACTTGATTGCTGCGTTCTTAGGGTAAATTCCTAGGAGTGGAATTCCTGGGTCAAATGGTAAGTCTGTTTTGAGCATTTTGATATACCTCCATACTGCTTTCCACAATGGTTGAACTAACTTACATTCCCACCAGCAGTGTAGGAGGGTTCCCCTTTCTCCACAGCCTCGCCAACATTTGTTGTTGTTTGTCTTTTGGATGGCAGCCATCTTTACTGGTGTGAGGTGATACCTCATTGTAGTTTTAATTTGCATCTCTCTGATAATTAGCGATGTGGAGCATCTTTTCATGTGTCTGTTGGCCATCTGTATTTCTTTTTTGGAGAACTGTCTGTTCAGTTCCTCTGCCCATTTTTTAATTGGGTTATTTGTTTTTGTTTGTTGAGGCGTGTGAGCTCCTTATATATTCTGGACGTCAAGCCTTTATCGGATGTGTCATTTTCAAATATATTCTCCCATACTGTAGGGATCCTTCTTGTTCTATTGATGGTGTCTTTTGCTGTACAGAAGCTTTTCAGCTTAATATAGTCCCACTTGTTCATTTTTGCTGTTGTTTTCCTTGCCCGGGGAGATATGTTCAAGAAGAGGTCACTCATGTTTATGTCTAAGAGGTTTTCGCCTATGTGTTCTTCCAAGAGTTTAATGGTTTCATGGCTTACATTCAGGTCTTTGATCCATTTTGAGTTTACTTTTGTATATGGGGTTAGACAATGGTCCAGTTTCATTCTCCTAAATGTAGCTGTCCAGTTTTGCCAGCACCACCTGTTCAAGAGACTGTCATTTCGTCATTGTATGTTCATGGCTCCTTTATCAAATATTAATTGACCATATATGTCTGGGTTAATGTCTGGATTCTCTAGTCTGTTCCATTGGTCTGTGGCTCTCCTCTTGTGCCAGTACCAAATTGTCTTGATTACTATGTCTTTATAGTAGAGCTTGAAGTTGGGGAGTGAGATCCCCCCTACTTTATTCTTCCTTCTCAGGATTGCTTTGGCTATTCGGGGTCTTTTGTGTTTCCATATGAATTTTTGAATTATTTGTTCCAGTTCATTGAAGAATGTTGCTGGGAGTTTCATAGGGATTGCATCAAATCTGTATATTGCTTTGGGCAGGATGGCCATTTTAATGATATTAATTCTTCCTAGCCACGAGCATGGGATGAGTTTCCATCTGTTAGTGTCCCCTTTAATTTCTCTTAAGAGTGACTTGTAGTTTTCAGAGTATAAGTCTTTCACTTCTTTGGTTAGGTTTATTCCTAGGTATTTTATTTTTTTTGATGCAATTGTGAATGGAGTTGTTTTCCTGATTTCTCTTTCTGTTGGTTCATTGTTAGTATATAGGAAAGCCACTGATTTCTGTGTGTTGATTTTGTATCCTGCAACTTTGCTGTATTCCGATATCAGTTCTAGTAGTTTTGGGGTGGAGTCTTTAGGGTTTTTTATGTGCAGTATCATGTCATCTGCAAATAGTGACAGTTTAACTTCTTCTTTACCAATCTGGATTCCTTGTATTTCTTTATTTTGTCTGATTGCCGTGGCTAGGACCTCCAATACTATGTTAAATAACAGTGGAGAGAGTGGGCATCCCTGTCTAGTTCCTGATCTCAGAGGAAATGCTTTCAGCTTCTCGCTGTTCAATATAATGTTGGCTGTGGGTTTATCATAGATGGCCTTTATTATGTTGAGGTACTTGCCCTCTATTCCCATTTTGCTGAGAGTTTTTAACATGAATGGATATTGAACTTTTTCAAATGCTTTTTCAGCATCTATGGAGATGATCATGTGGTTTTTGTCTTTCTTTTTGTTGATGTGGTGGATGATGTTGATGGACTTTCGAATGTTGTACCATCCCTGCATCCCTGGGATGAATCCCACTTGGTCATGGTGTATGATCCTTTTGATGTATTTTTGAATTCGGTTTGCTAATATTTTGTTGAGTATTTTTGCATCTACGTTCATCAGGGATATTGGTCTGTAGTTTTCTTTTTTGGTGGGGTCTTTGCCTGGTTTTGGTATTAGGGTGATGTTAGCTTCATAGAATGAGTTTGGGAGTATCCCCTCCTCCTCTATTTTTTGGAAAACTTTAAGGAGAATGGGTATTATGTCTTCCCTGTATGTCTGATAAAATTCCGAGGTAAATCCATCTGGCCCGGGGGTTTTGTACTTTGGTAGTTTTTTGATTACCGCTTCAATTTCATTGCTGGTAATTGGTCTGTTTAGATTTTCTGTTTCTTCCTGGGTCAATCTTGGAAGGTTATATTTTTCTAGGAAGTTGTCCATTTCTCCTAGGTTTCCCAGCTTGTTAGCATATAGGTTTTCATAGTATTCTCCAATAATTCTTTGTATTTCGGTGGGGTCCGTCGTGATTTTTCCTTTCTCGTTTCTGATACTGTTGATTTGTGTTGACTCTCTTTTCTTCTTAATAAGTCTGGCGAGAGGCTTATCTATTTTGTTTATTTTCTCGAAGAATCAGCTCTTGGTTTCATTGATTTTTGCTATTATTTTATTCTTCTCAATTTTATTTATTTCTTCTCTGATCTTTATTATGTCCCTCCTTCTACTGACCTTAGGCCTCATCTGTTCTTCTTTTTCCAATTTCGATAATTGTGACATTAGACCATTCATTTGGGATTGCTCTTCCTTTTTTAAATATGCTTGGATTGCTATATACTTTCCTCTTAAGACTGCTTTTGCTGTGTCCGACAGAAGTTGGGGCTTAGTGTCGTTGTTGTCATTTGTTTCCATATATTGCTGGATCTCCATTTTGATTTGGTCATTGATCCATTGATTATTTAGGAGCGTGTTGTTAAGCCTCCATGTGTTTGTGAGCCTCTTTGCTTTCTTTGTACAGTTTATTTCTAGTTTTATGCCTTTGTCGTCTGAAAAGTTAGTTGGTAGAATTTCAATCTTTTGGAATTTTCTGAGGCTCTTTTTGTGGCCTAGTATGTGGTCTATTCTGGAGAATGTTCCATGTGCACTTGAGAAGAATGTATATCCCGCTGTTTTTGGATGTAGAGTTCTATAGATGTCTATTAGGTCCATCTGCTCTACTGTGTTGTTCAGTGCTTCCGTGTCCTTACTTACTTTCTGCCCAGTGGATCTGTCCTTTGGGGTGAGTGGTGTGTTGAAGTCTCCTAGAATGAATGCATTGCAGTCTATATCCCCCTTTAGTTCTGTTAGTATTTGTTTCCCATATGCTGGTGCTCCTGTGTTGGGTGCATATATATTTAGAATGGTTATATCCTCTTGTTTGACTGAGCCCTTTATCATTATGTAGTGTCCTTCTTTATCTCTTGTTACTTTCTTTGTTTTGAAGTCTATTTTGTCTGATATTAGTACTGCAACCCCTGCTTTCTTCTCACTGTTGTTTGCTTGAAATATGTTTTTCCATCCCTTGACTTTTAGTCTGTACATGTCTTTGGGTTTGAGGTGAGTTTCTTGTAAGCAGCATATAGATGGGTCTTACTTTTTTATCCATTCTGTTACTCTGTGTCTTTTGATTGGTGCATTCAACCCATTAACATTTAGGGTGACTATTGAAAGATATGTACTTATTGCCATTGCAGGCTTTAAATTCGTGGTTACCAAAGGTTCAAGGTTAGCCTCTTTAGTATCTTACTGCCTAACTTAGCTTGCTTATTGAGCTGTTATATACACTATCTGGAGATTCTTTTCTTCTCTCCCTTCTTGTTCCTCCTCCTCGATTCTTCATATGTTGGGTGTTTTGTGCTGTGCTCTTTCTAGGAGTGCTCCCATCTAGAGAAGTCCCTGTAAGATGTTCTGTAGAGGTGGTTTGTGGAAAGCAAATTCCCTCAGCTTTTGTTTGTCTGGGAATTGTTTAATCCCACCGTCATATTTGAATGATAATCGTGCTGGATACAGTATCCTTGGTTCAAGGCCCTTCTGTTTCATTGTATTAAATATATCATGCCATTCTCTTCTGGCCTGTAGGGTTTCTGTTGAGAAATCTGACGTTAGCCTGATGGGTTTCCCTTTATAGGTGACCTTTTTCTCTCTAGCTGCCTTTAACACTCTTTCCTTGTCCTTGATCTTTGCCATTTTAATTATTATGTGTCTTGGTGTTGCCCTTCTTGGATCCTTTCTGTTGGGGGTTCTGTGTATTTCCGTGGTCTGTTCGATTACTTCCTCCCCCAGTGTGGGGAAGTTTTCAGCAATTATTTCTTCTAAGATACTTTCCATCTCTTTTCCTCTCTCTTCTTCTTCTGGGACCCCTATAATACGGATATTTTTCCTTTTGGATTGGTCACACAGTTCTCTTAATATTGTTTCATTCCTGGAGATCCTTTTGTCTCTCTCTATGTCAGCTTCTATGCGTTCCTGTTCTCTGATTTCAATTCCATCAATGGCCTCTTGCATTCTATCCATTCTGCTTATAAACCCTTCCAGAGTTTGTTTCATTTCTGCGATCTCCTTTCTGGCATCTGTGATATCCTTCCGGACTTCATCCCATTTCTCTTGCGTATTTCTCTGCATCTCTGTCAGCATGTTTATGATTCTTATTTTGAATTCTTTGTCAGGAAGACTGGTTAGGTCTGTCTCCTTCTCTGGTGTTGTCTCTGTGATCTTTGTCTGGCTGTAGCTTTGCCTTTTCATGGTGATAGGAATAGTCTGCAGAACTGGGACGAGTGACGGCTGGAAGGACTTCCTTTCTTGTTGGTTTGTGGCCCTCCTCTCCTGGGAGAACAGCGACCTCTAGTGGCTTGTGCTGCGCAGCTGCGCGCAGACAGGGCTTCTGCTTCCTGCCCGGCTGCTATGGAGTTAATCTCTGCTGTTGCTGTGGGCGTGGCCTGGCTCGGGCAGCTACTCCAAAATGGTGGAGTCGCGTTGGAGCAGGAGCGGCTGGGAGGCTATTTATCTCCGTAAGGGGCCTCCCTGCTCCCTGCAGCCCAGGGGTTAGGGTGCCCAGAGATCCCGGATTCCCTACCTCTGGATTAAGTGACCCGCCCTGCCCCTTTAAGACTTCCAAAAAGCACCCGCCAAAACAAAACAATGCCCACCAAAAAAAAAAAAGAAAAAAAATTTTTTTAATTAAAAAAAAAAAAAAAGTTTTTAATTAAAAAAAAAAAAAAAAAAAGGTGGTCGTTCATTTTTCTTTATTCTCCGGTGCCAGCCTCAGGCCTCTGCTCACAGGTCTTTCTGCCCTGTTTCCCTAGTATTGGGGTCCCTATCCCTTTAAGACTTCCAAAAAGCGCTCGCCAAAACAAAACAGCAAAAAAGCAAAAAAAAATGGTCGCACACTTTTCTTATGTCCTCTGTCGCCCAGCCTCCAGTGCCTGCTCACTGTTCTTGCTGCCCTGTTTTCCCAGTATCAAGGGCCCTGCACTCTGGCCCGGATGGCTGGGGCTGGGTGTTCGGCAGTCCTGGGCTCCGTCTCCCTCCCGCTTTGCCTGCTCTTCTCCCGCCGGGAGCTGGGGGGGAGGGACGCTCGGCTCCGGCGGGGCCGGGGCTTGTATCTTACCCCCTTCGCGAGGCGCTGAGTTCTCTCAGGTGCGGATGTGGTCTGGATATTGTCCTGTGTCCTCTGGTCTTTATTCTAGGAAGGGTTGTCTTTGTTATATTTTCATAGATATATGTTGTTTTGGGAGGAAATTTCCGCTGCTGTACTCACGCCGCCATCTTCCGCCCCCTCCCAAACTTGTTTCTTAAAGAAGATAATTTTCTAAGTCTCTCAAAGACCACAGACATTGATTAAAGTCAGGTATTTGTCCATGAACATCCTGAGGGTTAGAAGGATAAGTAAAGGTTTACATAGGCTTGTATGTGGACAGAAATCCCAGGTGAATTACAATCCAATGTTATTTATCAATGTTTTGTGTAATCTTTTGGCAAAGATCCTGGAACAGGCAGCAGTGGGGATGGTGTCTTCAGAGAATTGAAGATTCCACAATGATATTCAACAAAGTACTTTACACAAAATAAAAATCTAATGAAAAAGAGCAAGACTACCTTTTCTTCCTTTTCAATAACATCTGTAGCTGCTAATAGCTGTAACAGAATACAGTTACCCCTTTTCTCCTTTGATAACATATTTTAATTAAAGTAATTCTTATTTAAACAAATTAACAGAACAAAAATAGAAAAATTAATCTTCAAGGTAAAAACCACCGTTAATGTCTCTATTATGCCCTTCCTTAAATTTCCTATGTAAATATATTCATATTAATGGGTATATTCACAAATACGAAATATCCTTTATGGGTTGTTTCAAAAACTAAAAATTCTTTTCATCTTAATACTTATAAATTTGTATAATCACTTGGGGAATATGTGACATTTATTTTGGTGTGCTCCATTATAATTTTAAATCAATCCTAACATTAAAACTTTGTGCTTTCTTAAAATGCATTCACTATTATAAAAAAATGACTACCTCCGGCTTATTATGATTCTATAATTTTTATTATAAATTTATGTTACTTTTTAAATTGACCTTCAGCTATGATGCAGAATATGTTTTGTACAAATATCTTTTTCCTCTTACAATATTTCCTAGAACTGAGCATTAATTTTTATTACTTCTTATATATTAACAACTTAATTGTTATGTATGTTGCAAATATTTTACCACTTATTTGTTGGTTTTTATTTATGTTTATGCTGTTTTCTTTACA
The DNA here is from genome assembly GCF_030020395.1 of Manis pentadactyla. Classification (NCBI taxonomy): domain Eukaryota; kingdom Metazoa; phylum Chordata; class Mammalia; order Pholidota; family Manidae; genus Manis; species Manis pentadactyla. The sequence continues at coordinate 42,370,370 of NC_080028.1, forward strand.
TAGAATATCATGTTACATGTCACAAAGAATTTTATATTTTTTTGAACAGCCTTCGTATTTTTCATATACTTCATACATTGTTTTTTTTTAGGTTCTTTTTTCAAATTATTTTTGCTTGATATTTATCAATTTTTTAAATATTTAATAAAACTTTTACTATTAAACATTTACTATTTAATAATGATATTTGTTAGTATTTACTAATATTTAATAAAAATGAAATATTTCAATATTAAACCATAATGATTTTCTATGAAGCAGCAAAAGCAATCATCAGAAAAAAGAACAAAGTTGGAGGTATCATATTTCCGAATTTCAAACTATTCTACAAAGCTACAGTTAAAACACTATGGTCCTGGCATAAAACAGGCACACAGATCAATGGAATAGAATATACAGCCCAGAAATAAGCCTCCATATATATCATTTGACAAGAGAGTTAAGAACACTCAATGGGAAAGGAGTCTTTTCAGTAATGGTGTTGGGAAACTGAATGACCACATACAGAAAAGTGGAATGGATCCTGACTTACACAGCTCATGTAAATTAACTGGAAGTGGATTAAAGACTTAAACAGAAGACTTGCAACTATAAAACACCTAGAAGACAATATAGGGAAAAAACTCCTTTACATTAGTCTTGGGAATAATATTTTTGATATGACACAAAAGCCAGTGAAAAAGCAAAAATCATTAAGTGAGACTTATTGATTTGACATCAAACTATGAAAATTTTGCATAAAAGGAAAACATCAACAAACTGAAAAGGCAACCTACTGAACAGGAGAACATTTTTGGAAACCGTACCAGATAAACCATGCCAGATAAACAGTATGGATGATCCTCAAAAATTCAACATATAAGAAACTCATACAACTCAATAACAATGACAAAAAAATAAAATTAATTAAAAAATGGAGAGATGAACTACACAAACATTTTTATAAGAAGACTTCCACATGGCTCACAGGTATATGGAAAGATGATCAACATCATAAATCATCAGGGAAATGCAAATCAGAACCACACTGAAACAACTCACAGAATTGGAGAAAAATTTGCAAATCATATATCTGATAAGTGGTCAATATCCAAAATATGTAAGGAGCTCATACAACTCAATAGAAAAGAACATTTGATTAAGAGAACAGTAGAGAGCCTGAATGGACATTTCTCCAAAGAAATGTCCAACACCATTGAAGTTTGTCCAACACCATTTAGTTTTCTCAACACCATTGAAGAGATTATCTTTTCTTGATTATATATTCTTAGTTCCTTTATTGTTAGTTAATGGACCACATGTGCATGGGCTCTCTATGCAAGTTCATTTTCCTGTGTGTCTGTTTTGTATGCCAATACTGTGCTGTTTGATGACTATAGATTTGTAGTTTGAAATTAGGACATGTGATGCCTCCACTTTGTTCCTCTCTCAGGGTTGCTTTGTTTACTTGGAGTCTTTTGTGGTCCCATACGGGGTTTAGGATCTTAGAGGGAAGGCTTGCATTTTTATTACCTCATTAGAATTCACTATGACATTGCCGTATATGGCCTTCATTATGGTATGACACAATTCTCATCCATTTTGTTGAGTTTTTTTTAATCATGAATGGGTGTTGAATTTTGTCAAATGACTTTTATTCCTCTATTAGATGATATGATTTTTTCTTTCATTCTTTCAATGTGGCCTATTATATTGGTTGATTTATATATGCTGAACCATCCTTGGACTGAGTGCATAAATTCTGCTGGGCCATGGTATACGATTCCTTTCATGTGTTTTTTAATAAGGCTTGCTTGTATTTGTTGAGAATTTTTTCATTTATGTTTATCAGGGATATTGGACCATGATTTTATTTTCTTGTAATGTCTATGCCTGGTTATAGTATCAGCGTAATACTGTTTTCAAGAAATGTGATTGCAGTGTTTACTCTTCTTCTATTTCTGGAATAGTTTGAGAAGGAATGACATTAATTCATCTTTAAATGTTTGTAGAATTCACTACTGAAGCTGGGTGATCCTCACATATTGTTTGCTGGGAGGTTTTTGATTACTGATTCAATCTCCTTACTAGCAATTGGTCTTTTTAGATATTGTAGTTCTTCATGATTCATTTTTGATAGGTTGTCCAATTTGTTGGCATATAATTTTTTTTGTTGAATTATGGTTGGTATGCAATCATATATTAATCAGTTAGTAAATATCATTTTTAGTTGTTATATCTTCCCTATTTTGCCAGGGTAGAAAGACTTACTCAAAGAGTTTGAAGCACAGTTTCATTGAATTTTTTTTATCTGTTTTTCTTGTAAGAAGTGCTCTTTGCTTACTTTTTCACCTTTCTAAATCTTTTCTGGGTCTGAGTAGAGGTCATCTCCTTACAGGGCCTGCTGAATAGGAAGCAGTATTGTGTTCTGTTCAGATGCATGGACTCTAGATCCAGATTACTTAAAACTTGGGTTCAAATTTAGGCTTTTATCTGTTAATTGTGTTTCTTAGGTTCCATGCCTCAGTCTCCGTTGCAATACAAGACTGACAATGGCAGTATGTTATTATTAATTACTAATAACAATATATGGGTAATAATAGCAATATATGGTTTTTCATAGATTCCATAATTTCCAGGGATATTATTTGCACGGCATATAATAAGCTGCATGAACACTATTACTATTTCACTTGACCATAGAGCTGTCCTGTATATACTGATGGCACACATAATCTGTGCCACTTATTGGCACATCAATACATATTGCCTTGTACAACTTATTGTAGTAACTTTTCATGGTCGTGTATGTTATGTATTGTATCGTTTTTCTGGGGAAGATTTACTTTGTTGTATTTTCAATACTGCTTAGCAAAATGTTGGGCAGACATTCAATATTTATCAAATTTTGAAAAAAACATGCTTTGAAGACCAGAGAATTTCTTGGGCTCTTTCTAATCCTAGGAGAAGCTATTACCTGAGCAAGAGGCACATTCGTTTTTTGGAGGTTTCTAATATTTAAAGTAACAAAGTTTTTCTCCCATCCTTAGAGCAGCCACATTGGGATCAATTGTGCTGACAAACAATACATTCCCTGGGGGTCCTGCTTCTGAGGGACTAATAAAGGCTTTTGTTGCCATCTTCAAGAACAGAAGTTAAATAGATGTTTAAGAGACACTCCAGAGAGATTGTTAAGAAAGTTGCAACGGGAGCATCAAACACAGGTCATCAGCAGGCTAAGGAAAAGAACCAGAGAGAAGGAACAGTGTGGTTGAATGGCATCCCTGCACTCAGCAGCCTGCAAAGGAGATATTTACATTTTCTTTCTCATCCATTATTTAAGAAGCCATATACTTTTCTCAGCATGGAGAAAATAGCTGTCGTTTAACTTGAGGATTGTGTTTATTTTTTCATAGCCCTTATTTCCTTAAAGAACCATTTTAGATGTACAGAAAAATTAAATAGATAGTATAAATACATTGTCCCCATATATCACATGCCAAGTTTCCTCTCTTAACATCTTTTGTTAGCATGATGCATTTGTTACTATTAATGGGCCAATAGTGATACATTCCTATTAAATAAAGCCCATAGTTTATTCAGACTTCCTTAGCTTTCACCTAATATCTTTTTCTACTCCAGGATGCAGCCAGAACACTGTGCTACATCTAGTTGTCACACGTCCTTAGGCTTCTCTTGGCTGTGGCAGTTTGGCACACTTGCCTTGTATCTGAGATCTTGACAGTTTTGAGGAGTTACGGGTCAGGTACTTCACAGGATGTCCCACTGTTGGAATTGGCCTGATGCTATTGGGAAGATCACAGAAGGAATGTGGCACCTTTATCACATCATGTCAAGAATACATACCATCAACCTGACTTATGATTGTTATTGACCTGGATCACTGAGAGAGTGTTTGTCAGTTTCTCCACTGTAAAGCCTTCCCTTCCTTTAGGATGGAGTATCTTTATAAGTTATTTTGAATTCTTCTGCAATAGGAGATTCTTCTCTTCTCCTTAACTTATTCAGTCATTTATTTTTATCAGTATGGATTCATAGCTATTTATTTTACACTTTGGATTGTAATCTAATACTATTCAATTTATTTTGTTACCAAAATTGTCCCAGCTTTGGCCACTGGGAGATCTTCTGGCTGGTTTTGTTGTTCCTTGGACATACCTCATAATGTTAGTATATTTGTTTTTATTCGTTAACAAGGCCTGTACTTAAGGGTTCTAGAAACTAAGGTAAGGGATGAATTTAGGAGGTCCTGCTTTCATATAAGCACCCTTTTTCTCTCTAATACTGAAATACAAGCTCTGTAAGACCTGAAAGCTTGTCCTATCTGTTGATAAAACAGTACCTGGTATATAATATTTACTCAGTAATTGCTGAATGAGTAAATGAAAGAATGATGTTAGGTCTTGGATGGAAGCAGGAGAAATAGTGTGAACAATTGAAGTGTGAGGTCTAGGTGATACCAAATTAGATGATATCTAATCATGGAGGGAGAATGTGGTTTCATTAGAATTATTGGAGAAAGGTTAAGGAGTATATTAAGGAAATAATTTATAAATATTAAATGCTTCCATAATCATATTTTATTGGGCTACATGAGACTTCTTATAAAAATAGTTCAGGTCACGCAGTCGAATCAATTTCTACAATTGAAAACTAATAGAGAGATGATAAACTGGTATGTAGTATGAAGAACGTTTTTAAATGGTTCCTTTGTCAAAAATATTTGACCTTGGAGAATTGTAGAGAAAAAATTATGTACATAGAACATAAACAAATTCAAATCTTGTCGGAAAATGACATAATATGTGAAATTAAAATAATAATAACTAAAGGGATTTATAGAAATAGAAAAAAAATCATTTTGGGCAGAGAAGATGAGGGGAGGGAAATGAAGAATAGATTTGAGAGGGGCTTTGAAAAATGGCATACATTTGAATAGGGCATAAATAGAGTTTGCATAGGGGAGAATGAAGGAAATTTCGAGTGAGTGACTGTCACGTGAAAAAGCTTAGTTTTTGGATTATGGTTAACGTCAGGAATTGCAGGAAGTGTTTGGATTAATGAGGCTGAACACAGACTTTAGAAACTCCTGACTTCTAAAAGGATGAATTTCAAATGTAAAAACTAGAATTTTCTGAAATTTTAAACAATAGTGAACCAATTAAAATAGCGTTTAGCATCATATAAATTGTGATATTGCCTAGGATAAATGATATGGGGAAGAAATTAGAAATAGAATATTATTAAGCAGTTGTCAAGATAATCCGATTTAAAGATAAAATTTTATATTAAAACCATGACAGGAAGATGAGATGTAACAGTAACTTTTTGGTGGAAGAAACTGATAACACTGAGTGACAGAAACAGGGGATCTAGGAGGAAGAGCTGAGATAGAGTGGGGTGGGTTAGAACTTCGCCCCTTCCATGTGAAATTGCTTACACCTACACATAAAATTAAATTCCACGAAATTCCAAATATTTTCATTTGTTCAAATTGGGCATAGTGAAAAACCATGATCAGTTTCAGTAATATCTGAGTTATGTTTATGAACTGGAGTCCAAGAGTGACTCAAGGTATTCAGTGCATTAATTCCAGCTCAAAACACCTGACACGAAGCCCCCTTTTTGCATTCACTCATGCCAAGTAGATGAACAAAAGGAGAATAACTCATCATGTAAATCAAATGTTGAAGATTATCTTTCATCAGTTAACTGAGTTTCTATTATTGGTCCACTTGACATATACTTGGTCCATGAAGTAGGCAGGATATTATTATTTTGAATCTTTATAATATTTTTAACTTTCTTCATCATCATCCACAACAAACAATGAGATTCATAGACAAGCTCTTCGTGCTAAGGGTTCACAACTCAAGTGGAGTGATCAACACAACTACTAAGTACACCCATCCATCCAATAGATGCATGCTTTAATTACCAGAAGAGAAGCTAGAGAATTTTGGATTTTTGCGGGTATTTTAAGAAATTTTGAATAAACTAAGAAGAAAGGCTTTGGAGATGAGAGTCCTATCCTTCCTGAATATTTCTGAAGTATAACAGAAGTTTTTACCCATAGTATGGCCATTACTTTGTAGGAAAAATTGCAAATATGATAAAGATAAATGGTACATTTGAACAACTCAGTTATGTTTAATAAACATAGACAGTATTTATGTTCTGTGAGAGCACAAAACTTTACTTTCACAATTACAAAACATGAAAAGAATAAAAAGACTCTTTTTACCACTTACTAGAATGAATTTCAATTATTGAGTCCAAGATCCTTTTATGACAATTATTCTTTTTTCCACATCTCTCTCTTCTCTATCATTTTTTTCAGACTATACCTGAATTTTATCTTCAATAGTCAATTTACACTAAGCAATGAAATGCCCCTTGTAATGTCCTTCTTGAATTATGATCTTTTTTGATTTTTTGGCAATCCTACTAATCCATAACATTCTTTTTTTAACTGATGTAATATTGGTAATAACATTATATGTGTTTAAGTTTACAACATTATAATTCAACTTCCGTATACAGTACAAATTTATTATCATCAAAAGTCTAGTTACCACCCACTATATACAATCCCTGCCACCCATTCTGCCCAGCCCCCAATTACCATTGTTCTGAAATCAAGGGATAATGTAGGTCTGAATATTGGGGAACTTATCAAATCAAGATTTAGGTGTCCTGCTTCTACATTCTGGCTTCTTCTCCTTGAGGCAATGTCTAAATACCATCAAAGACAAGGCCAATAAAAGGCATCCAGTACTTGGAAATACTGTTCTCTTTTTTCTGTTGTCATCATATTTCAGCATGCAGTGCACTCACTGGAATAATTTCCAGAAATGCCAATAGGAACATTTTTTTGTGTGGATAAATTGGTTTGAAAGAAAGTATATAGTTATCTTCACTGATTTTGAAGTTGTTCCATTAACAACTTCTATTTATTCTTAAAAAGTGGATGTTTTATAAGGAGGAAGTCTCCTAGAGTGCATGCTTTTCTTTTAGATCACTTTACAAGATTTGGTAAAGGATCTTGAATTGCTCTGGCACAGATGAATGATAGATATTGAAGTATTCCCAATAAGTGAGAAATAGTCTCTGGGCATTTATATTCCATATCATGAGAAGACTATTAGCCATAGATTGAACTTCATTTATTTACATCTGTTTTCAATGAATTTGAGCATTTGGCATTCTTTCTTGTCTCTAGAACATGCATTTATTGAAGAAACCATTCTGACAAATATCACCTTAGAAGGAGACATAAATACCTTGATTTAGGCTTTTGGATTATAAGGGGAAAATGTTTTTAGTGGGAAATTGTGTTGATAAATCTACAGAATAGGGAGAAACCATTATTTGGCAATGTCATGAATATCGCTCATGGATTACTCATATTTAAATTTCACTTAACTCAGTCCCAAAAACATGAATAGTCTCTTAGTTCTTTGTGAGAAATACAATCTGCTTTACTGTGTCTTTGAAGGCATCTTTCACTTGTTTGTTTCGAAGTGTATAAATAAATGGATTAAGCAAAGGGGCAACAGACGTAGTGAGCACAGACACCACTTTATTAATAGCTACTCCTTCCTTTGCCGAGGGCTTGATGTAGATGAAGATGCAGCTGCCATAGGTGAGGGAAACCACAACCATGTGGGAGGAGCAGGTGGAAAAGGCCTTTTTCCTTTGCTGGGCAGAAGGGAATCTGAGAATGGTCTTGATGATGTATGTGTAGGAGAGGACAACGCACACCAAGGTAATAATGAGTGCCAGCACAGCAAAACTCAAGACAATTTTCTCTATTAACGCTGTGTCTGAACAGGTTATCTGTAAAATAGGAGATGCATCACAGCCGAAATGATCAATCACATTCGAGTCACAGAATTCCAGCTGGAGGCCCATGGCAAGGGGTGGGAGGATGATTAACAGGCCTGCAATCCAACAGCAGAGAACAAGTGTAATGCAGACTCTGCTGTTCATGATGCTCATGTAATGCAGGGGCTTACAGATGGCCACGTAGCGGTCATAGGACATGGCGGCAAGGAGAAAAAATTCTGTTGTTGCAAAGAGGACAACAAAAAACAACTGGGTGGCACAAGCATTATAGGTAACTGTATTATCTCCAGATATCATGGTGTACAGGAATCTGGGGATGCAGACAGTAGTGAATGAGACTTCTAAGAAAGAGAAATTTCGGAGAAAAAAATACATGGGAGTTTTAAGATGGGAATCCCACAGTGTGAGGGTGATAATGATGAGGTTCCCAGCCACACTCAATAGGTAGGTGATAAACAAAAATACCAGAAGCAAGACTTGTAGTTTTGGGTCATCTGTCAATCCCAGCAGGATGAATGTGGTTATTGCTGTGTGATTCCTCATCACTGCCTTGTGCCAAGTCAAGAGCGATTCCACCTGAAGAGAGAAGTGTCGCAAGAAGCTGGCCCTGGAACCTGGATGCAAACACTGGGCAAGCAGCTCACACACACTTCCTTCTTTTCCTTATTGGCCAATTGTTAATAGCAGTGCCTCTGACATCTTACTAGGAGGCAGCTACAGGAAGTATCTAAGATGGATCTTATGCTTATAATTCTCTGATTAGCAAGCACATTTACAAAAATGTTGAATAAAAGCCAAAGAAAACATAAATTATATGTGTAATTTGCCATTTCTCAGGAATACTGTTTTGTGGTACAGATCTTATTTGTCTTATCCTGGAGGAAATTAAGTCATTTTTGAAGTTTTCTTCTCCCCTCCTCATCTTTCTATGCTTGCACACCATACTGAAAAGCTCCATTTTCAAAATCAAGATCTATCAATTAGCATTTTTGTGTGTTTTGCAATTTTTAGAGCAGTTTTAGGACCACAGCAATATTGAGCATAATGTACAGAGATTCCCCATATCCCTCCTGTCCACACATGAGCAGCCTACCCCTAGTGTCAGCACTCTCACCAGAGTACTACATTTGTTAAACTGATGGACCCACATGGAGACATCAAAGCCCACAGTTTGCATTATGTTTCTTTCTTACTTTTGTCTATTCAATGGGTTTGGATGAATGTTTCCTTAGTATTTCACATTGAACTTCTTAAGTTATGTTGAATTTTAACAACAGAACATTCATTTAAAAGTGTGTACTTAAAAATTATCTCTAAATAGGGAGACAAAACATTTAAAATGCAAAGATGTATCTGTTTTTTTCATACATATCTAGGCAAATGAAGGTATTTCTAAACCATATTTGGGGACTGCTTAGGCGGAACTTTTCATGAAGTGCTATAAGGAAGGCATTTCTGGAACCTGACTATCAGCCAGCCTGAGTCCTAGTCGGGCTAGTGGGGCTCTGTGGTGTGGGCAGGGCCCAGAGGGAGGATCTGTGGTGTCTGCTCTCTGCACCCCCTGATCAATCCTCTGCTCTTTGCAGTACAGCAGTCAGAATCAGTGCCGGGGTATATATTAATGACCTCTTTGAACAATTTCTGCTGCTCCTCTCCTCAAAACATTTCTCCCCACAATTTTAGCAACAGCTCCCTAACCCTGCTGCTTCTGTTCTTTGACTTTTAGAATATGCATCTTGCCAAGCAACATCTAGAAACAAGTGTACACATATGAACCAATCTTTGTGAATACATTTATAGCACCCTAATTTCCTCATTGAAATTCCACATTGACATTCCCAGGAGTTCTAAGACTCCCTCAGAAATTCCATTAGACAGGTGATTGTGAAATTCCCCTCACCTTCGTGTCCAAACTTACCCTCACTGACATTCATATTTTAAGCAGCTGCTCTCAGGTATCCATCCTGTAAAAGAAGATCTGGTTAATGCATTCTCGCTGGCGTTATACACTGTTAATAATAAATATATCAGCCTATAATATATTTTTGTGTTTTATAAGGGGGAATAATTGATAGTTAAATGAGAAAATTTAGCCATAATTCAAGGGTTTGTAGGGAAACACTGCACATTTTATATGAGTGGAAAATTTAATTTCTTAATTGGTCCAACAATTGTCCCAGTTGTACCCAATGTGTTTTCCGAATAGAGAACCAAAGATACATTAGGTTACTCTTTCCTATTGCTCAAGTGAGCAATCTACATTGATTCATCCAAATAATTTTTAATAAGCATCTATTATTTGAGGAGCATAATAATAGAGACTGTAGACCTGACCATTAGCAAGTTGCTCCTGAAGGAGCTCTCAGGCCACCCCCGTAGGAGAAAGTATGCCTTTTTAGTGCATACTCAGTGACATGGTAGACCAAGAGAACAGTGGAAATGCAACTTTGTTAGCAACCCATGTTTCTTCTTCGGCAATCACTCTTTGTTATATTGGTAGCTATTCATGTTTTTCTATGTTCATTCAGTTTTCTAGGTTCTTCTCTTCCCATTAAAGTTGTCACAGTCGTCTGTCACCATAAGCTGGGTGAACAAGGGCATTGCTCAGGGTTCGCAGACATGAAATCAGAACAGAAAAACCCCTCCCTGGAGAAGTGCTCCCTGCAGAGATAGGATCTTGCCATGTTCCTGCCAGAAGTAGCTAACGGGCCAAACTCAATGGCAGGTCAGGCTTGTATTTGCCCTCCTAATTCCTCCCTGCTTCCCTGCCTTCCAGTGAAGAAGAGTTCAAATGCTTATACTGGCTGCTGACACTGTCACTCCAGCTCTCCCTCTCCTGCAGGTTCCAGGATCTAAAATTATTCTCTGCTTTCTTAATTAAAACTTTAATTCTTCTCTATTGAGAGTAAAGTGGTGAACTCAGTGACATTTTTATTGTAAGACTGCTTGCTGCCTTCCGGCCTGTACACCAATCACACCGGTTCTCTCTGTTATATTGGAAACATTTCCCTGGGAGGCTGAGAGCTACTCATTTATTTTGACTTTGGATCAATTAAAGTTTGAAACAATTTCACTAAAGAAATGATAATATTTATCCCCTTCCTCCCAGAAATATAGTTTCCAGTTAATGTTCACAGGCAGGCCTTGATGACAGCCTGTGCAAGACTGCCCACACTCACTGTCCCTGGGGGGCTAGTAAGTGATCGAGATTCAGGTTTTTCTTTCATCAACTCCCTGTTTGATGATGAAAAAATATACTTGACACACTTTGACCTTATTCATGTTTGGCAACAACCTCATTCAGCCTTCATGTGGGACAGTGGCTGCCCGTGGGCTGGATAGTTGAGATTCAAAAACAGTAAATGCTGCCCCCGCCCAAACGTTTCAAAATTGGCCTCAATAACCGATGGAGAGTAAAGTGAGGTTCCCTGCAAGGTGATTTATAGTATTGGTATTACTTGGTATCTGTGGCGTTAGTGGATATTACTGGGCGGCAATGCCTTTTCCAACAGCTTTTGTTTTTCTACCTCTCAAGTACTTATGGCCTCCTCCACTCTCAGCTGTGACTGTCACTTTAAAAGGCAAAAGTGACCAAGATAGACATTTCTAATCTCATATTCCTGCAGAATAACAACCTATCAGAAATGGCTCTGGAACACTTTTCTGCAGTATCAATAATAATGAACTGAATTCTAGAATTTTAAACTGGCTGTATTCACCCTCTGCCTGTGTTTTGATCATTTAGAAAAATGTGCCATGCTGATCACATGCTCACCCCCTTCCTGACAGGCTGTCCCCCAGGCCCCTGAGGGAACCAAAGTGTGAGGGGCGTTAGGTGGGTGAGCAGCTTTGTGGGCACTTCTGCTCCCATTCTCACCACCCCCCATCTCTAACCTGTCTCACCCCCACACAAGTGCACGTGTGAGCACGGACGGACACACACACACACACACACACACACACACACTCACAGCCGAGTCTGGCAACTGACAGAGCTCTCCTGGATTTTCACAGCTCCTGATAGAATGAGCCCAGTCTCAGTCCCCTCTTCTCTCACCGAGTCTTTCAGTGTTTTCAATTCTAGATGTCCCAGTTACTCTGTTAATTCAAAGAAATAAAAGAGAGGTGCAGAGATAAAGTTTCCCTCTAGTTTTGTCAAAAGAGTGCATCTGATCTTCCTGGGCAGGGAGGCAGGCTGCCCTGTAAATTCTATCAGAGCATCATTTCTTTTATGTGTTTCTGCTACCAGGGCACAGGGAACATGTGAATGAACAAAACAGTCCTCAGTGACCCAGTTTGTAAAGTTACTAATGAACTGGTGGCAGTCTAATCAACAGTGTGAAAACACATGAGGCAGTGGGGACAGTGTCCTCAGAGACACTGAGAGTGGTTTGATATCATCTAAATTCTGTTTCGATTTTTCTTTGTTGAATCTCTGTATTTATCCTAGAATTATGCACTGTGTTTGGCACCATATATGATATATTATTTATCTTTCACATCAGTCTTATGTAAAGTCAAAGAACAAAACTATCCTCCTTTTGCAGATGAGGAAACTGAGGAGCAGGGAAATGAAGTTCAGAATGCCCTGCCTGAGGCGGTTCAAGTTTTGAACAAAAGGTGGTGCTTGTTCCTATATTCAAGACACTGACCATATATGGAACTTTCTAACACTTCTAGGGCTACCTGTTGTTCATTTTCATCCTCTCTCTTTCTACCTATGAGTTTTCAGGTAGGCAATTAAACAACCTACTATCAGTATTTGAAGCAAAGGAGAGTTTTGCATCTGAAGCACTGGATAAACCATTGTCTGAAGCCAGGAGAAGTTTATTGTTTTGCTATGGCTGATTACTGCCCAGTGAACTTGAAGAAAGCTTTTTTTCACTATCCCTTCTGTCATGTCTGCACAGTTTTCACTCTTGCACTCATGCTGCTCCTTGTGTCAAATGAGGGAGCAGAGGTGTGTTCCTGCTGCCTTGACTGGAACAGGTGTCTCTGCTGTCCCTTTACTCAGTCCACTCACTACTCCTCTGCTGAGGTTTGTCACGCAGACTGGCCAAGTCACATCACATCTCTGTCACCCCACTATTGGCAGAGTGATTGAAAATTTTCCCTGGCAGAGGGAGTGTGCTGGGAAGGAAGGACTTATGTCACTGTAATCATAGTAAATTTTTGAAGAACATCCTGATGGGGTGTAGCAGGGACTGGTAATTTCCTGTCTGGTGTGTTTCTTCCCTGATCCATAGCAACTGAACCACAATTTTATTCAGGGTGCAAAGTGCCCAGATAAAATACTGTACCCAGCCACCCTTTTAACTGGCATGGTTGTTTGACTAAGTTTATGGCTAATGATGCATGTTACAGTGATTTTAATCAATTATTGCTGCAGAACCATAAATTTCCCTGTAAATACTGGTTTAGTTGCATCCCACAAATTTTGCTATTTGTCTTCTAATAATGGGCGTTTCTAGGAAAATTTGTTACTGATTTCTAATTTAATTCCATTTGGCCAGGTAACATACTTTGTATTATGATCACTTTTTAAAAAACAAAATTGATCATTCTTAGCTATATTTTATTTAATTTTATCAACTGTGCCATTTTTGGATCTCTGTATTTATCTCCTCATTAAAGGTTGTATTTTCCTGCTTCTCACATGTGGTGAATTTTCATTATGTCAGGCACTATGAATTTACCTTCTTGAAGGTCAGATGTATTTCTATCCCTGTAAAGGTTCTTTAGGCTTCTTCTGCCGTCATTTACATCACTTGGAGACAAGTTTGTCCTTTTGGTGTCTGTGTTAGTCTGTGTTACACTGGACCAGAGCAGTGTTTAGCCTAGATTTCTGTCCTCAAAACTGAGACACATTTATGAATTATACCTAGTAAATTATGAGATTTTAAATTCTGTTTGGTGAGACTAGGAACCATTTCCATTCCTTTGTGTGTTCAGAATTGCAATCTTTGCTGGTGAATCTTACTGTAGGTCATTTCCCTACATGTGTATGCTCAGCTGAATGCTCATGGTGGGGTGCCTGTAGGTCACCAGACGTCTCCCTACGTGCCTCTCCCACCTCTCGGCGCTCGTTCCTGTGAACTTCAGCCTCCCTAGACTGTCACCTACGCTTCCTCCACGCTGGCAGACTGATGGGATCTCTATGAGCCCCTGCCTGTGCTGCTCCAGGAAGCAAACTGAGGTAATCCTCTCTCAGGCATCACTGTCGTTCACTGCTTGATGTTAGTTATTTGGAAAATTTTAGTTTCGGACATTTTGCTTGAATTTTTACTGTTTTAAGTTAAGGGGCCACATATGCTCCCTGTGACTCCATTTCAGGTTGAGCCTATCTTCCTAGGCTCTTTTCCTCATATTAAAACCTTTTCCAAAGTTCTATACTTTTTAATATCTAGAATGACTAATAATCTTCACTTTCTTCTGTATTGATTATTCTATATATTCCTATAATATTTCTTTTTTTTGGTTATGATTAATTTTTGTCTTCCCCTCAAAGTCATTTGTTCAGCAGCATGTATGCTTGGTTCCTCACCATATGAAATGAGTAGCACTCTCTGCTACCTGATAGGATTGATTATTATTTGGGGTGGGTGTTGGTGGGAGGAATAGCAGGGAAGGCCTTGAGGAGATGAGATGCCATCTGAGATCCTGCAGTCTGGCTTAGACATGAGTCCAGCACATAGTAAGTGTTAATTTGCAGAAATATCCATCATGGTTTGCAGCCCTCCTGTGAGGAGATGTGTTTATTGGCCCTTGAAAGTGTGCTGCCCTTGTGGTTTGCTTTTACCAAGTGGCCACACTTTTATGGAACATTTTAGCAGAAAATGAGGAAAATAAGAAGTGTAACTTCTGTTGGTTATTTCTGAGTTTCTGGTGACCTTGGAGAAAGAAACATGATTATCTCAGGGTTTTAAATTCCTATCTCAAGGTATGAAAGATGTCAGAAAACTATGACTTCCTTAAAAGAAGTCAGTGTCTCCTGCACCTCCTATAGGACTTCTTGAAAGCAACCCAAGTTTACTTTATTGAATAAATTAATTTCAATGAAAATTGAATTTACAACTTCTAGAATTTACTAGAGGACACAATGAGTGTGTAGATTCCATTGAAGTTCCAGAGAAGCACACACTTATAATATCCTCTCTCAAGGGTTTGATCTCTTCTTGCCTGAAGAACCTACAATCACCTACTTTGAGGCAGTTTTCTAGCAGGAGAATGCTGAACCTGTTGAAGACCCACCCCCACATTATCTCCTTGCTTAGAGTCCAATAACAAGACTCATCAGGGCATCAGGTACACAGTATGAGCTGGAAGGAGTTTCCATAGACACCAAAAGGATTTTAAGACAGCTAATTTATACCAACAGAAACCTGAGGAATATCTATGGGAATAGGTCATAAGAGTTTTGGAATCAGGGTAAGATGAGAAGTAATATTGAACTGCGTAAATTTACTCATGTGAAAAAAATATTATTCAGTTTTAAGTAAAGAGGGAAATCCTGCTATTTTTGAAAACATGGATGGACATTGAGGGCACTATCATAATTGACAGAAGCCAGATAAAAAGATAAATAGTATATGATATCACCTGTATGTGGAATCTAAAAATGTCAAACACATAGGAACAGAGAACAGATTGGTGTTTGGCAGAATCAGGAGGTGGGGTGGGGGAAATGGGTAAAGGTTGTCAAAAGATGTAAACGTTCAGTTATAAGAGAAATAAGTTCCAGATATGTAATGTTCACATGTTGATTATAGTTATGAACACTCTATTGTTTAATTGAAACAGCTAATAAAGGAAAATTGTAACTATGTGAAGTGATGGATATTAATTAAACAATGTGGTAATCATTTCCCAATATACACATATATTAAATAATTATGTTCCACACCTTAGACTTATACAATATGTCAATTATATTTCAATAAAATTGGAAAAAAGTAAAGGATTATCATGCCAAAAATACAAGAATGAGAACACTATGAAAAATTCCACTTTAATAGCAAGTTAGTGTAATTCAATAGTTTCTCCTTAGTCTGTAGGTGGTGGTTTGCATAACAAAAAATTGTAAATTACATGTACATTCTTCTTAAGACAGTTGATGCTTGACCAGGAAGGAAAACTGAGAGAAATAATTTCCGCCCCAGATAATCTATTAATTTAAAGAAATGAGTGGACTAAAATACAGCCTAAATTTTTACTTCCTGTTTGTATTTTATACATAATGATGAGGTGTCGTTCGGACTTTATGAAAATGTATATTCATGCTCAATTAGGAAAGGGAAACACTATAAAAGAAGTTTTGATTTTTGAATTAAGATTATAGTGCTTACTTAAGTTTGTGATTCTAAGAGTAATAGAAAATAAATTTTGGTGGTTAAACAGACTGTAATCTCAGTATTGTGTGTCGACTTGAATTACAACACACAACAAAATATGAAATATTTGGTTGTGTATGTTTTTAACTTTTAAAGAATTCTTAGTTTCCTAATTCTTTGAAAGAAAGGCCATCTTTTTTATTGAGTGCTTGAAGGCTTGCTTGACCTGCTTGTTCCGTAGAGTGTAAATGACAGGGTTCATCAGAGGGATGACTGACGTGTTGAGCAATGACACCACCTTATTCATGGCCACGCCTTCCTTTGCTGGTTTGATATAGATGAAGATGCAACTTCCGTAAGTGATGGAAACTACAATCATGTGGGAAGAACAGGTGGAGAAAGCTTTTTTTCTTTGCTGAGCTGAAGGGAGTCTTAAAATAGTCTTGATGATGTATGTGTAGGACACAGCTACACAGACTAATGTGAAAATTAGGGTCAGCACAGCCATGACAAGGGCAAGCTGCTCTATAAATTGAGTGTCTGAGCATATAATCTTCAGAAGAGGAGATGCATCACAGCCAAAGTGGTCAATGAGATAGAAGTTACAGAAATCCAGCTGAACTCCTAGGCTAAGTGGAGGGAGTATGACAATTAACCCAATCAGCCAACACAAAAGGACAAGAATGGTGCAAACCCTGTCATTCATGATGGTGGTGTAGTGCAGGGGCTTGCAGATGGCCACGTAGCGGTCATAGGACATGGCAGTTAGGAGAAAAAATTCTGTTGCCCCAGTGAGGATGATAAAAAATAATTGGATGATGCAAGCATTATAGGTAACCCTTCTGTCCCCAGTTGTCAGGCTATACAGGAATCGAGGAACACAGACAGTTGTAAATATTATTTCTAAGATGGAGAAATTCCGAAGGAAAAAGTACATGGGTGTTTTAAGATGAGGGTCCAGCAGAGTGAGGAGCACAATGATGAGATTTCCAGCAACAGTGAAAATGTAGGTGAGAAACAGAAATACTAAAAGAAACACCTGTAGTAGTGGGTCATCTGTTAATCCAAGTAGGATGAATGTTATTGAAGTATGATTTTTCATCACCGTCTTCAGATATGTAATGAGTCTCTATTAATAAATCATAAACTCCAAATCTGAGGAATAGAATGTAAAAATAATATTCAATAAGCTGCATAGAGGAAAGGAGCCAAGCAAGTCAGGAGAAGCACATTTTTTGCCTTTAGTGCATCATCAATAGTCTGATTAGAATTGACTGCGTTGTGTTGCATTTCCCTGGACTCTGCTTTACCTTGGTCTTCACAGTTTGTTTCATACAAAATATCCATCTGATGTTTCATCTTCACTAGTTAAAGGGAAAATTTTGATATATATAGAGAATGCCACAAGCATATCACCGTCCCCTGAGATTAGGGCAGCTGTCATGGTATCTTGACTCCTCAGTGTAGAGTAGGAGATCCATGAAAGTTAGTACTAGGAAAATTTCTGTATAAAAATTTTATTTCCTCATCTGTCAGAACAGCATATCAGCAAATCATTCTCACACCCTGTAGCAATATAATACCACCAAGACTTAGTTGTATTACATTCCATGTTTTGCAACACTCGTTCTCTGCAAATAACTCCTTAACCTCCTCAATATCCTAAAGGAGCCTTTACTGTTTGGGTGGCCTGGGAGCAGCACCACAGAGTTACTCTGAATTTCCTGTGTCCCATACATCTCCAGGATTTCTTCTTTGGTACCCTTTTATGTTAATATGCTGAATTATTCAGGTATGTGTCCCTCCCACATATCAGTTTGAAAAACATCTGCTTTGCTTCCTTTCCTGAATTCCTGTTTCAATTTCATTGTGTTTTCTAACATCCCACAGTGCAAGCCCTCCCAGATTCTGACAAATGGGATGTTCTGATGGTGTTCCTAACGAGAACCATATACTCTCCTTAGGCTTCCCTGATCCTTAGGTCCTGTAATATAGGTAAAGATACTTCATCTCCCAAGTGCCTTACAAAGCTACTTGCTAGCTCTATTAATAAAAATTCTGTATCCTCCTAGATGGACTGACAAAGGTGAATACCACTTGAGAAAAGTGTCTCCTTTGCCGTGATTCCTTTCATGGGGACTCACTTTGTGCATGGGGATGTCCCTAACCATCGCGGCCTCTGTCCCTGCTTCAGGACACCTCTTTGCTCTTCAGTGCTCTGGCCCAAGGATAGACCAGACTGGGCTCAACAGTTATTATCAGGCATTAATACTTAACAAGGATTAAATATGACACGGAAAAGAAATAAAAAGGGCTATTTGGTGTGGATGGAGATTCTTAAGAGCTAAAAAATCACAGTCTATCCTTGTGAGTTTCCCTATAGGACCGCCTCCCCATGTGGCTCCTTTTGAGGATCATGTCAAAGAAGCCATTTTACGGCCTTCCAGGAAGCCACTGAGTATTTTTTCATTTCTTGTCTTTTCTTCCTATTCACTTACCTTCCCGGCGATTGGGGCAATGTTGTACTTCTAAGAAGTGTCAGAGCTGGCATTTGTTCCAGGTCAAGGTCAACCTAAAGTTTAAGTGTTTCAAGGAAAGCTATAATTTTAGGATTTGGGGCAATTGCTCATCCTTAATCAATTCTTATAATCACAAATTAGTGAAAATGTTAGCTTTTCAAATGTTTCCTAATCACAAACAGTATCTCTGGGGCATCTGGGTTTATTCAGTAAACAACTAGGCTGACATCTCCCCAAAGACATGAATTATTTTGTAATATGAATATTTTTATATGATGCTTTGAGATATTCCCTACAAAATGCCTTATGTACTGTTTCCCTCTGGACTTGGGAAGGCATAAATTCTCTTCTATTGAAGAGAGCTGTCACAGTGTGAGAGGGTTAATGAGCACTTTCATAAGTAAAGGCTGCTGACCTAGGCTTAATGGGATTATGAGTTTGCCTGAGCATTACAAAATAAATGATGCATAATCATGCATAAATTACTCTCCTACACTAAGACTTGAGGGTTTTTGGAGAGCAGCCACATGTCTTTCCAGTTAGTGCCTTTGATGTTCTTCACTTTAGCTCCGTCTTCCTACATAACCCAACACCTTCGTGATGGCCCATACCCTGACCCCAGGCATTATCACTGGATGGTATACCATTGCATATCACAAAAATACATAATCTTGTATCCTCAATTCAGAAGAAATGGCTGTACTGAGATTTGTAAATAAGTTCACATCATTGCTTGAATGATAACTTGGAGAAAAAAATTTTAGTACAAAGAAAGTGTATTTCATACTAGAGCTTTAGGTCACAAATATTTCAATTTCTGATATTAAGGATAATTTTAAATTTTGGAGAGTTGCTATTTATTATTTTTCCCTTTAAGGAAAATAACTACTTGATTCTCAGTTATGAGTACATATTTACTCTCTACATGTAGAAGAAATAGAAAATTATAAGAAAGGAAAATCTCCTATAATCAAATCACAGCAGTCCATCGTTATTACTACCTTATACTAATTTACAGCCTGTTTGAAAATATGTCAATATGTCA
The DNA here is from genome assembly GCF_030020395.1 of Manis pentadactyla. NCBI lineage: Eukaryota > Metazoa > Chordata > Mammalia > Pholidota > Manidae > Manis > Manis pentadactyla. The sequence continues at coordinate 42,390,112 of NC_080028.1, forward strand.
TGCAGTTATTTGCATTTTTTAAAGTAATGTTATAAATAACATTTGATATTTTCCTCACTTAAACTCACTTATTTCATTATTTTTAAAGCATTTATTTTATGTTTTCCTCATGTTATTAAATATTCCTAAAAAACAGCACTACTTGCTCATCATATCCCAACTTGTAAGGAAGAAAATGATACATTTTGTAGTTCTTATAGTGACCATTATGGTTGCTTCCATTTGTTACATAATAGTATCTTAGTGGGCATTTTTGTATGTAAAATTTTTGTCTTCATCATATTAATTTCTCATTTAAGAACTAGTCAAAAATAAATATTGGATAAGGAGGTTCCCATATGTATCGTCAAAGTAGTCCCTTAAATATTGTGCCCTAGTGGTTACTCCTATCATTGGTAAGTAAGATCTTCTGTCGCCCAAAACATTGGAGTTTTAAGCATTATTATTATGGATAGTATTTTAAATATATTTTAATGGGAAGATAATCCTGATAGTTTTTTCATAGATGTTTTTTTTTAAGAGGTGTATATCACTTTATTCTAAGTGGTCACTTCACTACCAAATCATCAGTTGTCTCTATGTTTCCCTGATCTACAATGTTTTAAATTAATAACAGATATGTAGTTATTCAATGTTTATGTTACTGATTTGACTGAACACACCAGTATAAAGAATAATAATATCAGAGACTCAAAAAATAGAATGCATTCTAACGTAATGAACATGGCAATACTACCATGGACTCCTTTAGGAATGAGGCAGACCAACACATGGGTTGGATATGTTCAAGGATAAGTTAACCATTCAGCAGCATTTTTTCAATGGGTAGCTCGCTCTATAAAGTTATTTCTAACCCTCATATTCTAAGAGTCTACAAAAAGGAAGACATATGTTTTTATATATGTTTTTTGGCCCCTTTCATTGTACCATTATAACATGGCAGGGACTACACTCTCCAAGCATGTACATAGCTGGTCTTATCCTTAATTCTGATCCATTCCAAGAGCACTGCTCAAGAGTCATGTTCAGACTCATTGTCATGTTATATAGAACAAAGTGGCAATTCAGATATTACTTTTCAAATCCTGTCTGAACATGAAGAAACTTCTTACACTCAGATTTTCTAGCAGAAAAATCTAACCTCATTGCTCTTACCCTGAGACGGGACTGCATTTACACCATTTCCATGGTTCCAATTCCCAAACCTTTAGGCACATAAATGACAAAGGGTTCATTCATACTTACTTTGTGGTGGTTCTCCATCACTTTTTGAAATTTAACCCAAAGTTCTGTATTGGGTCTGAAAAACATTGGTTGCTACTGGCTATAATTTTGGGTTAACTTTGTCATACTTCCAAGCCCCCCATACTCTTCCAGGCAGAGTGCCTGCAAATGCAGGGGGATGTGCAATGGCACTGAGAGGGGGCACCCTTCGCTCTTCTCATCACCAAGTCTACATGGAGGCTGATGAGAGCTCCTTTCTCACATTAAGCTATTAAATAATATTTCCCTGAATTCTGTGACTGGAAGACTGGTCAAGGGCAAATAACTGCTAGTAACTCCCCATGGCTGTTGGGGTGAGGATGGTCTGACCTCAGTGTGCAAAGAAAGGGGATGCTCTATAAATATTCATTAGTAGAAATGGCATGCGCTTTATTGGTTTCCTCTGCTTAAGTGCCCAGGGAACAATTAAGTGCACAAACAAAATTGTCCTTGGTGATCCTTCAAACCACTAATGACTCTTCAGTGAAATTAAATTTGGCCAAGAAAAAAAAAAGAAAAATAACCAGCACTTGTGGGGCAGTGTCCACAGAGTTAGAAAATACAAGCATAATAACATCTGTTGCAGCAAAAAAAGAAAAAAGAAAATCAGACGATAAAATGGCAATTTGATTCTTGTCACGTTCTCTTTACATTGTCTGTATGCTTGGGGTCATTGGATGAATTCTGTGATAGGACACACTCAAATGATCTACTCAAGTCACTCCTCCCCAATTATCTCATTATTAGTTTTTAAGATGTTCTAATTCAATGATTAGGAGAATTAAAGTTTGTTTATTTTGTTCTACTGATCATATAGTTTATCCAAGGGTCCTATTAAGATAGGACTATTTAGTATTCATTAACCCCTGCTGTAACTCAAGTACTGAGTTTTCATTTTCAAAACATGCAGGGACCTTGCTACATCTAAAGTTGTCATTAGCTTATGAAGAATGCAGGACCTGGGTGCACTGTGCTCAGTAACCATCTCTTTAACCTAAGTCCAGGTCTCAGCCCCTCACTTCACTGTGCTCTGCTTTCCTAAAGTCCTGTGGCTGAGAACTGAGAAGTCGAGCTGCAGCCAGACACTCAATATGTGCATGTAACTTCCTGTGCTGGCTCATAGCCGGTCTCCCTATCCAAAATAAATATTAAAAATTCTATACACCCTCACATCACCACTGCAATCACACTCACTGTGGAAAGGCCTTCAGATCTTTTATAAATGTAGGTCAGTTATTGAGAGCATGGCAGGCCCTGGACAACAGCTACACTGAGTTTCTACCATGGCAAAATAGGGCCTGATTTGGGCAGGGCAGACCAAGGGAAGCAGGGATACAGAGACAGACAGGCCTGGAGAAACAGCGGCAGGGGCACATTCACGTGGGTCTGTGTCTGTACTTTCTGTGTAATCCTTTTGTCTATTTTTCATACTACTGCCAATTTTGTTGTTTATCAGGAGTGTTTTTTGTAGACTTGGTCCTCTGCATTTCCTTACAAATTTAAGAATCATGCTGAAACACAAAAATAGTTTGCTAGGATTTTGACGGACTTTGTTAAATCAATGGATCAGTTGGCCAAATCAATTGCCAATTTGGTCAGTCAAAGTAACAATTTACATATTTAGGGAATTGGGTCTTCTAATCTATTAACATGGTGTCCGCATACATTTATTTAGTTACTCTTTAGCTTCTTTCAGTATTTATAGGTTTTCCTTTTGGGTGCACATGTATCTGTGTGTTTAGAATTATTGCAATTTACTCAATTATAAGTATTCATTGTTTTGGGGTATTGTTATAAAGGTATCCATTTCAAATAGTTATCTTCTAATTTTTCACCCCTAGGACTTAGAAGAATTAACCATTGTATATTAACTTTGTATCCATGAACGTTAAGTTGCCTTATAAATTTATTTTTTATTTTTTATTACGGTACTATTGATATACACTCTTATGAAGGTTTCACATGAAAAAACAATGTGGTTACTACATTTACCCATATTATCAAGTCCCCACCCATACTCCAATGCAGTCACTGTCCATCAGTGCAGTAAGATGCCACAGAATCACTTCCTGTCTTCTCTGTGCTGCACTGTTTTCCCCGTGATCCTCCACACCATGTGTACTAAACATAATACCCCTCAGTCCCCTTCTCCCTCCGTCTCCATCCGCCCTCCCCCACTCCTCCCCTTTGGTAACCACTAGTTCCTCCTAGGAGTCTGTGAGTCTGCTGCTATTTTGTTCCTTCAGTTTTGCTTCGTTGTCATACTCCACAAATGAGGTAAATCATTTGGCACTTGTCTTTCTCTACCTGGCTTATTTCACTGAGCATAATGTCTGCCAGCTGCATCCATGTTGTTGCAAATGGTAGGATTTGTTTCTTTCTTATGGGTGAATAGTATTCCATTATGTATATGTACCACCTCTTCTTTATCCATTCATCTACTGATGGACACTTAGCTTGCTTCCATATCTTGGCTATTGTAAAGAAGTGCTCCGATAAACACAGTGGTGCATATGTCTTTTTGAATCTGAGAGGTTGTATTCTTTGGGTAAATTCCAAGGAGTGGGATTCTGGGGTCAAATGGTATTTCTATTTTTAGTTTTTTGAGGAAGCTCCATGATAGCTTTAGTTAGCATCTCTATCATATAATTATCACTTTTTTGTGGTGAGAAATTTTGTGATTAATCTCTTAGCAGTTTCGAAGTATACAATGCAATATTGTTGATTATAACCACTATGCTGTTCATGAGAGCTCCAGCACTTATTCATATTTTAATTGCAAGTTTATATCCTTTAACATCATCTCCCCATTTCCACCACCACCATCTTCTGGTAACCAACATTCCACTCTCAGTTTCTATGAGAACTGATTCTCATAGAAATATTTTTAGATTGCAGACATCAGTTATATCAGACAGTATAGGTCTTTCTCTGTATGACTTATCTCACTTAGGATAATGCTCTCAAGGTTTATGCATGTTGTCACAAATGGCAGACTTTCCTTCTTTCCTGAAATGGAATAATATTCCATTAAATATATGTAACACATCTTCTTTTTTCATTCATCTGTTGCTAGACAATTAGGTTGTTTCCTATTATAGCTACTGTGCATAATGCTGCAATAAACATGGGAGTGCATGTATCTTTCCAGCATCCTGTTTTCCCTTAGTATGTATAAAACCAAAAGTGGATTGATGGTTCATGAGGAAGTTCTGTTTTTAATTTTCTGAGCACCATCCATACCGTTTTCTATAATGGCTGACCAATTTATATTCCCACAAGGGTTTCCTTTTCTTGGCATCCTTACTAACATTTGTTCTTTTTTTTCCATGACAACTTTTCTAACAGGTGGGAGGTGATAGTTCATTGTGGTTTTGATTTGCATTTCCCTTTCCCTGATTTATGATGTTGATCATCTTTTCAAATACCTGTTAGCCATGTGGATGTCTTCTTTTAAAAATGTTTTTCTAGTTAATCTGTGCATTTTTTAATTGTATTTTTTTTCATTTTTTGTTATTGTTATTGAGTTGTATGTGTTTCTTATGTATTTTGGAATTTTTGAGGATCATCCATACTGCTTATCTGGGTTACCTGGCATGGTTTGCAAAAATGTTCTCCTGTCCAGTAAGTTGCCTTTTCAGTTTGTTGATGGTTTCCTTCTGTGCAAAATTTTCTTAGTTTGATGTCAGATGAGTAAGTTTCACTTTTATGTTGCCTTTTTTATTTTTCCTTTTGTCACTGGTGTTTGTGTCATATCAAAAATATTATTCCCAAGACTAATGTAGAGGAGGTTCTTCCCTGTATTGTATTCTAGGTGTTTCACAGTTGCAAGTTTTTTATTCAAGTCTTTAATCCATTTCCAGTTAATTTTCATGAGCTGTGTAAGACAGTGGTCCAATTCCGTTTTTCTGTTTGTGGTCATTCAGTTTTCCCAACACTATTATTGAAAAGATTCCTTTCCCCATTGAGTGTTCCTGACTTCCTTGTCAAATAATGTATGTGGAAGTTTATTTTTGGTTGTGTATTCGGTTCCCCTTTTCTATGTGTCTGTTTTGATGGCAGGACCATAGTGTTTTAACTGTAGCTTTGTAGTATAGTTTGAAATCAGTAAGTGTGATATCTCCAGCTTTGCTGTCTTTTCTGAAGATTGCTTTGACTGGTTCACAGAAAACCATTATGGCTTAATGTTGAAATATTTATTTTTATTAAATAGTAATATATACTAAACAAGTATTATTTTTCATTAAATATTAAATGTTTAATAGTAAATATTCTATTAAGTATTAATACAATGATAAATATTAGGCAAAAATAATTTCAAAAATCAATAGCATGATTAATTTAAAAAACATAAAGTATACAGGATATGAAAAATGTGAGGTGTGATCAGAAAAATATAAATTTCTTTGTGAAATGTAACATGAGATTCTATGTAAAGAAAATAGCATGAACACAATTAAACACCAATAAAAAAGTGGTAAAATATTTGCAACGCACATAACAATTAAGTTGTAAATACATAAGAAGTAAAAAAATTAATGCTCAGTTCTAGAAAATATTGTTAGAAGAAAAATATATTTGTACACAAACATATTCTGCATCATAACTGAAGGTTGACTGAGAAAGAAATGTAAATTTATAATAAAAATTATAGAATAATAAAATAAGCTTCAGATAGTCACTTTTTTTTATAGTAGTGAAAGTTTTTAAAGAAATCACAAAGTTTGAACTGTTAGGATTGATTTCAAATTATATATCACATAAATATTAACATAAATATTACATACTCCCCAAATGACTATACAAATTTATAGCTATTGAGATAAAAAGGACTTTTAGTATTTAATTGTCAAAATGATTTGAAAAACAGCCCATGAGAGATGTTTAATATTAGTGAATAGACCCATTAATACGAATATGATTACATAGGAAATCTATGGAGGGGCATAATGGAGATATTAAGGGTGGTTTTTACCTTTAGGTTTAATTTTTCTATTTCTGCTATGTTAATTTATTAATAATAAGAAGTACTTAAGGTAAAAATATGTTATCCAAGGAAAAGGGGGTAATTATATTCTGCAACAGCTATTAGCAGCTACAGATGTTATTGAACAAAAGGAGGAAAAGGTAGGCTTGCTCTTTTTCATTTGATTTTTATTTGTGTAAAGTCCTGTGTTAAGCATCACTGTGGAATCTTTAATTCTCTGAAGACACCATCCCCAGTGCTGCCTATTTCAGGATCTTTGCCAAAAGGTTACACAAAACATTGATAAATAACATTGGATCGTAATTCACCTGGGACTTCTGTCCACATACAGGCCCATGCAAACCGTTACTCATCCTTCTAACCCTGGGGATGTTCAGGGATAAATACCCAACTTAAAGCAATGTCTGTGGTCTTTGAAAGACTTAGAAAATTATTTTCTTCAAGTAACAGTTTGATACGTTTTACAAAAGTGGAGAGATAGGAATAGTTAATTGAATTGTGGTAAAAAGGAACAAGTGTTTTAATTTTGAATTAATTGGAGACTTTGATAGGGCTGGATTTGTATATTAACAAATAGTAGGTCACCTAAAATAGATGAAGCAACCTTGAATTGGACATCATCTGATGACATAATTTACATTCCTGCACTCTCTAAAATGTTAAGTTTTCTAAAAGACAAAAGAAGTCAACATATAGTGTCAAACAATAGTGTCAATTTATTTACAAGATATTTAGGAGTGAGGACAAGACTTAAAATTTCCAGGTTGTGTAAGGCACAGTTGTGTTAAGACTAAAGGAAAGAGAGGTAGGTGGCCTCTATATGTTTCCTTTTCTATATTGTAAGTCTATTAGTCTATTAAATTATTTTAATTTCTTAATCTATTGTAACTATTCATTTAATTTATTGTTAGCTGTGTGATGCTCACATTCTTGGGAATGCCTGGCTCATCCTAAAACAACAAACCAGGGTCATCCGTTCATCTCTTTACCAAAACCTGTAAACTCTTGGAAATTTACTATGGGAAATGGGCAGATGGTGAGTACAGAGTATCTCCCATTTCTGAAGAAAAGGACTACTTTAAAGCAAGTAAGTGAAACCCTCACATAGCCAATTAATTATAATTTATATAACAAATGATGTAGGTTTTTTCAATTTATTTATGTCCCTAACCAAGCATTGGTGAACAAAATCATTTAGCACGCATTAATGTAGTTAGTTGGTGTTAGCTGAGGAATAATGACTAAGCAGTTGATGGTCTAAATCCGGAATTTAAAACTTTTAGTCTCTGTTGTTAATATATTTCTGGCAGGTCTACTGAGGAAGCAGGAATTGAATCCATAAAAGGAAAACTATTTCTCTGCCAAATACAGGAAAAAAGTCAAGTAAAACTATTTTTGCCTTCATTCAGGTATTATATAAATACTGAGTATATAGTGAGGTTATGGTGTGACTTAGGAGCCACTGTGAACATTACCTCCACCAAAACAAAACCCAATGAGAATCTCCTAGATTACAGTAGGGATACAGCAAAAGTAAGAGTTGTAAGAGAAGTTTTAAAATTGAGTCCACATAATAAATAATATAACTTGATCTAGGTCTGAGGGAAATATTACCTTTAATTAACTCTATATTTCGGTACCCTATAGCTCTGTGGTTATTACATTAAACAAGAGAAAAAGTAATGTATCCAACAAATTTTTATAACCTCTATGAAGCACAATGTGTGACAAAAAACCCATGAAAAGTTCCTAATGTGGATTGGGAGATTTGGAAGAACTTCTCTGAAAAGTTCAAATAGAAAAAAGGAAAGAATCACAAAGAAGCAGGAATAGGTCAGAATAAGCAAATGGATGGAGCTTGGGAGAGGGAAAAACCACAAATGATTAGATGAAACTTTCTCCGGACAGGTAGACCATGTAGGATGAGTTGTGCAGTGGAGCAGGGTCTTCAACTGTGTTGGTAGGTGGATCTAGAAACATCTTGGGTCACAAACACATTTCATGTATTTTTAATTTATTCAGGAAAAAATGGTGATAAGCAGATAGTGACAGTAAAATTTTGTTTTGTGACAAGGGAAATATACTTAAGGGGTTCAAGTGTGCTATAAACCGAACTATTCCAAAGTGCAAATTAAACAGATAGTGCACATTTAAAAAACTATCATGGAAAATTATGTTTTCCTTGGACTTCATTATTCAAAAGATACAAAAAAAGTATTTTTTCAAATACATGTCATGACTACTTAGTACGCTATAAAATGTATTAGGTGATTCGTGTATTTATTTTTAATGAGGTGCATTAGAAAATAAATTTTCAGACAGCAGGGCACCTAAGAGTCATTAATATTTTATTCACATTTTTGTTTCAGATATATGTATGTGAATATGTATCAGTGTGGGTGTGAGAATGTACACTGGGCTGCTATGGGAAATGTCTATCTTACCATATGTTGAAGTAAAAACATTTGAAAGCCAGAATTCTAACCAATCTGATGATATGCTATTAACAGAGCTGAGAGTTTAAATTATTTTTAAAATTCATTAAGTAAAAATACATGTAAGATACATTGCTTGGCTTTTCTGAACAAAATCCATTGTAACACATTTTTCCCACCATCTTCTCAGATCTTAATCCCTCACTATTACATGCAGATTGGGCAAAGGTCAGGACACAGGTATGAGAAACCACACATCTCTCACCAGTTTCATCCTTCTGGGATTGACAGATGATCTTCAGCTACAGATTCTGATTTTTATATTTCTACTGATCACCTACATGTTGAGTATAACTGGAAATCTGAGCATCATCATCCTCACATTAGTGGATTCTCAACTTAAAACTGCGATGTACTTTTTTCTCCAAAATTTCTCCTTCTTGGAAATCTTATTCACTTCTGCCTGCATTCCTAGATTCTTGTACAGCTTATCAACAGGTGACAGGACTATTACCTATAATGCTTGTATGTGCCAAATATTTTTTACAGATGTTTTTGCAGTAACAGAATTTTTTCTCTTGGCCACCATGTCCTTTGATCGATACGTAGCCATCTGCAAACCCCTGCATTACATGACTATTATGAACTACAGGGTCTGCAAAAGGCTCGTCTTCTGCTGTTGGATGACATCTTTGTTGATCATATTGCCACCACTTAGCTTGGGACTGGACCTGGAATTTTGTGCCTCTAATGCCATTGACCACTTTGCATGTGATGCTAACCCTATGCTGAAGATCTCATGCTCAGATACATGGCTCATAGAGCAGATGGTTATTGTCTGTGCTGTGATGACTTTCCTCATGACTCTGGTGTGTGTGGTTCTGTCCTACATGTATATCATCAGAACAATTCTAAGACTCCCATCTGCCCAACAGAGGACAAAAGCCTTTTCCACCTGTTCTTCCCACATAATTGTGGTTTCCATCACCTATGGCAGCTGCATCTTTGTTTATATCAAACCTTCAGCAAAAGCTGAAATGGCCATTAATAAGGGAGTGTCAATACTCACTACTTCCATTTCCCCCATGCTGAACCCATTCATTTACACTCTGAGGAACAAACAAGTGAAACAAGCCTTTCTTGACTTAGTCAAAATATTTATATTGTTCTCAAGGAATTAGGTGAACATTGTTGTCCGGATCCCTAAACATATTTCCTTCAGTTTCTGTCTAATTTTCCTCTTTTCTGTTCTAGATTTGGCCTTCCATTCAGTACTGATGCTGGTCAAGTCACCCCTTTCATCACCTTATAAAGAAACCTCTTTGAGATAATAATCTTAGTCAATAAAAGTGAGAATAGGTGTTTCAGGAAATCTAAGCATGACTTCACTCTTAATATTTCCTTACCAATGCTGAAAAGATTGGGAAATTTGTCATAAAATATTAGTGCTATGGGGTACATCATTCCTCCAAATAAAACACACAAATGAAATACAAAACAAAACAAAAAAACTTATTGAAATAAGAAGAGACATAATATTGAAAAGAATCAAAAATTTATTTGTGCAACAAGGAAATATTTCATACACACAAGATATATTTTAATACAAAGAAAAAGTATAAAATTTAGAATTTGAAAGAAGCATTTATTACTGAAGAATCTTTAAAATCACAAGATTCACATATTTTATTGACTGGATCAAATCCAATATGTAAGTTATTTAAAAATTATGGAAGGGAGATGAATTTATAAATATGAAGAAAGAAATGCACTGGTATTTCCTGTTAAAGATAAATCATTCCCTGAAGTTACATAAAAGAAATTGGTATTGATGTACCAATTAAAATGTGAAACCTTGAATGTAGAGAATTTAAGCAAACAGATAGCAGTGAGTCTGAGGAAACCAATATGGGGCTAAAAGAGTGATAAATTCATAACCAGTAAGCCAAGTATTCTGGAAATGAGGAAAAGAGAAATAGAACATAATGATAATACTAATATCACTGTGAAGATTTGCTCTTTTAATATGAAAAAAATGTGTCCAAATTATGCATTCATGGGGTAAATGGAAGTTTTCAGCCAGAGTTTCCAGAATTTCCCACCTGGCCTTAGGCCATTTTCACACCAGCATGTGTGTACAACAGCAGAGCCTCTCGTCAATCTGGGTCAAGGGGTGGAGAGACAATGGCCGTTGTCTCCTCCCCTCCATTCCTGATAACTAGTTGGTGTGGAGACACCAGTCTCCAATGACCCGTCCATGGAGATCCCGATAGAAGGGGCCATCTGTGGGATAGAGCGTGAGCCACAGCCAGAAAGGACAGACAGAGTGAGGGCTGGCTAGCAAACTCAAGCAAGCTGTTGGCAATAAAATCTCTTTCCCAGACCTGCCATTCCCCGTGTCCTCTTTTGGTTTCATCCGATTCATAGCAACTTGCCCAGGAGAGGGGAACCCCTTACCCCCAGAACTACAGCACCTAACAATGATTCCCTAAAGAAAGATCAGCATTTCATTACTCATTATATTCTCTACCAACTTTAGCTTACATAGTGCAACATATGAAAACTTCCTTTGATACTTGTTCTCTTACCTCAAACCACTTCTCATATCATGGCCCAGGTAGGCAGGAATTTTTCCCTCATTTTTCAGCTTTCAAAGTCCCACGGCTCCCCAATTTAAATGACATTCCCACGAGGAATTTTTTGTTGACCTAGTCCTATGATTCCACTAACAGAACCACCAGGCCTGGGTGAGTCTGACTCATTCAAGTGAGTGTCACCACTTACCGCTGCTTTCATACCTTACCCTACCACAATTTCATGTTTACTTGTCTTTATTCTACTCTAATGGCAAACGTCCTGGAGAATGTCTGCTTAATATGCCAATTCTAGAATCCTTTATGTCTGGCACCCAAAAAATATTAGTTGAATAATAGATAATTTTCCAATATGAGGATTTGAAACTTCTTATGATGCAAAATGAGAAATATGTGAGAAAAAAAATCCAAAGAAGTTATATTTGACATTAATCTGTGAACAAAAGATAAAGAAAGGCATGGATATAAGTAAAAATTCTGTTAAAATATTTATTTCTAAATATGTGAAGGAAATAAAATGCAAGCCAAAATTTGTTGAAAATTTATAATATTGATTGGAACTCCAAGGGAATATTTTGCCAGCTGGGGGCAAAATACTGCTGCAACTTAAGTCAGTCAAAAGGGGAAATAAAGTGGGAGGAACCTGTTAATTGCCTACAAGCAATCATCCACTTCTGCTTGCCCGGGCTGCAGAAACAGGGACCCCACCAAACCTGTGCATTCTAGATAGGCCCTGCTCCCCGATGTAATCATGTGTTGATATGGAGATGTACTACTTCTCTCCACCTCTTGGAAATACCTATAGATATGGAGATGCATTAAGGCCAGGTGAGAGATTCTGGAAATATTGCAATTTTACCCACAGCCCACCCTCCAGAAATCTCACATCACAATCTGATCTTTCCCCATCTTCCACAAAGGTCTATGTGTGAGAATACTGGAGCATTGTAACCACACTAATAACATACAATAGCAACAACAGGAAAATCAAGAATATCCTCAAGCAGGAGGATTCAGCTAGTTTCAAAGTCCCATGCAGACTAAGTCCATAGCTCACCCATTCCACAGGCAGGCAGTAGTTAAACAGGTAGGGAGTTCAGAGCAGTCATCATGCAGCAGCTGCAGCTGGGGCGGGTCAAAGCTGCAGGGAGTGTAGAAGAAAATGACCTTAAGGATGATAAGATTCATCTTTTAATGATATCAGCATAAGCAAATATTGTCCATCAGGCAGAATGCATGCAAGAGAGTGCTCCTGTGATAGGACAGAGGCAGGAATGGGGTCTCGTCCTGGTCTAGTGTACCAGACTTTCAACCCCCACCCTGTGGAAGTTATAGGTGGGTCAATACATAGATAGGGCTACGGGAGGTACATGAACTGGCCGTAAAAATAAAATAAAAACTCCTCTGATTGTCTTACCTCTCAGATGTTTTGGGTACACTACCAAGATTTTTGGGTAACTCTGATGTTCCAAAGGACAACAAAGGAGGCCAGCTTCCAGGCCATTTCCCCAAGGTGCCAGGAGGACCAGACATCACCGGTCCATGTGTCGAAATGTCCAAAGCCACATCCACTCAACAGTCACTGGGCTTTGACGCAGTTGGGGCTGGCGGCAGGATGTTGCTCTGCTGGCCATATCCTGGCTTCGATAACTCCACTTTGGTTTGCACATACACTTGTGTAGGAGAGGGAGCAATGTGTGTTAGCATGTCCACAGGGCTCAAGGCTCCTTTTGGGGACCTCTAATTCAAACACCATAACACTGTCCATTAGCAAACTGACCAGCCCTGTAGACTACTGGTGTCTGACTTCAGGCCAAATTTCAACAGACCATTGTTTCTCACTATCATGCCTGTCCAGGGTAGGGTTACATGGTAGATGAAACTTACACTTTATTCCTAATTCTTACACACATTCTTGTAACACATGCCCAGTAAAGTGGGTGCCTTGATTGCTCTCAATCACCTGCGGCTGGCCATAAGCTTCAAAGAGACGCTCTAGGCTCCTTTTTGTCATTTAATGATCTGCACGATGTGCAGGAAAAGCAATGAAAATTCCACTAGCCGTGTCCACACAAGTCATGGCATACCAATATCCTTCTGATATTGGCAGAGGCCCAATACAGTCTATCTGCCACCTGACATGATGCATTGGTCCCATTACTATTGTCCCATGTTGTTGGGGACACAGTGTAAGTCCCTCTTAGAGCACAGAAGGCACTCCTTCTGGGATCTGCTGACTTCTTCAAAGGTCACTGGCAAGCCCCACCAATGGGCTACAGCCCACATTATCTTCTACCCCACATACAAGAAACAATGATGTAACCATGGACTACATGAGAGGCAGGCTTTGCTTTTAGCCAGTGCACCTGGACCAATGTGTCTGCTTCATCATTCCCTGGAGGTGCCAAGGGCAAATGGCCAGTCACATGACATACAGTAACTGTCATAGGCTGACTAAGGCCCATAGTTCTTGCCACAACCGTTGCCCCCAAAGGAGATGGTGAACAAACACCCGGTTGGCATGGTACCATGTCGGTAACCACAGGGTCAAGCACCAATAGATGGCTCAGCTCGCAGTGCAGATAATTATAGGGGAGGGGTCCTGGGTGATCCCTACTGCCCACAACACAGACCATTGACTACTCTTCTATCTCTGTCCCCCATCTATATCATCTCAGTCTTAGCATGGAAAGCCACAGCCCTCCACCTGGGGCTGCCTACAACTGGAACTGTCTGTATACCAAGCAACTTCAGGCACAGGGGCTTTCCCGTCCTGATAAGGACTTTTGGCTATCACTGGCTTAAAAGCAAGTTCTTCCTGCTTTCCACTGATATAAGTCACTGGCCTCAATAAGTATCGGAGTTCTCCACTCAAGGGGAATGAGTACAATGCTGCTGTAAATATGTGCCCCATTTAGCCAGTGTAGGCGTCTGTGCCATGCCATTCCATGGCCTTTGGGAACAGTATCATACCCACCCCAATATGAGATAGGTGTTTATTACCTTGGTCAGAGCTATTTCAGTGACGGGCTCTGTAGCCAGCAAGTCATGGTACAGAGTAGCCAGTTGCTTCTCTACCAAGCTGTACCAGGCCACTACTCCTTTACATGGTTGTGACCAGAATCCAATAGGTTGGCATGTCCATTGAAGCCGCTGCCAAAGACCACATCCATAACTATCTTCAGTTACATGAACATCTAGCTCCCAGGGCCCTGATGAGTCCATTACACTCAAGGCCTGCATGGTGTTGACTGACTGCTTGGGAGCAGTAAAAGCACTCCTACCTCATACACTTTCATATCAACCAGTATAAGGGCTTCAGAATTTGTGCCAAGTGCAGGATAAACACTCTCTAGTAGCCCAAGAGACCCAGAAACTCATGTAATACTGCCACAGGGGTAGGGGTGGGGGAAGCCTAGACCTTGTGTATGACTGCTTCAGGAATAACTTTAGTTTTACCTGACCAGAAAACCCCCAAGAATTTTACAGACAAATGAGGTCCCTGAACTGTGGTGCTGTCCACAGCCCATTCTTTCTCCTGTAGATGTTGCATCAATCTAGGAACTTTAAATCTGAAAGAGAATCAGATGAGGGTATAATATCATCAATGTAGTGATACGACCACACTGTTTGCATTTTCTTCCACGTGGTCAAGTCCTGGGCTACAAGACCATGACAGACGGTGGGACTGTGGAAGTATACCTGTGGAAGGACAGTGAATGTCCACTGCCAGCCTTCCCCCATGAAGGCAAACAGCTCCTGACTTTCCTGTGCTATGTTAATAGAGAAAAAAGCATTACCAAGGTCTGCACCATGATGGTACATGACCAGCTCATGACTGAGTGAGTTTCTGTAGAGTGGTTTCTATAGAGGGGACAGCAGCATGCAAAGGGAGTGTGACTTTATTCAATTCTCTGTAGTTCACGGTCATTTGCCAGGAGCCATCCGGCTTTTTCACTGGCCACACTGGGGAATTAAAAGAACTATGAGTGGGCTTTATGATTCCCACCTTCTCCAACTCCTGTAAAGTTTCTCCAATTCTTTGTGTCCCCAGGCAATATATACTGTTTACTATTAGTCACCCACCAAGGTACAGGCAGAGCTACAGGCAGGTGCTTAGCATGTCCTCTCAGAACTGCCTTTACCACACATACCCTCAGTCTGAACTCACTGCAGTGGTCTGTAACCACAGGCTCTGCAGGATATCTACCCCCAAAATATATTCAGGGATGGGAGAAATGTACACAGTATACTCCTTTGGAGGTAAATGCCTTATTCCCAATGTAATTTGGGCTTTCTTCACTCTAAATGCCTTATCCCCATTGCTATCCATCAAAGCAGGGGTCCTGGGAAAATGCTCAAGGTTGCCATAAATCAGGGAACACTCAGTTCCTGTGTCCACTAGCACCAGGACACAATGTACATTCACAGGGGACCAAGGAATTGCTTATTCTACATGTGGCCTCTGGTTCCCGCTACGTCCCCCAAGATGGGAACCTTGACTCCATCCCTCAGTCTAATTGTAATGTCCAATTGTCCTCTTTGGGTGGTGATGGTCCAGAAAATCCTTAGTGTACTGTACCCCAGGAAGTTTTTCAGGGGCACAGGCTGGGCATGAGGCCTTGACTCGGGTTTCCATGTCCTGTACCTCAGCAGCTGAAACTGCAGCTCTGGCTTTAATTGGTGCCACAGTTCTAACAATATTCTGCTGGGCTTCCCATCAAGTTTTTCTTTCACTACCCCTGCTTTTTATCAAACCAACTCACATCTGGGTCCTTGAGGCCTTCACGAGGCCTATTGCACCTCTCCTTTCAGTTGTAGCCTGTGTTTCCTTCCAGGCTCTGACCTCCCCATTTCAGCTAAAGTACAAGTAGCCTCACTTTGGGTTGCCCTATGTGGAGGGCGAGAATAGTCACTAGAGACACAAAGAGAGATGCGGGAGCTGTATGCAGCACCAGATTTCTCATTCTGTGTTGCACAACTCCTCATCGGGACCCTGCGGTCCATATTATAGAAGATATTTTTCATTCCCTAGTCACGTAACACCTGCTGGAGCTCTGCATAGGTTTCCCAGCTAGTAGGTAAATATGGTAAATCGCCCTGATTGGCCAAACTGCTCTCATGGCTGCTCTCAGACAATCCAGAAGCACCTGATTCCCCGAGCCGCTGCCAGAGGGAAGGGTGAGTCATCAGGCGGGCCCGACTACCCATTTCAGAACATGACATAACAATGTTTTCCACCTCCGATTCCCAGAGATGCAAAAGCCATGCACGCAGAGGTTCCAGTGTTTTCTGCTGAAACCTAGTGCTCATGTCCCCCAGCTCATCCAGGGTTTAGGGGAGGAGAACGGAGTGCTCCACAGCCTGGGGAGGGGCAGCCTCTGCCTCTGAGGAGCCCTTGGTTGTTGCCTTTTTTACTTTCCTAATTAAAACGGGGCAGGTTTTTAATACGAGAGGGGCTAGTTCCTTGGTAGTGGCCTTGGCAACAGAAGGACTCTCGGCCCCAGCCCCTTCCACTCCCCCAGCATCTCCTCTACCGTCTCCGGGGCTGTCCTCACTGCTCTTTCCTCCGCCTCCCCCATAGCCTCCCTCAGCACAGCTGCTCCTGCTGCCTCCTTCCTCGCTGCTAATGTATCTTCCAGGAGCAAAAGCTCCTTCTCAGTAACTGTCTCTCTTTCTTAAGGGCATCCTATAGAACATCACACAGTTCCCCCAAGCATCACCAAAGTGTGTCTTTCTCCTTGAAACCCCTTTCCACTATCTCTAGAAACAGACACCCCACCATCCTGGCTGCTACACGACCACTCGGGGCCTCTGCACAGTCTTCTATCTCATGAGGACTAATTCCAGAGCTTCCATTGTCTCCACCCATACCCAACTGGGGAAGGTTCCACCCTTCTAGCAGGTGCTTTACCATAGACCAATTCCCCACTAGGGGCTCCCCAGTTGGAAGCCCCATAGATAGGGGGCCCTTCGGTA
The DNA here is from genome assembly GCF_030020395.1 of Manis pentadactyla. Lineage (NCBI taxonomy): Eukaryota > Metazoa > Chordata > Mammalia > Pholidota > Manidae > Manis > Manis pentadactyla. The sequence goes on from NC_080028.1 coordinate 42,407,370, forward strand.
AAGCTGTACTCTCCACCACTGCAGCCACTAGGGCCTCCCCACCATCCACGGAGGGGCTTCCAGGTATCTTTCCACCATCTCTAGGGGCATCCCACCTAAGAATTCCACCCATGAAGACAGATTTCAGGTTCTGAGGTTCTGTGAACTACCATCAGATGAAACTATGGGGGGTAAATGTTTTCCTATCCCAGGGCAAACTACCTGAAACTGAAATCAGTTCAAGGGAGAAATAAAGTGGGAGAAAGCTGCTTATTGCTTACAAGCAGGTGTCCACTTCTGCTTGCCTGTGTCTCTTGTGACCCAGCTCCAAAAAGGGACCCCAGCCAACCACTCTGGCCTCTGCATGCCATCACTTGCCCTTGTATATCATATTGATATGGAGATGGACAACTTTTCTCTACCCTTTGGAACCACCTATTGATATGGAGAAGAACTAAGGCCAGGTGAGAGATTCTGGAAATATTGCAATTTTATCCACACAATATTGTCAATAAATCATAATAGATTTTTATATTTAGTGTGTGTTCATATTTCCCTGGCTTACATAAAGATGTTTTGCTTTTATTTTTGTTTCTCTTACAAGTAAGGTATTTGGATCAATATCTAACACATCACATTTAGTTGCTATGTTACAACATTTGAAAATTTCTCTCTGGGATTTTCTTTTTTTTTCATTCTTTAATTCAGGGAGAAATTAGGTCATTTGTGTTATATGATATCCTTGGTTATTAAACTGACTGTTTCCTTATGGTATCACTTAACTTGTTTCTCTATCACCCCATTTCTTCTCACATGTTAGATTAAATTATCAGTTAGATTTATATTAGTATTTTTAGCAAGATGGTAGATAGGTGAGGCTGGATGTTTTCCATAGCACCACATCAGTAGCCTTAATGTCCATTTGACATGCATTTTAACAATTCTTAGATTGGTCAGGGTGTTCAGGTCTCGGCAGCCTCACATCTCTATTATGAATATTTACAAATGGTGTTTAGCATATACTAATGCATCGTCGAGGTTCATTCTTCTGTTCATAGGTTGAAAGCATTTTTTCATTTGTATTACTGTGAATTCATGTCTTTTTTGATAAACTATCTGATTCCATGCAATGATGTAGAGCATCAACATTCGCTCCTTTATCAATGTTCTGGGGTAGAAATTTGATGTCCTAAGAACTTCCACTGATGATCAGTTTCCTTTTAAAAGCTATATACACATTGATTTTTTAAAGTATTTTATTTTTTTGAATCTATTAGAGTAATTATTACATTTGAATGCTCAGATTGTCCCATTTTATGTCAGCAGGTAGGATTAAAATTGTTCTTGTTTACTCATATGACATTTTTACTATTATTTTCCTTTCTGGTGCAATAAGATATTACAGGTTTAGTTCTTTTTGTAGTATAGTTGATATACAATCTTATATTGGATTCAAACATACAGCACAGTGGTTCATATTAACAGTTACCATATTATTAAATCTTCACCCTCTCTTGTTGTTACTGTCTGTCAACATAGCAAGATGTTACAGGATCATCACCTTTATTCTCCATGCTGTACTATTATCCCTGTAACCAGTTTACATTATGACTGAGAACATTTGTGCCCCTCTATCCCCCTCACACTCCCTGCCCAAACTAGTCCCCCGTGGTGACCACCAGTCTCTTCTCAGTGTCTTTGAGTCTCCTGCTGTCATGGTCCTTATGCTTTGTTTTGGTTTTATATTCTACAAACAAGTGAAATCATATGGTATTCATCTTTCTCCACTGGGCTTATATCACTGAGCATTATTATATCCTCTAGATCCATCCTTGTTATTGCAAATGGCACGATATCTTTTTTTTTATAGCTGAATGATATTCCATTGTTTATATGTATGACATCTTCTTTATGCATTCATCTATTGTTGGACACTTATGTGCTTCAATATTTGTGTTATTGTAAATAATGATGTGATAAAAATAGGCGTGCATAAGTATTTTTGAATCAGTGATTTTGTTTTCTTCAAATTAATTCCTAGAAGTAGAATTACTAATATACAGTAAAGGAGACATGAATATACAATGGGGAAAAGACAGCTTCTTCAGTAACTAGTGTTAGTAAAACTGGACAGCTACATGCAAGACAATGAAACTGGATTATTATCTAACTCCATAAAAAAAGTAAACAAAATGGATAAAATAACTGAATTTAAGATATGAAACTGTAAACCTCTTAGAGGAAAACACGTAAATCTCTTGAACAACAGGTATGAGCCATTCTTTCCTGTACAAATGTCCTCAGGCAAGGGAAACAAAATGAAAAATGAACAACTGGAACTATATCAAACTAAAAAGCTTCTGTACAGCAAAGGACACCATCAACAGAACAAAAAGACAACATATAGTATGGGAGAATACATTCTTAAATGATTTACCTGAGAAGGGGTTATCATCCAAAATGTAAAGAACACATATGCCTCAACACCATAAAATCAAATAACCCAATTAAAAAGTGGGCAGACCACCTGCACAGACACTTTTCCAAAGAAGAAATACCAATGGCCAACAGGCACATGAAAAGATGCTCCACACTGCTAATTATCAGGGAAATGCAAATCCAAACCACAATGAGCTATCACCTACACCAGTCAGAAAGTCGACTGTCCAAAAGACAAGAAATACCAAGTGCTGGATGAGGATGTGGAGAAAAGGGAACCCTCCTACACTGTTGGTAGGAATGTCAATTGGTACACATGCTGTGCAATGCAGTATGGAGTTTGTAGTTTCTTTGCCTTAACCTGGAAAGAACTCTCTCTGTGAAGCTCTGGTTCCTCTCAGTGGGAAATAATATTTAGAGACTGCATCTGGTTTCCCTAATTGCTTACAGTATAACATGGATAATGGGCCAGGGTAGCTAGGTATAAATACACTAAAATTTACAATTTTGATTTTAACAAGCATTCTACAATATTTATAGATTATTGAAGGAAAAATTTTGGAACTTATCTTTGTTATTGATGAAGATTTTGGGTTATAGTGTAGAATATATTTTCAACTCATGTCACCATATATACTTTCATTTTTACAGTATTGACAGAGTAAAATTTGTTTATTTCACACATTAGGTTTCCAAGAGCTTGAACAAAATCAATCTGGTAAATACTGTTTCCTATCTCAGATATTTCTACATGTCAAGTCAAAATTCCAAAGAAATATACGGAGGTTTATGCTTTGAAATAAAAAACAAGTGGGGGTAAAATTGCAATATTTCCACAATCTCTTGCCTAGCCTTAGTGCTTCTCCATGTCAGTAGGTGTTTCCAAGGGATGGAGAGAAGTAGTCCATCTCCATATCAATAGGTGATTCCAAGGGGGAACAAGGGTATGTGTGGACTGGAGAGGTTGAGTGGGCTCCACTTTTGGAGTTGGGTCATGAGAGACACAGGCAAACAGAAGTGGATGATTGCTTGTAAGCAATAAACAGGTTTCTCCCTCTTTATTTCTCCCTTTGACTGATTTTGGCTTCAAAGGTCATTTGCCCCAGGCTGAGAACATATGTCCCTCCCTCCCCTGGCCCCCTGGGAAGTTACAGCAAGTAATTTTGTATTTTATATAAGCTAATTTGCTACTGGATTTTAGAGGAAATTCAGTACATTATCTCTTACAGAGACTCTGAATTTGACCTCTGGTATTCATTTGACTTTTCCTTCAATAAAGGGTAAACATCACCATTCATCTAAGGGAATTTGCATTAATGTATTCAAAATTTCTTACCACATTAAAATCAACTTGGTTAACAAAACAGATGATATCCTGCTGATTACACTGATCTTTCTGAGGTTAGCCTGGATTCTTATCATTACCAGTAATATCACCAAAGGCTCAATTAATGAGAATAATGGGAAGGAAAAATGTTCTTCTTCCTTCATTGTACTTCTGGCTGGCCTAAGAATCAAATTGACATGATACATATTTATAGGAGACCATTAAATTTAATTACATATATGTGAAGAATCCACACAGACATGAGATTTCAAAGACAGGGAATAAAATGAGGTATATATGCCATCCTGAACTAAGGAAAAGAATGGTAAGGGTCTGGGACTTCAAAGGAGAGGAAAGTAATTCACAGGAAGATGAGAGCAAATGTTTGGTAAACAAGTGTTTGTTGGGCAATGGAAAACAATGTGACATCGAGAAGAATTTTAACAGACAGATTTTGCTAAATTCCTCCCTGTCTACTAGGCCTATCATAATGTAAGCTATCTGTGGTAATAGCTTTCTTCCTGGAGTGGGTTTTCTATCTAAATTCTTTTAGGCAGTTAGGAGGAAGAACAAAGTTTGTATTTGAGTCTTTTGCACCTCGATGCTTTTCAGATCAAAATAATCAGCCTGTCACAATGACACATCTTGAGGTAGCCTGCCCTTGGTCCCTACACTTTCAGATAGTCATTTCTGTCCTAAAAATATGATTCTAGCTACAATCATTCCATTTATATGTCAAGGTCTAGAATGGCATCTGGTATGCAAGCTCATACAGAGACTTGTTGAAACCTGTTTCATCCACTGTGATCTATGAAAACTATCACATCTAAAATTGTATATTTCTGAAATTTATAAAGGAGATCTGTAATATATAATTTTAGCCAAAAATAGTAACATGGAAGGAGGCCCCAAATCAGCTGAAATTACTAAAATAGTCTGCAAATATGTAGAATCAGAGAAAGTAAATCAAGATAGGGCAATATTTTATTCATTTTTTTAGAAGTTTCTCATTTGTTTGACCAAATGAAAGTTTCTGGACCATGTCCTTAAATGCCTGTTTCACTTGCTGGTTTCTTAAAGTGTAAATGAAAGGATTCAATAAGGGGGCAACTGAGGTATTGAGCACAGCTACTCCTTTGCTTAAAGTCAATATATCATTTGCTGATGGTTTTATGTACGTGAAGATACAGCTACCATAAGAGATGGAAACTACAATCATGTGGGAAGAACAGGTAGAAAAGGCTTTGGTCCTTTGCTGAATAGAAGGGAATTTGAGAATTGTTTTGATGATGTAGCCATAAGACAGAATCACTAACATCAGTGTGACCATTAGTGTGACAATAGCCAAGAGAAAACACATTAGCTCTAGGAAATGTGTATCAGAACAAGAGATCTGCAGGATGGGAGATGAATCACAAATAAAATGATCAATGACATTGGAAGCACAGAATTCCAACTTGAGTCCCAAGATCCTTGGAGGAAAGATAATCAGGAATCCAGTAGTTACCCAGGAGCTGAATACAAGTTGGTAGCAAACTGTTGCTCATGATGGTGGTATAATGCAGGGGTTTACATATAGCCACATAACGGTCATAGGACATGGCAGCCAGAAGGTAAAATTCAGTTACTTCCAAAAAGATGAAAAAAAATAACTGAGTCATACAACTCATATAGGAAATAGTCCTGTCTTTTGTTACAAGGCTCACCAGAAATCTTGGAATACAAACAGTTGTGAATGAGATTTCTAAAAGGGAAAAATTCCTTAGGAAGAAATACATTGGTGTCTTAAGGTGGGAATCCAGAAGAGTAAGAATAATGATGGTTAAGTTTCCTGTGATGCTAAATATGTAGGTAAAAAATAGAAAGAGGAAAACTACAACCTGCAAATCAGGGTTATCTGCCAGACCCAAAAGAATGAACTCTGTCTGCATTGAATGGTTTCTCATTTCTCTCTTATGAATTTTATCAAAGCTAGACAAAAGAAGTAAAAAAAAAAAATGGTAAGGATTAACTATTGGAGTCATTAAGAAATAACAAAGAGTGAGAGAGGAGCTAACATACATTGATCACCAACAATGTGCCAGGCTCTGTGTGTGGAGATTTACATAAATTTCCTTATTAACATCAGCAGGAACCCTATTTGAGAAGAATGTTACTCTCTCCACTTTCATGAGAAGGAAATCTAGACTCAGATTGAAGTTTTCTGGGATATATATCTAAACCCCAGCTTCGTAACAAAAAGTTGATGAATCTTTAATAAATATAAATGCCCAAGACACTCAAACAACTGTTTGAATACCTTTGGTGAGATCTAGGCATTTATTTGTATACAAAGTTTACAAGTTCATAGACAAATGAGGAAATAACTTTGTTTGTAATTCAGTTGGGCCCTGAACTCCAAGTCTTATAAATTCCACACCTTTACTGTTTTTAATTTTATCTTGTTAACTTTATCATACTGAATATCCACTAAAAAGTCCTAGCCTTGAGACATGCATAGACTTCAGAATGTTTATGAATTCACTTAACTAGTCCTATGGTAATTATGTGTGAAGAGGGCATGCAATTTCCTTCTAAAGAAGGAGCATATAACACACAATACGTGCAGAACTCAGTACAACCCAGGCCAATTGGGCGGCAAGTCAGAAAATTGCAAATGGAACCTGAAAGATATAGAATGTAGTCATAATATCATATAGCTAAAAGGGGTTTCATAGATCATTTGTCCAATCTTGTACATAAAGGTAAAATCCTTTTACAAAATTAAAGACGGTATCTATTTATCCAGGTTACTTTTAAAGTTGCAGTAATAATAACTGATAGCTTTAACGAACAAGAAAATCTTTAAAACATAAATATAAATAAAAGTGAGAAATCCTTTGTAAATGAAAAAACATACACACTCTTGCAACCACATTTTAAATAGGGGTTTTCAACTCCTTACACATTTTAGAAATCAGCTCCATTGTTTATAAGACCTATATTAGGACTTTTTCTTTTTTTCCTTCTTCCTCTTCTTTTCTGTCTCCTTCTTCAGAATGTTTTATGAACTAGATTGCAGGTCAATTGGACTATTTCCTTATTGAGTTTATCATTAATGCTTTCCCTAAAAGACAAAAAGAAAGGAAGAAAAACCCACAAATAAGCCAAAGAATATATATTCTCTCCTTTAGAATTATCATTCTCGGGAATGAAGAATTTTCTACAAAGAAAATTAAAAATCAAATGGATATGAGACATGTTAACAGGAGAAAAAAACCTGAAGTTAAATTATGTACAATTTTCTAATAAAGCACAAAAAATGTTTGCTAACAGACCCAAATTTATTTTTGGTTTTCTGTAATAAGGAAGCCAAAAGTAGATAAACCTATGTTCAGTAAGTAAGGTTTCATTATTTTAGCTTATGATCTAGATATTCAATGAATTTAACTTACCTCAACATTTAGCTTAACAAAACTTTAGGGGCAGTTTACCAAAAAAATCTGAGGAGCTGTTCATAAATATCTATACTATGAAATATAATTGTTGTAGAAAGTTTTCTATAAACTCTTACTCCAATTACGTCTATCTAAATCATTTGCTCCTGGTTATGTTAGACGGCCCATGAAAACTTCATCAGACATCAGATAAGGTCAGCCATTATCCCAGGACGTTTTATTAAAAACCATTTACTAACAGGTAGTGCCAACTTATTTCACTTGAAGTAAAGTGAGACATAATAGACATTTTCATTTTAATGCTGATAATCCTTAAGAGGTTTATTATAATTAAGCAACAACCTTAAATTAGTTTTAATATCAAATATTATCCCAGATCCCATTTACTTGAAAAACATTTGGGTTAGTTTCGTTCAGAATTTCTGAGAGTTTTAGAATGCTCAATTTTTACAAGTACTTATCTTTAAATGAAATCAGTTGAATTTGTTACAAATTAATTTTAGGAAAACCATTCAGAGATAAGAAAATTTCACATTTACAATACACACACACACACACAAGTACAAACACATGCAAACTAATATCTGTGGAGATTTTATTTGCCCCGTTCCTAAAATCTCTGTGTCCCTCTCTGCCTCTCCTTTAATTTTCTCAGATGAGAAACTGTTTCTAAGGCTTTGAATTTCAAAGACTGACTCTTATGTCCTAGAGTAGATGGGGGAAGAAAATCTATATCACAAAGTCACAGAGAAACTATGCAAGTTTTTGTTTTTTAAAAAGGAATTTTATGGTAGTTATTTTAATTGTCTTTATTTTCTTATGTACAGGACAATTTTATTCCAATGTCCTGATCTTTTATTATATCTACAGGCACTTTGGAATGATGGGGAGGTCAAGAGATTAGTAAAAATAGGTGGGCATTAAATTGGTTCTAAAGCTCAAACCTCTACCCTGTGGAGATTAGATTTGCAAAACAGGACAGCTCTTTTTAAATCTTGAAGAATTGTTTTTCCATCTAAGTAACAAAGACTGACACCTCCATTCGTGTTGAAATGTTATTATTTCCCTCTGTGTACCTTTAACTAAGGGGAGAAAACTTATAAAACATTTCTGTCAGTCTCTATCAACGTGAACTTGACACTGATTTTTTTTTTCATAAAGTTATTATAGCCTTCTAAACATCTTGTCAGGTTTCAAGTAAATATGCTGGAACAGTAAATATTTCTGATAGTATCAAATAACCCCATGGACCCAAGAGGCATCCTCAAAGAGAGTGCAAAACTATTTAGAAGATCTACAGTGACTCCTAAAGATCACCAAGGAACAAACCACAACTTGCATGGCCCAGGCAGGCAGAAAGCCAAGTCAACATCTTAGGATGCAAAATGAGACAAGTCAGAGAGAATCAGTTATTCCCGGGAGAGAAAGGATCAATAAGGAATGGGTTTGGATTTGCAAGGGAAGGGACATCATGAAACTCGATTTCCCTCCTCTGTTGTTCCCTGGATATTGTCACCAGTTTATCATTTACAGGAGGGACTAACAGAAAGTTTAGTTATCAGTTTGCTCTGTGAGGGGCTTGTGAATGGTCACTAATACTTAGAACACCTCTACAAATTTGAGGGGATCTCCTGAAAATTCAGGTAAAAAAATTTAAAAGAGCTTCTGCTGTCCATGGGGCATAAAAAATTATGTTTTTGTTGGGTAGTTTAGAATAAATCTGCAAAGGACATTGCATAACATTGGCTGAAATTGGCAGAGCAAATACGGAGCCAAGGAAGGTGAAAGCAAAGCAAGCCCAACCTCTGGTGCTTTGGTTAAATTCCTTCTCTTGCTTTCAGCATTTACACGAGTGACCTGTATTCTTTGGGCGTAGATTTTGGTTGGAGTATTCTCTATAAATATATTGGGAAAGGAAGTGAAAACATGTAAATGGGCCAGATTTAAAAAAGGGAAATTTATGTTGGATATGGACATTACTTTGTGTTCTAAGCTTAAGTTCTGTTCTTTTATCTTGTCAAGGGAATTCCTAAGGCTAGCTGTTAAAATACAACAATAGGAAGTTCTCTAAAAAGATTCTGTCTTTCAACTATAGCAAATTCAAAGGATCCATCTTCTGGCCATTTAGGAGTAAGATTTCAATTGCAGCCCAAACCTATAAACCTTTAATGAAAAGAACTGGAGGCAACTTTCTAGATTTAAAATATGCACACAAGAAATGTCTCTGGAGGGCATAGATGAAGCAATCTCCATGATCCAAATGTTCATTCCCACAGTCAAAGAATGACACCAGGCAGACTCTCCTAAAAGGGGACTTTTCTAGCACTTAGAAGCAATGAAGCTTGGGATGACAAAAGTCCCCGGGAGTGGGACCTCTCATGATAAACTGTTCTGAGAGCTGGAACAGTTGGATAAAGAATGGGAGCCTTCTGATCTATAGCTTGTCGGACTCTCCTCCAGATGCATGCCAGTAAGTGCATCCTCTAGGCCACAGAGACTAGAGATAATGCTTTCACCAATCACAAAGCAAATCTCCCAGGACATAACAAGACAGAATGTAACCTTCACCCAGTTTCTTCATACATCCAGTTATTTCAACAGTTTTAGCTAAGCCTTGGACTCTCAGAAGCCAAACTAATACCTAGGATGGTGTGTCCCAGGGTTGGGATCATGTAATGTTTTACTGTTGCACCTCATTGCACAGAAGTTTTCCTGAAGTCAATCTAACCCATTCCATGACTGACTTATTATATCATGAGAGTCTTTGAGTTAGGTGGTTGCTCTGACAGCTCGTAAGTGCTCGACCTGTGCCCACCAGTTTGTGGATTTGCTTTCCAAGTGTCCTTTAGCTACATCCTTTACCCCACATACACATTTAATAATGAAAGAAAAGACACACACTAAGAAAACAAAGATCATCTCTGGGAGGAAACAGTCAGCATATCCAAGTGCACTCAACCAAATTTACAAAGACTCACCAAGCCTATGAAAATAGTTCCACCAACATTTTCTCCTGCTAATTTAAATTTAGAAAGTGAGAAAAAGAACTCTCACCATTCTTGTTCCATCAGACCCCCACAGATAGATATTCTGGGGGGCTAACATGGTAAGAAATCTTACCTTCTGCTGGCTGTCCATCAGATATCCCAGAATCTCTCAACTGCAGCAGCCTTGAAGCAAGTAAAGTTCAGCAAGATATCCTGCCAAGTACACTGCCTGTGGGGGAGAAAGGACTTTCCCCCACCCTTAAAGGCTCTTCCAGCAGGTCTAAGAATTGAATTTACTTGAGACAGACTAACAGGAGAAAAAAAGCCAAAGTTTAATTATGTATCTATGGGGAATCCATAGCCATGAGATTCAAAAGATAGTCATGGAAAATGAAGTACAGATGTGATGCTGAACTGAGGAGGAGGGGTGGGGTCTGGGCTTCGCAGGAAAGGAAGGCAATTCACGGGCATATGAATGAGTGAATGTCTGGTACCAAACACAGGTTTTCTGGGCAGAAACAAGGGAAATTGTAAAGGAATTTTAACAAATACACTTTGCTAAATTCCTCCCGGTCTACCATGCCCAGTTTATATTATAATGTAGTTATCTGTGGTCATAACTCTATTCCTGGAGCAGCTGCTCCATCTAAAATCTTGTTATGCAGTTGGGGCAGTTTGCAGGGATGGAGGTCAGTGTCTTTCTGAGTCTTTCGGGTTTTGACTGCTTTTGGCTCTGACATAATCTTTGTACCGAAGTGGCACATACTGGGATGGCCTGCCTGTGGCCCCTACATCTTTATCAGCAACACTGGACTGCTGGTGATAATTCTCTTTCCCAGGATGGTCAGCCTTTTGACTGTCTTTTAAAATCTATTATATATACCTAACAGTTTTTACCACTTTATGTTTTATTTCTTTTTCTTAGTTCCCATGTCAAAATTTATGCCTCCCCCAATAATTATGTATTACTCCTGTAATAGTATCTTCCCACTTTGATTTTAAAATGTAAAATTTTACTTAGTCCAGAGGGTTTTTCTGACTATTAGAGTCATTTCCAGAATAAATGGGAAAGGATTTAGGGTAATTCATGATACCTTCTGTCTGAAGCTGCTTTCTGTTTATTGGATGCAATGCGTTCTTTTTCACATCTGTTCTTTGCAATCAGCATCCTCATAACTTTTTCTTTGTAACTAGTAAATGGAAAAATATCTCTCTAGGAAGATGTAATCAATCAATAAGAATTTGATAGCTAAAGTGTGGCAAAATAATGGCCATATAGTAAAGAATTTTTTCTTTCTAGAGATTTAATTAGTCTTCTTTTCTGAACTTACACATTGCTGTATTAAATTTATATAATTAATAAAAAGGCAATGGACAGGTTAATGTGCATGTTTGAATAGTACCCTTTATACAATTTATATTACTATACCAGAAAGAAATTAAAACAATTAATCAAAAAGAAAAATTCATCAAACTACTTATAAGTATCTGCTTTTTTTTTTCCACAAAATTATCTGAGTTTACAATTATAAATAAATGTTCCAAACTCTAAAGCACTTACCTTAGTTCCTATATTTTCCTGTATTTTCTTGTAGGGAGAAAAAAGAACTATTAATTGATTATGGATGTTGAAGTCTAGATAATATTATTCTATCATGAAATGGAAAGAAAAATGACATTCAAGTTCCCACTTAATGTAAAAAGATGGAATGCATGCTGTGCTTCTGTAAATTTACCACCTTCCACCTCACCCTTATACATAAGTTTAAACCTAGGTCAATGTTCTGGACTTGGGTCCTACAAACTACTATATCGATTTTGTCCCAAATAAGGTAAGTTCTCTAGCTTTTACTGTGACTATTTCCAAATGATCTCACATCATACAGTGAAATACATTATTTTTTTATTTACATTTGGAAATGGAAATGGAAAAAACCCAGAAATATCTGATAAAATTGTTATTATATCCCCCGAGTAGGGAGATATTTCACCATTAATTTCACATGCTAAAAATGTGAGTGTTCTTTTATCATTTAATAACTATGTACTCAAGAGATTCTACTGAGAAGGGAAAAGAAACAAAACAACACAAAAGAAAACTTTCCCATGAGATTAATGCTCAGAGGGCACTAATGATATACAACAAAACCAACTTGTATAGCATATTGCAATAGAATGTGGATGGTCAGTACACACAAGGACATGTGAATTTATTAAATATCTGTAAGGGGACAAGAGCAATTGGTAGGTCATGATCATCATCATTATGTTATTCAATATTCAACTTTAACATTTCAAGTTAGAGGTATAAAATCCCATTACATTTACCACATTTAGGAAGTTATTTCACTCAAAAAATCCTTGTTGAGATGGTTGGAAAGTTACTCATTTTACTGGGTGTTGTGGCATGTGCCAAGGTAATTGATTTGGGGTTAGGTTGCCTGAGTAAATAAAGTCCAACATAAGGAGAGCAGACCCAAAGGAAACATTACTGATTGAAATGAGATATGAGGCTGAGTGATGGTACGAGAACTGTATCCAAGAGTATAAAATACAGGACACTTCTTGTGGCATCAGAAACTAAGGACGACAGACATTAGTAACTATAAGGCATTTCTCTTAAATATGTTAAAAATAAAAACGTTAAAAGACCAAATGTCTTAACCCTTGACTTACAACATATGAAAGAAATAGAAAATCTGTGATGTGGAACAGAAATGTGCCATAATCCTGGTTACAAACCTGAGTAGAGTGGCAAAGGCTGGGTATTTCCATGGACAACGAGGTCATCAAGAGATGCGGAATAGAAGGAGGTCCATGGTTGGAAACTTCTGCCAGGGAACTAGCAGAGCTGTCTTTCATGAAGATGGCATTCTTCCAGGAAAATAGGCATTGCTTCTGATAATTCCTAATATGATAAACTATGAAATAAAACTATCACATGATTATCTGTAGCTCTGAATTACACCTGATGGTAGGAATCTTGTAATGATCAAGGAAAGATTTGCTAAACACAAGCTTCAACTTCTCCCATTAACTGAGTCTGGATGATTTAAATTTATACTAAAACAATTCTAAAATAAGGCATCTTATTAAGTATTTTAATAATGAATAACCTAGCCCTTCTGTGGAAAAGATGAGAATAAAAGGAAATATTAATTGTGTTATAGTTGAAAAGAAAGGAAATATATGAGAAGAGTAAATATTATTTTATGAAATTGAATTTTTGTAAAAATAAGAAAATATTAAGAAGTGAATAATTTGTAGTCAAAAGATAGAAGAACATTGCAGCTATGAAATAAAAGCAGGGCAAGTAAAGGGAAAGTATGAACTTTCTAATAATAGCACATAAATGGAAGCATAGTTTCTTTTTGGCTGTCTTTGAAATATCAGCATATATTTCATTTTAGAAAATCTAAATGGATGACTGTCTAGTTCCTCTTCTCTGAACAAATTTCAATGTCCAAGGAGAAGGGAGGAGGATAGAATGAGGAAGTAAGTGAATTTATTTGTTCTTTGTTAAGTTTTATTCTTTCCCAGGTTATTTATATGTAACTGACATATACTATTGTATAAGTTCAGGTTGTACAACATGTTGATTTGATACACTTATGTATTGTAAAATGATAACCACAATAGCATTAGCTAACACCTGTATCAAGTCGCACAACTGCCATTTCTTGTTTTGTGATGAAATGACTTAAAATCTACTCTTTTAGCAACTTTCTAGTATATAATACCATATTATTAACTATGATCATCATGCTATACATTAGATCTCCAGAAATTATTTGTCTTATAACCAGAAGTTTATACCATTTGACCAACATCTCCCTATTTCTCCCAAGGCACAGCCCCTCCTAATCACCATTCGACTCTGTTTCTATGAGTTTGGCTTTTTAGATTCCACCTATAGGTGATATCATAAGGTATTTGTCTCATTTAGCTCACTTAGCATAATTCCTTCAAAGTACATCTTCATTTTCCTAAATGGGAGGATTTCCTTCTTTGTCACATCTTATACGTATTCTATCTATATATGTCACATTTCCCCACCATGCACCTGTAGGTGGACACTAAGGATATTCCTGTATCTTGACTACTATGATCAGTGCTGCACTTAACACAGGAGTGCAGATCTCTCTCCAGGATCCTGATTTCATTTTCTTTGCGTACACGTATATCCAGAAGTGAGTTCACTGAGTTTCCTTCTGCTAAGTTCAATCTATTTTTGAAAGTTTTTGTTGAATTCTTCAATTTAGTTATTGCGTTTTTCAGCTCTAGGAGTTTTTCATGATGGTTTCTCTTTCTTACTGATTCATTTAGTCCATGAGACCCAAGAGAAACATTACTGAGTGAAAAGAAATATGAGGTAAGTGATGGTGTATTCTGAGGTTAAGGATGGTGGATAAGAAGAAACTAAGAGGAATCTGAATTCTAGATGACTGTTAGTCTACACCTAGACTTCTGCATAAATATGTTGTCTGCTAAATGCAGCTGACCGTAACCCTGACTGATACTCTTACCTCTCTCTGGATGTGGGCTGTAACTGAAATATCTCCATCTGTGGAAGAAATGCCCTGCATGAATGGCTTAGGTTTCCAGATTTGTCTGTGTTAATCCATATGCATATTACGTATATCGCAGAGTCTCATTCTTTGCAACAAGTGCCCTTACCTTGGCATAGGATTCTTGGCTGGGTTGCAAATTTAATTGGTGCTGAAGCTACAGTGATTTAAAGAGTTCCTTTACAATTGCTAGAAAGTTATTCTGACTTTCCTCTTGTGTTTTCAATTTGTCTTTTTCTCTATGTCTTCAAGACCAGATACACACAGCCATAGCATCCCACATTATTTTTATTTTTTAATATTTTAATTAAACATTTATTTTGAGTTCATTGTAGATTCATATGTAGTTGTAAGAAATAGAGACACACACATACCCTTCACCCAGTTTCCCCCAGTGTTAACATCTTTTAAAAGTATAGTATTGTATCATAGCTGGTATACTGACATTCTTATATTCAAGATACAGACCATTTCCATCTCCACAAAGATCCCTCATGTTATCCTTTCATAGCCACACCCACTTCCCTCCTGCTCCTGTCTTTTCCTTAACTTCCGTCAATCATTAATCTGGTCTTCATTTCTACAGATTTGTCATTTCAACAATGATATAAAGATGGAATTACACAGTTTGTAAACTTTTGATAATGACTTCATTTTTATTTAGTATAATTCTTTGGATATTCATCCCAGTTGCATGCATCAGCAATTTTAATGTTGAGTAGTATGACATGGTATGGATTTACTACAGTTTGCTTAATCATGCATCTGTTGAAGGATTTCTGGGTTGTATCACTTTTTGGCTATTATAAATAAAGGTGTTATTAGTATTCATGTACATGTTTTTGTATGAACATAACTTTTCGTTTATACGGGATATAATGTCCAGAAGTACAATTGTTGGGTTGTATAGTATATATATGGAAGTTTATAAAATGTTTTCATAGTAGTTGTGTCATTTTACATTGTCACCCACAATATGTTAGTGTTTCAGTTTATTCACATCCTTGATGGCCTTTAATATTATCATTATTTTTTATTTTAGCCATTCTGATAATTGTATAGTGATAATTATTGTGATTTTAATTTGCATTTTTTAAAAGCTAATGTTGACCATCATTTCATGTATTTATTTGCCATCAGTATAGATATCCTCTTTCATAGAACATCCTTCATGTCTTTTGCTCATTTTAAAATTGTATTGCTATCTTTATACTGTTGAATTTGAGTTCTTCATATACTTTATATACCAGTCCTTTGTCTGATCTATGGTTTGCACATTTTCTCCTAGTTGATTGCATGTCTTTTTAACCTCTTAACAGAGTAGATGTTTTTAACCTTATCTGTTTAATAGAATGAAAAAGTTCCATAATTTTAATGAAATCTAAATTATTCATCTTTCCTTCTTAGGATTATGTTTTGGGTTTTGAGTATAAAATAAATACCTTACCCTAGAAATGACTGATACTCTCTTTTTATGTAAGTTTTTTTATAGTGTTATGCCTTAAATAATGATCTTTCATGTTCAGTTCATTTTTACATAACGTGTGAAGTTGAGGTTCTCTTTTCTTTGGCCTATGGATGTGCACTTGCATTGACTGAAAGGCTATCCTCTCCACTGAATTGCTTTTACTCTTTATCAAAAATTGGTGGGCATGTTTTCGTGCATATACTTCTGGGTTCTCTCTTCTGTTCTACTGATCATGTATGTATGATCATGTATGATCATAATATATATCAATCCTCTATGACTAGCACAAAATTTTATAATATAGTCACCAAAGAATAAATCTTAAAGTCTCATAGACTAACTCTTACTACTTTACCTGCTATTGCAAAATTGTTTCACTTTTTAGATTATTTTACTTCTTCATGGAAATTTCAGATTAATTTTATCCACATATATAAAAATTCTTGCTGGGATTTTGATATAAATCACATTGAACTTGTTAAATAATCCATTCATTACATAAGTGGATGAACAGCATATGCTAATATAAACAGACTAAAAACACATCATTTGATAAAATTCAATACTTTATCAAAAATTCTTGATAAACATGGAATAGAGGGAATTTATTTAATTTGATACATAACTCCTAAAAAGTAAAAATGAACCCCATAGCAAGTATCATATTTGGTGCTGAAGTATTGAAATCTATCCCTCTGAGACCAGAAAAAAATACTTATTATTTATATTCAACATTGTTTTCATATTTTTGGCCAGTTTAAAGAGGCCAAAGAAAGAAAAAAAGCATAGATCAGTTGAAAAAAGAAAAGATACTTGATCGTAGATGATAGGTTATGGATATAGGAAATACAAATGAAATCTAGGGAAAACATTAAAATTAAGCATTGATTTTAACTAAGTCAATGTGGTTGTATAGAAATATAAATTGTATATTTGTGCTTGTAGCAAAGAATTAAGAAATGAAAATAAAATGGAATGATATAATTTACAGTGACATAAAAAATATGAAATACTGAGGAAAAAATCTATTGAAAAATGTCCCAAAGTGATGCATACCAAATATCCTGCATCTTTTATATCCCCCTTTACTATAAGAAATTAAATGACTTAAATAAATGGAGGCTATACCATGCTCATGTGTTGAAAGTTCAATATTAAAACAATGTCAGTTCTCTACAAATTTATCTATTGAGTCAATGCAATGCAATAAAACTTTGGCATTTTAATTTAAGGACATTTCATAAGCAAATTCTAAATTTAGATGGAAATGCAATGGATAAAACATAACTAAGACAATCTTGAAGAATAACAAAGTTGGCAAAGAAAACTACAAATATGAAGATTTACTATAAAAATGCAATAATGAAAATGTCATACTGGTACAAGAAAAATTAAATAGAGTGAAATTGGCCAGTGAAATAGAATAGAAATTCCAGTAAGAGATACAGACTTATTAGGTCACCTGAATGACAACAAATTCGCAGCTGCAAGGGGGAATGGAAAGATCCAATAAATAAAGGCATCCATTCGCTATTCCTATGGGAAGAATGAAATGCAATTTAATTCCTACATTACACCTCAGAAGATAGTGTAAGTTGACCCAAGTGGTTGTACTGATTTACTCTTTCACTGGCAGCTTATGAACCACATTGGCAAACAACTGGCAGATATGTTAGTATTGCCTATTTTAGCCAGCCTTGTGTACCGAGATCTGGGAATGAATAAAAAGCATTCTGGTAGCTCCCAACATGTCCATCCTGAATTTTCGACATTTGGGATCTAGAGAAACGATTACTAGATGGGCTCCGCCTGGATCCACTGCAAGATGATTGGACAGGATTCTACCACCTGGCCTCCAAACGCACAAGCTCTGTCTGCAGGTGTGTCCTGAGGTGTCAGTTAGTTCCAACAGAACTGGAAGGTCAGTTTCAGCAGATCTGGAATGAGGTTGAGAGTTCCTTTTGCCCAGGACTAGAATTATTCTGGTATGTGACTGCATGTCTCTCTGAGGAGAGTTTGACTGAAAAACTGTTGTCTCTATTTTCTGTGGCATTGTTGGGTCCTTCACTTGAAGACACGGCCTCTCCTTCAATGATGGGCTTGAAAGCAAGAAACTGGCTCAGGTATGGAAACCGGGTATGGGAGTGTGATTTCTATTAGGGTGGCTTCCCCTAGCCTTCTACTTGAAACTTCTTGATTCTATAGACCATATAATAAACTCCTCTGCTGTCCATTTCAGTCCTACCCTATTAGATGCTGCCACAGACCTCTGAGGGTCAGTGACACAGGTTTTGCATTCCCTGGTAAATGAAAATTAGGAAAATGGTGTAGTCCTTGCTCTTGACTGAAAAAGGAAAAATTGCGCTTCGATAAATAATGCCATATCTCCCTCACCAAAATCCCTGGCCTACAAAGAAGAGCCATGAAGCTCCCAATGATGTTGTTGTTGCCTCTCCTAGAACATTGCATATTTGTTTTTGATGGAATTTCCAGTGGCTTCTCTAGCTGGTGTGATCTCTCGTTTTAGTCAGAAAATCCAGCTCAATGTTCCTAACTCTTTGACACCATTGCACCACTCATAAACACTGTGTAAAGATGTTTTGGCACCTCCACCCAATTTGATATAAGCGTCAATGTGTCCAAGCTTCAAGGAGCCAGACTAGCAGTACTTTAGGGTCTTTCCAGGTGGTTTTGCTAAGATGGTACAACCTGAGGCACTCAAGAATTGGCCTGTATGAATAATTTCCCCATTATTCAGCATTTTATTTAACTCTCACTGAAGTCTAGCATCCTCACAATCCATTCTTATGCATTATCTTGATATCTGCAGTATGTATTAGCTATTTTGTTGAATAATTATTTTCCTTCTAAGGAAAGGAAATTACTCCCTAGGGAAGCCATGTCAGGACTTGGTCTTTGGTGTTATTACTTGCCTTTAATCAAGGTGAGGACAGATTTTAAGGAAAATAAGTATCATCTTCCAAGGCATTTGCCTCTGGTAAGTACTTTACACCTCCTCCAAGTAGGAGGAGGCTGCTGCATCTAGGAAGGAAGAGTGGACCACTTCTTCAGGTCAGAGTGCCTGGCATCCTAAGGGTTCGAGGTTCTCATGCACAGTCACTCAGTGTCTCCATCCTACTGCGGAAGCTCAGGACAAGAGTAAGACACATGCCTGAGAGTTCTTCCACTTGACAAGGGAGAAGGGACATCAATGTATTAATTCATCTCAGTTATTGGATGAGTGCTGCTTTTGAGGGGTCTTGATTTTAAGTACTTCTGGCCTGCCTCACAAATGGGCACAATAGGCCTCTGCGGCCAGAAAATAAGACCGTGGTCTTATGAGCCTCCTGGTAGTTAGAAGTTAGGAAGTCAGGCAGGTGTACACCACAGCAGGAAGGGGGAGATGGTATGGACAGGGTGCTGCAGCATCTCCTACGGGCTTCGTCTAACTGCGAATGTTCTAGGAGTGTGTGTGTTTGTGCCCTCAGGAGCAGGACATACAATGTAAGCTACAGTGAAACTCAGCCAGAAATTCCACTCACTGACTTTTAAAATATATCATTTGTACATTAATTAGGGCAGGAATGCAACTGACTCCTAAGGGAGTTTATCTAGGAAAAGTTCCTAGAATCTTTTCCAGAAACCACTGATTTATATTTTATTCTAATATATGGAAATATATACATATACATGTATAAATATATAAATGCATGCATATTTAAATTTATCTATAGTCTACATTTTATATATTCTTATATAAATGTATAAAAATATACATACATACATATTAATAGTGTAAACTCTATGTGAGGAGATCAAATAAATTTGAGAGTTTAAGCAAGTGTAATGCTCAGTTTCTTTTTTCCATAATTTCCTAGTCCCTTTCTCTGGACATAATGAAAGACTTCCACACTTTGTTTATACATTGTTATTATACAAGCATAATAACAATTTTTCCTCAGTGTGCTTTTATATTAAAAAGAGGAATAGGGAATCTTTCATAAACTTTTTAAGGGTTTGTTGGAAAAGCATGACTTGAATAAGTAGAGCAGCTGAGTCACATGTCTTGGGGTTTAAATGAAGTCTCAGTTACTTCATTTTTCAAAACTAAGATGAAATTAATATCTACCTACACAATCATTGTGCATATGAAAAAAAGCTACCCATTTAAAGTGCTTAGTCCAAGGAAAAGCATAGAAAAACTACACAAAACATATCAGCTATTAACATTGGGATGCCTTTTAGCTCTTTTGGACATTTTGAGGAGGATCAGGAGACTAGGTAAAAGGGTCCCCAGAACAAAAAATGCAGGAGACCGAGAACCATGCTTGTTGATTTAATCGCGGTCCGAGCTGAGCATCTGGGCCCACAGGGGCACAGTTTCTCACTGAAGGATGGCCCTGACTCCTGAAACACATTCAGAGAAGCATCCAGCCCCTCTGTGGCTCATGGTAGGTCAGGAGTTACCTGAACGCTTTTATAAAACTGAACATTAAATTAAGAGCAGCAGAGAAAATTGTTGAGTTATAAAAAGTGCTACTTTGTTCCAATCGGGAACTCAGAAATCTGTCAAAATAGGATTTTCAACAAAGGAGGCCAGTGAAGGAAATGTGGGGAGGTTTGGAAAAAGGGTCTAAGTTTAAGAACAATTTTGAGTCAAGGGAATTTTACAACAAATATGTGCAAAAGGATAGGAGAAATGATAATGGAACTCTTGGCTCAACAGCTGTAAGAGTGCTCTTCCTCTATATGTAGAAATTCTCTGAGAACATGGACAGCTTTCTTCTCCCCATCACCTGTCCTGTGTATTTGATTGCAGAGTCTTGTTGTATGAAGCAGCATTGTCCTGATATTCATAAACACTTCATTATAATGTATTCATAGTTCATTGAACTTTTTTTATTGTTTGTTCTGTGTTACTAGGTTCATATTCATTCCAGTCTCTATTAATTTGGTAATCTAAAAAACAAATTACACATTTTATTTTGTTGTGCTTACAGTATATATTTAAACAAAATTGGTATAATTTTAGCCATGCAACATATACATAAATATGATGTACTGCATTGGCTGAGGTTTCAATGTGTTTCTGTTTGTTTGATTTTTTAAATTTCTTCATGAGTACATCACGTTTCCTTTTATTTGCTGTTGCTGCTTGCTTACTTAAGCTACAATTTGGATTTGAAGATTCAATACTTCCTTCAGGTTTGTGGATGCTTTTTGAACTACCAATAATCACATTAATGCCTCAAACTCAATTGCCATTTTATCTTTTTCTATTTTCTTTTTCTTGTTTTAAATTAAGTTATCAATAATATACAATCTCATGAAAGTTTCACATGAACAACACTGTGGTTTCAACATTCACTCATATTATGAAGTCCCCCGCACTCCCATTACAGTCACAGCCCATCAGCATAGTAAGATGCTATAGAGTCATTACTTGATTTATCTGTGCTACACTGCCTTCTCTGCAGCCTAGTTATATTGTGAGTGCTAATTATAATGCCCCTTAATCCCCTTATCCCTTCTTCCCTACCTGACCTCCCCAAACCTTTCCCTTTGGTAACCACTAGTCCCTTCTTGGAATATGTGAGTCTGCTGCTGTTTTGTTCCTTCAGTTTTTGCTTTGTTGTTATATTCCACAAATGAGTGAAACCATTTGGTACCTGTCTTTCTCTGCCTGGCCTATTTCACTGAGCATAATACCCACTAGCTCCATCCATGTTGTTGCAAATGGTAGGATTTGTTTTCTTCTTATTGCTGTATTATACTTCATTGTGTATATGTACCACCTCTTCTTTATACATTCATCTACTGATGGACACTTAGGCTGGTTCCATATCTTGGCTACTGCAAATAGTGCTACAATAAACATAGGGGTGCATATGTCTTTTTGAATTAGGGATCTTGTTTTCTTCGGGTATATTCCTAGGAGTGGAGTTCCTGAATCAAATGGTATTGCTACATTTAGTTTTTTGAGGAACCACCATGTGGCTTCCCACAATGGTTGAACTAATTTACATTCCCACCAACAGTGTAGGAGGGTTCCCCTTTCTCCGCATTCTCACTACCATTTGTTATTTCTTGTGTTTTGTATGTTGGCCATCTTAAGGGGTGTGAGGTGATATCTCATTGTGCTATTAATTTGCATTTCCCTGATGATTAGTGATGTGGAGCACCTTTCTAT
Organism: Manis pentadactyla; assembly: GCF_030020395.1. NCBI lineage: Eukaryota > Metazoa > Chordata > Mammalia > Pholidota > Manidae > Manis > Manis pentadactyla. The sequence continues at coordinate 42,429,765 of NC_080028.1, forward strand.
GTGCCTGTAAGCCATCTGAATTTCTTCTTTGGAGAAGTGTCTGTTCAGATCCTCTGCCTATTTTTTAATTGGGTTATTTGTTTTTTGGGTGTCGAGGCATGTGAGCTCTTTATATATTTTGGATGTTAACCTCTTATTGGATATGTCATTTACGAATATATTCTTCCATACTGTTGGATGCCTTTTTGTTCTGCAGATGGTGTGCTTTGCTGTACAGAAGCTTTTTAGTTTGATAGTCCCACTTGTTCATTTTTGCTTTTGTTTCCCTTGCCTGAAGAGATGTGTTCAGTGAAAAATTGCTCATATTCAAGGGAGTTTTGCCTGTTTTCCTCTAAGAGTTTTATGGTTTCATGACTTATATTCAGGTTTTTGATCCATTTCAAATTTACTTTTGTGTCTAGAGTTAGACAGTAATCCAGTTTCACTCTCTTACATGTAGCTGTCCAGTTTTGCCAAAACCAGTTGTTGAAGAGGCTGTCATTTCCCCATTGTATATCTGTGGCTTCTTTATATGAATTGGCCATATATGTGTGTGTTTATACCTGTTCTCTCTATTCTACTTCATTGACCTATAGGTGTGTTCTTGTGCCAGTATAAAGTTGTGTTGATTTCTGTGGCTTTTTAGTTCAGCTTGAAGTTGGGGAGTATAACCCCCCATCTTTTCACTGAATAATATTCCATTGTGTATATGTACCACCTCTTCTTTATCCATTGATTTACTGATGAACACTTACATTGCTTCCATATCTTGGCTATTGTAAATAGTACTGCAATAAACATAGGGGTGCATATGTCTTTTTGAATCTGAGAACTTGATGTGTTTTTTTTGGGTAAATTCCTAGGAGCCGAATTCCCAGGACAAATAGTATTTCTAGTTTTAGTTTTTTGAGCAACCTCCATATTGCTTTTCACAATGGTTAAACTAACTTACTATTTGTTCTAGTTTTTTGAAGAATGCTGCTGGTATTTTGATAGGAATTGCATTGAATCTGTCGATTGCTTTAGACAGGATGGCCATTTTGACAATATTAATTCTTCCTATCCATGAGCATGGGATGTATTTCCATTTATTGGTACCTTCTTTAATTTCTCTCATTAGTGTCTTACAGTTTCAGAAGTCTTTCACATCCTTGGTTAGGTTTAGTCCTAGGTATTTTATTATTTTTGATCAAATTGCAAATGGAATTGTTTTCCTGATTTCTCTTTCAGCTAGTTCTTCGTGAGTACATAGAAATGCAACAGATTTTTGTGTATTAATTTTGTATCCTGCAACTTTGCTGAATTCAGCTATTCTAGTAGTTTTTGGGTAGATTCTTAGGGATTTTTATGTGTAATATGATGCCACCTGTAAACTGACAGTTTAATTTTTCCTTACCAATCTGGATGCCTTTTATTTCTGTATGTTGTTTGATTGCCATGGCGAGTACCTCCAGAACTATGTTTAATAAAATTGGTGAGAGTGGGCATCCTTGCCTTGTCCCCATTCTTAGAGGTAAAGCTTTTGGCTTTTGCTATTAGATATGATGTTGACTGTGGGTTTGTCATATATGGCCTTTATTATGTTGAGGTTCTTGCCCTTTATACCCATTTTTTTGAGAGTTTTTATCATGAATAGATGTTGAATTTTGTCAAATGCTTTTTCAGCATCTGTGGAGATGATCATGTGATTTTTGTCCTTTTTGTTGATGTGGTGGATGATGTTGATGGATTTTCAAATGCTGTACCATCTTTTCATCCCTGAAATAAATCCTACATGAGCATAATGGATGATCTTTCTGATGTATTTTTGAATTCAGTTTGCTAATATTTTGTTGAATATCTTTGTATCTATGTTCTTCAGGGATATTGTTCTGTAATTTTCTTTTTTGTGGTGTTTTTATCTTGTTCTGCTATTAGAGTGATGCTGGTGTCATAAAATGAATGAGTTGGAAAGTATTCCCTTCTCTTCTTTTTGGAAAACTTTAAGGAGGATGGGTATCGGTTCTTCTCTAAATGTTTGATAAAATTTAGGTATGAACAAAGGGAAAGGGACTGGGGAGAATGGGTGGGAAGGGTCGGATAAGGGGGAAAATGGGGCATTTCGATTAGCGCACATAATGTAGCAGGGGGGGACATGGGAAAGGCAGTATAGCACAGAGAAGACAAGTAATGATTCTATAGCATCTTACTACACTGATGGACAGTGGGGGGACTTGAAAATAGGGGGAGTCTAGTAACCGTAATGTTGTTTAAGTAATTGTACATTAATGATACCAAAAAAAAAAAGAAAAGAAAAAAAAAGAAAACATTATTAAAAAAAAATATTTAGGTATGAAGCCATCTGGTTCAGGGGTTTTGTTCTTGCATAGTTTTTTGATTACCCATTCAATTTCTTTACTGGTAAATGGTCTGTTCAGATTTTCTCTTTCTTCCTGGGTCAGTCTTAGAAGGTTTTGCTTTTATGATTGTACCCATAAATACTATATACTAATGTGATGAATAAATGTGTGCCATATAATTGAATACTTCACTTGTCACACATCATATTATTCTCAAAACATTCTGTGTACCTATTTACATCTGAATAATTAAATATATGCATCTATGTAGCATCAGGTTTTTATGTGTTTTTCATCGTATTTTAAAATTCATCTCCTTTATTAAAAATTTTTCCCTAAGTATTCTCCCCTTGTAATGTGGCAATACACCTTATTTTTAAACGATGACAAATGATAATTTTTAGATTCCCTTTTTTTGCTTATAAACATTACAAAAGTTTTTTGATAACATCCTTGTACAAACATTTTACATTTGCCATGATATCAGTGGCGTTTCTAAGACAATGATGTGCTTATTTTCTAAAAGCTTTCAGTTAAGTTACCAAAGTGACATTCATATGTTTTGTCCAATATTCTACGTTAAGTCCGCTGCATGATTATTTGATTTGCTTATACAAAAATCTCTATTGCATTTTATTCTTTTAGAAAGTTTTAAAGGGTATTGGTACTTTGGTGTAGGAATTGTTAGTGTCTTTGAAATCACCCATTAGATGGTTACCTATTCAGCTTGTGCATAAAACTTTCACAAAAGATAAAACAAAAAAATTTTTCTTCCCTGTCTTCTGCAAATAAGTTTTCCCTTTATATTTATCTTTCTATTATACCTTACCAATGTATCCTTCTATAAGACCCTAACAAAACAAAACCTGAAGAGTTTTGTGTATCTGGGTTTTGGACCACAACAGCTGTACAATAGTTCCTAAGTTATCACCTATTATTTGTCATTGCAGCTAACTAAAGATTTCAGTGTTGAATAAGTATCTCCACGGGTCACAGTTTCCTTAAATTGATTGTGTTGAAAGAAATTTTCCCAGGAGACTCTATTTGGTTTGTCATGAGAATGGTTTTAATAAGTTCCTTTAAAACATTGCTTTTCGATTGATATTGGCTCTGTCAACTTCCACTCCGTCTAGTTTCCATAGATACAACTGCTCCCATGAGAGGCAGGAAGAACTGCCAAGACCAATAGTTTTCTGTTGAGCTGTGTCATGCTCACCAGGCCCGTTGCTGTGTGATGTACTTGAAGACACTACCCTCCAAGCCCCCGACTTGTTGTCTACTTTCCCGTACTCAGCCGAGAAGTTCCTAGAGTATTATGTTTTTTCTTTTTGATTGTTTTAATATTTTTCTGGTATAGTAATATAAATTGTATAAAGGGTACCTATTCAAACGTGCACATTAACCTGTCCATTGCCTTTTTATTAATTATATAAATTTAATACAGCAATGCGTAAGTTCAGAAAAGGAGACTAATTAAATCTCTAGAAAGAAAAAAATCTTTACTATATGGCCATTATTTTGCCACACTTTAGCTATCAAATTCTTATTGCCTGATTACATCTTCCTAGAGAGATATTTTTCCATTTACTAGTTACAAAGAAAAAGTTATGAGGATGCTGATTGCAAACAACAGATGTGAAAAAGAACACATTGCATCCAATAAACAGAAAGCAGCTTCAGACAGAAGGTATCATGAATTACCCTAAATCCTTTCCCATTTATTCTGGAAATGACTCTAATAGTCAGAAAAACCCTCTGGACTAAGTAAAATTTTACATTTTAAAATCAAAGTGGGAAGATACTATTACAGGAGTAATACATAATTATTGGGGGAGGCATAAATTTTGACATGGGAACTAAGAAAAAGAAATAAAACATAAAGTGGTAAAAACTGTTAGGTATATATAATAGATTTTAAAAGACAGTCAAAAGGCTGACCATCCTGGGAAAGAGAATTATCACCAGCAGTCCAGTGTTGCTGACAAAGATGTAGGGGCCACAGGCAGGCCATCCCAGTATGTGCCACTTCGGTACAAAGATTATGTCAGAGCCAAAAGCAGTCAAAACCCGAAAGACTCAGAAAGACACTGACCTCCATCCCTGCAAACTGCCCCAACTGCATAAAAGATTTTAGATGGAGCAGCTGCTCCAGGAATAGAGCTATGACCACAGATAACTACATTATAATATAAACTGGGCATGGTAGACCGGGAGGAATTCAGCAAAGTGTATTTGTTAAAATTCCTTTACAAGTCCCCTTGTTTCTGCCCAGAAAACCTGTGTTTGGTACCAGACATTCACTCAGTCATATGCCCGTGAATTGTCTGCCTTTCCTGCGAAGCCCCAGACCACACCCCTCCTCCTCAGTTCAGCATCACATCTGTACTTCATTTTCCATGACTATCTTTTGAATCTCATGGCTATGGATTCCCCATACAGACATAATTAAACTATGGCTCTTTTTCTCCTGTTAGTCTGTCTCATGTAAATTCAATTCTTAGATCAGCTGGAAGAGCCTTTAAGGGTGGGGGAAAATCCTTTCTCCCCCACAGGTGGTGTACTTGGCAGGATATCTTGCTGAATTTTGCTTGTTTCAAGGCTGATGCAGTTGAGAGATTCTGGGGTATCTGATGGACAGCCAGCAGAAGGTAAGATTTCTTACCATGTTAGCCCTCCAGAATATCAATCTGTGGGGGTCCGATGGAACAAGAATGTGAGAGTTCTTTTTCTCACTTTCTAAATTTAAATTAGCAGGAGAAAATGTTGGTGGAACTATTTTCATAGGCTTGGTGAGTCTTTGTAAATTTGGTTGAGTGCACTTGGATATGCTGACTATTTCCTCCCAGAGATGATCTTTGTTTTCTTAGTGTGAGTCTTTTCTTTCATTATTAAATGTGTATGGGGTAAACGCTAGGGCTAAAGGACACTTGGAAAGTCAATCCACAAAACTGGTGGGCACAGGTCGAGCACTTACGAGCTGTCAGAGCAACCACCTAACTCAAAGACTCTCATGATATAATAAGTCAGTCATGGAATGGGTTAGATTGACTTCAGGAAAACTTCTGTGCAATGAGGTGCAACAGTAAAACATTACATGATCCCAACCCTGGGACACACCATCCTAGGTATTAGTTTGGCTTCTGAGAGTCCAAGGCTTAGCTAAAACTGTTGAAATAACTGGATGTATGAAGAAACTGGGTGAAGATCACATTTTGTCTTGCTATGTCCTGGGAGGTTTGCTTTGTGACTGGTGAAAGCATTATCTCTAGTCTCTGTGGCCCAGAGGATGCACTTACTGGCATGCATCTGGAGGAGAGTCCAACAAGCTATAGATCAGAAGGCTCCCATACTTTATCCAACTGTTCCAGCTCTCAGAACAGTTTATCATGAGAGGTCCCACTCCCGGGGACTTTTGTCATCCCAAGCTTCATTGCTCCTAAGTGCTAGAAAAGTCCCCTTCTAGGAGAGTCTGCCTGGTGTCATTCTTTGACTGTGGGAATGAACATTTGGATCGTGGAGATTGCTTCATCTATGCCCTCCAGAGACATTTCTTGTGTGCATATTTTAAATCTAGAAAGTTGCCTCCAGTTTTTTTCATTAAAGGTTTATAGGTTTGGCTGCAATTGAAATCTTACTCCTAAATGGCCAGAAGATGGATCCTTTGAATTTGCTATAGTTGAAAGACAGAATCTTTTTAGAGAACTTCCTATTGTTGTATTTTAACAGCTAGCCTTAGGAATTCCCTTGACAAGATAAAAGAACAGAACTTAAGCTTAGAACACAAAGTAATGTCCATATCCAACATAAATTTCCCTTTTTTAAATCTGGCCCATTTACATGTTTTCACTTCCTTTCCCAATATATTTATAGAGAATACTCCAACCAAAATCTACGCCCAAAGAATACAGGTCACTCGTGTAAATGCTGAAAGCAAGAGAAGGAATTTAACCAAAGCACCAGAGGTTGGGCTTGCTTTGCTTTCACCTTCCTTGGCTCCGTATTTGCTCTGCCAATTTCAGCCAATGTTATGCAATGTCCTTTGCAGATTTATTCTAAACTACCCAACAAAAACATAATTTTTTATGCCCCATGGACAGCAGAAGCTCTTTTAAATTTTTTTACCTGAATTTTCAGGAGATCCCCTCAAATTTGTAGAGGTGTTCTAAGTATTAGTGACCATTCACAAGCCCCTCACAGAGCAAACTGATAACTAAACTTTCTGTTAGTCCCTCCTGTAAATGATAAACTGGTGACAATATCCAGGGAACAACAGAGGAGGGAAATCGAGTTTCATGATGTCCCTTCCCTTGCAAATCCAAACCCATTCCTTATTGATCCTTTCTCTCCCGGGAATAACTGATTCTCTCTGACTTGTCTCATTTTGCATCCTAAGATGTTGACTTGGCTTTCTGCCTGCCTGGGCCATGCAAGTTGTGGTTTGTTCCTTGGTGATCTTTAGGAGTCACTGTAGATCTTCTAAATAGTTTTGCACTCTCTTTGAGAATGCCTCTTGGGTCCATGGGGTTATTTGATACTATCAGAAATATTTACTGTTCCAGCATATTTACTTGAAACCTGACAAGATGTTTAGAAGGCTATAATAACTTTATGAAAAAAAAAATCAGTGTCAAGTTCACGTTGATAGAGACTGACAGAAATGTTTTATAAGTTTTCTCCCCTTAGTTAAAGGTACACAGAGGGAAATAATAATATTTCAACATGAACGGAGGTGTCATTCTTTGTTACTTAGATGGAAAAACAATTCTTCGAAGATTTAAAAAGAGCTGTCCTCTTTTGCAAATCTAATCTCCACAGGGTAGAGGTTTGAGCTTTAGAACCAATTTAATGCCCACCTATTTTTACTAATCTCTTGACCTCCCCATCATTCCAAAGTGCCTGTAGATATAATAAAAGATCAGGACATTGGAATAAAATTGTCCTGCACATAAGAAAATAAAGACAATTAAAATAACTACCATAAAATTAGTTTTTAAAAAACAAAAACTTGCATAGTTTCTCTGTGACTTTGTGATATAGATTTTCTTCCCCCATCTACTCTAGGACATAAGAGTCAGTCTTTGAAATTCAAAACCTTAGAAACAGTTTCTCATCTGAGAAAATTAAAGGAGAGGCAGAGAGGGACACAGAGATTTTAGGAACGGGGCAAATAAAATCTCCACAGATATTAGTTTGCATGTGTCTGTACTTGTGTGTGTGTGTGTGTGTATTGTAAATGTGAAATTTTCTTATCTCTGAATGGTTTTCCTAAAATTAATTTGTAACAAATTCAACTGATTTCATTTAAAGATAAGTACTTGTAAAAAGTGAGCATTCTAAAACTCTCTCAGAAATTCTGAAAGAAACTAACCCAATTGTTTTTCGAGTTCATGGGATCTGGGAAATATTTGATATTAAAACTAATTTAAGGTTGTTGCTTAATTATAATAAACCTCTTAAGGATTATCAGCATTAAAATGAAAATGTCTATTATGTCTCAGTTTACTTCAAGTGAAATAAGTTGGCATTATCTGTTAGAAAATGGTTTTTAAAAAAACGTCCTGGGATAATGGCTGATCTTATCTGATGTCTCATGAAGTTTTCATGGGCAGTCTAACATAATTGGGAGCAAATGATTTAGATAGACGTAAGTGGATTAAGAGTTTATAGAAAACTTTCTACAACAATTATATTTCATAGTATAGATAATTATGAAGAGCTCCTCAGATCTTTTTGGTAAACTGCCCCTAAAGTTTTGTTAAGCTAAATGTTGACTTAAGTTAAATTAATTGAATATCTAGATCATAAGCTAAAATAATGAAACCTTACTTACTGAACACAGGTTTATCTACTTTTGGCTTCCTTATTACAGAAAACTAAAAATAAATTTGGGTCTGTTAGCAAACATTTTTTGTGCTTTATTAGAAAATTATACATAATTTAACTTCAGGTCTTTTTCTCCTGTTAACATGTCTCATATCTATTTGATTTTTAATTTTCTTTGTAGAAAATTCTTCATTCCCGAGAATGATAATTCTAAAGGAGAGAATATATATTCTTTGGCTTATTTGTGGGTTTTTCTTCCTTTCTTTTTGTCTTTTAGGGAAAGCATTAATGATAAACTCAATAAGGAAATAGTCCAATTGACCTGCAATCTAGTTCATAAAACATTCTGAAGAAGGAGACAGAAAAGAAGAGGAAGAAGGAAAAAAAGAAAAAGTCCTAATATAGGTCTTATAAACAATGGAGCTGATTTCTAAAATGTGTAAGTAGTTGAAAACCCCTATTTAAAATGTGGTTGCAAGAGAGTGTATGTTTTTTCATTTACAAAGGATTTCTCACTTTTATTTATATTTATGTTTTAAAGATTTTCTTGTTCGTTAAAGCTATCAGTTATTATTACTGCAACTTTAAAAGTAACCTGGATAAATAGATACCGTCCTTAATTTTGTAAAAGGATTTTACCTTTATGTACAAGATTGGACAAATGATCTATGAAACCCCTTTTAGCTATATGATATTATGACTACATTCTATATCTTTCAGGTTCCATTTGCAATTTTCTGACTTGCCGCCCAATTGGCCTGGGTTGTACTGAGTTCTGCACGTATTGTGTGTTATATGCTCCTTCTTTAGAAGGAAATTCCATGTCCTCTTCACACATAATTACCATAGGATTAGGTAAGTGAATTCATAAACATTCTGAAGTCTACGCATGTCTCAAGTCTAGGACTTTTTAGTGGATGTTCAGTATGATAAAGTTAACAAGATAAAATTAAAAACAGCAAAGGTGTGGAATTAATAAGACTTGGAGTTCAGGGCTCAACTGAATTACAAACAAAGTTATTTCCTCATTTGTCTATGAACTTGTAAACTTTGTATAAAAATAAATGCCTAGAACTCACCAAAGGTATTCAAACAGTTGTTTGAGTGTCTTGGGCATTTATATTTATTAAAGATTCATCAACTTTTTGTTACGAAGCTGGGGTTTAGATATATATCCCAGAAAACTTCAATCTAAGTCTAGATTTCCTTCTCATGAAAGTGGAGAGAGTAACATTCTTCTCAAATAGGGTTCCTGCAGATGTTAATAAGGAAATTTATGTAAATCTCCACACACAGAGCCTGGTACATTGTTGGTGATCAATGTATGTTAGGTTCTCTCTCACTCTTTGTTATTTCTTAATGACTCCAATAGTTAATCCTTACCATTTTTTTTTTAGATCTTTTGTCTAGCTTTGATAAAATTTATAAGAGAGAAATGAGAAACCATTCAATGCAGACAGAGTTCATTCTTTTGGGTCTGGCAGATAACCCTGAGTTGCAAGTTGTAGTTTTCCTCTTTCTATTTTTTACCTACGTATTTAGCGTCACAGGAAACTTAACCATCATTATTCTTACTCTTCTGGATTCCCACCTTAAGACACCAATGTATTTCTTCCTAAAGAATTTTTCCCACTTAGAAATCCCATTCACAACTGTTTGTATTCCAAGATTTCTGGTGAGCCTTGTAACAAAAGACAGGACTATTTCCTATATGAGTTGTATGACTCAGTTATTTTTTTTCATCTTTTTGGGAGTAACTGAATTTTACCTTCTGGCTGCCATGTCCTATGACCGTTATGTGGCTATGTGTAAACCCCTGCATTATACCACCATCGTGAGCAACAGAGTTTGCTACCAACTTGTATTCAGCTCCTGGGTAACTGCATTCCTGATTATCTTTCCTCCAAGGATCTTTGGACTCAAGTTGGAATTCTGTGCTTCCAATGTCATTGATCATTTTATTTGTGATTCATCTCCCGTCCTGCAGACCTCTTGTTCTGATACACATTTCCTAGAGCTAATGTGTTTTCTCTTGGCAATTGTCACACTAATGGTCTCACTGATGTTAGTGATTCTCTCTTATGGCTACATCATCAAAACAATTCTCAAATTCCCTTCTATTCAGCAAAGGACCAAAGCCTTTTCTACCTGTTCTTCCCACATGATTGTAGTTTCCATCTCTTATGTAGCTGTATCTTCATGTACATAAAAACCATCAGCAAATGATAGAGTGACTTTAAGCAAAGGAGTAGCTGTGCTCAATACCTCAGTTGCCCCCTTATTGAATCATTTCATTTACACCTTAAAGAACCAGCAAGTAAAACAGGCATTTAAGGACATGGTCCAGAAACTTTCATTTGGTCAAACAAATGAGAAACTTCTAAAAAAATGAATAAAATATTGCCCTATCTTGATTTACTTTCTCTGATTCTACATATTTGCAGATTATATTAGTAATTTCAGCTGATTTGGGGCCTCCTTCCATGTTACTATTTTTGGCTAAATTATATATTACAGATCTCCTTTATAAATTTCAGAAATAAACAAATTTAGATGTGATGGTTTTCATATATCATAGTGGATGAAACATGTTTCAACAAGGCTCTGTATGAGCTTGCATACCAGATGCCATTCTAGACCTTGGCATATAAATTGAATGATTGTAGCTAGAATCATATTTTTAGGACAGAAATGACTATGTGAAATTGTAGGGACCAAGGGCAGGCTGCCTCAAGATGTGTCACTGTGACAGGCAGATTATTTTGATCTGAAAAGCATCGAGGCCCAAAAGACTCAAATACAAACTTTGTTCTTCCTCCTAACTGCCTAGAAGAATTTAGTTAGAAAACCCACTCCAGGAAGAAAGCTATTACCACAGATAGCTTACATTATGATAGGTCTAGTAGACAGGGAGGAATTTAGCAAAATCTGTCTGTTAAAATTCCTCTCCATGTCACATTGTTTTCGATTGCCCAACAAACACTTGTTTACCAAACATTTGCTCTCATCTTCCTGTGAATTACTTTCCTCTCCTTTGAAGTCCCAGACCCTTACCACTCTTCTCCTTTGTTCAGGATGGCATATATACCTCATTTTATTCCCTGTCTTTGAAATCTCATGTCAGTGTGGAATCTTCACATATATGTAATTAAATTTGATTTTCTCCTATAAATATGTATCATGTCAATTTGATTCTTAGGCCAGCCAGAAGTACAATGAAGGTAGAAGAACATTTTTCCTTCCCAATAGTATTTTATTCTCATTAATTGAGCCTTTGGTGATATTACTGGTAATGATAAGAATCCAGGCTAACCTCAGAAAGATCAGTGTAATAAGCAGGATATCATCATTTTTGTTAACCGAGTTGATTTTAATGTGGTAAGAAATTTTGAATACATTAATGCAAATTCCCTAAGATGAATGGTGATATTTAGCCTTTATTGAAGGAAAAGTCAAATGAATACCAGAGGTCAAATTCAGAGTCTCTGCAAGAGATAATGTACTGAATTTCCTCTAAAATCCAGTAGCAAATTAGTTTATGTAAAATACAAAATTACTTGCTGTAATTTCCCAGGGGGCCAGGGGAGGGAGGGACATATGTTCCCAGCCTGGGGCAAATGACCTTTGAAGCCAAAATCAGTCAAAGGGAGAAATAAAGAGGGAGAAACCTGTTTATTGCTTACAAGCAATCATCCACTTCTGTTTGCCTGAGTCTCTCATGACCCAGCTCCAAAAGTAGAGCCCACCCAACCTCTCCATTCCACACATACCCTTGTTCCCCCTTGGAATCACCTATTGATATGGAGATGGACTACTTCTCTCCAACCCTTGGAAACACCTACTGACATGGAGAAGCACTAAGGCTAGGCAAGAGATTGTGGAAATATTGCAATTTTACCCCCACTTGTTTTTTATTTCAAAGCATAAACCTCTGTATATTTCTTTGGAATTTTGACTTGACATATAGGAATATCTGAGATAGGAAACAGTATTTATCAGATTGATTTTGTTCAAGCTCTTGGAAACCTAATGTGTGAAATAGACAAATTTGACTCTGTCAATACTATAAAAATGAAAGTATATATGGTGACATGACTTGAAAATATATTCTACACTATAACCCAAAACCTTCACCAATAAAAAAGATAAGTCACAAAATTTTTCCTTCAATAATCTATAAATATTGTAGAATGCTTGTTAAAATCAAAATTGTAAATTTTAGTGTATTTATACCTAGCTACCCTGGCCCATTATCCATGTTATACTGTAAGCAATTTGGGAAACAAGACACAGTCTCTAAATATTATTTCTCACTGAGAGGAACCGGAGCTTCACGGAGAGAGTTCTTTCCAGGTTAAGGCAAACAAACTACAAACTCCACACTGCTTTGCACAGCATGTGTACCAATTGACATTCCTACCAACAGTGTAGGAGGGTTCCCTTTTCTCCACATCCTCACCCAGCACTTGGTATTTCTTGTCTTTTGGACAGTCGACATCCTGACTGGTGTAGGTGATAGCTCATTGTGGTTTGGATTTGCATTTACCTGATAATTAGCAGTGTGGAACATCTTTTCATGTGCCTGTTGGCCATTTGTATTTCTTCTTTGGAAAAGTGTCTGTGCAGGTGGTCTGCCCACTTTTTAATTGGGTTATTTGATTTTATGGTGTTGAGGCATATGTGTTCTTTACATTTTGGATGATAACCCCTTCTCAGGTAAATCATTTAAGAATGTATTCTCCCATACTATATGTTGTCTTTTTGTTCTGTTGATGGTATCCTTTGCTGTACAGAAGCTTTTTAGTTTGATACAGTTCCACTTGTTCATTTTTCATTTTGTTTCCCTTGCCTGAGGACATTTGTACAGGAAAAAATGGCTCATACCTGTTGTTCAAGAGATTTGCCTGTTTTCCTCTAAGAGGTTTACAGTTTCATATCTTAAATTCAGTTCTTTTATCCATTTTGTTTACTTTTTTTATGGAGTTAGATAATAATCCAGTTTCATTGTCTTGCATGTAGCTGTCCAGTTTTACTAACACCAGTTACTGAAGAAGCTGTCTTTTCCCCATTGTATATTCATGTCTCCTTTACTGTATATTAGTAATTCTACTTCTAGGAATTAATTTGAAGAAAACAAAATCCCTGATTCAAAAATACATATGCACGCCTATTTTTTTCATATCATTATTTACAATAACACAACTATTGGAGCACATAAGTGTCCAACAATAGATGAATGCATAAAGAAGATGTCATACATATAAACAATGGAATATCATTCAGCTATAAAAAAAGATATCCTGCCATTTGCAATAACAAGGATGGATCTAGAGGATATAATAATGCTCAGTGATATAAGCCCGATGGAGAAAGATGAAAACCATATGATTTCACTTGTTTGTGGAATATAAAACCAAAACAAAGCATAAGGACCATGACAGCAGGAGACTCAAAGACACTGAGAAGGGGACTAGTTTGGGCAGGGAGGGTGAGGGGGACAGAGGGGCACAAAAGTTCTCAGTCATAATGTAAACTGGTTACAGGGATAATAGTACAGCATGGAGAATATAGGTGATGATTCTGTAACATCTACCTATGTTGATAGACAGTAACAACAAGAGAGGGTGAAGATTTAATAATATGGTAACTTAATATGAACCACTGTGCTGTATGTTTGAATCCAATATAAGATTGTATATCAACTATACTACAAAAAAAAAAAACTAAACCTGTAATATCTTATTGCACCAGAAAGGAAAATAATAGTAAAAATGTCATATGAGTAAACAAGAACAATTTTAATCCTACCTGCTGACATAAAATGGGACAATCTGAGCATTCAAATGTAATAATTACTCTAATAGATTCAAAAAAATAAAATACTTTAAAAAATCAATGTGTATATAGCTTTTAAAAGGAAACTGATCATCAGTGGAAGTTCTTAGGACATCAAATTTCTACCCCAGAACATTGATAAAGGAGCGAATGTTGATGCTCTACATCATTGCATGGAATCAGATAGTTTATCAAAAAAGACATGAATTCACAGTAATACAAATGAAAAAATGCTTTCAACCTATGAACAGAAGAATGAACCTCGACGATGCATTAGTATATGCTAAACACCATTTGTAAATATTCATAATAGAGATGTGAGGCTGCCGAGACCTGAACACCCTGACCAATCTAAGAATTGTTAAAATGCATGTCAAATGGACATTAAGGCTACTGATGTGGTGCTATGGAAAACATCCAGCCTCACCTATCTACCATCTTGCTAAAAATACTAATATAAATCTAACTGATAATTTAATCTAACATGTGAGAAGAAATGGGGTGATAGAGAAACAAGTTAAGTGATACCATAAGGAAACAGTCAGTTTAATAACCAAGGATATCATATAACACAAATGACCTAATTTCTCCCTGAATTAAAGAATGAAAAAAAAAGAAAATCCCAGAGAGAAATTTTCAAATGTTGTAACATAGCAACTAAATGTGATGTGTTAGATATTGATCCAAATACCTTACTTGTAAGAGAAACAAAAATAAAAGCAAAACATCTTTATGTAAGCCAGGGAAATATGAACACACACTAAATATAAAAATCTATTATGATTTATTGACAATATTGTGTGGATAAAATTGCAATATTTCCAGAATCTCTCACCTGGCCTTAGTTCTTCTCCATATCAATAGGTGGTTCCAAAGGGTAGAGAAAAGTTGTCCATCTCCATATCAATATGATATACAAGAGCAAGTGAGGGCATGCAGAGGCCAGAGTGGTTGGCTGGGGTCCCTTTTTGGAGCTGGGTCACAAGAGACACAGGCAAGCAGAAGTGGACACCTGCTTGTAAGCAATAAGCAGCTTTCTCCCACTTTATTTCTCCCTTGAACTGATTTCAGTTTCAGGTAGTTTGCCCTGGGATAGGAAAACATTTACCCCCCATAGTTTCATCTGATGGTAGTTCACAGAACCTCAGAACCTGAAATCTGTCTTCATGGGTGGAATTCTTAGGTGGGATGCCCCTAGAGATGGTGGAAAGATACCTGGAAGCCCCTCCGTGGATGGTGGGGAGGCCCTAGTGGCTGCAGTGGTGGAGAGTACAGCTTTACCGAAGGGCCCCCTATCTATGGGGCTTCCAACTGGGGAGCCCCTAGTGGGGAATTGGTCTATGGTAAAGCACCTGCTAGAAGGGTGGAACCTTCCCCAGTTGGGTATGGGTGGAGACAATGGAAGCTCTGGAATTAGTCCTCATGAGATAGAAGACTGTGCAGAGGCCCCGAGTGGTCGTGTAGCAGCCAGGATGGTGGGGTGTCTGTTTCTAGAGATAGTGGAAAGGGGTTTCAAGGAGAAAGACACACTTTGGTGATGCTTGGGGGAACTGTGTGATGTTCTATAGGATGCCCTTAAGAAAGAGAGACAGTTACTGAGAAGGAGCTTTTGCTCCTGGAAGATACATTAGCAGCGAGGAAGGAGGCAGCAGGAGCAGCTGTGCTGAGGGAGGCTATGGGGGAGGCGGAGGAAAGAGCAGTGAGGACAGCCCCGGAGACGGTAGAGGAGATGCTGGGGGAGTGGAAGGGGCTGGGGCCGAGAGTCCTTCTGTTGCCAAGGCCACTACCAAGGAACTAGCCCCTCTCGTATTAAAAACCTGCCCCGTTTTAATTAGGAAAGTAAAAAAGGCAACAACCAAGGGCTCCTCAGAGGCAGAGGCTGCCCCTCCCCAGGCTGTGGAGCACTCCGTTCTCCTCCCCTAAACCCTGGATGAGCTGGGGGACATGAGCACTAGGTTTCAGCAGAAAACACTGGAACCTCTCCGTGCATGGCTTTTGCATCTCTGGGAAACGGAGGTGGAAAACATTGTTATGTCATGTTCTGAAATGGGTAGTTGGGCCCGCCTGATGACTCACCCTTCCCTCTGGCAGTGGCTCGGGGAATCAGGTGCTTCTGGATTGTCTGAGAGCAGCCATGAGAGCAGTTTGGCCAATCAGGGCGATTTACCATATTTACCCAATAGCTGGGAAACCTATGCAGAGCTCCAGCAGGTGTTACGTGAATTGGGAATGAAAAATTACTTTTATAATATGGACCCCAGGGCCCCGATGAGGAGTTGTGCAACACAGAATGAGAAATCTGGTGCTGCATACAGCTCCCCCATCTCTCTTTGGGTCCCTACAGACTATTCTCGCCCCCCAGATAGGGCAACCCAAAGTGAGGCTACTCGTACTTTAGCTGAAATGGGGAGGTCAGAGCCTGGAAGGAAACACAGGCTACAACTGAAAGGAGAGGTGCAATAGGCCTCGTGAAGGCCTCAAGGACCCAGATGTGAGTTGGTTTGATAAAAAGCAAGGGTAGTGAAAGAAAAACTTGATGGGAAGCCAAGCAGAATATTATTAGAACTGTGGCACCAATTAAAGCCAGAGCAGCAGTTTCAGCTGCTGATGTACAGGACATGGAAACCCGAGACAAGGCCACATGCCCAGCCTGTGCCCCTGAAAAACTTCCTGGGGTACAGTACTAAGGATTTTCTGGGAAATCACCACCCAAAGTGGACAACTGGACATTACAGTTAGACAGAGGGATGGGGTCAAGGTTCCCATCTTGGGGGACGTGGCAGGAACCAGAGGCCACATGTAGAATAAGCAATTCCTTGATCCCCTGTGAATGTACAATGTGTCCTGGTGCTAGTGGACACAGGAACTGAGTGTTCCCTGATTTATGGCAACCTTGAGCATTTTCCCAGGACCCCTGCTTTGATGGATAGCAATGGGGATAAGGCATTTAGAGTGAAGAAAGCCCAAATTACATTGGGAATAAGGCATTTACCTCCAAAGGAGTATACTGTGTACATTTCTCCCATCCCTGAATATATTTTGGGGGTAGATATCCTGCAGGGCCTGTGGTTACAGACCACTGCAGGTGAGTTCAGACTGAGGGTATGTGTGGTAAAGGCAGTTCTGAGAGGACATGCTAAGCACCTGCCTGTAGCTCTGCCTGTACCTTGGTGGGTGACTAATAGTAAACAGTATATATTGCCTGGGGACACAAAGAATTGGAGAAACTTTACAGGAGTTGGAGAAGGTGGGAATCATAAAGCCCACTCATAGTTCTTTTAATTCCCCAGTGTGGCCAGTGAAAAAGCCGGATGGCTCCTGGCAAATGACCGTGAACTACAGAAAATTGAATAAAGTCACACTCCCTTTGCATGCTGCTGTCCCCTCTATAGAAACCACTCTACAGAAACTCACTCAGTCATGAGCTGGTCATGTACCATCATGGTGCAGACCTTGGTAATGCTTTTTTCTCTATTAACATAGCACAGGAAAGTCAGGAGCTGTTTGCCTTCATGGGGGAAGGCTGGCAGTGGACATTCACTGTCCTTCCACAGGTATACTTCCACAGTCCCACCGTCTGTCATGGTCTTGTAGCCCAGGACTTGACCACGTGGAAGAAAATGCAAACAGTGTGGTCGTATCACTACATTGATGATATTATACCCTCATCTGATTCTCTTTCAGATTTAAAGTTCCTAGATTGATGCAACATCTACAGGAGAAAGAATGGGCTGTGGACAGCACCACAGTTCAGGGACCTCATTTGTCTGTAAAATTCTTGGGGGTTTTCTGGTCAGGTAAAACTAAAGTTATTCCTGAAGCAGTCATACACAAGGTCTAGGCTTCCCCCACCCCTACCCCTGTGGCAGTATTACATGAGTTTCTGGGTCTCTTGGGCTACTAGAGAGTGTTTATCCTGCACTTGGCACAAATTCTGAAGCCCTTATACTGGTTGATATGAAAGTGCATGAGGTAGGAGTGCTTTTACTGCTCCCAAGCAGTCAGTCAACACCATGCAGGCCTTGAGTGTAATGGACTCATCAGGGCCCTGGGAGCTAGATGTTCATGTAACTGAAGATAGTTATGGATGTGGTCTTTGGCAGCGGTTTCAATGGACATGCCAAACTATTGGATTCTGGTCACAACCATGTAAAGGAGTAGTGGCCTGGTACAGCTTGGTAGAGAAGCAACTGGCTACTCTGTACCATGACTTGCTGGCTACAGAGCCCGTCACTGAAATAGCTCCGACCAAGGTAATAAACACCTATCCCATATTGGGGTGGGTATGATACTGTTCCCAAAGGCCATGGAATGGCATGGCACAGACGCCTACACTGGCTAAATGGGGCACATATTTACAGCAGCGTTGTACTCATTCCCCTTGAGTGGAGAACTCCGATACTTATTGAGGCCAGTGACTTATATCAGTGGAAAGCAGGAAGAACTTGCTTTTAAGCCAGTGATAGCCAAAAGTCCTTATCAGGACGGGAAAGCCCCTGTGCCTGAAGATGCTTGGTATACAGACAGTTCCAGTTGTAGGCAGCCCCAGGTGGAGGGCTGTGGCTTTCCATGCTAAGACTGAGATGATATAGATGGGGGACGGAGATAGAAGAGTAGTCAATGGTCTGTGTTGTGGGCAGTAGGGATCACCCAGGACCCCTCCCCTATAATTATCTGCACTGCGAGCTGAGCCATCTATTGGTGCTTGACCCTGTGGTTACCGACATGGTACCATGCCAACCGGGTGTTTGTTCACCATCTCCTTTGGGGGCAACGGTTGTGGCAAGAACTATGGGCCTTAGTCAGCCTATGACAGTTACTGTATGTCATGTGACTGGCCATTTGCCCTTGGCACCTCCAGGGAATGATGAAGCAGACACATTGGTCCAGGTGCACTGGCTAAAAGCAAAGCCTGCCTCTCATGTAGTCCATGGTTACATCATTGTTTCTTGTATGTGGGGTAGAAGATAATGTGGGCTGTAGCCCATTGGTGGGGCTTGCCAGTGACCTTTGAAGAAGTCAGCAGATCCCAGAAGGAGTGCCTTCTGTGCTCTAAGAGGGACTTACACTGTGTCCCCAACAACATGGGACAATAGTAAAGGGACCAATGCATCATGTCAGGTGGCAGATAGACTGTATTGGGCCTCTGCCAATATCAGAAGGATATTGGTATGCCATGACTTGTGTGGACACGGCTAGTGGAATTTTCATTGCTTTTCCTGCACATCGTGCAGATCATTAAATGACAAAAAGGAGCCTAGAGCGTCTCTTTGAAGCTTATGGCCAGCCGCAGGTGATTGAGAGCAATCAAGGCACCCACTTTACTGGGCATGTGTTACAAGAATGTGTGTAAGAATTAGGAATAAAGTGTAAGTTTCATCTACCATGTAACCCTACCCTGGACAGGCATGATAGTGAGAAACAATGGTCTGTTGAAATTTGGCCTGAAGTCAGACACCAGTAGTCTACAGGGCTGGTCAGTTTGCTAATGGACAGTGTTATGGTGTTTGAATTAGAGGTCCCCAAAAGGAGCCTTGAGCCCTGTGGACATGCTAACACACATTGCTCCCTCTCCTACACAAGTGTATGTGCAAACCAAAGTGGAGTTATCGAAGCCAGGATATGGCCAGCAGAGCAACATCCTGCCGCCAGCCCCAACTGCGTCAAAGCCCAGTGACTGTTGAGTGGATGTGGCTTTGGACATTTCGACACATGGACCGGTGATGTCTGGTCCTCCTGGCACCTTGGGGAAATGGCCTGGAAGCTGGCCTCCTTTGTTGTCCTTTGGAACATCAGAGTTACCCAAAAATCTTGGTAGTGTACCCAAAACATCTGAGAGGTAAGACAATCAGAGGAGTTTTTATTTTATTTTTACGGCCAGTTCATGTACCTCCCGTAGCCCTATCTATGTATTGACCCACCTATAACTTCCACAGGGTGGGGGTTGAAAGTCTGGTACACTAGACCAGGACGAGACCCCATTCCTGCCTCTGTCCTATCACAGGAGCACTCTCTTGCATGCATTCTGCCTGATGGACAATATTTGCTTATGCTGATATCATTAAAAGATGAATCTTATCATCCTTAAGGTCATTTTCTTCTACACTCCCTGCAGCTTCGACCCGCCCCAGCTGCAGCTGCTGCATGATGACTGCTCTGAACTCCCTACCTGTTTAACTACTGCCTGCCTGTGGAATGGGTGAGCTATGGACTTAGTCTGCATGGGACTTTGAAACTAGCTGAATCCTCCTGCTTGAGGATATTCTTGATTTTCCTGTTGTTGCTATTGTATGTTATTAGTGTGGTTACAATGCTCCAGTATTCTCACACATAGACCTTTGTGGAAGATGGAGAAAGATCAGATTGTGATGTGAGATTTCTGGAGGGTGGGCTGTGGGTAAAATTGCAATATTTCCAGAATCTCTCACCTGGCCTTAATGCATCTCCATATCAATAGGTATTTCCAAGAGGTGGAGAGAAGTAGTACATCTCCATATCAATACATGATTACATCGGGGAGCAGGGCCTATCTAGAATGGACACGTTTGGTGGGGTCCCTGTTTCTGCAGCCCGGGCAAGCAGAAGTGGATGACTGCTTGTAGGCAATTAACAGGTTCCTCCCACTTTATTTCCCCTTTTGACTGACTTAAGTTGCAACAATATTTTGCCCCCAGCTGGCAAAATATTCCCTTGGAGTTCCAATCAATATTATAAATTTTCAACAAATTTTGGCTTGCATTTTATTTCCTTCACATATTTAGAAATAAATATTTCAACAGAATTTTTATTTATATTCATGCCTTTATCTTTTGTTCACAGATTAATGTCAAATATAACTTCTTTGGATTTTCTTCTCACATATTTCTCATTTTGCATCATAAGAAGTTTCAAATCCTCATATTGGAAAATTATCTATTATTCAAGTAATATTTGTTTGGGTGCCAGACATAAAGGATTCTAGAATTGGCATATGGATGAGACATTCTCCAGGGCATTTGCCATTGAGAGTAGAATAAAGACAAGTAAACATGAAATCGTGGTAGGGCAAGGAATGAAAGCAGCGGTAAGTGGTGACACTAGCGTGAATGAGTCAGACTCACCCAGGCCTGGTGGTTCTGTTAGCGGAATCATGGAACTAGGTCAGCAAAAATTTCCTCGTGGGAATGTCATTTAAATTGGGGAGCCCTGGGACTTTGAAAGCTGAAAAATGAGGGAAAAATTCCTGCCTACCTGGGCCGTGATATGAGAAGTGGTTTGAGGTAAGAGAACAAGTATCAAAGGAAGTTTTCATATGTTGCACTATGTAAGCTAAAGTTGGTAGAGAATATAATGAGTAATGAAATGCTGATCTTTCTTTAGGGAATCATTGTTAGGTGCTGTAGTTCTGGGGGTAAGGGGTTCCCCTCTCCTGGGCAAGTTGCTATGAATCGGATGAAACCAAAAGAGGACACGGGGAATGGCAGGTTTGGGAAAGAGATTTTATTGCCAACAGCTTGCTTGAGTTTGCTAGCCAGCCCTCACTCCGTCTGTCCTTTCTGGCTATGGCTCACGCTCTATCCCACAGATGGCCCCTTCTATCGGGATCTCCATGGACGGGTCATTGGAGACTGGTGTCTCCACACCAACTAGTTATCAGGAATGAGGGGAGGGGACAACGGCCATTGTCTCTCCACCCCTTGAATCAGATTGACGAGAGGCTCTGCTGTTGTACACACATGCTGGTATGAAAATGGCCTAAGGCCAGGTGGGAAATTCTGGAAACTCTGACTGAAAACTTCCATTTACCCCATGGATGCATAATTTGGACACATTTTTTTCATATTAAAAGAGCAAATCTTCACAGTGATATTAGTATTATCATTATGTTCTATTTCTCTTTTCCTCATTTCCAGAATACTTGGCTTACTGGTTATGAATTTATCACTCTTTTAGCCCCGTATTGGTTTCCTCGGACTCACTGCCATCTGTTTGCTTAAATTCTCTACATTCAAGATTTCACATTTTAATTGGTACATCAATATCAATTTCTTTTACGTAACTTCAGGGAATGATTTATCTTTAACAGGAAATACCAATGCATTTCTTTCTTCATTTTAATGAATTCATCTCCCTTCCATAATTTTTAATAACTAACATATTGGACTGGATCTAGTCAATAAAATATGTGAATCTTGTGATTTTAAACATTCTTCAGTAGTAAATGCTTCTTTCAAATTCTAAATTTTATACTTATTCTTTGTATTAAAATATATCTTGGGTGTATAAAATATTCCCTTTTTGCACACAGAAATTATTGATTCTTTTCAATATTATGTCTTTTCTTCTTTCAATAAGTTTTTTTGTTTTGTTTTGTATTTCGTTTGTGTGTTTTATTTGGAGGAATGATGTTTCCCATGGCACTAATATTTTATGACAAATTTCCCAATCCTTTCAGCATTGGTAAGGAAATGTTAAGAGTGAAGTCATGCTTAGATTTCCTGAAACACCTATTCTCACTTTTATTGACTAAGATTATTATCTCAAAGAGGTTTCTTTATAAGGCGATGAAAGGGGTGACATAACCAGGGTCAGCACTGAATGGAAGGCCAAATCCAGATCAGAAAAGAAGAAAATTAGACAGAAACTGAAGGAAATATGCTTAGGGATCCGGACAACAATGTTCCCCTAATTCCTTGAGAACAATATAAATCTTTTGACTACGTCATGAAAGGCTTGTTTCACTTGTTTGTTCCTCAGAGTGTAAATAAATGGGTTCAGCATGGGGGAAATAGAAGTAGTGAGTATTGACACTCCCTTATTAATGGCCATTTCAGCTTTTGCTGAAGGTTTGATATAAACAAAGATGCAGCTGCCATAGGTGATGGAAACCACGATTATGTGGGAAGAACAGGTGGAAAAGGCTTTTGTCCTCTGCTGGGCAGAGGGGAGTCTTAGAATTGTTCTGATGATGTACATGTAGGACAGAACCACACACACCAGAGTCATGAGGAAAGTCATCACAGCACAGACAATAACCATCTGCTCTATGAGCCATGTATCTGAGCATGAGATCTTCAGCATAGGGTTAGCATCACATGCAAAGTGGTCAATGGCATTAGAGGCACAGAATTCCAGGTCCAGTCCCAAGCTGAGTGGTGGCAATATGATCAACAAAGAAGTCATCCAACAGCAGAAGACGAGCCTATTGCAGACCCTGTAGTTCATAATAGTCATGTAGTGCAGGGGTTTGTAGATGGCTACATATCGATGAAAGGGCATGTTTGCTAGGAGAAAAAATTCTGTTACTGCAAAAACATCTATTAAAAATAGTTGGCATATACAAGCATTATAAGTAATAGTCCTGTCACCTGTTGATAAGCTGTACAAGAATCTAGGAATGCAGGCTGAAGTGAATAAGATTTCTAAGAAGGAGAAATTTTGGAGAAAAAAGTACATTGCAGTTTTAAGCTGAGAATCCACTAATGTGAGGATGATGATGCTCAGGTTTACAGTTACACTCAACATGTAGGTGATCAGTAGAAATATAAAAATCAGAATCTGTAGCTGAGGGTCATCTGTCAATCCCAGGAGGATGGAACTGGTGAGAGATGTGTGGTTTCTCATTGTTGTGTCCTGACCTTTGCCCAATCTGCATGTAATAGTGAGGAATTAAGATATGAGAAGATGGTGGGAAAAATGTGTTACAATGGATTTTGTTCAGAAAAGACAAGCAATGTATCTTACATGTATTTTGTTTTACTTAATTAATTTTAAAAACAATTTAAACTCTCAGCTCTGTTAATAGCATATCATCAGATTGGTTAGAATTCTGGCTTCCAAATGTTTTTACTTCAACATATGGTAAGATAGACATTTCATTTAGCAGCCCACTGTACATTCTCACACCCACACTAATACATATTCACATACGTATATCTGAAACAAAAATGTGAATAAAATATTAATAACTCTTAGGTGCTCTGCTCTCTGAAGTATTATTATCTAAAGCACATCATTAAAAATAAATACACGAATCAAATAATACGTTTTATAGCATACTAAGTAGTCATGACCTGTATTTGAAAAAATACTTTTTATTGATCTTTTGAATAATAACGTCCAAGGAAAACATAATTTTCCATGATAGTTTTTTAATTGTGCACTATCTGTTTAATTTGCACTTTGGAATAGTTTGGTTCATAGCACACTTGAACCCCTTAAGAATATTTCCCTTATCACTAAACAAATTTTACTGTTACTATCTGCTTATAACCATTTTTTCCTGAATAAATTTAAAATACATGAAATGTGTTTGTGACCCAAGATGTTTCTAGATCCACCTACCAACACAGTTGAAGACCCTGCTCCACTGCACAACTCATCCTACATGGTCTACCTGTCCGGAGAAAGTTTCATCTAATCATTTGTGGTTTTTCTCCCTCTCCCAAGCTCCATCCATTTGCTGATTCTGACCTATTCCTGGTTCTTTGTGATTCGTTCCTTTTTTCTACTTTAACTTTTCAGAGAAGTTCTTCCAAATCTCCCAATCCACATTAAGAACTTTTCATGGGTTTTGGTCACACATTGTGCTTCATAGAGGATATAAAAATTTGTTGGATACATTAGTTTTTGTTTTGCTTAATGTAATAAAAACAGAGCTATAAGGTACCGAAATATAGAGTTAATTAAAGGTAATATTTCCCTCAGACCTAGATCAAGTTATATTATTTATTGTGTGGACTCAATTTTAAAACTTCTCTTACAACTCTTACTTTTGCTGTATCCCTACTGTAATCTAGGAGATACTCATTGGGTTTTGTTTTGGTGGAAGTAATGTTCAGAGTGGCTCCTAAGTCACACCATAACCTCACTATATACTTAGTATTTATATAATACCTGCATGAAGGCAAAAATAGTTTTACTTGACTTTTTTCCTGTATTTGGCAGAGAAATAGTTTTCCTTTTATGGATTCAATTCCTGCTTCCTCAGTAGACCTGCCAGAAATATAGTAACAACAGAGATTAAAAGTTTTAAATTCTCGATTTAGACCATCAACTGCTTAGTCATTATTCCTCAGCTAACACCAACTACCTAAATTAATGCGTGCTAAATGATTTTGTTCACCAATGCTTGGTTAGGGACATAAATAAATTGAAAAAACCTACATCATTTGGTATATAAATTCTAATTAATTGACTATGTGAGGGTTTCGCTTAATTGCTTTAAAGTAGTCCTTTTCTTCAGAAGTGGGAGATACTCTGTACTCACCATCTGCCCATTTCCCATAGT
Source organism: Manis pentadactyla (assembly GCF_030020395.1). Taxonomy (NCBI): domain Eukaryota; kingdom Metazoa; phylum Chordata; class Mammalia; order Pholidota; family Manidae; genus Manis; species Manis pentadactyla. The sequence continues at coordinate 42,455,010 of NC_080028.1, forward strand.
AAATCTCCAAGATTTTACAGGTTTTGGTAAAGAGATGCAGGGATGACCCTGGTTTGTTGTTTTAGGATGAGCCAGGCATTCCCAAGAATGTGAGCATTCTTAAAACAATAAATTAAATGAATAGTTACAATAGATTAAGAAATTAAAATAATTTAATAGACTGATAGACTTACAGTATTGAAAAGGAAACATATAGAGGCCACCTACCTCTCTTTCCTTTAGTCTTAGCACACCTGTGCCTTACACAACCTGGAAATTTTAAGTCTTGTCCTCACTCCTAAATATCTTGTAAATAAATAGACACTATTGTTTGACACTATATGTTGACTTCTTTTGTCTTTTAGAAAACTTAACATTTTAGAGAGTGCAGGAATGTAAATTATGTCATCGGATGATGTCCAATTCAAGGTTGCTTCTAGAAGCCCTTCATTTCATCTATTTTAGGTGACCTACTATTTGTTAATATACAAATCCAGCCCTATCAAAGTCTCCAATCAATTCAAAATTATAAACTCTTGTTCCTTTTTACCACAATTCAATTAACTATTCCTATCTCCCTACTTTTGTAAAACGTATCAAACTGTTTCTTAAAGAAGATAATTTTCTAAGTCTCTCAAAGACCACAGACATTGATTTAAGCTGGGTATTTACTCCTGAACATCCCCAGGGTTAGAAGGATGAGTAACGGTTTGCATGGGCTTGTATGTGGACAGAAGTCCCAGGTGAATTACGATCCAATGTTATTTGTCAATGTTTTCTGTAACCTTTTGGCAAAGATCCTGAAATAGGCAGCACTGGGGATGGTGTCGTCAGAGAATTAAAGATTCCACAGTGATGCTTAACACAGGACTTTACACAAAATAAAAATCAAATGAAAAAGAGCAAGCCAACCTTTTCCTCCTTTTGTTCAATAACATCTGTAGCTGCTAATAGCTGTTGCAGAATATAATTACCCCTTTTTCCTTAGATAACATATTTTTACCTTAAGTACTTCTCATTATTAATAAATTAACATAGCAGAAATAGAAAAATTAAACCTGAAGGTAAAAACCACCCTTAATGTCTCCATTATGCCCTTCTATAAATTTCCTATGTAAACATATTCATATTAATGGGTCTATTCACAAATATGAAACATCTTTTACGGGCTGTTTTTCAAATCATTTTGAGAATTAAATACTAAAACTTCTTTTTATGTCAATAGCTATAAATTTGTTTAGTCATTTGGGGAGTATGTAATATTTATGTTAATATTTATGTAATATATAATTTGAAATCAATCCTAACAGTTGAAACTTTGTGATTTCTTTAAAAACTTTCACTATTATAAAAAAGTGACTATCTGAAGCTTATTTTATTATTCTGTAATTTTTATTATAAATTTACGTTTCTTTCTCAATCAACCTTCAGGTATGATGCAGAATATGTTTTTGTACAAATGTATTTTTCTTCTAACAATATTTCCTAGAACTGAGCATTAATTTTTTTACTTCTTATGTACTAACAACTTAATTGTTACGTGCATTGCAAATATTTTACCACTTTTTTGTTGGTCTTTAATTGTTTTCATGCTATTTTCTTTACATAGAATCTCATGTTACATTTCACAAAGAAATTTATATTTTTCTGATCACACCTCACATTTTTCATATCCTGTATACTTTATTTTTTTTAATTAATCATGCTATTGATTTTTGAAATTACTTTTGCCTAATATTTATCATTGTATTAATACTTAATAGAATATTTACTATTAAACACTTAATATTTAATGACAAATAATATTTCTTTAGCATATATTACTATTTAATAAAAATAAATATTTCAATATTAAGCTGTAATGGTTTTCTGTGAACCAGTCAAAGAAATCTACAGAAAAGACAGCAAAGCTGGAGATATCACACTTGCTGATTTCAAACTATATTACAAAGCTACAGTTAAAACACTATGGTCCTGCCATCAAAACAGACACATAGAACAGTGGAACTGAATACACAGCCAAAAATAAACTTCCACATACATTATTTGACAAGGAAGTCAGGAACACTCAACGGGGAAAGGAATCTTTTCAATAATAGTGTTGGGAAAACTGAATGACCACATACAGAAAAATGGAATTGGACCACTGTCTTACACAGCTCATGAAAATTAACTGGAAATGGATTAAAGACTCGAAGAAAAAACTTACAACTGTAAAACACCTAGTATACTATATAGGGAAGAACCTCCTTTACATTAGTCGTGGGAATAATATTTTTGATATGACACAAACACCAGTGACAAAAGGAAAAATAAAAAAGGCAAAATAAAAGTGAAACTCACTCATCTGACATCAAACTAAGAAAATTTTGCACAAAAGGAAACCATCAACAAACTGAAAAGGCAACTTACTGACAGGAGAACATTTTTGAAAACCATACCAGATAAACCAGATAAGCATTCGGATGATACTAAAAAATTCCAAAATACATAAGAAACACATACAACTCAATAACAATAACAAAAACTGAAAAAAAATCCAATTAAAAAATGTGCAGAACTACAAAGACATTTTTTTTTAATTTTATTTTGATATCATTAATCTACAACTACATGAAGGACATTATGTTTACTAGGTTCTCCCCCTCACCAAGTCCCCCCAACATACCGTTCAGAGTCACTGTCCATCAACATAGTAAGATGCTGTAAAATCACTACTTGTCTTCTCTGTGTTGCACAGCCCTCCCCGTGCCCCGCCCACTATACATATTAATCATAATGCCCCCTTCCTTTATTCCCGCCCTTATCCCTCCCTTCCCACCGGTCCTCCCCAGTCCCTTTCCCTTTGGTAACTGTTAGTCCATTCTTGGGTTCTGTGCTTCTGCTGCTGTTTACAAAGATATTTTTAAAAGAAGACATCCACATGGCTAACAGGTATTTGAAAAGATGATCAACATCGTAAATCAGGGAAAGGGAAATGCAAATCAAAACCACAATGAACTATCACCTCCCACCTGTTAGGAAAGTTGTCATCGAAAAAAAAAAAATGTTGGTAAGGATGCCAAGAAAAGGAAACCTTTTTCTTCTGGGAATATAAATTGGTCAGCCATTATAGAAAACGGTATGGATGGTGCTCAGAAAATTAAAAACACAACTTCCTCATGAACCATCAATCCACTTTTGGTTATACATACTAAGGGAAAACAGGGTGCTGGAAAGATACATGCACTCCCATGTTTATTGAAGCATTATGTACAGTAGCTAAAATAGGAAACAACCTAATTGTCTAGCAACAGATGAATGAAGAAAGAAGATGTGAATGTTATTCCGCTTCAGGAAAGAAGGAAAGTCTGCCATTTGTGACAACATGCATAAACCTTGAGGGCATTATGCTAAGTGAGATAAGTCAGACAGAGAAAGACCAATACTGTCTGATAAAACTGATGTCTGCAATCTAAAAATGTTTCTATGAGAATCAGTTCTCATAGAAACTGAGAGTGGAATGTTGGTTACCAGAAGATGGTGGGCGGGGGGGAATAGGGAGATGTTGTTAAAGGGTATAAACTTGCAATTAAAATATGAATAAGTGCTGGAGCTCTCATGAACAGCATAGTGGTTATAATCAACAATATTGCATTGTATACTTCGAAACTGCTAAGAGATGAATCACAAAATATCTCACCACAAAAAAGTGATAATTATGTGATATGATAGAGATGCTAACTAAAGCTATCATGGAGCTTCCTCAAAAAACTAAAAATAGAAATACCATTTGACCCCGGAATCCCACTCCTTGGAATTTACCCAAAGAATACAACCTCTCAGATTCAAAAATACATATGCACCCCTATGTCTATCGCAGCAATATAATATTTTAAAATTTTTACAATAGCCAAGATATGGAAGCAAGCTAAGTGTCCATCAGTAGATGAATGGATAAAGAAGAGGTGGTACATATACATAATGGAATACTATTCACCCATAAGAAAGAAACAAATCTTACCATTTGCAACAACATGGATGCAGCTGGCGGACATTATGCTCAGGGAAATAAGCCAGGCAGAGAAAGATAAGTGCCAAATGATTTCCCTCATTTGTGGAGTACAACAACGAAGCAAAACTGAAGGAACAAAATAACAGCAGACTCACAGACTCCAAGAAGGAACTAGTGGTTACCAAACGGGAGGGGTGGGAGAGGGCAGATGGAGAGGGAGGGAGAAGGGGACTGAGGGGTATGTTTAGTACACATGGTGTGGAGGATCACGGGGAAAACAGTGCAGCACAGAAAAGACAAGAAGTGACTCTGTGGCATCTTACTACACTGATGGGCAGTGCTTGCATTGCAGCATGGGTGGGGACTTGATAATATGTGTAAATGTAGTAACCACATTGTTTTTTCATGTGAAACCTTCATAAGAGTGTATATCAATAGTACCGTAATAAAAAATAAAAAATAAATTTATAAGGCAACTTAACGTTCATGGATACAAAGTCAATATACAATGGTCAATTCTTCTTCTAAGTCCTAGGGGTGAAAAATTAGAAGATAACTATTTGAAATGGATACCTTTATAACAATACCCCCAAAACAATGAATACTTCTAATTGAGTAAATTGCAATAATTCTAAACACACAGATACATGTGCACCCAAAAGGAAAACCTATAAATACTGAAAGAAGCTAAAGAGTAACTAAATAAATGTATGCAGACACCATGTTAATAGATTAGAAGACCCAATTCCCTAAATATGTAAATTGTTACTTTGACTGACCAAATTGGCAATTGATTTGGCCAACTGATCCATTGATTTAACAAAGTCCATCAAAATCCTAGCAAACTATTTTTGTGTTTCAGCATGATTCTTAAATTTGTAAGGAAATGCAGAGGACCACGTCTACAAAAAAACACTCCTGATAAACAACAAAATTGGCAGTAGTACGAAAAATAGATGAAAGGATTACACAGAAAGTACAGACACAGACCCACGTGAATGTGCCCCTGCCGCTGTTTTTCCAGGCCTGTCTGTCTCTGCATCCCTGCTTCCCTTGGTCTGTCCTGCCCACCTCAGACTCTATTTTGCCATGGTAGAAACTCAGTGTAGCTGTTGTCCAGGGCCTGCCATGCTATCAATAACTGAACTACATTTATAAAAGATCTGAAGGCCTTTCCACAGTGAGTGTGATTGCAGTGGTGATGTGAGGGTGTATAGAATTTTTAATATTTATTTTGGATAGGGAGACTGGCTATGAGACAGCACAGGAAGTTACATGCACATATTGAGTGTCTGGCTGCAGCTCAGACTTCTCAGTTCTCAGCTACAGGACTTTAGGAAAGCTGACACTGCTGAGCACAGTGAAGTGAGGGGCTGAGACCTGGACTTAGGTTAAAGAGATGGTTACTGAGCACAGTGCACCCAGGTCCTGCATTCTTCATAAGCTAATGACAACTTTAGATGTAGCAAGGTCCCTGCATGTTTTGAAAATGAAAACTCAGTACTTGAGTTACAGCAGGAGTTAATGAATACTAAATAGTCCTATCTTAATAGGACCCATGGATAAACTATATGATCAGTAGAACAAAATAAACAAACTTTAATTCTCCTAATCATTGAATTAGAACATCTTAAAAACTAATAATGAGATAACTGGGGAGGAGTGAGTTCAGTAGATCATTTGAGTGTGTCCTATAGCAGAAATCATCCAATGACCCCAAGCATACAGACAGTGTAAAGAGAACATGACAAGAATCAAATTGCCATTTTATCGTCTGATTTTCTTTTTTCTTTTTTTGCTGCAACAGATGTTATTATGCTTGTATTTTCTAACTCTGTGGACACTGCCCCGCAAGTGCTGGTTATTTTTTCTTGTCTCTTTTTTTTTTTTGCCAAACTTAATTTCACTGAAGAGTCATTGGTGGTTTGAAGGATCACCAAGGACATTTTTGTTTGTTCACTTAATTGTTCCCTGGGCACTTAAGCAGAGGAAACCAATCAAGCACATGCCATTTCTACTAATGAATATTTATACAGCAAACCCTTTCTTTGCACACTGAGGTCAGACCATCCTCACCCCAACAGCCATGGGGAGTTGCTAGCAGTTATTTGCCCTTGACCAGTCTTCCAGTCACAGAATTCAGGGAAATATTATTTAATAGCTTAATGTGAGAAAGGAGCTCTCATCAGCCTCCAAGTAGACTTGGTGATGAGAAGAGTGACGGGTGCCCCCTCTCAGTGCCATTGCACATCCCCCTGCATTTGCAGGCACTCTGCCTGGAAGAGTATGGGAGGCTTGGAAGTATGACAAAGTTAACCCAAAATTATAGCCAGTAGCAACCAATGTTTTTCAGACCCAATACAGAACTTTGGGTTAAATTTCAAAAAGTGATGGAGAACCACCACAAAGTAAGTATGAATGAACCTTTTGTCATTTATGTGCCTAAAGGTTTGGGAATTGCAACCATGGAAATGGTGTAAATGCAGTCCCGTCTCAGGGTAAGAGCAATGAGGTTAGATTTTTCTGCTAGAAAATCTGAGTGTAAGAAGTTTCTTCATGTTCAGGCAGGATTTGAAAAGTAATATCTGAATTGCCACTTTGTTCTATATAACATGACAATGAGTCTGAACATGACTCTTGAGCAGTGCTCTTGGAATGGATCAGAATTAAGGATAAGACCAGCTATGTACATGGTTGGAAGTGTAGTCCCTGCCATGTTATAATGGTATAATGAAAGGGGACAAAAAATATATATAAAAAAAATATATCTTCCTTTTTTTAGACTCTTAGAATATGAGGGTTAGAAATAACTTTAGAGAGCGAGCTACCCATTTAAAACATGCTGCTAAACGGTTAACCTATCCTTGAACATATCCAGCCCATCCATTGGGCTGCCTCATTCCTAAAGGAGTCCATGGTAGTATTGCCATGTTCATTACGTTAGAATGCATTCTATTTTTTGAGTCTCTGATATTATTATTCTTTTTACTGGTGTGTTCAGTCAAATCAGTAACATAACCATTGAATAACTACATATCTGTTATTAATTTAAAACATTGTAGATCAGGGAAACATAGAGACTGCTGATGATTTGGTAGTGAAGTGACCATTTAGAATAAAGTGATATACACGCTTATAAAAAAATATAAATGAAAAAACTATCAGGATTATCTTCCCATTAAAATATATTTAAAATACTATCCACAATAATAATGCTTAAAACTCCAATGTTTTGGGTGACAGAAGTTCTTACTTACCAATGATAGGAGTATCCACTAGGGCACATTTTTCCAGGGACTGCTTTGACAATACATATGGGAAGCTCCTTATTCAACATTTATTTTTGACTAGTTCTTAAATGAGAAATTAATATGATGAAGACAAAAAATTTACATACAAAAATGCCCACTAAGATATTATTATGTAACAAATGGAAGCAACCATAATGGTGACTATAAGAACTACAAAATGTATCATTTTCTTCCTTACAAGTTGGGATATGATGAGCAAGTAGTACTGTTTTTTAGGAATATTTAATAACATGAGGAAAACATAAAATAAATGCTTTAAAAATAATGAAATAAGTGAGGTTAAGTGAGGAAAATATCAAATGTTATTTATAACATTACTTTAAAAAATGCAAATAACTGCATGACCTATGGACATATTTTCAAACAGGCTGTAAATTAGAATAAGGTAGTAATAATGATGGACTGCTGTGATTTGATTATAGGAGATTTACCTTTCTTTTAATTTTCTATTTGTTCTACATGTAGAGAGTAAATATGTACTCATAACGGAGAATCAAGTAGTTATTTTCCTTAAGGTGAAAAATAATAAATAGCAACTCTCCAAAATTTAAAATTATCCTTAATATCAGAAATTGAAATATTTGTGACCTAAAGCTCTAGTATGAAATACACTTTCTTTGTACTAAAAATTTTTTTCTCCAAGTTATCATTCAAGCAATGATGTGAACTTATTTACAAATCTCAGTACAGCCATTTCTTCTGAATTGAGGATACAACATTATGTATTTTTGTGATATGCAATGGTGTACCATCCAGTGATAATGTCTGGGGTCAGGGTATGGGCCATCATGAAGGTGTTGGGTTATGTAGGAAGAGGGAGCTAAAGTGAAGAACATCAAAGGCACTAACTGGAAAGATGTGTGGCTGCTCTCCAAAAACCCTCAAGTCTTAGTGTAGGAAAGTAATTTATGCATGATTATGCATCATTTATTTTGTAACACTCAGGCAAACTCATAATCCCATAAGCCCAGGTCAGCAGCCTTTTCTTATGAAAGTGCTCATTAACCCTCTCACACTGTGACAGCTCTCTTCAATAGAAAAGAATTTATGCCTTCCAAGTCCAGAGGGAAATAGTACATAAGGCATTTTGTAGGGAATATCTCAAAGCATCATATAAAAATATTCATATTACAAAATAATGCATGTCTTTGGGTAGATGTCAGCCTAGTTGTTTACTGAATAAACCCAGATGCCCCCAGAGATACTGTTTGTGATTAGGAAACATTTGAAAAGCTAACATTTTCACTAATTCGTGATTATAAGAATTGATTAAGGATGAGCAATTGCCCCAAATCCTAAAATTATAGCTTTCCTGGAAACACTTAAACTTTAGGTTGACCTTGACCTGGAACAAATGCCAGCTCTGACACTTCTTAGAAGTACAACATTGCCCCAATCGCCGGGAAGGTAAGTGAATAGGAAGAAAAGACAAGAAATGAAAAAATACTCAGTGGTTTCCTGGAAGGCAGTAAAATGGCTTCTTTGACATGATCCTCAAAAGGAGCCACATGGGGAGGCGGTCCTATAGGGAAACTCACAAGGATAGACTGTGATTTTTCAGCTTTCACAAAATAGCCCTTTTTATTTCTTTTCCATGTCATATTTATTCCTTGTTAAGTATTAATGCCTGATAATAACTGTTGAGCCCAGTCTGGACTATCCTTGGGCCAGAGCACTGAAGAGCAAAGAGGTGTCCTGAAGCAGGGACAGAGGTAGCGATGGTTAGGGACATCCCCATGCACAAAGTGAGTCGCCATGAAAGGAATCACGGCAAAGGAGACAACACTTTCCCCAAGTGGTATTCACCTTCGTCAGTCCATCTTGGAGGATACAGAATTTTTATTAACAGAGCTAGCAAGTAGCTTTGGAAGGCACTTGGGAGATGAAGTATCTTTACCTATATTACAGGACCTAAGGATCAGGGAAGCCTAAGGAGAGTATATGGTTCTCGTGAGGAACACCATCAGAACATCCCATTTGTCAGAATCTGGGAGGGCTTGCACTGTGGGATGTTAGAAAACACAATGAAATTGAAACAGGAATTCAGGAAAGGAAGCAAAGCAGATGTTTTTCAAACTGATATGTGGGAGGGACACATACCTGAATAATTCAGCATATTAACATAAAAGGGTACCAAAGAAGAAATCCTGCAGATGTATGGGACACAGGAAATTCGCAGTAACTCTCTGGTACTGCTCCCAGGCCACCCAAACAGTAAAGGCTCCTTTAGGATATTGAGGAGGTTAAGGAGTTATTTGCAGAGAACAAGTGTTGCAAAACATGGAATGTAATACAACTAAGTCTTGGTGGTATTATATTGCTACAGGGTGTGAGAATGATTTGCTGATATGCTGTTCTGACAGATGAGGAAATAAAATTTTTATACAGAAATTTTCCTAGTACTAACTTTCATGGATCTCCTACTCTACACTGAGGAGTCAAGATACCATGACAGCTGCCCTAATCTCAGGGGACAGTGATATGCTTGTGGCATTCTCTATATATATCAAAATTTTCCCTGTAACTAGTGAAAATGAAACATCAGATGGATATTTTGTATGAAACAAACTGTGAAGACCAAGGTAAAGCAGAGTCCAGGGAAATGCAACACAACGCAGTCACTTCTACGTCAGACTATTGATGATGCACTAAAGGCAAAAAATGTGCTTCTCCTGACTTGCTTGGCTCCTTTCCTCTATGCAGCTTATTGAATATTATTTTTACATTCTATTCCTCAGATTTGGAGTTTATGATTTATTAATAGAGACTCATTACATATCTGAAGACGGTGATGAAAAATCATTCTTCAATAACATTCATCCTACTTGGATTAACAGATGACCCACTACTACAGGTTTTTCTTTTGGTATTTCTGTTTCTCACCTACATTTTCACTGTTGCTGGAAATCTCATCATTGTGCTCCTCACTCTGCTGGACCCTCATCTTAAAACACCCATGTACTTTTTCCTTCGGAATTTCTCCATCTTAGAAATAATATTTACAACTGTCTGTGTTCCTCGATTCCTGTATAGCCTGACAACTGGGGACAGAAGGGTTACCTATAATGCTTGCTTCATCCAATTATTTTTTATCATCTTCATTGGGACAGCAGAATTTTTTCTCCTAACTGCCATGTCCTATGACCGCTACATGGCCATCTGCAAGCCCCTGCACTACATCACCATCATGAATGACAGGGTTTGCACCATTCTTGTCCTTTTGTGTTGGCTGATTGGGTTAATTGTCATACTCCCTCCACTTAGCCTAGGAGTTCAGCTGGATTTCTGTAACTTCTATCTCATTGACCACTTTGGCTGTGATGCATCTCCTCTTCTGAAGATTATATGCTCAGACACTCAATTTATAGAGCAGCTTGCCCTTGTCATGGCTGTGCTGACCCTAATTTTCACATTAGTCTGTGTAGCTGTGTCCTACACATACATCATCAAGACTATTTTAAGACTCCCTTCAGCTCAGCAAAGAAAAAAAGCTTTCTCCACCTGTTCTTCCCACATGATTGTAGTTTCCATCACTTACGGAAGTTGCATCTTCATCTATATCAAACCAGCAAAGGAAGGCGTGGCCATGAATAAGGTGGTGTCATTGCTCAACACGTCAGTCATCCCTCTGATGAACCCTGTCATTTACACTCTACGGAACAAGCAAGTCAAGCAAGCCTTCAAGGACTCAATAAAAAAGATGGCCTTTCTTTCAAAGAATTAGGAAACTAAGAATTCTTTAAAAGTTAAAAACATATACATATAAATATTTCATATTTTGTTGTGTGTTCTAATTCAAGTCAAAAATACAATACTGAAATTACAGTCTGCTTAACCACCAAAATTTATTTTCTGTTACTCTTAGAATCACAGACTTAAGTAAGCACTATAGCCTTAATTCAAATAAAACTTTTATAGTGTTTTCCTTTCCTAATTGAGCATAAATAAACATTTTCATAAAGTCTGAACATCACCTCATCATTATGTCTAAAATCCAAATAGGAAGTAAAAATTTAGGCTGTATTTAAGACCACTCATTTCTTTAAATTAATAGATTATCTGGGGCAGAAATTATTTCTCTCAGTTTTCCTTCCTGGTCAAGCATCAACTGTCTTAAGAAGAATGTACATGTAATTTACAGTTTTTTGTTATGCAAACCACCACCTACAGACTAAGGAGAAACTACTGAATTACACTAACTTGCTATTAAAGTGGAATTTTTCATAGTGTTCTCATTCTTGTATTTTTGGCATGACAGTCCTTTACTTTTTTCCAATTTTATTGAAATATAATTGACATATTGTATAAGTCTAAGGTGTGAACATAATTATTTAATATATGTGTATATTGGGAAATGATTACCACATTGTTTAATTAATATCCATCACTTCACATAGTTACAATTTTCCTTTATTAGCTGTTTCAATTAAACAATAGAGTGTTCATAACTATAATCAACATGTGAACATTACATATCTGGAACTTATTTCTCTTATAACTGAACGTTTACATCTTTTGACAACCTTTACCCATTTCCCCCACCCCACCTCCTGATTCTGCCAAACACCAATCTGTTCTCTGTTCCTATGTGTTTGACATTTTTAGATTCCACATACAGGTGATATCATATACTATTTATCTTTTTATCTGGCTTCTGTCAATTATGATAGTGCCCTCAATGTCCATCCATGTTTTCAAAAATAGCAGGATTTCCCTCTTTACTTAAAACTGAATAATATTTTTTTCACATGAGTAAATTTACCCAGTTCAATCTTACTTCTCATCTTACCCTGATTCCAAAACTCTTATGACCCATTCCCATAGATATTCCTCAGGTTTCTGTTGGTATAAATTAGCTGTCTTAAAATCCCTTTGGTGTCTATGGAACCTCCTTCCAGCTCATACTGTGTACCTGATGCTCTGATGAGTCTGGTTATTGGACTCTAAGCAAGGAGATGATGTGGGGGTGGGTCTTCAATAGGTTCAGCATTCTCCTCCAAGAAAACTGCCTCAAAGTAGGTGACTGTAGGTTCTTCAGGCAAGAAGAGATCAAACCCTTGAGACAGGATATTATAAGTATGTGCTTCTCTGGAACTTCAATGGAATCTACACACTCATTGTGTCCTCTAGCAAACTCTGGAGGTTGTAAATTTAATTTGCATTGAAATTAATTTATCAACAAACTAAACTTGGGTTGCTTTCAAGAAGTCCTGTAGGAGATGCAGGAGACAATGACTTCTTTTAAGGAAGTCATAGTTTTTTGACATCTTTCATACCTTGAGATAGGAATTTAAAACCCTGAGATAATCATGCTTCTTTCTCCAAGGTCACCAGAAACTCAGAAATAACCATCAAAAGTTACACTTCTTATTTTCCTCATTTTCTGCTAAAATGTTCCATAAAAGTGTGGCCACTTGGTAAAAGCAAACCACGAGGGCAGCACAATTTCAAGGGCCAATAAACCCATCTCCTCATAGGAGGGCTACAAACCATGATGGATATTTCTGCAAATTGACACTTACTATGTGCTGGACTCATGTCTAAGCCAGACTGCAGGATCTCAGATGGCACCTCATCTCCTGAAAGCCTTCCCTGCTATTCCTCCCACCAACACCCACCCCAAATAATAATCAATCCTATCAGGTAGCAGAGAGTGCTACTCATTTCATATGGTGAGGAACCAAGCATACATGCTGCTGAACAAATGACTTTGAGGGGAAGACAAAAATTAATCTTAACCCAAAAAGAGAAATTTTACAGGAATATATAGAATACTCAGTACAGCAGCAAGTGAAGATTATTAGTCATTCTAGATATTAAAAAATACGAAACTTTAGAAAATGTTTTAATATGAGGAAAAGAGCCTAGGAAGGTAGAGGCACATGCTGAAATGGAGTCACAGGGAGCATATGTGGCCCCTTAACTTAAAACAGTAAAAATTCAAGCAAAATATCCGAAACTAAAATTTTCCAAATATCTGACATCAAGCAGTGAACGACAGTGATGCCTGAGAGAGGATTACCTCAGTTTGCTTCCTGGAGCAGCACAGGCAGGGGCTCATAGAGATCCCATCAGTCTGCCAGCGTGGAGGAAGCGTAGGTGACAGTCTAGGGAGGCTGAAGTTCACAGGAACGAGCGCCGAGAGGTGGGAGAGGCACGTAGGGAGACGTCTGGTGACCTACAGGCACCCCACCATGAGCATTCAGCTGAGCATACACATGTAGGGAAATGACCTACAGTAAGATTCACCAGCAAAGATTGCAATTCTGAACACACAAAGAAATGGAAATGGTTCCTAGTCTCACCAAACAGAATTTAAAATCTCATAATTTACTAGGTATAATTCATAAATGTGTCTCAGTTTTGAGGAAAGAAATCTAGGCTAAACACTGCTCTGGTCCAGTGTAACACAGACTAACACAGACACCAAAAGGACAAACTTGTCTCCAAGTGATGTAAATGACGGCAGAAGAAGCCTAAAGAACCTTTACAGGGATAGAAATACATCTGACCTTCAAGAAGGTAAATTCATAGTGCCTGACATAATGAAAATTCACCACATGTGAGAAGAAGCAGGAAAATACAACCTTTAATGAGGGGATAAATATGAAGAGACCCCAAAATGGCACAGTTGATAAAATTAAATAAAATATAGCTAAGAATCAGTTTGTTTTTTTTTTAAAGCAATCCTAATACGAAGTATGTTAGCTGGCCAAATGGAATTAAATTAGAAATCAATAACAAATTTTCCTAGAAACACCCATTATTAGAAGACAAAAAGCAAAATTTGTGGGATGCAACTAAACCAGTATTTACAGGGAAATTTATGGCTCTGTAGCAATAATTGATTAAAATCACTGTAACATGCATCATTAGCCATAAACTTAGTCACACAACCATGCCAGTTATAAGGGTGACTGTGTACAGTATTTTATCTGGGCACTGTGCACCCTGAATAAAATTGTGGTTCAGTTGCTATGGATCAGGGAAGAAACACACCAGACAGGAAATTACCAGTCCCTGCTACACCCCATCAGGATGTTCTTCAAAAATTTACTATGATTATAGAGACATAAGTCCTTCCTTCCCGGCACACTCCCCCTGCCAGGGAAAATTTTCAATCACTCTGCCAACAGTGGGGTGACAGAGACATGATGTGACTTGGCCAGTCAGCGTGACAAACCTCAGCAGAGGAGTGAGTGGACTGAGTGAGTAAAGGGACAGCAGAGACACCTGTTACAGTCGAGGCAGCAGGAACACACCTCTGCTCCCTCACTTGACACAAGGAGCAGCATGAGTGCAAGAGTGAAAATGTGCAGACATGACAGAAGGGATAGTGAAAAAAAGCTTTGTTCAAGTTCACTGGGCAGTAATCAGCCATAGCAAAACAGTAAACTTGTCCTGGCATCAGACAATGGTTTATCCAGTGCTTCAGATGCAAAACTCTCCTTTGCTTCAAATACTGATAGTAGGTTGTTTAATTGCCTACCTGAAAACTCATAGGTAGAAGGAGAGAGGATGAAAATGAACAACAGGTAGCCCTAGAAGAGTTAGAAAGTTCCATATATGGTCAGTGTCTTGAATATAGGGACAAGCACCACCTTTTGTTCAAAACCTGCACCGCCACAGGCAGGGCATTCTGAACTTCATTTCCCTGCTCCTCAGTTTCCTCATCTGCAAAAGGAGGATAGTTTTGTTCTTTGACTTTACTTAAGATTGATGTGAAAGATAAATAATATATCATATATGGTGCCAAACACAGTGCATAATTGTAGGATAAATATAGAGATTCAACAAAGAAATCGAAACAGAATTTAGATGACATCAACCACTCTCAGTGTCTCTGAGGACACTGTCCCCACTGCCTCATGTGTTTTCACACTGTTGATTAGACTGCCACCAGTTCATTAGTAACTTTAGAAACTGGGTCACTGAGGACTATTTTGTTCATTCACATGTTCCCTGTGCCCTGGTAGCAGAAACATATAAAAGAAATGACGTTCTTATAGAAATTGCAGGGCAGCCTGCCTCCCTGCCCAGGAAGATCAGATGCACTCTTTTGACAAAACTAGAGAGAAACTTTATCTCTGCACCTCTCTTTTATTTATTTGAATTAGCACAGTAACTGGGACATCTAGAATCGAATGCACTGATGGACTCGGTGAGGGAAGAGGGGGCTGAGACTGGACTCATTCTAGCAGGAGCTGTGAAAATCCAGGAGGGCTCTGTCAGTTCTCAAACTTGGCTGTGAGTGTGTGTGTGTGTGTGTGTCCGTGCTCACACGTGCACTTGCATGTGGGTGAGACATGTTAGAGACGGAGGTGGTAAGAATCGGAGAACAAGTGCCCACAAAGCTGCTCACCCACCAAACGCCCCTCACACTATGGTTCCCTGAAACCCTTGAATTATGGCTAAATTTTCTCATTTAACTATCAATTATTCCCCCTTATAAAACACAAAAACATATTATAGGCTGATATATTTATTATTAACAGTGTACAACACCAGTGATAATGCATTAACCAGATCTTCTTTTACAGGATGGATACGTGAGAGCAGCTACTTAAAATATGAATGTCAGTGAGGGTAAGTTTGGACACGAAGGTGAGGGGAATTTTACAATCACCTATCTAATGGAATTTCTCAGGGAGTCTTAAAACTCCTGGGAATGTTGATGTGGAATTTCAATGAGGAAATCAGGGTGCTTTAAAAAGTATTCACAAAGATTGCTTCATATGTGTACACTTGTTTCTGGATGTTGCTTGGCAAGATGCATATTCTAAAAGTCAAAGAACAGAAGCAGCAGGGTTAGGGAGCTGGTTGCTAAAATTGTGGGGAGAAATGTTTTGAGGAGAGGAGCAGCAGAAACTGTTCAAAGAGGTCACTAATATATACCCCGGCACTGATTCTGACTGCTATAGTGCAAAGAGCGGAGGACTGATCAGGGGATGCAGAGAGCAGACATCACAGATCCTCTCTCTGGGCCCTGCCCACACCACAGAGCCCCACTAGCCCCACTAGGACTCAGGCTGGCTGATAGTCAGGTTCCAGAAATGAAAAGTTCTGCCCTAGCAGTCCCCAAATCTGGTTTACAAATATCTTCACTTGCCTAGATATATATGAAAAAAACAGATACATCTTTGCATTTTAAATGTTTTGTCTCCCTATTTAGAGATAATTTAAGGTACACACTTTTAAATGAATGTGCTGTTGTTAAAATTCAACATAATATAAGAAGTTCAATGTGAAATACTAAGGAAACATTCATCCAAACCCATTGAATAGACAAAAGTAAGAAAGAAACATAATGCAAACTGTGGGCTTTGATGTCTCCATGTGGGTCCATCAGTTTAACAAATGCACTACTCTGGTGAGAGTGCTGACACCAGGGGTAGGCTGCCCATGTGTGGACAGGAGGGATATGGGGAATCTCTGTACATTACGCTCAATATTGCTGTGGTCCTAAACTGCTCTAAAAGTTGTAAAACAAACAAAAAGGCAAATTGATAGATCTTTATTTTGAAAATGGAGCTTTTCAGTATGGTGTGCAAAGGCATAGAAAGATGAGGAAGGGAGAAGAAAACTTCAAAAATGACTTAATTTCCTCCAGGATAAGACAAATAAGATCTGTACCACAAAACAGTATTCCTGAGAAATGGCAAATTACACATATAATTTATGTTTTCTTTGGCTTTTATTCAACATTTTTGTAAATGTGCTTGCTAATCAGAGAATTATAAGCATAAGATCCATCTTAGATACTTCCTGTAGCTGCCTCCTAGTAAGATGTCAGAGGCACTGCTATTAACAATTGGCCAATAAGGAAAAGAAGGAAGTGTGTGTGAGCTGCTTGCCCAGTGTTTGCATCCAGGTTCCAGGGCCAGCTTCTTGCGACACTTCTCTCTTCAGGTGGAATCGCTCTTGACTTGGCACAAGGCAGTGATGAGGAATCACACAGCAATAACCACATTCATCCTGCTGGGATTGACAGATGACCCAAAACTACAAGTCTTGCTTCTGGTATTTTTGTTTATCACCTACCTATTGAGTGTGGCTGGGAACCTCATCATTATCACCCTCACACTGTGGGATTCCCATCTTAAAACTCCCATGTATTTTTTTCTCCGAAATTTCTCTTTCTTAGAAGTCTCATTCACTACTGTCTGCATCCCCAGATTCCTGTACACCATGATATCTGGAGATAATACAGTTACCTATAATGCTTGTGCCACCCAGTTGTTTTTTGTTGTCCTCTTTGCAACAACAGAATTTTTTCTCCTTGCCGCCATGTCCTATGACCGCTACGTGGCCATCTGTAAGCCCCTGCATTACATGAGCATCATGAACAGCAGAGTCTGCATTACACTTGTTCTCTGCTGTTGGATTGCAGGCCTGTTACTCATCCTCCCACCCCTTGGCTTGGGCCTCCAGCTGGAATTCTGTGACTCGAATGTGACTGATCATTTCAGCTTTGATGCACCTCCTATTTTACAGATAACCTGCACAGACACAGCATTAATAGAGAAAATTGTCTTGAGTTTCGCTGTGCTGGCACTCATTATTACCTTGGCATGTGTAGTCCTCTTCTACACATACATCTTCAAGTCCATTCTCAGATTCCCTTCTGCCCAGCAAAGGAAAAAGGCCTTTTCCACCTGCTCCTCCCACATGGTTGTGGTTTCCATCACCTAAGGCAGCTGCATCTTCATCTACATCAAGCCCTCGGCAAAGGAAGGAGTAGCTATTAATAAAGTGGTGTCTGTGCTCACTACGTCTGTTGCCCCTTTGCTTAATTCATTTATTTATACACTTCGAAACAAACAAGTGAAAGATGCCTTCAAAGACACAGTAAAGCAGATTGTATTTCTCACAAAGAACTAAGAGACTATTCATGTTTTTGAGACTGAGTTAAATGAAATTTAAATATGAGTAATCCATGAGCGATATTCATGACATTGCCAAATAATGGTTTCTCCCTAATCTGTAGATTTATCAGCACAATTTTCCACTAACAACATTTTCCCCTTATAATCCAAAAGCCTAAATCAAGGTATTTACATCTCCTTCTAAGGTGATATTTGTCAGAATGGTTTCTTCAATAAATGCATGTTCCAGAGACAAGAATGAATGCCAAAATGCTCAAATTCATTGAAAACAGATGTAAATAAATAAAGTTCAATCTATGGCTAATAGTCTTCCCATGATATAGAATATAAATGCCCAGAGACTATTTCTCACTTACTGGGAATACTTCAATAACTATTATTCATCTGTGCCAGAGCAATTCAAGATCCTTTACCAAATCTTGGAAAGTGATCTAAAAGAAATGTATGCACTCTAGGAGACTTCCTCAGTATGAAACATCCACTTTTTAAGAATAAGTAGAAGGTGTTAATGGAACAACTTCAAAATCAGTGAAGATAACTATATACTTTCTTTCAAACCAATTTATACACACACAAAAAAAGGTTTCTATTGGCATTTCTGGAAATTATTCCAGTGAGTGCACTGCATGCTGAAATATGATGACAACAGAAGAAAAAGAACAGTATTTCCAAGAACTAGATGCCTTCTATTGGCATTGTCTTTGATGGTATTTAGACATTGCCTCAAGGAGAAGAAGCCAGAATGTAGAGGCAGGATACCTAAATCTTGATTTGATAAGTTCCCCTATATCCAGACCTACATTATCCCTTGATTTCAGAACAATGGTAGTTGGGGTCTGGGCAGAATGGGTGGCAGGGGTTAAGTATATAGTGGGTGGTAACCAGACTTTTGATGGTAATAAATTTGTACTGTATACGGAAATTGAATTATAATGTTGTAAACTTAAATACATATAATGTTATTACCAATATTACATCAGTTAAAAAAAGAATGTTATGGATTAGTAGGATTGCCAAAAAATCAAAAAAGATCATAATTCAAGAAGGACATTATAAGGGGCATTTTGTTGCTTAGTGTAAATTGACTATTGAAGATAAAATTCAGGTATAGTCTGAAAAAAATGATAGAGAAGAGGGAGAGATGTGGAAAAAAGAATAATTGTCATTAAAGGATCTTGGACTCAATAATTGGAATTCGTTCTAGTAAGTGGTAAAAACAGTCTTTTTATTCTTTTCATGTTCTGTAATTGTGAAAGTAAAGTTTTGTGCTCTCACAGTACATAAATACTGTCTATGTTTATTAAACATAACTGAGTTGTTCAAATGTACCATTTATCTTTATCGTATTTGCAATTTTTCCTACAAAGTAACGGCCATAGTATGAGTATAAACTTCTTTTATATTTCAAAAACATTCAAGAAGGATAGGACTCTCATCTCCAAAGCCTTTCTTCTTAGTTTATTCAAAATTTCTTAAAATACCCACAAAATTAAAATTCTCTAGCTTCTCTTCTGGTAATTTAACCATGCATCTATTGGATTGATGGATGTACTTAGTAGTTGTGTTGATCACTCCACTTGAGTTGTGAATCCTTAGCAAGAAGAGCTTGTCTATGAATCTCATTGTTTGTTGTGGATGATGATGGAGAAAGTTAAAACTATGATAAAGATTCAAAATAATAATATCCTGCTTACTTCATGAACCAAGTGTATGTCAATTGGACCAATAATAGAAATTCAGTTGATTGATGAAAGATAATATTCAACATCTGTTTTACATGATGAGATATTCTCCTTTTGTTCATCTACTTGGCAAGAGGGAATGCAAAAAGGGGGCTTCGTGGCAGGTGTTTTGAGCTGGAATTAGTGCATTGAATACCTTGAGTCACTCTTGGACTCTAGAGTTCACAAACATGACTCAGATATTACTGAAACTGATCATGGCTTTTCGCTTTGCCTGATTTGAACAAATGAAAATATTCAGAATTTTGTGGAATTAAATTTTATGTGTAGGTGTAAGCAATTTCACATGGAAGGGGCGAAGTTCTATCCCACCCCACTCTATCTCAGCTCTTCCTCCTAGACCCCCTGTTTCTGTCACTCAGTGTTATCAGTTTCTTCCACCGAAAAGTTACTGCTTACATCTCATCTTCCTGTCATGGTTTTAATATAAAATTTTATCTTTAAATCAGATTATCTTGACAACTGCTTAGTAATATTCTATTTCTAATTTCTTCCCCATATCATTTATCCTAGGCAATATCACAATTTATATGATGCTAAACGCTATTTTAATTGGTTCACTATTGTTTAAAATTTCAGAAACTTCTAGTTTTTACATTTGAAATTCATCCTTTTAGCAGTCAGGGGTTTCTAAAGTCTGTGTTCAGCCTCATTAATGCGAACACTTCCTGCAATTCCTGACGTTAACTGTAATCCAAAAACTAAGCTTTTTCACGTGACAGTCACTCACACGAAGTTCCCTTCATTCTCCCCTATGCAAACTCTATTTATGCCCTATTCAAATGTATGCCATTTTTCAGAGGCCCTCTCAAATCTATTCTCCATTTCCCTCCCCTCATCCTCTCTGCCCAAAGTGATTTTTTTTCTATTTCTATAAACCCCTTTAGGTATTATTTTAATTCCACATATTATGTCATTTTCCCACAAGGTTTGAGTTTGTTTATGTTCTATGTACATACTTTTTTCTCTACGATTCTTCCAGGTCAAATATTTTTGACAAAGGAACCATTTAAAAATGTTCCTCATAGTACATACCAGTTTATCATCTCTATATTACTTTTCAATTGTAGAAATAGATTTGACTGCATGACCTGAACTATTTTTATAAGAAGTCTCATGTAACCCAATAACATATGATTATGGAAGCTTTTAATATTTATAAATTATTTCCTTAATATACTCCTTAACTTTTCTCCAATAATTCTAATGAAACCACATTCTCCCTTCCTAATTACATATCATCTAATTTGGTATCACCTAGACCTCACACTTCAATTGTTCACACTATTTCTCCTGCTTCCATCCAAGACCTAACATCATTCCTTCATTTACTCATTCAGCAATTACTAAGTAAATATTATATACCAGGTACTGGTTTATCAACAGATAGGACAAGCAGAGCTTGTATTTCAGTATTAGAAAGGAAAAAGAGGGTGCTTATATGCAAGCAGGACCTCCTAAATTCATCCCTTCCCTTAGTTTCTAGAAACCTTAAGTACAGACCTTGTTACGAAATAAAAATAAATATATTAACATTATGAGGTATGTCCAAGGAACAACAAAACCTACTAGAAGACCTCCCATTGGCCAAAGCTGGGACAATTTTGGTAACAAAATAAATTGAATAGTATTAGACTACAATCCAAAGTATAAAATAAATATCTACGAATCCATACTGATAAAAATAAATGACTGAATAAGTTAAGGAGAAGAGAAGAATCTCCTATTGCAGAAGAATTCAAAATAACTTATAAAGATACTCCATCCTAAAGGAAGGGAAGGCTTTACAGTGGAGAAACTGATAAACGCTCTCTCAGTGATCCAGGTCAAGAACAATCATAAGTCAGGTTGATGGTATGTATCCTTGACATCATGTGATAAAGGTGCCACATTCCCTCTGTGATCTTCCCAATAGCATCAGGCCAATTCCAACAGTGGGACATCCTGCAAAGTACCTGACCCGTAACTCCTCAAAACTGTCAAGGTCTCAGATACAAGGCAAGTGTGCCAAACTGCCACAGCCAAGAGAAGCCTAAGGACGTGTGACAACTAGATGTAGCACAGTGTTCTGGCTGCATCCTGGAGTAGAAAAAGATATTAGGTGAAAGCTAAGGAAGTCTGAATAAACTATGGGCTTTATTTAATAGGAATGTATCACTATTGGCCCATTAATAGTAACAAATGCATCATGCTAACAAAAGATGTTAAGAGAGGAAACTTGGCATGTGATGTATGGGGACAATATATTTATTCTACGTATTTAATTTTTCTGTAAATCTAAAATGGTTCTTTAAAGAAATAAGTAAGGGCTATGAAAAAATAAACACAATCCTCAAGTTAAACGACAGCTATTTTCTCCATGCTGAGAAAAGTGTATGGCTTCTTAAATAATGGATGAGAAAGAAAATGTAAATATCTCCTTTGCAGGCTGCTGAGTGCAGGGATGCCATTCAACCACACTGTTCCTTCTCTCTGGTTCTTTTCCTTAGCCTGCTGATGACCCGTGTTTGACGCTCCCGTTGCAACTTTCTTAACAATCTCTCTGGAGTGTCTCTTAAACATCTATTTAACTTTTGTTCTTGAAGATGGCAACAAAAGCCTTTATTAGTCCCTCAGAGCCAGGACCCCCAGGGAATGTATTGTTTGTAGGCACAATTGATTCCAAAGTGGCTGCTCTAAGGATGGGAGAAAAACTTTGTTACTTTAAATATTAAAAACCTCCAAAAAGCAAATGTGTCTCTTGCTCAGGTAATAGCTTCTCCTAGGATTAGAAAGAGTCGAAGAAATTCTCTGGTCTTCAAAGCATGTTTTGTTCAAAATTTGATAAATACTGAATGTCTGCCCAACATTTTGCTAAGCAGTATTGAAAATACAACAAAGTAAATCTTCCCCAGAAAAACAATACAATATATAATGTACACGACCATGAAAAGTTACTACAATAAATTGTACAAGGCAATATGTATTGATGTGCCAATAAGTGGCACAGATTATGTGTGCCATCAGTATATACAGGAGAGCTCTATGGTCAATGAAATAGTAATAGTGTTCATGCAGCTTATTATATGCCATGCATTGTTTTAAATAATATGCCTGGAAATTAAAGAATCTACTAAAAACCATATATTGCTATTATCACCCATATGTTGTTATTAGTAATTAATAATAACATACTGCCATTACCAGTCTTGTATTGCAAAGGAGATTGAGGCATGAAATCTAAGAAACACAATTAACAGATAAAAGCCTAAATTTGAACCCAAGTTTTAAGTAATCTGGATCAAGAGTCCATGCATATGACTAGAACACAATACTGCAAATCTTTATAACAACAGGCCAAGTTGTGTGTGAGCAATAGAGAGTGAGAAGTAGATGTGGGCTGGGGGGACCTGCCCAGGGGCAGCAGCCAGGAGATGGAGATGGAGGGAGTTTCATGGGATGGGGACTGGGGAGATACAGGCCAAGAGTGGCCAAGAGTTAAGCCCAGGGGCATCTCCAAGGTGTGGGGAAGGGTGGGCGGCTATGGATGGAACACCCAAGACTCGGGAGTTTGCACAGGGCCTCACGTGCCAACACAAGTTTGGACTTTCTTCTGTAGGGGCCGGGAGGTCCGGGCAGGGCTTTGTTAGCAAGGAGGGGAGCAGAGGCAGGAGGCAAGAACTGGAAGGAAAAAGACAGTTTTTCAAGGACCTCCTGTGGCTTGACAGGCATCTCTGGCTGACAAGAATACCAGGAAGGAAGGAGTAACGTCCCTTTATCAGATAAGGAAGCCAAGCCTTAAAAACCCATATAACCAACCCACATTGGACATCCATGCAAACTGGGATTTGAAGCTGGCTCTCACTTTCCTGGCTTTAGATCTTGCTAGGGAAGTGTGCTTGCTGGCCAGACCCCGGGACCACCCATCATCCATCCAGTAAGCCGTCTGATCCCTTCACATTCACCCCTTCCCACCTATCTGTACACTGGTCAGCTACCATATTAACCACCTGCCTGGCCAGCCAACCATACTGGGGTCAGGGCTGTGAATGGCTTCCGAACTACCTAGGTGGGAAGTAAATAGCTCAGAAGGTGTATACTGAGCATTCGCTGCGGGCTGTCCCTGAGCCATCTGCTGGATATGGGTTCTCTAATTTAATTCCTCTGGAAGTCCCTGGGACACAGGTATTCTGATTGTCCCCATTCTACAAAGATAGGAAACTGAGACTTGGAGCAGCTCTGGGATGCGGATCCAGCTCAGTGTGACCCAAGGCTCCCTACTCTTAAAAGGTGGGACTCCCCCAAAGTGTTCCTGAAGCCCCACCCTGGGGGCTAGGGTAAGGGGTAGGGGACAGTGTAACATCTGTCTCACCCCACAGCCTGTGCCCTCAAGTCAACACCACCTATATAACCAGGGGCTGCCAGAGTCTCTGCAAAGCTGGGTGTGCTAGAAAAGGAGGAGGAGGAGGAGGAGCTTCCTCCAAGCGTGGCCACCCATGGACACCGAGACACAGAGCCTTCCTGTCACCCACACACAGCCCTAGAGCCACTGTCGGCCCCAAAGCCACACCTTCCCCCACTGTAGTCACAGCTGCGGCAGGAGCCCGGCTGGCCACCGCAGCCCACCTGGCCACCAAGGACGGCTGGAAGGATGTGCCAGGAGCCTGGATGGTGAGATGCCTGGACACAGATGGAGAGCTAGAGGTATGAGTATGACGGGAGCACAGCTCATCTGATGGATTGGGTAGAGGCTGGCTAACTGGGTGCATAATTAGATGACCAGTGGTTGGACAAACGGGTAGGTGAACGGGTAGACGGGATGAATGGAGTAACTGAATGGATCAATGGATGGAAGAATAGGTGTTTGGACTGACGGACTAGACAGGTAGCCTGGATAAAGTATAAAAGAATGAAATTAAATGTTGGATAAATGGATGGACTGGGTGAATTCATGGATGGGTAGATGACAAATGGATGGACTCACATAAGCCAAAAGGACCTTGATAGTCTAATATCTATCTCATATTCAATTACAAACGAGCAGTCCAAGATGAGAGTTAAGTGACATTGTGAATCACTGTTATTTAAGGGGCCCTTTCCCATTCCTATCCCTTAGGGCAGAAACACAGCTGAGAAGGCACATTCCATGGCTTATTCCTGTGTTGGTCTCACCCACATGAGAAATGCAATCATGAGCAGAATGCTAGAACAGGGAAGTTAAACTTCTTGAAGGAACATGTCACTACAGCAATTTCTATGCAATATTAAAGCTTGCACAATGTCCTGGGGTTGGCCTTTTGATTTCACTAAAGGTGTCACATTTGGGGTCTGGCTGGGAAGCACAAAGCAGGGAGGAGGTTCCGTGGGGAGCAGGGACATGCCTTGTGACAGGCCCTCGGGAAAGGAGCTGATGCCGACTTGGGCAGAAATGAATGGGAGGTGGAGACACCAAAGAAGCCTTCCAAGTAGAGAGGCAACACCTTATTGGGGTAGAGCCCTCCTTTGCCTTATACACTCCCACACTCATGCACACAAGTGTACGCACACAACGAATGCCATGGACCCACAACCATTCATGAGATCCACACACAGAAGACAGCCCAGAAACATGGCAGGAGCAGGTGGGAAGAGGGGTTAGGTATGTGCATTTTGCATCCTGAGTCTGAATCCTAGCCCCTGTTTCCCTTCTGTGGGACTGCAGGCACGTGATCAACCTCTCTGGGGCTGCCAAGGAACCAAGTGTGTTCAGGGGCTACACAGGCTGAGAACACAGAGGGCACGTATGGATGGCTCCATCCAGAGAAAGAACACACAAACACGTAAGCATGACCTGCCAGTCACAAAGATCAAGGGAGCAAGGAAATAAAATGCAGAGCAACTCTGGTGGGGTGGGGGTGGAAAGGCCCAGTGGGAACCTGAGGGAAGAACACTCCAGACCAAGGGGCAGTACGTGTAGAAGCCCCCAGGAGGGAAGAGCTTGAAGCATCCGAAGACTGGACCAGACAGGACGTGCCAGTGGCTGGACGGGAGGCAGGGGCCAAGACAAGTGGGGATGTGCAGGCTGGGGGTGCAGCTTGGACATATCATGAGGGGGTTTTAATAGAGAAAATGACAGGGTCTAGGGTGTTTTTTCTCCAAATTAAAATTTATTTTAAGATCATTTATTGAATAAGCCCCACCCTATATGCTGGCTTGAAATACCATACTTAAAATAGACGGTCTAGTGTTTTTAAAGATAGTGCAGACTACTGTGTGAAGACTCAGTTGCAGGGTACAAGAGGGGCAAAAGGAAAAGCTGTTGCCTAGGTGTGGCCAAGAGAGAGAGAATGGTGGGAGGTACTGGAGGGAGGCACTGGAGAGATTCCAAGATAGATGGGCTGTAGGGAGGGAGTGTCGGTGCAAACATTTACTGACCATGATTAGATGTCTGGTCAGTCTTCACGTCTGTGAAATGGGTGCTCTTGCTGGGTGGCAGTGAGGGCTCAGCGAGATCTTGGGTGGGAAGTATTTAGGCCCAGTGCTTTGTATATAGTAGGTACACAGTAAGTTCTTATGGCATATAAAATACTGAGTACGTATTTTGAAGGAATACTAGCTGCCATATAAAAGAATTTGTGAATGGTCAGGGTCCCTTATAAATTACCTTCTGACCTTCAAACCCACAGCCTTGTTATACTGGCTCCTGCTCCTGCACTCCCAGCTGGGGGACTTTGGACTAATCACCTCATCATCTAAGGGGCTAATTAATTCTGACCTCAGATGGCTCAGCAGCTCGATGCATGCGAAGGTGCGTAGCACAGCTCTGGGAACCTGGTCGCTTGCTCTTCCCTTTGGTGTTTCATTGGCACTTGGGTTAAAGGAACAGGATAAAACACCTGGAGATGAGAAATAGGGCAGGGCTGGAAGTGATGGGGGTGTGTGCAGTGAAGGGAAGGGGTCTGAGAGCCTTGGGGAAGGCCTTATGTGTTGGTCATTTTGTAATGTATACATGAATTACTATATTGGAGACCTGAAACTAATGTTAAATGTCAACTACCAAAAAAAAAGGAAGTGTGAGTTTCCAGGACCCCAGGCTCAGCTGAGCAAGCCCAGCATGGTGTGCAGAGGAGGGGCCTCTCCCAGCCCTCCACTGTGCAACATTAGCAAGTCGTTTCGTCTCTGTAGCCCCATCTTCTCCCTTGATGGGTCCCTGGGGAGTTCACTGAGACATGCACATGTAAACATCCCGCAGAGGGCCGGCCACACAATCTGCACTTACTGGGTCCCTTATCCTTCACCCCCAGCGGGGAAATGTTCCAGTGTAGCACCCTATGAGAGTGTGGGGAAGGAAGACCTTTAGGGTTAACATGATATATTATGATGTATGACTCCATTATGATAATAAAACCATAATAATCTGGGGAAAAGACTTTTAATAAATAGAGTTAGAGCAACTGATGGTCATTTGGATGTGGATAAAACTGCCTTCATATCTCATACCATAAAGAATAAACTCCACTCAACAAAATAGGTACAGAGGACAAGTACCTCAACATAATAAAGAACATATATGACAAACCCAAAGCCAACATCATACTTAACAGCAAGAAGCTGAAACCTTTTCCTCTAAGATCAGGAACAAGACAAGTATGCCCACTCTCCCCACATTTATTCAACATAGTTCTGGAGTTCCTCACCACAGCAATCAGACAACACAAAGAAATAAAAGGCATCCACATCGGGAAGGAAGAAGTTAAACTGTCACTGTTTGCAGATGACATGCTACTGTGCATAAAAAAACCTAAAGAATCCACTCCAAAACTACTAAAACTAATAATATCTGAATTCAGCAAAGTTGCAGGATACAAAATACATACACAGAAACCTGTTGCATTCCTATACACTAACGATGAACAAGCAAAAACAGAAATCAGGAAAACAATTCAGTCACAATTGCATCAAAAAGAATGAAATACCTAGGAATAAACCAAACCAAGGAAGTCAAAGACCTATACCCTGAAAACTACAAGACACTCATGAAAGAAACTGAAGAGAACACTACTAAATGGAAATTAATTCCATGCTCTTGGGTAGGAAGAATTAATATTGTCAAAATAGCCATCCTGCCTAAAGCAATTTACAGATTCAATACAATCCCTATCAAAATACTGAAAGCATTCTTCAGTGAAATGGAAAAACAGTCCTAAAATTTACATGAAACCACAAAAGATCCCAAATAGCCAAAGCAATCATGAAAAGGAAGAAGAAAGCAGGTAGGATTATGCTCCACAACTTCAAGCTCTACTACAAAGGGACAGTAATCAAGACAATGTAGTGCTGGTACAAGAACATACCCATAGATGAATAGACCAGAACAGAGAGCACAGACATAAACCAAAGCATATATGGCCGATTAATATATGATAAAGGAACCAAGGACATACAATGGGGAACTGACAGCATCTTCAACAAACAGTGTTGGCTAAACTGGACAGCTACATGTAAGAGAATGAAACTGGATTACTGTCTAACTCCATACACAAAAGAAAACTCGAAATGGATAAAAGACGTGAATGTCAGTCGGAAAACCATAAAACTCTTACAAGAAACATAGGCAAAACTCTCTGGAATATAAACGTGAGCAACTTTTTCATGAACATTTCTTCTCAGGCAAGGGAAACAAAAGAAAAAATGAACATGTGGAACCATATCAAACTAAAAAGATTCGGTACAGCAAAAGAGACCATCAATAGAACAAAATGGCAACCTACAGTATGGGAGAATATACTGACAAATGACATATCCAATAAGGGCTTGACATTCAAAATATATAAAGAGCTCATGTGCTTCCACAACAAAAAAGTAAATAACCCAATTAAAAAATGAGAACAGGATATGAAGAGACACTTCTCCAAAGAAGAAATTCAGAAGGCCAATAAGCACATGAGAAGATGTTCCACATCGCTAATCATCAGAGAAATGAAAATTAAAACCACAATGAGATATCACCTCACACCAGTTAGGATGGCGAACATCCAAAAGACAAACAACAACACATGCTGGCAAGGATGTGGAGAAAGGGGAACCCTCTTAACACAGCTGGGGGGAATGTAAATTAGTTCAACCACTCTGGAAAGCAGTATGGAGGTTCCCAAAAAAACTCAAAATAGAAATACCATTTGACCCAGGAATTCCACTAAGAATTTACCCTAAGAATGCAACAGCCCAGTTTGAGAAAGAACTATCCACCCCTGTTTATCACAGCATTACTTACAATAGCCAAGAAATGGAAGCAACCTAAGTGTCCATCAGTAGATGAATGGATAAATAAGATGGATTGGGTACATATACACAATGGAATATTATTCAGCCATCAGAAGAAAACAAATCCTACCATTTGTAACGACATGGATGGGGCTAGAGGATATTATGCTCAGTGAAATAAGCCGGGTGGAAAAATTCAAGTATCAAATGATTTCATTCATATGTGGAGTATAAGAACAAAGAAAAAAACTGAAGGAACAAAACAACAGCAGACTCACAGAACCGAAGAATGGACTAAGAGTTACTAAAGGGAAAGGGACTGGGAAGGATGGGTGGGAAGGGAGGGACAAGGGAGTAAAAGGGGCATTATGATTAGCAGACATAATGTAGGGGGGAGTAGGGGAGGGCTGTACAACACAGAGAAGACACATAATGATTCTGTAACATCTTACTATGCTGATGGACAGTGACTGTAATGGGGTAGGTGGTGAGGACTTGATGATGGGGTGAGTCTAGTAACGATAATGTTGCTCATGTAATTGTACGTTAATGAGGCCAAAATAAACAAATGATTACCTATCGATAAGGAGATGGCCTACTTCTACACCCCACCCCTTGGGAACACCTATTGACATGGAGATGAACTAAGGCCGGTGTGGGATTCTCAAAATATTGCAATTTTACTGACAGCCCAATCCTCCAGAAATTTTCACACACAATCTCCTCGAGCCGCATCTTCCACAAGGGCCCCTGTGCGAGAAAACAGGAGCACCGTAAACAGACTATTACCATAAAATCATGATAATACTCAAGCCAAGGATTCATCTAGGTTCAAACTCTTATATAGATTAAGTCCATAGCTGCCCTGTTCCACAGGCAGTCAGCAGCTGAACGGGTAGGGAGTACACATGAGTCACGACAGGGAAGCTGCAGCCAGGGGGGTGCATACCAGGCCACAAGGACTGTAGAAGAAAATAACTTTAACGGTGATAAGATACCTGCTTTAATGACAGCAGCATAGGCAAATCTTGTCCATCAGGTAGAATGCATGCAAGAGAGTGGTCCTGTGACAGGACACTAGCAGGAATGGGATCTCATACTGGTCTAGTATACGAGATTTTCACCCCCATCCCTGTGCGAGTTACAGATGGGTCAGTAGATAAGATAGGGCTATGGGAGGTACATGCACTGGCCATAAAGATAAAACTAAACTTCCCCATAAGATCCTCCTACCTCTGGGACGTATTGGGTACACTACCGCGATCTCTGGAGGCCAACTCTGCTATTACTCCAGGGATACACAGGAGGCCAGCTTACAAGCCTTTTCCTCAAGGTGCCAGATGGGCCAGTCATCGCTGGTCCATGTGTTGAAATGTTCAGGACCACGTCCACTCAACAGTGTCTCAGGGTATAACACACAGTTGGGGCTGGCAGCAGGAGGTTGATCTGCTGGCCATATCCAGGCTTCAATAAATCCTCTTTGGTTTGCACACACAGTTGTAGAGAAGAGGCAGCAATATGGGTGTTAGCTGTTGACAGGGCTCAAGGGTTCCTCTTCAGGGCTTCTCATTCAAACGCCGTAGCACTGTCCATAAGCAAACTGACCAGCCCCGTAGACTATTGGTGTCCGACTTCAGGCCAGATTTCAACAAACCATTCTACGTCTCTGTCATGCCTGCCCTGGTAAGCTATATGGTACATGAAATTTCCACTCTATTCCTAATTGCTGCTCCCAACCTTGTAACGAAGGTCCACCCAAGTGGGTGCTTTGAGTGCTCTCAATCACCTGCAACCAGCCATAAGCTGCAGAGATGCTCTAGGCCCCTCTTGGCGGTTTGCTGATCTGCATGTCATGCAGGAAAAGCAACCAACAGGCCAGTAGCTGTGTCCACACACGTCATGGCATACCATTATCCTTCTGACATGGGCAGAGGCCCAATATAGTCTATCTGCCACCTGAGACAAGGGTTATCAGCCCCTTAAGGATGTCCCGTGTTGCTGCGGGACTCGATATAAGTCCCCTTTTTCGAGTGCACAAGGCACTCACTCCGGGCTTTGCTGACTTCTTCAAAAGTGAATGGCAAGCCCCACCGACGGGCAACAGCTCACATTGTTTTCGGCAATGTGTGCCACAAATGCTGGCACAACCACTGGGCAACAGCAGAGGCAGGCTTTCCTTCCAGCCAACGCATGTGGGCCAATAATGTGTCTGCTTCATTACTCGCTGGGGATGCCAAAGGCAAATGGCCAGACACATGATCTACAGTAACTGTCTCAGTCTGACTAAGGCCCATAGGTCTTGCCACAGCTCTTGCCCCCAAAGGTGTCAGTGACCAACCGTCCAGTTGGCATGGCACCATGTCGGTAGCCACAGGGTCAAGCCGGGTAGACAGCCCAGCTGCCAGTGCACACAACTAGAGGGGAGGGCGTGATCATCCTGGGTGATCCTGAGCCATAATACTCGTGACTCAGTCCACTGACTGCTCTTCCCCTCTCTGTCCTCTAACACCCATATTGTCTTAGTCTTATGGTGGAAAGTCACAGCCCTCAACTGGAGCTGTCTGTATACCAAGCATCTTCAGGTACAGGGGCTTCTCCCTGCTGATAAGGACTCTCGCCTACCAATGGCTAAAGTGCAAGTTCTTCTTGCTTTCCACTCATATACATCACTTGCCCAAATAAGCATTGGAGATCTCCACTCAAGTGGCTATTGGAGAGGGTGCTATGCTGCTGCAAGTATGCACCCCCATTTGGCTAGTGTAGGCGTCTGTGCCATGCCACTCCCTGACCTTTGGGTCCAGCCTCACACTCACCCCGCGAAGGGATAGGTGGTTATTACCTTGGTCGGAGCTGTTCCGGTGATGGACTCCATAGCCAGCAAGGCGTGATACACAGAAGCCAGTTGCTCCTCTGTTAACAGCTACCAGACCTCTGCTCCTTTCCATAATCGTGACCAGAATCCAACAGGTTGGCATGTCCACTCAAGTCACTGCCAAAGGCCCCATCCATAACCATCTCCATTTACATGAACATCTAGCTCACAGGGCCTTCATGAATCCATTACACTCAAGGACTATAACGGCCTCGACTGCTTGGTTAGCAGCAGTAAACACAGCTGTACAGGTCTCATCACGATCCCACCTGATGCCCTTTTGTACCGACTGGTACGAGGCCTTCAGAGTTTGTGCCAAGTGCGGGATAAACACCCTCCAGGAGCCCCAAACACCCAAAAACTCTTGTACGACTGACTGCCACAGT
Organism: Manis pentadactyla; assembly: GCF_030020395.1. Lineage (NCBI taxonomy): Eukaryota > Metazoa > Chordata > Mammalia > Pholidota > Manidae > Manis > Manis pentadactyla. Next base: position 42,487,402 of record NC_080028.1, read on the forward strand.
GGTAGGGGGGTGGGGAAAGCCTGGACCTTGTCTATGACTACGTCTGGAATAACTGTAGTTTTACCCGACCAGACAACCCCCAAGAACTTGACACACAAACCAGGTCCCTGAACCATCCCTATCAAAATACTGACAGCATTCTTCAACAAACTGGAACACATAGTTCTAAAAGTCATAGGGAACCACCAAAGACCCCAAAATGCCAAAGCAATCCTGAGAAGGAAGAATAAAGCAGGGGGGATGTCACTTTCCATCTTCAAGCTGAACTACAAAGCCACAGTAATCAAGACAGTTTGGTACTTGCATAAGAACAGACCCATAGACCAGTGGAACAGAATAGAGAGTCCAGATATTAACCCAAACATATATGGTCATTAATGTAAGATAAAAGAGCCATGGATATACAATGGGGAAATGACAGCCTCTTCCACACCCAGTGTAGGCAAAACTGGACACCTACATGTAAGAGAGTGAAACTGGATCATTGTGTAAACCTACACAAAAGTAAAACTCTAAATGAATCAAAGACCTGAATGTAAGTCAGGACATCATAATACTCTTAGAAAAACACATAGGCAAAAATCCATTGGACATAAACATGAGCAACCTCTTCATGAACATATCTCCCCGGCAAGGGAAACAAAAGCAAAAATGAACAAGTGGGACTATAGCAAGCTGAAAAGCTTCTGTACAGCAAAGAACACCATCAATAGAACAAAAAGGCATCCTACAGTATGGGAGAATATATTCATAAATGACATATCCCATAAGGGGTTGATATCCAAAATATAGAAAGAGCTCACACACCTCAACAAACAAAAAAGCAAATAATCCAATTAAAAAATGGGCAGAGGGTCTGAACACACACTTCTCCAAACAAGAAATTGAGATGGCCAACAGGTCCATGAAAAGATGCTCCATATCGCTAATCATCAGAGAAACACAAATTAAAACCACAATGAGATATCACCTCACACCAGTCAGGATGGCCACCATCCAAAAGACAAACAACAACACATGCTGGCAAGGATGTGGAGAAAGGGGAAACCTCCTAACACTGCTGGGGGGAATGTAAATTAGTTCAGACATTGTGGAAAGCAGTATGGAGGTTCCTCAAAAAACTCAAAATAGAAATACCATTTGACCCCAGAATTCCACTCCTAGGAATGTACCCTAAGAATGCAGCAGCCCAGTTTGAAAAAAGACATATGCACCCCTTTGTTTATTGCAGCACTATTTACAACAGCCGAGAAATGGAAGAAACTTCAATGTCCAGCAGTAGATGAATAGGTAAAGAAGATGTGATACATATATACAATGGAATACTATTCATTCAGCCATAAGAAGAAAACAAATCCTACCATTTTCGTCAACATGGATGGAGCTGGAGGGTATTATGCTCAGTGAAATAAGCCAGGCGGAGAAAGACAAGTATCAAATGATTTCACTCATCTGTGGAGTATGAATACAAAGCAAAGACGGAAGGAACAAATCAGCAGCGGACTCATAGAACCGAAGAATGGACTAACAGTTCCCAAGGGGATAGGGACTGGGACGGGTGGGTGGGAAGGGAGGAATAAGGGGATTAAGGGGCATTACGATTAACACATGTAATACAGGGGGGGTGCATGGGGAAGGAAGTGTAGCACACAGAAGACAAGTATTGAGGCTACAGCATCTTACTATGCTGATGGGACAGTGACTGCAATGGGGTTATGTGGTGGAGACTTGATAAATAAGATGTGGTACATACATACAATGAAATAAGTCAGGTGGAGAAAGACAAGTACCAAACAGGTCACTTGAAGAAAAACTATGATAAATTAAAGGGGTATAGTATAAACCTTAAAGCACCCCTTAAAATAACGGTGTTATAGCCAACAACCCAACAAAGGTTACAAAATGGAATCACAGAAATGCAATGCACTGAAAGGAAGGAAGACAGAGAAGAAAAAGGAAACCAAGAAGATGGGACAGACAGCAAAGACAACAGACCACAAGCTACCCAGTTACGCCAATAATTGTGTCAGATGAAAGCGGTCTCAACACCCCAGTTAACAGGCACAAATGGTCAGACTGGATAAAAAGGTAAGACCCAATCACATGCTGTCTACAAGAAAATCACTTTAAAAAGAAAGATGCAAACTTAAAAGTAAAAGGATGGAATAAGATTCAGCATGCCCAAAGAAGTCTGGGGAGGCTCTATAAATGTCAGAGAAAGTCCATATCAGAATGCTAACAGGGACAAAACAGGCCATTTCTCAACGACAAAGTAGTTAATTAACCAAGAGGATACAATAGTCTTCAGTGTTTACATACCTAACAATAAACATGAATCAAAAAACCGGAGGAACTGCAAGGCGAAATACACAAACCACAACTTGGATCACAGTGTTTTGGTGTGTGGAAAGATCACAAGCACCAAGTTTTCCTTAGGCAGCAGGCCCTTGGCTTACATAGGCACCAAGAAAAAGCCACACATTGCAATGAATTCACGGTTGTCATTAGGAAAGCTGTCTACAATTGTGTGCTGAATGAAATAAGCCACACACATGCACACACCACTTTTGTAGCATTCCACTTAAATGAGGGACCCAGAAGAGCCAAAGCCATAGAGACAGAGGGGAGGATGGTGGGTGCCAGGGACTGGAAGGGAGACTAGACTGGGCAGGTGTTCTTTAACGGGTGTGCAGTGTCAATTTGGAGAAGGGACAGTAGGGGACAGCTGCAAAATTTCAAAGTTCTCAGTTCCGCAGAACTATCCCCTCAAAAATGGCTCAAGTGGTAAATTTTATGTTATTTTACCACAGTAAATATTGAAAAAGAAAACATGAGATTCAGATGCCCGGGTGAAAAGTAGAGGCCTGGAGCTCAGGAGAGGCTGCCTGGCTTATGGCAGGCCTTCAAGTGGCTGATTTCCGGGCTGCGTCTCTGCCCCTGTGCACCCCCACCTCCACAAAACATCCTCCTGTGTCCTGAATTGGACGTTTTCCCACTACGTCTTTCTGTGCATGTGACATTTCATTCATAGGATACACAAAAGATGGTGACATTTCTGGCTCAAGCTGATACACACGATCAGAAGTTTTATACAGAGAATAGACTTTCTTCATTGGAATTGAGGGGCAGGCTCTGGGAAATCCAGACTTGCTGAAATTGTAGGCACCACTTGAAGTGGGCGTGAGCACGGGTACCATATTCTCTGATTCCAGGTCTTCAAAATGTTCTCTTGGGCTCAAAGGTGCCTGAGGGCTGAGGATGAGTCCCTCAGTACAGAATCCTGAACCGAGTGTCAGTGAACATTGAGCAGAAGAGCTCTGTTCTGCCAAGTGTTTTAAAGTTAACTTTTGAGTCCAAGTCAATGTACCTGGGAACTTTCTTACATACCTATGTCACTCTTGTAGGGCTGACTGTTTCTGCTTACCCTGAATTTCCTAGCCACTCACTAGACATGCTCTGTAGGAGAACGTGACAGAGGGCAAGAGTCCACCCGTGTGTCAAGTGTAGAGTGGAGAGGACACGTCATCTGTGGGGGAGGGATGAAAGGTGACCTGGACGGCTCGAGGATCATCTTGGGGGGTGGTCAGAACTTGGGCCAGTGGCAGGAGACATTGTTTGCCCCTGTTCGGATTGGACTGACAGTTGCCTGTTTTTCCTTCAAACTGGTTGCTAGGTTGCAGCAACCTATGACCTCACAAGGGTTCCAACCCTCCTGGTTGGCAGGTGCTTGGCAGCACAGGTAGCCAGAAGCATCTTCTCAGAGCTTTCTCCACTCCTAGCATCTCCTCAGCCTGGAGTAGGGATAACGGTCTCACATTCAGTGAGAATCCATGAGAGGAGTTTGGACAGGGTCTGGTCCCGGAGAGGGCAAGAGTTGGGGACAAATCATGGCCAGTGTTCCATCAAGTTCCCAGGCTTTGAGCCAGAGGCCCCAGACTGGCCCCTCCAGGCTCCAGCCGGAGGTGATGCTGGGTGCAGAAAGACCAGGACCGCCAGGTGAGGCAGCAGAGGGACGAGGGCCTTGAGGACGGGATGCTGATGGCAGGAAGGCCTACGCAGGGGGGGGCTTGTGTGCAGGAAGGAGAGACTCAGAAGGCCAGGGACTGGAAGACGAGAGTGTAGGTGTGGGGACAAGGACACACACGGGGAAGGGCAGGCACCTGGAGGAATTACCTAATTGAGGAAGAGTGTTGAGAACGGGAAGACGGAATAATGGCAAAGTGGATGGGGGCAGACGGCTGCCACCAAAGGACAAGGATGGAGAGATGGCTGGGGACAAGGCCATGGTCTGCGACAGCAGAGAGACTGGGGGCAGCTTGTCTTTTGGGGGTACTTGGAGTGGAGTGGGAGGGAACACAGGGACCAAGGGACGAATCCCAAAGACAACAGCTGGACACTGTCGCCTGGTTTCTTTGCCCAGCAGCCCAGGCACACAGCAGCCCAATGCCAGCGGACTCCGGCCGGCGCGGGAAGTGGGCAAGGTCAGCCGCTCTCCAGGAGGAGTCAGAGGAGGCAGCCCAGGGCAAGGAGGACGCCTGGGTCCTGGACATGCTGTGCGGCCTCAAGATGAGGCTGAAGCGATGACAGGTGTCCCCGGTGCTGCCCGAACACCACGAAGCCTTCAAAAGGCTGCTTGGTAGGGGGAACCCTGAGCCCATTCCCCTTGAGAGAAACTTACAACGACTATACTTTTCCAATGGAAAATAATTCCCTGCCAGTTGGTGACCTCTCTGCTCCCAGAGGACTCCTCTGTGGACACTTAGAAATGAGGGAGGATTAGGCCAGAGGCAGAAGCAGTCTGCACTTGGCACACGAAAGCTCGGCTTCCACTGCACCCCTGAGGCTTTCATATCTAAATGCCTCCGTCAGCGTGCGGGGTGCTGACAGGCCACTGGGCGTGCTGATGTGACCATCAAGGGAGACGATGCCTTCCTGCACGGTGATGGAGCACCACCTTCTGTAGGATCAGACCTGTGCACATCACCTACTGACACCTGCCCCCCCACCCAGCCACCAAAGAAGAGTGGCACCATCTTTCTGGCCCAATGAGTGCACCTCGGCCTCCCCACCCTGAAAGGTCCTGTCAGGAGGCACAGCTGCTCTCTGCTCAGCTCTGCTCCGGCTGTCCGTCTAACCTGTGCCTCTCTTCCCAGGGGACCCTGTTGTTAAAAGACTCCTGGCCTGGGACAAAAATCTGAGGGTATCTGACAAGGTAACTTTGTCCATTGACATGTGTTCCCTCTCCAGCATCTACTCTGGGGGGCTGAAGGGATGCCTTCTAAACCCACAGTCTTGCCTCTCTCTCCAACTTGGTGCCTTGTCCACACTGCCCTTTGCGGGGCCTGGAGGCTCCTTGCGTGTGAATGGGCAGCCCTGCCCCCACCCCCACTCCTCTGGGGTCCGCCCCTTTGGCTGCCACCGCAAGTCCCTTGTCGCCTCAGCCCTGGGGACTCCCCTTTGTGCCAGCTTATCAAACACCCTTCTGATGGCGGCTGTCCTAAATACCCGGCATCACACCAGTAAAGCCTGCCATCTAGGAGCATCCTGAAGTCCCTCTCCCCACACGGGCGGGGTCTGCCCCCAGCCTCCCCCTCCCTCACCCCTCTGTCCTTCCTCTTCTGGGATGTGACCGCTCTCCTGTGGCATTCTCCTCTTCCTCAGTACCTCCTGGCCATGGTCATAGCATATTTCAGCCGGGCTGGCCTCCCCTCCTGGCCGTACCAGTGAATTCACTTCTTCATAGCTCTGTGAGTATTGCTGTCAGTGGCCGGCTCGCAATATTCATTCCTCCGGGAGGGTGGACGGAGGGGTGTGGGACTCTGACCTTGCATCTATTTTCTTTTTTACCCCACGTGTACTGTTCACTTTGGTACGTGAAGGACAGGATTATAACAGAGCAGTTTCTATACTGCTGTCTGTGGAAACAGACAACCCTAACACCAGTTAAAATACTGGAACAAACAAAAGACCACATAAAACCCTCATAAGAGGAGGGACAGAATGGGCACCATGCTGTCCCCAGGTGGCCAGGCTTGAGACCGCACCACCTCCAAAGGCTCAGCTGCTCTCCTGCCCAAGTCCACATCAGGTGGACGCCACAATGCAGGCCCTCGTCATGTGACACAGACCGAGTGTAAGCATTCCCCATCTGTGCTTCCTACAAGGCTTTACGTGCCCCAAATCCTCCGAGAACACAGGTCGAATGCTCCCCGCCCCTCCTCAGCAATGCCCCAGCTAAGGGGGTTCTAAGCCAAGGCCAGCCTTCTCAGTCTGAACTCAACCGTCCCCACAGTCAGCATCACACTTGCTTATGGGCCTCATATTGCACTGCTTTGTTCCAATGCTCCGTCTGAAATCCCTTCCCCCTGTTTTCACATTGTGTCCTCTGACTTGTAGGTGTCTTTCACACACATATATGTTGGAAGAAAACGACCACTCCTTAAAGTCGGTGCAAAGAGCACGACTGCTACCATGCTTCCCCTGGCCCCCTAACTGCGGTCCCCCAGTAGCACATCAGCTAAAATCCTAGTGCCATGTCACGTTCTGGGTAATAGTTACTTCCTATCTCTCCACTCCACTTCTCCAAACCATCAGACCAGACACCGTTGCAGGCGGGTCTTGTCAAAATATCCACATGTTCATAAAGCCTTCAGCACGCTACTTTGTGTTGCAAATGTTTAAGCTACAATGAGTCCATGAGGCGATCAGTAGGGCATCTGACTGTGAGAGAAAAGCATCCATCCATCCATTCATTCATTCAGTGAAATCTTGTAGACTGCATTCCGTGCCAGGGACTAGGAAGGCTGGGAGGAGAGCCTTGAGAAGTGCACATGGCACCCATCCTCCAGCCTAAGCCCTGTGGTAGGGAAGCTATGACTACAGAAACTGGCTAGTCAGTTCCGGCCCTCTGGATGCGCAGACATCCCCACTCCGCAGGGAGCCACAGGGTGTGCACTTACAACCGGTTTAAAGGCACAGGGAAGATGATGGGGACATTGCATGGAAGCTGCACTGCTCGCCTTCAGGCCTCCCCAAGGGCCTTTGTCTTCAGCATCCAGCTATGAGAGGTGCCCTTCAGGTCCCTGCCCCGCAGTGGCTTCTTGATGACTGGGTGGCCCTGTGTGACGCTGGTAGTGCTCCCGTAGGTCCTTTGTGAAGATCAGCCTGGGCCTCTCCTTGGAAGCTGACCACGACTGCGGATCCTTCCCATCTTGCTCCTGACCAGCAGCCCGATGTCTCTCCCCAGCTACCTGGCCAACGACATGGAGGAGGACGAAGAGGGCCTCAAACAGGCCATCCTCTGGCTCCTCTACGGGAACAACCCTGCCCAGCGTCTCCTCTTCCACCAACGGCGAGTCCAATTCACCCAGTCCATGGGCTGGAAGGCCTGGGTCTCCCGGGAAGAGTGTGAGGAGGTGCGTGAGCAGCTGGGATCTGGGGGCGGGGGGGCTGGACGGCAGTGGGGGAAACACGGGATTGTGGGATCTGGAGGCGAGAAGGAACTGGAGGCTGGGCGAGGAAGGAGGGGCCACCTGAGGCCAGAGCCACCTGCCTTCCAGATCCAAGCATTTGACCCAAAGCTCCTGGTGTGGAGGCGAGACCGCAGCCTGCTTGCCGTCTGAGCGCTCCCGGGACCACATAGGCCTGGGCTCACCGGCCCAAAAGAAGGGAAGTCTGGATCCTCGGGTGTAGGCACAGCACCTCATTGTGTCGACTTAGGAAGTCACCTTTCCAGACACTGACTCTGCTCCCAGCCAGAGGCCGAGGACACACGCAGGTATGACCCCTGCACACAACTAGAGGGGAGGGCATGGTCATCCTAGGTGATCCTGAGCCATACTGCCTGTGACTCAGTCCACTGAATGCTCTACCCCTCTCCGTCCTCTAACACCCATATTGTCTTATTTCTAGGACAGAAAGTCACAGCCCTCCACTTCGGGGGCTGCCCACGAGAGGAGCCCTCTGTATACCAAGCATCTTCAGGTATAGGGGCTTCTCCCTGCTGATAAGGACTCTTGCCTACCAATGGCTCAAGTGCAAGTTCTTCTTGCTTTCCACTCGTATACGTCACTTGCCCAAATAAGCATCGGAGGTCTCCACTCAAGGGGGTATCAGAGATGGTGCTATGCTGCTGCAAGTTTGCGCCTGTGACATGCCACCCCCTGGCTTTGGGTCCAGCCTCGCACCCATCCCGCGAAGGGATAGGTGGTTATTACCTTGGTCGGAGCTGTTCTGGTGATGGGCTCCATAGCCAGCAAGGCATGATACACAGAAGCCAATTGCTCCTCTGTTAACGGCTACCAGACCTCTGCTACTTTCCATAATTGTGACCAGAATCAACCAGGTTGGCATGTCCACTCAAGCCACTGCCAAAGGCCCCATCCATAACCATCTCCGTTTACATGAACATCTAGCTCACAGGGCCTTCATGAATCCATTACACTCAAGGACTATAACGGCCTTGACTGCTTGCTTAGTAGCGGTGAACACAGCTACACAGGTCTCATCACGGTCCCACCTGATGCCCTTTTGTACCGACTGGTATGAGGCCTTCAGAATTTGTGCCAAGTGCGGGATAAACACCCTCCAGGAGCCCAAAACACCCAAAAACTCTTGTACAACTGACTGCCACAGTGGTAGGGGTGGGGTAAACCTGGACCTTGTCTATGACCACATCTGGGATACTTTAATTTTACCCGACCGGACAAGCCCCAAGAATTTGACATACAAACCAGGTCTCTGAACCATCCTTATCAAAATACCGACAGCATTCTTCAACAAACTGGAACAAATAGCTCTAAAAGTCATATGGAGCCACAAAAAACCCCAAATAGCCAAAGCAACCCTAAGAAGGAAGAAGAAAGCGGGGGGAGAGGCGGGGTTATGCTCCCCAACTTCAAGTTCTATGAAACAGCCACAGTAATCAAGACAATTTGGTACTGCCACAAGAACAGACATGTAGATCAATGGAACAGAATAGAGGGCACAAATATAACCCACACATACATGGCCAATTAATATATGATAAAGGAATGATGGACATACAATGGGGAAATGACAGCCTCTTCCACAGCTGGTGTTGGCAAAACTGGACAGCTACATGAGAGAGAGAGAAGGAAATGAGGTTACAGTCTAACTCCACACACAAAAGTCAACTCGAAATGGATCAATGACCTGAATGTCAGTCAGGAAACCATAAAACTCTTAGAAGTAAATCATAGGCAAAAGTCTCTTGAATGTAAACATGAGCAGCTTTTCATGAACATGACTCCTCGGACAAGGGAAACAAAAGCAAAGATGAACAAGTGGGACTCTATCCAAGTAAAAAGCTTCTGTACAGCAAAGGACACCATCAACGGAAGAAAAAGGCATCTCTACAGTATGGGAAAATATATTCATAAGTGACATATATAATAAGGGGTTGACAGCCAAAATATAAAGAGTTCATGCACCTCAACAACCAAAAGGCAAATAACACGACTAAAAAATAGTCAGAGGATCTGAACACACACTTCTCCAAAGAAGAAATTCAGATGGCCAACAGGCCCATGAAAAGATGCTCCACATCACTAATTATCAGAGAAATGTGAATTTAAACCACAATGAGATATCACCTCACACCGGTCAGGATGGCCACCATCCAAAAGAAAAACAACAACACATGCTGGTGAGGATGTGGAGAAAGGGGAACCCTCCTACACTGCTGGGGGAATTTAAATTTGTTCAACAATTGTGGAAAGCATTATGGAGGCTCCTCAAAAAACTCAACATAGAATTACCATTTGGCCCAGGAATTCCACTCCTAGGAATCTCTCCTAAGAATGCAGCAGCCCAGTTTGAAAAAGACATAGTACCCCTATGTTTATCACAGCACTACTTAAAGTAGCCAAGAAATGGAAGCAACCTAAGTGTCCATCAGTACATGAATGGATAAGGAAGATGTAGTACATATACACAATGGAATATTAGTCAGCCATAAGAATAAAGCAAATCCTACCATTTGTAATGACATGGATGGGGCTACAGGGTATTATGCTCATTGAAATAAGCCAGGCGGAGAAAGAGAAGTATCAAATTATGTCACTCAAATGTGGAGTATCAGAACAAAGAAAAAAACTGAAGGAACAAAACAGCAGACTCACAGAACCCAAGAATGGACTAAGAGTTACCAAAGGGAAAGGGACTGGGGAGGATGGGTGGGAAGGGAGGGACGAGTGGGGAGAAAGGGCATTACGATTAGCAGACATAATGTAGGGGGGAGCACGGGGAGGGCTGTACAACACAGAGAAGACACTTAGTGATCTGTAGCATCTTACTACACTGATGGACAGTGACTGTGACTGTAATGGTGTAGGTGATAGGGACTTGATGATAGGGGGAGTCTAGTAACCACAATGTTGCTCATGTAATTGTAGATTAATGATACCAAATAAATAAATGAATACATGAATGAATAAATGAATAAATAAATAAATAAATGATTCCCTATCAATATGGGGATGGCCTACTTCTACTCTGCACCCCTTGGGAACACCTATTGATATGGAGATGCACTAAGGCCAGGTGAAGGATTCTGGAAATATTGCAATTTTACCAACAGCACAATCCTCCAGAAATTTTGACTCACAATCTCCTCATGCCTCATCTTCCACAAGGGCCCCCGTGCGAGAAAACTGGAGTGCCATAACCAGACTATTAACATAAAATCATGATAATCCTCAAGCCGAGGATTCAGCCAGGTGTGAACTCCTATGCACATTAAGTCCATAGCTGGCCTGTTCCACAGGCGGTCAGCAGCTGAATGGGTAGGGAGTACACACAAGTCATGACAGGGAAGCTGCAGCCGGGAGGGCACACACCAGGCCACAAGGACTGTAGAAGAAAATAACTTTAAGGGTGATAAGATACCTGCTTTAATGACAACAGCATAGGCAAATCTTGTCCATCAGGTAGAATGCATGCAAGAGAGTGGTCCTGTGACTGGACAGTGGCAGGAATGGGATCTCGTCCTGGTCTAGTATACCAGACTTTCATGCCCCTCCCTGTGCGAGCTACAGATGGGTCAGCAGATAGGGCTATGGGAGGTACATGCACTGGCCATAAAGATAAAACTAAACTTCCCCATAAGATGCTTCTACCTCTGGGACGTATTGGGTACACTACCGCGATCTCTGGAGGCCAACTCTGCTATTACTCCAGGGACACACAGGAGGCCAGCTTACAAGCCTTTTCCCTAAGGTGCCAGACGGGCCAGTCATCGCTGGTCCATGTGTTGAAATGTTCTGGACCACGTCCACTCAACAAAAAATTCAAAGTACAAATACCAAAGCGGATATTTACTCAAATAACTAAAAATCATTTATGAAAGCAGTGATTTCAGTGTTAGCCCAATATATTATAAGTGTTTACAATTGGAAGGAAACATCATGAACCAGTTAAAATCTTGGTATCTGCTTCTAGACAGGAAATCCCACACAAAATCTAAAACTGCCAGGGACGGTTACAGAAACTCGAGTTTCGAATCCAGGAGGGGAGGGAGAAAGGGAGCCAGGGAGCCTGGGTAGTGGCAAAGAGTTGGCACTCAAACACACATTTCCTCATTTTACTGGAAGGTACAGCAATCCCATCAACATAGGCACCTTTATTGCCCTAGAGGTAGAGAAAAGCACAGAATCGCCCCAGAGATAAGCAGACATTGCAAGCAATTCACACAAATCAATAAACACTGCAACTGCAACGCCAGCAGCGGACCCGTGCGACCCTCGGCCCGTCCGCCCCCTCCCCCACCCGCCTGCCACCCCAGACCCAGCGCGCCTTCCAAGCTCCATTACCCGGGTGCAGCGCTCCGCGACTCTGGCCAGATAACGACTTCCCCGAAAACACCAAAGAGAAAAAAGGCGTCCACGCAGAGTCCCATCCCGGCGCGGAAAAGCAGCTCTCCCGGCGAGGGGATTCGTCTGTGGTGCTTCCCCGTCCCTGAGACCAGGTAACAACTCCGCTAAGGCACCTGCCGCCCAGCTCGCCGCCAGCTCAGGGTCTCCCACGGCTGAAAGTGCCCGCTCATGCCCAGGGCCCCCGGCCGCCGCGCCAGCTCTCCACGGAACGTGGACCGCACTCCCGGGGCTCGCCACGCCGTGGCCAGCTGAGACCCGAGGAACGGGGCCGCTGGGGGCCCCCCGCCTCTGTCCCGCCGCCCCCCATTCCGCGGGCCGCCTCGCCGGCCGGTCCCAACCTCATCGCCTTCGGTTCAGCCCGGTCCGCGCGGGACGACATGCAGCCCGCGGCCCGGCCCGGCCCGGCGAGGGGCTAAAGAGTGGGGAAAACCCGCTCCGCCCAGACCAGAAAACTGGCCGGCCGCGTCGCGGCCGCCCGCCCAGCGCCGGGGATGCGGCGGCGGCGAACCGTCCCGGGGGGCGGCAGCGGCGGCAGGAGCGGCCAGCCGGAGAGAGACCGAGGAAGAGACCCGACGGCTCAGGGAGAGCGGAGCGGCCGCGGCACGGCTCCGGCAGCTACGGCAGCGGAGAGGGCAGAGAGCGCTCCGTTCCACTTGGCCGTCCCTGCTCCGGCCTCCCCGCCTGCCCGGCTCCCCCTGACTCCGCAGCTCCCCGGTTCCCTCCGCTACTCACCGTTGCTGCACCGCCGGCTCGTCGGCTTTCCGCGCCGACACCTGGGACCATCCTTCTGCTCCTCCTGCGACAGTCCGAAGATTCCAGCTACGTCCTGCGCCTCCCCGCACCTCACCTAGTTTACGACACTCGCGGCTTTACGACACCACGTTCCTCCGACCTAGTGCCGCTCGCTCTACGGCGGGAACCTTGTTGCTAGGGAGAGGACGCTGCATCCTGCGGGTAGGGAATTGTTCCCTCGGGTGTAGGGGATTGGGAGGAGACCGCTGGGAAACTTCAGTGAAAACAACAAAACATACTGAGAAAGAGTGGGTGGGGAGAGAGTGGGAATGGGATTAAAGGGCATTATGATTAGCACACATAATGTAGGGGGGTCATGGGAAGGGCAGTTGAGCATAGAGAAGACAAATGACTCCACAGCATCTTACTGCACTGATGGACAGCGACTGCAATGGGGGATGGAGGGAATTGGAAATATGGGTGAATCTAGTAACCACCATGGTGCTCATGTGAATCCTTCATAACATTGAATATCAATGATACTTAATAAAAAATTTAAAAAATATTACTGAGAAAAGCTAAGGAAGAGTTGAATAAATAAAGACAGGTGACGTGTTCACGTATTCGAAGATTCAACTGGAGGGTTCTTCCTATAACGGCTATAGATTGAACATAATCCCCATCATCATTCACAGGCACTCCTGGGCTCTGCTGACTTCTTCAAAGGTCAATGGCAAGCCCCATCGACGGGCTACAGCCCACACTGTCTTTTTTTTTTTTAATTTTTTATTAAGGTATGATTGATATACACTCTTATGAAGGTTTCACACGAAAAAACAATGTGTTTACTACATTTACCCATATTATCAAGTCCCACCCAAACCCCAATTGCAGTCACTGTCCATCAGTGCAGCAAGATGCCACAGATTCACTATGTGCCTTCTTTGTGCTACACTGTTCTCCCCGTGACACTGCACACCATGTGTACTAAACATAATACCCCTCAATCCCCTTCTCCCGCCCTCCCACACCCCTCCCCTTTGGCAACTACTAGTCCATTCTTGGAGTCTCTGAGTCCACTGCCATTTTGTTCCTTCAGTTTTGCTTCATTGTTATACTCCACAAATAAGGGAAATCATTTGGCATTTGTCTTTCTCCACCTGGCTTATTTCACTGAGAATAATGTCCTCCAGTTCCATCCAAGTTCGTGCAAATGGATACATTTTTCCATCAAAAAAAAAGTTTTTATCTGCACTGACTATGTTGTTGCTTTAGTTTTCTTTAGTCTTAGAGAAACAGGCTTTCTGTTTCTTCCGTGTTTTATGACATTGATATATTTGAAGCACGTGGGCCAGTTATTCTGGAGCAAGTTCCTGAGCTCGGGCTGTGTTGTCCGTGTTTCCTCGTCAATAGATTCAGGTAATGCACTCTGGCTGGAAAGGTGCACAGGGCGAGCCGTTTCTTCTGGGGACTTCACACCTAGCGTCATATCATGTCCATCTGCCCCTAGCTGATTGGGTTAATTTTGATCTCTGGTCACAGTATAGTCTGGTTTCTCCACAGCACGGTTGTTTTCCCTGTGCAAGAAGAATCTCTCGGGAGGACACGTGAAGAGCGTGTACCTACCATGCTCCTCCTCCCACATGCTCCTTTCGACTTAGCATGGATCTCAGTTCTTTTTTAAAGTCACATTTTCCAAGACTTACTCCCATAAGCCCTTGGTACCCAGGAAAGCTTCAGTGTCTCTAAGCTTGTAATACCTCACCTAAATCCCGTTCATACCATAATTCAAGCCTATCTCGAAATGGCTATTTTCCTGTTCTCATCTAGGTCTAATGTCTTCCTCTTACACCTGTGGGGGCATTTCGTACTTTTCATCTCCCTTTAAAATGTAGATCAGATTTTGTCCAGCCTTGCTCAAAATCCAGAAGTCCTCAAAGTGCCTCAGCTTATCTGGTTCCAGCTCCTCTTCCGGCATCTCTCATCACGTCCATTGTTCATTCAACAGCAGCAACCCAACTAACACTCATGTTCCTACCTCAGGGCCTCTGCCCGGGCTAATCCCACTGAATGATTGTTCTTTCTCTCAAACATTCACTTTTGGCTCTTTACCTAGATGTTGCCTGATCAGGGAGGCCCTCCCTGACCACCCCATTTTACCTGTTTTGTTTTTCCTTCCATCTCTTACTGGCCTTATAGTCTGTATTTTTCAGTTCATTTCTTGCCTGCTTCCTTCCTCTAGAATCTCAGTTCTGTGAAGGCAGGGGACTTCTGTTTCGTTCTCTGCTGTATCCTTGGCACCTTGAAAAGTATGTGGCCCATAGTGGGCCCCAGTAAGTTGGTTGGTGAATATCATTGAATCAGCGTTGATTGCATGGAGGCCTTATGCAGTGTGCTGAGCTTGCAGGTAGATGGGCTGTAGACCCAGTACTTACGTTTTTAGGTGACCAGACAGTCGTACTGCATGTAGGAGAACCTAGTACACTGGTTACAGCCCAGCCTGTGATGACCCAGAGGGTGGCTCACCCTTTCTAAGCCTTGTCTGTGTTCCAGAGGATATGTGCTGTATCTGGGGACCATGACTGATAGTTTAGGAGCTGGCTGGCTCCCCTGAGGCTGAATATCTTGCAGGGGTGCTGGGGAAAGTTCTGGTGCTGTCCATTGTAAGATGCATATATATTTCTCTTCCAGGCCTTGGGATTTTTGCTATGGATCATCTGCTGGGCAGGCCTCTTCTACTCTTTCTGGGAAAGAAGTTGGGGCAAGTTCCTGGCCCCAGTGTTTCTGGTCAGCCCAATCCTCTTGGGTGTCACCATGGTAAGTAGGACCTGGCTATCGACGCGACACCAGTGGAGACCAAAAGTAGTGGCTGGCATTTAGAAATGAGAAGATCTCACAGGAAACAACCACAAATTGGGCTTTTTTCAAAACACTCAAAGATATGACAACACTAAATGCATACTTTTCTAGGGCAGGAATCAACTGGAACTGAGAGGTGACTGCAGCCTTTAAATGGGGAACATGCCGTGCAGTTTGCCACAGTCCCCACCATGCCCTATTGCCCTCCCTGCCAGTGCCATCTTTCATTGTGTCACTGAACTCTGTTCTCACATTGACTACCTAGATCAGTCATTTATATTAAATGCCTGGGACCTAATGACCTCTTGAGTTATCAGGCTCTCGTGTTAGGGGTGGGTGCCAAGCTGATTAGAAACTACCCTGCCCCATGAGGGTCTGTAATTTAGTGGGAGATACAGATAGGGCAACTCCATTATTATAGTTCTGAGTACTTACCTAGCACTGTTCTTGGTGTTTTATGAAAATGAGGAAGTAGAATTTATCTCCTCTAAGGCAACCCTGTGAGATAGGCACTGACTTGTACCCTTTTTAATGATAAGGAGACTAAGGCAGAGAGAGCTTAAGTGTTCTGCCCAAGGTTACACAGCTAATACAACGCTGAGTGAGCCATTCTCATGCTAGAGGCCATGTGCCAAAAGAGACCCTTTTTCTCTCCAATCAGGTCTCCTCAGAATAATGTTCTTAAAACATAAAATGCATATGGGATTACAAAGGAAAGCAGTCAGACACACATGAATATATATGAAGAATTTTGAGATGTACTTTTGTATTTTTTCTTGGTTTAATTCTCATGTAGTAAAATTTACTTTTTTGCTTGTACAGTTTCATGAATTTTGATAAACACATATTGTCATGTAACTCTCACATACAGAATTGAAATAAAGAACAATTCTGTCAAACCCCAGAAGTTCCCTCGTGCCCTCCTGTAGTCAGCACCCCTCCTCCCCTGGCAGGCACTGGTCTGTTCTCTGTCCGTCACTTTGCCTTTTCCAGAACATCACATGACTGGAGCCATGCAGGCTGGAGCATTCTGAACCTCACTTCTGAGCACCTGCGGTTCGGTTGTGGTGCTGTGTGTATCCAAAGGTCTCAGTGTATTGGACTGTATGGTTTCACCCCACATTGTTTAACCATTCCTGAGTTGTAGGACATTGAGTTTGGGAAATCAATCATATTTAAATAGTTATCAAGACATTAAAAAAACAAAGCAAAATGTACATGCTTCTCTGATAATGCATTTCAAATCAAGATCTAGCAACAGAAAGGATGCCTCCTTAATTCCCAAACAGTGATAACTGTACTTGATAGTTGTACACATCTTTCGTATGTATTTTCAGATGTGATTTCTAATGGTGACAGAGTCCCAGAGACTGCTAATGCCACTGTGTTGAATGCTTTCACTTATCATTGGCGGTGCTAATGAGGGAAAGTGAAGCTGTAATTGCTTCCCAAGTTCATGGACCCCTGGGTTCTGGACCCCAGGTTAAAAATCCCCTTCCTACCAGGAGAGGTTTTGAGCAGGGCTGTGGCATGCCTGGCTCTGCATATTTAAAGCTGACTGTGGCCTCCGCATGCAGAATGGCTTGTTTGGTGGGGCGGAAGCTGGGAGGCCAGTGGGGGGCCCGCAGGATCACCTCAGAGACTGGAACCTGGGTGACTGGGGGTAAACCGAGGATGGGTCTTGGGGGCAAAGCAAATTCGAGTTGTAGATGGATTAGGTGTGGAGAGTGAGGGAGATGGGGGCACCCAAGGAGGATGAGTGAAGAGGATGGACGGATGGGCAGGTGATGTGTTTCTGTCTTGACCAGCTGGGGGGTGAGGGGAGGTGCCGCTGGTGACCTTGAGCCCCTCAGGAGTCTGGCTCAGGACTAGTTTGAGGATCTGCCTCGAGAGGACGGCTCTGCCCGTCTAGAAAATGGCCGTGGTCTTCCCTTCTTTGAAGGAAAAGCAGTTTTATTGTTTATTTTTTCTCCCTGATCACTGAGTCACATGTGAAATGGAAGTAATGGCTCCAGGTATCAGGAGTGAGGTCAATTCCAGTCCCCCATGGCCACTGCCATCATTCTCATCAAGTTCCCTGGAGACAAGATGTGTGACTGGGCAGATTAACTATCTCCTTATCTGCAAAGTGGGGTTGATGATGGCTCTCCCCCGAGGGGCCGTGTAGGGTGCACTGATTTTGTGTACGTGAATGCATCGTGCATGGTGAAGATAATAGGTGCTCAGTAATGGAGAAGAGTTATCCTTGGGCCCTAAGGGGAATGCATACCAGTCATTGTCAGGGCTGGGGTTTGAACACACGTCTTCCTAAATCAAGGATCGGCCTGCTGCCCGTTTTTGTCAGTAAAGTTTTATTAGCAGGCTACCATGCCCTTTCACTCACCTATTGTCTTGGGCTGCCTTCACACTATAGTGCAGTGTTGAATAGTTGCAACAGAAACTTTATGGCCCACAAATTCCAAAATTTTTACTCTGTGGTCCATTAAGAAAAAGCGTGCCAATCTGTGTTCGAAATTGAGCTTTGCCCTTGACTTTACCATTCCATCCCAGATCTATACATGGTCTCGTTAATTCCCACAACTCTAGAGGTAGGTGTTTTCATCTCCATTGTGCAGATGCAGTGGAGGCTCAGAGAGGATCTGTGATTTGGCCAGGTTCACCCAGCAAGGAGAGAGCAGAGCTCGGAATGGAGCCTGGTCCTGCCCAGGCTGTTCTGCTGGGGTGGCCCTGCTCCAGGCCCTGGAGTGTGGGGTCCACAGCAGATGTGGGGGCCTCACCATCTCCTGATGACTCCTGTTGTGTGTTTTTTTCTTCCAGCTGCTTGCTACCTTCTTAATTCAGCTTGAGAGGAAGAAGGAAGTCCAGCCCTCAGGGATCATGCTCACTTTCTCGCTTATAGCCCTACTGTGTGCCCTTGCCATCCTGAGATCCAAAATCATGACTGCCTTAAAAGAGGTGAGTGATGACCCTCCAGGTCTCCCCTCAGTAGCCCTTGGGAGAGATGATTCTTCCTTCTGGCTGTCTGAAACATGCGTTGCCGTGGGGACTGGGGGGATCAGGTACCACAGGGGCCCCGCTTCCTCCCTGCGGATTTCCATACCACATCCAGCCTTTGTTCTAGAACCTTCTTTACTTGGGGCTCTGCCTGTCTGTAGCTCCCAGGGACCCACGTTGGTCCTCCAGGGCAGGAGCCACAGGGCAAATGCACACCACCCTTTGAACCTTTGTGAGCAGTAGACAGAAAGCCGATTCCACTCTGAATGTCTACAGTCTGGAGCTGAGCCAAGCAGGGAGTGGTGTTTGCAGGGCAGCTGCTCCCCTGGGGCCCCAGACTTGTCCCCGTGTGATCTTGCTGCCATGTGCCACCCCTGGGAATTGGAAGAGCATGTATTTCAGACGCTAACCTCTCGTTCCTTGTCATCTCCGAGCTAATCAGGAACTGGCATCAGGCAAAGGAAGGTAAAGAGCTGAGCGTTTATCAAGCACCTTCAGGGTACAGTGAGGACTGTCTGTAAGGCAGCTGACACTTATTAAATTTGTGTTTTCTAAGTGCCAAGCGGTTACTAAGTTTTTTTTTTCATGACCAGTCTTAGTGCCTCCTCACAATTACTCTGACATGGCTTCCCAGCCTCAGCACTTGTGGATATTTTGGGCCAGAGACATCTTTGCTGCAAGAGGCTATCCTGTGCTCTGTAGGATGTTTAGGGGTGCACCTGGGTGGCAGCCACTGGGTGCCAGTAGCACCCTGTCAAGTCATGACAAACAGAAATGTGTCCAGACACTACCAGATGCTCCCTGGGATGTAAAAATCACCCCTGCTTGAGAGACACTTTTATTGATGGGGAAACCGAGGCACCAAGAAGTCAGATGATAAAGTCTCATTGCTCCTATGAGCAGAGCCAGGCCTTGAACGTAGCTCTGTTTCACTCCCAGGCCTTGGCCTCCTCCCATGCCCTCCCCAGGCGGTGTAGACCACACTGGGGTGTGACTGCCTATCTGCTGCTGTGTTAAAGGGGAGGTGGGATAGGGCAGGAATCCCTGCCACTGGGCCTGAAGCCTGTTTCCCAGCCTCTGCACGTAGCTTCCAGTAAGTGATCTCTTCCTCCATTCTTCCCTCACGTAAAGAATTCTGGAGTCCACGTGTTTCATGATGTCACTTTCTACATATATTTTTTTCTCGTGCTGATTCAACTCGTGTTGTCCTGCTTCTCAGATCGGTCCCCCCTGTTCTCTGAAACCATCAAGGACCCCGTAAGTGTGATCACAGAGACACATGTCTGCATGTGTGTGTGTGAGAGAACTGATACATAGGTCCAGCTCACATTGGTTGGATGCTTGTTCTGAGTGGGATCGACCATCTGGGATCTCATTCCGTCTTTCCCAAATGCAGAAGGCAATAACCTCCCCACTTTAATGGAAAAACCAAGGCATAGATGTTGGAGGGGAAGTTGAGGAGAGAATATGAATCATAATTGTAAACTTCTGTGCCTTATAGGCCTGTAGGTTTGCTCATTTGATTGGCATAGTAGCTTTAGAAAATGTTGAGCAAACATTTAATAATCAGGAAATTTCACATGAAGTCTACCCATCCAGGTTTTCTAGAAAAATGAGAAGTTCTGCTAGCATTAGGGCCATTATCCTACATGGCAGCAGTTGGGCCAGAGCTGAGGAATGTTGCCCTAGTTTACCATAGTCCCCACCACTCCCTATTGCATAATACAGTCTGGCTTCCAGTTCTTTGATGGTATGTGCCCTGCCCTTGAGAGATCTGAGTTTGATACCCTTGGTCTGTTCCATTAGTTTGAGGGAAATTCTGTATGTACAGAAGGGCATCACTGGGCAGGGTGGAGATGGCCACTCTCCCTGCTGGTGGAATAAAAAGGAATAGTCATTTGTCACCCTTGTGATATATTTGTACATGATTGTTGATCTCCTGTCTTCCTCCCCTCTTTTCTCCTTTCCTTCCTTCCTTTTGTCTCTCCCTCCTTCCAACCAGTGGAAAGTGCCAGGCCCAATCTAGGCAGAGGGCTGTAGCAGTGAATAAAGCAGAGTTCTTGCCCACTTGATGCATATATTGACATGGGTGGGGTCTGGGGACAGACAGTAATCCAGGACCCAAGTATGCTTGTCAAGTGGTGATGAACACTGAGAAGAAGAAAGCATAAAGGGAAAAGAAAATGATGGTTGGGGTTGTGTGCACTTTTGATAAGAGCAGTCAGGGAATGCTGCCCCCATGAATCAGGAAGGTCTCATTGGAGCAGAGACTTAAAGGAGCAAGGAGAATGAGCTGAGCAAAAACCCAGACGAACAGTCTTCCAGGCAGAGGGGTGGCATGTGCAAAGGCCCAGGGGTGGGAGCCACCATGGAATGTTGAGGAAGCCACAGCAAAGGCCAGCATGGCTGGAGCAGTGAGAGGCAGGAGAGGACATCTGAGATGTGGGGACGGTCATTTGTAGGCAGATGAGCTGTTCGATTTTATTCTGAGCGGGAGGGAAAGCCTTTGGAGCGTTAATTTGCTGTTTGTTCATGGTGAGTCTGCTATTACCGGGCAGAATTGCAGCAGGAGCAGTTTTCAACTGTCGGGTTTGGCTTGAACCTGAGCAGAAGCCTGAGGCTGCCTCTGTGCCTGATGGAGGAGTCCGTGAGGCAGCGGCTGGGAGGAGGAGGGGCTTAACACTGGCCAGCTAGTGTTCTAAAAACCCGTGTCCTAGTGGGTGTTCTGACAGGCCCCATTCTCGGATTTCCCAGCTCAAAGAGAACCTAGGTTGGAGAAATTAGCAGTGTGTGTTTGTATGTGTGTGTGTGTGCGGATGGATGTGCACATAGGGGTGTGTGCATGTGTGCATGTTTGTATACTTGTGCATATATTTATGTTGATGTGTTTGCACATAAATGTGCTCATGTGCATTGATGTATTCTCATGTGTGTGTGTGTGCACGCATGTGCATGTGTGTAAAGTTAGCAGGGCAGTGACCATGCCTGGGCTACCCGTTGGATCCCAACGGATGCCTGACACAAAGGAGGGACTCAAATGTTTATGGCTGTGTCTGTTGTTCGTCAGTGTCTGTTGCCCAGGGGTGGGTATGGGGCAGTGGAGTGTCCGCATCAGGAAACATTTATTAAATGTCAGACTGTGTTGTGGGGCTGGGAATCATACCAAACAAATCACACCTACCCGAGTGGTACAGACCCTGAGGGTCACCTGAGCTTGTGAGAGGCAGAAGGCCCATGTGCAGATCCCCTGACTCTTCAGGCTCCTCCCTGGGGCCTGAGAAGAAGGTCTTTCAGAGTGGACAGGCCTGGGTGGTTTATGGGGGAGAGAATTTTGGTCCCTTCTGGGGACTGGATCAAATTCCTGTGGCTGCTTTCCTGAGTGCACGGAGGTGGCTCCTAGAGCCGCCTTCCTCCCGTTGTGCTCTCTGTGGCCCTGGCCACCTGGGCCTGAGGCCTGTTCCGCCTGCTGGGGCAGCCTGATGCTGTCAGCTCTGCAGCTGGAGGCTGGGTCATGGTGGCCCAGGGCACCCGACTCTATCCCGGGCTTTCTTCTCATTTTTAGGAATGAACAAATGCTGGCGAGGATGTGGAGAAAGGGGAACCCTCCTACACTGCTTGTGGGAATGTAAGCTAGTTCAGCCATTGTGGAAAGCAATATGGAGGTTCCTCAAAAAACTAAAAATAGAAATACCATTTGACCCGGGAATCCCAATCCTAGGAATTTACCCAAAGAATATAATTTCTCAGATTCAAAAAGACATATGCACCCCTATGTTTATTGCAGCACTATTTATGATAGCCAAGAAATGGAAGCAACCTAAGTGTACAGCAGTACATGTATGGATAAAGGAGATGTGGTACATATACACAATGGAGTATTATTCTGGCATAAGAAGAAAATAAATCCTACCATTTGCACCAACATGGATTGAGCTAGAGGGTATTATGCTCAGTGAAATAAGCCAGGTGGAGAAAGACAAGTACCAAATGATTTCACTCATCTGTGTAGCATAAGAACAAGCAAAAACTGAAGGAACAGAACAATAGCGGAATCACAGAACCCAAGAATGGACTAACAGTTGCCAAAGGGAAAGGGACTGGGGTGGGTGGGTGGGAAGGGAGGGAGAAGGGGAATAAGGGGCATTACGATTAGCACACATGATGTAGGGCGGGTGATGGGGAGGGCAGTATAGCACAGAGAAGACAAGTAGTGACTCTACAGCATCTCACTACGCTGATGGACAGTGACTGTAATGGGGTATGAGGGGGGGACTTGATAGTGGGGGGAGTCTAGTAACCACAATGTTGCTCATGTAATTGTATATTAATGACACTAAAATAAAACATAAATTAATTAGTAAAATTAAAGGTTTTCTTCTAAATAAATAAATAAATAAGCCAGGGAGAAGGATAATTTAGGAAATAATAATGTTGGCAAGATATGCATAAAACACAACCCTTCTGTGCGTTTGGTGAGAACATAAATTGGTGCAGCGACTGTGGAAAATAGTATAGAGGCTCCTCAGAAAATATAAGGAGAGCTACCATACGATCCAGCAATCCCACAGCTGATACTCATCCAGAGGAAATGAAATGCTAACTCAAAATTATACGTGCACCCCTGATGTTGGTTGAAGCATTGTGTATACCGTAGTAAAGACACAGAAACAATGTAAGTATTCATTAATGGATGAATGCATAAGAAAAATGTGGCATACATAAATATACACAATGAAATATTATTCAGCCATTGTAAAGAAGGAAATCCTGCCATTTGTGACAATAAAGATGGATCTTGAGGTCATTATGCTTAGTGAAATAAGTCAGAGAAAGACAAATACTGTATGATTTCTCTTATATGTGGACTCTTAAGTAAATGTCAAAAAAGGAACTCAAAAATAAAGAGAACAGATTGGTGGTTGCCGTAGCGAGTCTGGGGACAGGTGACACCGGGTAAAGGTGCTTCCAGTTATAAAATAAGGAAGTCCTGGTGATGCAGCTTAGTTAAAAATACTGTATTTTATATTGTAGTAAATGAGCTCAGAGACCTGATCAACTTTCCTGAAACTGGAGAAGATTATCGGCATTCTACAACTTTCGTATTACATTATTATTATTATTGTGGTGGTTGTTTTTTCTTTTTTTAGGGGGCGATAATAGTACAACAAGTCATTCCATATAACTGTTTGAAGACAAATATTTTAGAGAGATCTCTGCATGTTTGAGTTGTTGTGATATGAGTATGGATTCAAAAGAAAAAGTGACTGGAAGTTAGTATAAAAATTTTGATCCCAACTACTATTTTCAATTTAGGAGTTGTAAGAGTTCATGTGTTTCAGCAACCAACAGAAACGATGATTGACAGTCATAATAGTAAGATTGAAATGTCATTTTACATATATTTATGTTTGTGTCATTTCAGATTTACTATGCTCCAGAAAACATATTTTACTTGCCTTTTAAAAACTGGGAATGTGAGTGACAAATTTCTCTATTTGGTAAAGCATATATTTTTCATTTTTGTAGAATGCGGTTTCTGGGACATATTTATGTACAAGAATATACTGGATTTAAAAGAACTAAACCCTGATAGCCATGCAGAAATATATTACCTATTTATTACCTAAGAAGTTATTACAAAAACACTTACAAAAAATTAGAGAAATGGAGGTGAAAGCAACATTAAAATACATTTTATATATATTAAAATAGCAAAAAAATACTTTTTAAAATTACAGTAGTCTACCCATATTCATCGGTTTGCTTTCTATGGTTTCACTTAATCTGCGGTCATCCGTGGTCTGGAGGCAGATGGTCCCTACTCTGATGTACGGTCAGAAGAAAAACAGTAGCCTGTGTCACAGTGCCTGTCATTCACTCACATCACCTCCTCATGTAGGTGTTCGATCATGTTACGCCATCATCATAAGAGTATAATACAACCATATTTTAAGAAAGAACACATTCTTGAAAATAACTTATTACAGTACATTATTATAGTCGTTCTATTTTATTATTGGTTCTAGCCAACCTTTTACTATGTCTAATTTGTAAATTAAACTTTTTAACAGGTATGTATGTATAGGAAAAATTATAATATACCTAGGGTTTAGTACTCCGCTAGGAGTCTTAGAACAGATCTCACACAGTAAGGGACGAACTACTGTATGACGACTCTCAATTTTAAGTGAGATTCATTCTTAATCCAGTCCTTTGAGGAATGAATATGAAACTAAATATAGTCAAAAAAATATAGTACAAAAAATGAAATATATAAATAAAACATTTTATAAACTAAAATATACCACATGCTAGTTACAAAAAGGGTAGATTGATACCTAAATTATAAAAAGAGCTCTAATATAGAGAAAAAGGACATAAAAATAATTCAAAAGGAAGATGAAGACTAAGGATAGGTAATTTGCCCAACAGCAAATCAAATTTAGTAGCAAATCTACAAATAGTTATTAATTTCATCATATCCAAAATTAAGTGGTATTGAGATATTGGGAATGTTGTAAAGAGCTCTTACCCTTCTTGCTTATTAAAAGCGTTGGAAAATGGCTATTCTCAAGTGGTGCTAAAATGTAAATTTCCAGTTTATTTTGTAAAATATGCAACATCTCAGTAAAAAAGTGCATATGAAATTATTTTTCTGCCAAGATGAAGTAGACTCATTCCTCTCACATCCTTCCCCTTACAGTTAACAAATTAAACATGCATAGAAAGTCTCTTAAAGATGAAAATAGGTGGACGGGACCTTGGGACTTGAGGAGCAACATGGCAGTGAGCTCCCTCCGTTTATTTATTGCCTTCCTTGTGCCTCAGGTGGGTCACTGCAGAAGCCTCCCATCAAGAATCTCCGACAGGACACAGATTCGTCAAAAATAAAAATAAGATATTGAAGAAGAGCCCCATTCACATAGCCAGAGGACTGAGACAAGTGAGGCCAAGAACAAACCCCTTTGGCAATACTTACTCTGCTGCAGGGGAACACCAACAAATCCCTCCAACACACACCCTGGGTTTCAGGGGAGCCAAGAATGAAGTCTACCCCCATCTGTCATGAAAGAGACTGTGAACAAAGCTGTACAAAGTGACCTTCCTTCCTACCACTCCCCAAGCCTATGGAAGAAATGCGATAAGTTTCAATCTCCACTCAAGTGATTTTGGTGAGGCCGAACAGGAAACCAGGCTTTCTTCCTCAGTCTGGAAAATTAGAATGTATTCCAATTACCCCACCAGGTTAATTTGGGTGATGCCCAGTTGCAAGATAATCTTCTCCCACACTTAGCAGCAATGAGACTTTACAGGTGGTACAAGGTGAGGTTAGTCACCACTAGACCTCCCCTCCCTCTCCCCCCCACAACATGTCATTAGGACCTAACAGAATTGGGCTTCCACCCATGTGCAGCATTAAAAGAGACTGAACACAGATATGTAATTTGGAGCTTATAAAAAGTTCACTTTCTCCCCACTACTGGTGTTAAACAGGTCCAATCTGGAATTTAACTTATATATCCACCTGCCACCTAGTCAAAGAGACAGAAAGATGAACTGGGAAGTTGTCAAGTGAGACGCTCTGCTCCCCCTTATAGTTAACAAATTAATCAGTTCCACCAGAAACTGATTTCCCCACTTCCTATAGCAACAAAGTGGAATAAACTATCCCTCACCATTCCCTTCCCTGGTGACGGTGAGGCCCAGCTGGGAGGTGATCTTAAGACTCTACGATCAGAGGCAGTGAAGCTATGTGAGTCACTCCCCATCTTTTGCTGCGGAGGCGTCAGTGAAGCTGAGATGGGACCTGATATTCCACTCCAGACATCTGCATTGAAGCAATATGATTTCAGGGCACAGTTTTACCAGGTTGGTGTTGGCAGAGCTGAACGTGAAGCTGACCATGAACGTCCACCCAGTCCTCATGCTAAACATCAATGAAGCGCCTATTTAAAAAAGAAGATTAAAATGGATCTAGAGTTCTCATAATACAATATCCATTCTGCCCAGGATATAATAATAAAAAAAAAAACACTTGTCATAGGGATAACAAGGAAATCACAACACACATGTGAAGAGGCAACAAATATAACAAAACGATATGATTCCATAAAAATGTGGATTTATGTGACAAGGATTTTTAAAGGCTGTCATAAAAATGCCTCAACAAGCAATAACAAATTCTCTGGAAAGAAACATAGACACATAATATCTCTCCAAGGAAATAGAGATTATTTTTAAAAATCAAATTTGATTGTAGTATTGTAAATAAATAACCAAGTTTATAAAACTTGTTGGATGGGCTTAGTAGTAGAATAGATGATCACATGGGAAAGAATTGGCGAGTTCAAGTATACAGTTACTCAGTGTGAAAACCAGAAACAAAATAGAGAAGTAAATGAGGAGAATTTCAGAGACCATTTGGACAATAACAGTTAATATCCCATAATCAGATTCCCAAGAGAGGAGAGTGAGTGTGAATTTGAAAGAGTATTTGTAGAAATAATGGCTGAAAGATTCCCCAAGTTGGCAAAAGACATGGTATTATAATTATACTCCTAATTACTGTAAAGAGTATATACTTATTTACTGTAATTGTTATGTTACCAACAAACCTACCCTTAAAGAATGTTCCCAGATTTCAAAAGAATACTAGAAAATTTGTAGCTAATAGAACTGTGCCATAAGAAACACTGAAGAGAGACCTTCAGGATGAAGAGAAAGGACACTAACATAACTTCAATCCACACAAATTAAGAGCACCAATAATAGTGAATACATAATATATAAAGGACAATATAAATTATGTTTCTTTTTGTAACACTTTTTTTTTCCATCTGATTTAAGGCAATTGCATAAAGCTTTAATAAAATTGTGTTGCTGAGCTTAGAATGCATAAAGATGTAATTTTTATGACAATAATACTACCAAGACAGGCAAATGGAACACTGTAGCATTTGAACAGTTTTGCATACTACTGAAATTAATTTGGCTATTTGTAACTAGCTTGTTAAAAGTTAAGATGTTCATTGTAATTCCCAGCATACCTAAGAAAATAACTGAAATTTATAGTTAAGGAAACAAGAGAATTAAAATGAAATCACAGAGAAATATTGATTTAATGTATAGAGGGTGCAAAGTAGGAACAAAGGAACAAAAAAGATGTTGGACACATACAAACATAATAGCAAAATGGTAGACATAAATCCTACCTTACCAGTAATACATTTAATATAAATGCAATAAACTCTTCAATGAAAAGGTATAAAATCACAGAATACATTTTCAAAATTATCTAACTCTATACTATCTACAAGACACATACTTCAGATTCAAAACCAAAGTAGGTTTTAAGGAAAAGATTCACAAATAGATACCAACCAAAAGATGTCCTCCAACGACAATATAACACAATTTAAATCAATAAGAACAAAATTTGGGAAATCTACAACTATATGAAAAATAAACAAGACATTCCTAAACAGCCAATGTATTAAAGAACAAATCACATGAGAAATAAGAAAATACTCTGAGATGAATGAGAGCAAAAGCACCAAATATCAAAACTTACAGGAAGCAGGTCAAGCAGTGCATAGAGAGAAATGTGAAAACACAATAAACACACCTATTTTTTAAAAAAGCAAGAGCTCAAATCTATAAAAGAGCCTTCCACTTCAGGAAACCTCTAAAAGAAGAGTAAACCAAAACCAAAGGAAGAAAACATAAGGAAATCATAATAATTAAGGCAGAAATTAAAAGAGGGATTTTACCTTTTTTTAAAATTAGTGTTAGAATGATAAATGTTGATCTCTTTCCTTTTATTCTGAGTCTGTATTTAAAGTTGTTTTCTTGTAGATAATCTTTTAGGAACACACGGAGGAAAAGAAGAATGGAACAGAAGAAATTTTGAAGTTTCTTTTGGGAGTCTTATAATCACTGTCTTTTAATTAATATATTAGATCAGTAACATTTAAAGTGCTTATTCAGATCACTTTAAGTTTTCAAGGGCCCTTAGGGCTAAGAAAAGTGACTCAAAGATCAAGTGTTTGGCATATATTTTTCCTTTTCCCAACAATTCATTTGTACTAAAGAATGTTTGGTGGCCTGTTCCCTGGTGGTTCCTGACCCTTCTCTTTTTGTCCTACAAGAATACAAAATTATGCAAAGCTAAAGACACAATCAAGGATTTAGGAACAAACCAGGAATGATTGTTCTCTTAGTAGTATAAAAGTAATATAGTCACCACAAATATCTTAAATGTCCCCCAGGAACATCACGCAGATAATCTTTCCATCAGATCTTTCTTCTGTGCTTTTCTAAACCTTTCAGTGACCCTGTTCATTAGTTTCTCTGCCTATAGTGTTTCTTCTCACCAAATTTAGTTTTTCCAAAACACTGTCTAATAACCAGAAAGCCTCCCCACACAAAGACTGCCCCAAAAACAAAGAAAAAAAAGGTGAGAATCCTTCCACACCTCTTTAAGTTTCTGGTGGCCCCTGAAATTCCTTGGTTCGTGGCATCATGATTCTAATCTCTGCCTCCATTTCACATGAATTTCTTCCCTGTGTCTCTTTGTGTATTCTTTCCTTTCTATAAGGACACCAGTCACCGGATTTAGGGCCTCCTCAAAACTTTTAGCTCAATTATATCTGCAAAGACACTTTTCTAAACAAGGTCATAATTACAAGATGTGTGGGTTAGTACTCAGTCCTTTTTAGGGACTATTCAATGCACTATATGGGTTGACAAGAAGGGTGCCAAGACTATTCACCAGGAAAAGAATACCATTTTCAAGAGACACTGCTAGACAACGGCATATCCATATGCAAAAGAGTGAATTTAGGCATCTTTCTCATGCCATAAACAAATTTACTCAAGTTAATTAGAGAACTGAATGTAAAAGCTAAAACTCTTAGAAGAAAATAAAAATCTTTGCTCACTGGGTTCAATAATGTTTCCTTAGATATGGTTCCAAAGCACAAAGTAAAAGGTGACTTCATCCACGTTAATTATGTCTTTTGCCCAAAGGACACCATTCAGAAACAGGAAAACCCACACTGCTAGAGAAAACATCTTAAAATCATATGTCTGGTAAGGGACCTTGTCCAGAAAAAGGACTCTTACTACTCAACAACAGGAAAACTCAATTTAAAAGATGGGCAAGAGATCTACCAAATTCCACACTAAAGAAGATATGCAAATGTCAAGGAAACATATGAAAAGATGCCCAACATTGTACGTCATTAGGGAATTGTAAATCAAAACAAGAATGACATGCCATGACATACCTTCCAGAATGCTAAAATTAAAGACTGATCATGCGAAGGTTTGGCGTTTTTGTGTAACAACTGGAACTCTCCTACACTCATAATGGGAATGTGAAATGCTAAAGGCGCATTGAAAAATAGTTTGACAGGTTCTTTAAAAGTCAGAGGTACACCTCACTTATCAACTAACCGTTTCATTTGATCCCAAATATTTACCCAAGAGAAATGACAGAGTATTTGCATACAAATCCGATACACAACTTTTCATAGAAGCTTTATTTGTAATAGTCACAAACTGGGAAGACCTCACAGGTCCACTAACATCGGCATACTACTCAGAAGAAAAAAGGAACGAGCTATTGACACACATGAAAGCAAGGATAAATTTTAAATCCACATTTACTGATAGAAAGACAGACACCTCCCCCCCAAAAAAATCCCTGCACTACTGTATTATTTAAACTTCTACAAGAAAACAAACTAATCTCTAGTGGCAGAAAATGTATCAGGGTTTGGCTGAGAAACGGAAGAGTGCAGAGCGTGAGGTCACAGGGGACCACGGGGATGAACGAGGATGAGCAAGGACCCTTTGGGAGTGACGGGCATGTTCACTCCTCTGATTGCGTTAATGTTTTCAGACGAGTGTACTTATGTCAAAACCTACCAAATCATACTCTTCAACTATTTGTAAGCTTTGTATGTTGATTTTCTTTCAATAAAGCGTTTAGAAAAATAAGAAAATGAAATAACCTGTTAGTTCTCCTCTTTTCTCTGAGGACCTTGGCCCAGAACAGTCTTTGTTATTTATTTTGCTTTTTCCAAATAAAATTACTGCCAACATTCATTGATAACTTTTGAGTGTAAATCACTCAGGACCTCTTGTTTATTCATTAATCTGCAGCTGGAGCAAACTACAAAAAAAAAGTCGAAGTTTGTATTGCTCAAACTTCTTTCCCTATACAGAGATACTGAAATGTCAGCTCTTTCAAAGAGAAGAGGGTTTCTGCATTCCACTGCCATTAGGATCATGTTTCTGTCTTTTAAGAAAATACTCTTTGACTTTCACGAGAAAATCAATCTAATTTGTTGGGGACCTTCTTTTGGTCTCAGAGAGCTTTTTTTTTGGTTCAGAGAACCTGTGAGTGAGAACATGAGTATATAAGCAAAAGTGAAAAGAAGTTCACGTGAAAATTTATCAAACTTACCATTTTTAGCTAAGTTCCTTTAAGGATTACTATATTTAAATAACTTGCTGAAGTTACCATTGACTGAGAGAAAAGTATGAAAAGTTTTGCAACATTAATAGTATTTCCCTTTGTGAAATTTTAGCTGCATTTTTCTCTGAGGAAAAGATTTCACCTACCTATGTCATAATCAGATAAATGAGATCTATGTTATAACCCAGATATTTTGTACAGCCTCTAAAATATACATGAGATGTCATAAGAGTAAATAGATGGGTATATAATTAGGAATCCTAATATAAGGAATACCCAGAAACTATATCAGTTACATTATCAACCTCCAGTTGTAAAAGATAAGCACCCATTGCATATGTGGGAGTGTATTTGTGCATGTATGCACATGTGTTTCTGTTTCTTCCTTCATCACTGCAAAAGAAAGGCTGTATAACATCATTCATTAGAAATCTCTGCCTCCTCTCAAATATTCATTGTAAGATAAACAGAAATCAGTGGTTATATGTCATTGTCAATTAGTTTATTGAATTGCCCCTTATAATACTGTGTAATATATTGTAAAAAAAAATTTTGAGCTTTGAGCAATGCCTATTCCTCATAGCAGGCTGACTTGAGTAAGATTATGTAGTCATGCATATGCAACTTGAGAGATAGGAGAAAGGATGACAGAAGAGTAGGTGGACTGCAACAGTCTTCTCCACTACTTCTGAGTTTATTCACTACTTCCCAATTTATTCTAATGCATATGTCTAATATGTCCCAACATTCCCTGGAAGGTTATAGTTTTCAGGCAAGCCATGCGCCAAGGTCAGCACTGCTTCCCCGGATTGAGGACTGCCACCCTGTGGGTTTAACAGTATGAACTGGGCGAACTAGGAGATGTGATGCTCTTCCTTCCTCAGTATGAATAAAGTACAAGAAAAAAGGAATACAAACAAACAATTTATAAATAAATTGTGGTTTCAAAGGGATTTTTTTTCACTTATTGATAGGGGATTACAAGCACTGAGACACTATTTGAAAATAAAAACATTCAAACCCCCACTATAGAAACTAATTTTTGATGTCTGACAAAGTTACTGTGGAGCAGTTTTTGACATAAACCCAAAAACCCATTATCTCTGTATTTAACACTGTATTAATGGATAACAGTGAAGATGGAAACACAGTCAATAAGAATACAATTACTTTTTAGAAAAACCAAGGAAGAGAAAGCAATTACAACTCTTGTCACAATTGTAAAGATCACTTCACAATGTGACTTAATAAAAATAGCTCTTTTTTTAAAAACAGCAAAGAAATGCACAATTTTCTAGTAACAGAGTCATAGATAAGAAAGTTCAATAACCATATTCAGTGTCAGGGCAATATGAACTTAAGTCCAAATATGAAGAAATTACCTTTGTGCATGCTTGGTAAATTCAGGATATGTAAATTTATTCAGGAAGTATTCTTTAGACATTGACAATATACATGGGACTGTATTGACATTACTGTCACAATGAGAGGGACATAATCCCAAAAAATACATTCTCTGGCTAAACATGATGTAGTGGCAAGTTTTATTTGTTATTGGAACACAGGACTGGGTGTGTAGGCTAAGATAGTCATCAGAATCACAGAAACCATCCCAGGGGAAGTAATGATTCACCTAAAAACCAATGATGTCTGGGGAATATAGGGCAAAGTACACAAGAGAAGTGCTCACTGTGATACCTGCCACAGAATACATGGTCGACAGATTGGGCCTGGTAAGCACACAGGATAAGAGGGAAGGTGACCTACCATGGGAAAACCATGACTTCTGTTTTAGGAACATTGAGATGGTCATGCATGTGATTCGTACAAGCAGATATGTTTGGTAGGTGGTTCAATATATAAGTAGATATGTTTGGTAGTCAATTCAATATGCCAGAAATTACTCCTCACTAGAAACAGAAATTTAGTGTTCATTAAGTGACAGATGTAATATAAAATTATAGGAATTGTTCAAAAAACAGTGAGAGAGTGTATAGTCAGAAGTGAACAGGAAATAATAGGTCCAAGGAATCGAAAGAGGCAAAAAGATAATATAAAAATACCATACGGGTAATTTTTAAGTGAATTTTCCAAAGTAACAAAAACTTGACAAATTTGTTATGAATTTGTCATAAACATAGACACAAAAAATGTGTTTAAAACAGTATATTCTGCATAACAGCTTATACAATAATAGAGAAATGTAGAAGGAAGATGAAGGAAGCATCCATGTGGTTCAGTAAGGATTAGCATTGTTCATAAGAAAAAATACACTTATCTGAAAGAGAGGAAAAATGGAAGATAGAATAAAGAAGGAAGGAAGAAGCTTATTACAGAGCTGGAATAGGAGCTCCAAGTTCTGATCAAGACTCTAGAATAGGTCTACTCACATATCATGTATTATCATTTTCACTAAGACTGAACTGTTGACCAAAAGTATAACGATATGGTGATTTTTTAATTTAGCTCTGAATGGGGAAGAATTTGGAGGAGTCAAATGATAATTTTTGCTACCCATAAAAGCACACCAAAGTAGCAGATAAACTTAGTTATAGTCATAGTATGATTTAAAATATAATGTGAAAATATAGTGAAGATAATACTGATACAATTGAATTTTACACAGACAATATAACCTATACAATGATCTCTGAATTGTTGGGCATGCAGATTGGAGAGAAGCCACTAGTGATGAAAAACTATACAGTAACAACATTCATTCTGCTGGGACTGACAGATGACCCTGACCTGCAGGTCCTGATTTTTGTCTTTCTATTTCTCACCTACACACTGAGTGTAACTGGAAACCTGACCATCCTCACACCCACCTTTATGGATTCTCACCTCAAAACAGCCATGTACTGTTTTTAGCAAAATTTCTCCTTCTTAGAGATCTCATTCACAACTGCTTGCATTCCCAGGTACTTGTATGACATAGCAACAGGTGACAAGGTCATTGCCTGTAAGGCTTGTGTCATTCAAGTGTTCTTTACTGACCTCTTTGCAGTAACAGAATTTTTTCTGCTGGCTGCTATGTCCTATGACCGCTATGTGGCCATTTGCAAACCATTGCATTATGTGACCATCATGAGCAGCAGGGTCTGCAAGAGACTTGTTTTTTGCTGTTGGCTGGCTGGATTGTTAGTCATAACCTCCCCACTGAGTCTGGGGCTAAATCTGAAATTCTGTGACTCAAAAGTCATTGATCATTTTCTCTGTGACGCCTCTCCCCTGATGAAGATATCATGTTCAGACACATGGTTCATGGAACAAACTGTTTTAGTTTGTGCTTTGCTGACCCTTATTGTGACCCTTATGTGTATAGTTCTGTCCTATGCTTATATTACCAAGACAATTTTAGGATTTCCTTCTGCCCAGCAAAGAAAAAAGGCCTTTTCCACCTGTTCTTCCCACATGGTTGCGATTTCCGTCACCTGTGGCACCTGCATGTTCATTTACATGAATCCTGCATCCAAAGAAGAAGTGACTATTAACAAAGTGGTTTCACTGCTCATTTCTTCCATTTCACCTACCCTAAATCCATTTATTTATACACTGAGAAATAGGCAAGTGAAGAAAGCCTTCAAGGACTCAATCAAAAGAATTGTGTCATTCTTAAAAAAAATAAAATAGCACAGAATAAAAAGAGTTAAAATAAAAGGTGAGTGTTTCAAACCTTTCTATTGAAGCTTATTACATTTGTCTTTTAATAATCTATATTTCAATTGTTATACTCCTCAGTTCCTCTTTAGATTTACTTACATTGTACCTTAATCAACTCATTTCTTTCCTTTGCTTTTTAATCCACCTCTTGTAGGAGATTTGTCTCAGTAAAGAAAATGGAAGCATACTCGTCATAAATTCATTTTAGATATATATGACCCCATGTAACTTAATTTTATAACATAATAAAAAACATTAGTCTGTCATGACACTGGTAATTTATTATTGAAATAAGTAAATGATTACTCAAATGTTTATAAAATATTACAAATATTCAAATAGGAATTGGAATTTTATGATAAAATACTGAATGGAATGAATGAGGGCATGAGGGAATAATACAAGGAACCATTGAGAGAGAAGATAGTGGTATCTCTAATACTCTAGAACAACACAAAAAAAAGGATTGCTAGATAAAATCTCACAAATATTCTTTTGAATATACAGGTAAGAGTAAAGGTAAAAATGTAGGCAATCATAAGGTATCAGACACAGAATAATTAGAAATGAGGATAAATAATCCCATCTATCATCTGTGGATTTCCAAGAAAGCAAAGGATGGAGAGGAGCAAGTTGTTGACTTATGTGTTACAGGGACTTGAGCTGAATGTCCACATGGAGGTGGGAGGTGAAGTGTCAGGATCCACGTGGTGAAAGCACATAAAACGAATAGGATAAAATAAATTCAATACTCTAATAGTATGATTTAGGGGGAAATAGCTGCCCACTCTCATGAAAAAACAATTCCATCTAAAAGAATGTTTTCTGTTCTTCTGAGTTACAAACTGTGGATGAGAAAGTGGGAAATATTATCATGCACTACTGTCTATTTAAAATGGGGCTTTATGCTCCAAATCATATAAAAATAATTTACTAATGCTACAAATAAAAAATAATGAATCCAAATATAAATCTCTGGAAGTTAGAAAATACATATGGAATGAGATAGAGATACTTCATAACAATGCATACAAAACATAAAAAAGCTATACACAGAAGAAATTTAAAAATTATGCAAACATTAATGTATCCAACTATTTTATAAAATAATAGAACCAAAAATAAAGCAATTCCTGCTCATTATAAAATTTTTAAAACCCATAAAATTAATGCAAGATATGTAGGATATAGATTTTACTAATGATAGAAAATTAAATTTTGAAATATAAAAAATCTGAAAGGTGATTCTTTTAAAAGTTTCAAGAACATTGATAAATTTCTATCAAACATGAATGAATATTGACAAAGGGCAACATATTTCAGCTTAAAAATCAGAAAGAAGACATAAACACTAGTTCAGTAGAAATTAGAAAAACTTTATGGATGGATGTACTATCATGATTCCACAACAACAACAAAATAGGTAGACCTACAGCTAATGAACAAGCTTTTAAAAATTCATCAAGATGTGGAAAACTTAAACATCAGTTTCCATATATTTGGGAAGATAAAGTGGATGAGAAAGTGGGAAACATTATCATGCACTACTACATGAAAAGTAAAGACTACTACATGGGAAGAAAAGACTAAACATTAATGAGGCAAAAGGTGCAGACTACTTTACAGAGAACCATGGTAAACAATAGATTATCTCATCAAGACTTCAGTTATCCAAACAATGAAAAAATTCTCCCTAATGAATTGTATGAAGAAATCTTAATGTTTTGACAAAAATACCATTAAGACATTATAAGCCAAACTATTAAAGTACCCTGATGAGTATGGGTGACTACTTCAGCAGAAACCAACAAAACAGCCAAAACTTACACTATGATCAGTTAAGATTTACTCTAATTATACAAGGGCAAAGATAGATCATATAGACTGATAAATTATAGATTATAGGCAGGTGATAGATGATAAATATATACATATTTGAATATAAATATATATATACATGTATATATATATATGAATTTCAACCTGATTTTATTGTAATTACCGCGTTCGCCCCTTGTGGCGGTGACGACAGCGATACGTACACAGACCTGGTTCACTTCAGTTGTTTATTGTTGCTCGGAAGGCCGGGAGAAGGTGAGTGAGAAGAAGCAACAGCCGAGGGGAGCGAATGAGAAGAAGAATGAGGGGAGAGAGGGAGACAGAGATTGAGAGAGTGGGAGAGTGAGTGAGTGCTTCTCTTTCCTGCTTATGCCTTATATAAAGGAAGCTGGCCTATGGTGATCAAGATCATGCAAGCCTATAGGAGCAACTTCCTTATGCTAATGCCACCAAACCAGGCAGGGTGGCGCCCAGGAAGCGGGCGCCATCTTAGGGCATTGGTCAACTAGAGTGGAAGGGCGGTGTTCAGCCATAGTGGGACTCAGCCTCGGCCATAGGCCGGCCCCTACATCTCCCCCTTTTTTGTTTTTTAACACAATGAGGCTCGGGGACCATGCCTGTCTTAGGTTGTCAGGGAGGCGCAGCATCCTTACCCGTCATAGGGCAACAGACAGCTAAGGTCTGCGCTCTGTCTTAGGTTGGTATGCGTACCTCCTGATCTTACCCGTCTTTGACTACTGGTCCAACATATTGTGCTACACCCTAGGGGAGATGCCTTCTTCTATAGCTGCCATGGCCTGCACCAGAGCCATCTGCACTTTCCGATGTTGCCGTTGCATGGAACAGAACACTCATGCCTGACCAGGCTTTGGTGGCATTTAGCACGGCTTCAGCAAACTGAGCTACAGACAGCGCCTCTACCTTTTAGGAACTAACATTCAATATTTCTTGCCATAGCTGAGTGGTGAGCACATCAAACTCACTGGACCAATTGGTGGATAACATCTTGCCTAATTTCTTGGACAGATTGGCAGCTTTAGAGAGGTTATGAAAAGAAATGCCAGCAACACATAGAGCTGTCAAAGGGCAGATATGGGAGATTAAGTGTACTATAGGTAGAGAAAAGGGCAGGAAAGGTATGTGCAGTTTCAGTCACCGGGAGTGGAATAGGCCAAGCCTTCACCAGACCCCATAGTTCTCTGGGTTCCGCTATCGCCTGCTGAAGAATCAGTAGCAGGATGAGCATCAGTGGCATCGGCATCTCGCACTTCCGGTTCTGGTCTTGCCACTCTCCGTGTCAGGCGTTCAGGCACCCAGATGGGATTGTTTCGGTCCTGTGGGAAAACACAAACAGAGCCACGGTTCCAGATTAACACTGGATCCGGGCCTTTCCATGATCCTTCCAATACATCTTTCCACATAACTGCGGGCATGTCTTTAGGCTTGGAACGGCGATTATGCCGCTCTGCTGCACTGTGGCCATCTTTGTCCAATGTCAAAAAATTTAAAATGAACAATATGATGTTAAGTTTGTCTCTGGGGGATCTGAAGTCTGCCCCTATTCCCCCTTTTTGTTTATAGAGAGCATTTTTAAGGGTCAGGTTGGCACGCTCTACCACACTTTGCCCTTGAGGGTTATAGGGAATGCCCGTGGTGTGGGTGATATCCATTGTTTTTAAAAAGCTGAGGAGCGATTGGGATGTATATGCTGGTCTATTGTCAGTTTTTAAATGTTTGGACTTTCCCCAGGCCGAAAACGCCTTGAGGCAGTGAGATATGACATCTCTAGATTTTTCTCCTGTATGGCAAGAGGCAAAAATGATGCCTGAGCAGGTGTCTACAGACACATGGACATATTTCATCTTACCGAATTCTGGAATATGGGTAACATCTATTTGCCAAATGTGACTGGGGAGTAGCCCCTTTGGATTAACTCTTTCTGAGATGGAGGGTAGGAGTGTGACACACTATTTGCAACTGAGTACTATGGCTCTTGCTTGGTCTCTAGTAATATTATATTTTAGGCGAAGGGTATGTGCATTGACATGGAATTGTTTGTGAAATTGAGCAGCTTGTTCTACAGGGTCAAATAGAGCTAAGATGTTAAACTCACGGGTCAGGGCATCGGCACGTCTGTTTCCCTCAGCAATGGGTCCTGGGAGGGAAGTGTGAGCTCTTATGTGTCCGATAAAGAAAGGTTCTGATCGAGTCCATATTAGTTGTTGTAGCTTTCTAAAAATGTTGGCAACGGGGGAAGACTGGCTAATATAACTTACATTCTCTAAGATGGACACAGCATTCACTACATACTGACTATCTGCTAAAAGGTTAAAAGGTTCCTGTGAGAAAAGCGTAAAGGCTTGTGCTACAGCCAACAGCTCTGTTTGTTGGGCTGAAGTGGTTGGAAAACTGAATGTCCAAGATTGGTCACCAGTGACCACAGTCCCGATGCCATTCTTTGACCCATCAGTGAACACCACCTTGGCTTTGGGTATGGGATTACATCTTGTGTTTTTAGGAAAGATGACAAGATTAGAGAGGCAGAACTGTAGCTAAGGATGTTTTGGGTAGTGGTTGTCAAAGGAAGCATTGGTGATGGTGTAAGCAACAGCCCACGCATCACAGCATGCAGTAAGACATTCAATCTGCTCAGCAGTATAAGGCGTTATTATTATGTTTGGGGGAATCCCAAATGTTTTTATAGCTGTCCTGATTCCCTTGATGATCAAATCAGCTATACTCTGAGGATACCATCTTAATGTTTTTCCTGGAGAGTGGGCCAGATATACCCAGAGAATTGGCCCTTCCTGCCAAAGTACCCCTGTTGGGCTATTATTACTGGGTATCACTATAAGGAATAGCAATTTGCCATAGTCTATTCTATCTACCTGGGCAAGCTGCAAGCGGGATTGGACTAGGCTCAAGGCTTCCTTGGCTTGCTTACTGAGAGAGCGCGGAGATGATAAATCCGAATCGCCCTTTAGTGTCTCATATAATGGACTAAGCTCTTCATCTGTAAGCTTTAGGAATGGCCTTACCCAATTTATATCTCCAAGTAGTTTTTGAAAATTATTAAGGGTTTTTAATTGATCTGTTCTTATGGTTATTTTTAATGGCCTAGCAATAGTATCTTCTAATTTAATTCCTAAATACTGTTTGGTGCAAGTTGCCTGTATTTTCTCTGGTGCTAGTCCCAGGCCCTATATCTTAAAGTGTGCTTGCAAGAAGCAGAGGGCTTCTTCTACTTTACTATTCTTTTCATGACATAAGAGAATATCATCCATATAATGATAGATAATTACATCAGGGAACTTTTTTCTAACTTCTACCAGGGCCTCATGCACATACAACTGGCACATAGTAGGGCTATTTGCCATGCCTTGTGGCAACACTTTCCACTCATACCGCTCATCTGGGCAATCATGGTTGATGGCTGGTACAGTGAAGGCAAACTTTTTACAGTCCTCAGAATGAAGAGGGATGGAAAAGAAACAATCTTTGATATCTATTACAATTGATTTCTAACCTTTTGGCAGGGCCATAGGCAATGGTAAACTTAATTGCACTGATCCCATGAGAATCATCTGATTATTTACAGCTCTTAAATCATGCAGCAATCTCCATTTTCCTGATTTCTTTCTTATGACAAATATGGGTGTATTCCATGGGGAAGTAGAACTTTGAAGATGCCCTGCGGCAATTTGCTCTTGCACTAATGTGTGGGCTGCTTCTTTTTTCTAAGGGGCCACTGAGGAACCCACACGGGCTCCTCTGATCGCCATAATTTCAGGCAATCTCGCTTTAAATGACCCATCTGCTTGCAATGGAAGCATGCCTCGGAAGGGGTAGCCCTGCAGCGCGCATTTTGCAGTCCCTGAGTTATGGCTGCAGCCATTACCTGTCTTTGCACTACAGTGTCATTGATGTCCCTGCAAACTTTGAGGTACACATTTAAATCTTTATTTTTCCAAGGCCTGATAGCTTCCTTGCACTATTTATTTGCTTGCTCATAGGCCAACTGTTTTACTAGGGGCATTGCTGTGTCAACATCTCTAAATATACGGCCTGCAGTTTGCATCAGCCTTTACAAGAAGTCTGCATAAGGCTCATTTGGTCCTTGGAGTACTTTACATAATTGACCCTGTAAATCACCAATGCCCTGGAGTGTTTTCCAGGCCTTGACAGCTGCTGTAGCTATTTGCATATACACAGCAGGAGGGTAATTTATCTGATTATGCTGTCCTAGGTAAGGTCCTGTGCCCATTAGCATCTCTAGGTTCCACTGATTTTTCCTTGCGGCAGCGTTGCGCCGGGCAGTGTCTTGAGAAAGCTCTGCCCACGCAGTTTTGAATAGCAGGTATTGACTTCAAGTAAGGCATGCTCTGGCTACATTAGCCCAATCATCTGGTGTTAGATTCTGAGTGGCTAATGACGCTACTATGGCCACAGTGAACGCTGCTTGCACTCTATAGGTGGTGGCAGCTTCCTTTAGGCTTTTAACAAGCTTAAAATCTAGGGCTTGATGGTATCTTTGCTGGGTGTTTGGATCTTCTATTACTGGGAAGGCTGCATTCCCCTCCATGGTTAGCCATTCCCTCCATCTATTCTTGCCCAATTGTTCTTGGCACCCTTGGCCACCACAATATGAGTAACTCTGGTAAAGGGGTGGCTCTGCTCTAAAAGTTGGAGAGCAAAATGGATAATTTGGGGCGGTTGGCACAATCTCTTCTACTTTACTGCTCTTATTGGAGAGAGGGGCTGAGCTAGTCTCTCTTTCCTCTCTGCTTATTCTCAGTCGGCTCAGTGAGGAGTACAATGTGGGCCGATGTCCTCTCTGAGCAGCCCTAGCCTCTAACTCTTCTCCTGATAATTTTTGGTCCTCTTCCTCATCAGAGGACCCCCCCTGTGTAGATCCACTTTCAGATGCTCTCGCAGAGGCTCTTTCCTCTTTCACTTCCTCAAGAATCTCCTCTCCCTCCCTTATGGCTTCTCTACAACTAGGTTTATTCTCCTTTAGGCAGCTCTTAACTAGCCCCCATATTGGGAGCGTCCCAGCCAGGAGCGGCTCCCTGCGATCTGCGTTGCGCAGATCCTCACCTAACTTTTCCCACACGGGGGTAGTGATTCTTCCTGCATCTAGGAACCACGGAGCATGCTTCTCCACCGTGTGGAGGAAAGCACTTGCGGTTTTGTTTTTAATGAGGTTCCGTTTTCCCTCAGGAGTGCTCTCAAAGGCTCTTCTACTCTAATTCTAGACACTTCAGATCCCATGTTAGCGATTAAAGGATAAAAGGCTACTTCTAAGTTTATGGGTAAAGGGTACTCTTATCGCTAACTTGCGTTCGTTGCTATACCGCGAACTTTCCTTGCTTCGTCGCTATCCCGCGAACTTTCACTGGCGCCCTAACTTTTCATAACATTTTTGACAAAACAAAACAGTACAACAAAGAACACTATGACGGACAGACAAAACAGAAATCCCCACCACAGCCGCTTGCTATCTCCTTTCCTACTTCTACATTTGCTTTGCTCGTTGGTCTACTCACCCTTCTCCTCTGAGGCGCCTTCCCGAGCAATCCTTCCGAACGGGGTCCACAGGTACTGCTTCAGGGTAAGAAGCTCTATGGCGTCCGCGTCCGCCAGTTTCTCCTCTGGGTGGTCGGAGAAAAACTCCCGGGTTTCGGCACCAGATACCGCGTTCGCCCCTTGTGGCGGTGACGACAGCGATACGTACACAGACCTGGTTCACTTCAGTTGTTTATTGTTGCTCGGAAGGCCGGGAGAAGGTGAGTGAGAAGAAGCAACAGCCGGGGGGAGCGAATGAGAAGAAGAATGAGGGGAGAGAGGGAGACAGAGATTGAGAGAGTGGGAGAGTGAGTGAGTGCTTCTCTTTCCTGCTTATGCCTTATATAAAGGAAGCTGGCCTATGGTGATCAAGATCATGCAAGCCTATAGGAGCAACTTCCTTATGCTAATGCCACCAAACCAGGCAGGGTGGCGCCCAGGAAGCGTGCGCCATCTTAGGGCATTGGTCAACTAGAGTGGAAGGGCGGTGTTCAGCCATAGTGGGACTCAGCCTCGGCCGTAGGCCGGCCCCTACAGTAATAACAAATTAAAGAAAGAACATTATACAAGTTTGATTAATAAGTTCAAACTATCAATAGATAAAAATCAGCAATTGACCTTAAAAATTTCAAATAAAATGAGAATTTGATGAGCTATTAAAATGAGATTAAAAATATAAAGAAATATAATTTACAAGACTATATTAAACAATAAAACACCTGTACTTAATTAAAATCAAGAAACAAATGAAGATGCTCACTTTTATCACTGGTATTCCACATCAGACTGCAATACTTAAAATACAATAATTTATATAATAAAATAGTTGAGATTATTATCAGAATGAAGTTATGAAACTACTCTGTTTAAAGAATCTGCAAGCCATTTGTTTTCAAATTTTTAAATCTTTGAAATATAGTTGTGCCTTATGGATGGCATCTTAATGTTGTGTATATTTTAACTGGGAATGTTTTTACATTAAAATACATAAAATTATGACATGCACTTAAATGGAGTCAAGGAATTATGTTATTTACCTCCTGAAAACATTATTATGTACCTAGAACACAACAAAACCTAACAGGAAATTAATATACCTAATAAGAAAATTAAGTAACTAGAATGAATAAAGGGCATATTCAAACAAACGTAGGTTGACAGTATTTATTTTGTTTGTGTTTGAATATAAAGTAAAACTTTCTCATTTCAGTTTCTGTGGTGTCTAAAGCAATTATTAAATAAAAAACAGTTTTCCTACTAAACTAAAATTTTCCCATGTTTACATAACTAACAAAATAAGCCTCTACATATCAAAGCTATCAACAGAGAATAAATCACATTATGGATACAACATATATAATAAATATAAATTTGCCCACTCAATATATAAATTTAACAAAACTCTGTAATTAGAATCAGCTTTAAAAATTTTTCTAAATTCATAAATTATCTCTGAGTTACTATGGAAGAACTAAATCCCATGAATGCACAATACATACATGAAAAATGAGTATTACTGAATAGAAACTTGCTTATGTAATACCAAA
The DNA here is from genome assembly GCF_030020395.1 of Manis pentadactyla. Classification (NCBI taxonomy): domain Eukaryota; kingdom Metazoa; phylum Chordata; class Mammalia; order Pholidota; family Manidae; genus Manis; species Manis pentadactyla. The sequence goes on from NC_080028.1 coordinate 42,530,979, forward strand.
ACTTATCTTAACCAATTAAATCAAATTTGGTGTTGGCATAGGAGAACATAGAATGGTCAGTAGAACAGCTTAGATTATGAAAGTATAGATTAACAAATAGCTCTTATTTTATACAAAGGTTTATTTTGCTAGTTATGCAAAAGTGGGAAAATTTTAGTTCAGTAGGAAAATTATGTTTTTTAAATAACCTTAAGTCACAAAAGAAGACACACAAATGATAGTTTTACTTTTTATGCACACAAAAACAGCTTATACTCTAAGTGGTTTAAGATTTTTAACATAAAAATACACAAGTGAAACCTTACTAGAAAACATATGACGCCACAATAACATAAAGGAATCAGAAATTATCCTACTTAAGAATTTAAAATGAGAAAGTGACAAAAGAAAGGGCACCCATTTAACAATATGTACATTAACCATTTTGACCAACAAGACACCACTAAAATTTTTATAAGTGAAAAAATACTGTTGAATTGTGTAACCCTGACAGAGAGTGAGGTGGTTTCTAAAGTTTACAAGTTCTTTTAAAAGAACAATGAAAATTGTAAAAAAGTCTAAGTAAAAATAAGCAAAAAATAGAAACAAGCAAGAAGGTATAACAATTGTATATATGTACATAGCCAAGAGAGAAACACCTAATATATAAAACAAATATTCATAGACACAAAGGGAGAAATTGAGAGTAATACAACAATAGTAGAGGACTTTACCACCCAACTTTACATCAATGAACAGATCTTCCACACAGAAAATCAATAAGAAAACTGTGACTTTATTTGCAATAACCTGGATGGACCTAGAGGATATTATTCTCAGTGACTTAAGCCAGGAGGAGATAGACAAATACCATATGATTTCACTTATATGTGGAGACTAAAAACAAAACAAAACAAAAAATGAACAGAGCAGCAGTAGACTCATGGACACTGACAAGTGACTAGCGCTTACCATGGGGGAGGGTCGAGGTGAGTGGGCAAAATAGGTGAAGGAGATAAAGAGGTACAAAGCTTAATCATAATATAAACTAGTCATGGGGAGGAAAATCATAGGGAATAGAGAGCATAGTCAATAGTTCTGTAACATAGTTCTATGTTGACAGTAACTACACTAGTGGTGAGCATTTAATAATGTAGATAGCTGTTGAATCACTATGTTGTATACTTGCAATATATCAAGTATTCTTTAATAAAATATATATTACATATATAAAAGAAAGAAAACAGTTGCTTTGAACCGTACATTAGATGAAATGGACTTACTAGATATGCAGATATGTCCCAAAACAGCAGAATACAAACACTTTTCAAGTGCTCACTGAACATGATCCAGCAGAGATCATGTTAGGCTACAAAACAAGCCTCAATAAACTAAGAAGATTGAGATTATATTAAGCATGTTTTCCAAGCACAGTGGTATGAAACTGGAAGTCAGTTACAAGAAAAATACTGGAAAAACCACAAATGTGTAGGCTAAACAGCACACTACTAAACAACCGATGGGTCAACAAAGAAATAGTAAGGGAAAATTCAGAAAATATTAGCAAATAATGAATATAAAAACACAATGGTTCAAACTCTTTGGGATGCAGTAAAAGCAGCTCTAAGAGGGAAGTTTGCAGCAATATAAGGTCTACTTTAAGGAATAAGAAATATCTTAAAAAACAAATTGACACCACATCTAAAGGAAGTAGGAAAAGAACAAAGCTCAAAGTTAGTTAAAGGAAGGAAATAATAAAGATCAGATCAGAAATAAACAAAGTAGAGACTAAAAAAACAACAAAAGATCAACGAAACTCAGAGCCAGTCCTTTGAAAATATAAACAAAATCGAAAAACCTTTAGCTAGACTCATTAAGTCAAAAAGAGGACTCAAAACCAGAAATAAAAGAGAATTTACAAATGACACCACAGAAATATAAATGATTGTAAGAGACTAATATGAAAAATTAATGCCAACAAATTGGACAACCTAGAAGAAATGGATTTATTTTAGAAACAAGAAATTTTCCAAGACTATACCAGAGAGAAATAGAAAATCTGAGAAGATTGACTTCTAGTAAGTAAATTAAATCTGTAACCAAAAAACTTCATTTTATGTGATAAATTTTTGAAATAATTTTATTTTTCACATCATAGGTAAATAGAAGACAAAACAGTCATCTGACATCTGATGCTCAAAGAAGATAACAGAAATACAAATCAAAATGATTTACGGTAGTGCATTGGCTCATTCCTGTTGACTGTGCTGCAATCTCTAAGCTGGATACTTTCTTTCTATATTTTTACCCTCTAAGGATATTCATTATGATTTATGTTCATCGTCAGAGCTGCATGTTTCAGACACTTTGCCAAGATTAGGACACAAAATTCCATAGTGATCCTACTGAAACTCTGTCTCCAAGGATCTTTTTGTTTATTCATTAAGTTGTAAGTTTGCTAAATAAAAGAAACTACTAACTTCATTAATGTAAAAACCTCTCTCAGTCCAGGGAACTCAGAATATCAAGACCTCCAAAACCTAAGAGAATACTAAATTATTCTCAGAAATGCTTTTGTTTTTTATGTAAGCAGCATGAGAAAATACTCAATAGGTTTATAATAGTCACAATCCTTTGTGAGGACAATTTCATAATTTTTGGTGATAAAAAACAGAAAGATCTGTGCATCTTCAAACTGCACACTGGAGTGAAATTTTGTGCAACAAAGAACAAAAAGATGGAAATAAATTGTAGCTTTGAAAACTAATTTTGATAAAAAGACACATGAAGTCATATTTCATTGAGGAAGAAGTACAGTAAAGTTTTTATTTTCAGTGTCTTTTATAAAAAATACTCATAATTCCTATGTGAAAAATGTATCTGTCTTGAACAAGTACTGTTAGTGTGAATTTTGACATTTTGTAGTGAAATCAAGCTATGTCATTTTTAAAATTCATTGTCATTTAAAACATGAAAATCAAGAACATGTTAGTTTTTAATGCATTAGCTAGTGTAATACAATGTGTGAAATATCAAGACAATAAACTCCAGCGTAATCCTCAATCATAACAACAGCAGAAAAGATATACAATTTCACACAGGTAACTAACTCCCAGGGGGAAATATGTTCCCAGCCTGGGGCAAATAACCTTTGAGACCTAAATTAGCCAAAGGAAGAAATAAAGTAAGAGGAACCCATTTATTGCTTACGAGCAGTCATCCACTTCTGCTCAATCATGTCTCTGGCAACCTGGCTGCAAAGAGGGACACCACCCAAACTCTCCAGTTTGATATGCCCTTGCTCCCCCATGTAATCACCTATTGATATGGAGACGTACTATTTCTCTTCACCCCTTGAAAACACCTACTGATATGGAGATTCACTAAGGGAAGGTGAGAGATCCTGGAAATATTGCAATTTTACCCACAGCCCACCCCTCAAGAAATTTCACATCACAATCTACTCACTCCCTATCTTCAGCAGCGGAACTTGAGCAAGAAAATTGGAGTGCTACAATCAGACTAATGACATATAATAACAGGAATAAAATCATGATAACCCTCAAGCCAGAGGTTTCAGCTAGGTTCAAAGTCCTATGCAGATCAAGTCTATAGCTCGCCCATTCCACAGGCAGTCCATAGCTGAACAGGTAGGGAGTTTAGAACAATCACCACGTGGCAGCTGTAGCCACGGGGCGCATCCAGGTCACAAGGACTGTAGACGGAAATAATCTTAAGGGAGATAAGATCCATGTTTTAGTGACACCAGCATAGGCAAATCTTGTCCATCAGGTAGAATACATGCAAGAGACTGGTCCTGTGATAGGGCAGTGGCAGGAGTGGGATCTCTCGTCCTGGTCTAGTGTACCAGACTTTCACTCCCCTCCCTGTGGGAGTTACAGATGGGACAATATATAGAGTGATGGGAGGTACATGCATTGGCCGTAAAGATAAAACAAAACCTCCCCATAAAATGCTCTTACCTCCTGGATGTTTTGGGTACACTACCAGCATCTTCGGGGGCCACTCTGCTGCTACTCAAAGAACACACAGGAGGCCAGCTTCCAGACCTTTTCCCCAAGGTGCCAGAAGGGCCAGCCGTCACCGGTACATGTGTCAAAATGTTGAGGGTCACATCCACTCAACGGAGTCTCCAGAGTTAATGCAGCTGGGCTGGCAATAGGAGGGTGCTCTGCTGGCCATAATCCTGGCTTCAATAACTCCTCTTTCGTTTGCTTATACAGTTGTATATTAGAGGCAGCAACGTGTGTTAACATGTCCACAGGGCTTAAGGCTCGTTTTGGGAGCTGTTCATTCAAACGTCTTAGCTCTGTCCATAAGCTGTAGTGTAACTTTGGTTACTGACAAGCCCTGTAGACTGTAGTCTGTGTCAGACTTCAGGCAAGATTTCAGCAAACTATTCTACCTCCTATCAAGGATGTCCAGATTGGGTTATATGGTACATGAAACTTCCACTTTATTCCTAATTGCTGCACCCATTCTTGCAGCACTTGTCCAGTCAAGAGGGTACCTCGATCACTCTCAATCAACTGCAACTGGCCATAGGCTGCAAAGAGGTGCTCTAGGCCTCTGTTGGTGGTTTGCTGATCTGCACTACATGCAGGAAAGCAACCAATCGTCCAGTAGCTGCGTCCACACAAGTCATGGCATACCGCTACCCTTCTGATATGGGCAGAGGCTCAATATTGTCTATTGGCAACCTGAAAAGGGGTTTTGGCCCCTTTTCTATAATCCCATGTTGCTGTGGGACTTGGTGTAAGTCCCTCTTAGAGCACACAAGGCATTCCTGGGCTCTGCTGACCTATTCAATGGTCAACAGCAGGCCCCACCGATGGGCTACAACACACATTGTCTTTTGCCGCATGTGCATAAATGCTCATGTAACCACTGGGGAACATCTGAAGCAGGTTTCCTTCTAGCCAACTCACTTTGGCCAAGGTCTGCTTCATTATTCCCTGGGGATGTCAAAGGCAAATGGCCAGTCACATGATATATGATGACTGTCTAGTCTGACCAGAGGCCAGTAGGTCTTGCCACAACTCTTGTCCCAAAAGCAGCCGGTGACCAACATCCAGTTGTCATAATACCATATCAGTGGCCACAGGGTCAAGCACTGAAGACGGCCTAACCGTCAGCACAGACAACTACAGTGGAGGGCTCCTCGGTGATGATGAGCCATACTGCCTGCAACTCGGCCCACTGACTGCTCTTGCCCTCTGTGTCCTCCATCCATATTTTCTCCAGCTGAGGATGGAAAGCCACCGCCCTCCATTTTGAAGGCAGCCCATGACTGGAGCCATCTGTGTACCAAGCGTCTTCAGGTATAGGGGCTTTTCCTTCCCAATAAAGACTGTACACTACCAATCACTCTTAAGCAGGTTCTTCCTATTTTCCACTGGTATATGTCACTGACCCCAATAGGTGTTGGATTTCTCCACTTAAAGGGATAGAGGAAAGGGTGCTGTGCTGCTGAAAATATGAACCCCATTTGGACAGTGCAGGCATCTTGGGCATGCCACCCCATGGCCTTCAGTTCCAGTCTCCCACACTTCCCACAATGAGATAGGTGGTTATTTCCTTGGTCAGAGCTGTTCCAGGGATGAGATCTATAGCCAGCAAGGTGTGGTTCAGAGCAGTCAGTGGCTTCTCTGTCAAGGTATACCATACCTCCTCTCTGTTCCATAGTTGTGACCGGAACCCAGTTGGTTGGCATGTCCATTCAAGCCATGGCCAAAGGCCCCATCCATAACCATCTTTGGTTACATGAACATCTAGCTCACAGGGCCTTGATGAGTAAATTACTCAAGGCCTGTACAGCCTTCGCTGCTCACTGAGCAGCAATAAAAGCAGCAACTGCGTATGTTTCATCCCGGTCCTACCTGATGCCTTTCATACCAACTGGTATAAGGGCTTCAGAATTTGTGCAAGTGCAAGATAAATACTCTCCAGTAGACCAAGAGAGCCAGAAACTAATGTAATACTGCCACAGTGGTAGGGATAGGGAAAGCCTGGACCTTGTCTATGACTGCTTCAGAAATAACCTAAGTTTTACCCAACAAGAAAAGCACTGAGAACTTTACTGACAAAGCAGGTACCTGACCGTGATGCTGTTCACAGCGATCCTTTCTCCTGTAGATGTTGCAGCAGTCTAGAAACTGCCCTTTCGAAATCTTCAAGAGAATCAGACGTGAGCATAATATTATCAGCGCAGTGATACAGCCGCACCATTTGCGGTTTTTTCCATGTGGCCCAGTCCTAGGCTACAAGTCTGTGAAAAATGGTGGAACTTTGGAGGATTCCTATGGAAGGACAGTGATTGTCCACTGCCGGCCTCCCCCATGAAGGCAAACTGTTCCTGACATTCCTGAACTATATCAGTAGAGAAGAAAGCATTAGTAAGATCCACAACATAATGATTTGTCCCTAGTTTATGACTGAGTGGGTCCATAAGGGCTGCTATAGAGGGGACAGCAGCATGCAAAGGGGGTGTGACTTTATTCAATTCCCTGTAATCCAGTCATATGCCAGAAACTATCTGGCTTTTCACTGTCCAGACCAGGGAATTAAATGGGTCGTGAGTGGGCTTTATGATGCCTACTTTCTCCAAATCCTGTAGAGTTTCTCCAAATTCCTTGTGTCCCCCAGGCAATTTATACTGCCTAATATTTGTCACCCACCAAGGTACAGGCAGAGCTGCAAGTAGGTGCTTAGCATGTCCCCTCAGACTGGCCTTTGCCACACGTACCCACAGCCTGACCTGACCTGCAGTGGTCTGTAGCCACAGGCCCTGCTGGATATCTACCTATAAAATATACTCAGGGATGGGAGAAATGTACACAGTGTACACCTGTGGGGATAAACACCCTATCAGCTTCATCATTCCCTGGGGATGCCAAAGGCAAATGGCCAGTCACATGATATACCATCTCCAGGGCTGAAGGCACCTCTCCTGCAAAAGAACCCCACCAAACCTCTTTGGTCTGGTGCATGTTCACTCCCCACTCCCTTTGTATTCACCTATTGACATGGAGATGCCCTACTTCTCTCCACCCCTTGGAAACACCTATTGACCGTGGACATTCACTAAGGCCAGGCAAGAGATTCTGTAAATATTGCAAGTTTACCCACAGCAGCCAAGAAATAAAACGTTCGAGGGTGATAGAGAAAAGTAATGTTAATATGTTGATAATTATTTAAACCAAACACTATCTGGTTGTTATTGTATCTTATCTCCTTTTATAAATGTTTAAAAACCCTACTAACAACAGTTTCAAAAACAGGGTTACTGAATAATTTATACAAAATTTATCTGCTTGAGATTGGAATAAAATCACTACTAATGACTGGCTATGTGTAAGACAAGCACAATGCCCTCTCACCTCTATTTGCCACTGAGTCAGATGGCTGGGGCAGAATGTCCTCACCTACTGTTTCAAAATGTGCAGCTTCTAACTTGGCAGGAACATCAAGCCTGTTTAAGGAAACTCCCTCATCTTAGTCAGATTCTTCAATGTATGTTTATCATGAATGAAACAACTATTCATACTCATCTGAATCCTGTGTCTACTTCTCAATTTGTTCCAAACTCACATTGAGAATATATGTGTTTAAATAATAGCAATTAGTAGACAGGTTGTTGTTTAGAAAACTAATATCACGGATGTCCTATACTTATGTGACCAAGCTGGGAGCCCAGATAATAAACCAGGCCTGAATAGAAAATGATTTTTCACCATTGGTTAAAGAAGTCAGAAATCGGTAATGTGATAGCAGTTAAATCCATTGTTATCACTGATGACTTGATATTCAGAAGCTGAAATCTACACCCTTCATTTAGTCTTGTATTTAGGCTAGGGAACTCTCACATGGGAAAAAAAGCAAAGGTCAAATCTTAACTGAAGAATATATATTGCCTAAATTTAAGCTGATCGATTAATAGCATAGGTTATGGTAGAATCAAAGAATCAGAGAAGCTAAATATCTCAGAAATCTGAAGTTGAACCACAGCCATAGGGTGAGGATACCTGCTCAGATTCTTTCTTCTGGTTGAAACGTGGAAGGCCATTAAATATTTCTGGTCCAAGTTGGGGGCTGAAACTTGGAGAACCTTTCTCTCAAGTACTCTTAAATTTTGAGAAATCAATTCAGAGCCCTCCAGGTTCTTAATGGGCTCATATGAGGAAGCTCTGCATAGAACAGGTGATTGGCAATTAGAAAAATGCCTGGGGGCAGGCTTTTCTCAATGAGTTTGAATATCCACATTACAGGGCTCTTTTTTATTTTCACCTCTCTGGCTTTTACTTCTTTTTCCATTTCCACTTGCTCTTTATTTCTATATACTGGTAACCTTACTTTTTAAAATTTAATGTTACAGTTTTTTTATAGCATATCATTCATTATAGTAATTAATATGATTTATTATTGTTATATCATTACATTATTAGTATTAGTATTCATAATGTATATCATATAAATGCATTACATTTTACTTTTATCTTTTACTTTGTTAATGAAATAAATCTTCCTCAAATTTAATACTGGTAAGTATTTCTTGTGAGGTTCCTTGAAAGCATGTCTGGAGAGTCAGACACATTTACTTGAATAAATAGTTCCTTTATAAAATCAATAAATTCGTTTTGAGTCCTAGTTCTACTACTTGCTAGCAGTAATTCACTTTTCTAAACTTTCATTTCTCCACATTTCTTCAGTGTAAATTTTGACTATAGATAAAACCCTTGTAGGGTTATTTTCAGGATTATCAATATTACACATTTTCAACAAATTCTTGCTTACATTTCCTTCAGATACTTAGAAATAAATATTTTAACAGGATTGTTGCTTACAGTCATGCCTTTGTTTATCTCTTGTTCACAGATTAATGTCAAATGTTACTTCTTTGTTTTTTCTCCTCACATAATAGTTCTCATTTTGTATCATCAGAAGTTTCAAATCATCATATTGGAAAATTATTTATTATGCAACCAATATTTGTCTAGATGCCAAGCATAAAGCATACAAGAATTTGGTATATGAGGCAGACATTCTCCCGGGGATTTTCCAGTGAGAGTAGAATGAAAACAAGTAAACCCTGGTAAGGTATGAAAGCAGTGAGTAAGTGATGACACTAGTGTGAATGTGTCAGCCTAACCCAGGTCTGGTGGTACTTAGTGGAATCATGAGACAAGGTCAGCAAAAAATTCCTTGTAAGAACGTTATTTAAATTGGCGGACACTCAGAGATTGGAAGGCAAAAAATGGAGGGAAAATTCCTGCCTACCCAGGCCATGATATGAGAAGTGGCCTGAAGTAAGAGAACAAGGATCAGAAGAAGTTTTAATATGTTGCACTATGGAGGTGAAAGTTGGTGCAGAATGTAACAAGTTATGAAATGCTGATCTTTCTTTAGGGTATTACCGTTAGGTGCTATAGTTCTGGGGGTAAGGGGTTCCCCTGGCCTGGGCAAGTTCCCTATGAAACTGGAGAAACATATAGAGGACACGGGGAAGGGCAGGTTGGGAGAAAGAGGTCTTATTGCTCACAGCTTGCTCGAGGTTGCTAGCCAGTCCTCGCTCCATCCGTCCCTTCTGACTGTGGCTCACGCCCTATCCCGCAGACCGCCCCTTCCACCAGGTTCTCCATGGATGGGTCCTTGGAGACTGGTGTGCTCCACACCAATTAGGTACCAGGAATGGAGGGGAGGGGAGAATGGCCGTTTTCTCTCAACCTCTTGACGGGAGAGGGTCTGCTGTGGCAAACACCCACTGCTATGTAAATGGACTAAAGCCAGGAGGGAAATTATGGAAACTTTGGATAAAAACTTCCATTTACCTCACACGTGCATAATTTTGCCTTTAAAATGACATTTTGTTTTTTTTAATAAAGCAAATTATCACATTGATATTGATATTCACATTATATTCTGCTCTTTTTTTCCATTCCAGAATATTTGGCTTACTGGTTATGAATTTATCACTCTTCTAGTCCTATATTAGTCTTCTGGGTCTAGCTGCTGATTGCTTAAATACTCCACATTCAAGAGTTCACATTTCATTTGGTACGTTAATATCAATCTCTTTTATGTAACTTTAGAAGATTTATCTTTAACAGGAAATACCAGTGCATTTTTCTCTTCATTTTAACTGAATTCATGTCCCTTTCACAATCTTTAAAGAATTTTTATATTGGATTGGATCCAGTCAATAAAATATGTGAATCTTGTGATTTTAAAGATTCCTCAGTAGTAAATGCTTCTTTCAAATCCTAAATCGTATACTTATTCCTTGTTTTAAATGTATCTTAGGTTTATGAAATATTTCCTTGTTACACTTAGAAAATTACTGATTCTTTTCAATATTATGTCTCTTCTTATTTGAGTAGGATGGGAGATTTCTTCTTTATTCTTTTTTTGTGTGTGTTTTATTTGGAAGAATGATGAGCACCATGGCAATAATATTTTATGATAAATTTCCCAATCATTTCAGCATTGGTAAGGAAATATTAAGAAGTCATGTTTAGATTTCCTGAAACACCTAGTCTCACTTTTCTTCATCAATATTATCATCTCAAAGAGGTTTCTTTATAAGGTGATGAAAGGGGTGACTTGACCAGCATCAGTACTGAATGGAAGGCCACGCCCAGACAGGGAAAAGAGAAAATTACATAGAAACTGAAAAAAATATGCTTAGGGACACTGACATCAATGTTCCCCTCATTCTTTGAGAATAATGTAAATCTTTTGACTAAGTCATTAAAGGCCTGTTTCACTTGTTTGTTCCTCAGAGTGTAAATAAATGGGTTTAACATGGGGGAAGTGGAAGTAGTGAGTATTGACACTCCCTTATTAATGGCCATTTTATCTTTTGCTGAAGGTTTGATATAAACAAAGATGCCGCTGCCATAGGTGATGGAAACCATGATAATGTGGGAAGAGCAGGTGGAAAAGGCTCTTGTCCTCTGCTGGGCAGAGGGGAGTCTTACAATTGTTCTGATGATGTACATGTAGGACAGAACCACACACACCAGAGTCATGAGGAAAGTCTCACAGCACAGACAATAACCATCTGCTCTATGAGCCATGTATCTGAGCATGAGACCTTCAGCATAGGGTTAGCATCACATGCAAAGTGGTCAATGGCATTAGAGGCATAGAATTCCAGGTACAGTGCCAAGGTAAGTGGTGGTGATATGATCAACAAAGAAGTCATCCAACAGCAGAAGACGAGCCTTTTTTGCAGACACTGTAGTTCATAATAGTCATGTAATGCAGGGGTTTGCAGATGGCTACATATCGATCAAAGGACATGGTGGCCAGGAGAAAAAATTCTGTTACTGCAAAAACATCTGTAAAAAATAGTTGGCATATACAAGCATTATAGGTAATAGTCGTGTCACCTGTTTGTATACTGTACAAGAATCTAGGAATGCATACCTATTCTTTATTTAAGTGGGCTTGAACTGACTTCAGAGGACTGGGATGCTCAGGACTGCTAAAGCCTCAGACACCAGAATTGTGAGGTTCTGAAGCATCTGAAAAAAATTGCATCCCTTCCTTTAACATGACTACATGATTGCATTGTTCTAAAGCTGAGCTGTCTGCTTTTCGGCACCCCTTCCTTTGAGATGGTTTGAATTCACTGTTTACCTCCCCAACGCTGAACTTACTACCCCCTTCATTAGTAGTGGCTAGTGCATAACTAGGAGCCAAGTAAATAAATGTTGAATTTGTCCAAGGGAAAAAAAAAAAAAAGAATCTATGATTGCACAGAGAAGTAAATGAGAATTGTAGCAAGGAAAAATTTTGGAGAAAAAAGTACATCACAGTTTTTTAAGGTGATAATCCACTATTGTGAGGATGATGATACTCAGGTTTCCAGATACACTCAACATGTAGGTGAACAATAGAAATATAAAAATCAGAATCTGTAGCTGAGGATCATCTGTCAATCCCAGGAGGATGAAAATGCTGAGAGATGTGTGGTTTCTCATTCCTGGGTCCTGACTTTTGCCCAGTCTGCATGTAATAGTGAGGGATTAAGATCTGAGAAGGAGGTGGGAAAAAAATGTGTTACATTTAATTTTGTTCAGAAATGCCAATCCATGTATTTTATTTTACTTAAGAATGAATTTTTAAAATAATTCATATGCTCAACTCTGTTGATAGCCTATCACTGATTGGTTAGAAACCTGGTTTTCAAATGTTTTTACTACAACATATGGTAAGATAGACCTTTCATATAGCAGCCCAGTGTACCTGCTCACACACACACACACAAATACATACACACATATATCTATAAGAAAAATGTGAGTAAAATGCTGATAACCCTTAGGTACCCTGCTCTCTGCTGTTTTGTTTTCTAATGTATCTTATTAAAAATAAATACAAATATCATCTAACAGATTTTATAGTGTACTAAATGGTCATGACCTGTGTTCAAAAAAAAAACTTTTTATGGATCTTTTGAATAATATAGTCCAAGGAAAAGATTGTTTTCAATGATAGTTTTTTTAATGTGTACTGTATGTTTAATTTGCACTTTGGAATACATTGGTTCATAGCACACTTGTCCCCCTTAAGAATATTTCCCTTATCACTAAACAAAATGTTACTCAGTGTCACTATCTGCTTGTAACCTTTTTTTCCTGAATAAATTAAAAACATATGAGATGTGTTTGTGACACAAGATGCTTCTAGATCCAACTACCAACACTGTTCCACTGCCCAAGTCATCCTACGAGGGCTACCTGTCTGGAAAAAAATTTCATCTAACCATTTACGTTTTTTCCCTCCAGCTTACTACATCCATTTCCGATTCTGACCTATACCTGGTTCTTGGTGATTCATTCCTTTTTTCTACTTGGACTTTTCAGAGAAGTCCTTCCAAATCTCCCAAGCCATGTTAAGAACTCTTTATGTGTTTTTGTCACACTCTATGCTTAATAGAGGATGTGAAAAAATTATTGGAGACATGATGTATGCAATAACCACAGAGCAAGGAGAATAAGATATAGAGTTTATTCAAGGTAATATTTACCCTCAGACCTAGATCAAGTCATATTATTTATTAACTGGACTCAGTGTTAAAACTACTCTGACAACTCTTACTTTTCCTGTATCCCTGACTCTAGTTGATGGGATTCTTGTTGGCTCTTATGTGTGGTGGAGGAAATGCTCTGAGTGGCTCCTGAGTCACACCGTCACCTGACTACACATTCAGAATATATGTAATACCTGCATGAAGGCAAAAAAAGTGTTACCTGACTTGATCCTGTGTTTGGCAGAGAAACAGTTTTGCTTTTATGGATTCCATTCCTGCTTCCCCAATACACCTGTCAGAAACATATTAACAACAGAGATTAAAACTGTTGAATTCTGGATTTGGGCCACCAACTGGTCATTTGTTATTCCTCGGTTAACACCAACTAACTACATTATTGCCTGCTAAATGATTTTGTTCACCAATGCTTGTTTAAGGCCATAAATACATTGAAAATAAAACCCCACATCATTTGCTATATAAATTCTAATTAATTGGCTATGTGAGGGTTTCGCTTAATTGCTTTAATGTAGTCCTTTTCTTCAGAAGTGGGAGATACTCTGTACTCACCATCTGCCCATTTCCCATAGTAATTCTTCCAAGAGTTTACAGGCTTTTTGGTAAAGGGATGCAGGGATGACCCTTGTTTGATGTTTTAGGATGAGCTGGGCACTCCCGAGAATATGAGCATCACACAACTAACAATAAATTACATGAAGAGTAACAATAGATTGAGCAATTAAAATAATTAAGTAGATACTAGACTAAAGATACAGAAAAGGAAACATACAGAGGCCATCGACCTCTTTTTCCTTTAGTCTTAACACAACTGTGCCTTACCCAACCCTGGAAACTGTAAGCCTTGCTCTTGCTCCTAAATATCTTGAAAATATATTGACACTATAGTAGATAAATGTTTTCCTTATTTTGTCTCTTAGAAAACTGAACACTTTAGATAGAGTGCAGAAATGCAAATTTTGTCAGCAGACGATTTCCAAGTCAAGGTTACTTAAAGAAGTCCTTCATTTCACTTATTTTAAGGTGACCTACTATTTGTTGAAATACAAATCCAGCCCTATCAAAGTCTTCAATCAATTCAAAATGATAAACTCTAATTTCTTTTTAGCACAATTCAGTTAACTATTCATATCTCTCTACTTTTGGTAAAACATATCAAACCGTTTCTTAAAAAAAATAATTCTCTAAGTCTCTCAAAGACCACAGCCATATTGATTTCAGCTGGGTGTTTATCCCTGTACTTCCTGGGACTAGAAGGATGAGGAAAGGTTTGCATAGGCATATATGTGGACACAAACCCCAGATGAATTAGTCTGCAAAGTCATTTATGAATCTTCTGTGTAATCTCTTGGCAAAGATCCTGAAGCAGGCAGCAGTGGGGACAAGGTCCTCAGGGAAGTGAAAATTCCACAACATTATTCAACACAGGACTTTACACAAAATAAAAATCAAATGAAAAAGAGCAAGCCTACCTTTTCCTCCTTTAAGTCAATAACATCCATAGCTGCTAAATGCTGTAACAGAATACAAATTACCCATTTTCTCCTTTAGTAACATATGTTTACCTTAAGGAATTGCTTTTTATTATTTAAAAATTAAGATAACAAAACTAGGAAAATTAAACTTAATAACCACTCTCAATGTCTCAGATTATACCCTCCATAAATTTCTTGTGTAAATATATTCATATTAATTGGTATATTCACAAATATGAAGCATCCTCTATGTGTTGTTTTTAAATTTATTTTGACAAATAAAATCTGAAGATACTTTTTATCTCAATAGTTGTAAGTTTGTATGATTGGGGAATATCTAATTTTTTTTTTTGGTGCATTCCCTCCTAATTGGAAATCAATCCTAACAGCTGAAACTTAGTGATTCTTAAAAAAAAACATTTTCCTGTTATAAAAAAATTGAATACCTCAAGCTAATTCTATGACTCTCCAGTTTTTTGAATATATTTTTATTATACATTTTACTTTTATTATAAATTTATGTTATTTCCTTTAAATCAACCTTCAGCTATGATGCAGGATACATTTTTGTACTTTTGAAATCGGGAAGTGTTATGCTTCCAGCTTTGTTATTGTTCTCAAGAGTGCTTTGGCTTTTGGGGGTCCTTTTGGTTTTATATGAATTTCAAGAATTTTTTCTATTTCTGTGAAAAACGACATTGGTATTTTGATGCAGAGTGCATTGAATCTATAAATCACTTTTGGTAGTATGGATATTTTACTGTGTTAGATCTTTCAATCCACAAACACAAGATGTCTTCCATTTATTTGTCTTCTTTCATATCTTCAAAAATTGTTTTTTACAATTTTCAATGTACAAGTCTTTCATTTCTTTAAGTTTTCACCTAAATATTTTATTATTATAGATTACTGTGATATGATTTAAGAGAGATACATATTTGGTCATTCAGATTAGCAAATATATATTACTCAGGTATATTTTGGTCTCTATCCATAGTTCCTGAAAACATGGCAGAGACTTACAGGTGAGATGGGTGTCTTCTCATGTTAATGAGGGACTTTTGGACCCCAACGAAGGGTTGGGACTAGAGGTTGAATCAGCCAATGGCAAAAGATACAGTCAATCATGACTATGCAATGAAGCTTTCACAAAAACCCATGAGAAGAGCACATCCCACTCTTACATCCTGCTTCTCTGAGGAAGCTTCCACACTTGAGGAACCAGAGCACGCCCACATGCCACCAAGCCAGGCCCCAAACTCCACAAGAAGAGAACCTCCTTTATTTGGGATCTTGCCCTATGTATTTTTATCTGGCTGTTAACTTGTATCCTTTATGGCATCATTTATTAAACTGCTAAGCATGCTTTCCTGAGTTCTGTGAGGCACTCTAGCAAATTAATCAAACCTAAGGGGGAAGTCACTGGAACATCCAATTTATTGCTGGTTGGTCAAAAGCACAAGGAACAGCCTAGGGCTTGCTACTGGCATCTGGATTGGGGAGGGGATGGCAGTCTTGCAAGATGGAGTCATTAGCCTGGGTAATCTGGTGCTGTCTCCTGGCAGAGAGTCAGAATTGAGTTGAGTTCTTGGATACCTGCTAGTGTTGGATAATTGCCTGGTGTTTTGCCTGGGAAGACTCCCTCTCTCTCTCTCTCTCTCTCTCTCTCTCACACACACACACACACACACACACACACACACACACACACTGGAATTGGGTCCAGGAACCGAAAAGGAGTTATATACTATTGCTGTGAATGTATGAAAAAACACAATAATATTGTAAATGGAACTGGTTTCTTAATTTCCATTTCAAATAGTTCATTGTTAGTGTAGAGAAGTACAACTTATTTTTATATAATAATTATTTTTGTCCTGTAATTTACTGAATTTATTTATTAATTCCAACAGCTTTTAGTGGAGTCTTTACAGTTTGCTAAAGCTAAGTCATCTGCCAACACATAATTCTACTACTTTCATTCCTATTTACATCCCCTTTAGTTAATTTTTCTTACCTGGTTGCCCTGACTAGGATTTCCAATACTATTTTGAACAGAAGTGTCAAGAGTAGGCATCTTTATCTTATTCCTGATCTTAGAGGGAACGGTCTCCATTTTTTACAACTGAGGAAAAGGTTTCATATATATTGCCTTATTATGTGAGATAACTTCCTTCTATAACCAGTTAGAGTGATTTTAATCATGAAAGCATTTGAATTTGTCACAGGCATTTTCTGCATCTACTGAGATATTCATGTGATTTGTATCCTCCATTCTGTTAATCATATATATTGATTTTCATATGTTGAAATATTCTTGCATCCCAGGGATAAACCCCACTTGGTCATGGTATATGCTCCCTTTTAACTTGCTGTTCAATTTCTCATGCTCATATTTTGTTGAGGATTTTTGTGTCTATGTTCAACAGAAATATTGGCCTATAGTTTTCTTTACTTGTAGTAACACATCTGGCTTTGGAATTTGGGTAATACTAACCTCATAAAATAAATTTGTAAACAGTCTCTTCTCTTCATATTTTTAGGAGATTTTGAGAAGGGTTGGCATTTAGTTCTTTAAATGCTTGGTAGAATTCACCAGTGAAGCCATCTTCTTTACAATTTCCCTATATTTCCTTTTTGAAACATGAGTTATTTTTAAGTGTGATATTCAGATTCTAGATATCTAGGGATTTTCTGGAGATCTCTCTTGTAATTTACAATTTAATTTCACTCCTGTCAGAGAACACATTATGTGGGATTTGAATGCTGTCATACTTACCAAGAACTGTTTTATAGCCCAGGATTGGTTTAACTTATCAAAAGTTCAGTGTGCACCTGAAAATAAGGTGTATTCTGTTGGCAGGAGTGTTCTATAGATGTCTGTTAAGCCTCAATAGTTTTTCAAATCTTCAACCTCCTTGTTGACCTGTCTAGTTGTTCTATCCTTTGGTCATTAGTTTAAAGTGTTGCTCAAGTCTTTTATATCCTTACTGATTTTCTGTTTATGTGTTTGCCAATATTGAGAGAGGAGTATTGAAATATGCTACTATAGTTGTATTTTGTCTATTTCTCCTTACATACTATCAATTTTTGCCTCATGTAATTTGAAACCCTGTTATTAAGAGCATAAAATCTGAGAATTTGTATTCCATTTTAATACACTGACTCTTTAATCACAAAATGGCTTTCTTTATTTCTGGAATTAAATTCTGCTCTGAAATCTAGTTTGTCTAATATTAATATAGCAATTCCAGATTTTTTAGATTGATGCTAGCATGTTATATTCATTTATATCCTCTTAATTTTACCTCATTTGTCTCTTTATACTTAAAATGGATTTATTATACACAGCATGTAGTTAGGTTTTGCTTGTTTATTCAGTATGATGACCTCTGCCTTTTAATGGGAGTATTTAGACCAGTTACACATAATGCAATTTTTATATGTCCAATCTTAAATCTGTCATCTTGCTAATTGTCTTCTATTTGTACCATCTGTTACTTGTATCATTTTCCTCCTTCTCATGCCTACATTGGATTAAGTGAATTTTTATGTTTTGAATTTATCTTCTTATTACTTTCCCTACTGCTGCTGTACAGCACAGTGGCTTGAAACAGCACACATTTATTATCTAAAAATTCCTTAGGTCAGATATCCAACATGAGTCTCACTCGGATGAAAATCAAGGTGTCTCATTCTGGAAGCTCCAGGGCAGAATCCGTTTCCTTGACTGTTCACACTCTAGAGGCTCCCACACTGTTAAAGTAATCAAGCCCTTTATTCATCTTCAAAGTAAACAATATTGTATCTCTGTGACTGCTTTTCTGTAGTCAAATACCCTCTGACTCTCCTTTTATGCCTCCCTCTTCCACTTAAGGATCTTTGTTACTGCTTTGGGCCCACCTAGATAATAAGGAGAACTTCCCTATTCTAAAGGCAGATGATTGGTAACCTTAATTCCATCTGCAACTCTAATTTTTCTTGGACATTTAAGGTAATGTATTCACAGGTTATGGTATTAAGACACTCCTGTGATGGACTAGTAGCTCTAACATTTGTTTCTAGTTGATTTAGGGGTGATAGTATGTATTTTCAATTTACCAGACTAACTTCAAGTAACATTGAGGCAATATAAGAACCTGACAATGTAATTCCATTTCTGACAACTTCACATTTGTGTTATTGCTGTTATATATTTTACCTTTTTATTATTATTGTTTGTTTTTATTCATTTTATTATTTGTCAATCATCTTTTTTAAATAATAAAATATTTTTATCAATGTTTTTTTATTTCTGTTGCTCTTCATTCCTTTGTGTGGCCATATTTCCACCTATATCACTTTCCTTTTCCTGACAGTTGCATGCTGTTTTCACTGCAATATTTGTTGAATTGTCCACTTGAGATTTGTGATTCCTTTATTTATATTTTAATTTAATTTAAAAATTAAATTAATGCAATGACTAGAAAACGTAATAGGAAAATACAGGTAATCCATGAACTACAGCTGGGTATATCAGGGGATAATTACATTTTAGAAAGCATATTAATAATATATTCAACAATCCTCAAAATATGAATATATTTTAACTGAAGTTATAATTCAAAGAATTTGAATTTTTGTAAATATATATTTTTATAGCAATGCTTCTGGTGACTTAGTAATTTTAAAATGAGTAAAATATCAATTTAACTTTTTGTATAACCATACAGTTAAATATCACAGTTATTTTAATAATAGAAAAATTAGCACTTAATTTTGTAATTTACAATCATTTGAAAATGTGATGGAATAATCTAAAAGATAAAACAGAACACTCAAAATGATGATGTATGTTCATAAATTCTTCAAGAAAAGTACATGTCATATTGTTAAGGAAGTAGGAAGTTATAAAACATGTAAAATATATTTCTATGTTTACCATCATTATAAATACAGAAGTTGATCATTACTATAAAGAAATACATGAGATTGAAATATGACATTGATTATATATTTGTGTTCTGTGTAATATCTGTCTAAACATAAGAATATATTAGGTAGAACCATATGAAATTCTCAGTGGTTGGGTGTCTTTGTTCTTAAAGAAAGGCAATCACATTTTTCAACTTATCATACACAGCATTTATATTAACAAAAAATATTGAAATTATGTATTCAGAATATTAAAATTAAGCGTACTTTAGTGTTTATATATTCCCTTCTTTTACTATATTTTTCTTTTTATCTAAGTAAAAGTAATAAGGAAGAAAATGATCTTTCATGATTTCATGAGAACAAAATAAGGAGAAGTCTGGCTCCTTACCAAATGTGTTTCACTGTTCTGAAGTACACTGTGGTTAATGTTATTGTGAACCTTCATGTCTTTAAGGGAATCTTCCCACTGTTGCATTTTTCAAGATTCTTGTTCAAGTGTCTTACACGAGGGATTCATTAGTAACTTTTTAATCTGACACAGCAAGAACCCTTTTGTTTATTTATTGCCTTGTCAACAATGCCCTTGCCCCCAAAAAAGAAGTCTTTTTGGTGTAAATTTAGAGTGTTGATAATTAACAACTGTTCAAACCAGAGTTACTCATAGTCCAGAGGACTTTGAACAGTATTTTTTTTCCAAGTCAAGATAGAACTAGAAGATATTACCTACATCAAAAAATTAAAAAAGTTCTCAGTGAGAAAATATGAGCGATGTGTTCCAGATGAAAAATTCACAGAGATCTAGGCCATCTCAGAATACTGGTGAATATGATTATGAGACCATGAATAGGGGTGATGAGAAATCTACATAGAAGCCTCTGTTAATATTTTCTTCTTCATCTTTTTATCTTTCATGGCTGTTGTGGTTGATCAGTTAGATGTTTTTACCAATATTGTGATGAAAAAGCTACTTAAATAATTATGAAAAGCGTCATAAGATCTTTTCTGATTGAAATTTTTCATCAAGGGTTCATAGATAGTGTAGATAGCTCACCTAATTTCATTAGGGGTACATAAAAAGACAGAGATGATATAGATGTAGATGTAGACATAGAAATAGATGCAGATATTTAATGACATATTACCTAACATCAACTTATTTATTGACCCATGAGCTCTTTTACCTATGAAAAAAAATCTCTGAAAGCCAATAAAACAAATACAACTCAATCAGTCACATTTCAGCGTCAGTTATTTTCCCCCAAATTTCCTGTTAGTAAGTTTAAAAAGAAAAGAGTAAGCGAAAAAGAAAAAGAAAGGTTTGTTGAATATTTCACACACCATGCAGGGCTGAGAACACCACCACTTAATGCTCTAGGAACTTCTCGGTTGAGTATAGGAAAATGGACAGCAAGTCGGGGGCTTGGAGGGTAGTGTCTTCAAGTACATCACACAGCAAGGGGCCTGGTGAGCATGACACAGCTCAACAGAAAACTATGGCTCTTGGCCAGTTCTTCCTGCCTCTCATGGGAGCAGTTGTATCTATGGAAACTAGACGGAGTGCAAGTTGACAGAGCCAATATCAATAGAAAAGCAACGTTTTAAAGGAAGTAATTAAAACCATTCTCATGAAAAACCAAATAGAATCTCCAGGGAAAATTTCTTTCAACACAATCAATTTAAGGAAACTGTGACCCGTGGAGATACTTATTCAACACTGAAATCTTTAGTTAGCTGCAATGACAAATAACAGGTGATAACTTAGGAACTATTGTGGAGCTGATATGGTCCAAAACCCAGATACACAAAACTCTTAAGCTTTTTTTTTGTTAGGGTCTTATAGAGGGATACATTGGTAAGGTATATTTGAAAGATAAATATAAAGAGAAAACTCCAGGGAAAACTTATTTGCAGAAGGCAGGGAAGAAAAATTTTTTTGTTTTATCTTTTGTGAAAGTTTTATGCACAAGCTGAATAGGTAACCATCTAATGGGTGATTTCAGAGACACTAACAATTCCTACACCAAAATACCAATACCCTTTAAAACTTTCTGAAAGAATAAAATGCAATAATGATTTTTGTATAAGCAAATCAAATATTCATGCAGTGGACTTAAAGTAAAATATTGGACAAAACATATGAATGTCACTTTGGTAACTTAACAGAAAGCTTTTAAAAAATAAGCACATCATTGTCTTAGAAATGCCATTGATATCATGGCAAATGTAAAATGTTTATACAAGGATGTTACCAAAACACTTTTGTAATGTTTATAAGTAAAAACAAAGGGGAATCTAAAAATTATCATTTGTCATCGTTTAAAAATAAGGTGTATTGCCACATTACAAGGGGAGAATGCTTAGGGAAAAAATTTTAATTAAGGAGATGAATTTTTATATATGATGAAAAACACATAAAAACCTGATGTTACATAGATGCATATATTTAATTATTGAGATGTAAATAGGTACACAGAATGTTTTGGGAATAATATAATGTGTGACAAGTGAAGTATTCAATTATATGGCACACATTTATTCATCACATTAGTATATAGTATTTCTGGGTACAATCATAAAAGCTAAACCTTCTAAGACTGACCCAGGAAGAAAGAGAAAATCTGAACAGACCATTTACCAGCAATGAAATTGAATAGGTAATCAAAAACTATATAAGAACGAAACCCCTGAACCAGATGGCTTCATACCTAAATTTTTTTTTTAATAATGTTTGCTTTTTTTTCTTTTCTTTTTTTTTGTGTACCATTAATGTACAATTACTTAAACAACATTATGGTTACTAGACTCCCCCTATTATCAAGTCCCCCCCACTGTCCATCAGTGTAGTAAGAAGCTATAGAATCATTACTTGTCTTCTCTGTGCTATACTGCCTTTCCCATGTCCCCCCCTGCTACATTATGTGCGCTAATCGAAATGCCCCTTTTTTCCCGCTTATCCCTCCCTTCCCTTTCCTCCCCAGTCCCTTTCCCTTTGTTCATACCTAAATTTTATCACACATTTAGAGAAGAACTGATACCCATCCTCTTAAAATTTTCCAAAAAGGAGGAGGGAATACTTCCATACTCATTCATTCTATGATACCAGCATTACTCTAATAGCAGAACAAGAGAAAAACACCAAAAAAAAAGAAAATTACAAAGCAATATCCCTGATGAACATAGATACAAAGATACTCAACAAAATATTAGCAGACTGAACTAAAAAATACATCAAAAAGATCATCCATCATGCTCATGTGGGATTTATTTCAGGGATGAAAGGATGGTACAGCATTTGAAAAAATCCATCAACATCATCCACCACATCAACAAAAAGGACAAAAATCACATGATCATCTCCATAGATGCTGAAAAAGCATTTGACAAAATTCAACATCTATTCATGATAAAAACTTTCAACAAAATGTGCATAAAGGGCAAGAACCTCAACATAATAAAGGCCATATATGACAAACCCACAGCGAACATCATTCCTAATAGCAAAAGCCAAAAGCTTTACCTCTAAGAAAGACAAGGATGCCCACTCTCACCAATTTTATTCAACATAGTTCTGGAGGTACTCGCCATGGCAATCAAACAACATAAAGAAATAAAAGGCATCCAGATTGCTAAGGAAAAAGTTAAACTGTCAGTTTGCACATGACATCACATTGCACATAAAAATCCCTAAGAATCTACCCAAAAACTACTAGAATAGCTGAATTCAGCAAAGTTACAGGGTACAAAATTAATACACAAAAATCCATTGTATTTCTATGTACTCATGATGAATTAGCTGAAAGAGAAATCAGGAAAACAATTCCATTTGCAATTTGATCAAAAATAATAAAATACGTAGGACTAAACCTAACCAAGGATGTGAAAGACTTCTGGAACTGCAAGACACTAATGAGAGAAATTAAAGAAGGTACCAATAAATGGAAATACATCCCATGCTCATAGATAGGAAGAATTAATATTGTCAAAATGGCCATCTTGTCTAAAGCAATCGACAGATTCAATGCAATTCCTATCAAAATACCAGCAGCATTCTTCAAAAAACTAGAACAAATAGTAAGTTAGTTCAACTATTGTGAAAAGCAATATGGAGGTTGCACAAAAAACTAAAACTAGAAATACTATTTGTCCTGGGAATTCTGCTCCTAGGAATTTAACCCCCAAAAAAAACCAAGTTCTCAGATTCAAAAAGACATATGCACCCCTATGTTTACTGCAGTACTATTTACAGTAGCCAAGATATGGAAGCAATGTAAGTGTTCATCAGTAAATGAATGGATAAACAAGAGGTGGTACATATACACAATGGAATATTATTCAGCCAAAAGCTGGGGGGTTATACTCCCCAACTTCAAGCTGTACTGAAAAGCCACAGTAATCAACACAATTTGATACTGGGACAAGAACAGACCTAAAGGTCAATGAAATAGAATAGAGAGAACAGGTATAAACACACACATATATGGCCAATTCATATATGATAAAGAAGCCACAGATATACAATAGAGAAATGACAGCCTCTTCAACAACTGGTTTTGGCAAAACTGGACAGCTACATGTAAGAGAGTGAAACTGGATTACTGTCTAACTCTAGACACAAAAGTAAATTTGAAATGGATCAAAAACCTGAGTATAAGTCATGAAACCATAAAACTCTTAGAAGAAAACAGGCAAAACTCTTTTCAGTATGAGCAATTATTTACTGAACACATCTCTTCAGGCAAGGGAAACAAAAGTAAAAATGCACAAGAGGGGCTGTATCAAACTAAAAAGCTTCTGTACAGCAAAGCACAACATCTGCAGAACAAAAAGGCATCCAACAGTATGGGAGAATATATTCATAAATGACATATCCAATAAGAGGTTAACATCCAAAATATATAAAGAGCTCACATGCCTCGACACCCAAAAAACAAATAACCCAATTAAAAAATAGGCAGAGGATCTGAACAGACACTTCTCCAAAGAAGAAA
This sequence comes from Manis pentadactyla, assembly GCF_030020395.1. Classification (NCBI taxonomy): domain Eukaryota; kingdom Metazoa; phylum Chordata; class Mammalia; order Pholidota; family Manidae; genus Manis; species Manis pentadactyla. Next base: position 42,555,413 of record NC_080028.1, read on the forward strand.
TTCAGATGGCTTACAGGCACATAGAAAGGTGCTCCACATCACTAATCATCAGGGAAATGCAAATTAATAGCACAATGAGATATCACCTCACATCGGTTAAGATGGCCAACATACAAAACACAAGAAATAACAAATGCAAGTGAGAATGCGGAGAAAGGGGAACCCTCCTACACTGTTGTTGGGAATGTAAATTAGTTCAACCATTGTGGGAAGCCACATGGTGGTTCCTCAAAAAACTAAATGTAGCAATACCATTTGATTCAGAAACTCCACTTCTAGGAATATACCCAAAGAAAACAAGATCCCTAATTCAAAAAGACATATGCACCCCTTTGTTTATTGCAGCACTATTTGCAGTAGCCAAGATATGGAAGCAACCTAAGTGTCCATCAGTAGATGAATGTATAAAGAAGAGGTGGTACATATACACAATGGAATATTATTCAGCCATAAGAAGAAAACAAATCCTACCATTTGCAACAACATGGATGGAGCTAGAGGGTATTATGCTCAGTGAAACAGGCCAGGCAGAGAAAGACAGGTACCAAATGGTTTCACTCTTTTGTGGAATATAACAACAAAGCAAAAACTGAAGGAACAAAACAGCAGCAGACTCACATATTCCAAGAAGGGACTAGTGGTTACCAAAGGGAAAGGTTTGGGGAGGTCAGGTAGGGAAGAAGGGATAAGGGGATTAAGGGGCATTATAATTAGCACTCACAATATAACTAGGCTGCAGAGAAGGCAGTGTAGCACAGATAAATCAAGTAATGACTCTATAGCATCTTACTATGCTGATGGGCTGTGACTGTAATGGGAGTGCGGGGGACTTCATAATATGAGTGAATGTTGAAACCACAGTGTTGTTCATGTGAAACTTTCATGAGATTGTATATTATTGATAACTTAATTTAAAACAAGAAAAAGAAAATAGAAAAAGATAAAATGGCAATTGAGTTTGAGGCATTAATATGATTATTGGTAGTGCAAAAAGCATCCACAAACCTGAAGGAAGTATTGAATCTTCAAATCCAAATTGTAGCTTATGTAAGCAAGCGGCAACAGCAAATAAAAGAAAACGTGATGTACTCATGAAGAAATTTAAAAAATCAAACAAACAGAAACACATTGAAACCTCAGCCAATGCAGTACATCATATTTATGTATACATTGCATGGCTAAAATTATACCAATTTTGTTTAAATATATACTATAAGCACAACAAAATAAAATGTGTAATTTGTTTTTTAGATTACCAAATTAATAGAGACTGGAATGAAAATGAACCTAGTAACACAGAACAAACAATAAAAAAAATTCAATGAACTATGAATACATTATAATGAAGGGTTTATGAATATCAGGACAATGCTGCTTCCTAGAACAAGACTCTGCTGTCAAGTACACAGGACAGGTGATGGGGAGAAGAGAGCTGTCCGTGTTCTCAGAGAATTTCTACTTATAGAGGAAGAGCACTCTTACAGCTGTTGAGCCAAGAGTTCCATTATCATTTCTCCTATCCTTTTGCATATATTTGTTGTAAAATACCCTTGACTCAAAATTGTCCATAAACTTAGACCCTTTTTCCAAACCTCCCCACATTTCCTTCACTGGCCTCCTTTGTTGAAAATCCTATTTTGACAGATTTCTGAGTTCCCAATTGGAACAAAGTAGCACTTTTAATAACTCAACAATTTTCCCTGCTGCTCTTAATTTAATTTTCAGTTTTCTAAAAGCTTTCAGGTAACCCCTGACCTACCATGAGCCACAGAGGGGCTGGATGCTTCTCTGAATGTGTTTCAGGAGTCAGGGCCATCCTTCAGTGAGAAACTGTGCCCCTGTGGGCCCAAATGCTCAGCTCGGACCGCGATTAAATCAACAAGCATGGTCCTCGGTCTCCTGCATTTTTTGTTCTGGGGATCCTTTTACTTAGTCTCCTGATCCTCCTCAAAATGTCCAAAAGAGCTAAAAGGCATCCCAATGTTAACAGCTGATATAATTTGTGTAGTTTTTCTATGCTTTTCCTTGGACTAAGCACTTTAAATGGGTATCTTTTTCTCATATGCACAATGATTGTGTAGGTAGATACTAATTTCATCTTAGTTTTGAAAAATAAAGTAACTGAGACTTCATTTAAAACCCAAGACATGTGACTCAGCTGCTCTACTTATTCAAGTCATGCTTTTCCAACAAACCCTTAAAAAGTTTATGAAAGATTCCCTATTCCTCTTTTTAATATAAAAGCACAGAGGAAATATTGTTATTTGCTTGTATACTAACAATGTATAAACAGTGTGTGGAAGTCTTTCATTATGTCCAGAGAAAGGGACTAGGAAATTATGGAAAAAAGAAACTGAGCATTACACTTGCTTAAACTCTCAAATTTATTTGATCTGCTCACATAGAGTTTACACTATTAATATGTATGTATGTATATTTTTATACATTTATATAGGAATATATATAAAATGTAGACTATAGATAAATTTAAATATGCATGCATTTATATATTTATACATGTATATGTATATATTTCCATATATTAGAATAAAATACAAATCAGTGTTTTCTGGAAAAGATCCTAGGAACTTTTCCTAGATAAACTCCCTTAGGAGTCAATTGCATTCCTGCCCTAATTAACGTGAAGATGATATATTTTAAGAGTCAGTGAGTGGAATTTCTGGCTGAGTTTCACTGTAGCTTACATTGTATGTCCTGCTCCTGAGGGCACAAACACACACACTCCTAGAACATTCGCAGTTAGACGAAGCCCGTAGGAGATGCTGCAGCACCCTGTCCATACCGTCTCCTCCTTCCTGCTGTGGTGTACACCTGCCTGACTTCCTAACATCTAACTACCAGGAGGCTATTAAGACCACGGTCTTATTTTCTGGCCACAGAGGCCTATTGTGCCCATCTGTGAGGCAGGCCAGGAGTACTTAAAATCAAGACCCTTCAAAAGCAGCACTCATCCAATGACTGAGATGAATTAATACATAGATGTCCTTTCTCCCTTGTCAAGTGGAAGAACTCTCAGGCATGTGTCTCACTCTTGTTCTGAGATTCCGCAATAGGATGGAGACACTGAGTGACTGCATGAGAACCTTGAACCCTTAGGATGCCAGGCAAACTGACCTGAGGAAGTGGTCCACTCTTCCTTCCTAGATGCAGCAGCCTCCTCCTACTTGGAGGAGGTGTAAAGTCCTCACCAGAGGCAAATGCCTTGGAAGATGATAGTTATTTTCCTTAAAATCTGTCCTCACTTCGATTAAAGGCAAGTAACAACACCAACGACCAAGTCCCCACATGGCTTTCCTAGGGAGTACTTTCCCTTCTTTAGAAGGAAAATAATTATTTACCAAAATAGCTAATACATACTGCAGATAATGCATAAGAATGGACTGTGAGGATGCTAGACTTCAGTGAGAGTTAAATAAAATGCTGAATAATGGGGAAATTATACATACAGGCCAATTCTTGAGTGCCTCAGGATTAGCAAAATCAACTGGGAAGACCCTAAAGTACTGCTAGTCTGGCTCCTTGAAGCTTAGACACATTGACACTTATAGCAAATGGGGTGGAGGTGCCAAAACATCTGTACACAGTGTTTATGAGTGGTGCAAAGGCATCAAAGAGTTAGGAACATTGAGCTGGATTTTCTAACTAAAATGAGAGATCACACCAACTAGAGAAGCCACTGGACATTTCATCAAAAAACAAATATGCAATGTTCTAGGAGAGGCAACAACAACATCATTGGGAGCTTCGTGGCTCTTCTTTGTAGGCCAGGGATTTTGGTTAGGGAGATACGGCATTATTTATCAAAGCGCAATTTTTCCTTTTTCAGTCAAGGACAAAGTGGACACCATTTTCCTAGTTTTCATTTACCAGGGAATGCAAAACCTGTGTCACTGACCCTCAGAGGTCTGTGGCAGCATCTAATACGGTAGGACTGAAATGGACAGCAAAAGAGTTTATTATATGGTCTATAGAATCAAGAAGTTTCAAGAAGAAGGCTAGGGGAAGCCACCCTAATAGAAATCACGCTCACATACCCGGTTTCCATACCTGAGCCAGTTTCTTGCTTTCAAGCCCATCATTGAAGGAGAGGCCCTGTCTTCAAGTGAAGGACCCAACAATGCCACAGAAAATAGAGACAACAGTTTTTCAGTCAAACTCTCCTCAGAGAGACATGCAGTCACATACCAGAATAATTCTAGTCCTGGGCAAAAGGAACTCTCAACCTCATTCCAGATCTGTTGAAACTGACCTTCCAGTTCTGTTGGAACTAACTGACACCTCAGGACACACCTGCAGACAGAGCTTGTGTGTTTGGAGGCCAGGTGGTAGAATCCTGTCCAATCATCTTGCAGTGGATCCAGGCGGAGCCCATCTAGTAATCGTTTCTCTAGATCCCAAATGTCGAAAATTCAGGATGGACATGTTGGGAGCTACCAGAATGCTTTTTATTCATTCCCAGATCTCGGTACACAAGGCTGGCTAAAATAGGCAATACTAACATATCTGCCAGTTGTTTGCCAATGTGGTTCATAAGCTGCCAGTGAAAGAGTAAATCAGTACAACCACTTGGGTCAACTTACACTATCTTCTGAGTTGTAATGTAGGAATTAAATTGCATTTCATTCTTCCCATAGGAATAGCGAATGGATGCCTTTATTTATTGGATCTTTCCATTCCCCCTTGCAGCTGCGAATTTGTTGTCATTCAGGTGACCTAATAAGTCTGTATCTCTTACTGGAATTTCTATTCTATTTCACTGGCCAATTTCACTCTATTTAATTTTTCTTGTACCAGTATGACATTTTCATTATTGCATTTTTATAGTAAATCTTCATATTTGTAGTTTTCTTTGCCAACTTTGTTATTCTTCAAGATTGTCTTAGTTATGTTTTATCCTTTGCATTTCCATCTAAATTTAGAATTTGCTTTTGAAATGTCCTTAAATTAAAATGCCAAAGTTTTATTGCATTCCATTGACTCAATAGATAAATTTGTAGAGAACTGACATTGTTTTAATATTGAACTTTTCAATACATGAGCATGGTATAGCCTCCATTTATTTAAGTCATTTAATTTCTTATAATAAAGGGGGATATAAAAGATGCAGGATCCACATATAAATCAAGTATAAAAATCAAATGAGTATTCATATTTGAACTGACTGTTTATAGTTCATAATGCATGAGCAAAACCGAAAGTTTCTGTGATGACTGCCCTTGTACTGTTCACTATGTAAGAATTTGTTCTCCATGTAAGAACTTGTTTGTTATGCCTCAGAAGATTGGAGACTGACGAAAATTAGGCTTCATGTGGATTAATGATTGTGCATTGAGCATTGACTCCCCTATATAGAATTTTATTGTTGTTAACAACCATTTGATCAATAAATATGAGAGATGCCCTCACAAAAAAAAAAACCAAAAACAAAACAAAAAATGTACACACTTCCAATGGTAAAATATATAAGTAACCGGGATGTAATGTATAGCATAAGGAATATAGTCAAGATATTGTAACAGCTTGGTATGGTGATACCTGGTACCTAGAATTGTCATGTATATAAATGTTGAATCACTATGTTGTACACCTGAAACTAATGTAATGTAATACTGTGTGTCAACTACCCTTCAATAAAAAATAATTATCTAAAAAAAAAAAAAAAAAGATAATTCTGTAATGTGTGCTTTAGGATACGTATATTTTGAAAAACTTAAAGAAAATCTTAGACATCTATGATGATTTTAAGTATTTAAATATTGTATTTCAGTATAAGTATTTTTAAACATTGGCATATAATTCATTTATTGTATGTTGCTATTATCAATAAAACATTTATTCTTCAAAAAAAAAGATTCAGGATATTTGGTATGCATCACTTTGGGACATTTTTCAATAGGTTTTTTCCTCAGTATTTCATATTTTTTATGTCACCGTAAATTATATCATTCCATTTTATTTTCATTTCTTAATTCTTTGCTATAAGCACAAATATACTATTTATATTTCTATACAACCACATTGACTTAGTTAAAATCAATGCTTAATTTTAATGTTTTCCCTAGATTTCACTTGTATTTCCTATATCCATAACCTATCATCTATGATCAAGTATCTTTTCTTTTTTCAACTGATCTATGCTTTTTTTCTTTCTTTGGCCTCTTTAAACCAGCAAAAATATGAAAACAATGTTGAATATAAATAATAAGTGTTTTTTTTCTGGTCTCAGAGGGATAGATTTCAATACTTCAGCACCAAATATGATACTTGCTATGGGGTTCATTTTTACTTTTTAGGAGTTATGTATCAAATTAAATAAATTCCCTCTATTCCATGGTTATCAAGAATTTTTGATAAAGTATTGAATTTTATCAAATGATGTGTTTTTAGTCTGTTTATATTAGCATATGCTGTTCATCCACTTATGTAATGAATGGATTATTTAACAAGTTCAATGTGATTTATATCAAAATCTCAGCAAGAATTTTTATATATGTGGATAAAATTAATATAAAATTTGCATGAAGAAGTAAAATAATCTAAAAAGTGAAACAATTTTGCAATAGCAGGAAAAGTAGTGTTAGTCTATGAGACTTTAAGACTTATTCTTAGGTGACTATATTATAAATTTTGTGCTAGTCATAGAGGATTGATATATATTATGACCATACATGATCATACATACATGATCAGTAGAAGAGAAGAGAGAACCCAGAAGTATATGCACGAAAACATGCCCACCAATTTTTGATAAAGAGTAAAAGCAATTCAGTGGAGAGGATAGCATTTCAGTCAGTGCAAGTGCACATCCATAGGCCAAAGAAAAGAGAACCTCAATTTCACACCTTACATAAAAATGAACTGAACATGAAAGATCATTATTTAAGGCATAAAACTTTAAAAAACTTATATAAAAAGAGAGTATCAATTGTTTCTAGGGTAAGGTAAATTATTTTATACTCAAAACCCAAAATATAATCTAAAAAAGGAAAGATGAATAATTTAGATTTCATTAAAATTATGGAACTTTTTAATCCTATTAAACAGATAAGATTCAAAACATCTACTCTGTTAAGAGGTTAAAAAGACATGCAATCAACTAGGAGAAAATGTGCAAACCATAGATCAGACAAAGGACTAAAAAACACCTACTCTGTTAAGAGGTTAAAAAGACATGCAATCAACTAGGAGAAAATGTGCAAACCATAGATCAGACAAAGGACTAAAAAACACCTACTCTGTTAAGAGGTTAAAAAGACATGCAATCAACTAGGAGAAAATGTGCAAACCATAGATCAGACAAAGGACTAGTATATAAAGTATATGAAGAGCTCAAATTCAACAGTATAAATATAGCAACACAATTTTAAAATGAGCAAAAGACATGAAGGATGTTCTATGAAAGAGGATATCTGTACTGATGGCAAATAAATACATGAAATGATGGTCAACATCATTAGCTTTTAAAAAATGCAAATTAAAATCACAATAATTATCACTATACAATTATCAGAATGGCTAAAATAAAAAATAATGATAATATTAAATGCTGTCAAGGATGTGAATAAACTGAAACACTAACATATTGTGGGTGACAATGTAAAATGACACAACTACTATGAAAACATTTTATAAACTTCCATATATATACTACACAACCCAACAATTGTACTTCTGGACATTATATCCCATATAAACGAAAAGTTCTGTTCATACAAAAACATGTACATGAATACTAATAACACCTTTATTTATAATAGCCAAAAAGTGATACAACCCAGAAATCCTTCAACAGATGCATTATTAAGCAAACTGTAGTAAATCCATACCATGTCATACTACTCAACATTAAAATTGCTGATGCATGCAACTGGGATGAATATCCAAAGAATTATACTAAATAAAAATGAAGTCATTATCAAAAGTGTACAAACTGTATAATTCCATCTTTATATCATTGTTGAAATGACAAATCTGTAGAAATGAAGACCAGATTAATGATTGACAGAAGTTAAGGAAAAGACAGGAGCAGGAGGGAAGTGGGTGTGGCTATGAAAGGATAACATGAGGGATCTTTGTGGAGATGGAAATGGTCTCTATCTTGAATATATGAATGTCAGTATAGCAGCTATGATACAATACTATACTTTTGCAAGATGTTACCACTGGGGGAAACTGGGTGAAGGGTACGTGTGTCTCTATTTCTTACAACTACGTATGAATCTACAATGAACTCAAATAAAATGTTTAATTAAAATATTAAAAAATAAAAATAATGTGGGATGCTATGGCTGTGTATATCTGGTCTTGAAGACACAGAGAAAAAGACAAATTGAAAACACAAGAGGAAAGTCAGAATAACTTTCTAGCAATTGTAAAGGAACTCTTTAAATCACTGTAGCTTCAGCACCAATTAAATTTGCAACCCAGCCAAGAATCCTATGCCAAGGTAAGGGCACTTTTTGCAAAGAATGAGACTCTGCGATATACGTAATATGCATATGGACAAACACAGACGAATCTGGAAACATAAGCAATTCATGCAGGGCATTTCTTCCACAGACGGAGATATTTCAGTTACAACCCACATCCAGAGAGAGGTAAGAGTATCAGTCAGGGTTACGGTCAGCCGCATTTAGCAGACAACATATTTATGCAGAAGTCTAGGTGTAGACTAACAGTCATCTAGAATCCAGATTCCTCTTAGTTTCTTCTTATCCACCATCCTTAACCTCAGAATATACCATCACTTACCTCATATTTCGTTTCACTCAGTAATGTTTCTTTTGGGTCTCATGGACTAAATGAATCAGTAAGAAAGAGAAACCATCATGAAAAACTCCTAGAGCTGAAAAACGCAATAACTAAATTGAAGAATTCAACAAAAACTTTCAAAAATAGATTGAACTTAGCAGAAGGAAACTCAGTGAACTCACTTCTGGATATACGTGTATGCAAAGAAAATGAAATCAGGATCCTGGAGAGAGATCTGCACTCCTGTGTTAAGTGCAGCACTGATCATAGTAGTCAAGATACAGGAATATCCTTAGTGTCCACCTACAGGTGCATGGTGGGGAAATGTGACATATATAGATAGAATACGTATAAGATGTGACAAAGAAGGAAATCCTCCCATTTAGGAAAATGAAGACGTACTTTGAAGGAATTATGCTAAGTGAGCTAAATGAGACAATACCTTATGATATCACCTATAGGTGGAATCTAAAAAGCCAAACTCATAGAAACAGAGTCGAATGGTGATTAGGAGGGGCTGGGCCTTGGGAGAAATAGGGAGATGTTGGTCAAATGGTATAAACTTCTGGTTATAAGACAAATAATTTCTGGAGAGCTAATGTATAGCATGATGATCATAGTTAATAATATGGTATTATATACTAGAAAGTTGCTAAAAGAGTAGATTTTAAGTCATTTCATCACAAAACAAGAAATGGCAGTTGTGCGACTTGATACAGGTGTTAGCTAATGCTATTGTGGTTATCATTTTACAATACATAAGTGTATCAAATCAACATGTTGTACAACCTGAACTTATACAATAGTATATGTCAGTTACATATAAATAACCTGGGAAAGAATAAAACTTAACAAAGAACAAATAAATTCACTTACTTCCTCATTCTATCCTCCTCCCTTCTCCTTGGACATTGAAATTTGTTCAGAGAAGAGGAACTAGACAGTCATCCATTTAGATTTTCTAAAATGAAATATATGCTGATATTTCAAAGACAGCCAAAAAGAAACTATGCTTCCATTTATGTGCTATTATTAGAAAGTTCATACTTTCCCTTTACTTGCCCTGCTTTTATTTCATAGCTGCAATGTTCTTCTATCTTTTGATTACAAATTATTCACTTAATATTTTCTTATTTTTACAAAAATTCAATTTCATAAAATAATATTTACTCTTCTCATATATTTCCTTTCTTTTCAACTATGACACAATTAATATTTCCTTTTATTCTCATCTTTTCCACAGAAGGGCTAGGTTATTCATTATTAAAATACTTAATAAGATGCCTTATTTTAGAATTGTTTTAGTATAAATTTAAATCATCCAGACTCAGTTAACGGGAGAAGTTGAAGCTTGTGTTTAGCAAATCTTTCCTTGATCATTACAAGATTCCTACCATCAGGAGTAATTCAGAGCCACAGGTAATCATGTGATAGTTTTATTTCATATTTTATCATATTAGGAATTATCAGAAGCAATACCTAGTTGCCTGGAAGAATGCCATCTTCATGAAAGACAGCTCTGCTAGTTCCCTGGACCTCCTTCTATTCCGCGTCTCTTGATGACCTCGTTGTCCATGGAAATACCCAGCCTTTGCCACTCTACTCAGGTTTGTAAGCAGGATTATGGCGCATTTCTGTTCCACATCACAGATTTTCTATTTCTTTCATATGTTGTAAGTTAAGGGTTAAGACATTTGGTCTTTTAACATTTTTATTTTTAACATATTTAAGAGAAAAGCCTTAGAGTTACTAATGTCTGTCGTCCTTAGTTTCTGATGCCACAAGAAGTGTCCTGTATTTTATACTCTTGGATACAGTTCTCGTACCATCACTCAGCCTCATATCTCATTTCAATCAGTAATGTTTCCTTTGGGTCTGCTCTCCTTATGTTGGACTTTATTTACTCAGGCAACCTAACCCCAAATCAATTACCTTGGCACATGCCACAACACCCAGTAAAATGAGTAACTTTCCAACCATCTCAACAAGGATTTTTTGAGTGAAATAACTTCCTAAATGTGGTAAATATAATGGGATTTTGTACCTCTAACTTGAAATGTTAAAGTTGAATATTGAATAACATAATGATGATGATCATGACCCACCTATTGCTCTTATCCCCTTACAGATATTTAATAAATTCACATGTCCTTGTGTGTACTGAACATCCACATTCTATTGCAATATGCTATACAAGTTGGTTTTGTTGTATATCATTAGTGCCCTCTGAGCATTAATCTCATGGGAAAGTTTTCTTTTGTGTTGTTTTGTTTCTTTTCCCTTCTCAGTAGAATCTCTTGAGTGCATAGTTATTAAGTGATAAAAGAACACTCACATTTTTAACATGTGAAATTAATGGTGAAATATCTCCCTATTTGGGGGATATGATAATAACAATTTAATCAGATATTTCTGGATTTTTTCCATTTCCATTTCCAAATGTAAATAAAAAAATAATGTATTTCACTGTATGATGTGAGATCATTTGGAAATAGTCATAGTAAAAGCTAGAGAACTTACCTTATTTGTTACAAAATCAATATACTAGTTTGTAGGACCCAAGTCCAGAACATTGACCTAGGTTTAAATTTATGTATAAGGGTGAGGTGGAAGGTGGTAAATTTACAGAAGCACAGCATACATTCCATCTTTTTACATTAAGTAGGAACTTGAAAGTCATTTTTCTTTCCATTTCTTGATAGAATAATATTATCTAGACTTCAACATCCATAATCAATTAATAGTTCTTTTTTCTCCCTACAAGAAAATACAGGAAAATATAGCAACGAAGGAAAGTGCTTTAGAGTTTGGAACTTTTATTTTTAATTGTAAACTAAGATAATTTTGTGGGAAAAAAAAAGCAGCAGCCCTGCATGGTCTGGGTAATATCCAACAAATTTTTCTTTTCTCTTTTGCTTACTCTTTTCTTTTTAAACTTACTAACAGGAAATTTGGGGGAAAATAACTGACGCTGAAATGTGACTGATTGAGTTGTATTTGTTTTATTGGCTTTCAGAGATTTTTTTTCATAGGTAAAAGAGCTCATGGGTCAATAAATAAGTTGATGTTAGGTAATATGTCATTAAATATCTGCATCTATTTCTATGTCTACATCTACATCTATATCATCTCTGTCTTTTTATGTACCCCTAATGAAATTAGGTGAGCTATCTACACTATCTATGAACCCTTGATGAAAAATTTCAATCAGAAAAGATCTTATGACGCTTTTCATAATTATTTAAGTAGCTTTTTCATCACAATATTGGTAAAAACATCTAACTGATCAACCACAACAGCCATGAAAGATAAAAAGATGAAGAAGAAAATATTAACAGAGGCTTCTATGTAGATTTCTCATCACCCCTATTCATGGTCTCATAATCATATTCACCAGTATTCTGAGATGGCCTAGATCTCTGTGAATTTTTCATCTGGAACACATCGCTCATATTTTCTCACTGAGAACTTTTTTAATTTTTTGATGTAGGTAATATCTTCTAGTTCTATCTTGACTTGGAAAAAAAATACTGTTCAAAGTCCTCTGGACTATGAGTAACTCTGGTTTGAACAGTTGTTAATTATCAACACTCTAAATTTACACCAAAAAGACTTCTTTTTTGGGGGCAAGGGCATTGTTGACAAGGCAATAAATAAACAAAAGGGTTCTTGCTGTGTCAGATTAAAAAGTTACTAATGAATCCCTCGTGTAAGACACTTGAACAAGAATCTTGAAAAATGCAACAGTGGGAAGATTCCCTTAAAGACATGAAGGTTCACAATAACATTAACCACAGTGTACTTCAGAACAGTGAAACACATTTGGTAAGGAGCCAGACTTCTCCTTATTTTGTTCTCATGAAATCATGAAAGATCATTTTCTTCCTTATTACTTTTACTTAGATAAAAAGAAAAATATAGTAAAAGAAGGGAATATATAAACACTAAAGTACGCTTAATTTTAATATTCTGAATACATAATTTCAATATTTTTTGTTAATATAAATGCTGTGTATGATAAGTTGAAAAATGTGATTGCCTTTCTTTAAGAACAAAGACACCCAACCACTGAGAATTTCATATGGTTCTACCTAATATATTCTTATGTTTAGACAGATATTACACAGAACACAAATATATAATCAATGTCATATTTCAATCTCATGTATTTCTTTATAGTAATGATCAACTTCTGTATTTATAATGATGGTAAACATAGAAATATATTTTACATGTTTTATAACTTCCTACTTCCTTAACAATATGACATGTACTTTTCTTGAAGAATTTATGAACATACATCATCATTTTGAGTGTTCTGTTTTATCTTTTAGATTATTCCATCACATTTTCAAATGATTGTAAATTACAAAATTAAGTGCTAATTTTTCTATTATTAAAATAACTGTGATATTTAACTGTATGGTTATACAAAAAGTTAAATTGATATTTTACTCATTTTAAAATTACTAAGTCACCAGAAGCATTGCTATAAAAATATATATTTACAAAAATTCAAATTCTTTGAATTATAACTTCAGTTAAAATATATTCATATTTTGAGGATTGTTGAATATATTATTAATATGCTTTCTAAAATGTAATTATCCCCTGATATACCCAGCTGTAGTTCATGGATTACCTGTATTTTCCTATTACGTTTTCTAGTCATTGCATTAATTTAATTTTTAAATTAAATTAAAATATAAATAAAGGAATCACAAATCTCAAGTGGACAATTCAACAAATATTGCAGTGAAAACAGCATGCAACTGTCAGGAAAAGGAAAGTGATATAGGTGGAAATATGGCCACACAAAGGAATGAAGAGCAACAGAAATAAAAAAACATTGATAAAAATATTTTATTATTTAAAAAAGATGATTGACAAATAATAAAATGAATAAAAACAAACAATAATAATAAAAAGGTAAAATATATAACAGCAATAACACAAATGTGAAGTTGTCAGAAATGGAATTACATTGTCAGGTTCTTATATTGCCTCAATGTTACTTGAAGTTAGTCTGGTAAATTGAAAATACATACTATCACCCCTAAATCAACTAGAAACAAATGTTAGAGCTACTAGTCCATCACAGGAGTGTCTTAATACCATAACCTGTGAATACATTACCTTAAATGTCCAAGAAAAATTAGAGTTGCAGATGGAATTAAGGTTACCAATCATCTGCCTTTAGAATAGGGAAGTTCTCCTTATTATCTAGGTGGGCCCAAAGCAGTAACAAAGATCCTTAAGTGGAAGAGGGAGGCATAAAAGGAGAGTCAGAGGGTATTTGACTACAGAAAAGCAGTCACAGAGATACAATATTGTTTACTTTGAAGATGAATAAAGGGCTTGATTACTTTAACAGTGTGGGAGCCTCTAGAGTGTGAACAGTCAAGGAAACGGATTCTGCCCTGGAGCTTCCAGAATGAGACACCTTGATTTTCATCCGAGTGAGACTCATGTTGGATATCTGACCTAAGGAATTTTTAGATAATAAATGTGTGCTGTTTCAAGCCACTGTGCTGTACAGCAGCAGTAGGGAAAGTAATAAGAAGATAAATTCAAAACATAAAAATTCACTTAATCCAATGTAGGCATGAGAAGGAGGAAAATGATACAAGTAACAGATGGTACAAATAGAAGACAATTAGCAAGATGACAGATTTAAGATTGGACATATAAAAATTGCATTATGTGTAACTGGTCTAAATACTCCCATTAAAAGGCAGAGGTCATCATACTGAATAAACAAGCAAAACCTAACTACATGCTGTGTATAATAAATCCATTTTAAGTATAAAGAGACAAATGAGGTAAAATTAAGAGGATATAAATGAATATAACATGCTAGCATCAATCTAAAAAATCTGGAATTGCTATATTAATATTAGACAAACTAGATTTCAGAGCAGAATTTAATTCCAGAAATAAAGAAAGCCATTTTGTGATTAAAGAGTCAGTGTATTAAAATGGAATACAAATTCTCAGATTTTATGCTCTTAATAACAGGGTTTCAAATTACATGAGGCAAAAATTGATAGTATGTAAGGAGAAATAGACAAAATACAACTATAGTAGCATATTTCAATACTCCTCTCTCAATATTGGCAAACACATAAACAGAAAATCAGTAAGGATATAAAAGACTTGAGCAACACTTTAAACTAATGACCAAAGGATAGAACAACTAGACAGGTCAACAAGGAGGTTGAAGATTTGAAAAACTATTGAGGCTTAACAGACATCTATAGAACACTCCTGCCAACAGAATACACCTTATTTTCAGGTGCACACTGAACTTTTGATAAGTTAAACCAATCCTGGGCTATAAAACAGTTCTTGGTAAGTATGACAGCATTCAAATCCCACATAATGTGTTCTCTGACAGGAGTGAAATTAAATTGTAAATTACAAGAGAGATCTCCAGAAAATCCCTAGATATCTAGAATCTGAATATCACACTTAAAAATAACTCATGTTTCAAAAAGGAAATATAGGGAAATTGTAAAGAAGATGGCTTCACTGGTGAATTCTACCAAGCATTTAAAGAACTAAATGCCAACCCTTCTCAAAATCTCCTAAAAATATGAAGAGAAGAGACTGTTTACAAATTTATTTTATGAGGTTAGTATTACCCAAATTCCAAAGCCAGATGTGTTACTACAAGTAAAGAAAACTATAGGCCAATATTTCTGTTGAACATAGACACAAAAATCCTCAACAAAATATGAGCATGAGAAATTGAACAGCAAGTTAAAAGGGAGCATATACCATGACCAAGTGGGGTTTATCCCTGGGATGCAAGAATATTTCAACATATGAAAATCAATATATATGATTAACAGAATGGAGGATACAAATCACATGAATATCTCAGTAGATGCAGAAAATGCCTGTGACAAATTCAAATGCTTTCATGATTAAAATCACTCTAACTGGTTATAGAAGGAAGTTATCTCACATAATAAGGCAATATATATGAAACCTTTTCCTCAGTTGTAAAAAATGGAGACCGTTCCCTCTAAGATCAGGAATAAGATAAAGATGCCTACTCTTGACACTTCTGTTCAAAATAGTATTGGAAATCCTAGTCAGGGCAACCAGGTAAGAAAAATTAACTAAAGGGGATGTAAATAGGAATGAAAGTAGTAGAATTATGTGTTGGCAGATGACTTAGCTTTAGCAAACTGTAAAGACTCCACTAAAAGCTGTTGGAATTAATAAATAAATTCAGTAAATTACAGGACAAAAATAATTATTATATAAAAATAAGTTGTACTTCTCTACACTAACAATGAACTATTTGAAATGGAAATTAAGAAACCAGTTCCATTTACAATATTATTGTGTTTTTTCATACATTCACAGCAATAGTATATAACTCCTTTTCGGTTCCTGGACCCAATTCCAGTGTGTGTGTGTGTGTGTGTGAGAGAGAGAGAGAGAGAGAGAGAGAGAGAGAGGGAGTCTTCCCAGGCAAAACACCAGGCAATTATCCAACACTAGCAGGTATCCAAGAACTCAACTCAATTCTGACTCTCTGCCAGGAGACAGCACCAGATTACCCAGGCTAATGACTCCATCTTGCAAGACTGCCATCCCCTCCCCAATCCAGATGCCAGTAGCAAGCCCTAGGCTGTTCCTTGTGCTTTTGACCAACCAGCAATAAATTGGATGTTCCAGTGACTTCCCCCTTAGGTTTGATTAATTTGCTAGAGTGCCTCACAGAACTCAGGAAAGCATGCTTAGCAGTTTAATAAATGATGCCATAAAGGATACAAGTTAACAGCCAGATAAAAATACATAGGGCAAGATCCCAAATAAAGGAGGTTCTCTTCTTGTGGAGTTTGGGGCCTGGCTTGGTGGCATGTGGGCGTGCTCTGGTTCCTCAAGTGTGGAAGCTTCCTCAGAGAAGCAGGATGTAAGAGTGGGATGTGCTCTTCTCATGGGTTTTTGTGAAAGCTTCATTGCATAGTCATGATTGACTGTATCTTTTGCCATTGGCTGATTCAACCTCTAGTCCCAACCCTTCGTTGGGGTCCAAAAGTCCCTCATTAACATGAGAAGACACCCATCTCACCTGTAAGTCTCTGCCATGTTTTCAGGAACTATGGATAGAGACCAAAATATACCTGAGTAATATATATTTGCTAATCTGAATGACCAAATATGTATCTCTCTTAAATCATATCACAGTAATCTATAATAATAAAATATTTAGGTGAAAACTTAAAGAAATGAAAGACTTGTACATTGAAAATTGTAAAAAACAATTTTTGAAGATATGAAAGAAGACAAATAAATGGAAGACATCTTGTGTCTGTGGATTGAAAGATCTAACACAGTAAAATATCCATACTACCAAAAGTGATTTATAGATTCAATGCACTCTGCATCAAAATACCAATGTCGTTTTTCACAGAAATAGAAAAAATTCTTGAAATTCATATAAAACCAAAAGGACCCCCAAAAGCCAAAGCACTCTTGAGAACAATAACAAAGCTGGAAGCATAACACTTCCCGATTTCAAAAGTACAAAAATGTATCCTGCATCATAGCTGAAGGTTGATTTAAAGGAAATAACATAAATTTATAATAAAAGTAAAATGTATAATAAAAATATATTCAAAAAACTGGAGAGTCATAGAATTAGCTTGAGGTATTCAATTTTTTTATAACAGGAAAATGTTTTTTTTTAAGAATCACTAAGTTTCAGCTGTTAGGATTGATTTCCAATTAGGAGGGAATGCACCAAAAAAAAAAATTAGATATTCCCCAATCATACAAACTTACAACTATTGAGATAAAAAGCATCTTCAGATTTTATTTGTCAAAATAAATTTAAAAACAACACATAGAGGATGCTTCATATTTGTGAATATACCAATTAATATGAATATATTTACACAAGAAATTTATGGAGGGTATAATCTGAGACATTGAGAGTGGTTATTAAGTTTAATTTTCCTAGTTTTGTTATCTTAATTTTTAAATAATAAAAAGCAATTCCTTAAGGTAAACATATGTTACTAAAGGAGAAAATGGGTAATTTGTATTCTGTTACAGCATTTAGCAGCTATGGATGTTATTGACTTAAAGGAGGAAAAGGTAGGCTTGCTCTTTTTCATTTGATTTTTATTTTGTGTAAAGTCCTGTGTTGAATAATGTTGTGGAATTTTCACTTCCCTGAGGACCTTGTCCCCACTGCTGCCTGCTTCAGGATCTTTGCCAAGAGATTACACAGAAGATTCATAAATGACTTTGCAGACTAATTCATCTGGGGTTTGTGTCCACATATATGCCTATGCAAACCTTTCCTCATCCTTCTAGTCCCAGGAAGTACAGGGATAAACACCCAGCTGAAATCAATATGGCTGTGGTCTTTGAGAGACTTAGAGAATTATTTTTTTTAAGAAACGGTTTGATATGTTTTACCAAAAGTAGAGAGATATGAATAGTTAACTGAATTGTGCTAAAAAGAAATTAGAGTTTATCATTTTGAATTGATTGAAGACTTTGATAGGGCTGGATTTGTATTTCAACAAATAGTAGGTCACCTTAAAATAAGTGAAATGAAGGACTTCTTTAAGTAACCTTGACTTGGAAATCGTCTGCTGACAAAATTTGCATTTCTGCACTCTATCTAAAGTGTTCAGTTTTCTAAGAGACAAAATAAGGAAAACATTTATCTACTATAGTGTCAATATATTTTCAAGATATTTAGGAGCAAGAGCAAGGCTTACAGTTTCCAGGGTTGGGTAAGGCACAGTTGTGTTAAGACTAAAGGAAAAAGAGGTCGATGGCCTCTGTATGTTTCCTTTTCTGTATCTTTAGTCTAGTATCTACTTAATTATTTTAATTGCTCAATCTATTGTTACTCTTCATGTAATTTATTGTTAGTTGTGTGATGCTCATATTCTCGGGAGTGCCCAGCTCATCCTAAAACATCAAACAAGGGTCATCCCTGCATCCCTTTACCAAAAAGCCTGTAAACTCTTGGAAGAATTACTATGGGAAATGGGCAGATGGTGAGTACAGAGTATCTCCCACTTCTGAAGAAAAGGACTACATTAAAGCAATTAAGCGAAACCCTCACATAGCCAATTAATTAGAATTTATATAGCAAATGATGTGGGGTTTTATTTTCAATGTATTTATGGCCTTAAACAAGCATTGGTGAACAAAATCATTTAGCAGGCAATAATGTAGTTAGTTGGTGTTAACCGAGGAATAACAAATGACCAGTTGGTGGCCCAAATCCAGAATTCAACAGTTTTAATCTCTGTTGTTAATATGTTTCTGACAGGTGTATTGGGGAAGCAGGAATGGAATCCATAAAAGCAAAACTGTTTCTCTGCCAAACACAGGATCAAGTCAGGTAACACTTTTTTTGCCTTCATGCAGGTATTACATATATTCTGAATGTGTAGTCAGGTGACGGTGTGACTCAGGAGCCACTCAGAGCATTTCCTCCACCACACATAAGAGCCAACAAGAATCCCATCAACTAGAGTCAGGGATACAGGAAAAGTAAGAGTTGTCAGAGTAGTTTTAACACTGAGTCCAGTTAATAAATAATATGACTTGATCTAGGTCTGAGGGTAAATATTACCTTGAATAAACTCTATATCTTATTCTCCTTGCTCTGTGGTTATTGCATACATCATGTCTCCAATAATTTTTTCACATCCTCTATTAAGCATAGAGTGTGACAAAAACACATAAAGAGTTCTTAACATGGCTTGGGAGATTTGGAAGGACTTCTCTGAAAAGTCCAAGTAGAAAAAAGGAATGAATCACCAAGAACCAGGTATAGGTCAGAATCGGAAATGGATGTAGTAAGCTGGAGGGAAAAAACGTAAATGGTTAGATGAAATTTTTTTCCAGACAGGTAGCCCTCGTAGGATGACTTGGGCAGTGGAACAGTGTTGGTAGTTGGATCTAGAAGCATCTTGTGTCACAAACACATCTCATATGTTTTTAATTTATTCAGGAAAAAAAGGTTACAAGCAGATAGTGACACTGAGTAACATTTTGTTTAGTGATAAGGGAAATATTCTTAAGGGGGACAAGTGTGCTATGAACCAATGTATTCCAAAGTGCAAATTAAACATACAGTACACATTAAAAAAACTATCATTGAAAACAATCTTTTCCTTGGACTATATTATTCAAAAGATCCATAAAAAGTTTTTTTTTTGAACACAGGTCATGACCATTTAGTACACTATAAAATCTGTTAGATGATATTTGTATTTATTTTTAATAAGATACATTAGAAAACAAAACAGCAGAGAGCAGGGTACCTAAGGGTTATCAGCATTTTACTCACATTTTTCTTATAGATATATGTGTGTATGTATTTGTGTGTGTGTGTGTGAGCAGGTACACTGGGCTGCTATATGAAAGGTCTATCTTACCATATGTTGTAGTAAAAACATTTGAAAACCAGGTTTCTAACCAATCAGTGATAGGCTATCAACAGAGTTGAGCATATGAATTATTTTAAAAATTCATTCTTAAGTAAAATAAAATACATGGATTGGCATTTCTGAACAAAATTAAATGTAACACATTTTTTTCCCACCTCCTTCTCAGATCTTAATCCCTCACTATTACATGCAGACTGGGCAAAAGTCAGGACCCAGGAATGAGAAACCACACATCTCTCAGCATTTTCATCCTCCTGGGATTGACAGATGATCCTCAGCTACAGATTCTGATTTTTATATTTCTATTGTTCACCTACATGTTGAGTGTATCTGGAAACCTGAGTATCATCATCCTCACAATAGTGGATTATCACCTTAAAAAACTGTGATGTACTTTTTTCTCCAAAATTTTTCCTTGCTACAATTCTCATTTACTTCTCTGTGCAATCATAGATTCTTTTTTTTTTTTTTCCCTTGGACAAATTCAACATTTATTTACTTGGCTCCTAGTTATGCACTAGCCACTACTAATGAAGGGGGTAGTAAGTTCAGCGTTGGGGAGGTAAACAGTGAATTCAAACCATCTCAAAGGAAGGGGTGCCGAAAAGCAGACAGCTCAGCTTTAGAACAATGCAATCATGTAGTCATGTTAAAGGAAGGGATGCAATTTTTTTCAGATGCTTCAGAACCTCACAATTCTGGTGTCTGAGGCTTTAGCAGTCCTGAGCATCCCAGTCCTCTGAAGTCAGTTCAAGCCCACTTAAATAAAGAATAGGTATGCATTCCTAGATTCTTGTACAGTATACAAACAGGTGACACGACTATTACCTATAATGCTTGTATATGCCAACTATTTTTTACAGATGTTTTTGCAGTAACAGAATTTTTTCTCCTGGCCACCATGTCCTTTGATCGATATGTAGCCATCTGCAAACCCCTGCATTACATGACTATTATGAACTACAGTGTCTGCAAAAAAGGCTCGTCTTCTGCTGTTGGATGACTTCTTTGTTGATCATATCACCACCACTTACCTTGGCACTGTACCTGGAATTCTATGCCTCTAATGCCATTGACCACTTTGCATGTGATGCTAACCCTATGCTGAAGGTCTCATGCTCAGATACATGGCTCATAGAGCAGATGGTTATTGTCTGTGCTGTGAGACTTTCCTCATGACTCTGGTGTGTGTGGTTCTGTCCTACATGTACATCATCAGAACAATTGTAAGACTCCCCTCTGCCCAGCAGAGGACAAGAGCCTTTTCCACCTGCTCTTCCCACATTATCATGGTTTCCATCACCTATGGCAGCGGCATCTTTGTTTATATCAAACCTTCAGCAAAAGATAAAATGGCCATTAATAAGGGAGTGTCAATACTCACTACTTCCACTTCCCCCATGTTAAACCCATTTATTTACACTCTGAGGAACAAACAAGTGAAACAGGCCTTTAATGACTTAGTCAAAAGATTTACATTATTCTCAAAGAATGAGGGGAACATTGATGTCAGTGTCCCTAAGCATATTTTTTTCAGTTTCTATGTAATTTTCTCTTTTCCCTGTCTGGGCGTGGCCTTCCATTCAGTACTGATGCTGGTCAAGTCACCCCTTTCATCACCTTATAAAGAAACCTCTTTGAGATGATAATATTGATGAAGAAAAGTGAGACTAGGTGTTTCAGGAAATCTAAACATGACTTCTTAATATTTCCTTACCAATGCTGAAATGATTGGGAAATTTATCATAAAATATTATTGCCATGGTGCTCATCATTCTTCCAAATAAAACACACACAAAAAAAGAATAAAGAAGAAATCTCCCATCCTACTCAAATAAGAAGAGACATAATATTGAAAAGAATCAGTAATTTTCTAAGTGTAACAAGGAAATATTTCATAAACCTAAGATACATTTAAAACAAGGAATAAGTATACGATTTAGGATTTGAAAGAAGCATTTACTACTGAGGAATCTTTAAAATCACAAGATTCACATATTTTATTGACTGGATCCAATCCAATATAAAAATTCTTTAAAGATTGTGAAAGGGACATGAATTCAGTTAAAATGAAGAGAAAAATGCACTGGTATTTCCTGTTAAAGATAAATCTTCTAAAGTTACATAAAAGAGATTGATATTAACGTACCAAATGAAATGTGAACTCTTGAATGTGGAGTATTTAAGCAATCAGCAGCTAGACCCAGAAGACTAATATAGGACTAGAAGAGTGATAAATTCATAACCAGTAAGCCAAATATTCTGGAATGGAAAAAAAGAGCAGAATATAATGTGAATATCAATATCAATGTGATAATTTGCTTTATTAAAAAAAACAAAATGTCATTTTAAAGGCAAAATTATGCACGTGTGAGGTAAATGGAAGTTTTTATCCAAAGTTTCCATAATTTCCCTCCTGGCTTTAGTCCATTTACATAGCAGTGGGTGTTTGCCACAGCAGACCCTCTCCCGTCAAGAGGTTGAGAGAAAACGGCCATTCTCCCCTCCCCTCCATTCCTGGTACCTAATTGGTGTGGAGCACACCAGTCTCCAAGGACCCATCCATGGAGATCCTGGTGGAAGGGGCGGTCTGCGGGATAGGGCGTGAGCCACAGTCAGAAGGGACGGATGGAGCGAGGACTGGCTAGCAACCTCGAGCAAGCTGTGAGCAATAAGACCTCTTTCTCCCAACCTGCCCTTCCCCGTGTCCTCTATATGTTTCTCCAGTTTCATAGGGAACTTGCCCAGGCCAGGGGAACCCCTTACCCCCAGAACTATAGCACCTAACGGTAATACCCTAAAGAAAGATCAGCATTTCATAACTTGTTACATTCTGCACCAACTTTCACCTCCATAGTGCAACATATTAAAACTTCTTCTGATCCTTGTTCTCTTACTTCAGGCCACTTCTCATATCATGGCCTGGGTAGGCAGGAATTTTCCCTCCATTTTTTGCCTTCCAATCTCTGAGTGTCCGCCAATTTAAATAACGTTCTTACAAGGAATTTTTTGCTGACCTTGTCTCATGATTCCACTAAGTACCACCAGACCTGGGTTAGGCTGACACATTCACACTAGTGTCATCACTTACTCACTGCTTTCATACCTTACCAGGGTTTACTTGTTTTCATTCTACTCTCACTGGAAAATCCCCGGGAGAATGTCTGCCTCATATACCAAATTCTTGTATGCTTTATGCTTGGCATCTAGACAAATATTGGTTGCATAATAAATAATTTTCCAATATGATGATTTGAAACTTCTGATGATACAAAATGAGAACTATTATGTGAGGAGAAAAAACAAAGAAGTAACATTTGACATTAATCTGTGAACAAGAGATAAACAAAGGCATGACTGTAAGCAACAATCCTGTTAAAATATTTATTTCTAAGTATCTGAAGGAAATGTAAGCAAGAATTTGTTGAAAATGTGTAATATTGATAATCCTGAAAATAACCCTACAAGGGTTTTATCTATAGTCAAAATTTACACTGAAGAAATGTGGAGAAATGAAAGTTTAGAAAAGTGAATTACTGCTAGCAAGTAGTAGAACTAGGACTCAAAACGAATTTATTGATTTTATAAAGGAACTATTTATTCAAGTAAATGTGTCTGACTCTCCAGACATGCTTTCAAGGAACCTCACAAGAAATACTTACCAGTATTAAATTTGAGGAAGATTTATTTCATTAACAAAGTAAAAGATAAAAGTAAAATGTAATGCATTTATATGATATACATTATGAATACTAATACTAATAATGTAATGATATAACAATAATAAATCATATTAATTACTATAATGAATGATATGCTATAAAAAAACTGTAACATTAAATTTTAAAAAGTAAGGTTACCAGTATATAGAAATAAAGAGCAAGTGGAAATGGAAAAAGAAGTAAAAGCCAGAGAGGTGAAAATAAAAAAGAGCCCTGTAATGTGGATATTCAAACTCATTGAGAAAAGCCTGCCCCCAGGCATTTTTCTAATTGCCAATCACCTGTTCTATGCAGAGCTTCCTCATATGAGCCCATTAAGAACCTGGAGGGCTCTGAATTGATTTCTCAAAATTTAAGAGTACTTGAGAGAAAGGTTCTCCAAGTTTCAGCCCCCAACTTGGACCAGAAATATTTAATGGCCTTCCACGTTTCAACCAGAAGAAAGAATCTGAGCAGGTATCCTCACCCTATGGCTGTGGTTCAACTTCAGATTTCTGAGATATTTAGCTTCTCTGATTCTTTGATTCTACCATAACCTATGCTATTAATCGATCAGCTTAAATTTAGGCAATATATATTCTTCAGTTAAGATTTGACCTTTGCTTTTTTTCCCATGTGAGAGTTCCCTAGCCTAAATACAAGACTAAATGAAGGGTGTAGATTTCAGCTTCTGAATATCAAGTCATCAGTGATAACAATGGATTTAACTGCTATCACATTACCGATTTCTGACTTCTTTAACCAATGGTGAAAAATCATTTTCTATTCAGGCCTGGTTTATTATCTGGGCTCCCAGCTTGGTCACATAAGTATAGGACATCCGTGATATTAGTTTTCTAAACAACAACCTGTCTACTAATTGCTATTATTTAAACACATATATTCTCAATGTGAGTTTGGAACAAATTGAGAAGTAGACACAGGATTCAGATGAGTATGAATAGTTGTTTCATTCATGATAAACATACATTGAAGAATCTGACTAAGATGAGGGAGTTTCCTTAAACAGGCTTGATGTTCCTGCCAAGTTAGAAGCTGCACATTTTGAAACAGTAGGTGAGGACATTCTGCCCCAGCCATCTGACTCAGTGGCAAATAGAGGTGAGAGGGCATTGTGCTTGTCTTACACATAGCCAGTCATTAGTAGTGATTTTATTCCAATCTCAAGCAGATAAATTTTGTATAAATTATTCAGTAACCCTGTTTTTGAAACTGTTGTTAGTAGGGTTTTTAAACATTTATAAAAGGAGATAAGATACAATAACAACCAGATAGTGTTTGGTTTAAATAATTATCAACATATTAACATTACTTTTCTCTATCACCCTCGAACGTTTTATTTCTTGGCTGCTGTGGGTAAACTTGCAATATTTACAGAATCTCTTGCCTGGCCTTAGTGAATGTCCACGGTCAATAGGTGTTTCCAAGGGGTGGAGAGAAGTAGGGCATCTCCATGTCAATAGGTGAATACAAAGGGAGTGGGGAGTGAACATGCACCAGACCAAAGAGGTTTGGTGGGGTTCTTTTGCAGGAGAGGTGCCTTCAGCCCTGGAGATGGTATATCATGTGACTGGCCATTTGCCTTTGGCATCCCCAGGGAATGATGAAGCTGATAGGGTGTTTATCCCCACAGGTGTACACTGTGTACATTTCTCCCATCCCTGAGTATATTTTATAGGTAGATATCCAGCAGGGCCTGTGGCTACAGACCACTGCAGGTCAGGTCAGGCTGTGGGTACGTGTGGCAAAGGCCAGTCTGAGGGGACATGCTAAGCACCTACTTGCAGCTCTGCCTGTACCTTGGTGGGTGACAAATATTAGGCAGTATAAATTGCCTGGGGGACACAAGGAATTTGGAGAAACTCTACAGGATTTGGAGAAAGTAGGCATCATAAAGCCCACTCACGACCCATTTAATTCCCTGGTCTGGACAGTGAAAAGCCAGATAGTTTCTGGCATATGACTGGATTACAGGGAATTGAATAAAGTCACACCCCCTTTGCATGCTGCTGTCCCCTCTATAGCAGCCCTTATGGACCCACTCAGTCATAAACTAGGGACAAATCATTATGTTGTGGATCTTACTAATGCTTTCTTCTCTACTGATATAGTTCAGGAATGTCAGGAACAGTTTGCCTTCATGGGGGAGGCCGGCAGTGGACAATCACTGTCCTTCCATAGGAATCCTCCAAAGTTCCACCATTTTTCACAGACTTGTAGCCTAGGACTGGGCCACATGGAAAAAACCGCAAATGGTGCGGCTGTATCACTGCGCTGATAATATTATGCTCACGTCTGATTCTCTTGAAGATTTCGAAAGGGCAGTTTCTAGACTGCTGCAACATCTACAGGAGAAAGGATCGCTGTGAACAGCATCACGGTCAGGTACCTGCTTTGTCAGTAAAGTTCTCAGTGCTTTTCTTGTTGGGTAAAACTTAGGTTATTTCTGAAGCAGTCATAGACAAGGTCCAGGCTTTCCCTATCCCTACCACTGTGGCAGTATTACATTAGTTTCTGGCTCTCTTGGTCTACTGGAGAGTATTTATCTTGCACTTGCACAAATTCTGAAGCCCTTATACCAGTTGGTATGAAAGGCATCAGGTAGGACCGGGATGAAACATACGCAGTTGCTGCTTTTATTGCTGCTCAGTGAGCAGCGAAGGCTGTACAGGCCTTGAGTAATTTACTCATCAAGGCCCTGTGAGCTAGATGTTCATGTAACCAAAGATGGTTATGGATGGGGCCTTTGGCCATGGCTTGAATGGACATGCCAACCAACTGGGTTCCGGTCACAACTATGGAACAGAGAGGAGGTATGGTATACCTTGACAGAGAAGCCACTGACTGCTCTGAACCACACCTTGCTGGCTATAGATCTCATCCCTGGAACAGCTCTGACCAAGGAAATAACCACCTATCTCATTGTGGGAAGTGTGGGAGACTGGAACTGAAGGCCATGGGGTGGCATGCCCAAGATGCCTGCACTGTCCAAATGGGGTTCATATTTTCAGCAGCACAGCACCCTTTCCTCTATCCCTTTAAGTGGAGAAATCCAACACCTATTGGGGTCAGTGACATATACCAGTGGAAAATAGGAAGAACCTGCTTAAGAGTGATTGGTAGTGTACAGTCTTTATTGGGAAGGAAAAGCCCCTATACCTGAAGACGCTTGGTACACAGATGGCTCCAGTCATGGGCTGCCTTCAAAATGGAGGGCGGTGGCTTTCCATCCTCAGCTGGAGAAAATATGGATGGAGGACACAGAGGGCAAGAGCAGTCAGTGGGCCGAGTTGCAGGCAGTATGGCTCATCATCACCGAGGAGCCCTCCACTGTAGTTGTCTGTGCTGACGGTTAGGCCGTCTTCAGTGCTTGACCCTGTGGCCACTGATATGGTATTATGACAACTGGATGTTGGTCACCGGCTGCTTTTGGGACAAGAGTTGTGGCAAGACCTACTGGCCTCTGGTCAGACTAGACAGTCATCATATATCATGTGACTGGCCATTTGCCTTTGACATCCCCAGGGAATAATGAAGCAGACCTTGGCCAAAGTGAGTTGGCTAGAAGGAAACCTGCTTCAGATGTTCCCCAGTGGTTACATGAGCATTTATGCACATGCGGCAAAAGACAATGTGTGTTGTAGCCCATCGGTGGGGCCTGCTGTTGACCATTGAATAGGTCAGCAGAGCCCAGGAATGCCTTGTGTGCTCTAAGAGGGACTTACACCAAGTCCCACAGCAACATGGGATTATAGAAAAGGGGCCAAAACCCCTTTTCAGGTTGCCAATAGACAATATTGAGCCTCTGCCCATATCAGAAGGGTAGCGGTATGCCATGACTTGTGTGGACGCAGCTACTGGACGATTGGTTGCTTTCCTGCATGTAGTGCAGATCAGCAAACCACCAACAGAGGCCTAGAGCACCTCTTTGCAGCCTATGGCCAGTTGCAGTTGATTGAGAGTGATCGAGGTACCCTCTTGACTGGACAAGTGCTGCAAGAATGGGTGCAGCAATTAGGAATAAAGTGGAAGTTTCATGTACCATATAACCCAATCTGGACATCCTTGATAGGAGGTAGAATAGTTTGCTGAAATCTTGCCTGAAGTCTGACACAGACTACAGTCTACAGGGCTTGTCAGTAACCAAAGTTACACTACAGCTTATGGACAGAGCTAAGACGTTTGAATGAACAGCTCCCAAAACGAGCCTTAAGCCCTGTGGACATGTTAACACACGTTGCTGCCTCTAATATACAACTGTATAAGCAAACGAAAGAGGAGTTATTGAAGCCAGGATTATGGCCAGCAGAGCACCCTCCTATTGCCAGCCGAGCTGCATTAACTCTGGAGACTCCGTTGAGTGGATGTGACCCTCAACATTTTGACACATGTACCGGTGACGGCTGGCCCTTCTGGCACCTTGGGGAAAAGGTCTGGAAGCTGGCCTCCTGTGTGTTCTTTGAGTAGCAGCAGAGTGGCCCCCGAAGATGCTGGTAGTGTACCCAAAACATCCAGGAGGTAAGAGCATTTTATGGGGAGGTTTTGTTTTATCTTTACGGCCAATGCATGTACCTCCCATCACTCTATATATTGTCCCATCTGTAACTCCCACAGGGAGGGGAGTGAAAGTCTGGTACACTAGACCAGGACGAGAGATCCCACTCCTGCCACTGCCCTATCACAGGACCAGTCTCTTGCATGTATTCTACCTGATGGACAAGATTTGCCTATGCTGGTGTCACTAAAACATGGATCTTATCTCCCTTAAGATTATTTCCGTCTACAGTCCTTGTGACCTGGATGCGCCCCGTGGCTACAGCTGCCACGTGGTGATTGTTCTAAACTCCCTACCTGTTCAGCTATGGACTGCCTGTGGAATGGGCGAGCTATAGACTTGATCTGCATAGGACTTTGAACCTAGCTGAAACCTCTGGCTTGAGGGTTATCATGATTTTATTCCTGTTATTATATGTCATTAGTCTGATTGTAGCACTCCAATTTTCTTGCTCAAGTTCCGCTGCTGAAGATAGGGAGTGAGTAGATTGTGATGTGAAATTTCTTGAGGGGTGGGCTGTGGGTAAAATTGCAATATTTCCAGGATCTCTCACCTTCCCTTAGTGAATCTCCATATCAGTAGGTGTTTTCAAGGGGTGAAGAGAAATAGTACGTCTCCATATCAATAGGTGATTACATGGGGGAGCAAGGGCATATCAAACTGGAGAGTTTGGGTGGTGTCCCTCTTTGCAGCCAGGTTGCCAGAGACATGATTGAGCAGAAGTGGATGACTGCTCGTAAGCAATAAATGGGTTCCTCTTACTTTATTTCTTCCTTTGGCTAATTTAGGTCTCAAAGGTTATTTGCCCCAGGCTGGGAACATATTTCCCCCTGGGAGTTAGTTACCTGTGTGAAATTGTATATCTTTTCTGCTGTTGTTATGATTGAGGATTACGCTGGAGTTTATTGTCTTGATATTTCACACATTGTATTACACTAGCTAATGCATTAAAAACTAACATGTTCTTGATTTTCATGTTTTAAATGACAATGAATTTTAAAAATGACATAGCTTGATTTCACTACAAAATGTCAAAATTCACACTAACAGTACTTGTTCAAGACAGATACATTTTTCACATAGGAATTATGAGTATTTTTTATAAAAGACACTGAAAATAAAAACTTTACTGTACTTCTTCCTCAATGAAATATGACTTCATGTGTCTTTTTATCAAAATTAGTTTTCAAAGCTACAATTTATTTCCATCTTTTTGTTCTTTGTTGCACAAAATTTCACTCCAGTGTGCAGTTTGAAGATGCACAGATCTTTCTGTTTTTTATCACCAAAAATTATGAAATTGTCCTCACAAAGGATTGTGACTATTATAAACCTATTGAGTATTTTCTCATGCTGCTTACATAAAAAACAAAAGCATTTCTGAGAATAATTTAGTATTCTCTTAGGTTTTGGAGGTCTTGATATTCTGAGTTCCCTGGACTGAGAGAGGTTTTTACATTAATGAAGTTAGTAGTTTCTTTTATTTAGCAAACTTACAACTTAATGAATAAACAAAAAGATCCTTGGAGACAGAGTTTCAGTAGGATCACTATGGAATTTTGTGTCCTAATCTTGGCAAAGTGTCTGAAACATGCAGCTCTGACGATGAACATAAATCATAATGAATATCCTTAGAGGGTAAAAATATAGAAAGAAAGTATCCAGCTTAGAGATTGCAGCACAGTCAACAGGAATGAGCCAATGCACTACCGTAAATCATTTTGATTTGTATTTCTGTTATCTTCTTTGAGCATCAGATGTCAGATGACTGTTTTGTCTTCTATTTACCTATGATGTGAAAAATAAAATTATTTCAAAAATTTATCACATAAAATGAAGTTTTTTGGTTACAGATTTAATTTACTTACTAGAAGTCAATCTTCTCAGATTTTCTATTTCTCTCTGGTATAGTCTTGGAAAATTTCTTGTTTCTAAAATAAATCCATTTCTTCTAGGTTGTCCAATTTGTTGGCATTAATTTTTCATATTAGTCTCTTACAATCATTTATATTTCTGTGGTGTCATTTGTAAATTCTCTTTTATTTCTGGTTTTGAGTCCTCTTTTTGACTTAATGAGTCTAGCTAAAGGTTTTTCGATTTTGTTTATATTTTCAAAGGACTGGCTCTGAGTTTCGTTGATCTTTTGTTGTTTTTTTAGTCTCTACTTTGTTTATTTCTGATCTGATCTTTATTATTTCCTTCCTTTAACTAACTTTGAGCTTTGTTCTTTTCCTACTTCCTTTAGATGTGGTGTCAATTTGTTTTTTAAGATATTTCTTATTCCTTAAAGTAGACCTTATATTGCTGCAAACTTCCCTCTTAGAGCTGCTTTTACTGCATCCCAAAGAGTTTGAACCATTGTGTTTTTATATTCATTATTTGCTAATATTTTCTGAATTTTCCCTTACTATTTCTTTGTTGACCCATCGGTTGTTTAGTAGTGTGCTGTTTAGCCTACACATTTGTGGTTTTTCCAGTATTTTTCTTGTAACTGACTTCCAGTTTCATACCACTGTGCTTGGAAAACATGCTTAATATAATCTCAATCTTCTTAGTTTATTGAGGCTTGTTTTGTAGCCTAACATGATCTCTGCTGGATCATGTTCAGTGAGCACTTGAAAAGTGTTTGTATTCTGCTGTTTTGGGACATATCTGCATATCTAGTAAGTCCATTTCATCTAATGTACGGTTCAAAGCAACTGTTTTCTTTCTTTTATATATGTAATATATATTTTATTAAAGAATACTTGATATATTGCAAGTATACAACATAGTGATTCAACAGCTATCTACATTATTAAATGCTCACCACTAGTGTAGTTACTGTCAACATAGAACTATGTTACAGAACTATTGACTATGCTCTCTATTCCCTATGATTTTCCTCCCCATGACTAGTTTATATTATGATTAAGCTTTGTACCTCTTTATCTCCTTCACCTATTTTGCCCACTCACCTCGACCCTCCCCCATGGTAAGCGCTAGTCACTTGTCAGTGTCCATGAGTCTACTGCTGCTCTGTTCATTTTTTGTTTTGTTTTGTTTTTAGTCTCCACATATAAGTGAAATCATATGGTATTTGTCTATCTCCTCCTGGCTTAAGTCACTGAGAATAATATCCTCTAGGTCCATCCAGGTTATTGCAAATAAAGTCACAGTTTTCTTATTGATTTTCTGTGTGGAAGATCTGTTCATTGATGTAAAGTTGGGTGGTAAAGTCCTCTACTATTGTTGTATTACTCTCAATTTCTCCCTTTGTGTCTATGAATATTTGTTTTATATATTAGGTGTTTCTCTCTTGGCTATGTACATATATACAATTGTTATACCTTCTTGCTTGTTTCTATTTTTTGCTTATTTTTACTTAGACTTTTTTACAATTTTCATTGTTCTTTTAAAAGAACTTGTAAACTTTAGAAACCACCTCACTCTCTGTCAGGGTTACACAATTCAACAGTATTTTTTCACTTATAAAAATTTTAGTGGTGTCTTGTTGGTCAAAATGGTTAATGTACATATTGTTAAATGGGTGCCCTTTCTTTTGTCACTTTCTCATTTTAAATTCTTAAGTAGGATAATTTCTGATTCCTTTATGTTATTGTGGCGTCATATGTTTTCTAGTAAGGTTTCACTTGTGTATTTTTATGTTAAAAATCTTAAACCACTTAGAGTATAAGCTGTTTTTGTGTGCATAAAAAGTAAAACTATCATTTGTGTGTCTTCTTTTGTGACTTAAGGTTATTTAAAAAACATAATTTTCCTACTGAACTAAAATTTTCCCACTTTTGCATAACTAGCAAAATAAACCTTTGTATAAAATAAGAGCTATTTGTTAATCTATACTTTCATAATCTAAGCTGTTCTACTGACCATTCTATGTTCTCCTATGCCAACACCAAATTTGATTTAATTGGTTAAGATAAGTTTTGGTATTACATAAGCAAGTTTCTATTCAGTAATACTCATTTTTCATGTATGTATTGTGCATTCATGGGATTTAGTTCTTCCATAGTAACTCAGAGATAATTTATGAATTTAGAAAAATTTTTAAAGCTGATTCTAATTACAGAGTTTTGTTAAATTTATATATTGAGTGGGCAAATTTATATTTATTATATATGTTGTATCCATAATGTGATTTATTCTCTGTTGATAGCTTTGATATGTAGAGGCTTATTTTGTTAGTTATGTAAACATGGGAAAATTTTAGTTTAGTAGGAAAACTGTTTTTTATTTAATAATTGCTTTAGACACCACAGAAACTGAAATGAGAAAGTTTTACTTTATATTCAAACACAAACAAAATAAATACTGTCAACCTACGTTTGTTTGAATATGCCCTTTATTCATTCTAGTTACTTAATTTTCTTATTAGGTATATTAATTTCCTGTTAGGTTTTGTTGTGTTCTAGGTACATAATAATGTTTTCAGGAGGTAAATAACATAATTCCTTGACTCCATTTAAGTGCATGTCATAATTTTATGTATTTTAATGTAAAAACATTCCCAGTTAAAATATACACAACATTAAGATGCCATCCATAAGGCACAACTATATTTCAAAGATTTAAAAATTTGAAAACAAATGGCTTGCAGATTCTTTAAACAGAGTAGTTTCATAACTTCATTCTGATAATAATCTCAACTATTTTATTATATAAATTATTGTATTTTAAGTATTGCAGTCTGATGTGGAATACCAGTGATAAAAGTGAGCATCTTCATTTGTTTCTTGATTTTAATTAAGTACAGGTGTTTTATTGTTTAATATAGTCTTGTAAATTATATTTCTTTATATTTTTAATCTCATTTTAATAGCTCATCAAATTCTCATTTTATTTGAAATTTTTAAGGTCAATTGCTGATTTTTATCTATTGATAGTTTGAACTTATTAATCAAACTTGTATAATGTTCTTTCTTTAATTTGTTATTACTGTAGGGGCCGGCCTACGGCCGAGGCTGAGTCCCACTATGGCTGAACACCGCCCTTCCACTCTAGTTGACCAATGCCCTAAGATGGCGCACGCTTCCTGGGCGCCACCCTGCCTGGTTTGGTGGCATTAGCATAAGGAAGTTGCTCCTATAGGCTTGCATGATCTTGATCACCATAGGCCAGCTTCCTTTATATAAGGCATAAGCAGGAAAGAGAAGCACTCACTCACTCTCCCACTCTCTCAATCTCTGTCTCCCTCTCTCCCCTCATTCTTCTTCTCATTCGCTCCCCCCGGCTGTTGCTTCTTCTCACTCACCTTCTCCCGGCCTTCCGAGCAACAATAAACAACTGAAGTGAACCAGGTCTGTGTACGTATCGCTGTCGTCACCGCCACAAGGGGCGAACGCGGTATCTGGTGCCGAAACCCGGGAGTTTTTCTCCGACCACCCAGAGGAGAAACTGGCGGACGCGGACGCCATAGAGCTTCTTACCCTGAAGCAGTACCTGTGGACCCCGTTCGGAAGGATTGCTCGGGAAGGCGCCTCAGAGGAGAAGGGTGAGTAGACCAACGAGCAAAGCAAATGTAGAAGTAGGAAAGGAGATAGCAAGCGGCTGTGGTGGGGATTTCTGTTTTGTCTGTCCGTCATAGTGTTCTTTGTTGTACTGTTTTGTTTTGTCAAAAATGTTATGAAAAGTTAGGGCGCCAGTGAAAGTTCGCGGGATAGCGACGAAGCAAGGAAAGTTCGCGGTATAGCAACGAACGCAAGTTAGCGATAAGAGTACCCTTTACCCATAAACTTAGAAGTAGCCTTTTATCCTTTAATCGCTAACATGGGATCTGAAGTGTCTAGAATTAGAGTAGAAGAGCCTTTGAGAGCACTCCTGAGGGAAAACGGAACCTCATTAAAAACAAAACCGCAAGTGCTTTCCTCCACACGGTGGAGAAGCATGCTCCGTGGTTCCTAGATGCAGGAAGAATCACTACCCCCGTGTGGGAAAAGTTAGGTGAGGATCTGCGCAACGCAGATCGCAGGGAGCCGCTCCTGGCTGGGACGCTCCCAATATGGGGGCTAGTTAAGAGCTGCCTAAAGGAGAATAAACCTAGTTGTAGAGAAGCCATAAGGGAGGGAGAGGAGATTCTTGAGGAAGTGAAAGAGGAAAGAGCCTCTGCGAGAGCATCTGAAAGTGGATCTACACAGGGGGGGTCCTCTGATGAGGAAGAGGACCAAAAATTATCAGGAGAAGAGTTAGAGGCTAGGGCTGCTCAGAGAGGACATCGGCCCACATTGTACTCCTCACTGAGCCGACTGAGAATAAGCAGAGAGGAAAGAGAGACTAGCTCAGCCCCTCTCTCCAATAAGAGCAGTAAAGTAGAAGAGATTGTGCCAACCGCCCCAAATTATCCATTTTGCTCTCCAACTTTTAGAGCAGAGCCACCCCTTTACCAGAGTTACTCATATTGTGGTGGCCAAGGGTGCCAAGAACAATTGGGCAAGAATAGATGGAGGGAATGGCTAACCATGGAGGGGAATGCAGCCTTCCCAGTAATAGAAGATCCAAACACCCAGCAAAGATACCATCAAGCCCTAGATTTTAAGCTTGTTAAAAGCCTAAAGGAAGCTGCCACCACCTATAGAGTGCAAGCAGCGTTCACTGTGGCCATAGTAGCGTCATTAGCCACTCAGAATCTAACACCAGATGATTGGGCTAATGTAGCCAGAGCATGCCTTACTTGAAGTCAATACCTGCTATTCAAAACTGCGTGGGCAGAGCTTTCTCAAGACACTGCCCGGCGCAACGCTGCCGCAAGGAAAAATCAGTGGAACCTAGAGATGCTAATGGGCACAGGACCTTACCTAGGACAGCATAATCAGATAAATTACCCTCCTGCTGTGTATATGCAAATAGCTACAGCAGCTGTCAAGGCCTGGAAAACACTCCAGGGCATTGGTGATTTACAGGGTCAATTATGTAAAGTACTCCAAGGACCAAATGAGCCTTATGCAGACTTCTTGTAAAGGCTGATGCAAACTGCAGGCCGTATATTTAGAGATGTTGACACAGCAATGCCCCTAGTAAAACAGTTGGCCTATGAGCAAGCAAATAAATAGTGCAAGGAAGCTATCAGGCCTTGGAAAAATAAAGATTTAAATGTGTACCTCAAAGTTTGCAGGGACATCAATGACACTGTAGTGCAAAGACAGGTAATGGCTGCAGCCATAACTCAGGGACTGCAAAATGCGCGCTGCAGGGCTACCCCTTCCGAGGCATGCTTCCATTGCAAGCAGATGGGTCATTTAAAGCGAGATTGCCTGAAATTATGGCGATCAGAGGAGCCCGTGTGGGTTCCTCAGTGGCCCCTTAGAAAAAAGAAGCAGCCCACACATTAGTGCAAGAGCAAATTGCCGCAGGGCATCTTCAAAGTTCTACTTCCCCATGGAATACACCCATATTTGTCATAAGAAAGAAATCAGGAAAATGGAGATTGCTGCATGATTTAAGAGCTGTAAATAATCAGATGATTCTCATGGGATCAGTGCAATTAAGTTTACCATTGCCTATGGCCCTGCCAAAAGGTTAGAAATCAATTGTAATAGATATCAAAGATTGTTTCTTTTCCATCCCTCTTCATTCTGAGGACTGTAAAAAGTTTGCCTTCACTGTACCAGCCATCAACCATGATTGCCCAGATGAGCGGTATGAGTGGAAAGTGTTGCCACAAGGCATGGCAAATAGCCCTACTATGTGCCAGTTGTATGTGCATGAGGCCCTGGTAGAAGTTAGAAAAAAGTTCCCTGATGTAATTATCTATCATTATATGGATGATATTCTCTTATGTCATGAAAAGAATAGTAAAGTAGAAGAAGCCCTCTGCTTCTTGCAAGCACACTTTAAGATATAGGGCCTGGGACTAGCACCAGAGAAAATACAGGCAACTTGCACCAAACAGTATTTAGGAATTAAATTAGAAGATACTATTGCTAGGCCATTAAAAATAACCATAAGAACAGATCAATTAAAAACCCTTAATAATTTTCAAAAACTACTTGGAGATATAAATTGGGTAAGGCCATTCCTAAAGCTTACAGATGAAGAGCTTAGTCCATTATATGAGACACTAAAGGGCGATTCGGATTTATCATCTCCGCGCTCTCTCAGTAAGCAAGCCAAGGAAGCCTTGAGCCTAGTCCAATCCCGCTTGCAGCTTGCCCAGGTAGATAGAATAGACTATGGCAAATTGCTATTCCTTATAGTGATACCCAGTAATAATAGCCCAACAGGGGTACTTTGGCAGGAAGGGCCAATTCTCTGGGTATATCTGGCCCACTCTCCAGGAAAAACATTAAGATGGTATCCTCAGAGTATAGCTGATTTGATCATCAAGGGAATCAGGACAGCTATAAAAACATTTGGGATTCCCCCAAACATAATAATAACGCCTTATACTGCTGAGCAGATTGAATGTCTTACTGCATGCTGTGATGCGTGGGCTGTTGCTTACACCATCACCAATGCTTCCTTTGACAACCACTACCCAAAACATCCTTAGCTACAGTTCTGCCTCTCTAATCTTGTCATCTTTCCTAAAAACACAAGATGTAATCCCATACCCAAAGCCAAGGTGGTGTTCACTGATGGGTCAAAGAATGGCATCGGGACTGTGGTCACTGGTGACCAATCTTGGACATTCAGTTTTCCAACCACTTCAGCCCAACAAACAGAGCTGTTGGCTGTAGCACAAGCCTTTACGCTTTTCTCACAGGAACCTTTTAACCTTTTAGCAGATAGTCAGTATGTAGTGAATGCTGTGTCCATCTTAGAGAATGTAAGTTATATTAGCCAGTCTTCCCCCGTTGCCAACATTTTTAGAAAGCTACAACAACTAATATGGACTCGATCAGAACCTTTCTTTATCGGACACATAAGAGCTCACACTTCCCTCCCAGGACCCATTGCTGAGGGAAACAGACGTGCCGATGCCCTGACCCGTGAGTTTAACATCTTAGCTCTATTTGACCCTGTAGAACAAGCTGCTCAATTTCACAAACAATTCCATGTCAATGCACATACCCTTCGCCTAAAATATAATATTACTAGAGACCAAGCAAGAGCCATAGTACTCAGTTGCAAATAGTGTGTCACACTCCTACCCTCCATCTCAGAAAGAGTTAATCCAAAGGGGCTACTCCCCAGTCACATTTGGCAAATAGATGTTACCCATATTCCAGAATTCGGTAAGATGAAATATGTCCATGTGTCTGTAGACACCTGCTCAGGCATCATTTTTGCCTCTTGCCATACAGGAGAAAAATCTAGAGATGTCATATCTCACTGCCTCAAGGCGTTTTCGGCCTGGGGAAAGTCCAAACATTTAAAAACTGACAATAGACCAGCATATACATCCCAATCGCTCCTCAGCTTTTTAAAAACAATGGATATCACCCACACCACGGGCATTCCCTATAACCCTCAAGGGCAAAGTGTGGTAGAGCGTGCCAACCTGACCCTTAAAAATGCTCTCTATAAACAAAAAGGGGGAATAGGGGCAGACTTCAGATCCCCCAGAGACAAACTTAACATCATATTGTTCATTTTAAATTTTTTGACATTGGACAAAGATGGCCACAGTGCAGCAGAGCGGCATAATCGCCGTTCCAAGCCTAAAGACATGCCCGCAGTTATGTGGAAAGATGTATTGGAAGGATCATGGAAAGGCCCGGATCCAGTGTTAATCTGGAACCGTGGCTCTGTTTGTGTTTTCCCACAGGACCGAAACAATCCCATCTGGGTGCCTGAACGCCTGACACGGAGAGTGGCAAGACCAGAACCGGAAGTGCGAGATGCCGATGCCACTGATGCTCATCCTGCTACTGATTCTTCAGCAGGCGATAGCGGAACCCAGAGAACTATGGGGTCTGGTGAAGGCTTGGCCTATTCCACTCCCGGTGACTGAAACTGCACATACCTTTCCTGCCCTTTTCTCTACCTATAGTACACTTAATCTCCCATATCTGCCCTTTGACAGCTCTATGTGTTGCTGGCATTTCTTTTCATAACCTCTCTAAAGCTGCCAATCTGTCCAAGAAATTAGGCAAGATGTTATCCACCAATTGGTCCAGTGAGTTTGATGTGCTCACCACTCAGCTATGGCAAGAAATATTGAATGTTAGTTCCTAAAAGGTAGAGGCGCTGTCTGTAGCTCAGTTTGCTGAAGCCGTGCTAAATGCCACCAAAGCCTGGTCAGGCATGAGTGTTCTGTTCCATGCAACGGCAACATCGGAAAGTGCAGATGGCTCTGGTGCAGGCCATGGCAGCTATAGAAGAAGGCATCTCCCCTAGGGTGTAGCACAATATGTTGGACCAGTAGTCAAAGACGGGTAAGATCAGGAGGTACGCATACCAACCTAAGACAGAGCGCAGACCTTAGCTGTCTGTTGCCCTATGACGGGTAAGGATGCTGCGCCTCCCTGACAACCTAAGACAGGCATGGTCCCCGAGCCTCATTGTGTTAAAAAACAAAAAAGGGGGAGATGTAGGGGCCGGCCTATGGCCGAGGCTGAGTCCCACTATGGCTGAACACCGCCCTTCCACTCTAGTTGACCAATGCCCTAAGATGGCGCCCGCTTCCTGGGCGCCACCCTGCCTGGTTTGGTGGCATTAGCATAAGGAAGTTGCTCCTATAGGCTTGCATGATCTTGATCACCATAGGCCAGCTTCCTTTATATAAGGCATAAGCAGGAAAGAGAAGCACTCACTCACTCTCCCACTCTCTCAATCTCTGTCTCCCTCTCTCCCCTCATTCTTCTTCTCATTCGCTCCCCTCGGCTGTTGCTTCTTCTCACTCACCTTCTCCCGGCCTTCCGAGCAACAATAAACAACTGAAGTGAACCAGGTCTGTGTACGTATCGCTGTCGTCACCGCCACAAGGGGCGAACGCGGTAATTACAATAAAATCAGGTTGAAATTCATATATATATATACATGTATATATATATTTATATTCAAATATGTATATATTTATCATCTATCACCTGCCTATAATCTATAATTTATCAGTCTATATGATCTATCTTTGCCCTTGTATAATTAGAGTAAATCTTAACTGATCATAGTGTAAGTTTTGGCTGTTTTGTTGGTTTCTGCTGAAGTAGTCACCCATACTCATCAGGGTACTTTAATAGTTTGGCTTATAATGTCTTAATGGTATTTTTGTCAAAACATTAAGATTTCTTCATACAATTCATTAGGGAGAATTTTTTCATTGTTTGGATAACTGAAGTCTTGATGAGATAATCTATTGTTTACCATGGTTCTCTGTAAAGTAGTCTGCACCTTTTGCCTCATTAATGTTTAGTCTTTTCTTCCCATGTAGTAGTCTTTACTTTTCATGTAGTAGTGCATGATAATGTTTCCCACTTTCTCATCCACTTTATCTTCCCAAATATATGGAAACTGATGTTTAAGTTTTCCACATCTTGATGAATTTTTAAAAGCTTGTTCATTAGCTGTAGGTCTACCTATTTTGTTGTTGTTGTGGAATCATGATAGTACATCCATCCATAAAGTTTTTCTAATTTCTACTGAACTAGTGTTTATGTCTTCTTTCTGATTTTTAAGCTGAAATATGTTGCCCTTTGTCAATATTCATTCATGTTTGATAGAAATTTATCAATGTTCTTGAAACTTTTAAAAGAATCACCTTTCAGATTTTTTATATTTCAAAATTTAATTTTCTATCATTAGTAAAATCTATATCCTACATATCTTGCATTAATTTTATGGGTTTTAAAAATTTTATAATGAGCAGGAATTGCTTTATTTTTGGTTCTATTATTTTATAAAATAGTTGGATACATTAATGTTTGCATAATTTTTAAATTTCTTCTGTGTATAGCTTTTTTATGTTTTGTATGCATTGTTATGAAGTATCTCTATCTCATTCCATATGTATTTTCTAACTTCCAGAGATTTATATTTGGATTCATTATTTTTTATTTGTAGCATTAGTAAATTATTTTTATATGATTTGGAGCATAAAGCCCCATTTTAAATAGACAGTAGTGCATGATAATATTTCCCACTTTCTCATCCACAGTTTGTAACTCAGAAGAACAGAAAACATTCTTTTAGATGGAATTGTTTTTTCATGAGAGTGGGCAGCTATTTCCCCCTAAATCATACTATTAGAGTATTGAATTTATTTTATCCTATTCGTTTTATGTGCTTTCACCACGTGGATCCTGACACTTCACCTCCCACCTCCATGTGGACATTCAGCTCAAGTCCCTGTAACACATAAGTCAACAACTTGCTCCTCTCCATCCTTTGCTTTCTTGGAAATCCACAGATGATAGATGGGATTATTTATCCTCATTTCTAATTATTCTGTGTCTGATACCTTATGATTGCCTACATTTTTACCTTTACTCTTACCTGTATATTCAAAAGAATATTTGTGAGATTTTATCTAGCAATCCTTTTTTTTGTGTTGTTCTAGAGTATTAGAGATACCACTATCTTCTCTCTCAATGGTTCCTTGTATTATTCCCTCATGCCCTCATTCATTCCATTCAGTATTTTATCATAAAATTCCAATTCCTATTTGAATATTTGTAATATTTTATAAACATTTGAGTAATCATTTACTTATTTCAATAATAAATTACCAGTGTCATGACAGACTAATGTTTTTTATTATGTTATAAAATTAAGTTACATGGGGTCATATATATCTAAAATGAATTTATGACGAGTATGCTTCCATTTTCTTTACTGAGACAAATCTCCTACAAGAGGTGGATTAAAAAGCAAAGGAAAGAAATGAGTTGATTAAGGTACAATGTAAGTAAATCTAAAGAGGAACTGAGGAGTATAACAATTGAAATATAGATTATTAAAAGACAAATGTAATAAGCTTCAATAGAAAGGTTTGAAACACTCACCT
Organism: Manis pentadactyla; assembly: GCF_030020395.1. NCBI lineage: Eukaryota > Metazoa > Chordata > Mammalia > Pholidota > Manidae > Manis > Manis pentadactyla. The sequence continues at coordinate 42,596,783 of NC_080028.1, forward strand.
TTTATTTTAACTCTTTTTATTCTGTGCTATTTTATTTTTTTTAAGAATGACACAATTCTTTTGATTGAGTCCTTGAAGGCTTTCTTCACTTGCCTATTTCTCAGTGTATAAATAAATGGATTTAGGGTAGGTGAAATGGAAGAAATGAGCAGTGAAACCACTTTGTTAATAGTCACTTCTTCTTTGGATGCAGGATTCATGTAAATGAACATGCAGGTGCCACAGGTGACGGAAATCGCAACCATGTGGGAAGAACAGGTGGAAAAGGCCTTTTTTCTTTGCTGGGCAGAAGGAAATCCTAAAATTGTCTTGGTAATATAAGCATAGGACAGAACTATACACATAAGGGTCACAATAAGGGTCAGCAAAGCACAAACTAAAACAGTTTGTTCCATGAACCATGTGTCTGAACATGATATCTTCATCAGGGGAGAGGCGTCACAGAGAAAATGATCAATGACTTTTGAGTCACAGAATTTCAGATTTAGCCCCAGACTCAGTGGGGAGGTTATGACTAACAATCCAGCCAGCCAACAGCAAAAAACAAGTCTCTTGCAGACCCTGCTGCTCATGATGGTCACATAATGCAATGGTTTGCAAATGGCCACATAGCGGTCATAGGACATAGCAGCCAGCAGAAAAAATTCTGTTACTGCAAAGAGGTCAGTAAAGAACACTTGAATGACACAAGCCTTACAGGCAATGACCTTGTCACCTGTTGCTATGTCATACAAGTACCTGGGAATGCAAGCAGTTGTGAATGAGATCTCTAAGAAGGAGAAATTTTGCTAAAAACAGTACATGGCTGTTTTGAGGTGAGAATCCATAAAGGTGGGTGTGAGGATGGTCAGGTTTCCAGTTACACTCAGTGTGTAGGTGAGAAATAGAAAGACAAAAATCAGGACCTGCAGGTCAGGGTCATCTGTCAGTCCCAGCAGAATGAATGTTGTTACTGTATAGTTTTTCATCACTAGTGGCTTCTCTCCAATCTGCATGCCCAACAATTCAGAGATCATTGTATAGGTTATATTGTCTGTGTAAAATTCAATTGTATCAGTATTATCTTCACTATATTTTCACATTATATTTTAAATCATACTATGACTATAACTAAGTTTATCTGCTACTTTGGTGTGCTTTTATGGGTAGCAAAAATTATCATTTGACTCCTCCAAATTCTTCCCCATTCAGAGCTAAATTAAAAAATCACCATATCGTTATACTTTTGGTCAACAGTTCAGTCTTAGTGAAAATGATAATACATGATATGTGAGTAGACCTATTCTAGAGTCTTGATCAGAACTTGGAGCTCCTATTCCAGCTCTGTAATAAGCTTCTTCCTTCCTTCTTTATTCTATCTTCCATTTTTCCTCTCTTTCAGATAAGTGTATTTTTTCTTATGAACAATGCTAATCCTTACTGAACCACATGGATGCTTCCTTCATCTTCCTTCTACATTTCTCTATTATTGTATAAGCTGTTATGCAGAATATACTGTTTTAAACACATTTTTTGTGTCTATGTTTATGACAAATTCATAACAAATTTGTCAAGTTTTTGTTACTTTGGAAAATTCACTTAAAAATTACCCGTATGGTATTTTTATATTATCTTTTTGCCTCTTTCGATTCCTTGGACCTATTATTTCCTGTTCACTTCTGACTATACACTCTCTCACTGTTTTTTGAACAATTCCTATAATTTTATATTACATCTGTCACTTAATGAACACTAAATTTCTGTTTCTAGTGAGGAGTAATTTCTGGCATATTGAATTGACTACCAAACATATCTACTTATATATTGAACCACCTACCAAACATATCTGCTTGTACGAATCACATGCATGACCATCTCAATGTTCCTAAAACAGAAGTCATGGTTTTCCCATGGTAGGTCACCTTCCCTCTTATCCTGTGTGCTTACCAGGCCCAATCTGTCGACCATGTATTCTGTGGCAGGTATCACAGTGAGCACTTCTCTTGTGTACTTTGCCCTATATTCCCCAGACATCATTGGTTTTTAGGTGAATCATTACTTCCCCTGGGATGGTTTCTGTGATTCTGATGACTATCTTAGCCTACACACCCAGTCCTGTGTTCCAATAACAAATAAAACTTGCCACTACATCATGTTTAGCCAGAGAATGTATTTTTTGGGATTATGTCCCTCTCATTGTGACAGTAATGTCAATACAGTCCCATGTATATTGTCAATGTCTAAAGAATACTTCCTGAATAAATTTACATATCCTGAATTTACCAAGCATGCACAAAGGTAATTTCTTCATATTTGGACTTAAGTTCATATTGCCCTGACACTGAATATGGTTATTGAACTTTCTTATCTATGACTCTGTTACTAGAAAATTGTGCATTTCTTTGCTGTTTTTAAAAAAAGAGCTATTTTTATTAAGTCACATTGTGAAGTGATCTTTACAATTGTGACAAGAGTTGTAATTGCTTTCTCTTCCTTGGTTTTTCTAAAAAGTAATTGTATTCTTATTGACTGTGTTTCCATCTTCACTGTTATCCATTAATACAGTGTTAAATACAGAGATAATGGGTTTTTGGGTTTATGTCAAAAACTGCTCCACAGTAACTTTGTCAGACATCAAAAATTAGTTTCTATAGTGGGGGTTTGAATGTTTTTATTTTCAAATAGTGTCTCAGTGCTTGTAATCCCCTATCAATAAGTGAAAAAAAATCCCTTTGAAACCACAATTTATTTATAAATTGTTTGTTTGTATTCCTTTTTTCTTGTACTTTATTCATACTGAGGAAGGAAGAGCATCACATCTCCTAGTTCGCCCAGTTCATACTGTTAAACCCACAGGGTGGCAGTCCTCAATCCGGGGAAGCAGTGCTGACCTTGGCGCATGGCTTGCCTGAAAACTATAACCTTCCAGGGAATGTTGGGACATATTAGACATATGCATTAGAATAAATTGGGAAGTAGTGAATAAACTCAGAAGTAGTGGAGAAGACTGTTGCAGTCCACCTACTCTTCTGTCATCCTTTCTCCTATCTCTCAAGTTGCATATGCATGACTACATAATCTTACTCAAGTCAGCCTGCTATGAGGAATAGGCATTGCTCAAAGCTCAAAATTTTTTTTTACAATATATTACACAGTATTATAAGGGGCAATTCAATAAACTAATTGACAATGACATATAACCACTGATTTCTGTTTATCTTACAATGAATATTTGAGAGGAGGCAGAGATTTCTAATGAATGATGTTATACAGCCTTTCTTTTGCAGTGATGAAGGAAGAAACAGAAACACATGTGCATACATGCACAAATACACTCCCACATATGCAATGGGTGCTTATCTTTTACAACTGGAGGTTGATAATGTAACTGATATAGTTTCTGGGTATTCCTTATATTAGGATTCCTAATTATATACCCATCTATTTACTCTTATGACATCTCATGTATATTTTAGAGGCTGTACAAAATATCTGGGTTATAACATAGATCTCATTTATCTGATTATGACATAGGTAGGTGAAATCTTTTCCTCAGAGAAAAATGCAGCTAAAATTTCACAAAGGGAAATACTATTAATGTTGCAAAACTTTTCATACTTTTCTCTCAGTCAATGGTAACTTCAGCAAGTTATTTAAATATAGTAATCCTTAAAGGAACTTAGCTAAAAATGGTAAGTTTGATAAATTTTCACGTGAACTTCTTTTCACTTTTGCTTATATACTCATGTTCTCACTCACAGGTTCTCTGAACCAAAAAAAAAGCTCTCTGAGACCAAAAGAAGGTCCCCAACAAATTAGATTGATTTTCTCGTGAAAGTCAAAGAGTATTTTCTTAAAAGACAGAAACATGATCTTAATGGCAGTGGAATGCAGAAACCCTCTTCTCTTTGAAAGAGCTGACATTTCAGTATCTCTGTATAGGGAAAGAAGTTTGAGCAATACAAACTTCGACTTTTTTTTTGTAGTTTGCTCCAGCTGCAGATTAATGAATAAACAAGAGGTCCTGAGTGATTTACACTCAAAAGTTATCAATGAATGTTGGCAGTAATTTTATTTGGAAAAAGCAAAATAAATAACAAAGACTGTTCTGGGCCAAGGTCCTCAGAGAAAAGAGGAGAACTAACAGGTTATTTCATTTTCTTATTTTTCTAAACGCTTTATTGAAAGAAAATCAACATACAAAGCTTACAAATAGTTGAAGAGTATGATTTGGTAGGTTTTGACATAAGTACACTCGTCTGAAAACATTAACGCAATCAGAGGAGTGAACATGCCCGTCACTCCCAAAGGGTCCTTGCTCATCCTCGTTCATCCCCGTGGTCCCCTGTGACCTCACGCTCTGCACTCTTCCGTTTCTCAGCCAAACCCTGATACATTTTCTGCCACTAGAGATTAGTTTGTTTTCTTGTAGAAGTTTAAATAATACAGTAGTGCAGGGATTTTTTTGGGGGGGAGGTGTCTGTCTTTCTATCAGTAAATGTGGATTTAAAATTTATCCTTGCTTTCATGTGTGTCAATAGCTCGTTCCTTTTTTCTTCTGAGTAGTATGCCGATGTTAGTGGACCTGTGAGGTCTTCCCAGTTTGTGACTATTACAAATAAAGCTTCTATGAAAAGTTGTGTATCGGATTTGTATGCAAATACTCTGTCATTTCTCTTGGGTAAATATTTGGGATCAAATGAAACGGTTAGTTGATAAGTGAGGTGTACCTCTGACTTTTAAAGAACCTGTCAAACTATTTTTCAATGCGCCTTTAGCATTTCACATTCCCATTATGAGTGTAGGAGAGTTCCAGTTGTTACACAAAAACGCCAAACCTTCGCATGATCAGTCTTTAATTTTAGCATTCTGGAAGGTATGTCATGGCATGTCATTCTTGTTTTGATTTACAATTCCCTAATGACGTACAATGTTGGGCATCTTTTCATATGTTTCCTTGACATTTGCATATCTTCTTTAGTGTGGAATTTGGTAGATCTCTTGCCCATCTTTTAAATTGAGTTTTCCTGTTGTTGAGTAGTAAGAGTCCTTTTTCTGGACAAGGTCCCTTACCAGACATATGATTTTAAGATGTTTTCTCTAGCAGTGTGGGTTTTCCTGTTTCTGAATGGTGTCCTTTGGGCAAAAGACATAATTAACGTGGATGAAGTCACCTTTTACTTTGTGCTTTGGAACCATATCTAAGGAAACATTATTGAACCCAGTGAGCAAAGATTTTTATTTTCTTCTAAGAGTTTTAGCTTTTACATTCAGTTCTCTAATTAACTTGAGTAAATTTGTTTATGGCATGAGAAAGATGCCTAAATTCACTCTTTTGCATATGGATATGCCGTTGTCTAGCAGTGTCTCTTGAAAATGGTATTCTTTTCCTGGTGAATAGTCTTGGCACCCTTCTTGTCAACCCATATAGTGCATTGAATAGTCCCTAAAAAGGACTGAGTACTAACCCACACATCTTGTAATTATGACCTTGTTTAGAAAAGTGTCTTTGCAGATATAATTGAGCTAAAAGTTTTGAGGAGGCCCTAAATCCGGTGACTGGTGTCCTTATAGAAAGGAAAGAATACACAAAGAGACACAGGGAAGAAATTCATGTGAAATGGAGGCAGAGATTAGAATCATGATGCCACGAACCAAGGAATTTCAGGGGCCACCAGAAACTTAAAGAGGTGTGGAAGGATTCTCACCTTTTTTTTCTTTGTTTTTGGGGCAGTCTTTGTGTGGGGAGGCTTTCTGGTTATTAGACAGTGTTTTGGAAAAACTAAATTTGGTGAGAAGAAACACTATAGGCAGAGAAACTAATGAACAGGGTCACTGAAAGGTTTAGAAAAGCACAGAAGAAAGATCTGATGGAAAGATTATCTGCGTGATGTTCCTGGGGGACATTTAAGATATTTGTGGTGACTATATTACTTTTATACTACTAAGAGAACAATCATTCCTGGTTTGTTCCTAAATCCTTGATTGTGTCTTTAGCTTTGCATAATTTTGTATTCTTGTAGGACAAAAAGAGAAGGGTCAGGAACCACCAGGGAACAGGCCACCAAACATTCTTTAGTACAAATGAATTGTTGGGAAAAGGAAAAATATATGCCAAACACTTGATCTTTGAGTCACTTTTCTTAGCCCTAAGGGCCCTTGAAAACTTAAAGTGATCTGAATAAGCACTTTAAATGTTACTGATCTAATATATTAATTAAAAGACAGTGATTATAAGACTCCCAAAAGAAACTTCAAAATTTCTTCTGTTCCATTCTTCTTTTCCTCCGTGTGTTCCTAAAAGATTATCTACAAGAAAACAACTTTAAATACAGACTCAGAATAAAAGGAAAGAGATCAACATTTATCATTCTAACACTAATTTTAAAAAAAGGTAAAATCCCTCTTTTAATTTCTGCCTTAATTATTATGATTTCCTTATGTTTTCTTCCTTTGGTTTTGGTTTACTCTTCTTTTAGAGGTTTCCTGAAGTGGAAGGCTCTTTTATAGATTTGAGCTCTTGCTTTTTTAAAAAATAGGTGTGTTTATTGTGTTTTCACATTTCTCTCTATGCACTGCTTGACCTGCTTCCTGTAAGTTTTGATATTTGGTGCTTTTGCTCTCATTCATCTCAGAGTATTTTCTTATTTCTCATGTGATTTGTTCTTTAATACATTGGCTGTTTAGGAATGTCTTGTTTATTTTTCATATAGTTGTAGATTTCCCAAATTTTGTTCTTATTGATTTAAATTGTGTTATATTGTCGTTGGAGGACATCTTTTGGTTGGTATCTATTTGTGAATCTTTTCCTTAAAACCTACTTTGGTTTTGAATCTGAAGTATGTGTCTTGTAGATAGTATAGAGTTAGATAATTTTGAAAATGTATTCTGTGATTTTATACCTTTTCATTGAAGAGTTTATTGCATTTATATTAAATGTATTACTGGTAAGGTAGGATTTATGTCTACCATTTTGCTATTATGTTTGTATGTGTCCAACATCTTTTTTGTTCCTTTGTTCCTACTTTGCACCCTCTATACATTAAATCAATATTTCTCTGTGATTTCATTTTAATTCTCTTGTTTCCTTAACTATAAATTTCAGTTATTTTCTTAGGTATGCTGGGAATTACAATGAACATCTTAACTTTTAACAAGCTAGTTACAAATAGCCAAATTAATTTCAGTAGTATGCAAAACTGTTCAAATGCTACAGTGTTCCATTTGCCTGTCTTGGTAGTATTATTGTCATAAAAATTACATCTTTATGCATTCTAAGCTCAGCAACACAATTTTATTAAAGCTTTATGCAATTGCCTTAAATCAGATGGAAAAAAAAAGTGTTACAAAAAGAAACATAATTTATATTGTCCTTTATATATTATGTATTCACTATTATTGGTGCTCTTAATTTGTGTGGATTGAAGTTATGTTAGTGTCCTTTCTCTTCATCCTGAAGGTCTCTCTTCAGTGTTTCTTATGGCACAGTTCTATTAGCTACAAATTTTCTAGTATTCTTTTGAAATCTGGGAACATTCTTTAAGGGTAGGTTTGTTGGTAACATAACAATTACAGTAAATAAGTATATACTCTTTACAGTAATTAGGAGTATAATTATAATACCATGTCTTTTGCCAACTTGGGGAATCTTTCAGCCATTATTTCTACAAATACTCTTTCAAATTCACACTCACTCTCCTCTCTTGGGAATCTGATTATGGGATATTAACTGTTATTGTCCAAATGGTCTCTGAAATTCTCCTCATTTACTTCTCTATTTTGTTTCTGGTTTTCACACTGAGTAACTGTATACTTGAACTCGCCAATTCTTTCCCATGTGATCATCTATTCTACTACTAAGCCCATCCAACAAGTTTTATAAACTTGGTTATTTATTTACAATACTACAATCAAATTTGATTTTTAAAAATAATCTCTATTTCCTTGGAGAGATATTATGTGTCTATGTTTCTTTCCAGAGAATTTGTTATTGCTTGTTGAGGCATTTTTATGACAGCCTTTAAAAATCCTTGTCACATAAATCCACATTTTTATGGAATCATATCGTTTTGTTATATTTGTTGCCTCTTCACATGTGTGTTGTGATTTCCTTGTTATCCCTATGACAAGTGTTTTTTTTTTTATTATTATATCCTGGGCAGAATGGATATTGTATTATGAGAACTCTAGATCCATTTTAATCTTCTTTTTTAAATAGGCGCTTCATTGATGTTTAGCATGAGGACTGGGTGGACGTTCATGGTCAGCTTCACGTTCAGCTCTGCCAACACCAACCTGGTAAAACTGTGCCCTGAAATCATATTGCTTCAATGCAGATGTCTGGAGTGGAATATCAGGTCCCATCTCAGCTTCACTGACGCCTCCGCAGCAAAAGATGGGGAGTGACTCACATAGCTTCACTGCCTCTGATCGTAGAGTCTTAAGATCACCTCCCAGCTGGGCCTCACCGTCACCAGGGAAGGGAATGGTGAGGGATAGTTTATTCCACTTTGTTGCTATAGGAAGTGGGGAAATCAGTTTCTGGTGGAACTGATTAATTTGTTAACTATAAGGGGGAGCAGAGCGTCTCACTTGACAACTTCCCAGTTCATCTTTCTGTCTCTTTGACTAGGTGGCAGGTGGATATATAAGTTAAATTCCAGATTGGACCTGTTTAACACCAGTAGTGGGGAGAAAGTGAACTTTTTATAAGCTCCAAATTACATATCTGTGTTCAGTCTCTTTTAATGCTGCACATGGGTGGAAGCCCAATTCTGTTAGGTCCTAATGACATGTTGTGGGGGGGAGAGGGAGGGGAGGTCTAGTGGTGACTAACCTCACCTTGTACCACCTGTAAAGTCTCATTGCTGCTAAGTGTGGGAGAAGATTATCTTGCAACTGGGCATCACCCAAATTAACCTGGTGGGGTAATTGGAATACATTCTAATTTTCCAGACTGAGGAAGAAAGCCTGGTTTCCTGTTCGGCCTCACCAAAATCACTTGAGTGGAGATTGAAACTTATCGCATTTCTTCCATAGGCTTGGGGAGTGGTAGGAAGGAAGGTCACTTTGTACAGCTTTGTTCACAGTCTCTTTCATGACAGATGGGGGTAGACTTCATTCTTGGCTCCCCTGAAACCCAGGGTGTGTGTTGGAGGGATTTGTTGGTGTTCCCCTGCAGCAGAGTAAGTATTGCCAAAGGGGTTTGTTCTTGGCCTCACTTGTCTCAGTCCTCTGGCTATGTGAATGGGGCTCTTCTTCAATATCTTATTTTTATTTTTGACGAATCTGTGTCCTGTCGGAGATTCTTGATGGGAGGCTTCTGCAGTGACCCACCTGAGGCACAAGGAAGGCAATAAATAAACGGAGGGAGCTCACTGCCATGTTGCTCCTCAAGTCCCAAGGTCCCGTCCACCTATTTTCATCTTTAAGAGACTTTCTATGCATGTTTAATTTGTTAACTGTAAGGGGAAGGATGTGAGAGGAATGAGTCTACTTCATCTTGGCAGAAAAATAATTTCATATGCACTTTTTTACTGAGATGTTGCATATTTTACAAAATAAACTGGAAATTTACATTTTAGCACCACTTGAGAATAGCCATTTTCCAACGCTTTTAATAAGCAAGAAGGGTAAGAGCTCTTTACAACATTCCCAATATCTCAATACCACTTAATTTTGGATATGATGAAATTAATAACTATTTGTAGATTTGCTACTAAATTTGATTTGCTGTTGGGCAAATTACCTATCCTTAGTCTTCATCTTCCTTTTGAATTATTTTTATGTCCTTTTTCTCTATATTAGAGCTCTTTTTATAATTTAGGTATCAATCTACCCTTTTTGTAACTAGCATGTGGTATATTTTAGTTTATAAAATGTTTTATTTATATATTTCATTTTTTGTACTATATTTTTTTGACTATATTTAGTTTCATATTCATTCCTCAAAGGACTGGATTAAGAATGAATCTCACTTAAAATTGAGAGTCGTCATACAGTAGTTCGTCCCTTACTGTGTGAGATCTGTTCTAAGACTCCTAGCGGAGTACTAAACCCTAGGTATATTATAATTTTTCCTATACATACATACCTGTTAAAAAGTTTAATTTACAAATTAGACATAGTAAAAGGTTGGCTAGAACCAATAATAAAATAGAACGACTATAATAATGTACTGTAATAAGTTATTTTCAAGAATGTGTTCTTTCTTAAAATATGGTTGTATTATACTCTTATGATGATGGCGTAACATGATCGAACACCTACATGAGGAGGTGATGTGAGTGAATGACAGGCACTGTGACACAGGCTACTGTTTTTCTTCTGACCGTACATCAGAGTAGGGACCATCTGCCTCCAGACCACGGATGACCGCAGATTAAGTGAAACCATAGAAAGCAAACCGATGAATATGGGTAGACTACTGTAATTTTAAAAAGTATTTTTTTGCTATTTTAATATATATAAAATGTATTTTAATGTTGCTTTCACCTCCATTTCTCTAATTTTTTGTAAGTGTTTTTGTAATAACTTCTTAGGTAATAAATAGGTAATATATTTCTGCATGGCTATCAGGGTTTAGTTCTTTTAAATCCAGTATATTCTTGTACATAAATATGTCCCAGAAACCGCATTCTACAAAAATGAAAAATATATGCTTTACCAAATAGAGAAATTTGTCACTCACATTCCCAGTTTTTAAAAGGCAAGTAAAATATGTTTTCTGGAGCATAGTAAATCTGAAATGACACAAACATAAATATATGTAAAATGACATTTCAATCTTACTATTATGACTGTCAATCATCGTTTCTGTTGGTTGCTGAAACACATGAACTCTTACAACTCCTAAATTGAAAATAGTAGTTGGGATCAAAATTTTTATACTAACTTCCAGTCACTTTTTCTTTTGAATCCATACTCATATCACAACAACTCAAACATGCAGAGATCTCTCTAAAATATTTGTCTTCAAACAGTTATATGGAATGACTTGTTGTACTATTATCGCCCCCTAAAAAAAGAAAAAACAACCACCACAATAATAATAATAATGTAATACGAAAGTTGTAGAATGCCGATAATCTTCTCCAGTTTCAGGAAAGTTGATCAGGTCTCTGAGCTCATTTACTACAATATAAAATACAGTATTTTTAACTAAGCTGCATCACCAGGACTTCCTTATTTTATAACTGGAAGCACCTTTACCCGGTGTCACCTGTCCCCAGACTCGCTACGGCAACCACCAATCTGTTCTCTTTATTTTTGAGTTCCTTTTTTGACATTTACTTAAGAGTCCACATATAAGAGAAATCATACAGTATTTGTCTTTCTCTGACTTATTTCACTAAGCATAATGACCTCAAGATCCATCTTTATTGTCACAAATGGCAGGATTTCCTTCTTTACAATGGCTGAATAATATTTCATTGTGTATATTTATGTATGCCACATTTTTCTTATGCATTCATCCATTAATGAATACTTACATTGTTTCTGTGTCTTTACTACGGTATACACAATGCTTCAACCAACATCAGGGGTGCACGTATAATTTTGAGTTAGCATTTCATTTCCTCTGGATGAGTATCAGCTGTGGGATTGCTGGATCGTATGGTAGCTCTCCTTATATTTTCTGAGGAGCCTCTATACTATTTTCCACAGTCGCTGCACCAATTTATGTTCTCACCAAACGCACAGAAGGGTTGTGTTTTATGCATATCTTGCCAACATTATTATTTCCTAAATTATCCTTCTCCCTGGCTTATTTATTTATTTATTTAGAAGAAAACCTTTAATTTTACTAATTAATTTATGTTTTATTTTAGTGTCATTAATATACAATTACATGAGCAACATTGTGGTTACTAGACTCCCCCCACTATCAAGTCCCCCCCTCATACCCCATTACAGTCACTGTCCATCAGCGTAGTGAGATGCTGTAGAGTCACTACTTGTCTTCTCTGTGCTATACTGCCCTCCCCATCACCCGCCCTACATCATGTGTGCTAATCGTAATGCCCCTTATTCCCCTTCTCCCTCCCTTCCCACCCACCCACCCCAGTCCCTTTCCCTTTGGCAACTGTTAGTCCATTCTTGGGTTCTGTGATTCCGCTATTGTTCTGTTCCTTCAGTTTTTGCTTGTTCTTATGCTACACAGATGAGTGAAATCATTTGGTACTTGTCTTTCTCCACCTGGCTTATTTCACTGAGCATAATACCCTCTAGCTCAATCCATGTTGGTGCAAATGGTAGGATTTATTTTCTTCTTATGCCAGAATAATACTCCATTGTGTATATGTACCACATCTCCTTTATCCATACATGTACTGCTGTACACTTAGGTTGCTTCCATTTCTTGGCTATCATAAATAGTGCTGCAATAAACATAGGGGTGCATATGTCTTTTTGAATCTGAGAAATTATATTCTTTGGGTAAATTCCTAGGATTGGGATTCCCGGGTCAAATGGTATTTCTATTTTTAGTTTTTTGAGGAACCTCCATATTGCTTTCCACAATGGCTGAACTAGCTTACATTCCCACAAGCAGTGTAGGAGGGTTCCCCTTTCTCCACATCCTCGCCAGCATTTGTTCATTCCTAAAAATGAGAAGAAAGCCCGGGATAGAGTCGGGTGCCCTGGGCCACCATGACCCAGCCTCCAGCTGCAGAGCTGACAGCATCAGGCTGCCCCAGCAGGCGGAACAGGCCTCAGGCCCAGGTGGCCAGGGCCACAGAGAGCACAACGGGAGGAAGGCGGCTCTAGGAGCCACCTCCGTGCACTCAGGAAAGCAGCCACAGGAATTTGATCCAGTCCCCAGAAGGGACCAAAATTCTCTCCCCCATAAACCACCCAGGCCTGTCCACTCTGAAAGACCTTCTTCTCAGGCCCCAGGGAGGAGCCTGAAGAGTCAGGGGATCTGCACATGGGCCTTCTGCCTCTCACAAGCTCAGGTGACCCTCAGGGTCTGTACCACTCGGGTAGGTGTGATTTGTTTGGTATGATTCCCAGCCCCACAACACAGTCTGACATTTAATAAATGTTTCCTGATGCGGACACTCCACTGCCCCATACCCACCCCTGGGCAACAGACACTGACGAACAACAGACACAGCCATAAACATTTGAGTCCCTCCTTTGTGTCAGGCATCCGTTGGGATCCAACGGGTAGCCCAGGCATGGTCACTGCCCTGCTAACTTTACACACATGCACATGCGTGCACACACACACACATGAGAATACATCAATGCACATGAGCACATTTATGTGCAAACACATCAACATAAATATATGCACAAGTATACAAACATGCACACATGCACACACCCCTATGTGCACATCCATCCGCACACACACACACATACAAACACACACTGCTAATTTCTCCAACCTAGGTTCTCTTTGAGCTGGGAAATCCGAGAATGGGGCCTGTCAGAACACCCACTAGGACACGGGTTTTTAGAACACTAGCTGGCCAGTGTTAAGCCCCTCCTCCTCCCAGCCGCTGCCTCACGGACTCCTCCATCAGGCACAGAGGCAGCCTCAGGCTTCTGCTCAGGTTCAAGCCAAACCCGACAGTTGAAAACTGCTCCTGCTGCAATTCTGCCCGGTAATAGCAGACTCACCATGAACAAACAGCAAATTAACGCTCCAAAGGCTTTCCCTCCCGCTCAGAATAAAATCGAACAGCTCATCTGCCTACAAATGACCGTCCCCACATCTCAGATGTCCTCTCCTGCCTCTCACTGCTCCAGCCATGCTGGCCTTTGCTGTGGCTTCCTCAACATTCCATGGTGGCTCCCACCCCTGGGCCTTTGCACATGCCACCCCTCTGCCTGGAAGACTGTTCGTCTGGGTTTTTGCTCAGCTCATTCTCCTTGCTCCTTTAAGTCTCTGCTCCAATGAGACCTTCCTGATTCATGGGGGCAGCATTCCCTGACTGCTCTTATCAAAAGTGCACACAACCCCAACCATCATTTTCTTTTCCCTTTATGCTTTCTTCTTCTCAGTGTTCATCACCACTTGACAAGCATACTTGGGTCCTGGATTACTGTCTGTCCCCAGACCCCACCCATGTCAATATATGCATCAAGTGGGCAAGAACTCTGCTTTATTCACTGCTACAGCCCTCTGCCTAGATTGGGCCTGGCACTTTCCACTGGTTGGAAGGAGGGAGAGACAAAAGGAAGGAAGGAAAGGAGAAAAGAGGGGAGGAAGACAGGAGATCAACAATCATGTACAAATATATCACAAGGGTGACAAATGACTATTCCTTTTTATTCCACCAGCAGGGAGAGTGGCCATCTCCACCCTGCCCAGTGATGCCCTTCTGTACATACAGAATTTCCCTCAAACTAATGGAACAGACCAAGGGTATCAAACTCAGATCTCTCAAGGGCAGGGCACATACCATCAAAGAACTGGAAGCCAGACTGTATTATGCAATAGGGAGTGGTGGGGACTATGGTAAACTAGGGCAACATTCCTCAGCTCTGGCCCAACTGCTGCCATGTAGGATAATGGCCCTAATGCTAGCAGAACTTCTCATTTTTCTAGAAAACCTGGATGGGTAGACTTCATGTGAAATTTCCTGATTATTAAATGTTTGCTCAACATTTTCTAAAGCTACTATGCCAATCAAATGAGCAAACCTACAGGCCTATAAGGCACAGAAGTTTACAATTATGATTCATATTCTCTCCTCAACTTCCCCTCCAACATCTATGCCTTGGTTTTTCCATTAAAGTGGGGAGGTTATTGCCTTCTGCATTTGGGAAAGACGGAATGAGATCCCAGATGGTCGATCCCACTCAGAACAAGCATCCAACCAATGTGAGCTGGACCTATGTATCAGTTCTCTCACACACACACATGCAGACATGTGTCTCTGTGATCACACTTACGGGGTCCTTGATGGTTTCAGAGAACAGGGGGGACCGATCTGAGAAGCAGGACAACACGAGTTGAATCAGCACGAGAAAAAAATATATGTAGAAAGTGACATCATGAAACACGTGGACTCCAGAATTCTTTACGTGAGGGAAGAATGGAGGAAGAGATCACTTACTGGAAGCTACGTGCAGAGGCTGGGAAACAGGCTTCAGGCCCAGTGGCAGGGATTCCTGCCCTATCCCACCTCCCCTTTAACACAGCAGCAGATAGGCAGTCACACCCCAGTGTGGTCTACACCGCCTGGGGAGGGCATGGGAGGAGGCCAAGGCCTGGGAGTGAAACAGAGCTACGTTCAAGGCCTGGCTCTGCTCATAGGAGCAATGAGACTTTATCATCTGACTTCTTGGTGCCTCGGTTTCCCCATCAATAAAAGTGTCTCTCAAGCAGGGGTGATTTTTACATCCCAGGGAGCATCTGGTAGTGTCTGGACACATTTCTGTTTGTCATGACTTGACAGGGTGCTACTGGCACCCAGTGGCTGCCACCCAGGTGCACCCCTAAACATCCTACAGAGCACAGGATAGCCTCTTGCAGCAAAGATGTCTCTGGCCCAAAATATCCACAAGTGCTGAGGCTGGGAAGCCATGTCAGAGTAATTGTGAGGAGGCACTAAGACTGGTCATGAAAAAAAAAACTTAGTAACCGCTTGGCACTTAGAAAACACAAATTTAATAAGTGTCAGCTGCCTTACAGACAGTCCTCACTGTACCCTGAAGGTGCTTGATAAACGCTCAGCTCTTTACCTTCCTTTGCCTGATGCCAGTTCCTGATTAGCTCGGAGATGACAAGGAACGAGAGGTTAGCGTCTGAAATACATGCTCTTCCAATTCCCAGGGGTGGCACATGGCAGCAAGATCACACGGGGACAAGTCTGGGGCCCCAGGGGAGCAGCTGCCCTGCAAACACCACTCCCTGCTTGGCTCAGCTCCAGACTGTAGACATTCAGAGTGGAATCGGCTTTCTGTCTACTGCTCACAAAGGTTCAAAGGGTGGTGTGCATTTGCCCTGTGGCTCCTGCCCTGGAGGACCAACGTGGGTCCCTGGGAGCTACAGACAGGCAGAGCCCCAAGTAAAGAAGGTTCTAGAACAAAGGCTGGATGTGGTATGGAAATCCGCAGGGAGGAAGCGGGGCCCCTGTGGTACCTGATCCCCCCAGTCCCCACGGCAACGCATGTTTCAGACAGCCAGAAGGAAGAATCATCTCTCCCAAGGGCTACTGAGGGGAGACCTGGAGGGTCATCACTCACCTCTTTTAAGGCAGTCATGATTTTGGATCTCAGGATGGCAAGGGCACACAGTAGGGCTATAAGCGAGAAAGTGAGCATGATCCCTGAGGGCTGGACTTCCTTCTTCCTCTCAAGCTGAATTAAGAAGGTAGCAAGCAGCTGGAAGAAAAAAACACACAACAGGAGTCATCAGGAGATGGTGAGGCCCCCACATCTGCTGTGGACCCCACACTCCAGGGCCTGGAGCAGGGCCACCCCAGCAGAACAGCCTGGGCAGGACCAGGCTCCATTCCGAGCTCTGCTCTCTCCTTGCTGGGTGAACCTGGCCAAATCACAGATCCTCTCTGAGCCTCCACTGCATCTGCACAATGGAGATGAAAACACCTACCTCTAGAGTTGTGGGAATTAACGAGACCATGTATAGATCTGGGATGGAATGGTAAAGTCAAGGGCAAAGCTCAATTTCGAACACAGATTGGCACGCTTTTTCTTAATGGACCACAGAGTAAAAATTTTGGAATTTGTGGGCCATAAAGTTTCTGTTGCAACTATTCAACACTGCACTATAGTGTGAAGGCAGCCCAAGACAATAGGTGAGTGAAAGGGCATGGTAGCCTGCTAATAAAACTTTACTGACAAAAACGGGCAGCAGGCCGATCCTTGATTTAGGAAGACGTGTGTTCAAACCCCAGCCCTGACAATGACTGGTATGCATTCCCCTTAGGGCCCAAGGATAACTCTTCTCCATTACTGAGCACCTATTATCTTCACCATGCACGATGCATTCACGTACACAAAATCAGTGCACCCTACACGGCCCCTCGGGGGAGAGCCATCATCAACCCCACTTTGCAGATAAGGAGATAGTTAATCTGCCCAGTCACACATCTTGTCTCCAGGGAACTTGATGAGAATGATGGCAGTGGCCATGGGGGACTGGAATTGACCTCACTCCTGATACCTGGAGCCATTACTTCCATTTCACATGTGACTCAGTGATCAGGGAGAAAAAATAAACAATAAAACTGCTTTTCCTTCAAAGAAGGGAAGACCACGGCCATTTTCTAGACGGGCAGAGCCGTCCTCTCGAGGCAGATCCTCAAACTAGTCCTGAGCCAGACTCCTGAGGGGCTCAAGGTCACCAGCGGCACCTCCCCTCACCCCCCAGCTGGTCAAGACAGAAACACATCACCTGCCCATCCGTCCATCCTCTTCACTCATCCTCCTTGGGTGCCCCCATCTCCCTCACTCTCCACACCTAATCCATCTACAACTCGAATTTGCTTTGCCCCCAAGACCCATCCTCGGTTTACCCCCAGTCACCCAGGTTCCAGTCTCTGAGGTGATCCTGCGGGCCCCCCACTGGCCTCCCAGCTTCCGCCCCACCAAACAAGCCATTCTGCATGCGGAGGCCACAGTCAGCTTTAAATATGCAGAGCCAGGCATGCCACAGCCCTGCTCAAAACCTCTCCTGGTAGGAAGGGGATTTTTAACCTGGGGTCCAGAACCCAGGGGTCCATGAACTTGGGAAGCAATTACAGCTTCACTTTCCCTCATTAGCACCGCCAATGATAAGTGAAAGCATTCAACACAGTGGCATTAGCAGTCTCTGGGACTCTGTCACCATTAGAAATCACATCTGAAAATACATACGAAAGATGTGTACAACTATCAAGTACAGTTATCACTGTTTGGGAATTAAGGAGGCATCCTTTCTGTTGCTAGATCTTGATTTGAAATGCATTATCAGAGAAGCATGTACATTTTGCTTTGTTTTTTTAATGTCTTGATAACTATTTAAATATGATTGATTTCCCAAACTCAATGTCCTACAACTCAGGAATGGTTAAACAATGTGGGGTGAAACCATACAGTCCAATACACTGAGACCTTTGGATACACACAGCACCACAACCGAACCGCAGGTGCTCAGAAGTGAGGTTCAGAATGCTCCAGCCTGCATGGCTCCAGTCATGTGATGTTCTGGAAAAGGCAAAGTGACGGACAGAGAACAGACCAGTGCCTGCCAGGGGAGGAGGGGTGCTGACTACAGGAGGGCACGAGGGAACTTCTGGGGTTTGACAGAATTGTTCTTTATTTCAATTCTGTATGTGAGAGTTACATGACAATATGTGTTTATCAAAATTCATGAAACTGTACAAGCAAAAAAGTAAATTTTACTACATGAGAATTAAACCAAGAAAAAATACAAAAGTACATCTCAAAATTCTTCATATATATTCATGTGTGTCTGACTGCTTTCCTTTGTAATCCCATATGCATTTTATGTTTTAAGAACATTATTCTGAGGAGACCTGATTGGAGAGAAAAAGGGTCTCTTTTGGCACATGGCCTCTAGCATGAGAATGGCTCACTCAGCGTTGTATTAGCTGTGTAACCTTGGGCAGAACACTTAAGCTCTCTCTGCCTTAGTCTCCTTATCATTAAAAAGGGTACAAGTCAGTGCCTATCTCACAGGGTTGCCTTAGAGGAGATAAATTCTACTTCCTCATTTTCATAAAACACCAAGAACAGTGCTAGGTAAGTACTCAGAACTATAATAATGGAGTTGCCCTATCTGTATCTCCCACTAAATTACAGACCCTCATGGGGCAGGGTAGTTTCTAATCAGCTTGGCACCCACCCCTAACACGAGAGCCTGATAACTCAAGAGGTCATTAGGTCCCAGGCATTTAATATAAATGACTGATCTAGGTAGTCAATGTGAGAACAGAGTTCAGTGACACAATGAAAGATGGCACTGGCAGGGAGGGCAATAGGGCATGGTGGGGACTGTGGCAAACTGCACGGCATGTTCCCCATTTAAAGGCTGCAGTCACCTCTCAGTTCCAGTTGATTCCTGCCCTAGAAAAGTATGCATTTAGTGTTGTCATATCTTTGAGTGTTTTGAAAAAAGCCCAATTTGTGGTTGTTTCCTGTGAGATCTTCTCATTTCTAAATGCCAGCCACTACTTTTGGTCTCCACTGGTGTCGCGTCGATAGCCAGGTCCTACTTACCATGGTGACACCCAAGAGGATTGGGCTGACCAGAAACACTGGGGCCAGGAACTTGCCCCAACTTCTTTCCCAGAAAGAGTAGAAGAGGCCTGCCCAGCAGATGATCCATAGCAAAAATCCCAAGGCCTGGAAGAGAAATATATATGCATCTTACAATGGACAGCACCAGAACTTTCCCCAGCACCCCTGCAAGATATTCAGCCTCAGGGGAGCCAGCCAGCTCCTAAACTATCAGTCATGGTCCCCAGATACAGCACATATCCTCTGGAACACAGACAAGGCTTAGAAAGGGTGAGCCACCCTCTGGGTCATCACAGGCTGGGCTGTAACCAGTGTACTAGGTTCTCCTACATGCAGTACGACTGTCTGGTCACCTAAAAACGTAAGTGCTGGGTCTACAGCCCATCTACCTGCAAGCTCAGCACACTGCATAAGGCCTCCATGCAATCAACGCTGATTCAATGATATTCACCAACCAACTTACTGGGGCCCAGTATGGGCCATATACTTTCCAAGGTGCCAAGGATACAGCAGAGAACGAAACAGAAGTCCCCTGCCTTCACAGAACTGAGATTCTAGAGGAAGGAAGCAGGCAAGAAATGAACTGAAAAATACAGACTATAAGGCCAGTAAGAGATGGAAGGAAAAACAAAACAGGTAAAATGGGGTGGTCAGGGAGGACCTCCCTGATCAGGCAACATCTAGGTAAAGAGCCAAAAGTGAACGTTTGAGAGAAAGAACAATCATTCAGTGGGATTAGCCCGGGCAGAGGCCCTGAGGTAGGAACATGGGTGTTAGTTGGGTTGCTGCTGTTGAATGAACAATGGACGTGATGAGAGATGCCGGAAGAGGAGCTGGAACCAGATAAGCTGAGGCACTGTGAGGACTTCTGTATTTTGAGCAAGGCTGGACAAAATCTGATCTACATTTTAAAGGTAGATGAAAAGTACGAAATGCCCCCACAGGTGTAAGAGGAA
Source organism: Manis pentadactyla (assembly GCF_030020395.1). NCBI lineage: Eukaryota > Metazoa > Chordata > Mammalia > Pholidota > Manidae > Manis > Manis pentadactyla. The sequence continues at coordinate 42,616,939 of NC_080028.1, forward strand.
GACATTAGACCTAGATGAGGACAGGAAAATAGCCATTTCGAGATAGGCTTGAATTATGGTATGAACGGGATTGTTTAGATGAGGTATTACAAGCTTAGAGACACTGAAGCTTTCCTGGGTACCAAGAGCTCATGGGAGGAAGTCTTGGAAAATGTGGCTTTAAAAAAGAACTGAGATCCTTGCTAAGTCAAGAGGAGTATGTGGGTGGAGGAGCATGGTAGGTACACGCTCTTCACGTGTCCTCCCGAGAGATTCCTCTTGCACAGGGAAAACAACTGTGCACTGGAGAAACCAGACGATACTGTGACCAGAGATCAAAGTTAACCCAATCAATTAGGGGCAGATGGACATGATATGACGCTAGGTGTGAAGTCCCCAGAAGGCACGGCTCGCCCTGTGCAGCTTTCCAGCCAGAGTGCATTACCTGAATCTAGTCATGAGGAAACATGCACGACACAGCCCGAGCTGAGGAACTTGCTGTAGAATAAGTGGCCCACGTGCTTCAAATATGTCAACGTCACAAAACACACTGAAGAAACAGAAAGTCTGTTTCTCTCAGACTAGAGAAAACTAAAGCGACAATGTACTCAGTGTAGTGCATGACCTTGGACTGGATCCTGAGAGAAAATGCTAGAAAGGACAATAGTGGGACAATGGGCAAAACTGTAGTATAGACCAGAGGTTGTTGTTTTTAAAACTATCATGTCCATGTTGAATTTCCTGAATTTCATAACTACTATTGCTACTGAAGAGAATGTCCCTGTTTTGAGAAAAGATATACTGCAGAATGAAGAGATGCAGGGCATGGGGGATGCTTCCAAGTCCCAAATTGATGCAGGGGTTCTTGTTTGCGGAGCCAAAGAGTTAGCTTCTCAAACAGTCAAGGTAGGAGAGCAAGGTACAGGCTTTTATTTAGAGATACAGTGAAAGGACAGAGCTCCTGGCTCACGCCAGGAGGGGACAAGAGAGTCCGTCGTTGGTGCATTGTCTAGGGGGTTTTATAGACAGTTGAGGATTTTTCGAGAACATGAAAAACCTTAGGGGTGGGGACTTGTTTAGTGGTTCCTGAATATTAAAAATTAACTTAACTGTAAAGATTTTCTTGCTTTGATTTCTCTCTGGGACACTGGCGCCTTGGTGTGGGAGCATATCAAAAGGCTGCCTGCCCAGCCCCCAAGGTGGGCTGAGGTATTGTCTACTTGCTAAAGAATCTTGCCTCTTGAACTTCCTGGGTGTTAAAATGCAATCTTATCTTTAAGATGGAATTCTTCCTGCCTTTTACCATGTCATCTACAGCTGGGTCTGCATGCTAAGTTAGTTGCTCAATTTGCAAAATCACCTTGTCAGATCTGAAAGAGGAAAGACAGCACATAGGCCTGGGTCTTTTAGCATGCTAAAGTGAATCTTACACATGGTTACAAATGATTAGCAAAATAAAACATGTGCTACTCTTCTTTATCTGGGGAACATTAACTGATCTCAGTGAAGAATGATTCTAGAGCTCAATGTTTAACATAGAGTTTTAGTAGGGGGGTTTCCTTGCATGTAGTTTCATTGATCTGACTGCAAATATCCTGCCCTGCCCCCTCCAGAGGGCTTCACCCTACTCTGACTACATCCAGGGTCCCTGTCTCAAAATGATTCAGAAGAAATAAATGTGTGTATGGAGAACAGAAATGAATGATAAAACAAATATGGCAAAACGTTAAAAATTGGTGACTGTCAGTAATGGGCACACAGGCCTCGGTACACTTGGTACACATAGCATCACTCTTGCAACTTTTCTGCAGTCCGACATTATTTCAAGATAAAAACTTTTTTTTTTCATTTGCAAGAACATGGATGGAGCTGGAGGACATTATGCTCAGTGAAATAAGCCAGGCGGAGAAAGACAAATGTAAAATGATTTTCCTCATTTGTGGAGTATAACAATGAAGCAAAACTGAAGGAACAAAATGGCAGCCGACTCAGAGACTCCAAGAATGGACTAGTGGTTGCCAAAGGGGAGGGGTGTGGGAGGGTGGGTGGAGAGGGAGGGAGAAGGCGATTGGGGAGTATTATGTTTAGTACACATGATGTGGGGGGTCACGGGGAGAACAGTGTAGCACAGAGAAGGCACATAGTGAATCAGTGGCATCTTGCTGCACTGATGGACAGTGACTTTAATGGGGTATGGGTGGGACTTAATATGGGTCAATGTAATAACCACATTGTTTTTTCATGTGAAACCTTCGTTAGAGTGTATATCAATCATACTTTAATAAAAAATTAAAAAAAAAAGACAATGAGGGCCGTCGAGGGGGGGCTTGCCATTGACCTTTGAAGAAGTCAGCAGAGTCCAGAAGAAGTGCCTCTGGGATTATGATGGGGATTATATTCAATCTACAGTCGTTATAGGAAGAACCATCCAACTGAATCTTCGAATACGTGAACATGTCACCTGTCTTCATTTATTCAAGTCTTCCTTAGTTTTTCTCAGTAATGTTTTTTTTTAAAATTTTTTATTAAGGTATCATTGATATTCAATGTTATGAAGGATTCACATGAGCACCATGGTGGTTACTAGATTCACCCATATTACCAAGTCCCCCCATCCCCCATTGCAGTCACTGTCCATCAGTGTAGTAAGATGCTGTGGAGTCACAATCTGTCTTCTCTGTGCTGTACTGCCCTCCCCATGATCCCCCTACATTATGTGTGCTAATCATAATGCCCTTTAATCCCCTTCCCCCTCTCTGCCCACCCACCCTTTCTCAGTATGTTTTGTTGTTTTCACTGAAGTTTCCCAGCGGTCGCCTCCCCATCCCCTACACCTGAGGTAACAGTTCCTTATCTGCAGGATGCAGCGTCCTCTCCCTAGCAACAAGGTTCCCGCCGTAGAGCGAGCGGCTCTAGGTCTGAGGAACGTGTTGTCGTAAAGCCGCGGGTGTCGTAAACCAGGTGCGGTGCGGGGAGGCGCAGGACGTGGCTGGAACCTTCGGGCAGTCGCAGGAGGAGCAGAAGGATGGTCCCAGGTGTCGGCGCGGAAAGCCGATGAGCCGGCGGTGCAGCAACGGTGAGTAGCAGAGGGGACCGGGGAGCGGCGGAGTCAGGGGGAGCCGGGCAGCCGGGGCTGCCGGAGCAGGGACGGCCAAGTGGAACGGAGCGCTCTCTGCCCCGCTCCGCTGCCGTAGCTGCCGGAGCCGCGCCGCGGCCGCTCCGCTCTCCCTGAGCCGTCGGGTCTCTTCCTCGGTCTCTCTCCGGCTGGCCGCTCCTGCCGCCGCTGCCGCCCCCCGGGACGGTTCGCCGCCGCCGCATCCCCGGCGCTGGGCGGGCGGCCGCGAAGCGGCCGGCCAGTTTTCTGGTCTGGGCGGAGCGGGTTTTCCCCACTCTTTAACCCCTCGCCGGGCCGGGCTGGGCCGGGCTGCGGGCTGCATGTCGGCGCTCGGGTCCCGGCGGAGCGCGCCTAGGGTCGGCTGGCCACGGCGAGGCGAGCCCCGGGAGTGCGGTCCACGTTCCGTGGGGAGCTGGCGCGGCGGCCGGGGATCCCGGGCACGAGCGGGCACCTACTTGCCGTCGTGGGAGACCTGGAGCTGGCGGCGAGCTGGGCGGCAGGTGCCTTTGCAGAGTTGTTACCTGGTCTCAGGGACGGGGAAGCACCACAGACGGATCCCCTCGCCCGGGAGAGCTGCTTTTCCGCGCCGGGATGGGGCTCTGCGTGGACGCCTTTTTTCTCTTTGGTGTTTTTGGGAAAGTTGTTATCCGGCCTGAGTCGCGGAGCGCTGCACCCGGGTAATGGAGCTTGGATGCCGCGCTGGGTCTGGGGTGGCAGGCGGGTTGGGGAGGGGGCGGACGGACCGAGGGTCGCGCGCGTCCACTGCCGGCGTTGCATTTGCAGTGTTTATTGATTTGTGTGAGTTGCTTGCATGCCTGCTTGTCTCGGGGGCGATTCTGTGCTGTTCTCTACCTCTTGTTCAGTCAGCAGTGAAATATCTGCTGATTGCTGTTGTCTGGACAGGTCCTGTGGCCAGAGGAGGTTGAGTTGTCCGCCCGGAGGCTGCGGCACTGGCGAGGTCCCCCACCTGGAGACCGGGTACCTGTTTGTATAGTAATGGGCGCAACGACCTTTCCGCCGGCTGCAGCCCAGGCTGTGTTAGGAATTTCGCGTAGGTTTCCGACCAAGCGGCTCCTTTTGGCTCCTGCGTTATTTTTATTTATTTATTTTTTATTTTGGTATCACTAGTATACACTTACATGAGCAGCATTGTGGTTACTAGATTCTCCCCATTATCAAGTACCCACCGCATACCCCATTGCAGTCACTGTCCTGCGTTATTTTTAAAACGAGTTTTTAGGACTAGGGCAATAAAAGTGCCTCTGGTGGTGGGATCGCTGTACACAGTAAAATGAGGAAATGTGTGTGAGTGCCAACTCTCTGCCGCTACCCAGGCTCTCTGGCTCCCTTTCTCCCTCTCTTCCTGGATGCGAAACGAGAGTTTCTGTAACCTTTCCTGGCAGTTTTAGATTTTGTGTGTGATTTCCTGTCTAGAAGCAGATACCAAGATTTTAACTGGTTCATGATGTTTCCTTCCAATTGTAAACATTTACAATATATTGGGCTGACACTGAAATCACTGCTCTCATGAATGATTTTTAGTTGTTCGAGTAAACATTCGCTTTTTACATTTTTTATTTATTTATTTTTTATTTTGGTATCATTAATATACACTTACATGAGCAACCTTGTGGTTACTAGATTTCCTCCCATTATCAAGTCACCACCACATACCCCATTACAGTCACTGTCCATCAGTATAGTAAGATGCTATAGAATCACTAACTTGTCTTCTCTGTGCTGTACTGCCTTCCCCGTGCTCCCCCCCACATTATGTCTGGTAATTGTAATGCCCCCTTTTCCCCCTTTTCCCTCCCTTCCCACCCATCTTTCCCAGTCCCTTTCCCTTTGGTAACTGTTAGTTCATTCTTAGGTTCTGTGAGTCTGCTGCTGTTTTGTTCCTTCTGTTTTTATCTTTGTTTTTATACTCCAGGTATGAGTGAAATCATTTGATACTTGTCTTTTTCCGCCAGACTTATTTCACTGAGCATAATACCTCTAGATCCAACCATGTTGTTGCAAATGGTAGGATTTGTTTTCTTCTTATGGCTGAATAATATTCCATTTTGTATATGTACCACATCTTCTTTATCCATTCATCTACTGATGGACACTTATGTTGCTTCCAATTCTTGGCTATTGTAAATAGTGCTGCGATAAACAGAGGGGTGCATATGTCTTTTTCAAACTGGGCTGCTGCATATTTAGGGTAAATTCCTAGGACTGGAATTCCTGGGTCAAATGGTATTTGTATTTTGAGTTTTTTGAGGAACCTCCATACTGCTTTCCACAATGTTTGAACTAATTCACATTCCCCCCAGCAGTCTTAGGATGGTTCCCCTTTCTCCACATCCATGTGTTGTTTGTCTTTTGGATGTTGGCTGTCCTAACTGGTGTGAGGTGATATCTCATCGTGGTGTTAATTTGCATTTCTCTGATGATTAGAGATGTGGAGCATCTTTTCATGTGCTTGTTGGCCATCTGAATTTCTTCTTTGGAGAACTGTCTCTTCAGATCCTCTCCCCATTTTTTAATCGGGTTATCTGCTTTTTGATTGTGGGGGCGCATGAGCTCTTTATATATTTTGAATGTCAACCCCTTCATCAGATATGTCATTTGTCACTATATCCTCCCATACTGTAGGATGTCTTTTTGTTCTACTGATGGTACCCTTTGCTGTACAGAAACTTTTTAGTTTGATATAGTCCCACGTGTTCATTTTTGCTTTTGTTTCCCTTGCCCGAGAGGATATATTCATGAAAAAGTTGCTCACATTTATATTACAGAGAGTTTTGCCTATGTTTTCTTCCAAGAGTTTAATGGTTTTCTGACTGACATTCATGTCTTTTATCCATTTTGAGTTTTCTTTTGTGTATGCAGTTAGACAGTAATCCAGTTTCATTCTCTTACATGTAGCTCTCCAGTTTAGCCAACACCATTTGGTGAAGATGTTGTCATTTCCCCATTGTATGTCCTTGGGTCCTTTATCATATATTAATTGGCTGTATATGCTTCAGTTTTTATCTGCGCTCTGTGTTCTGGTCTATTCATCTATGGGTCTGTTCTTGTGCCAGTACTAAATTGTCTTGATTACTGTGCCTTTGTAGTAGAGCTTGAAGTTGTGGGGCATAATCCTACCTGCTTTCTTCTTTCTTCTCAGGATTGCTTTGGCTATTCAGGGTATTTTGTGGTTTCATGTAAATTTTAGGACTATTTTTCCATTTCGTCGAAGAATGCTTTCAGTATTTTGATAGGGATTGCATTCAATCTGTAGATTGCTTTAGGCAGGATGGCCATTTTGACAATATTAATTCTTACCCAAGAGCATGGGATGAATTTCCATTTCGGAGTGTTCTCTTCAATTTCTTTCATGAGTGTCTTGTAGTTTTCAGGGTATAGGTCTTTGACTTCCTTGGTTTGGTTTATTCCTAGGTATTTTATTCTTTTTGATGCAATTGTGATTGAATTGTTTTCCTGATTTCTGTTTTTGCATGTTCATTGTTAGTGTATAGGAATGCAACAGGTTTCTGTGTATGTATTCTGTATCCTGCAACTTTGCTGAATTCAGATATTAGTTCTAGTAGTTTTGGAGTGGATTATTTAGTTTTTTTTTAAGTACAGTATCATGTCATATGCAAACAGTGACAGTTTAACTTCTTCCTTCCCAATGTGGATGCCTTTTATTTCTTTGTGTTGTCTGATTGCTGTGGTGAGGAACTCCAGAACTATGTTGAATAAAAGTGGGGAGTGTGGGCATTCTTCTCTTGTTCCCGATCTTAGAGGAAAAGCTTTCAGCTTCTGGCCGTTAAGTATGATGTTGGCTTTGGGTTTGTCATATATGGTCTTTATTATATTGAGGTACTTGCCCTCTGTACCCATTTTGTTGAGTGGAGTTTATTCTTTATGGTATAAGATATGAAGGCAGTTTTATCCACAGCCAAATGACCATCAGCTGCTCTAACACTATTTATTAAAAGTCTGTTCCCCTGATTATTATGGCTTTGTAATCATAATATAGTCATACATCATAATATATCATGTTAACCCTAAAGGTCTTCCTTCCCCACACTCTCATAGGATGCTAACCTGGAACATTTCCCCACTGGGAGGGAAGGATAAGGGACCCAGTAAGTACAGAGTGTGTGGCAGGCCCTCTTTAGAACGTTTGCATGTGCATGTCTCACTGAACTCCCCAGGGACCCATCAAGGGAGAAGATGGGGGTGCAGAGAGAAAATGACTTGCTAATGTTGCCCAGTAGAGGGCTGGGGGTGGCCCCTCCTCTGCAAGCCATGCTGGGCTTGCTCAGCTCAGCTTGGGGTCCTGGAAACTCACACTTCCTTTTTCTTTGGTAGTTGACATATAACATTAGTTTCAGGTCTCCAATATAGTAATTCATGTATATATTAGAAAATGACCAACACATAAGGCCTTCCCCAAGGCTCTCGGACCCCTTCCCTCCACTGCACACACCCCCATCATTTCCAGCCCTGCCCCGTCTCCCATCTCCAGGTGTTTTACCCTGTTCCTTTAGCCCAAGTACCAATGAAACACCAAAGGGAAGAGCAAGCGACCAGGTTTCCAGGGCCGTGCTATGCACCTTGGCATGCATTGAGCTGCCGAGCAATCTGAGGTCAGCATTAATTAGCCCCTTAGACGAGGTGATTAGTTCAAGGTCCCCCAGCTCGGAGTGTAGGAGCAGAAGCCAGTATAACAAGGCTGTGGGTTTGAAGGTCAGAAGGTAATTTATAGGGGACCGTGACCATTCCCAAATTCTTTTGTCTGGCAGCTGGTATTCCTTCAAAATAAGTGTTCAGTATTTTATATGCCATAAGAACTTACTGAGTACCTACTATGTGCAAAGTGCTGGGCCTAAATACTTCACACCCAAGATCTCGCTGAGCCCTCACTGCCACCCAGCAAGAGCACCCATTTCACAGATGTGAAGACTGAACAGTCATCTATGGCGGTCAGTAAATGTTTGCACCGAAACTCCCTCCCTACAGCCCATCTATCTTGGAAGCTCTCCAGTGCCTCCCTCTAGTACCTCCCACAGTTCCCTCTCTCCTGGCCACACCTATCCAACAGCTTTTCCTTTTGCCTCTCTTGTCCCCTGCAACTGAGTCTTCACACAGTAGTCTGCACTATCTTTAAAAACACTAGACTGTCTATTTTAAGTATGGTATTTCAAGACAGCATATAGGGTGGGGCTTATTCAATAAATGATCTTAAAATAAATTTTAATTTGGAGAAAAAACACCCTAGACCCTGTCATTTGCTCTATTAAGACCCCCTCATGATATGTCCAAGCTGCACCCCCAGCCTGCACATCCCCACTTGTCCTGGCCCCTGCCTCCCGTCCAGCCACTGGCATGTCCTGTCTGCTCCAGTCTTCGGATGCTTCATGCTCTTCCCTCCTGGGGGCTTCTACACATACTGTCCCTTGGTCTGGAGTGTTCTTCCCTCAGGTTCCCACTGGGCCTCTTCACCCCTGCCCCAGCAGAGTTGCTCTGCATTATATCTCCTTGCTCCCTTGATCTTTGTGACTCTCAGGTCATGTTTATGTGTTTGTGTGTTCTTTCTCTGGACAGGGCTATCCATACGTGTCCTCTGTGTTGTCAGCCTGTGTAGCCCCTGAACACACTTGGTTCCTTGGCAGCGCCAGGGAGGTTGATCACCAGCCCACGGTCCCACAGAAGGGAAACCGGAGCTAGGATTCAGACTCAGGATGCAAAATGCACATACCTAACCCCTCTTCCCACCTGCTCCTGCCATGCTTCTGGGCTGTCTTCTGTGTGTGGATCTCATGAATGGTTGTGGGTCCATGGCATTCCATGTGTGCGCACACTTGTGTGCATGAGTGTGGGAGTCTATAAGGCCAAGGAAGGCTCTACCCCAGTAGGGTGTTGCCTCTCTACTTGGAAGGCTTCTTGGGTGTCTCCACCTCCCACTCATTTCTGCCCAAGTCGGCATCAGCTCCTTTCCCGAGGGCCTGTCACAAGGCATGTCCCTGCTCCCCACGGAACCTCCTCCCTGCTTTGTGCTTCCCAGCCAGACCCCAAATGTGACACCTTTAGTGAAATCAAAAGGCCAACCCCAGGACATTGTGCAAGCTTTAATATTGCATAGAAATTGCTGTAGTGACATGTTCCTTCAAGAAGTTTAACTTCCCTGTTCTAGCATTCTGCTCATGATTGCATTTCTCATGTGGGTGAGACCAACACAGGAACAAGCCATGGAATGTGCCTTCTCAGCTGTGTTTCTGCCCTAAGGGATAGGAATGGGAAAGGGCCCCTTAAATAACAGTGATTCACAATGTCACTTAACTCTCATCTTGGACTGCTCGTTTGTAATTGAATATGAGATAGATATTAGACTATCAAGGTCCTTTTGGCTTATGTGAATCCATCCATTTATCATCTACCCATCCATGAATTCACCCAGTCCGTCCATTTATCCAACATTTAATTTCATTCTTTTATACTTTATTCAGGCTACCTGTCTAGTCCATCAGTCCAAACAACTATTCTTCCATCCATCGATCCATTCAGTTACTCCATTCATCCCATCTACCCGTTCACCTACCCATTTGTCCATCCACTAGTGATCTAATCATGCACCCAGCTAGCCAGCCTCTAACCAATCAATCAGACCAGCTGTGCTCCCATCATACTCATACCTCCAGCTCTCCATCCATGCCCAGCCAACTCACCATCCAGTCACCTGGCACATCCTTCCAGCCGTGCTCCCATCATACTCATACCTCCAGCTCTCCATCCGTGCCCACCCAACTCACCATCGAGGCCCCTGGCACATCCTTCCAACCATATACAATGCCAATGAACCGTTTTTACCCAACCAGCTGATTTGTTTCCCCTACTAGCATGTCAGTTCAGTTCAGCTAATCCCATCTATGTGACTTTCTAGTCATTCAACTGATAAATTTTGTCCCTGCCTCCGTCCAGCTACCGTCTGTGTGTGGAGCCCTTCTATCACCCATCCCTCGACCTCATCAACCTGGTGAATTATTTAACTACCCATCCATATTTCCAGCTAGCTAATCTCCATCTGTCCAGCCTCCCAATCATCCCATTCAGTTTCCCTGCAGAGCCAGTCCATCAATGCATTATTATACAACTGCCGTAGTTGTTCTCCCTCGTCACCCTTGCCTGTGGGTCCTCCATGTTCTAGCGTGCAGCCGCAGGCTTCCCCTCCCTGCCCCCAAGGCCCAGCAGCTGCTCTTCCTAGTCTGGAGGCCTGTGGTCCTTCCCCCTCCACTTATATGTACCTGAGTTGCACCCCTTTGTTTTATACACCTGCCGGCTCCTCTTGACCCCCTTCCTCTTGTTCATCTTTCCCTTCAAGTTCTTCATGTCTTAGGATAGTTGCAGGAGTGGGCGGTGGGCCATGTGGGGTGTCTGCGACACCTGGTTGGTGGGCTGGGGCCTGGCCCCTGTCGTTGGTGGCCAGGTGGGCTGCGGTGGCCAGCCGGGCTCCTGCCACAGCTGTGCCTACAGTGGGGGAAGGTGTGGCTTTGGGGCCGACAGTGGCTCTAGGGCTGTGTATGGGTGACAGGAAGGCTCTGTGTCTCTGTGTCCATGGGTGGCCACGCTTGGAGGAAGCTCCTCCTCCTCCTCCTTTTCCAGCACATCCAGCTTTGCAGAGGTTATGGCAGCCCCTGGTTATATAGGTGGTGTTGATTGTGAGGGCACAGGCTGCAGGGTGAGACAGATGTTACACTGTCCCCTACCCCTTACCCTAGCCCCCAGGGTGGGGCTTCAGGAGCACTTTGGGGGAGTCCCACCTTTTAAAAGTAGGGAGCCTTGGGTCACACTGAGCTGGATCCGCATCCCAGAGCTGCCCCAAGTCTCAGTTTCCTATCTTTGTAGAATGGGGACAATCAGAATACCTGTGTCCCAGGGACTTCCAGAGGAATTAAATGAGAGAACCCACGTCCAGCAGATGGCTCAGGGCCAGCCCGCAGCGAATGCTCAATATACACCATCTCAGCTGTTTACTTCCCACCTAGGTAGTTTGGAAGCCGTGCACAGCCCTGACCCCAGTATGGTTGGCTGGCTGGGCAGGTGGTTGATATGGTAGCTGGCCAGTGTACAGATAGGTGGGAAGGGGTGAATGTGAAGGGATCAGACGGCTTACTGGATGGATGATGGGTGGTCCCAGGGTCTGCACAGCAAGCACACTTCCCCAGCAAGATTTAAAGCCAGGAGACTGAGAGCCAGCTTCAAATCCCAGTTTGCATGGATGTCCAATGTGGGTTGGTTATATATGTTTTTAAGGCTTGGGTTCCTTATCTGATAAAGGCACATCACTCCTTCCTTCCTGGTTTTCTTGTCAGCCAGAGATGCCTGTCAAGCCACAGGAGTTCCTTGAAAAACTGTCTTTTCCCTTCCGGTTCCTGCCTCCTGCCTCTGCTCCCCTCCTTGCTAACAAAGCCCCGCCATACAGTGGGAATCCTGCCGTCCCTGCCTGGACCTCCCAGCCCCTAAAGAAGAAAGCCCAAACTTGTGTTGGCACGTGAGGCCCTGTGCAAACTCCTGAGTCTTGGGTGTTCCAGCCATAGCCGCCCACCCTTCCCCACACCTTGGCGATGCCCCTGGGCTTAGCTCTTGGCCACTCTTGGCCTGTATCTCCCCACTCCCCCTCCCATGAAACTCCCTCCATCTCCATCTCCTGGCTGCTGCCCCTGGGCAGGTTTCCCCAGCCCACATCTACTTCTCACTCTCTATTGCTCACACACAACTGACCTGTTGTTATAAAGATTTGCTATCATCTACTTTATTGCAGTTTATTTCTTAATAAACATGAGAAATGATTTCCTGCCACTCAGGGTGAAAACCTCCCTCACCTACTGAGCACTTCCTACGTGGCTGAGCACTTCCTACGTGGCTGGACTCCAGCCCTATCCTTTCTAGGCAGCTCTACCCTCAAGCTTACCAGTGACCCTTTGGGATGAATGGTGGCTTCCCTTAAGCCCTGGAACCTGTCAGTGTGACCCTATTTGGGAAAAGAAGCTTTGTAGATACAGTAAATTAAGGATCTTGAGAGCATCCTGGATTATCCAGGTGGGCCCCAAATCCAATGACAAGTGCTCTTATAAAGGACAGAGGAAAAGACACACAAGGATAAGAAACCATGGGAAAGCAGAGGCCGAGACTGGAGGGATGCAGCCCATGGCTCTAAGGAGGGGATTGGCTCTGATAAAGGCAGAATGGGGGTGCAGATGGTCACCTTGAATGTGAGGATGGCAGCAGAAGTCAGGGGCTAAGAAGCACCCAGACCGTTCCTACATGCTCTGATCCAAAACCAGGGCCAGCAAGGCAAGTGAACCCAGTAAGCCCTGTAGCTCCAGCACCCATACCTGTGCTAGTTACTCACCCCTGCCAGGCATGGTCCCACCCAGCATTTCAGTTAATTCTCCTGACCTCCCAACCTGGGTGGGTAGCTATTAATCTCATCCTTAAACAGGGATGGGCAGGCTGAGACTCAGAGACAGAAAGTGGCTTGCTCAGGGTAACACAGCTAGTAAAAAGGAACATGAACCCAGTTCAGCTGAGTTCCCAAGCCAGTGCTCTTTAAGACTGTCCACAGAACACTAAAAGGGGAGTTGCTGAGGAAGATGACACTGTCCTGTTGGCTGCCCTGGGCCTGTCTGTTCAGACTTGGAGATGAATCTCCCCCTGGAGACAGGACAGGCTGACTTTCCAGCCCAGGCTACCGCAGTTTCCTACCCCCAAACCAGGGGAAAGCAGCTGAGAAGGCACAGGGAGGGACTTATCAGGATAGGGGTCACTGGCTCCTACTCTTCAGCTTCCCTGCACACACACATGCACACACACACGTGTGCAGGCACACACATGCTTGGTACCATAGCATGGGGGTAGGGAGACCAAGAGGAGGAGAATAATTCCTTGAAGACTTTTTATTGAGTCTTTTCTGAAAATGATTCTCGCTGGAGCAGTGGCAGGCACCTCTTCCTGGGCCATGATTGCAGGTCGTACTTCAGGAGTGCATCTGCCTGGACTCGGGTCTCTGTGGGGCCAAAGGGTATTCCTCTCGGCGCCCTCCTCCTGCGGCTCGGGCTCCATCAGTAGCAGCTTGCCCTGCACCGGGAGCTCCTCTTCCCCCTCCTCTTCTTCTCCCTGCTCCTGTTCCTCTCCTTCCGTAGACAAGGAGAAGCTATCCTGACTCACGCAGGCCACAAGCTTCTTCATGGTGGATTTGTGGGCCTGGCCACCACCTGTGCTGAGCTTGGCACAGTGGGAACCCGTCGCTCTCTTTGGCTGCCTCTGCGATCTGGGAGGCAAGGCCACTGGGGCAAGCAGAGGGGCTGTGAGGGCAGCAGGTAGGGCACTGACATCACAAAGGGGCCCCTGGATACCTGAGCCTGGCCGACACCTGACTCAAAGCTCAGCCACCAGCAGCCCTGCTGAGCTCCTGAACGCACAGGGAAGGACAGAGGCTAATGCCAGGCCAGCCGCCTCGCACCCTGCTCTGTGGCCACCTCCATCTGGCATTTGCCTGGGCACGGGGCCCTTTTAGCTGAGATGAGAACTGGGGATAGAACTTTTGGAAGCAGGAGAGCACACAGACTCCTCTTCACATCCCAGAAATACGCAGCCCAAAGGAGCTTTTGATAGGACGTGACTATACCTCACAACTATGGCAACTTTAGGGTCAGGGTCAGGGTTTGGGTTAGGGTTGCAGAGTGGAGGGTGAGGGCGCACGGGAGAGGAGGAGATGGAAATGTCTGGTTTCCTGACTTGCGGGGTACCTACACAGGTGTTCTTAAAACTCTGCATAAGCTGTGTTTCTATCAAGACCTCTCCTCTCCTTGGCTCCTAAGCTGGTGGGGTCACAGGTCTCTTCAGCTCTAGGTGCCCATAGAACAGTTTCAGCAGGTGATGGGCCTTGGTCACCTCCAAGTACTAGAAATCCATTTCCAATATATAAATCATATCATGCCAACTTTCTACCCCAAATCTCAGTGGGCGTAAGTGTGGTCATATGCTCCCATAGAGGGAAGCACAGAGAATTAACACAGGAGTCAGAGTGGCAACAGAAGCAGTGACTGAGTGATGTGGCTGGAGTAAAGGGACACCAAGTGAGAAGCTAGGAAGATGCAGAACACAGAGTGTATTCTAAAGTGTGTGGTGATGCAGGGTCGGCCCCATCTCAGAACTCGGCTGCCCCACAGGGCTTCACGGGGTCCAGCTGCTTGCCTCTGTTCCCTCCACAGTGGCCTTGTTCTTGCAGGAGCGATGCCACACCTGCTTTCCAATTAGGCAAAATTCACTCTCCCCGGCTGCTCCACACCAGTTGAGGGGGCGACAAGGTGGAATGGTGTGGCGTCAAACCCTGGCTCTGGGTGGCGGAGGATGCCCAGGGTCACATAACAGCACCTGCCCCCACTTCTTCAACACATTTACTCTTGTATTGACTCTTGTTTTGTGTCATTTGCATAAAGGAGACAATGGCAGGCCATCAGTTTATGTTTCTTCTCTGAAGCTTTATTTGACAGATGACGAAAAGTCATCTTTTGTGGGTTTGGACGTTTAAGGTGGGATCCCTGTGGTTTCTTGAGGTCATTCTCTGGCAAGTGGCTGCCCTTAGTGTCCAGTGTCGGGTGTGATGTGCCCAGGAAAGTTTTGTAATGCCTTGTGCATCTCCTACTCCTCCTGAGCCTTCTGCCAGCTTTTGGGGGACCAAAAAGTTTCGGTTACAGGGCCACGTATGGGAGCTTGGTGGGAAGGGGATGTGGGAGCTTTCAGATGGGGTGAGGTCCCCAGTGCTCCATGAGTCTCCCGCATCAGGGGTGCTCAGGGACTGGCAAGAACACCTTGGCGTCTTCTGAATCTGCAGGTGCGTCTCCGGCGCCTTGGGCAGTAGCAGTAACGCCTGTGTCTGTAGTCGTAGCGGCCTCTGTGGGTCCTTCCCTGGACCTGGACTTCGTCTGGGCTCAGCTCCTTCTCCTGCTCCTGCTCCTGGTCCTGGTGCCCCATCTGTGCTGCTGCCCCGTCCCTGCTGCTCACGTTTTCCCTGACTCCACACCCGGTGTGGGACCATCGTGCCCACGGGTCAGGTGGCTCGTGCTGGGGCTGCAGCTGACCTGGGGGCAGGGAGGGAGGGCTGAGGCGTGCCCCACTGCTCCTGCTGTTGATGTTGGTCTAGTCTGTCAGGAGCTCTCTGCGGACTTCTGTAGAAAGGGGTCCGTCCACTGTGACTCGCACTGTGACTCGGTGGCCACGGCCACCATTGTCCCCACCCCTAAGTCAACACCCAGCAGGGGCCCGCAGCCAGCAGGTCCCGGAAGGGCAAGCCACCCTGTTGCCTTGCCAGTAATAATGTGTCGCAGTGGGACTCTCAGGCCGCAAGAGGAGCACCAGCTTGTCCAAGTCTACGCCCCAGCCTCAGCCTCCATACTCTGAGCTGGTGCACATCGACCCGTTGTCATTTCCGAAGCCGCTTCACTGCTGTGCCGTGGTCTGGGTTTATAAAACCCCAGCACCAGTTTGTGTGTTGGTGTGCCCTCATTATCTGTTCACCAGTTTATCATAATCTAGGGATTATTATGTGCCAGGCATTTATTCATTTCCTTGCTGTATATTTACTCATTTACTGCATGAAGAAAATGAGTGATTTGCTCAATGTCCCTCTGCAAATAAGGGGCAAAGCTGGACTTACATTCAGATTCCATGCCCTTTGCCCTCGGACCCCTTCCGAACCCACAAGATGCTCTTCACTAAACAGATGTCATCTTCCCTTCATGTCCTGGGCCTCCGAGCAACTGAAAAGGGCAGCGAGCATGTGATAGATTAGTGTCTTCCTCCTCAAAATTGCAAAGGGACTTTATGAATGTGAGCTAAAGATATGGAGATTGACATATGATCCTGGGTTCAGTGTTTTCATATGGGCCCTTAGAGCTGGCAGAGTGGGTCAGGAGGCTGTAGGAAGAGAGATCTGAAGATGCTAAATGCTGCCGGGATCCATGAGCCAAGGAGTGCAGGTGTCCTCTAGAAGCTGGGACATACAAGCAAACAGGTTTTTCTCCCTCAGAGCCTCCAGAAGGAACACCTTGCTCACCCCATAGGAACCGTTTTGGAATTGACCTGCATTCTTCAGAGAGAGAAGAAGTTTGTGTTGTTTTTAGCTATGAAGTTTGTGGTAAATGTGTTACAGCAGTTACAGGGGGCAATTTCTGGCTGGTGTTCATCTGCTGCCTCTTTCACTTAATAGTGCCTTCAGATTTCCCCTGGGCACTTGGTGAAAATAGGAATGCCCAGGCCTTAGCCCCATGTCAAAGTCTCCATGCCTGGAGCTCCACCTACTTGTGGAAGCCTGCCTAGGGAGCATCTTGGGACTGGGGTCCTGCAAGCAGGTTCAGCTACCTGCTTAACCTTCCTCACCTGGAAGTGTGGGGCAGGAGGTTGACGGCGCCACCTTTGCAATACCTACCCTGCAAGGTGGCTGTGAGAGGATGAGTGCAGAACGTATATCATGGTGCTCAGTAAGTTGCGGCCGTGACAGTTGTCAGGTGTGAAATGGCACTGTCGCTTCAGAGCGCTGGATGCCAGAGCTCCCGTGTGCTGATTGTGACCTGCGCTGTGGTAGACTTTGAGCCAAGTGAACAAACATCCAGTAGTGTTTCCAGGGTTCCTGTAAACATCTCCACGTCTCACTGGGGTGTTAAACAATGGGCGCTGCACCACCTTACTGCAGGTTGGAACCGTCAGTGTCAAGTGGGCAGACGCGCGATGAGCAAGTTGCCTTGTTCTCTTAAGTAGGGATTGTACCTCCGTAGAGTTGAAAGCTTAGCTCCCGCCGCTCTCTGGGCAGGTTGGGTGTAGTGCTCAGATGGAGCTGAAGTGTTTCGAGTGGGAATTTCAGCTTCGTGCTAAGATAAACACATGTGGACACTCTGGGGATTGGTGGGGTACAGTGACGGACTGGTGAATGTTCTGGCTCTCTCGGGTGGGAAGGAGGAAGCCGTTATTTGTACCCCTTGTTAGTTTGTGGCCCATTTGAAGGCGCCAACAGAAAGCCACTCAGCACAGAGATGGAGATGGGCTCAGAACTGAGGATGAGGGGCTCCTGTCCCTGCTGGGGAGGGATCTACAGGGCATTGGGTGAGGCAGATTCGGGTGATGGCTTGGGAGTAGTCAGAGATTGTGACCAGATCCAGTGTGACAACCGCTAGTCCTGTCCCCTCTTCCCGTCATCCCCAAGCCCTCCCCTCCCGAGCTCCTGTCAAGGCAAAGAGACGAGAGTCGACTTGCATTTTGAACATTTATTGACAGGCGGCATTGTTCGTTATCAGGCTCCTGTTCGTTTCATTGGGATGGTGGCATTCGCGAGGTGCGGCAGGAGGGTCTTGAAAGCCGGGAAAATTTCAGGCAGGTGTGTGGCGGAGTTGCTCGTGTGCGTTTAGCATCTTCTGGACCTGACGGTGTAGCGACGATAGCACACTGTGGGGAATAAGAGAGGCGGGAGATTTCAGCATGAGCTGAGCCCCCAGCAGAGCCCCTCACCTCTTCCTCTCCGCCTCTGGCAGCATCGCCTCCTCCAGCTCCAGCCCCTGGACAAAGCCCCTCACCTCTTCTTGTCCGCCTCTGGCAGCATCGCCTGCTCCTCCTGTGACTTCTTGGTCTCTGGCGGCGGCATCTGCTCTGGCTACGGCTGCGGCCACGGCAACGTGTGTATCTGGCCATGGTGCCGGATGGATTCGGTGTGGGTGCTCAGAGCAGGAGGTACCACCTTAGCTGGGCCAGCCAACCTGTGAGCAGGTGGAACTGCGTGGGCTGTGAGCCAGGGGCTGGCTCCTGGTCCTCTTATAGTCACGGGAGGCCCCTGGGCATTGTGAGGTCACAGAGGCCAGCGCGAGCAGACCCACCTTGTGCCCATGTATGGGCATGTGGGAGGCCCATGGTGGGCAGGGCGGGGCCGTGATGCCCAGGGGCCTCCATGGCACCAGCTGAGGGGAGACCAGCTGTCTTTCCTGTCAAGGGCAATCTCTCACTCATGCAGGGAGCTCTCAAGTAAAGTCTTCTTGAGCACTGACTGAGGGCCACAGTCTGGGGGAGGCCCTGGCCTACAGTGATAAATAAGGCAGACCCATTCTGCCTGGTAAAGTTTAGAGTCTAACTTATGGAAACATGAATGAAATAACCACCCAGAATAATTGTGTCAGGGGAAGGCCTTCCAGGGCTGGTGCAGAGGTGCCGCCCTCATCAAGGGCCCACGCTTCTTTGGTCTTCCAGGTCTGTCCTGGGCACGTGCTCTCCATCCTCAAGGTTGCCTCATAATCCAAACTCTGGGCTGCCGTGCACAGTTGTACAGCCCTGTCCTGCTCAAAGCTTTGAGCCAAGGGACCGAGTGGGGACTGAAATCCAGCCTGGGCCCTGCCTGTCGAGTCAGGCCCAGCACCCATTGACATGCTGCTGCACACAGCAGCAGTGTTTTATCTAATTCAGGTGCTCACAGTGATGTCTTCTTCTCATTTAAACAAAGGCATGCTAAGAGCTAGCCTTGGCCCTGTGGAAGTTCAATCCTATCCGCTGTCCAGGGAGGAAGGGAAACGAAGAGGAGGGGGCAGAAGGGGTCATTACCTGTAACGAGCTTTCCCAGAAAGCCCACCCAGTAACCTCCCTTGTGATCATTCGCCTAACTGTGAGAGCACCCTGCCTCGCAGGATAAGCTGGGTTCCTGGGAAGGAGAGATGGGCCAGTGGACAGATAGAGAGTAGTACTCTTTGCCCCAGAGGGGGTAGAGCCAGAAAATTCCAGAACTCCACCCCCCGAGTCCACGATAGGGTGAGAACACCATGCGTTTGATGTTTTAGTGCAGACATTAAGGCCCAGACTGTACTCTAAAGCTTGTGGTGATGCAGGGTCGGTATCATCTCAGAACTCGGCTGGCCCACAGGGCTTCACGGGGTCCAGCTGCTTGCCTTTGTTCCCTCCACACTGGCGTTGTTCTTACAGGAGCAATGCCACAGCTGCTTTCCATTTAGGCACAATTCACTCTCCCCGGCTGCTCCACACCAGTTGAGGGGGCGTCAAGGTGGAATGGTGTGGCGTCAAACCCTGGCTCTGGGTGGCGGAGGATGCCCAGGGTCACATACCAGCCCCTGCCCCCACTTCTTTAACACATTTACTCTTGTATTTACTCTTGTTTTGTGTCATTTGCATAAAGGAGACAATGGCAGGCCATCAGTTTATGTTTCTTCTCTGAAGCTTTATTTGGCAGATGACCAAAAGTCATCTTTTGTGGGTTTGGACGTCTAAGGTGGGATCGCTGTGGTCTCTTGAGGTCGTTCTCTGGCAAGTGGCTGCCCTTAGTCTCCAATGTCGGGTGTGATGTGCCCAGGAAAGTTTTGTGATGTGCCTTGTGCGTCTCCTCCTCCTCCTGAGCCTTCTGCCAGCTTTTGGGGGACCAAAAAGTTTCGGTTACAGGGCCACGTATGGGAGCTTGGTGGGAAGGGGATGTGGGAGCTTTCAGATGGGGTGAGGTCCCCAGTGCTCCATGAGTCTCCCGCATCAGGGGTGCTCAGGGACTGGCAAGAACACCTTGGCGCCTTCTGAATCTGCAGGTGCGTCTCCGGCGCCTTGGGCAGTAGCAGTAACGCCTGTGTCTGTAGTCGTAGCGGCCTCTGTGGGTCCTTCCCTGGACCTGGACTTCGTCTGGGCTCAGCTCCTTCTCCTGCTCCTGCTCCTGGTCCTGGTGCCCCATCTGTGCTGCTGCCCCGTCCCTGCTGCTCACGTTTTCCCTGACTCCACACCCGGTGTGGGACCATCGTGCCCACGGGTCAGGTGGCTCGTGCTGGGGCTGCAGCTGACCTGGGGGCAGGGAGGGAGGGCTGAGGCGTGCCCCACTGCTCCTGCTGTTGATGTTGGTCTAGTCTGTCAGGAGCTCTCTGCGGACTTCTGTAGAAAGGGGTCCGTCCACTGTGACTCGCACTGTGACTCGGTGGCCACGGCCACCATTGTCCCCACCCCTAAGTCAACACCCAGCAGGGGCCCGCAGCCAGCAGGTCCCGGAAGGGCAAGCCACCCTGTTGCCTTGCCAGTAATAATGTGTCGCAGTGGGACTCTCAGGCCGCAAGAGGAGCACCAGCTTGTCCAAGTCTACGCCCCAGCCTCAGCCTCCATACTCTGAGCTGGTGCACATCGACCCGTTGTCATTTCCGAAGCCGCTTCACTGCTGTGCCGTGGTCTGGGTTTATAAAACCCCAGCACCAGTTTGTGTGTTGGTGTGCCCTCATTATCTGTTCACCAGTTTATCATAATCTAGGGATTATTATGTGCCAGGCATTTATTCATTTCCTTGCTGTATATTTACTCATTTACTGCATGAAGAAAATGAGTGATTTGCTCAATGTCCCTCTGCAAATAAGGGGCAAAGCTGGACTTACATTCAGATTCCATGCCCTTTGCCCTCGGACCCCTTCCGAACCCACAAGATGCTCTTCACTAAACAGATGTCATCTTCCCTTCATGTCCTGGGCCTCCGAGCAACTGAAAAGGGCAGCGAGCATGTGATAGATTAGTGTCTTCCTCCTCAAAATTGCAAAGGGACTTTATGAATGTGAGCTAAAGATATGGAGATTGACATATGATCCTGGGTTCAGTGTTTTCATATGGGCCCTTAGAGCTGGCAGAGTGGGTCAGGAGGCTGTAGGAAGAGAGATCTGAAGATGCTAAATGCTGCCGGGGTCCATGAGCCAAGGAGTGCAGGTGTCCTCTAGAAGCTGGGACATACAAGCAAACAGGTTTTTCTCCCTCAGAGCCTCCAGAAGGAACACCTTGCTCACCCCATAGGAACCGTTTTGGAATTGACCTGCATTCTTCAGAGAGAGAAGAAGTTTGTGTTGTTTTTAGCTATGAAGTTTGTGGTAAATGTGTTACAGCAGTTACAGGGGGCAATTTCTGGCTGGTGTTCATCTGCTGCCTCTTTCACTTAATAGTGCCTTCAGATTTCCCCTGGGCACTTGGTGAAAATAGGAATGCCCAGGCCTTAGCCCCATGTCAAAGTCTCCATGCCTGGAGCTCCACCTACTTGTGGAAGCCTGCCTAGGGAGCATCTTGGGACTGGGGTCCTGCAAGCAGGTTCAGCTACCTGCTTAACCTTCCTCACCTGGAAGTGTGGGGCAGGAGGTTGACGGCGCCACCTTTGCAATACCTACCCTGCAAGGTGGCTGTGAGAGGATGAGTGCAGAACGTATATCATGGTGCTCAGTAAGTTGCGGCCGTGACAGTTGTCAGGTGTGAAATGGCACTGTCGCTTCAGAGCGCTGGATGCCAGAGCTCCCGTGTGCTGATTGTGACCTGCGCTGTGGTAGACTTTGAGCCAAGTGAACAAACATCCAGTAGTGTTTCCAGGGTTCCTGTAAACATCTCCACGTCTCACTGGGGTGTTAAACAATGGGCGCTGCACCACCTTACTGCAGGTTGGAACCGTCAGTGTCAAGTGGGCAGACGCGCGATGAGCAAGTTGCCTTGTTCTCTTAAGTAGGGATTGTACCTCCGTAGAGTTGAAAGCTTAGCTCCCGCCGCTCTCTGGGCAGGTTGGGTGTAGTGCTCAGATGGAGCTGAAGTGTTTCGAGTGGGAATTTCAGCTTCGTGCTAAGATAAACACATGTGGACACTCTGGGGATTGGTGGGGTACAGTGACGGACTGGTGAATGTTCTGGCTCTCTCGGGTGGGAAGGAGGAAGCCGTTATTTGTACCCCTTGTTAGTTTGTGGCCCATTTGAAGGCGCCAACAGAAAGCCACTCAGCACAGAGATGGAGATGGGCTCAGAACTGAGGATGAGGGGCTCCTGTCCCTGCTGGGGAGGGATCTACAGGGCATTGGGTGAGGCAGATTCGGGTGATGGCTTGGGAGTAGTCAGAGATTGTGACCAGATCCAGTGTGACAACCGCTAGTCCTGTCCCCTCTTCCCGTCATCCCCAAGCCCTCCCCTCCCGAGCTCCTGTCAAGGCAAAGAGACGAGAGTCGACTTGCATTTTGAACATTTATTGACAGGCGGCATTGTTCGTTATCAGGCTCCTGTTCGTTTCATTGGGATGGTGGCATTCGCGAGGTGCGGCAGGAGGGTCTTGAAAGCCGGGAAAATTTCAGGCAGGTGTGTGGCGGAGTTGCTCGTGTGCGTTTAGCATCTTCTGGACCTGACGGTGTAGCGACGATAGCACACTGTGGGGAATAAGAGAGGCGGGAGATTTCAGCATGAGCTGAGCCCCCAGCAGAGCCCCTCACCTCTTCCTCTCCGCCTCTGGCAGCATCGCCTCCTCCAGCTCCAGCCCCTGGACAAAGCCCCTCACCTCTTCTTGTCCGCCTCTGGCAGCATCGCCTGCTCCTCCTGTGACTTCTTGGTCTCTGGCGGCGGCATCTGCTCTGGCTACGGCTGCGGCCACGGCAACGTGTGTATCTGGCCATGGTGCCGGATGGATTCGGTGTGGGTGCTCAGAGCAGGAGGTACCACCTTAGCTGGGCCAGCCAACCTGTGAGCAGGTGGAACTGCGTGGGCTGTGAGCCAGGGGCTGGCTCCTGGTCCTCTTATAGTCACGGGAGGCCCCTGGGCATTGTGAGGTCACAGAGGCCAGCGCGAGCAGACCCACCTTGTGCCCATGTATGGGCATGTGGGAGGCCCATGGTGGGCAGGGCGGGGCCGTGATGCCCAGGGGCCTCCATGGCACCAGCTGAGGGGAGACCAGCTGTCTTTCCTGTCAAGGGCAATCTCTCACTCATGCAGGGAGCTCTCAAGTAAAGTCTTCTTGAGCACTGACTGAGGGCCACAGTCTGGGGGAGGCCCTGGCCTACAGTGATAAATAAGGCAGACCCATTCTGCCTGGTAAAGTTTAGAGTCTAACTTATGGAAACATGAATGAAATAACCACCCAGAATAATTGTGTCAGGGGAAGGCCTTCCAGGGCTGGTGCAGAGGTGCCGCCCTCATCAAGGGCCCACGCTTCTTTGGTCTTCCAGGTCTGTCCTGGGCACGTGCTCTCCATCCTCAAGGTTGCCTCATAATCCAAACTCTGGGCTGCCGTGCACAGTTGTACAGCCCTGTCCTGCTCAAAGCTTTGAGCCAAGGGACCGAGTGGGGACTGAAATCCAGCCTGGGCCCTGCCTGTCGAGTCAGGCCCAGCACCCATTGACATGCTGCTGCACACAGCAGCAGTGTTTTATCTAATTCAGGTGCTCACAGTGATGTCTTCTTCTCATTTAAACAAAGGCATGCTAAGAGCTAGCCTTGGCCCTGTGGAAGTTCAATCCTATCCGCTGTCCAGGGAGGAAGGGAAACGAAGAGGAGGGGGCAGAAGGGGTCATTACCTGTAACGAGCTTTCCCAGAAAGCCCACCCAGTAACCTCCCTTGTGATCATTCGCCTAACTGTGAGAGCACCCTGCCTCGCAGGATAAGCTGGGTTCCTGGGAAGGAGAGATGGGCCAGTGGACAGATAGAGAGTAGTACTCTTTGCCCCAGAGGGGGTAGAGCCAGAAAATTCCAGAACTCCACCCCCCGAGTCCACGATAGGGTGAGAACACCATGCGTTTGATGTTTTAGTGCAGACATTAAGGCCCAGACTGTACTCTAAAGCTTGTGGTGATGCAGGGTCGGTATCATCTCAGAACTCGGCTGGCCCACAGGGCTTCACGGGGTCCAGCTGCTTGCCTTTGTTCCCTCCACACTGGCGTTGTTCTTACAGGAGCAATGCCACAGCTGCTTTCCATTTAGGCACAATTCACTCTCCCCGGCTGCTCCACACCAGTTGAGGGGGCGTCAAGGTGGAATGGTGTGGCGTCAAACCCTGGCTCTGGGTGGCGGAGGATGCCCAGGGTCACATACCAGCCCCTGCCCCCACTTCTTTAACACATTTACTCTTGTATTTACTCTTGTTTTGTGTCATTTGCATAAAGGAGACAATGGCAGGCCATCAGTTTATGTTTCTTCTCTGAAGCTTTATTTGGCAGATGACCAAAAGTCATCTTTTGTGGGTTTGGACGTCTAAGGTGGGATCGCTGTGGTCTCTTGAGGTCGTTCTCTGGCAAGTGGCTGCCCTTAGTCTCCAATGTCGGGTGTGATGTGCCCAGGAAAGTTTTGTGATGTGCCTTGTGCGTCTCCTCCTCCTCCTGAGCCTTCTGCCAGCTTTTGGGGGACCAAAAAGTTTCGGTTACAGGGCCACGTATGGGAGCTTGGTGGGAAGGGGATGTGGGAGCTTTCAGATGGGGTGAGGTCCCCAGTGCTCCATGAGTCTCCCGCATCAGGGGTGCTCAGGGACTGGCAAGAACACCTTGGCGCCTTCTGAATCTGCAGGTGCGTCTCCGGCGCCTTGGGCAGTAGCAGTAACGCCTGTGTCTGTAGTCGTAGCGGCCTCTGTGGGTCCTTCCCTGGACCTGGACTTCGTCTGGGCTCAGCTCCTTCTCCTGCTCCTGCTCCTGGTCCTGGTGCCCCATCTGTGCTGCTGCCCCGTCCCTGCTGCTCACGTTTTCCCTGACTCCACACCCGGTGTGGGACCATCGTGCCCACGGGTCAGGTGGCTCGTGCTGGGGCTGCAGCTGACCTGGGGGCAGGGAGGGAGGGCTGAGGCGTGCCCCACTGCTCCTGCTGTTGATGTTGGTCTAGTCTGTCAGGAGCTCTCTGCGGACTTCTGTAGAAAGGGGTCCGTCCACTGTGACTCGCACTGTGACTCGGTGGCCACGGCCACCATTGTCCCCACCCCTAAGTCAACACCCAGCAGGGGCCCGCAGCCAGCAGGTCCCGGAAGGGCAAGCCACCCTGTTGCCTTGCCAGTAATAATGTGTCGCAGTGGGACTCTCAGGCCGCAAGAGGAGCACCAGCTTGTCCAAGTCTACGCCCCAGCCTCAGCCTCCATACTCTGAGCTGGTGCACATCGACCCGTTGTCATTTCCGAAGCCGCTTCACTGCTGTGCCGTGGTCTGGGTTTATAAAACCCCAGCACCAGTTTGTGTGTTGGTGTGCCCTCATTATCTGTTCACCAGTTTATCATAATCTAGGGATTATTATGTGCCAGGCATTTATTCATTTCCTTGCTGTATATTTACTCATTTACTGCATGAAGAAAATGAGTGATTTGCTCAATGTCCCTCTGCAAATAAGGGGCAAAGCTGGACTTACATTCAGATTCCATGCCCTTTGCCCTCGGACCCCTTCCGAACCCACAAGATGCTCTTCACTAAACAGATGTCATCTTCCCTTCATGTCCTGGGCCTCCGAGCAACTGAAAAGGGCAGCGAGCATGTGATAGATTAGTGTCTTCCTCCTCAAAATTGCAAAGGGACTTTATGAATGTGAGCTAAAGATATGGAGATTGACATATGATCCTCGGTTCAGTGTTTTCATATGGGCCCTTAGAGCTGGCAGAGTGGGTCAGGAGGCTGTAGGAAGAGAGATCTGAAGATGCTAAATGCTGCCGGGATCCATGAGCCAAGGAGTGCAGGTGTCCTCTAGAAGCTGGGACATACAAGCAAACAGGTTTTTCTCCCTCAGAGCCTCCAGAAGGAACACCTTGCTCACCCCATAGGAACCGTTTTGGAATTGACCTGCATTCTTCAGAGAGAGAAGAAGTTTGTGTTGTTTTTAGCTATGAAGTTTGTGGTAAATGTGTTACAGCAGTTACAGGGGGCAATTTCTGGCTGGTGTTCATCTGCTGCCTCTTTCACTTAATAGTGCCTTCAGATTTCCCCTGGGCACTTGGTGAAAATAGGAATGCCCAGGCCTTAGCCCCATGTCAAAGTCTCCATGCCTGGAGCTCCACCTACTTGTGGAAGCCTGCCTAGGGAGCATCTTGGGACTGGGGTCCTGCAAGCAGGTTCAGCTACCTGCTTAACCTTCCTCACCTGGAAGTGTGGGGCAGGAGGTTGACGGCGCCACCTTTGCAATACCTACCCTGCAAGGTGGCTGTGAGAGGATGAGTGCAGAACGTATATCATGGTGCTCAGTAAGTTGCGGCCGTGACAGTTGTCAGGTGTGAAATGGCACGGTCGCTTCAGAGCGCTGGATGCCAGAGCTCCCGTGTGCTGATTGTGACCTGCGCTGTGGTAGACTTTGAGCCAAGTGAACAAACATCCAGTAGTGTTTCCAGGGTTCCTGTAAACATCTCCACGTCTCACTGGGGTGTTAAACAATGGGCGCTGCACCACCTTACTGCAGGTTGGAACCGTCAGTGTCAAGTGGGCAGACGCGCGATGAGCAAGTTGCCTTGTTCTCTTAAGTAGGGATTGTACCTCCGTAGAGTTGAAAGCTTAGCTCCCGCCGCTCTCTGGGCAGGTTGGGTGTAGTGCTCAGATGGAGCTGAAGTGTTTCGAGTGGGAATTTCAGCTTCGTGCTAAGATAAACACATGTGGACACTCTGGGGATTGGTGGGGTACAGTGACGGACTGGTGAATGTTCTGGCTCTCTCGGGTGGGAAGGAGGAAGCCGTTATTTGTACCCCTTGTTAGTTTGTGGCCCATTTGAAGGCGCCAACAGAAAGCCACTCAGCACAGAGATGGAGATGGGCTCAGAACTGAGGATGAGGGGCTCCTGTCCCTGCTGGGGAGGGATCTACAGGGCATTGGGTGAGGCAGATTCGGGTGATGGCTTGGGAGTAGTCAGAGATTGTGACCAGATCCAGTGTGACAACCGCTAGTCCTGTCCCCTCTTCCCGTCATCCCCAAGCCCTCCCCTCCCGAGCTCCTGTCAAGGCAAAGAGACGAGAGTCGACTTGCATTTTGAACATTTATTGACAGGCGGCATTGTTCGTTATCAGGCTCCTGTTCGTTTCATTGGGATGGTGGCATTCGCGAGGTGCGGCAGGAGGGTCTTGAAAGCCGGGAAAATTTCAGGCAGGTGTGTGGCGGAGTTGCTCGTGTGCGTTTAGCATCTTCTGGACCTGACGGTGTAGCGACGATAGCACACTGTGGGGAATAAGAGAGGCGGGAGATTTCAGCATGAGCTGAGCCCCCAGCAGAGCCCCTCACCTCTTCCTCTCCGCCTCTGGCAGCATCGCCTCCTCCAGCTCCAGCCCCTGGACAAAGCCCCTCACCTCTTCTTGTCCGCCTCTGGCAGCATCGCCTGCTCCTCCTGTGACTTCTTGGTCTCTGGCGGCGGCATCTGCTCTGGCTACGGCTGCGGCCACGGCAACGTGTGTATCTGGCCATGGTGCCGGATGGATTCGGTGTGGGTGCTCAGAGCAGGAGGTACCACCTTAGCTGGGCCAGCCAACCTGTGAGCAGGTGGAACTGCGTGGGCTGTGAGCCAGGGGCTGGCTCCTGGTCCTCTTATAGTCACGGGAGGCCCCTGGGCATTGTGAGGTCACAGAGGCCAGCGCGAGCAGACCCACCTTGTGCCCATGTATGGGCATGTGGGAGGCCCATGGTGGGCAGGGCGGGGCCGTGATGCCCAGGGGCCTCCATGGCACCAGCTGAGGGGAGACCAGCTGTCTTTCCTGTCAAGGGCAATCTCTCACTCATGCAGGGAGCTCTCAAGTAAAGTCTTCTTGAGCACTGACTGAGGGCCACAGTCTGGGGGAGGCCCTGGCCTACAGTGATAAATAAGGCAGACCCATTCTGCCTGGTAAAGTTTAGAGTCTAACTTATGGAAACATGAATGAAATAACCACCCAGAATAATTGTGTCAGGGGAAGGCCTTCCAGGGCTGGTGCAGAGGTGCCGCCCTCATCAAGGGCCCACGCTTCTTTGGTCTTCCAGGTCTGTCCTGGGCACGTGCTCTCCATCCTCAAGGTTGCCTCATAATCCAAACTCTGGGCTGCCGTGCACAGTTGTACAGCCCTGTCCTGCTCAAAGCTTTGAGCCAAGGGACCGAGTGGGGACTGAAATCCAGCCTGGGCCCTGCCTGTCGAGTCAGGCCCAGCACCCATTGACATGCTGCTGCACACAGCAGCAGTGTTTTATCTAATTCAGGTGCTCACAGTGATGTCTTCTTCTCATTTAAACAAAGGCATGCTAAGAGCTAGCCTTGGCCCTGTGGAAGTTCAATCCTATCCGCTGTCCAGGGAGGAAGGGAAACGAAGAGGAGGGGGCAGAAGGGGTCATTACCTGTAACGAGCTTTCCCAGAAAGCCCACCCAGTAACCTCCCTTGTGATCATTCGCCTAACTGTGAGAGCACCCTGCCTCGCAGGATAAGCTGGGTTCCTGGGAAGGAGAGATGGGCCAGTGGACAGATAGAGAGTAGTACTCTTTGCCCCAGAGGGGGTAGAGCCAGAAAATTCCAGAACTCCACCCCCCGAGTCCACGATAGGGTGAGAACACCATGCGTTTGATGTTTTAGTGCAGACATTAAGGCCCAGACTGTACTCTAAAGCTTGTGGTGATGCAGGGTCGGTATCATCTCAGAACTCGGCTGGCCCACAGGGCTTCACGGGGTCCAGCTGCTTGCCTTTGTTCCCTCCACACTGGCGTTGTTCTTACAGGAGCAATGCCACAGCTGCTTTCCATTTAGGCACAATTCACTCTCCCCGGCTGCTCCACACCAGTTGAGGGGGCGTCAAGGTGGAATGGTGTGGCGTCAAACCCTGGCTCTGGGTGGCGGAGGATGCCCAGGGTCACATACCAGCCCCTGCCCCCACTTCTTTAACACATTTACTCTTGTATTTACTCTTGTTTTGTGTCATTTGCATAAAGGAGACAATGGCAGGCCATCAGTTTATGTTTCTTCTCTGAAGCTTTATTTGGCAGATGACCAAAAGTCATCTTTTGTGGGTTTGGACGTCTAAGGTGGGATCGCTGTGGTCTCTTGAGGTCGTTCTCTGGCAAGTGGCTGCCCTTAGTCTCCAATGTCGGGTGTGATGTGCCCAGGAAAGTTTTGTGATGTGCCTTGTGCGTCTCCTCCTCCTCCTGAGCCTTCTGCCAGCTTTTGGGGGACCAAAAAGTTTCGGTTACAGGGCCACGTATGGGAGCTTGGTGGGAAGGGGATGTGGGAGCTTTCAGATGGGGTGAGGTCCCCAGTGCTCCATGAGTCTCCCGCATCAGGGGTGCTCAGGGACTGGCAAGAACACCTTGGCGCCTTCTGAATCTGCAGGTGCGTCTCCGGCGCCTTGGGCAGTAGCAGTAACGCCTGTGTCTGTAGTCGTAGCGGCCTCTGTGGGTCCTTCCCTGGACCTGGACTTCGTCTGGGCTCAGCTCCTTCTCCTGCTCCTGCTCCTGGTCCTGGTGCCCCATCTGTGCTGCTGCCCCGTCCCTGCTGCTCACGTTTTCCCTGACTCCACACCCGGTGTGGGACCATCGTGCCCACGGGTCAGGTGGCTCGTGCTGGGGCTGCAGCTGACCTGGGGGCAGGGAGGGAGGGCTGAGGCGTGCCCCACTGCTCCTGCTGTTGATGTTGGTCTAGTCTGTCAGGAGCTCTCTGCGGACTTCTGTAGAAAGGGGTCCGTCCACTGTGACTCGCACTGTGACTCGGTGGCCACGGCCACCATTGTCCCCACCCCTAAGTCAACACCCAGCAGGGGCCCGCAGCCAGCAGGTCCCGGAAGGGCAAGCCACCCTGTTGCCTTGCCAGTAATAATGTGTCGCAGTGGGACTCTCAGGCCGCAAGAGGAGCACCAGCTTGTCCAAGTCTACGCCCCAGCCTCAGCCTCCATACTCTGAGCTGGTGCACATCGACCCGTTGTCATTTCCGAAGCCGCTTCACTGCTGTGCCGTGGTCTGGGTTTATAAAACCCCAGCACCAGTTTGTGTGTTGGTGTGCCCTCATTATCTGTTCACCAGTTTATCATAATCTAGGGATTATTATGTGCCAGGCATTTATTCATTTCCTTGCTGTATATTTACTCATTTACTGCATGAAGAAAATGAGTGATTTGCTCAATGTCCCTCTGCAAATAAGGGGCAAAGCTGGACTTACATTCAGATTCCATGCCCTTTGCCCTCGGACCCCTTCCGAACCCACAAGATGCTCTTCACTAAACAGATGTCATCTTCCCTTCATGTCCTGGGCCTCCGAGCAACTGAAAAGGGCAGCGAGCATGTGATAGATTAGTGTCTTCCTCCTCAAAATTGCAAAGGGACTTTATGAATGTGAGCTAAAGATATGGAGATTGACATATGATCCTGGGTTCAGTGTTTTCATATGGGCCCTTAGAGCTGGCAGAGTGGGTCAGGAGGCTGTAGGAAGAGAGATCTGAAGATGCTAAATGCTGCCGGGATCCATGAGCCAAGGAGTGCAGGTGTCCTCTAGAAGCTGGGACATACAAGCAAACAGGTTTTTCTCCCTCAGAGCCTCCAGAAGGAACACCTTGCTCACCCCATAGGAACCGTTTTGGAATTGACCTGCATTCTTCAGAGAGAGAAGAAGTTTGTGTTGTTTTTAGCTATGAAGTTTGTGGTAAATGTGTTACAGCAGTTACAGGGGGCAATTTCTGGCTGGTGTTCATCTGCTGCCTCTTTCACTTAATAGTGCCTTCAGATTTCCCCTGGGCACTTGGTGAAAATAGGAATGCCCAGGCCTTAGCCCCATGTCAAAGTCTCCATGCCTGGAGCTCCACCTACTTGTGGAAGCCTGCCTAGGGAGCATCTTGGGACTGGGGTCCTGCAAGCAGGTTCAGCTACCTGCTTAACCTTCCTCACCTGGAAGTGTGGGGCAGGAGGTTGACGGCGCCACCTTTGCAATACCTACCCTGCAAGGTGGCTGTGAGAGGATGAGTGCAGAACGTATATCATGGTGCTCAGTAAGTTGCGGCCGTGACAGTTGTCAGGTGTGAAATGGCACTGTCGCTTCAGAGCGCTGGATGCCAGAGCTCCCGTGTGCTGATTGTGACCTGCGCTGTGGTAGACTTTGAGCCAAGTGAACAAACATCCAGTAGTGTTTCCAGGGTTCCTGTAAACATCTCCACGTCTCACTGGGGTGTTAAACAATGGGCGCTGCACCACCTTACTGCAGGTTGGAACCGTCAGTGTCAAGTGGGCAGACGCGCGATGAGCAAGTTGCCTTGTTCTCTTAAGTAGGGATTGTACCTCCGTAGAGTTGAAAGCTTAGCTCCCGCCGCTCTCTGGGCAGGTTGGGTGTAGTGCTCAGATGGAGCTGAAGTGTTTCGAGTGGGAATTTCAGCTTCGTGCTAAGATAAACACATGTGGACACTCTGGGGATTGGTGGGGTACAGTGACGGACTGGTGAATGTTCTGGCTCTCTCGGGTGGGAAGGAGGAAGCCGTTATTTGTACCCCTTGTTAGTTTGTGGCCCATTTGAAGGCGCCAACAGAAAGCCACTCAGCACAGAGATGGAGATGGGCTCAGAACTGAGGATGAGGGGCTCCTGTCCCTGCTGGGGAGGGATCTACAGGGCATTGGGTGAGGCAGATTCGGGTGATGGCTTGGGAGTAGTCAGAGATTGTGACCAGATCCAGTGTGACAACCGCTAGTCCTGTCCCCTCTTCCCGTCATCCCCAAGCCCTCCCCTCCCGAGCTCCTGTCAAGGCAAAGAGACGAGAGTCGACTTGCATTTTGAACATTTATTGACAGGCGGCATTGTTCGTTATCAGGCTCCTGTTCGTTTCATTGGGATGGTGGCATTCGCGAGGTGCGGCAGGAGGGTCTTGAAAGCCGGGAAAATTTCAGGCAGGTGTGTGGCGGAGTTGCTCGTGTGCGTTTAGCATCTTCTGGACCTGACGGTGTAGCGACGATAGCACACTGTGGGGAATAAGAGAGGCGGGAGATTTCAGCATGAGCTGAGCCCCCAGCAGAGCCCCTCACCTCTTCCTCTCCGCCTCTGGCAGCATCGCCTCCTCCAGCTCCAGCCCCTGGACAAAGCCCCTCACCTCTTCTTGTCCGCCTCTGGCAGCATCGCCTGCTCCTCCTGTGACTTCTTGGTCTCTGGCGGCGGCATCTGCTCTGGCTACGGCTGCGGCCACGGCAACGTGTGTATCTGGCCATGGTGCCGGATGGATTCGGTGTGGGTGCTCAGAGCAGGAGGTACCACCTTAGCTGGGCCAGCCAACCTGTGAGCAGGTGGAACTGCGTGGGCTGTGAGCCAGGGGCTGGCTCCTGGTCCTCTTATAGTCACGGGAGGCCCCTGGGCATTGTGAGGTCACAGAGGCCAGCGCGAGCAGACCCACCTTGTGCCCATGTATGGGCATGTGGGAGGCCCATGGTGGGCAGGGCGGGGCCGTGATGCCCAGGGGCCTCCATGGCACCAGCTGAGGGGAGACCAGCTGTCTTTCCTGTCAAGGGCAATCTCTCACTCATGCAGGGAGCTCTCAAGTAAAGTCTTCTTGAGCACTGACTGAGGGCCACAGTCTGGGGGAGGCCCTGGCCTACAGTGATAAATAAGGCAGACCCATTCTGCCTGGTAAAGTTTAGAGTCTAACTTATGGAAACATGAATGAAATAACCACCCAGAATAATTGTGTCAGGGGAAGGCCTTCCAGGGCTGGTGCAGAGGTGCCGCCCTCATCAAGGGCCCACGCTTCTTTGGTCTTCCAGGTCTGTCCTGGGCACGTGCTCTCCATCCTCAAGGTTGCCTCATAATCCAAACTCTGGGCTGCCGTGCACAGTTGTACAGCCCTGTCCTGCTCAAAGCTTTGAGCCAAGGGACCGAGTGGGGACTGAAATCCAGCCTGGGCCCTGCCTGTCGAGTCAGGCCCAGCACCCATTGACATGCTGCTGCACACAGCAGCAGTGTTTTATCTAATTCAGGTGCTCACAGTGATGTCTTCTTCTCATTTAAACAAAGGCATGCTAAGAGCTAGCCTTGGCCCTGTGGAAGTTCAATCCTATCCGCTGTCCAGGGAGGAAGGGAAACGAAGAGGAGGGGGCAGAAGGGGTCATTACCTGTAACGAGCTTTCCCAGAAAGCCCACCCAGTAACCTCCCTTGTGATCATTCGCCTAACTGTGAGAGCACCCTGCCTCGCAGGATAAGCTGGGTTCCTGGGAAGGAGAGATGGGCCAGTGGACAGATAGAGAGTAGTACTCTTTGCCCCAGAGGGGGTAGAGCCAGAAAATTCCAGAACTCCACCCCCCGAGTCCACGATAGGGTGAGAACACCATGCGTTTGATGTTTTAGTGCAGACATTAAGGCCCAGACTGTACTCTAAAGCTTGTGGTGATGCAGGGTCGGTATCATCTCAGAACTCGGCTGGCCCACAGGGCTTCACGGGGTCCAGCTGCTTGCCTTTGTTCCCTCCACACTGGCGTTGTTCTTACAGGAGCAATGCCACAGCTGCTTTCCATTTAGGCACAATTCACTCTCCCCGGCTGCTCCACACCAGTTGAGGGGGCGTCAAGGTGGAATGGTGTGGCGTCAAACCCTGGCTCTGGGTGGCGGAGGATGCCCAGGGTCACATACCAGCCCCTGCCCCCACT
The DNA here is from genome assembly GCF_030020395.1 of Manis pentadactyla. NCBI lineage: Eukaryota > Metazoa > Chordata > Mammalia > Pholidota > Manidae > Manis > Manis pentadactyla. Next base: position 42,650,364 of record NC_080028.1, read on the forward strand.
TCTTTAACACATTTACTCTTGTATTTACTCTTGTTTTGTGTCATTTGCATAAAGGAGACAATGGCAGGCCATCAGTTTATGTTTCTTCTCTGAAGCTTTATTTGGCAGATGACCAAAAGTCATCTTTTGTGGGTTTGGACGTCTAAGGTGGGATCGCTGTGGTCTCTTGAGGTCGTTCTCTGGCAAGTGGCTGCCCTTAGTCTCCAATGTCGGGTGTGATGTGCCCAGGAAAGTTTTGTGATGTGCCTTGTGCGTCTCCTCCTCCTCCTGAGCCTTCTGCCAGCTTTTGGGGGACCAAAAAGTTTCGGTTACAGGGCCACGTATGGGAGCTTGGTGGGAAGGGGATGTGGGAGCTTTCAGATGGGGTGAGGTCCCCAGTGCTCCATGAGTCTCCCGCATCAGGGGTGCTCAGGGACTGGCAAGAACACCTTGGCGCCTTCTGAATCTGCAGGTGCGTCTCCGGCGCCTTGGGCAGTAGCAGTAACGCCTGTGTCTGTAGTCGTAGCGGCCTCTGTGGGTCCTTCCCTGGACCTGGACTTCGTCTGGGCTCAGCTCCTTCTCCTGCTCCTGCTCCTGGTCCTGGTGCCCCATCTGTGCTGCTGCCCCGTCCCTGCTGCTCACGTTTTCCCTGACTCCACACCCGGTGTGGGACCATCGTGCCCACGGGTCAGGTGGCTCGTGCTGGGGCTGCAGCTGACCTGGGGGCAGGGAGGGAGGGCTGAGGCGTGCCCCACTGCTCCTGCTGTTGATGTTGGTCTAGTCTGTCAGGAGCTCTCTGCGGACTTCTGTAGAAAGGGGTCCGTCCACTGTGACTCGCACTGTGACTCGGTGGCCACGGCCACCATTGTCCCCACCCCTAAGTCAACACCCAGCAGGGGCCCGCAGCCAGCAGGTCCCGGAAGGGCAAGCCACCCTGTTGCCTTGCCAGTAATAATGTGTCGCAGTGGGACTCTCAGGCCGCAAGAGGAGCACCAGCTTGTCCAAGTCTACGCCCCAGCCTCAGCCTCCATACTCTGAGCTGGTGCACATCGACCCGTTGTCATTTCCGAAGCCGCTTCACTGCTGTGCCGTGGTCTGGGTTTATAAAACCCCAGCACCAGTTTGTGTGTTGGTGTGCCCTCATTATCTGTTCACCAGTTTATCATAATCTAGGGATTATTATGTGCCAGGCATTTATTCATTTCCTTGCTGTATATTTACTCATTTACTGCATGAAGAAAATGAGTGATTTGCTCAATGTCCCTCTGCAAATAAGGGGCAAAGCTGGACTTACATTCAGATTCCATGCGCTTTGCCCTCGGACCCCTTCCGAACCCACAAGATGCTCTTCACTAAACAGATGTCATCTTCCCTTCATGTCCTGGGCCTCCGAGCAACTGAAAAGGGCAGCGAGCATGTGATAGATTAGTGTCTTCCTCCTCAAAATTGCAAAGGGACTTTATGAATGTGAGCTAAAGATATGGAGATTGACATATGATCCTGGGTTCAGTGTTTTCATATGGGCCCTTAGAGCTGGCAGAGTGGGTCAGGAGGCTGTAGGAAGAGAGATCTGAAGATGCTAAATGCTGCCGGGGTCCATGAGCCAAGGAGTGCAGGTGTCCTCTAGAAGCTGGGACATACAAGCAAACAGGTTTTTCTCCCTCAGAGCCTCCAGAAGGAACACCTTGCTCACCCCATAGGAACCGTTTTGGAATTGACCTGCATTCTTCAGAGAGAGAAGAAGTTTGTGTTGTTTTTAGCTATGAAGTTTGTGGTAAATGTGTTACAGCAGTTACAGGGGGCAATTTCTGGCTGGTGTTCATCTGCTGCCTCTTTCACTTAATAGTGCCTTCAGATTTCCCCTGGGCACTTGGTGAAAATAGGAATGCCCAGGCCTTAGCCCCATGTCAAAGTCTCCATGCCTGGAGCTCCACCTACTTGTGGAAGCCTGCCTAGGGAGCATCTTGGGACTGGGGTCCTGCAAGCAGGTTCAGCTACCTGCTTAACCTTCCTCACCTGGAAGTGTGGGGCAGGAGGTTGACGGCGCCGCCTTTGCAATACCTACCCTGCAAGGTGGCTGTGAGAGGATGAGTGCAGAACGTATATCATGGTGCTCAGTAAGTTGCGGCCGTGACAGTTGTCAGGTGTGAAATGGCACGGTCGCTTCAGAGCGCTGGATGCCAGAGCTCCCGTGTGCTGGTTGTGACCTGCGCTGTGGTAGACTTTGAGCCAAGTGAACAAACATCCAGTAGTGTTTCCAGGGTTCCTGTAAACATCTCCACGTCTCACTGGGGTGTTAAACAATGGGCGCTGCACCACCTTACAGCAGGCTGGAACCGTCAGTGTCAAGTGGGCAGACGCGCGATGAGCAAGTTGCCTTGTTCTCTTAAGTAGGGATTGTACCTCCGTAGAGTTGAAAGCTTAGCTCCCGCCGCTCTCTGGGCAGGTTGGGTGTAGTGCTCAGATGGAGCTGAAGTGTTTCGAGTGGGAATTTCAGCTTCGTGCTAAGATAAACACATGTGGACACTCTGGGGATTGGTGGGGTACAGTGACGGACTGGTGAATGTTCTGGCTCTCTCGGGTGGGAAGGAGGAAGCCGTTATTTGTACCCCTTGTTAGTTTGTGGCCCATTTGAAGGCGCCAACAGAAAGCCACTCAGCACAGAGATGGAGATGGGCTCAGAACTGAGGATGAGGGGCTCCTGTCCCTGCTGGGGAGGGATCTACAGGGCATTGGGTGAGGCAGATTCGGGTGATGGCTTGGGAGTAGTCAGAGATTGTGACCAGATCCAGTGTGACAACCGCTAGTCCTGTCCCCTCTTCCCGTCATCCCCAAGCCCTCCCCTCCCGAGCTCCTGTCAAGGCAAAGAGACGAGAGTCGACTTGCATTTTGAACATTTATTGACAGGCGGCATTGTTCGTTATCAGGCTCCTGTTCGTTTCATTGGGATGGTGGCATTCGCGAGGTGCGGCAGGAGGGTCTTGAAAGCCGGGAAAATTTCAGGCAGGTGTGTGGCGGAGTTGCTCGTGTGCGTTTAGCATCTTCTGGACCTGACGGTGTAGCGACGATAGCACACTGTGGGGAATAAGAGAGGCGGGAGATTTCAGCATGAGCTGAGCCCCCAGCAGAGCCCCTCACCTCTTCCTCTCCGCCTCTGGCAGCATCGCCTCCTCCAGCTCCAGCCCCTGGACAAAGCCCCTCACCTCTTCTTGTCCGCCTCTGGCAGCATCGCCTGCTCCTCCTGTGACTTCTTGGTCTCTGGCGGCGGCATCTGCTCTGGCTACGGCTGCGGCCACGGCAACGTGTGTATCTGGCCATGGTGCCGGATGGATTCGGTGTGGGTGCTCAGAGCAGGAGGTACCACCTTAGCTGGGCCAGCCAACCTGTGAGCAGGTGGAACTGCGTGGGCTGTGAGCCAGGGGCTGGCTCCTGGTCCTCTTATAGTCACGGGAGGCCCCTGGGCATTGTGAGGTCACAGAGGCCAGCGCGAGCAGACCCACCTTGTGCCCATGTATGGGCATGTGGGAGGCCCATGGTGGGCAGGGCGGGGCCGTGATGCCCAGGGGCCTCCATGGCACCAGCTGAGGGGAGACCAGCTGTCTTTCCTGTCAAGGGCAATCTCTCACTCATGCAGGGAGCTCTCAAGTAAAGTCTTCTTGAGCACTGACTGAGGGCCACAGTCTGGGGGAGGCCCTGGCCTACAGTGATAAATAAGGCAGACCCATTCTGCCTGGTAAAGTTTAGAGTCTAACTTATGGAAACATGAACGAAATAACCACCCAGAATAATTGTGTCAGGGGAAGGCCTTCCAGGGCTGGTGCAGAGGTGCCGCCCTCATCAAGGGCCCACGCTTCTTTGGTCTTCCAGGTCTGTCCTGGGCACGTGCTCTCCATCCTCAAGGTTGCCTCAAAATCCAAACTCTGGGCTGCCGTGCACAGTTGTACAGCCCTGTCCTGCTCAAAGCTTTGAGCCAAGGGACCGAGTGGGGACTGAAATCCAGCCTGGGCCCTGCCTGTCGAGTCAGGCCCAGCACCCATTGACATGCTGCTGCACACAGCAGCAGTGTTTTATCTAATTCAGGTGCTCACAGTGATGTCTTCTTCTCATTTAAACAAAGGCATGCTAAGAGCTAGCCTTGGCCCTGTGGAAGTTCAATCCTATCCGCTGTCCAGGGAGGAAGGGAAACGAAGAGGAGGGGGCAGAAGGGGTCATTACCTGTAACGAGCTTTCCCAGAAAGCCCACCCAGTAACCTCCCTTGTGATCATTCGCCTAACTGTGAGAGCACCCTGCCTCGCAGGATAAGCTGGGTTCCTGGGAAGGAGAGATGGGCCAGTGGACAGATAGAGAGTAGTACTCTTTGCCCCAGAGGGGGTAGAGCCAGAAAATTCCAGAACTCCACCCCCCGAGTCCACGATAGGGTGAGAACACCATGCGTTTGATGTTTTAGTGCAGACATTAAGGCCCAGACTGTACTCTAAAGCTTGTGGTGATGCAGGGTCGGTATCATCTCAGAACTCGGCTGGCCCACAGGGCTTCACGGGGTCCAGCTGCTTGCCTTTGTTCCCTCCACACTGGCGTTGTTCTTACAGGAGCAATGCCACAGCTGCTTTCCATTTAGGCACAATTCACTCTCCCCGGCTGCTCCACACCAGTTGAGGGGGCGTCAAGGTGGAATGGTGTGGCGTCAAACCCTGGCTCTGGGTGGCGGAGGATGCCCAGGGTCACATACCAGCCCCTGCCCCCACTTCTTTAACACATTTACTCTTGTATTTACTCTTGTTTTGTGTCATTTGCATAAAGGAGACAATGGCAGGCCATCAGTTTATGTTTCTTCTCTGAAGCTTTATTTGGCAGATGACCAAAAGTCATCTTTTGTGGGTTTGGACGTCTAAGGTGGGATCGCTGTGGTCTCTTGAGGTCGTTCTCTGGCAAGTGGCTGCCCTTAGTCTCCAATGTCGGGTGTGATGTGCCCAGGAAAGTTTTGTGATGTGCCTTGTGCGTCTCCTCCTCCTCCTGAGCCTTCTGCCAGCTTTTGGGGGACCAAAAAGTTTCGGTTACAGGGCCACGTATGGGAGCTTGGTGGGAAGGGGATGTGGGAGCTTTCAGATGGGGTGAGGTCCCCAGTGCTCCATGAGTCTCCCGCATCAGGGGTGCTCAGGGACTGGCAAGAACACCTTGGCGCCTTCTGAATCTGCAGGTGCGTCTCCGGCGCCTTGGGCAGTAGCAGTAACGCCTGTGTCTGTAGTCGTAGCGGCCTCTGTGGGTCCTTCCCTGGACCTGGACTTCGTCTGGGCTCAGCTCCTTCTCCTGCTCCTGCTCCTGGTCCTGGTGCCCCATCTGTGCTGCTGCCCCGTCCCTGCTGCTCACGTTTTCCCTGACTCCACACCCGGTGTGGGACCATCGTGCCCACGGGTCAGGTGGCTCGTGCTGGGGCTGCAGCTGACCTGGGGGCAGGGAGGGAGGGCTGAGGCGTGCCCCACTGCTCCTGCTGTTGATGTTGGTCTAGTCTGTCAGGAGCTCTCTGCGGACTTCTGTAGAAAGGGGTCCGTCCACTGTGACTCGCACTGTGACTCGGTGGCCACGGCCACCATTGTCCCCACCCCTAAGTCAACACCCAGCAGGGGCCCGCAGCCAGCAGGTCCCGGAAGGGCAAGCCACCCTGTTGCCTTGCCAGTAATAATGTGTCGCAGTGGGACTCTCAGGCCGCAAGAGGAGCACCAGCTTGTCCAAGTCTACGCCCCAGCCTCAGCCTCCATACTCTGAGCTGGTGCACATCGACCCGTTGTCATTTCCGAAGCCGCTTCACTGCTGTGCCGTGGTCTGGGTTTATAAAACCCCAGCACCAGTTTGTGTGTTGGTGTGCCCTCATTATCTGTTCACCAGTTTATCATAATCTAGGGATTATTATGTGCCAGGCATTTATTCATTTCCTTGCTGTATATTTACTCATTTACTGCATGAAGAAAATGAGTGATTTGCTCAATGTCCCTCTGCAAATAAGGGGCAAAGCTGGACTTACATTCAGATTCCATGCGCTTTGCCCTCGGACCCCTTCCGAACCCACAAGATGCTCTTCACTAAACAGATGTCATCTTCCCTTCATGTCCTGGGCCTCCGAGCAACTGAAAAGGGCAGCGAGCATGTGATAGATTAGTGTCTTCCTCCTCAAAATTGCAAAGGGACTTTATGAATGTGAGCTAAAGATATGGAGATTGACATATGATCCTGGGTTCAGTGTTTTCATATGGGCCCTTAGAGCTGGCAGAGTGGGTCAGGAGGCTGTAGGAAGAGAGATCTGAAGATGCTAAATGCTGCCGGGGTCCATGAGCCAAGGAGTGCAGGTGTCCTCTAGAAGCTGGGACATACAAGCAAACAGGTTTTTCTCCCTCAGAGCCTCCAGAAGGAACACCTTGCTCACCCCATAGGAACCGTTTTGGAATTGACCTGCATTCTTCAGAGAGAGAAGAAGTTTGTGTTGTTTTTAGCTATGAAGTTTGTGGTAAATGTGTTACAGCAGTTACAGGGGGCAATTTCTGGCTGGTGTTCATCTGCTGCCTCTTTCACTTAATAGTGCCTTCAGATTTCCCCTGGGCACTTGGTGAAAATAGGAATGCCCAGGCCTTAGCCCCATGTCAAAGTCTCCATGCCTGGAGCTCCACCTACTTGTGGAAGCCTGCCTAGGGAGCATCTTGGGACTGGGGTCCTGCAAGCAGGTTCAGCTACCTGCTTAACCTTCCTCACCTGGAAGTGTGGGGCAGGAGGTTGACGGCGCCGCCTTTGCAATACCTACCCTGCAAGGTGGCTGTGAGAGGATGAGTGCAGAACGTATATCATGGTGCTCAGTAAGTTGCGGCCGTGACAGTTGTCAGGTGTGAAATGGCACGGTCGCTTCAGAGCGCTGGATGCCAGAGCTCCCGTGTGCTGGTTGTGACCTGCGCTGTGGTAGACTTTGAGCCAAGTGAACAAACATCCAGTAGTGTTTCCAGGGTTCCTGTAAACATCTCCACGTCTCACTGGGGTGTTAAACAATGGGCGCTGCACCACCTTACAGCAGGCTGGAACCGTCAGTGTCAAGTGGGCAGACGCGCGATGAGCAAGTTGCCTTGTTCTCTTAAGTAGGGATTGTACCTCCGTAGAGTTGAAAGCTTAGCTCCCGCCGCTCTCTGGGCAGGTTGGGTGTAGTGCTCAGATGGAGCTGAAGTGTTTCGAGTGGGAATTTCAGCTTCGTGCTAAGATAAACACATGTGGACACTCTGGGGATTGGTGGGGTACAGTGACGGACTGGTGAATGTTCTGGCTCTCTCGGGTGGGAAGGAGGAAGCCGTTATTTGTACCCCTTGTTAGTTTGTGGCCCATTTGAAGGCGCCAACAGAAAGCCACTCAGCACAGAGATGGAGATGGGCTCAGAACTGAGGATGAGGGGCTCCTGTCCCTGCTGGGGAGGGATCTACAGGGCATTGGGTGAGGCAGATTCGGGTGATGGCTTGGGAGTAGTCAGAGATTGTGACCAGATCCAGTGTGACAACCGCTAGTCCTGTCCCCTCTTCCCGTCATCCCCAAGCCCTCCCCTCCCGAGCTCCTGTCAAGGCAAAGAGACGAGAGTCGACTTGCATTTTGAACATTTATTGACAGGCGGCATTGTTCGTTATCAGGCTCCTGTTCGTTTCATTGGGATGGTGGCATTCGCGAGGTGCGGCAGGAGGGTCTTGAAAGCCGGGAAAATTTCAGGCAGGTGTGTGGCGGAGTTGCTCGTGTGCGTTTAGCATCTTCTGGACCTGACGGTGTAGCGACGATAGCACACTGTGGGGAATAAGAGAGGCGGGAGATTTCAGCATGAGCTGAGCCCCCAGCAGAGCCCCTCACCTCTTCCTCTCCGCCTCTGGCAGCATCGCCTCCTCCAGCTCCAGCCCCTGGACAAAGCCCCTCACCTCTTCTTGTCCGCCTCTGGCAGCATCGCCTGCTCCTCCTGTGACTTCTTGGTCTCTGGCGGCGGCATCTGCTCTGGCTACGGCTGCGGCCACGGCAACGTGTGTATCTGGCCATGGTGCCGGATGGATTCGGTGTGGGTGCTCAGAGCAGGAGGTACCACCTTAGCTGGGCCAGCCAACCTGTGAGCAGGTGGAACTGCGTGGGCTGTGAGCCAGGGGCTGGCTCCTGGTCCTCTTATAGTCACGGGAGGCCCCTGGGCATTGTGAGGTCACAGAGGCCAGCGCGAGCAGACCCACCTTGTGCCCATGTATGGGCATGTGGGAGGCCCATGGTGGGCAGGGCGGGGCCGTGATGCCCAGGGGCCTCCATGGCACCAGCTGAGGGGAGACCAGCTGTCTTTCCTGTCAAGGGCAATCTCTCACTCATGCAGGGAGCTCTCAAGTAAAGTCTTCTTGAGCACTGACTGAGGGCCACAGTCTGCGGGAGGCCCTGGCCTACAGTGATAAATAAGGCAGACCCATTCTGCCTGGTAAAGTTTAGAGTCTAACTTATGGAAACATGAACGAAATAACCACCCAGAATAATTGTGTCAGGGGAAGGCCTTCCAGGGCTGGTGCAGAGGTGCCGCCCTCATCAAGGGCCCACGCTTCTTTGGTCTTCCAGGTCTGTCCTGGGCACGTGCTCTCCATCCTCAAGGTTGCCTCAAAATCCAAACTCTGGGCTGCCGTGCACAGTTGTACAGCCCTGTCCTGCTCAAAGCTTTGAGCCAAGGGACCGAGTGGGGACTGAAATCCAGCCTGGGCCCTGCCTGTCGAGTCAGGCCCAGCACCCATTGACATGCTGCTGCACACAGCAGCAGTGTTTTATCTAATTCAGGTGCTCACAGTGATGTCTTCTTCTCATTTAAACAAAGGCATGCTAAGAGCTAGCCTTGGCCCTGTGGAAGTTCAATCCTATCCGCTGTCCAGGGAGGAAGGGAAACGAAGAGGAGGGGGCAGAAGGGGTCATTACCTGTAACGAGCTTTCCCAGAAAGCCCACCCAGTAACCTCCCTTGTGATCATTCGCCTAACTGTGAGAGCACCCTGCCTCGCAGGATAAGCTGGGTTCCTGGGAAGGAGAGATGGGCCAGTGGACAGATAGAGAGTAGTACTCTTTGCCCCAGAGGGGGTAGAGCCAGAAAATTCCAGAACTCCACCCCCCGAGTCCACGATAGGGTGAGAACACCATGCGTTTGATGTTTTAGTGCAGACATTAAGGCCCAGACTGTACTCTAAAGCTTGTGGTGATGCAGGGTCGGTATCATCTCAGAACTCGGCTGGCCCACAGGGCTTCACGGGGTCCAGCTGCTTGCCTTTGTTCCCTCCACACTGGCGTTGTTCTTACAGGAGCAATGCCACAGCTGCTTTCCATTTAGGCACAATTCACTCTCCCCGGCTGCTCCACACCAGTTGAGGGGGCGTCAAGGTGGAATGGTGTGGCGTCAAACCCTGGCTCTGGGTGGCGGAGGATGCCCAGGGTCACATACCAGCCCCTGCCCCCACTTCTTTAACACATTTACTCTTGTATTTACTCTTGTTTTGTGTCATTTGCATAAAGGAGACAATGGCAGGCCATCAGTTTATGTTTCTTCTCTGAAGCTTTATTTGGCAGATGACCAAAAGTCATCTTTTGTGGGTTTGGACGTCTAAGGTGGGATCGCTGTGGTCTCTTGAGGTCGTTCTCTGGCAAGTGGCTGCCCTTAGTCTCCAATGTCGGGTGTGATGTGCCCAGGAAAGTTTTGTGATGTGCCTTGTGCGTCTCCTCCTCCTCCTGAGCCTTCTGCCAGCTTTTGGGGGACCAAAAAGTTTCGGTTACAGGGCCACGTATGGGAGCTTGGTGGGAAGGGGATGTGGGAGCTTTCAGATGGGGTGAGGTCCCCAGTGCTCCATGAGTCTCCCGCATCAGGGGTGCTCAGGGACTGGCAAGAACACCTTGGCGCCTTCTGAATCTGCAGGTGCGTCTCCGGCGCCTTGGGCAGTAGCAGTAACGCCTGTGTCTGTAGTCGTAGCGGCCTCTGTGGGTCCTTCCCTGGACCTGGACTTCGTCTGGGCTCAGCTCCTTCTCCTGCTCCTGCTCCTGGTCCTGGTGCCCCATCTGTGCTGCTGCCCCGTCCCTGCTGCTCACGTTTTCCCTGACTCCACACCCGGTGTGGGACCATCGTGCCCACGGGTCAGGTGGCTCGTGCTGGGGCTGCAGCTGACCTGGGGGCAGGGAGGGAGGGCTGAGGCGTGCCCCACTGCTCCTGCTGTTGATGTTGGTCTAGTCTGTCAGGAGCTCTCTGCGGACTTCTGTAGAAAGGGGTCCGTCCACTGTGACTCGCACTGTGACTCGGTGGCCACGGCCACCATTGTCCCCACCCCTAAGTCAACACCCAGCAGGGGCCCGCAGCCAGCAGGTCCCGGAAGGGCAAGCCACCCTGTTGCCTTGCCAGTAATAATGTGTCGCAGTGGGACTCTCAGGCCGCAAGAGGAGCACCAGCTTGTCCAAGTCTACGCCCCAGCCTCAGCCTCCATACTCTGAGCTGGTGCACATCGACCCGTTGTCATTTCCGAAGCCGCTTCACTGCTGTGCCGTGGTCTGGGTTTATAAAACCCCAGCACCAGTTTGTGTGTTGGTGTGCCCTCATTATCTGTTCACCAGTTTATCATAATCTAGGGATTATTATGTGCCAGGCATTTATTCATTTCCTTGCTGTATATTTACTCATTTACTGCATGAAGAAAATGAGTGATTTGCTCAATGTCCCTCTGCAAATAAGGGGCAAAGCTGGACTTACATTCAGATTCCATGCGCTTTGCCCTCGGACCCCTTCCGAACCCACAAGATGCTCTTCACTAAACAGATGTCATCTTCCCTTCATGTCCTGGGCCTCCGAGCAACTGAAAAGGGCAGCGAGCATGTGATAGATTAGTGTCTTCCTCCTCAAAATTGCAAAGGGACTTTATGAATGTGAGCTAAAGATATGGAGATTGACATATGATCCTGGGTTCAGTGTTTTCATATGGGCCCTTAGAGCTGGCAGAGTGGGTCAGGAGGCTGTAGGAAGAGAGATCTGAAGATGCTAAATGCTGCCGGGGTCCATGAGCCAAGGAGTGCAGGTGTCCTCTAGAAGCTGGGACATACAAGCAAACAGGTTTTTCTCCCTCAGAGCCTCCAGAAGGAACACCTTGCTCACCCCATAGGAACCGTTTTGGAATTGACCTGCATTCTTCAGAGAGATAAGAAGTTTGTGTTGTTTTTAGCTATGAAGTTTGTGGTAAATGTGTTACAGCAGTTACAGGGGGCAATTTCTGGCTGGTGTTCATCTGCTGCCTCTTTCACTTAATAGTGCCTTCAGATTTCCCCTGGGCACTTGGTGAAAATAGGAATGCCCAGGCCTTAGCCCCATGTCAAAGTCTCCATGCCTGGAGCTCCACCTACTTGTGGAAGCCTGCCTAGGGAGCATCTTGGGACTGGGGTCCTGCAAGCAGGTTCAGCTACCTGCTTAACCTTCCTCACCTGGAAGTGTGGGGCAGGAGGTTGACGGCGCCGCCTTTGCAATACCTACCCTGCAAGGTGGCTGTGAGAGGATGAGTGCAGAACGTATATCATGGTGCTCAGTAAGTTGCGGCCGTGACAGTTGTCAGGTGTGAAATGGCACGGTCGCTTCAGAGCGCTGGATGCCAGAGCTCCCGTGTGCTGGTTGTGACCTGCGCTGTGGTAGACTTTGAGCCAAGTGAACAAACATCCAGTAGTGTTTCCAGGGTTCCTGTAAACATCTCCACGTCTCACTGGGGTGTTAAACAATGGGCGCTGCACCACCTTACTGCAGGTTGGAACCGTCAGTGTCAAGTGGGCAGACGCGCGATGAGCAAGTTGCCTTGTTCTCTTAAGTAGGGATTGTACCTCCGTAGAGTTGAAAGCTTAGCTCCCGCCGCTCTCTGGGCAGGTTGGGTGTAGTGCTCAGATGGAGCTGAAGTGTTTCGAGTGGGAATTTCAGCTTCGTGCTAAGATAAACACATGTGGACACTCTGGGGATTGGTGGGGTACAGTGACGGACTGGTGAATGTTCTGGCTCTCTCGGGTGGGAAGGAGGAAGCCGTTATTTGTACCCCTTGTTAGTTTGTGGCCCATTTGAAGGCGCCAACAGAAAGCCACTCAGCACAGAGATGGAGATGGGCTCAGAACTGAGGATGAGGGGCTCCTGTCCCTGCTGGGGAGGGATCTACAGGGCATTGGGTGAGGCAGATTCGGGTGATGGCTTGGGAGTAGTCAGAGATTGTGACCAGATCCAGTGTGACAACCGCTAGTCCTGTCCCCTCTTCCCGTCATCCCCAAGCCCTCCCCTCCCGAGCTCCTGTCAAGGCAAAGAGACGAGAGTCGACTTGCATTTTGAACATTTATTGACAGGCGGCATTGTTCGTTATCAGGCTCCTGTTCGTTTCATTGGGATGGTGGCATTCGCGAGGTGCGGCAGGAGGGTCTTGAAAGCCGGGAAAATTTCAGGCAGGTGTGTGGCGGAGTTGCTCGTGTGCGTTTAGCATCTTCTGGACCTGACGGTGTAGCGACGATAGCACACTGTGGGGAATAAGAGAGGCGGGAGATTTCAGCATGAGCTGAGCCCCCAGCAGAGCCCCTCACCTCTTCCTCTCCGCCTCTGGCAGCATCGCCTCCTCCAGCTCCAGCCCCTGGACAAAGCCCCTCACCTCTTCTTGTCCGCCTCTGGCAGCATCGCCTGCTCCTCCTGTGACTTCTTGGTCTCTGGCGGCGGCATCTGCTCTGGCTACGGCTGCGGCCACGGCAACGTGTGTATCTGGCCATGGTGCCGGATGGATTCGGTGTGGGTGCTCAGAGCAGGAGGTACCACCTTAGCTGGGCCAGCCAACCTGTGAGCAGGTGGAACTGCGTGGGCTGTGAGCCAGGGGCTGGCTCCTGGTCCTCTTATAGTCACGGGAGGCCCCTGGGCATTGTGAGGTCACAGAGGCCAGCGCGAGCAGACCCACCTTGTGCCCATGTATGGGCATGTGGGAGGCCCATGGTGGGCAGGGCGGGGCCGTGATGCCCAGGGGCCTCCATGGCACCAGCTGAGGGGAGACCAGCTGTCTTTCCTGTCAAGGGCAATCTCTCACTCATGCAGGGAGCTCTCAAGTAAAGTCTTCTTGAGCACTGACTGAGGGCCACAGTCTGGGGGAGGCCCTGGCCTACAGTGATAAATAAGGCAGACCCATTCTGCCTGGTAAAGTTTAGAGTCTAACTTATGGAAACATGAACGAAATAACCACCCAGAATAATTGTGTCAGGGGAAGGCCTTCCAGGGCTGGTGCAGAGGTGCCGCCCTCATCAAGGGCCCACGCTTCTTTGGTCTTCCAGGTCTGTCCTGGGCACGTGCTCTCCATCCTCAAGGTTGCCTCAAAATCCAAACTCTGGGCTGCCGTGCACAGTTGTACAGCCCTGTCCTGCTCAAAGCTTTGAGCCAAGGGACCGAGTGGGGACTGAAATCCAGCCTGGGCCCTGCCTGTCGAGTCAGGCCCAGCACCCATTGACATGCTGCTGCACACAGCAGCAGTGTTTTATCTAATTCAGGTGCTCACAGTGATGTCTTCTTCTCATTTAAACAAAGGCATGCTAAGAGCTAGCCTTGGCCCTGTGGAAGTTCAATCCTATCCGCTGTCCAGGGAGGAAGGGAAACGAAGAGGAGGGGGCAGAAGGGGTCATTACCTGTAACGAGCTTTCCCAGAAAGCCCACCCAGTAACCTCCCTTGTGATCATTCGCCTAACTGTGAGAGCACCCTGCCTCGCAGGATAAGCTGGGTTCCTGGGAAGGAGAGATGGGCCAGTGGACAGATAGAGAGTAGTACTCTTTGCCCCAGAGGGGGTAGAGCCAGAAAATTCCAGAACTCCACCCCCCGAGTCCACGATAGGGTGAGAACACCATGCGTTTGATGTTTTAGTGCAGACATTAAGGCCCAGACTGTACTCTAAAGCTTGTGGTGATGCAGGGTCGGTATCATCTCAGAACTCGGCTGGCCCACAGGGCTTCACGGGGTCCAGCTGCTTGCCTTTGTTCCCTCCACACTGGCGTTGTTCTTACAGGAGCAATGCCACAGCTGCTTTCCATTTAGGCACAATTCACTCTCCCCGGCTGCTCCACACCAGTTGAGGGGGCGTCAAGGTGGAATGGTGTGGCGTCAAACCCTGGCTCTGGGTGGCGGAGGATGCCCAGGGTCACATACCAGCCCCTGCCCCCACTTCTTTAACACATTTACTCTTGTATTTACTCTTGTTTTGTGTCATTTGCATAAAGGAGACAATGGCAGGCCATCAGTTTATGTTTCTTCTCTGAAGCTTTATTTGGCAGATGACCAAAAGTCATCTTTTGTGGGTTTGGACGTCTAAGGTGGGATCGCTGTGGTCTCTTGAGGTCGTTCTCTGGCAAGTGGCTGCCCTTAGTCTCCAATGTCGGGTGTGATGTGCCCAGGAAAGTTTTGTGATGTGCCTTGTGCGTCTCCTCCTCCTCCTGAGCCTTCTGCCAGCTTTTGGGGGACCAAAAAGTTTCGGTTACAGGGCCACGTATGGGAGCTTGGTGGGAAGGGGATGTGGGAGCTTTCAGATGGGGTGAGGTCCCCAGTGCTCCATGAGTCTCCCGCATCAGGGGTGCTCAGGGACTGGCAAGAACACCTTGGCGCCTTCTGAATCTGCAGGTGCGTCTCCGGCGCCTTGGGCAGTAGCAGTAACGCCTGTGTCTGTAGTCGTAGCGGCCTCTGTGGGTCCTTCCCTGGACCTGGACTTCGTCTGGGCTCAGCTCCTTCTCCTGCTCCTGCTCCTGGTCCTGGTGCCCCATCTGTGCTGCTGCCCCGTCCCTGCTGCTCACGTTTTCCCTGACTCCACACCCGGTGTGGGACCATCGTGCCCACGGGTCAGGTGGCTCGTGCTGGGGCTGCAGCTGACCTGGGGGCAGGGAGGGAGGGCTGAGGCGTGCCCCACTGCTCCTGCTGTTGATGTTGGTCTAGTCTGTCAGGAGCTCTCTGCGGACTTCTGTAGAAAGGGGTCCGTCCACTGTGACTCGCACTGTGACTCGGTGGCCACGGCCACCATTGTCCCCACCCCTAAGTCAACACCCAGCAGGGGCCCGCAGCCAGCAGGTCCCGGAAGGGCAAGCCACCCTGTTGCCTTGCCAGTAATAATGTGTCGCAGTGGGACTCTCAGGCCGCAAGAGGAGCACCAGCTTGTCCAAGTCTACGCCCCAGCCTCAGCCTCCATACTCTGAGCTGGTGCACATCGACCCGTTGTCATTTCCGAAGCCGCTTCACTGCTGTGCCGTGGTCTGGGTTTATAAAACCCCAGCACCAGTTTGTGTGTTGGTGTGCCCTCATTATCTGTTCACCAGTTTATCATAATCTAGGGATTATTATGTGCCAGGCATTTATTCATTTCCTTGCTGTATATTTACTCATTTACTGCATGAAGAAAATGAGTGATTTGCTCAATGTCCCTCTGCAAATAAGGGGCAAAGCTGGACTTACATTCAGATTCCATGCGCTTTGCCCTCGGACCCCTTCCGAACCCACAAGATGCTCTTCACTAAACAGATGTCATCTTCCCTTCATGTCCTGGGCCTCCGAGCAACTGAAAAGGGCAGCGAGCATGTGATAGATTAGTGTCTTCCTCCTCAAAATTGCAAAGGGACTTTATGAATGTGAGCTAAAGATATGGAGATTGACATATGATCCTGGGTTCAGTGTTTTCATATGGGCCCTTAGAGCTGGCAGAGTGGGTCAGGAGGCTGTAGGAAGAGAGATCTGAAGATGCTAAATGCTGCCGGGGTCCATGAGCCAAGGAGTGCAGGTGTCCTCTAGAAGCTGGGACATACAAGCAAACAGGTTTTTCTCCCTCAGAGCCTCCAGAAGGAACACCTTGCTCACCCCATAGGAACCGTTTTGGAATTGACCTGCATTCTTCAGAGAGAGAAGAAGTTTGTGTTGTTTTTAGCTATGAAGTTTGTGGTAAATGTGTTACAGCAGTTACAGGGGGCAATTTCTGGCTGGTGTTCATCTGCTGCCTCTTTCACTTAATAGTGCCTTCAGATTTCCCCTGGGCACTTGGTGAAAATAGGAATGCCCAGGCCTTAGCCCCATGTCAAAGTCTCCATGCCTGGAGCTCCACCTACTTGTGGAAGCCTGCCTAGGGAGCATCTTGGGACTGGGGTCCTGCAAGCAGGTTCAGCTACCTGCTTAACCTTCCTCACCTGGAAGTGTGGGGCAGGAGGTTGACGGCGCCGCCTTTGCAATACCTACCCTGCAAGGTGGCTGTGAGAGGATGAGTGCAGAACGTATATCATGGTGCTCAGTAAGTTGCGGCCGTGACAGTTGTCAGGTGTGAAATGGCACGGTCGCTTCAGAGCGCTGGATGCCAGAGCTCCCGTGTGCTGGTTGTGACCTGCGCTGTGGTAGACTTTGAGCCAAGTGAACAAACATCCAGTAGTGTTTCCAGGGTTCCTGTAAACATCTCCACGTCTCACTGGGGTGTTAAACAATGGGCGCTGCACCACCTTACTGCAGGTTGGAACCGTCAGTGTCAAGTGGGCAGACGCGCGATGAGCAAGTTGCCTTGTTCTCTTAAGTAGGGATTGTACCTCCGTAGAGTTGAAAGCTTAGCTCCCGCCGCTCTCTGGGCAGGTTGGGTGTAGTGCTCAGATGGAGCTGAAGTGTTTCGAGTGGGAATTTCAGCTTCGTGCTAAGATAAACACATGTGGACACTCTGGGGATTGGTGGGGTACAGTGACGGACTGGTGAATGTTCTGGCTCTCTCGGGTGGGAAGGAGGAAGCCGTTATTTGTACCCCTTGTTAGTTTGTGGCCCATTTGAAGGCGCCAACAGAAAGCCACTCAGCACAGAGATGGAGATGGGCTCAGAACTGAGGATGAGGGGCTCCTGTCCCTGCTGGGGAGGGATCTACAGGGCATTGGGTGAGGCAGATTCGGGTGATGGCTTGGGAGTAGTCAGAGATTGTGACCAGATCCAGTGTGACAACCGCTAGTCCTGTCCCCTCTTCCCGTCATCCCCAAGCCCTCCCCTCCCGAGCTCCTGTCAAGGCAAAGAGACGAGAGTCGACTTGCATTTTGAACATTTATTGACAGGCGGCATTGTTCGTTATCAGGCTCCTGTTCGTTTCATTGGGATGGTGGCATTCGCGAGGTGCGGCAGGAGGGTCTTGAAAGCCGGGAAAATTTCAGGCAGGTGTGTGGCGGAGTTGCTCGTGTGCGTTTAGCATCTTCTGGACCTGACGGTGTAGCGACGATAGCACACTGTGGGGAATAAGAGAGGCGGGAGATTTCAGCATGAGCTGAGCCCCCAGCAGAGCCCCTCACCTCTTCCTCTCCGCCTCTGGCAGCATCGCCTCCTCCAGCTCCAGCCCCTGGACAAAGCCCCTCACCTCTTCTTGTCCGCCTCTGGCAGCATCGCCTGCTCCTCCTGTGACTTCTTGGTCTCTGGCGGCGGCATCTGCTCTGGCTACGGCTGCGGCCACGGCAACGTGTGTATCTGGCCATGGTGCCGGATGGATTCGGTGTGGGTGCTCAGAGCAGGAGGTACCACCTTAGCTGGGCCAGCCAACCTGTGAGCAGGTGGAACTGCGTGGGCTGTGAGCCAGGGGCTGGCTCCTGGTCCTCTTATAGTCACGGGAGGCCCCTGGGCATTGTGAGGTCACAGAGGCCAGCGCGAGCAGACCCACCTTGTGCCCATGTATGGGCATGTGGGAGGCCCATGGTGGGCAGGGCGGGGCCGTGATGCCCAGGGGCCTCCATGGCACCAGCTGAGGGGAGACCAGCTGTCTTTCCTGTCAAGGGCAATCTCTCACTCATGCAGGGAGCTCTCAAGTAAAGTCTTCTTGAGCACTGACTGAGGGCCACAGTCTGCGGGAGGCCCTGGCCTACAGTGATAAATAAGGCAGACCCATTCTGCCTGGTAAAGTTTAGAGTCTAACTTATGGAAACATGAACGAAATAACCACCCAGAATAATTGTGTCAGGGGAAGGCCTTCCAGGGCTGGTGCAGAGGTGCCGCCCTCATCAAGGGCCCACGCTTCTTTGGTCTTCCAGGTCTGTCCTGGGCACGTGCTCTCCATCCTCAAGGTTGCCTCAAAATCCAAACTCTGGGCTGCCGTGCACAGTTGTACAGCCCTGTCCTGCTCAAAGCTTTGAGCCAAGGGACCGAGTGGGGACTGAAATCCAGCCTGGGCCCTGCCTGTCGAGTCAGGCCCAGCACCCATTGACATGCTGCTGCACACAGCAGCAGTGTTTTATCTAATTCAGGTGCTCACAGTGATGTCTTCTTCTCATTTAAACAAAGGCATGCTAAGAGCTAGCCTTGGCCCTGTGGAAGTTCAATCCTATCCGCTGTCCAGGGAGGAAGGGAAACGAAGAGGAGGGGGCAGAAGGGGTCATTACCTGTAACGAGCTTTCCCAGAAAGCCCACCCAGTAACCTCCCTTGTGATCATTCGCCTAACTGTGAGAGCACCCTGCCTCGCAGGATAAGCTGGGTTCCTGGGAAGGAGAGATGGGCCAGTGGACAGATAGAGAGTAGTACTCTTTGCCCCAGAGGGGGTAGAGCCAGAAAATTCCAGAACTCCACCCCCCGAGTCCACGATAGGGTGAGAACACCATGCGTTTGATGTTTTAGTGCAGACATTAAGGCCCAGACTGTACTCTAAAGCTTGTGGTGATGCAGGGTCGGTATCATCTCAGAACTCGGCTGGCCCACAGGGCTTCACGGGGTCCAGCTGCTTGCCTTTGTTCCCTCCACACTGGCGTTGTTCTTACAGGAGCAATGCCACAGCTGCTTTCCATTTAGGCACAATTCACTCTCCCCGGCTGCTCCACACCAGTTGAGGGGGCGTCAAGGTGGAATGGTGTGGCGTCAAACCCTGGCTCTGGGTGGCGGAGGATGCCCAGGGTCACATACCAGCCCCTGCCCCCACTTCTTTAACACATTTACTCTTGTATTTACTCTTGTTTTGTGTCATTTGCATAAAGGAGACAATGGCAGGCCATCAGTTTATGTTTCTTCTCTGAAGCTTTATTTGGCAGATGACCAAAAGTCATCTTTTGTGGGTTTGGACGTCTAAGGTGGGATCGCTGTGGTCTCTTGAGGTCGTTCTCTGGCAAGTGGCTGCCCTTAGTCTCCAATGTCGGGTGTGATGTGCCCAGGAAAGTTTTGTGATGTGCCTTGTGCGTCTCCTCCTCCTCCTGAGCCTTCTGCCAGCTTTTGGGGGACCAAAAAGTTTCGGTTACAGGGCCACGTATGGGAGCTTGGTGGGAAGGGGATGTGGGAGCTTTCAGATGGGGTGAGGTCCCCAGTGCTCCATGAGTCTCCCGCATCAGGGGTGCTCAGGGACTGGCAAGAACACCTTGGCGCCTTCTGAATCTGCAGGTGCGTCTCCGGCGCCTTGGGCAGTAGCAGTAACGCCTGTGTCTGTAGTCGTAGCGGCCTCTGTGGGTCCTTCCCTGGACCTGGACTTCGTCTGGGCTCAGCTCCTTCTCCTGCTCCTGCTCCTGGTCCTGGTGCCCCATCTGTGCTGCTGCCCCGTCCCTGCTGCTCACGTTTTCCCTGACTCCACACCCGGTGTGGGACCATCGTGCCCACGGGTCAGGTGGCTCGTGCTGGGGCTGCAGCTGACCTGGGGGCAGGGAGGGAGGGCTGAGGCGTGCCCCACTGCTCCTGCTGTTGATGTTGGTCTAGTCTGTCAGGAGCTCTCTGCGGACTTCTGTAGAAAGGGGTCCGTCCACTGTGACTCGCACTGTGACTCGGTGGCCACGGCCACCATTGTCCCCACCCCTAAGTCAACACCCAGCAGGGGCCCGCAGCCAGCAGGTCCCGGAAGGGCAAGCCACCCTGTTGCCTTGCCAGTAATAATGTGTCGCAGTGGGACTCTCAGGCCGCAAGAGGAGCACCAGCTTGTCCAAGTCTACGCCCCAGCCTCAGCCTCCATACTCTGAGCTGGTGCACATCGACCCGTTGTCATTTCCGAAGCCGCTTCACTGCTGTGCCGTGGTCTGGGTTTATAAAACCCCAGCACCAGTTTGTGTGTTGGTGTGCCCTCATTATCTGTTCACCAGTTTATCATAATCTAGGGATTATTATGTGCCAGGCATTTATTCATTTCCTTGCTGTATATTTACTCATTTACTGCATGAAGAAAATGAGTGATTTGCTCAATGTCCCTCTGCAAATAAGGGGCAAAGCTGGACTTACATTCAGATTCCATGCGCTTTGCCCTCGGACCCCTTCCGAACCCACAAGATGCTCTTCACTAAACAGATGTCATCTTCCCTTCATGTCCTGGGCCTCCGAGCAACTGAAAAGGGCAGCGAGCATGTGATAGATTAGTGTCTTCCTCCTCAAAATTGCAAAGGGACTTTATGAATGTGAGCTAAAGATATGGAGATTGACATATGATCCTGGGTTCAGTGTTTTCATATGGGCCCTTAGAGCTGGCAGAGTGGGTCAGGAGGCTGTAGGAAGAGAGATCTGAAGATGCTAAATGCTGCCGGGGTCCATGAGCCAAGGAGTGCAGGTGTCCTCTAGAAGCTGGGACATACAAGCAAACAGGTTTTTCTCCCTCAGAGCCTCCAGAAGGAACACCTTGCTCACCCCATAGGAACCGTTTTGGAATTGACCTGCATTCTTCAGAGAGAGAAGAAGTTTGTGTTGTTTTTAGCTATGAAGTTTGTGGTAAATGTGTTACAGCAGTTACAGGGGGCAATTTCTGGCTGGTGTTCATCTGCTGCCTCTTTCACTTAATAGTGCCTTCAGATTTCCCCTGGGCACTTGGTGAAAATAGGAATGCCCAGGCCTTAGCCCCATGTCAAAGTCTCCATGCCTGGAGCTCCACCTACTTGTGGAAGCCTGCCTAGGGAGCATCTTGGGACTGGGGTCCTGCAAGCAGGTTCAGCTACCTGCTTAACCTTCCTCACCTGGAAGTGTGGGGCAGGAGGTTGACGGCGCCGCCTTTGCAATACCTACCCTGCAAGGTGGCTGTGAGAGGATGAGTGCAGAACGTATATCATGGTGCTCAGTAAGTTGCGGCCGTGACAGTTGTCAGGTGTGAAATGGCACGGTCGCTTCAGAGCGCTGGATGCCAGAGCTCCCGTGTGCTGGTTGTGACCTGCGCTGTGGTAGACTTTGAGCCAAGTGAACAAACATCCAGTAGTGTTTCCAGGGTTCCTGTAAACATCTCCACGTCTCACTGGGGTGTTAAACAATGGGCGCTGCACCACCTTACTGCAGGTTGGAACCGTCAGTGTCAAGTGGGCAGACGCGCGATGAGCAAGTTGCCTTGTTCTCTTAAGTAGGGATTGTACCTCCGTAGAGTTGAAAGCTTAGCTCCCGCCGCTCTCTGGGCAGGTTGGGTGTAGTGCTCAGATGGAGCTGAAGTGTTTCGAGTGGGAATTTCAGCTTCGTGCTAAGATAAACACATGTGGACACTCTGGGGATTGGTGGGGTACAGTGACGGACTGGTGAATGTTCTGGCTCTCTCGGGTGGGAAGGAGGAAGCCGTTATTTGTACCCCTTGTTAGTTTGTGGCCCATTTGAAGGCGCCAACAGAAAGCCACTCAGCACAGAGATGGAGATGGGCTCAGAACTGAGGATGAGGGGCTCCTGTCCCTGCTGGGGAGGGATCTACAGGGCATTGGGTGAGGCAAATTCGGGTGATGGCTTGGGAGTAGTCAGAGATTGTGACCAGATCCAGTGTGACAACCGCTAGTCCTGTCCCCTCTTCCCGTCATCCCCAAGCCCTCCCCTCCCGAGCTCCTGTCAAGGCAAAGAGACGAGAGTCGACTTGCATTTTGAACATTTATTGACAGGCGGCATTGTTCGTTATCAGGCTCCTGTTCGTTT
The DNA here is from genome assembly GCF_030020395.1 of Manis pentadactyla. NCBI lineage: Eukaryota > Metazoa > Chordata > Mammalia > Pholidota > Manidae > Manis > Manis pentadactyla. Next base: position 42,672,188 of record NC_080028.1, read on the forward strand.
CATTGGGATGGTGGCATTCGCGAGGTGCGGCAGGAGGGTCTTGAAAGCCGGGAAAATTTCAGGCAGGTGTGTGGCGGAGTTGCTCGTGTGCGTTTAGCATCTTCTGGACCTGACGGTGTAGCGACGATAGCACACTGTGGGGAATAAGAGAGGCGGGAGATTTCAGCATGAGCTGAGCCCCCAGCAGAGCCCCTCACCTCTTCCTCTCCGCCTCTGGCAGCATCGCCTCCTCCAGCTCCAGCCCCTGGACAAAGCCCCTCACCTCTTCTTGTCCGCCTCTGGCAGCATCGCCTGCTCCTCCTGTGACTTCTTGGTCTCTGGCGGCGGCATCTGCTCTGGCTACGGCTGCGGCCACGGCAACGTGTGTATCTGGCCATGGTGCCGGATGGATTCGGTGTGGGTGCTCAGAGCAGGAGGTACCACCTTAGCTGGGCCAGCCAACCTGTGAGCAGGTGGAACTGCGTGGGCTGTGAGCCAGGGGCTGGCTCCTGGTCCTCTTATAGTCACGGGAGGCCCCTGGGCATTGTGAGGTCACAGAGGCCAGCGCGAGCAGACCCACCTTGTGCCCATGTATGGGCATGTGGGAGGCCCATGGTGGGCAGGGCGGGGCCGTGATGCCCAGGGGCCTCCATGTCACCAGCTGAGGGGAGACCAGCTGTCTTTCCTGTCAAGGGCAATCTCTCACTCATGCAGGGAGCTCTCAAGTAAAGTCTTCTTGAGCACTGACTGAGGGCCACAGTCTGCGGGAGGCCCTGGCCTACAGTGATAAATAAGGCAGACCCATTCTGCCTGGTAAAGTTTAGAGTCTAACTTATGGAAACATGAACGAAATAACCACCCAGAATAATTGTGTCAGGGGAAGGCCTTCCAGGGCTGGTGCAGAGGTGCCGCCCTCATCAAGGGCCCACGCTTCTTTGGTCTTCCAGGTCTGTCCTGGGCACGTGCTCTCCATCCTCAAGGTTGCCTCAAAATCCAAACTCTGGGCTGCCGTGCACAGTTGTACAGCCCTGTCCTGCTCAAAGCTTTGAGCCAAGGGACCGAGTGGGGACTGAAATCCAGCCTGGGCCCTGCCTGTCGAGTCAGGCCCAGCACCCATTGACATGCTGCTGCACACAGCAGCAGTGTTTTATCTAATTCAGGTGCTCACAGTGATGTCTTCTTCTCATTTAAACAAAGGCATGCTAAGAGCTAGCCTTGGCCCTGTGGAAGTTCAATCCTATCCGCTGTCCAGGGAGGAAGGGAAACGAAGAGGAGGGGGCAGAAGGGGTCATTACCTGTAACGAGCTTTCCCAGAAAGCCCACCCAGTAACCTCCCTTGTGATCATTCGCCTAACTGTGAGAGCACCCTGCCTCGCAGGATAAGCTGGGTTCCTGGGAAGGAGAGATGGGCCAGTGGACAGATAGAGAGTAGTACTCTTTGCCCCAGAGGGGGTAGAGCCAGAAAATTCCAGAACTCCACCCCCCGAGTCCACGATAGGGTGAGAACACCATGCGTTTGATGTTTTAGTGCAGACATTAAGGCCCAGACTGTACTCTAAAGCTTGTGGTGATGCAGGGTCGGTATCATCTCAGAACTCGGCTGGCCCACAGGGCTTCACGGGGTCCAGCTGCTTGCCTTTGTTCCCTCCACACTGGCGTTGTTCTTACAGGAGCAATGCCACAGCTGCTTTCCATTTAGGCACAATTCACTCTCCCCGGCTGCTCCACACCAGTTGAGGGGGCGTCAAGGTGGAATGGTGTGGCGTCAAACCCTGGCTCTGGGTGGCGGAGGATGCCCAGGGTCACATACCAGCCCCTGCCCCCACTTCTTTAACACATTTACTCTTGTATTTACTCTTGTTTTGTGTCATTTGCATAAAGGAGACAATGGCAGGCCATCAGTTTATGTTTCTTCTCTGAAGCTTTATTTGGCAGATGACCAAAAGTCATCTTTTGTGGGTTTGGACGTCTAAGGTGGGATCGCTGTGGTCTCTTGAGGTCGTTCTCTGGCAAGTGGCTGCCCTTAGTCTCCAATGTCGGGTGTGATGTGCCCAGGAAAGTTTTGTGATGTGCCTTGTGCGTCTCCTCCTCCTCCTGAGCCTTCTGCCAGCTTTTGGGGGACCAAAAAGTTTCGGTTACAGGGCCACGTATGGGAGCTTGGTGGGAAGGGGATGTGGGAGCTTTCAGATGGGGTGAGGTCCCCAGTGCTCCATGAGTCTCCCGCATCAGGGGTGCTCAGGGACTGGCAAGAACACCTTGGCGCCTTCTGAATCTGCAGGTGCGTCTCCGGCGCCTTGGGCAGTAGCAGTAACGCCTGTGTCTGTAGTCGTAGCGGCCTCTGTGGGTCCTTCCCTGGACCTGGACTTCGTCTGGGCTCAGCTCCTTCTCCTGCTCCTGCTCCTGGTCCTGGTGCCCCATCTGTGCTGCTGCCCCGTCCCTGCTGCTCACGTTTTCCCTGACTCCACACCCGGTGTGGGACCATCGTGCCCACGGGTCAGGTGGCTCGTGCTGGGGCTGCAGCTGACCTGGGGGCAGGGAGGGAGGGCTGAGGCGTGCCCCACTGCTCCTGCTGTTGATGTTGGTCTAGTCTGTCAGGAGCTCTCTGCGGACTTCTGTAGAAAGGGGTCCGTCCACTGTGACTCGCACTGTGACTCGGTGGCCACGGCCACCATTGTCCCCACCCCTAAGTCAACACCCAGCAGGGGCCCGCAGCCAGCAGGTCCCGGAAGGGCAAGCCACCCTGTTGCCTTGCCAGTAATAATGTGTCGCAGTGGGACTCTCAGGCCGCAAGAGGAGCACCAGCTTGTCCAAGTCTACGCCCCAGCCTCAGCCTCCATACTCTGAGCTGGTGCACATCGACCCGTTGTCATTTCCGAAGCCGCTTCACTGCTGTGCCGTGGTCTGGGTTTATAAAACCCCAGCACCAGTTTGTGTGTTGGTGTGCCCTCATTATCTGTTCACCAGTTTATCATAATCTAGGGATTATTATGTGCCAGGCATTTATTCATTTCCTTGCTGTATATTTACTCATTTACTGCATGAAGAAAATGAGTGATTTGCTCAATGTCCCTCTGCAAATAAGGGGCAAAGCTGGACTTACATTCAGATTCCATGCGCTTTGCCCTCGGACCCCTTCCGAACCCACAAGATGCTCTTCACTAAACAGATGTCATCTTCCCTTCATGTCCTGGGCCTCCGAGCAACTGAAAAGGGCAGCGAGCATGTGATAGATTAGTGTCTTCCTCCTCAAAATTGCAAAGGGACTTTATGAATGTGAGCTAAAGATATGGAGATTGACATATGATCCTGGGTTCAGTGTTTTCATATGGGCCCTTAGAGCTGGCAGAGTGGGTCAGGAGGCTGTAGGAAGAGAGATCTGAAGATGCTAAATGCTGCCGGGGTCCATGAGCCAAGGAGTGCAGGTGTCCTCTAGAAGCTGGGACATACAAGCAAACAGGTTTTTCTCCCTCAGAGCCTCCAGAAGGAACACCTTGCTCACCCCATAGGAACCGTTTTGGAATTGACCTGCATTCTTCAGAGAGAGAAGAAGTTTGTGTTGTTTTTAGCTATGAAGTTTGTGGTAAATGTGTTACAGCAGTTACAGGGGGCAATTTCTGGCTGGTGTTCATCTGCTGCCTCTTTCACTTAATAGTGCCTTCAGATTTCCCCTGGGCACTTGGTGAAAATAGGAATGCCCAGGCCTTAGCCCCATGTCAAAGTCTCCATGCCTGGAGCTCCACCTACTTGTGGAAGCCTGCCTAGGGAGCATCTTGGGACTGGGGTCCTGCAAGCAGGTTCAGCTACCTGCTTAACCTTCCTCACCTGGAAGTGTGGGGCAGGAGGTTGACGGCGCCGCCTTTGCAATACCTACCCTGCAAGGTGGCTGTGAGAGGATGAGTGCAGAACGTATATCATGGTGCTCAGTAAGTTGCGGCCGTGACAGTTGTCAGGTGTGAAATGGCACGGTCGCTTCAGAGCGCTGGATGCCAGAGCTCCCGTGTGCTGGTTGTGACCTGCGCTGTGGTAGACTTTGAGCCAAGTGAACAAACATCCAGTAGTGTTTCCAGGGTTCCTGTAAACATCTCCACGTCTCACTGGGGTGTTAAACAATGGGCGCTGCACCACCTTACTGCAGGTTGGAACCGTCAGTGTCAAGTGGGCAGACGCGCGATGAGCAAGTTGCCTTGTTCTCTTAAGTAGGGATTGTACCTCCGTAGAGTTGAAAGCTTAGCTCCCGCCGCTCTCTGGGCAGGTTGGGTGTAGTGCTCAGATGGAGCTGAAGTGTTTCGAGTGGGAATTTCAGCTTCGTGCTAAGATAAACACATGTGGACACTCTGGGGATTGGTGGGGTACAGTGACGGACTGGTGAATGTTCTGGCTCTCTCGGGTGGGAAGGAGGAAGCCGTTATTTGTACCCCTTGTTAGTTTGTGGCCCATTTGAAGGCGCCAACAGAAAGCCACTCAGCACAGAGATGGAGATGGGCTCAGAACTGAGGATGAGGGGCTCCTGTCCCTGCTGGGGAGGGATCTACAGGGCATTGGGTGAGGCAGATTCGGGTGATGGCTTGGGAGTAGTCAGAGATTGTGACCAGATCCAGTGTGACAACCGCTAGTCCTGTCCCCTCTTCCCGTCATCCCCAAGCCCTCCCCTCCCGAGCTCCTGTCAAGGCAAAGAGACGAGAGTCGACTTGCATTTTGAACATTTATTGACAGGCGGCATTGTTCGTTATCAGGCTCCTGTTCGTTTCATTGGGATGGTGGCATTCGCGAGGTGCGGCAGGAGGGTCTTGAAAGCCGGGAAAATTTCAGGCAGGTGTGTGGCGGAGTTGCTCGTGTGCGTTTAGCATCTTCTGGACCTGACGGTGTAGCGACGATAGCACACTGTGGGGAATAAGAGAGGCGGGAGATTTCAGCATGAGCTGAGCCCCCAGCAGAGCCCCTCACCTCTTCCTCTCCGCCTCTGGCAGCATCGCCTCCTCCAGCTCCAGCCCCTGGACAAAGCCCCTCACCTCTTCTTGTCCGCCTCTGGCAGCATCGCCTGCTCCTCCTGTGACTTCTTGGTCTCTGGCGGCGGCATCTGCTCTGGCTACGGCTGCGGCCACGGCAACGTGTGTATCTGGCCATGGTGCCGGATGGATTCGGTGTGGGTGCTCAGAGCAGGAGGTACCACCTTAGCTGGGCCAGCCAACCTGTGAGCAGGTGGAACTGCGTGGGCTGTGAGCCAGGGGCTGGCTCCTGGTCCTCTTATAGTCACGGGAGGCCCCTGGGCATTGTGAGGTCACAGAGGCCAGCGCGAGCAGACCCACCTTGTGCCCATGTATGGGCATGTGGGAGGCCCATGGTGGGCAGGGCGGGGCCGTGATGCCCAGGGGCCTCCATGGCACCAGCTGAGGGGAGACCAGCTGTCTTTCCTGTCAAGGGCAATCTCTCACTCATGCAGGGAGCTCTCAAGTAAAGTCTTCTTGAGCACTGACTGAGGGCCACAGTCTGCGGGAGGCCCTGGCCTACAGTGATAAATAAGGCAGACCCATTCTGCCTGGTAAAGTTTAGAGTCTAACTTATGGAAACATGAACGAAATAACCACCCAGAATAATTGTGTCAGGGGAAGGCCTTCCAGGGCTGGTGCAGAGGTGCCGCCCTCATCAAGGGCCCACGCTTCTTTGGTCTTCCAGGTCTGTCCTGGGCACGTGCTCTCCATCCTCAAGGTTGCCTCAAAATCCAAACTCTGGGCTGCCGTGCACAGTTGTACAGCCCTGTCCTGCTCAAAGCTTTGAGCCAAGGGACCGAGTGGGGACTGAAATCCAGCCTGGGCCCTGCCTGTCGAGTCAGGCCCAGCACCCATTGACATGCTGCTGCACACAGCAGCAGTGTTTTATCTAATTCAGGTGCTCACAGTGATGTCTTCTTCTCATTTAAACAAAGGCATGCTAAGAGCTAGCCTTGGCCCTGTGGAAGTTCAATCCTATCCGCTGTCCAGGGAGGAAGGGAAACGAAGAGGAGGGGGCAGAAGGGGTCATTACCTGTAACGAGCTTTCCCAGAAAGCCCACCCAGTAACCTCCCTTGTGATCATTCGCCTAACTGTGAGAGCACCCTGCCTCGCAGGATAAGCTGGGTTCCTGGGAAGGAGAGATGGGCCAGTGGACAGATAGAGAGTAGTACTCTTTGCCCCAGAGGGGGTAGAGCCAGAAAATTCCAGAACTCCACCCCCCGAGTCCACGATAGGGTGAGAACACCATGCATTTGATGTTTTAGTGCAGACATTAAGGCCCAGACTGTACTCTAAAGCTTGTGGTGATGCAGGGTCGGTATCATCTCAGAACTCGGCTGGCCCACAGGGCTTCACGGGGTCCAGCTGCTTGCCTTTGTTCCCTCCACACTGGCGTTGTTCTTACAGGAGCAATGCCACAGCTGCTTTCCATTTAGGCACAATTCACTCTCCCCGGCTGCTCCACACCAGTTGAGGGGGCGTCAAGGTGGAATGGTGTGGCGTCAAACCCTGGCTCTGGGTGGCGGAGGATGCCCAGGGTCACATACCAGCCCCTGCCCCCACTTCTTTAACACATTTACTCTTGTATTTACTCTTGTTTTGTGTCATTTGCATAAAGGAGACAATGGCAGGCCATCAGTTTATGTTTCTTCTCTGAAGCTTTATTTGGCAGATGACCAAAAGTCATCTTTTGTGGGTTTGGACGTCTAAGGTGGGATCGCTGTGGTCTCTTGAGGTCGTTCTCTGGCAAGTGGCTGCCCTTAGTCTCCAATGTCGGGTGTGATGTGCCCAGGAAAGTTTTGTGATGTGCCTTGTGCGTCTCCTCCTCCTCCTGAGCCTTCTGCCAGCTTTTGGGGGACCAAAAAGTTTCGGTTACAGGGCCACGTATGGGAGCTTGGTGGGAAGGGGATGTGGGAGCTTTCAGATGGGGTGAGGTCCCCAGTGCTCCATGAGTCTCCCGCATCAGGGGTGCTCAGGGACTGGCAAGAACACCTTGGCGCCTTCTGAATCTGCAGGTGCGTCTCCGGCGCCTTGGGCAGTAGCAGTAACGCCTGTGTCTGTAGTCGTAGCGGCCTCTGTGGGTCCTTCCCTGGACCTGGACTTCGTCTGGGCTCAGCTCCTTCTCCTGCTCCTGCTCCTGGTCCTGGTGCCCCATCTGTGCTGCTGCCCCGTCCCTGCTGCTCACGTTTTCCCTGACTCCACACCCGGTGTGGGACCATCGTGCCCACGGGTCAGGTGGCTCGTGCTGGGGCTGCAGCTGACCTGGGGGCAGGGAGGGAGGGCTGAGGCGTGCCCCACTGCTCCTGCTGTTGATGTTGGTCTAGTCTGTCAGGAGCTCTCTGCGGACTTCTGTAGAAAGGGGTCCGTCCACTGTGACTCGCACTGTGACTCGGTGTCCACGGCCACCATTGTCCCCACCCCTAAGTCAACACCCAGCAGGGGCCCGCAGCCAGCAGGTCCCGGAAGGGCAAGCCACCCTGTTGCCTTGCCAGTAATAATGTGTCGCAGTGGGACTCTCAGGCCGCAAGAGGAGCACCAGCTTGTCCAAGTCTACGCCCCAGCCTCAGCCTCCATACTCTGAGCTGGTGCACATCGACCCGTTGTCATTTCCGAAGCCGCTTCACTGCTGTGCCGTGGTCTGGGTTTATAAAACCCCAGCACCAGTTTGTGTGTTGGTGTGCCCTCATTATCTGTTCACCAGTTTATCATAATCTAGGGATTATTATGTGCCAGGCATTTATTCATTTCCTTGCTGTATATTTACTCATTTACTGCATGAAGAAAATGAGTGATTTGCTCAATGTCCCTCTGCAAATAAGGGGCAAAGCTGGACTTACATTCAGATTCCATGCGCTTTGCCCTCGGACCCCTTCCGAACCCACAAGATGCTCTTCACTAAACAGATGTCATCTTCCCTTCATGTCCTGGGCCTCCGAGCAACTGAAAAGGGCAGCGAGCATGTGATAGATTAGTGTCTTCCTCCTCAAAATTGCAAAGGGACTTTATGAATGTGAGCTAAAGATATGGAGATTGACATATGATCCTGGGTTCAGTGTTTTCATATGGGCCCTTAGAGCTGGCAGAGTGGGTCAGGAGGCTGTAGGAAGAGAGATCTGAAGATGCTAAATGCTGCCGGGGTCCATGAGCCAAGGAGTGCAGGTGTCCTCTAGAAGCTGGGACATACAAGCAAACAGGTTTTTCTCCCTCAGAGCCTCCAGAAGGAACACCTTGCTCACCCCATAGGAACCGTTTTGGAATTGACCTGCATTCTTCAGAGAGATAAGAAGTTTGTGTTGTTTTTAGCTATGAAGTTTGTGGTAAATGTGTTACAGCAGTTACAGGGGGCAATTTCTGGCTGGTGTTCATCTGCTGCCTCTTTCACTTAATAGTGCCTTCAGATTTCCCCTGGGCACTTGGTGAAAATAGGAATGCCCAGGCCTTAGCCCCATGTCAAAGTCTCCATGCCTGGAGCTCCACCTACTTGTGGAAGCCTGCCTAGGGAGCATCTTGGGACTGGGGTCCTGCAAGCAGGTTCAGCTACCTGCTTAACCTTCCTCACCTGGAAGTGTGGGGCAGGAGGTTGACGGCGCCGCCTTTGCAATACCTACCCTGCAAGGTGGCTGTGAGAGGATGAGTGCAGAACGTATATCATGGTGCTCAGTAAGTTGCGGCCGTGACAGTTGTCAGGTGTGAAATGGCACGGTCGCTTCAGAGCGCTGGATGCCAGAGCTCCCGTGTGCTGGTTGTGACCTGCGCTGTGGTAGACTTTGAGCCAAGTGAACAAACATCCAGTAGTGTTTCCAGGGTTCCTGTAAACATCTCCACGTCTCACTGGGGTGTTAAACAATGGGCGCTGCACCACCTTACTGCAGGTTGGAACCGTCAGTGTCAAGTGGGCAGACGCGCGATGAGCAAGTTGCCTTGTTCTCTTAAGTAGGGATTGTACCTCCGTAGAGTTGAAAGCTTAGCTCCCGCCGCTCTCTGGGCAGGTTGGGTGTAGTGCTCAGATGGAGCTGAAGTGTTTCGAGTGGGAATTTCAGCTTCGTGCTAAGATAAACACATGTGGACACTCTGGGGATTGGTGGGGTACAGTGACGGACTGGTGAATGTTCTGGCTCTCTCGGGTGGGAAGGAGGAAGCCGTTATTTGTACCCCTTGTTAGTTTGTGGCCCATTTGAAGGCGCCAACAGAAAGCCACTCAGCACAGAGATGGAGATGGGCTCAGAACTGAGGATGAGGGGCTCCTGTCCCTGCTGGGGAGGGATCTACAGGGCATTGGGTGAGGCAGATTCGGGTGATGGCTTGGGAGTAGTCAGAGATTGTGACCAGATCCAGTGTGACAACCGCTAGTCCTGTCCCCTCTTCCCGTCATCCCCAAGCCCTCCCCTCCCGAGCTCCTGTCAAGGCAAAGAGACGAGAGTCGACTTGCATTTTGAACATTTATTGACAGGCGGCATTGTTCGTTATCAGGCTCCTGTTCGTTTCATTGGGATGGTGGCATTCGCGAGGTGCGGCAGGAGGGTCTTGAAAGCCGGGAAAATTTCAGGCAGGTGTGTGGCGGAGTTGCTCGTGTGCGTTTAGCATCTTCTGGACCTGACGGTGTAGCGACGATAGCACACTGTGGGGAATAAGAGAGGCGGGAGATTTCAGCATGAGCTGAGCCCCCAGCAGAGCCCCTCACCTCTTCCTCTCCGCCTCTGGCAGCATCGCCTCCTCCAGCTCCAGCCCCTGGACAAAGCCCCTCACCTCTTCTTGTCCGCCTCTGGCAGCATCGCCTGCTCCTCCTGTGACTTCTTGGTCTCTGGCGGCGGCATCTGCTCTGGCTACGGCTGCGGCCACGGCAACGTGTGTATCTGGCCATGGTGCCGGATGGATTCGGTGTGGGTGCTCAGAGCAGGAGGTACCACCTTAGCTGGGCCAGCCAACCTGTGAGCAGGTGGAACTGCGTGGGCTGTGAGCCAGGGGCTGGCTCCTGGTCCTCTTATAGTCACGGGAGGCCCCTGGGCATTGTGAGGTCACAGAGGCCAGCGCGAGCAGACCCACCTTGTGCCCATGTATGGGCATGTGGGAGGCCCATGGTGGGCAGGGCGGGGCCGTGATGCCCAGGGGCCTCCATGGCACCAGCTGAGGGGAGACCAGCTGTCTTTCCTGTCAAGGGCAATCTCTCACTCATGCAGGGAGCTCTCAAGTAAAGTCTTCTTGAGCACTGACTGAGGGCCACAGTCTGCGGGAGGCCCTGGCCTACAGTGATAAATAAGGCAGACCCATTCTGCCTGGTAAAGTTTAGAGTCTAACTTATGGAAACATGAACGAAATAACCACCCAGAATAATTGTGTCAGGGGAAGGCCTTCCAGGGCTGGTGCAGAGGTGCCGCCCTCATCAAGGGCCCACGCTTCTTTGGTCTTCCAGGTCTGTCCTGGGCACGTGCTCTCCATCCTCAAGGTTGCCTCAAAATCCAAACTCTGGGCTGCCGTGCACAGTTGTACAGCCCTGTCCTGCTCAAAGCTTTGAGCCAAGGGACCGAGTGGGGACTGAAATCCAGCCTGGGCCCTGCCTGTCGAGTCAGGCCCAGCACCCATTGACATGCTGCTGCACACAGCAGCAGTGTTTTATCTAATTCAGGTGCTCACAGTGATGTCTTCTTCTCATTTAAACAAAGGCATGCTAAGAGCTAGCCTTGGCCCTGTGGAAGTTCAATCCTATCCGCTGTCCAGGGAGGAAGGGAAACGAAGAGGAGGGGGCAGAAGGGGTCATTACCTGTAACGAGCTTTCCCAGAAAGCCCACCCAGTAACCTCCCTTGTGATCATTCGCCTAACTGTGAGAGCACCCTGCCTCGCAGGATAAGCTGGGTTCCTGGGAAGGAGAGATGGGCCAGTGGACAGATAGAGAGTAGTACTCTTTGCCCCAGAGGGGGTAGAGCCAGAAAATTCCAGAACTCCACCCCCCGAGTCCACGATAGGGTGAGAACACCATGCATTTGATGTTTTAGTGCAGACATTAAGGCCCAGACTGTACTCTAAAGCTTGTGGTGATGCAGGGTCGGTATCATCTCAGAACTCGGCTGGCCCACAGGGCTTCACAGGGTCCAGCTGCTTGCCTTTGTTCCCTCCACACTGGCGTTGTTCTTACAGGAGCAATGCCACAGCTGCTTTCCATTTAGGCACAATTCACTCTCCCCGGCTGCTCCACACCAGTTGAGGGGGCGTCAAGGTGGAATGGTGTGGCGTCAAACCCTGGCTCTGGGTGGCGGAGGATGCCCAGGGTCACATACCAGCCCCTGCCCCCACTTCTTTAACACATTTACTCTTGTATTTACTCTTGTTTTGTGTCATTTGCATAAAGGAGACAATGGCAGGCCATCAGTTTATGTTTCTTCTCTGAAGCTTTATTTGGCAGATGACCAAAAGTCATCTTTTGTGGGTTTGGACGTCTAAGGTGGGATCGCTGTGGTCTCTTGAGGTCGTTCTCTGGCAAGTGGCTGCCCTTAGTCTCCAATGTCGGGTGTGATGTGCCCAGGAAAGTTTTGTGATGTGCCTTGTGCGTCTCCTCCTCCTCCTGAGCCTTCTGCCAGCTTTTGGGGGACCAAAAAGTTTCGGTTACAGGGCCACGTATGGGAGCTTGGTGGGAAGGGGATGTGGGAGCTTTCAGATGGGGTGAGGTCCCCAGTGCTCCATGAGTCTCCCGCATCAGGGGTGCTCAGGGACTGGCAAGAACACCTTGGCGCCTTCTGAATCTGCAGGTGCGTCTCCGGCGCCTTGGGCAGTAGCAGTAACGCCTGTGTCTGTAGTCGTAGCGGCCTCTGTGGGTCCTTCCCTGGACCTGGACTTCGTCTGGGCTCAGCTCCTTCTCCTGCTCCTGCTCCTGGTCCTGGTGCCCCATCTGTGCTGCTGCCCCGTCCCTGCTGCTCACGTTTTCCCTGACTCCACACCCGGTGTGGGACCATCGTGCCCACGGGTCAGGTGGCTCGTGCTGGGGCTGCAGCTGACCTGGGGGCAGGGAGGGAGGGCTGAGGCGTGCCCCACTGCTCCTGCTGTTGATGTTGGTCTAGTCTGTCAGGAGCTCTCTGCGGACTTCTGTAGAAAGGGGTCCGTCCACTGTGACTCGCACTGTGACTCGGTGGCCACGGCCACCATTGTCCCCACCCCTAAGTCAACACCCAGCAGGGGCCCGCAGCCAGCAGGTCCCGGAAGGGCAAGCCACCCTGTTGCCTTGCCAGTAATAATGTGTCGCAGTGGGACTCTCAGGCCGCAAGAGGAGCACCAGCTTGTCCAAGTCTACGCCCCAGCCTCAGCCTCCATACTCTGAGCTGGTGCACATCGACCCGTTGTCATTTCCGAAGCCGCTTCACTGCTGTGCCGTGGTCTGGGTTTATAAAACCCCAGCACCAGTTTGTGTGTTGGTGTGCCCTCATTATCTGTTCACCAGTTTATCATAATCTAGGGATTATTATGTGCCAGGCATTTATTCATTTCCTTGCTGTATATTTACTCATTTACTGCATGAAGAAAATGAGTGATTTGCTCAATGTCCCTCTGCAAATAAGGGGCAAAGCTGGACTTACATTCAGATTCCATGCGCTTTGCCCTCGGACCCCTTCCGAACCCACAAGATGCTCTTCACTAAACAGATGTCATCTTCCCTTCATGTCCTGGGCCTCCGAGCAACTGAAAAGGGCAGCGAGCATGTGATAGATTAGTGTCTTCCTCCTCAAAATTGCAAAGGGACTTTATGAATGTGAGCTAAAGATATGGAGATTGACATATGATCCTGGGTTCAGTGTTTTCATATGGGCCCTTAGAGCTGGCAGAGTGGGTCAGGAGGCTGTAGGAAGAGAGATCTGAAGATGCTAAATGCTGCCGGGGTCCATGAGCCAAGGAGTGCAGGTGTCCTCTAGAAGCTGGGACATACAAGCAAACAGGTTTTTCTCCCTCAGAGCCTCCAGAAGGAACACCTTGCTCACCCCATAGGAACCGTTTTGGAATTGACCTGCATTCTTCAGAGAGATAAGAAGTTTGTGTTGTTTTTAGCTATGAAGTTTGTGGTAAATGTGTTACAGCAGTTACAGGGGGCAATTTCTGGCTGGTGTTCATCTGCTGCCTCTTTCACTTAATAGTGCCTTCAGATTTCCCCTGGGCACTTGGTGAAAATAGGAATGCCCAGGCCTTAGCCCCATGTCAAAGTCTCCATGCCTGGAGCTCCACCTACTTGTGGAAGCCTGCCTAGGGAGCATCTTGGGACTGGGGTCCTGCAAGCAGGTTCAGCTACCTGCTTAACCTTCCTCACCTGGAAGTGTGGGGCAGGAGGTTGACGGCGCCGCCTTTGCAATACCTACCCTGCAAGGTGGCTGTGAGAGGATGAGTGCAGAACGTATATCATGGTGCTCAGTAAGTTGCGGCCGTGACAGTTGTCAGGTGTGAAATGGCACGGTCGCTTCAGAGCGCTGGATGCCAGAGCTCCCGTGTGCTGGTTGTGACCTGCGCTGTGGTAGACTTTGAGCCAAGTGAACAAACATCCAGTAGTGTTTCCAGGGTTCCTGTAAACATCTCCACGTCTCACTGGGGTGTTAAACAATGGGCGCTGCACCACCTTACTGCAGGTTGGAACCGTCAGTGTCAAGTGGGCAGACGCGCGATGAGCAAGTTGCCTTGTTCTCTTAAGTAGGGATTGTACCTCCGTAGAGTTGAAAGCTTAGCTCCCGCCGCTCTCTGGGCAGGTTGGGTGTAGTGCTCAGATGGAGCTGAAGTGTTTCGAGTGGGAATTTCAGCTTCGTGCTAAGATAAACACATGTGGACACTCTGGGGATTGGTGGGGTACAGTGACGGACTGGTGAATGTTCTGGCTCTCTCGGGTGGGAAGGAGGAAGCCGTTATTTGTACCCCTTGTTAGTTTGTGGCCCATTTGAAGGCGCCAACAGAAAGCCACTCAGCACAGAGATGGAGATGGGCTCAGAACTGAGGATGAGGGGCTCCTGTCCCTGCTGGGGAGGGATCTACAGGGCATTGGGTGAGGCAGATTCGGGTGATGGCTTGGGAGTAGTCAGAGATTGTGACCAGATCCAGTGTGACAACCGCTAGTCCTGTCCCCTCTTCCCGTCATCCCCAAGCCCTCCCCTCCCGAGCTCCTGTCAAGGCAAAGAGACGAGAGTCGACTTGCATTTTGAACATTTATTGACAGGCGGCATTGTTCGTTATCAGGCTCCTGTTCGTTTCATTGGGATGGTGGCATTCGCGAGGTGCGGCAGGAGGGTCTTGAAAGCCGGGAAAATTTCAGGCAGGTGTGTGGCGGAGTTGCTCGTGTGCGTTTAGCATCTTCTGGACCTGACGGTGTAGCGACGATAGCACACTGTGGGGAATAAGAGAGGCGGGAGATTTCAGCATGAGCTGAGCCCCCAGCAGAGCCCCTCACCTCTTCCTCTCCGCCTCTGGCAGCATCGCCTCCTCCAGCTCCAGCCCCTGGACAAAGCCCCTCACCTCTTCTTGTCCGCCTCTGGCAGCATCGCCTGCTCCTCCTGTGACTTCTTGGTCTCTGGCGGCGGCATCTGCTCTGGCTACGGCTGCGGCCACGGCAACGTGTGTATCTGGCCATGGTGCCGGATGGATTCGGTGTGGGTGCTCAGAGCAGGAGGTACCACCTTAGCTGGGCCAGCCAACCTGTGAGCAGGTGGAACTGCGTGGGCTGTGAGCCAGGGGCTGGCTCCTGGTCCTCTTATAGTCACGGGAGGCCCCTGGGCATTGTGAGGTCACAGAGGCCAGCGCGAGCAGACCCACCTTGTGCCCATGTATGGGCATGTGGGAGGCCCATGGTGGGCAGGGCGGGGCCGTGATGCCCAGGGGCCTCCATGGCACCAGCTGAGGGGAGACCAGCTGTCTTTCCTGTCAAGGGCAATCTCTCACTCATGCAGGGAGCTCTCAAGTAAAGTCTTCTTGAGCACTGACTGAGGGCCACAGTCTGCGGGAGGCCCTGGCCTACAGTGATAAATAAGGCAGACCCATTCTGCCTGGTAAAGTTTAGAGTCTAACTTATGGAAACATGAACGAAATAACCACCCAGAATAATTGTGTCAGGGGAAGGCCTTCCAGGGCTGGTGCAGAGGTGCCGCCCTCATCAAGGGCCCACGCTTCTTTGGTCTTCCAGGTCTGTCCTGGGCACGTGCTCTCCATCCTCAAGGTTGCCTCAAAATCCAAACTCTGGGCTGCCGTGCACAGTTGTACAGCCCTGTCCTGCTCAAAGCTTTGAGCCAAGGGACCGAGTGGGGACTGAAATCCAGCCTGGGCCCTGCCTGTCGAGTCAGGCCCAGCACCCATTGACATGCTGCTGCACACAGCAGCAGTGTTTTATCTAATTCAGGTGCTCACAGTGATGTCTTCTTCTCATTTAAACAAAGGCATGCTAAGAGCTAGCCTTGGCCCTGTGGAAGTTCAATCCTATCCGCTGTCCAGGGAGGAAGGGAAACGAAGAGGAGGGGGCAGAAGGGGTCATTACCTGTAACGAGCTTTCCCAGAAAGCCCACCCAGTAACCTCCCTTGTGATCATTCGCCTAACTGTGAGAGCACCCTGCCTCGCAGGATAAGCTGGGTTCCTGGGAAGGAGAGATGGGCCAGTGGACAGATAGAGAGTAGTACTCTTTGCCCCAGAGGGGGTAGAGCCAGAAAATTCCAGAACTCCACCCCCCGAGTCCACGATAGGGTGAGAACACCATGCATTTGATGTTTTAGTGCAGACATTAAGGCCCAGACTGTACTCTAAAGCTTGTGGTGATGCAGGGTCGGTATCATCTCAGAACTCGGCTGGCCCACAGGGCTTCACGGGGTCCAGCTGCTTGCCTTTGTTCCCTCCACACTGGCGTTGTTCTTACAGGAGCAATGCCACAGCTGCTTTCCATTTAGGCACAATTCACTCTCCCCGGCTGCTCCACACCAGTTGAGGGGGCGTCAAGGTGGAATGGTGTGGCGTCAAACCCTGGCTCTGGGTGGCGGAGGATGCCCAGGGTCACATACCAGCCCCTGCCCCCACTTCTTTAACACATTTACTCTTGTATTTACTCTTGTTTTGTGTCATTTGCATAAAGGAGACAATGGCAGGCCATCAGTTTATGTTTCTTCTCTGAAGCTTTATTTGGCAGATGACCAAAAGTCATCTTTTGTGGGTTTGGACGTCTAAGGTGGGATCGCTGTGGTCTCTTGAGGTCGTTCTCTGGCAAGTGGCTGCCCTTAGTCTCCAATGTCGGGTGTGATGTGCCCAGGAAAGTTTTGTGATGTGCCTTGTGCGTCTCCTCCTCCTCCTGAGCCTTCTGCCAGCTTTTGGGGGACCAAAAAGTTTCGGTTACAGGGCCACGTATGGGAGCTTGGTGGGAAGGGGATGTGGGAGCTTTCAGATGGGGTGAGGTCCCCAGTGCTCCATGAGTCTCCCGCATCAGGGGTGCTCAGGGACTGGCAAGAACACCTTGGCGCCTTCTGAATCTGCAGGTGCGTCTCCGGCGCCTTGGGCAGTAGCAGTAACGCCTGTGTCTGTAGTCGTAGCGGCCTCTGTGGGTCCTTCCCTGGACCTGGACTTCGTCTGGGCTCAGCTCCTTCTCCTGCTCCTGCTCCTGGTCCTGGTGCCCCATCTGTGCTGCTGCCCCGTCCCTGCTGCTCACGTTTTCCCTGACTCCACACCCGGTGTGGGACCATCGTGCCCACGGGTCAGGTGGCTCGTGCTGGGGCTGCAGCTGACCTGGGGGCAGGGAGGGAGGGCTGAGGTGTGCCCCACTGCTCCTGCTGTTGATGTTGGTCTAGTCTGTCAGGAGCTCTCTGCGGACTTCTGTAGAAAGGGGTCCGTCCACTGTGACTCGCACTGTGACTCGGTGGCCACGGCCACCATTGTCCCCACCCCTAAGTCAACACCCAGCAGGGGCCCGCAGCCAGCAGGTCCCGGAAGGGCAAGCCACCCTGTTGCCTTGCCAGTAATAATGTGTCGCAGTGGGACTCTCAGGCCGCAAGAGGAGCACCAGCTTGTCCAAGTCTACGCCCCAGCCTCAGCCTCCATACTCTGAGCTGGTGCACATCGACCCGTTGTCATTTCCGAAGCCGCTTCACTGCTGTGCCGTGGTCTGGGTTTATAAAACCCCAGCACCAGTTTGTGTGTTGGTGTGCCCTCATTATCTGTTCACCAGTTTATCATAATCTAGGGATTATTATGTGCCAGGCATTTATTCATTTCCTTGCTGTATATTTACTCATTTACTGCATGAAGAAAATGAGTGATTTGCTCAATGTCCCTCTGCAAATAAGGGGCAAAGCTGGACTTACATTCAGATTCCATGCGCTTTGCCCTCGGACCCCTTCCGAACCCACAAGATGCTCTTCACTAAACAGATGTCATCTTCCCTTCATGTCCTGGGCCTCCGAGCAACTGAAAAGGGCAGCGAGCATGTGATAGATTAGTGTCTTCCTCCTCAAAATTGCAAAGGGACTTTATGAATGTGAGCTAAAGATATGGAGATTGACATATGATCCTGGGTTCAGTGTTTTCATATGGGCCCTTAGAGCTGGCAGAGTGGGTCAGGAGGCTGTAGGAAGAGAGATCTGAAGATGCTAAATGCTGCCGGGGTCCATGAGCCAAGGAGTGCAGGTGTCCTCTAGAAGCTGGGACATACAAGCAAACAGGTTTTTCTCCCTCAGAGCCTCCAGAAGGAACACCTTGCTCACCCCATAGGAACCGTTTTGGAATTGACCTGCATTCTTCAGAGAGATAAGAAGTTTGTGTTGTTTTTAGCTATGAAGTTTGTGGTAAATGTGTTACAGCAGTTACAGGGGGCAATTTCTGGCTGGTGTTCATCTGCTGCCTCTTTCACTTAATAGTGCCTTCAGATTTCCCCTGGGCACTTGGTGAAAATAGGAATGCCCAGGCCTTAGCCCCATGTCAAAGTCTCCATGCCTGGAGCTCCACCTACTTGTGGAAGCCTGCCTAGGGAGCATCTTGGGACTGGGGTCCTGCAAGCAGGTTCAGCTACCTGCTTAACCTTCCTCACCTGGAAGTGTGGGGCAGGAGGTTGACGGCGCCGCCTTTGCAATACCTACCCTGCAAGGTGGCTGTGAGAGGATGAGTGCAGAACGTATATCATGGTGCTCAGTAAGTTGCGGCCGTGACAGTTGTCAGGTGTGAAATGGCACGGTCGCTTCAGAGCGCTGGATGCCAGAGCTCCCGTGTGCTGGTTGTGACCTGCGCTGTGGTAGACTTTGAGCCAAGTGAACAAACATCCAGTAGTGTTTCCAGGGTTCCTGTAAACATCTCCACGTCTCACTGGGGTGTTAAACAATGGGCGCTGCACCACCTTACTGCAGGTTGGAACCGTCAGTGTCAAGTGGGCAGACGCGCGATGAGCAAGTTGCCTTGTTCTCTTAAGTAGGGATTGTACCTCCGTAGAGTTGAAAGCTTAGCTCCCGCCGCTCTCTGGGCAGGTTGGGTGTAGTGCTCAGATGGAGCTGAAGTGTTTCGAGTGGGAATTTCAGCTTCGTGCTAAGATAAACACATGTGGACACTCTGGGGATTGGTGGGGTACAGTGACGGACTGGTGAATGTTCTGGCTCTCTCGGGTGGGAAGGAGGAAGCCGTTATTTGTACCCCTTGTTAGTTTGTGGCCCATTTGAAGGCGCCAACAGAAAGCCACTCAGCACAGAGATGGAGATGGGCTCAGAACTGAGGATGAGGGGCTCCTGTCCCTGCTGGGGAGGGATCTACAGGGCATTGGGTGAGGCAGATTCGGGTGATGGCTTGGGAGTAGTCAGAGATTGTGACCAGATCCAGTGTGACAACCGCTAGTCCTGTCCCCTCTTCCCGTCATCCCCAAGCCCTCCCCTCCCGAGCTCCTGTCAAGGCAAAGAGACGAGAGTCGACTTGCATTTTGAACATTTATTGACAGGCGGCATTGTTCGTTATCAGGCTCCTGTTCGTTTCATTGGGATGGTGGCATTCGCGAGGTGCGGCAGGAGGGTCTTGAAAGCCGGGAAAATTTCAGGCAGGTGTGTGGCGGAGTTGCTCGTGTGCGTTTAGCATCTTCTGGACCTGACGGTGTAGCGACGATAGCACACTGTGGGGAATAAGAGAGGCGGGAGATTTCAGCATGAGCTGAGCCCCCAGCAGAGCCCCTCACCTCTTCCTCTCCGCCTCTGGCAGCATCGCCTCCTCCAGCTCCAGCCCCTGGACAAAGCCCCTCACCTCTTCTTGTCCGCCTCTGGCAGCATCGCCTGCTCCTCCTGTGACTTCTTGGTCTCTGGCGGCGGCATCTGCTCTGGCTACGGCTGCGGCCACGGCAACGTGTGTATCTGGCCATGGTGCCGGATGGATTCGGTGTGGGTGCTCAGAGCAGGAGGTACCACCTTAGCTGGGCCAGCCAACCTGTGAGCAGGTGGAACTGCGTGGGCTGTGAGCCAGGGGCTGGCTCCTGGTCCTCTTATAGTCACGGGAGGCCCCTGGGCATTGTGAGGTCACAGAGGCCAGCGCGAGCAGACCCACCTTGTGCCCATGTATGGGCATGTGGGAGGCCCATGGTGGGCAGGGCGGGGCCGTGATGCCCAGGGGCCTCCATGGCACCAGCTGAGGGGAGACCAGCTGTCTTTCCTGTCAAGGGCAATCTCTCACTCATGCAGGGAGCTCTCAAGTAAAGTCTTCTTGAGCACTGACTGAGGGCCACAGTCTGCGGGAGGCCCTGGCCTACAGTGATAAATAAGGCAGACCCATTCTGCCTGGTAAAGTTTAGAGTCTAACTTATGGAAACATGAACGAAATAACCACCCAGAATAATTGTGTCAGGGGAAGGCCTTCCAGGGCTGGTGCAGAGGTGCCGCCCTCATCAAGGGCCCACGCTTCTTTGGTCTTCCAGGTCTGTCCTGGGCACGTGCTCTCCATCCTCAAGGTTGCCTCAAAATCCAAACTCTGGGCTGCCGTGCACAGTTGTACAGCCCTGTCCTGCTCAAAGCTTTGAGCCAAGGGACCGAGTGGGGACTGAAATCCAGCCTGGGCCCTGCCTGTCGAGTCAGGCCCAGCACCCATTGACATGCTGCTGCACACAGCAGCAGTGTTTTATCTAATTCAGGTGCTCACAGTGATGTCTTCTTCTCATTTAAACAAAGGCATGCTAAGAGCTAGCCTTGGCCCTGTGGAAGTTCAATCCTATCCGCTGTCCAGGGAGGAAGGGAAACGAAGAGGAGGGGGCAGAAGGGGTCATTACCTGTAACGAGCTTTCCCAGAAAGCCCACCCAGTAACCTCCCTTGTGATCATTCGCCTAACTGTGAGAGCACCCTGCCTCGCAGGATAAGCTGGGTTCCTGGGAAGGAGAGATGGGCCAGTGGACAGATAGAGAGTAGTACTCTTTGCCCCAGAGGGGGTAGAGCCAGAAAATTCCAGAACTCCACCCCCCGAGTCCACGATAGGGTGAGAACACCATGCATTTGATGTTTTAGTGCAGACATTAAGGCCCAGACTGTACTCTAAAGCTTGTGGTGATGCAGGGTCGGTATCATCTCAGAACTCGGCTGGCCCACAGGGCTTCACGGGGTCCAGCTGCTTGCCTTTGTTCCCTCCACACTGGCGTTGTTCTTACAGGAGCAATGCCACAGCTGCTTTCCATTTAGGCACAATTCACTCTCCCCGGCTGCTCCACACCAGTTGAGGGGGCGTCAAGGTGGAATGGTGTGGCGTCAAACCCTGGCTCTGGGTGGCGGAGGATGCCCAGGGTCACATACCAGCCCCTGCCCCCACTTCTTTAACACATTTACTCTTGTATTTACTCTTGTTTTGTGTCATTTGCATAAAGGAGACAATGGCAGGCCATCAGTTTATGTTTCTTCTCTGAAGCTTTATTTGGCAGATGACCAAAAGTCATCTTTTGTGGGTTTGGACGTCTAAGGTGGGATCGCTGTGGTCTCTTGAGGTCGTTCTCTGGCAAGTGGCTGCCCTTAGTCTCCAATGTCGGGTGTGATGTGCCCAGGAAAGTTTTGTGATGTGCCTTGTGCGTCTCCTCCTCCTCCTGAGCCTTCTGCCAGCTTTTGGGGGACCAAAAAGTTTCGGTTACAGGGCCACGTATGGGAGCTTGGTGGGAAGGGGATGTGGGAGCTTTCAGATGGGGTGAGGTCCCCAGTGCTCCATGAGTCTCCCGCATCAGGGGTGCTCAGGGACTGGCAAGAACACCTTGGCGCCTTCTGAATCTGCAGGTGCGTCTCCGGCGCCTTGGGCAGTAGCAGTAACGCCTGTGTCTGTAGTCGTAGCGGCCTCTGTGGGTCCTTCCCTGGACCTGGACTTCGTCTGGGCTCAGCTCCTTCTCCTGCTCCTGCTCCTGGTCCTGGTGCCCCATCTGTGCTGCTGCCCCGTCCCTGCTGCTCACGTTTTCCCTGACTCCACACCCGGTGTGGGACCATCGTGCCCACGGGTCAGGTGGCTCGTGCTGGGGCTGCAGCTGACCTGGGGGCAGGGAGGGAGGGCTGAGGCGTGCCCCACTGCTCCTGCTGTTGATGTTGGTCTAGTCTGTCAGGAGCTCTCTGCGGACTTCTGTAGAAAGGGGTCCGTCCACTGTGACTCGCACTGTGACTCGGTGGCCACGGCCACCATTGTCCCCACCCCTAAGTCAACACCCAGCAGGGGCCCGCAGCCAGCAGGTCCCGGAAGGGCAAGCCACCCTGTTGCCTTGCCAGTAATAATGTGTCGCAGTGGGACTCTCAGGCCGCAAGAGGAGCACCAGCTTGTCCAAGTCTACGCCCCAGCCTCAGCCTCCATACTCTGAGCTGGTGCACATCGACCCGTTGTCATTTCCGAAGCCGCTTCACTGCTGTGCCGTGGTCTGGGTTTATAAAACCCCAGCACCAGTTTGTGTGTTGGTGTGCCCTCATTATCTGTTCACCAGTTTATCATAATCTAGGGATTATTATGTGCCAGGCATTTATTCATTTCCTTGCTGTATATTTACTCATTTACTGCATGAAGAAAATGAGTGATTTGCTCAATGTCCCTCTGCAAATAAGGGGCAAAGCTGGACTTACATTCAGATTCCATGCGCTTTGCCCTCGGACCCCTTCCGAACCCACAAGATGCTCTTCACTAAACAGATGTCATCTTCCCTTCATGTCCTGGGCCTCCGAGCAACTGAAAAGGGCAGCGAGCATGTGATAGATTAGTGTCTTCCTCCTCAAAATTGCAAAGGGACTTTATGAATGTGAGCTAAAGATATGGAGATTGACATATGATCCTGGGTTCAGTGTTTTCATATGGGCCCTTAGAGCTGGCAGAGTGGGTCAGGAGGCTGTAGGAAGAGAGATCTGAAGATGCTAAATGCTGCCGGGGTCCATGAGCCAAGGAGTGCAGGTGTCCTCTAGAAGCTGGGACATACAAGCAAACAGGTTTTTCTCCCTCAGAGCCTCCAGAAGGAACACCTTGCTCACCCCATAGGAACCGTTTTGGAATTGACCTGCATTCTTCAGAGAGATAAGAAGTTTGTGTTGTTTTTAGCTATGAAGTTTGTGGTAAATGTGTTACAGCAGTTACAGGGGGCAATTTCTGGCTGGTGTTCATCTGCTGCCTCTTTCACTTAATAGTGCCTTCAGATTTCCCCTGGGCACTTGGTGAAAATAGGAATGCCCAGGCCTTAGCCCCATGTCAAAGTCTCCATGCCTGGAGCTCCACCTACTTGTGGAAGCCTGCCTAGGGAGCATCTTGGGACTGGGGTCCTGCAAGCAGGTTCAGCTACCTGCTTAACCTTCCTCACCTGGAAGTGTGGGGCAGGAGGTTGACGGCGCCGCCTTTGCAATACCTACCCTGCAAGGTGGCTGTGAGAGGATGAGTGCAGAACGTATATCATGGTGCTCAGTAAGTTGCGGCCGTGACAGTTGTCAGGTGTGAAATGGCACGGTCGCTTCAGAGCGCTGGATGCCAGAGCTCCCGTGTGCTGGTTGTGACCTGCGCTGTGGTAGACTTTGAGCCAAGTGAACAAACATCCAGTAGTGTTTCCAGGGTTCCTGTAAACATCTCCACGTCTCACTGGGGTGTTAAACAATGGGCGCTGCACCACCTTACTGCAGGTTGGAACCGTCAGTGTCAAGTGGGCAGACGCGCGATGAGCAAGTTGCCTTGTTCTCTTAAGTAGGGATTGTACCTCCGTAGAGTTGAAAGCTTAGCTCCCGCCGCTCTCTGGGCAGGTTGGGTGTAGTGCTCAGATGGAGCTGAAGTGTTTCGAGTGGGAATTTCAGCTTCGTGCTAAGATAAACACATGTGGACACTCTGGGGATTGGTGGGGTACAGTGACGGACTGGTGAATGTTCTGGCTCTCTCGGGTGGGAAGGAGGAAGCCGTTATTTGTACCCCTTGTTAGTTTGTGGCCCATTTGAAGGCGCCAACAGAAAGCCACTCAGCACAGAGATGGAGATGGGCTCAGAACTGAGGATGAGGGGCTCCTGTCCCTGCTGGGGAGGGATCTACAGGGCATTGGGTGAGGCAGATTCGGGTGATGGCTTGGGAGTAGTCAGAGATTGTGACCAGATCCAGTGTGACAACCGCTAGTCCTGTCCCCTCTTCCCGTCATCCCCAAGCCCTCCCCTCCCGAGCTCCTGTCAAGGCAAAGAGACGAGAGTCGACTTGCATTTTGAACATTTATTGACAGGCGGCATTGTTCGTTATCAGGCTCCTGTTCGTTTCATTGGGATGGTGGCATTCGCGAGGTGCGGCAGGAGAGTCTTGAAAGCCGGGAAAATTTCAGGCAGGTGTGTGGCGGAGTTGCTCGTGTGCGTTTAGCATCTTCTGGACCTGACGGTGTAGCGACGATAGCACACTGTGGGGAATAAGAGAGGCGGGAGATTTCAGCATGAGCTGAGCCCCCAGCAGAGCCCCTCACCTCTTCCTCTCCGCCTCTGGCAGCATCGCCTCCTCCAGCTCCAGCCCCTGGACAAAGCCCCTCACCTCTTCTTGTCCGCCTCTGGCAGCATCGCCTGCTCCTCCTGTGACTTCTTGGTCTCTGGCGGCGGCATCTGCTCTGGCTACGGCTGCGGCCACGGCAACGTGTGTATCTGGCCATGGTGCCGGATGGATTCGGTGTGGGTGCTCAGAGCAGGAGGTACCACCTTAGCTGGGCCAGCCAACCTGTGAGCAGGTGGAACTGCGTGGGCTGTGAGCCAGGGGCTGGCTCCTGGTCCTCTTATAGTCACGGGAGGCCCCTGGGCATTGTGAGGTCACAGAGGCCAGCGCGAGCAGACCCACCTTGTGCCCATGTATGGGCATGTGGGAGGCCCATGGTGGGCAGGGCGGGGCCGTGATGCCCAGGGGCCTCCATGTCACCAGCTGAGGGGAGACCAGCTGTCTTTCCTGTCAAGGGCAATCTCTCACTCATGCAGGGAGCTCTCAAGTAAAGTCTTCTTGAGCACTGACTGAGGGCCACAGTCTGGGGGAGGCCCTGGCCTACAGTGATAAATAAGGCAGACCCATTCTGCCTGGTAAAGTTTAGAGTCTAACTTATGGAAACATGAACGAAATAACCACCCAGAATAATTGTGTCAGGGGAAGGCCTTCCAGGGCTGGTGCAGAGGTGCCGCCCTCATCAAGGGCCCACGCTTCTTTGGTCTTCCAGGTCTGTCCTGGGCACGTGCTCTCCATCCTCAAGGTTGCCTCAAAATCCAAACTCTGGGCTGCCGTGCACAGTTGTACAGCCCTGTCCTGCTCAAAGCTTTGAGCCAAGGGACCGAGTGGGGACTGAAATCCAGCCTGGGCCCTGCCTGTCGAGTCAGGCCCAGCACCCATTGACATGCTGCTGCACACAGCAGCAGTGTTTTATCTAATTCAGGTGCTCACAGTGATGTCTTCTTCTCATTTAAACAAAGGCATGCTAAGAGCTAGCCTTGGCCCTGTGGAAGTTCAATCCTATCCGCTGTCCAGGGAGGAAGGGAAACGAAGAGGAGGGGGCAGAAGGGGTCATTACCTGTAACGAGCTTTCCCAGAAAGCCCACCCAGTAACCTCCCTTGTGATCATTCGCCTAACTGTGAGAGCACCCTGCCTCGCAGGATAAGCTGGGTTCCTGGGAAGGAGAGATGGGCCAGTGGACAGATAGAGAGTAGTACTCTTTGCCCCAGAGGGGGTAGAGCCAGAAAATTCCAGAACTCCACCCCCCGAGTCCACGATAGGGTGAGAACACCATGCATTTGATGTTTTAGTGCAGACATTAAGGCCCAGACTGTACTCTAAAGCTTGTGGTGATGCAGGGTCGGTATCATCTCAGAACTCGGCTGGCCCACAGGGCTTCACGGGGTCCAGCTGCTTGCCTTTGTTCCCTCCACACTGGCGTTGTTCTTACAGGAGCAATGCCACAGCTGCTTTCCATTTAGGCACAATTCACTCTCCCCGGCTGCTCCACACCAGTTGAGGGGGCGTCAAGGTGGAATGGTGTGGCGTCAAACCCTGGCTCTGGGTGGCGGAGGATGCCCAGGGTCACATACCAGCCCCTGCCCCCACTTCTTTAACACATTTACTCTTGTATTTACTCTTGTTTTGTGTCATTTGCATAAAGGAGACAATGGCAGGCCATCAGTTTATGTTTCTTCTCTGAAGCTTTATTTGGCAGATGACCAAAAGTCATCTTTTGTGGGTTTGGACGTCTAAGGTGGGATCGCTGTGGTCTCTTGAGGTCGTTCTCTGGCAAGTGGCTGCCCTTAGTCTCCAATGTCGGGTGTGATGTGCCCAGGAAAGTTTTGTGATGTGCCTTGTGCGTCTCCTCCTCCTCCTGAGCCTTCTGCCAGCTTTTGGGGGACCAAAAAGTTTCGGTTACAGGGCCACGTATGGGAGCTTGGTGGGAAGGGGATGTGGGAGCTTTCAGATGGGGTGAGGTCCCCAGTGCTCCATGAGTCTCCCGCATCAGGGGTGCTCAGGGACTGGCAAGAACACCTTGGCGCCTTCTGAATCTGCAGGTGCGTCTCCGGCGCCTTGGGCAGTAGCAGTAACGCCTGTGTCTGTAGTCGTAGCGGCCTCTGTGGGTCCTTCCCTGGACCTGGACTTCGTCTGGGCTCAGCTCCTTCTCCTGCTCCTGCTCCTGGTCCTGGTGCCCCATCTGTGCTGCTGCCCCGTCCCTGCTGCTCACGTTTTCCCTGACTCCACACCCGGTGTGGGACCATCGTGCCCACGGGTCAGGTGGCTCGTGCTGGGGCTGCAGCTGACCTGGGGGCAGGGAGGGAGGGCTGAGGCGTGCCCCACTGCTCCTGCTGTTGATGTTGGTCTAGTCTGTCAGGAGCTCTCTGCGGACTTCTGTAGAAAGGGGTCCGTCCACTGTGACTCGCACTGTGACTCGGTGGCCACGGCCACCATTGTCCCCACCCCTAAGTCAACACCCAGCAGGGGCCCGCAGCCAGCAGGTCCCGGAAGGGCAAGCCACCCTGTTGCCTTGCCAGTAATAATGTGTCGCAGTGGGACTCTCAGGCCGCAAGAGGAGCACCAGCTTGTCCAAGTCTACGCCCCAGCCTCAGCCTCCATACTCTGAGCTGGTGCACATCGACCCGTTGTCATTTCCGAAGCCGCTTCACTGCTGTGCCGTGGTCTGGGTTTATAAAACCCCAGCACCAGTTTGTGTGTTGGTGTGCCCTCATTATCTGTTCACCAGTTTATCATAATCTAGGGATTATTATGTGCCAGGCATTTATTCATTTCCTTGCTGTATATTTACTCATTTACTGCATGAAGAAAATGAGTGATTTGCTCAATGTCCCTCTGCAAATAAGGGGCAAAGCTGGACTTACATTCAGATTCCATGCGCTTTGCCCTCGGACCCCTTCCGAACCCACAAGATGCTCTTCACTAAACAGATGTCATCTTCCCTTCATGTCCTGGGCCTCCGAGCAACTGAAAAGGGCAGCGAGCATGTGATAGATTAGTGTCTTCCTCCTCAAAATTGCAAAGGGACTTTATGAATGTGAGCTAAAGATATGGAGATTGACATATGATCCTGGGTTCAGTGTTTTCATATGGGCCCTTAGAGCTGGCAGAGTGGGTCAGGAGGCTGTAGGAAGAGAGATCTGAAGATGCTAAATGCTGCCGGGGTCCATGAGCCAAGGAGTGCAGGTGTCCTCTAGAAGCTGGGACATACAAGCAAACAGGTTTTTCTCCCTCAGAGCCTCCAGAAGGAACACCTTGCTCACCCCATAGGAACCGTTTTGGAATTGACCTGCATTCTTCAGAGAGATAAGAAGTTTGTGTTGTTTTTAGCTATGAAGTTTGTGGTAAATGTGTTACAGCAGTTACAGGGGGCAATTTCTGGCTGGTGTTCATCTGCTGCCTCTTTCACTTAATAGTGCCTTCAGATTTCCCCTGGGCACTTGGTGAAAATAGGAATGCCCAGGCCTTAGCCCCATGTCAAAGTCTCCATGCCTGGAGCTCCACCTACTTGTGGAAGCCTGCCTAGGGAGCATCTTGGGACTGGGGTCCTGCAAGCAGGTTCAGCTACCTGCTTAACCTTCCTCACCTGGAAGTGTGGGGCAGGAGGTTGACGGCGCCGCCTTTGCAATACCTACCCTGCAAGGTGGCTGTGAGAGGATGAGTGCAGAACGTATATCATGGTGCTCAGTAAGTTGCGGCCGTGACAGTTGTCAGGTGTGAAATGGCACGGTCGCTTCAGAGCGCTGGATGCCAGAGCTCCCGTGTGCTGGTTGTGACCTGCGCTGTGGTAGACTTTGAGCCAAGTGAACAAACATCCAGTAGTGTTTCCAGGGTTCCTGTAAACATCTCCACGTCTCACTGGGGTGTTAAACAATGGGCGCTGCACCACCTTACTGCAGGTTGGAACCGTCAGTGTCAAGTGGGCAGACGCGCGATGAGCAAGTTGCCTTGTTCTCTTAAGTAGGGATTGTACCTCCGTAGAGTTGAAAGCTTAGCTCCCGCCGCTCTCTGGGCAGGTTGGGTGTAGTGCTCAGATGGAGCTGAAGTGTTTCGAGTGGGAATTTCAGCTTCGTGCTAAGATAAACACATGTGGACACTCTGGGGATTGGTGGGGTACAGTGACGGACTGGTGAATGTTCTGGCTCTCTCGGGTGGGAAGGAGGAAGCCGTTATTTGTACCCCTTGTTAGTTTGTGGCCCATTTGAAGGCGCCAACAGAAAGCCACTCAGCACAGAGATGGAGATGGGCTCAGAACTGAGGATGAGGGGCTCCTGTCCCTGCTGGGGAGGGATCTACAGGGCATTGGGTGAGGCAGATTCGGGTGATGGCTTGGGAGTAGTCAGAGATTGTGACCAGATCCAGTGTGACAACCGCTAGTCCTGTCCCCTCTTCCCGTCATCCCCAAGCCCTCCCCTCCCGAGCTCCTGTCAAGGCAAAGAGACGAGAGTCGACTTGCATTTTGAACATTTATTGACAGGCGGCATTGTTCGTTATCAGGCTCCTGTTCGTTTCATTGGGATGGTGGCATTCGCGAGGTGCGGCAGGAGGGTCTTGAAAGCCGGGAAAATTTCAGGCAGGTGTGTGGCGGAGTTGCTCGTGTGCGTTTAGCATCTTCTGGACCTGACGGTGTAGCGACGATAGCACACTGTGGGGAATAAGAGAGGCGGGAGATTTCAGCATGAGCTGAGCCCCCAGCAGAGCCCCTCACCTCTTCCTCTCCGCCTCTGGCAGCATCGCCTCCTCCAGCTCCAGCCCCTGGACAAAGCCCCTCACCTCTTCTTGTCCGCCTCTGGCAGCATCGCCTGCTCCTCCTGTGACTTCTTGGTCTCTGGCGGCGGCATCTGCTCTGGCTACGGCTGCGGCCACGGCAACGTGTGTATCTGGCCATGGTGCCGGATGGATTCGGTGTGGGTGCTCAGAGCAGGAGGTACCACCTTAGCTGGGCCAGCCAACCTGTGAGCAGGTGGAACTGCGTGGGCTGTGAGCCAGGGGCTGGCTCCTGGTCCTCTTATAGTCACGGGAGGCCCCTGGGCATTGTGAGGTCACAGAGGCCAGCGCGAGCAGACCCACCTTGTGCCCATGTATGGGCATGTGGGAGGCCCATGGTGGGCAGGGCGGGGCCGTGATGCCCAGGGGCCTCCATGGCACCAGCTGAGGGGAGACCAGCTGTCTTTCCTGTCAAGGGCAATCTCTCACTCATGCAGGGAGCTCTCAAGTAAAGTCTTCTTGAGCACTGACTGAGGGCCACAGTCTGCGGGAGGCCCTGGCCTACAGTGATAAATAAGGCAGACCCATTCTGCCTGGTAAAGTTTAGAGTCTAACTTATGGAAACATGAACGAAATAACCACCCAGAATAATTGTGTCAGGGGAAGGCCTTCCAGGGCTGGTGCAGAGGTGCCGCCCTCATCAAGGGCCCACGCTTCTTTGGTCTTCCAGGTCTGTCCTGGGCACGTGCTCTCCATCCTCAAGGTTGCCTCAAAATCCAAACTCTGGGCTGCCGTGCACAGTTGTACAGCCCTGTCCTGCTCAAAGCTTTGAGCCAAGGGACCGAGTGGGGACTGAAATCCAGCCTGGGCCCTGCCTGTCGAGTCAGGCCCAGCACCCATTGACATGCTGCTGCACACAGCAGCAGTGTTTTATCTAATTCAGGTGCTCACAGTGATGTCTTCTTCTCATTTAAACAAAGGCATGCTAAGAGCTAGCCTTGGCCCTGTGGAAGTTCAATCCTATCCGCTGTCCAGGGAGGAAGGGAAACGAAGAGGAGGGGGCAGAAGGGGTCATTACCTGTAACGAGCTTTCCCAGAAAGCCCACCCAGTAACCTCCCTTGTGATCATTCGCCTAACTGTGAGAGCACCCTGCCTCGCAGGATAAGCTGGGTTCCTGGGAAGGAGAGATGGGCCAGTGGACAGATAGAGAGTAGTACTCTTTGCCCCAGAGGGGGTAGAGCCAGAAAATTCCAGAACTCCACCCCCCGAGTCCACGATAGGGTGAGAACACCATGCATTTGATGTTTTAGTGCAGACATTAAGGCCCAGACTGTACTCTAAAGCTTGTGGTGATGCAGGGTCGGTATCATCTCAGAACTCGGCTGGCCCACAGGGCTTCACGGGGTCCAGCTGCTTGCCTTTGTTCCCTCCACACTGGCGTTGTTCTTACAGGAGCAATGCCACAGCTGCTTTCCATTTAGGCACAATTCACTCTCCCCGGCTGCTCCACACCAGTTGAGGGGGCGTCAAGGTGGAATGGTGTGGCGTCAAACCCTGGCTCTGGGTGGCGGAGGATGCCCAGGGTCACATACCAGCCCCTGCCCCCACTTCTTTAACACATTTACTCTTGTATTTACTCTTGTTTTGTGTCATTTGCATAAAGGAGACAATGGCAGGCCATCAGTTTATGTTTCTTCTCTGAAGCTTTATTTGGCAGATGACCAAAAGTCATCTTTTGTGGGTTTGGACGTCTAAGGTGGGATCGCTGTGGTCTCTTGAGGTCGTTCTCTGGCAAGTGGCTGCCCTTAGTCTCCAATGTCGGGTGTGATGTGCCCAGGAAAGTTTTGTGATGTGCCTTGTGCGTCTCCTCCTCCTCCTGAGCCTTCTGCCAGCTTTTGGGGGACCAAAAAGTTTCGGTTACAGGGCCACGTATGGGAGCTTGGTGGGAAGGGGATGTGGGAGCTTTCAGATGGGGTGAGGTCCCCAGTGCTCCATGAGTCTCCCGCATCAGGGGTGCTCAGGGACTGGCAAGAACACCTTGGCGCCTTCTGAATCTGCAGGTGCGTCTCCGGCGCCTTGGGCAGTAGCAGTAACGCCTGTGTCTGTAGTCGTAGCGGCCTCTGTGGGTCCTTCCCTGGACCTGGACTTCGTCTGGGCTCAGCTCCTTCTCCTGCTCCTGCTCCTGGTCCTGGTGCCCCATCTGTGCTGCTGCCCCGTCCCTGCTGCTCACGTTTTCCCTGACTCCACACCCGGTGTGGGACCATCGTGCCCACGGGTCAGGTGGCTCGTGCTGGGGCTGCAGCTGACCTGGGGGCAGGGAGGGAGGGCTGAGGCGTGCCCCACTGCTCCTGCTGTTGATGTTGGTCTAGTCTGTCAGGAGCTCTCTGCGGACTTCTGTAGAAAGGGGTCCGTCCACTGTGACTCGCACTGTGACTCGGTGGCCACGGCCACCATTGTCCCCACCCCTAAGTCAACACCCAGCAGGGGCCCGCAGCCAGCAGGTCCCGGAAGGGCAAGCCACCCTGTTGCCTTGCCAGTAATAATGTGTCGCAGTGGGACTCTCAGGCCGCAAGAGGAGCACCAGCTTGTCCAAGTCTACGCCCCAGCCTCAGCCTCCATACTCTGAGCTGGTGCACATCGACCCGTTGTCATTTCCGAAGCCGCTTCACTGCTGTGCCGTGGTCTGGGTTTATAAAACCCCAGCACCAGTTTGTGTGTTGGTGTGCCCTCATTATCTGTTCACCAGTTTATCATAATCTAGGGATTATTATGTGCCAGGCATTTATTCATTTCCTTGCTGTATATTTACTCATTTACTGCATGAAGAAAATGAGTGATTTGCTCAATGTCCCTCTGCAAATAAGGGGCAAAGCTGGACTTACATTCAGATTCCATGCGCTTTGCCCTCGGACCCCTTCCGAACCCACAAGATGCTCTTCACTAAACAGATGTCATCTTCCCTTCATGTCCTGGGCCTCCGAGCAACTGAAAAGGGCAGCGAGCATGTGATAGATTAGTGTCTTCCTCCTCAAAATTGCAAAGGGACTTTATGAATGTGAGCTAAAGATATGGAGATTGACATATGATCCTGGGTTCAGTGTTTTCATATGGGCCCTTAGAGCTGGCAGAGTGGGTCAGGAGGCTGTAGGAAGAGAGATCTGAAGATGCTAAATGCTGCCGGGGTCCATGAGCCAAGGAGTGCAGGTGTCCTCTAGAAGCTGGGACATACAAGCAAACAGGTTTTTCTCCCTCAGAGCCTCCAGAAGGAACACCTTGCTCACCCCATAGGAACCGTTTTGGAATTGACCTGCATTCTTCAGAGAGATAAGAAGTTTGTGTTGTTTTTAGCTATGAAGTTTGTGGTAAATGTGTTACAGCAGTTACAGGGGGCAATTTCTGGCTGGTGTTCATCTGCTGCCTCTTTCACTTAATAGTGCCTTCAGATTTCCCCTGGGCACTTGGTGAAAATAGGAATGCCCAGGCCTTAGCCCCATGTCAAAGTCTCCATGCCTGGAGCTCCACCTACTTGTGGAAGCCTGCCTAGGGAGCATCTTGGGACTGGGGTCCTGCAAGCAGGTTCAGCTACCTGCTTAACCTTCCTCACCTGGAAGTGTGGGGCAGGAGGTTGACGGCGCCGCCTTTGCAATACCTACCCTGCAAGGTGGCTGTGAGAGGATGAGTGCAGAACGTATATCATGGTGCTCAGTAAGTTGCGGCCGTGACAGTTGTCAGGTGTGAAATGGCACGGTCGCTTCAGAGCGCTGGATGCCAGAGCTCCCGTGTGCTGGTTGTGACCTGCGCTGTGGTAGACTTTGAGCCAAGTGAACAAACATCCAGTAGTGTTTCCAGGGTTCCTGTAAACATCTCCACGTCTCACTGGGGTGTTAAACAATGGGCGCTGCACCACCTTACTGCAGGTTGGAACCGTCAGTGTCAAGTGGGCAGACGCGCGATGAGCAAGTTGCCTTGTTCTCTTAAGTAGGGATTGTACCTCCGTAGAGTTGAAAGCTTAGCTCCCGCCGCTCTCTGGGCAGGTTGGGTGTAGTGCTCAGATGGAGCTGAAGTGTTTCGAGTGGGAATTTCAGCTTCGTGCTAAGATAAACACATGTGGACACTCTGGGGATTGGTGGGGTACAGTGACGGACTGGTGAATGTTCTGGCTCTCTCGGGTGGGAAGGAGGAAGCCGTTATTTGTACCCCTTGTTAGTTTGTGGCCCATTTGAAGGCGCCAACAGAAAGCCACTCAGCACAGAGATGGAGATGGGCTCAGAACTGAGGATGAGGGGCTCCTGTCCCTGCTGGGGAGGGATCTACAGGGCATTGGGTGAGGCAGATTCGGGTGATGGCTTGGGAGTAGTCAGAGATTGTGACCAGATCCAGTGTGACAACCGCTAGTCCTGTCCCCTCTTCCCGTCATCCCCAAGCCCTCCCCTCCCGAGCTCCTGTCAAGGCAAAGAGACGAGAGTCGACTTGCATTTTGAACATTTATTGACAGGCGGCATTGTTCGTTATCAGGCTCCTGTTCGTTTCATTGGGATGGTGGCATTCGCGAGGTGCGGCAGGAGGGTCTTGAAAGC
Organism: Manis pentadactyla; assembly: GCF_030020395.1. NCBI lineage: Eukaryota > Metazoa > Chordata > Mammalia > Pholidota > Manidae > Manis > Manis pentadactyla. Next base: position 42,705,318 of record NC_080028.1, read on the forward strand.
CGGGAAAATTTCAGGCAGGTGTGTGGCGGAGTTGCTCGTGTGCGTTTAGCATCTTCTGGACCTGACGGTGTAGCGACGATAGCACACTGTGGGGAATAAGAGAGGCGGGAGATTTCAGCATGAGCTGAGCCCCCAGCAGAGCCCCTCACCTCTTCCTCTCCGCCTCTGGCAGCATCGCCTCCTCCAGCTCCAGCCCCTGGACAAAGCCCCTCACCTCTTCTTGTCCGCCTCTGGCAGCATCGCCTGCTCCTCCTGTGACTTCTTGGTCTCTGGCGGCGGCATCTGCTCTGGCTACGGCTGCGGCCACGGCAACGTGTGTATCTGGCCATGGTGCCGGATGGATTCGGTGTGGGTGCTCAGAGCAGGAGGTACCACCTTAGCTGGGCCAGCCAACCTGTGAGCAGGTGGAACTGCGTGGGCTGTGAGCCAGGGGCTGGCTCCTGGTCCTCTTATAGTCACGGGAGGCCCCTGGGCATTGTGAGGTCACAGAGGCCAGCGCGAGCAGACCCACCTTGTGCCCATGTATGGGCATGTGGGAGGCCCATGGTGGGCAGGGCGGGGCCGTGATGCCCAGGGGCCTCCATGGCACCAGCTGAGGGGAGACCAGCTGTCTTTCCTGTCAAGGGCAATCTCTCACTCATGCAGGGAGCTCTCAAGTAAAGTCTTCTTGAGCACTGACTGAGGGCCACAGTCTGCGGGAGGCCCTGGCCTACAGTGATAAATAAGGCAGACCCATTCTGCCTGGTAAAGTTTAGAGTCTAACTTATGGAAACATGAACGAAATAACCACCCAGAATAATTGTGTCAGGGGAAGGCCTTCCAGGGCTGGTGCAGAGGTGCCGCCCTCATCAAGGGCCCACGCTTCTTTGGTCTTCCAGGTCTGTCCTGGGCACGTGCTCTCCATCCTCAAGGTTGCCTCAAAATCCAAACTCTGGGCTGCCGTGCACAGTTGTACAGCCCTGTCCTGCTCAAAGCTTTGAGCCAAGGGACCGAGTGGGGACTGAAATCCAGCCTGGGCCCTGCCTGTCGAGTCAGGCCCAGCACCCATTGACATGCTGCTGCACACAGCAGCAGTGTTTTATCTAATTCAGGTGCTCACAGTGATGTCTTCTTCTCATTTAAACAAAGGCATGCTAAGAGCTAGCCTTGGCCCTGTGGAAGTTCAATCCTATCCGCTGTCCAGGGAGGAAGGGAAACGAAGAGGAGGGGGCAGAAGGGGTCATTACCTGTAACGAGCTTTCCCAGAAAGCCCACCCAGTAACCTCCCTTGTGATCATTCGCCTAACTGTGAGAGCACCCTGCCTCGCAGGATAAGCTGGGTTCCTGGGAAGGAGAGATGGGCCAGTGGACAGATAGAGAGTAGTACTCTTTGCCCCAGAGGGGGTAGAGCCAGAAAATTCCAGAACTCCACCCCCCGAGTCCACGATAGGGTGAGAACACCATGCATTTGATGTTTTAGTGCAGACATTAAGGCCCAGACTGTACTCTAAAGCTTGTGGTGATGCAGGGTCGGTATCATCTCAGAACTCGGCTGGCCCACAGGGCTTCACGGGGTCCAGCTGCTTGCCTTTGTTCCCTCCACACTGGCGTTGTTCTTACAGGAGCAATGCCACAGCTGCTTTCCATTTAGGCACAATTCACTCTCCCCGGCTGCTCCACACCAGTTGAGGGGGCGTCAAGGTGGAATGGTGTGGCGTCAAACCCTGGCTCTGGGTGGCGGAGGATGCCCAGGGTCACATACCAGCCCCTGCCCCCACTTCTTTAACACATTTACTCTTGTATTTACTCTTGTTTTGTGTCATTTGCATAAAGGAGACAATGGCAGGCCATCAGTTTATGTTTCTTCTCTGAAGCTTTATTTGGCAGATGACCAAAAGTCATCTTTTGTGGGTTTGGACGTCTAAGGTGGGATCGCTGTGGTCTCTTGAGGTCGTTCTCTGGCAAGTGGCTGCCCTTAGTCTCCAATGTCGGGTGTGATGTGCCCAGGAAAGTTTTGTGATGTGCCTTGTGCGTCTCCTCCTCCTCCTGAGCCTTCTGCCAGCTTTTGGGGGACCAAAAAGTTTCGGTTACAGGGCCACGTATGGGAGCTTGGTGGGAAGGGGATGTGGGAGCTTTCAGATGGGGTGAGGTCCCCAGTGCTCCATGAGTCTCCCGCATCAGGGGTGCTCAGGGACTGGCAAGAACACCTTGGCGCCTTCTGAATCTGCAGGTGCGTCTCCGGCGCCTTGGGCAGTAGCAGTAACGCCTGTGTCTGTAGTCGTAGCGGCCTCTGTGGGTCCTTCCCTGGACCTGGACTTCGTCTGGGCTCAGCTCCTTCTCCTGCTCCTGCTCCTGGTCCTGGTGCCCCATCTGTGCTGCTGCCCCGTCCCTGCTGCTCACGTTTTCCCTGACTCCACACCCGGTGTGGGACCATCGTGCCCACGGGTCAGGTGGCTCGTGCTGGGGCTGCAGCTGACCTGGGGGCAGGGAGGGAGGGCTGAGGCGTGCCCCACTGCTCCTGCTGTTGATGTTGGTCTAGTCTGTCAGGAGCTCTCTGCGGACTTCTGTAGAAAGGGGTCCGTCCACTGTGACTCGCACTGTGACTCGGTGGCCACGGCCACCATTGTCCCCACCCCTAAGTCAACACCCAGCAGGGGCCCGCAGCCAGCAGGTCCCGGAAGGGCAAGCCACCCTGTTGCCTTGCCAGTAATAATGTGTCGCAGTGGGACTCTCAGGCCGCAAGAGGAGCACCAGCTTGTCCAAGTCTACGCCCCAGCCTCAGCCTCCATACTCTGAGCTGGTGCACATCGACCCGTTGTCATTTCCGAAGCCGCTTCACTGCTGTGCCGTGGTCTGGGTTTATAAAACCCCAGCACCAGTTTGTGTGTTGGTGTGCCCTCATTATCTGTTCACCAGTTTATCATAATCTAGGGATTATTATGTGCCAGGCATTTATTCATTTCCTTGCTGTATATTTACTCATTTACTGCATGAAGAAAATGAGTGATTTGCTCAATGTCCCTCTGCAAATAAGGGGCAAAGCTGGACTTACATTCAGATTCCATGCGCTTTGCCCTCGGACCCCTTCCGAACCCACAAGATGCTCTTCACTAAACAGATGTCATCTTCCCTTCATGTCCTGGGCCTCCGAGCAACTGAAAAGGGCAGCGAGCATGTGATAGATTAGTGTCTTCCTCCTCAAAATTGCAAAGGGACTTTATGAATGTGAGCTAAAGATATGGAGATTGACATATGATCCTGGGTTCAGTGTTTTCATATGGGCCCTTAGAGCTGGCAGAGTGGGTCAGGAGGCTGTAGGAAGAGAGATCTGAAGATGCTAAATGCTGCCGGGGTCCATGAGCCAAGGAGTGCAGGTGTCCTCTAGAAGCTGGGACATACAAGCAAACAGGTTTTTCTCCCTCAGAGCCTCCAGAAGGAACACCTTGCTCACCCCATAGGAACCGTTTTGGAATTGACCTGCATTCTTCAGAGAGATAAGAAGTTTGTGTTGTTTTTAGCTATGAAGTTTGTGGTAAATGTGTTACAGCAGTTACAGGGGGCAATTTCTGGCTGGTGTTCATCTGCTGCCTCTTTCACTTAATAGTGCCTTCAGATTTCCCCTGGGCACTTGGTGAAAATAGGAATGCCCAGGCCTTAGCCCCATGTCAAAGTCTCCATGCCTGGAGCTCCACCTACTTGTGGAAGCCTGCCTAGGGAGCATCTTGGGACTGGGGTCCTGCAAGCAGGTTCAGCTACCTGCTTAACCTTCCTCACCTGGAAGTGTGGGGCAGGAGGTTGACGGCGCCGCCTTTGCAATACCTACCCTGCAAGGTGGCTGTGAGAGGATGAGTGCAGAACGTATATCATGGTGCTCAGTAAGTTGCGGCCGTGACAGTTGTCAGGTGTGAAATGGCACGGTCGCTTCAGAGCGCTGGATGCCAGAGCTCCCGTGTGCTGGTTGTGACCTGCGCTGTGGTAGACTTTGAGCCAAGTGAACAAACATCCAGTAGTGTTTCCAGGGTTCCTGTAAACATCTCCACGTCTCACTGGGGTGTTAAACAATGGGCGCTGCACCACCTTACTGCAGGTTGGAACCGTCAGTGTCAAGTGGGCAGACGCGCGATGAGCAAGTTGCCTTGTTCTCTTAAGTAGGGATTGTACCTCCGTAGAGTTGAAAGCTTAGCTCCCGCCGCTCTCTGGGCAGGTTGGGTGTAGTGCTCAGATGGAGCTGAAGTGTTTCGAGTGGGAATTTCAGCTTCGTGCTAAGATAAACACATGTGGACACTCTGGGGATTGGTGGGGTACAGTGACGGACTGGTGAATGTTCTGGCTCTCTCGGGTGGGAAGGAGGAAGCCGTTATTTGTACCCCTTGTTAGTTTGTGGCCCATTTGAAGGCGCCAACAGAAAGCCACTCAGCACAGAGATGGAGATGGGCTCAGAACTGAGGATGAGGGGCTCCTGTCCCTGCTGGGGAGGGATCTACAGGGCATTGGGTGAGGCAGATTCGGGTGATGGCTTGGGAGTAGTCAGAGATTGTGACCAGATCCAGTGTGACAACCGCTAGTCCTGTCCCCTCTTCCCGTCATCCCCAAGCCCTCCCCTCCCGAGCTCCTGTCAAGGCAAAGAGACGAGAGTCGACTTGCATTTTGAACATTTATTGACAGGCGGCATTGTTCGTTATCAGGCTCCTGTTCGTTTCATTGGGATGGTGGCATTCGCGAGGTGCGGCAGGAGGGTCTTGAAAGCCGGGAAAATTTCAGGCAGGTGTGTGGCGGAGTTGCTCGTGTGCGTTTAGCATCTTCTGGACCTGACGGTGTAGCGACGATAGCACACTGTGGGGAATAAGAGAGGCGGGAGATTTCAGCATGAGCTGAGCCCCCAGCAGAGCCCCTCACCTCTTCCTCTCCGCCTCTGGCAGCATCGCCTCCTCCAGCTCCAGCCCCTGGACAAAGCCCCTCACCTCTTCTTGTCCGCCTCTGGCAGCATCGCCTGCTCCTCCTGTGACTTCTTGGTCTCTGGCGGCGGCATCTGCTCTGGCTACGGCTGCGGCCACGGCAACGTGTGTATCTGGCCATGGTGCCGGATGGATTCGGTGTGGGTGCTCAGAGCAGGAGGTACCACCTTAGCTGGGCCAGCCAACCTGTGAGCAGGTGGAACTGCGTGGGCTGTGAGCCAGGGGCTGGCTCCTGGTCCTCTTATAGTCACGGGAGGCCCCTGGGCATTGTGAGGTCACAGAGGCCAGCGCGAGCAGACCCACCTTGTGCCCATGTATGGGCATGTGGGAGGCCCATGGTGGGCAGGGCGGGGCCGTGATGCCCAGGGGCCTCCATGGCACCAGCTGAGGGGAGACCAGCTGTCTTTCCTGTCAAGGGCAATCTCTCACTCATGCAGGGAGCTCTCAAGTAAAGTCTTCTTGAGCACTGACTGAGGGCCACAGTCTGCGGGAGGCCCTGGCCTACAGTGATAAATAAGGCAGACCCATTCTGCCTGGTAAAGTTTAGAGTCTAACTTATGGAAACATGAACGAAATAACCACCCAGAATAATTGTGTCAGGGGAAGGCCTTCCAGGGCTGGTGCAGAGGTGCCGCCCTCATCAAGGGCCCACGCTTCTTTGGTCTTCCAGGTCTGTCCTGGGCACGTGCTCTCCATCCTCAAGGTTGCCTCAAAATCCAAACTCTGGGCTGCCGTGCACAGTTGTACAGCCCTGTCCTGCTCAAAGCTTTGAGCCAAGGGACCGAGTGGGGACTGAAATCCAGCCTGGGCCCTGCCTGTCGAGTCAGGCCCAGCACCCATTGACATGCTGCTGCACACAGCAGCAGTGTTTTATCTAATTCAGGTGCTCACAGTGATGTCTTCTTCTCATTTAAACAAAGGCATGCTAAGAGCTAGCCTTGGCCCTGTGGAAGTTCAATCCTATCCGCTGTCCAGGGAGGAAGGGAAACGAAGAGGAGGGGGCAGAAGGGGTCATTACCTGTAACGAGCTTTCCCAGAAAGCCCACCCAGTAACCTCCCTTGTGATCATTCGCCTAACTGTGAGAGCACCCTGCCTCGCAGGATAAGCTGGGTTCCTGGGAAGGAGAGATGGGCCAGTGGACAGATAGAGAGTAGTACTCTTTGCCCCAGAGGGGGTAGAGCCAGAAAATTCCAGAACTCCACCCCCCGAGTCCACGATAGGGTGAGAACACCATGCATTTGATGTTTTAGTGCAGACATTAAGGCCCAGACTGTACTCTAAAGCTTGTGGTGATGCAGGGTCGGTATCATCTCAGAACTCGGCTGGCCCACAGGGCTTCACGGGGTCCAGCTGCTTGCCTTTGTTCCCTCCACACTGGCGTTGTTCTTACAGGAGCAATGCCACAGCTGCTTTCCATTTAGGCACAATTCACTCTCCCCGGCTGCTCCACACCAGTTGAGGGGGCGTCAAGGTGGAATGGTGTGGCGTCAAACCCTGGCTCTGGGTGGCGGAGGATGCCCAGGGTCACATACCAGCCCCTGCCCCCACTTCTTTAACACATTTACTCTTGTATTTACTCTTGTTTTGTGTCATTTGCATAAAGGAGACAATGGCAGGCCATCAGTTTATGTTTCTTCTCTGAAGCTTTATTTGGCAGATGACCAAAAGTCATCTTTTGTGGGTTTGGACGTCTAAGGTGGGATCGCTGTGGTCTCTTGAGGTCGTTCTCTGGCAAGTGGCTGCCCTTAGTCTCCAATGTCGGGTGTGATGTGCCCAGGAAAGTTTTGTGATGTGCCTTGTGCGTCTCCTCCTCCTCCTGAGCCTTCTGCCAGCTTTTGGGGGACCAAAAAGTTTCGGTTACAGGGCCACGTATGGGAGCTTGGTGGGAAGGGGATGTGGGAGCTTTCAGATGGGGTGAGGTCCCCAGTGCTCCATGAGTCTCCCGCATCAGGGGTGCTCAGGGACTGGCAAGAACACCTTGGCGCCTTCTGAATCTGCAGGTGCGTCTCCGGCGCCTTGGGCAGTAGCAGTAACGCCTGTGTCTGTAGTCGTAGCGGCCTCTGTGGGTCCTTCCCTGGACCTGGACTTCGTCTGGGCTCAGCTCCTTCTCCTGCTCCTGCTCCTGGTCCTGGTGCCCCATCTGTGCTGCTGCCCCGTCCCTGCTGCTCACGTTTTCCCTGACTCCACACCCGGTGTGGGACCATCGTGCCCACGGGTCAGGTGGCTCGTGCTGGGGCTGCAGCTGACCTGGGGGCAGGGAGGGAGGGCTGAGGCGTGCCCCACTGCTCCTGCTGTTGATGTTGGTCTAGTCTGTCAGGAGCTCTCTGCGGACTTCTGTAGAAAGGGGTCCGTCCACTGTGACTCGCACTGTGACTCGGTGGCCACGGCCACCATTGTCCCCACCCCTAAGTCAACACCCAGCAGGGGCCCGCAGCCAGCAGGTCCCGGAAGGGCAAGCCACCCTGTTGCCTTGCCAGTAATAATGTGTCGCAGTGGGACTCTCAGGCCGCAAGAGGAGCACCAGCTTGTCCAAGTCTACGCCCCAGCCTCAGCCTCCATACTCTGAGCTGGTGCACATCGACCCGTTGTCATTTCCGAAGCCGCTTCACTGCTGTGCCGTGGTCTGGGTTTATAAAACCCCAGCACCAGTTTGTGTGTTGGTGTGCCCTCATTATCTGTTCACCAGTTTATCATAATCTAGGGATTATTATGTGCCAGGCATTTATTCATTTCCTTGCTGTATATTTACTCATTTACTGCATGAAGAAAATGAGTGATTTGCTCAATGTCCCTCTGCAAATAAGGGGCAAAGCTGGACTTACATTCAGATTCCATGCGCTTTGCCCTCGGACCCCTTCCGAACCCACAAGATGCTCTTCACTAAACAGATGTCATCTTCCCTTCATGTCCTGGGCCTCCGAGCAACTGAAAAGGGCAGCGAGCATGTGATAGATTAGTGTCTTCCTCCTCAAAATTGCAAAGGGACTTTATGAATGTGAGCTAAAGATATGGAGATTGACATATGATCCTGGGTTCAGTGTTTTCATATGGGCCCTTAGAGCTGGCAGAGTGGGTCAGGAGGCTGTAGGAAGAGAGATCTGAAGATGCTAAATGCTGCCGGGGTCCATGAGCCAAGGAGTGCAGGTGTCCTCTAGAAGCTGGGACATACAAGCAAACAGGTTTTTCTCCCTCAGAGCCTCCAGAAGGAACACCTTGCTCACCCCATAGGAACCGTTTTGGAATTGACCTGCATTCTTCAGAGAGATAAGAAGTTTGTGTTGTTTTTAGCTATGAAGTTTGTGGTAAATGTGTTACAGCAGTTACAGGGGGCAATTTCTGGCTGGTGTTCATCTGCTGCCTCTTTCACTTAATAGTGCCTTCAGATTTCCCCTGGGCACTTGGTGAAAATAGGAATGCCCAGGCCTTAGCCCCATGTCAAAGTCTCCATGCCTGGAGCTCCACCTACTTGTGGAAGCCTGCCTAGGGAGCATCTTGGGACTGGGGTCCTGCAAGCAGGTTCAGCTACCTGCTTAACCTTCCTCACCTGGAAGTGTGGGGCAGGAGGTTGACGGCGCCGCCTTTGCAATACCTACCCTGCAAGGTGGCTGTGAGAGGATGAGTGCAGAACGTATATCATGGTGCTCAGTAAGTTGCGGCCGTGACAGTTGTCAGGTGTGAAATGGCACAGTCGCTTCAGAGCGCTGGATGCCAGAGCTCCCGTGTGCTGGTTGTGACCTGCGCTGTGGTAGACTTTGAGCCAAGTGAACAAACATCCAGTAGTGTTTCCAGGGTTCCTGTAAACATCTCCACGTCTCACTGGGGTGTTAAACAATGGGCGCTGCACCACCTTACTGCAGGTTGGAACCGTCAGTGTCAAGTGGGCAGACGCGCGATGAGCAAGTTGCCTTGTTCTCTTAAGTAGGGATTGTACCTCCGTAGAGTTGAAAGCTTAGCTCCCGCCGCTCTCTGGGCAGGTTGGGTGTAGTGCTCAGATGGAGCTGAAGTGTTTCGAGTGGGAATTTCAGCTTCGTGCTAAGATAAACACATGTGGACACTCTGGGGATTGGTGGGGTACAGTGACGGACTGGTGAATGTTCTGGCTCTCTCGGGTGGGAAGGAGGAAGCCGTTATTTGTACCCCTTGTTAGTTTGTGGCCCATTTGAAGGCGCCAACAGAAAGCCACTCAGCACAGAGATGGAGATGGGCTCAGAACTGAGGATGAGGGGCTCCTGTCCCTGCTGGGGAGGGATCTACAGGGCATTGGGTGAGGCAGATTCGGGTGATGGCTTGGGAGTAGTCAGAGATTGTGACCAGATCCAGTGTGACAACCGCTAGTCCTGTCCCCTCTTCCCGTCATCCCCAAGCCCTCCCCTCCCGAGCTCCTGTCAAGGCAAAGAGACGAGAGTCGACTTGCATTTTGAACATTTATTGACAGGCGGCATTGTTCGTTATCAGGCTCCTGTTCGTTTCATTGGGATGGTGGCATTCGCGAGGTGCGGCAGGAGGGTCTTGAAAGCCGGGAAAATTTCAGGCAGGTGTGTGGCGGAGTTGCTCGTGTGCGTTTAGCATCTTCTGGACCTGACGGTGTAGCGACGATAGCACACTGTGGGGAATAAGAGAGGCGGGAGATTTCAGCATGAGCTGAGCCCCCAGCAGAGCCCCTCACCTCTTCCTCTCCGCCTCTGGCAGCATCGCCTCCTCCAGCTCCAGCCCCTGGACAAAGCCCCTCACCTCTTCTTGTCCGCCTCTGGCAGCATCGCCTGCTCCTCCTGTGACTTCTTGGTCTCTGGCGGCGGCATCTGCTCTGGCTACGGCTGCGGCCACGGCAACGTGTGTATCTGGCCATGGTGCCGGATGGATTCGGTGTGGGTGCTCAGAGCAGGAGGTACCACCTTAGCTGGGCCAGCCAACCTGTGAGCAGGTGGAACTGCGTGGGCTGTGAGCCAGGGGCTGGCTCCTGGTCCTCTTATAGTCACGGGAGGCCCCTGGGCATTGTGAGGTCACAGAGGCCAGCGCGAGCAGACCCACCTTGTGCCCATGTATGGGCATGTGGGAGGCCCATGGTGGGCAGGGCGGGGCCGTGATGCCCAGGGGCCTCCATGTCACCAGCTGAGGGGAGACCAGCTGTCTTTCCTGTCAAGGGCAATCTCTCACTCATGCAGGGAGCTCTCAAGTAAAGTCTTCTTGAGCACTGACTGAGGGCCACAGTCTGGGGGAGGCCCTGGCCTACAGTGATAAATAAGGCAGACCCATTCTGCCTGGTAAAGTTTAGAGTCTAACTTATGGAAACATGAACGAAATAACCACCCAGAATAATTGTGTCAGGGGAAGGCCTTCCAGGGCTGGTGCAGAGGTGCCGCCCTCATCAAGGGCCCACGCTTCTTTGGTCTTCCAGGTCTGTCCTGGGCACGTGCTCTCCATCCTCAAGGTTGCCTCAAAATCCAAACTCTGGGCTGCCGTGCACAGTTGTACAGCCCTGTCCTGCTCAAAGCTTTGAGCCAAGGGACCGAGTGGGGACTGAAATCCAGCCTGGGCCCTGCCTGTCGAGTCAGGCCCAGCACCCATTGACATGCTGCTGCACACAGCAGCAGTGTTTTATCTAATTCAGGTGCTCACAGTGATGTCTTCTTCTCATTTAAACAAAGGCATGCTAAGAGCTAGCCTTGGCCCTGTGGAAGTTCAATCCTATCCGCTGTCCAGGGAGGAAGGGAAACGAAGAGGAGGGGGCAGAAGGGGTCATTACCTGTAACGAGCTTTCCCAGAAAGCCCACCCAGTAACCTCCCTTGTGATCATTCGCCTAACTGTGAGAGCACCCTGCCTCGCAGGATAAGCTGGGTTCCTGGGAAGGAGAGATGGGCCAGTGGACAGATAGAGAGTAGTACTCTTTGCCCCAGAGGGGGTAGAGCCAGAAAATTCCAGAACTCCACCCCCCGAGTCCACGATAGGGTGAGAACACCATGCATTTGATGTTTTAGTGCAGACATTAAGGCCCAGACTGTACTCTAAAGCTTGTGGTGATGCAGGGTCGGTATCATCTCAGAACTCGGCTGGCCCACAGGGCTTCACGGGGTCCAGCTGCTTGCCTTTGTTCCCTCCACACTGGCGTTGTTCTTACAGGAGCAATGCCACAGCTGCTTTCCATTTAGGCACAATTCACTCTCCCCGGCTGCTCCACACCAGTTGAGGGGGCGTCAAGGTGGAATGGTGTGGCGTCAAACCCTGGCTCTGGGTGGCGGAGGATGCCCAGGGTCACATACCAGCCCCTGCCCCCACTTCTTTAACACATTTACTCTTGTATTTACTCTTGTTTTGTGTCATTTGCATAAAGGAGACAATGGCAGGCCATCAGTTTATGTTTCTTCTCTGAAGCTTTATTTGGCAGATGACCAAAAGTCATCTTTTGTGGGTTTGGACGTCTAAGGTGGGATCGCTGTGGTCTCTTGAGGTCGTTCTCTGGCAAGTGGCTGCCCTTAGTCTCCAATGTCGGGTGTGATGTGCCCAGGAAAGTTTTGTGATGTGCCTTGTGCGTCTCCTCCTCCTCCTGAGCCTTCTGCCAGCTTTTGGGGGACCAAAAAGTTTCGGTTACAGGGCCACGTATGGGAGCTTGGTGGGAAGGGGATGTGGGAGCTTTCAGATGGGGTGAGGTCCCCAGTGCTCCATGAGTCTCCCGCATCAGGGGTGCTCAGGGACTGGCAAGAACACCTTGGCGCCTTCTGAATCTGCAGGTGCGTCTCCGGCGCCTTGGGCAGTAGCAGTAACGCCTGTGTCTGTAGTCGTAGCGGCCTCTGTGGGTCCTTCCCTGGACCTGGACTTCGTCTGGGCTCAGCTCCTTCTCCTGCTCCTGCTCCTGGTCCTGGTGCCCCATCTGTGCTGCTGCCCCGTCCCTGCTGCTCACGTTTTCCCTGACTCCACACCCGGTGTGGGACCATCGTGCCCACGGGTCAGGTGGCTCGTGCTGGGGCTGCAGCTGACCTGGGGGCAGGGAGGGAGGGCTGAGGCGTGCCCCACTGCTCCTGCTGTTGATGTTGGTCTAGTCTGTCAGGAGCTCTCTGCGGACTTCTGTAGAAAGGGGTCCGTCCACTGTGACTCGCACTGTGACTCGGTGGCCACGGCCACCATTGTCCCCACCCCTAAGTCAACACCCAGCAGGGGCCCGCAGCCAGCAGGTCCCGGAAGGGCAAGCCACCCTGTTGCCTTGCCAGTAATAATGTGTCGCAGTGGGACTCTCAGGCCGCAAGAGGAGCACCAGCTTGTCCAAGTCTACGCCCCAGCCTCAGCCTCCATACTCTGAGCTGGTGCACATCGACCCGTTGTCATTTCCGAAGCCGCTTCACTGCTGTGCCGTGGTCTGGGTTTATAAAACCCCAGCACCAGTTTGTGTGTTGGTGTGCCCTCATTATCTGTTCACCAGTTTATCATAATCTAGGGATTATTATGTGCCAGGCATTTATTCATTTCCTTGCTGTATATTTACTCATTTACTGCATGAAGAAAATGAGTGATTTGCTCAATGTCCCTCTGCAAATAAGGGGCAAAGCTGGACTTACATTCAGATTCCATGCGCTTTGCCCTCGGACCCCTTCCGAACCCACAAGATGCTCTTCACTAAACAGATGTCATCTTCCCTTCATGTCCTGGGCCTCCGAGCAACTGAAAAGGGCAGCGAGCATGTGATAGATTAGTGTCTTCCTCCTCAAAATTGCAAAGGGACTTTATGAATGTGAGCTAAAGATATGGAGATTGACATATGATCCTGGGTTCAGTGTTTTCATATGGGCCCTTAGAGCTGGCAGAGTGGGTCAGGAGGCTGTAGGAAGAGAGATCTGAAGATGCTAAATGCTGCCGGGGTCCATGAGCCAAGGAGTGCAGGTGTCCTCTAGAAGCTGGGACATACAAGCAAACAGGTTTTTCTCCCTCAGAGCCTCCAGAAGGAACACCTTGCTCACCCCATAGGAACCGTTTTGGAATTGACCTGCATTCTTCAGAGAGATAAGAAGTTTGTGTTGTTTTTAGCTATGAAGTTTGTGGTAAATGTGTTACAGCAGTTACAGGGGGCAATTTCTGGCTGGTGTTCATCTGCTGCCTCTTTCACTTAATAGTGCCTTCAGATTTCCCCTGGGCACTTGGTGAAAATAGGAATGCCCAGGCCTTAGCCCCATGTCAAAGTCTCCATGCCTGGAGCTCCACCTACTTGTGGAAGCCTGCCTAGGGAGCATCTTGGGACTGGGGTCCTGCAAGCAGGTTCAGCTACCTGCTTAACCTTCCTCACCTGGAAGTGTGGGGCAGGAGGTTGACGGCGCCGCCTTTGCAATACCTACCCTGCAAGGTGGCTGTGAGAGGATGAGTGCAGAACGTATATCATGGTGCTCAGTAAGTTGCGGCCGTGACAGTTGTCAGGTGTGAAATGGCACGGTCGCTTCAGAGCGCTGGATGCCAGAGCTCCCGTGTGCTGGTTGTGACCTGCGCTGTGGTAGACTTTGAGCCAAGTGAACAAACATCCAGTAGTGTTTCCAGGGTTCCTGTAAACATCTCCACGTCTCACTGGGGTGTTAAACAATGGGCGCTGCACCACCTTACTGCAGGTTGGAACCGTCAGTGTCAAGTGGGCAGACGCGCGATGAGCAAGTTGCCTTGTTCTCTTAAGTAGGGATTGTACCTCCGTAGAGTTGAAAGCTTAGCTCCCGCCGCTCTCTGGGCAGGTTGGGTGTAGTGCTCAGATGGAGCTGAAGTGTTTCGAGTGGGAATTTCAGCTTCGTGCTAAGATAAACACATGTGGACACTCTGGGGATTGGTGGGGTACAGTGACGGACTGGTGAATGTTCTGGCTCTCTCGGGTGGGAAGGAGGAAGCCGTTATTTGTACCCCTTGTTAGTTTGTGGCCCATTTGAAGGCGCCAACAGAAAGCCACTCAGCACAGAGATGGAGATGGGCTCAGAACTGAGGATGAGGGGCTCCTGTCCCTGCTGGGGAGGGATCTACAGGGCATTGGGTGAGGCAGATTCGGGTGATGGCTTGGGAGTAGTCAGAGATTGTGACCAGATCCAGTGTGACAACCGCTAGTCCTGTCCCCTCTTCCCGTCATCCCCAAGCCCTCCCCTCCCGAGCTCCTGTCAAGGCAAAGAGACGAGAGTCGACTTGCATTTTGAACATTTATTGACAGGCGGCATTGTTCGTTATCAGGCTCCTGTTCGTTTCATTGGGATGGTGGCATTCGCGAGGTGCGGCAGGAGGGTCTTGAAAGCCGGGAAAATTTCAGGCAGGTGTGTGGCGGAGTTGCTCGTGTGCGTTTAGCATCTTCTGGACCTGACGGTGTAGCGACGATAGCACACTGTGGGGAATAAGAGAGGCGGGAGATTTCAGCATGAGCTGAGCCCCCAGCAGAGCCCCTCACCTCTTCCTCTCCGCCTCTGGCAGCATCGCCTCCTCCAGCTCCAGCCCCTGGACAAAGCCCCTCACCTCTTCTTGTCCGCCTCTGGCAGCATCGCCTGCTCCTCCTGTGACTTCTTGGTCTCTGGCGGCGGCATCTGCTCTGGCTACGGCTGCGGCCACGGCAACGTGTGTATCTGGCCATGGTGCCGGATGGATTCGGTGTGGGTGCTCAGAGCAGGAGGTACCACCTTAGCTGGGCCAGCCAACCTGTGAGCAGGTGGAACTGCGTGGGCTGTGAGCCAGGGGCTGGCTCCTGGTCCTCTTATAGTCACGGGAGGCCCCTGGGCATTGTGAGGTCACAGAGGCCAGCGCGAGCAGACCCACCTTGTGCCCATGTATGGGCATGTGGGAGGCCCATGGTGGGCAGGGCGGGGCCGTGATGCCCAGGGGCCTCCATGGCACCAGCTGAGGGGAGACCAGCTGTCTTTCCTGTCAAGGGCAATCTCTCACTCATGCAGGGAGCTCTCAAGTAAAGTCTTCTTGAGCACTGACTGAGGGCCACAGTCTGCGGGAGGCCCTGGCCTACAGTGATAAATAAGGCAGACCCATTCTGCCTGGTAAAGTTTAGAGTCTAACTTATGGAAACATGAACGAAATAACCACCCAGAATAATTGTGTCAGGGGAAGGCCTTCCAGGGCTGGTGCAGAGGTGCCGCCCTCATCAAGGGCCCACGCTTCTTTGGTCTTCCAGGTCTGTCCTGGGCACGTGCTCTCCATCCTCAAGGTTGCCTCAAAATCCAAACTCTGGGCTGCCGTGCACAGTTGTACAGCCCTGTCCTGCTCAAAGCTTTGAGCCAAGGGACCGAGTGGGGACTGAAATCCAGCCTGGGCCCTGCCTGTCGAGTCAGGCCCAGCACCCATTGACATGCTGCTGCACACAGCAGCAGTGTTTTATCTAATTCAGGTGCTCACAGTGATGTCTTCTTCTCATTTAAACAAAGGCATGCTAAGAGCTAGCCTTGGCCCTGTGGAAGTTCAATCCTATCCGCTGTCCAGGGAGGAAGGGAAACGAAGAGGAGGGGGCAGAAGGGGTCATTACCTGTAACGAGCTTTCCCAGAAAGCCCACCCAGTAACCTCCCTTGTGA
Organism: Manis pentadactyla; assembly: GCF_030020395.1. Lineage (NCBI taxonomy): Eukaryota > Metazoa > Chordata > Mammalia > Pholidota > Manidae > Manis > Manis pentadactyla. Next base: position 42,720,769 of record NC_080028.1, read on the forward strand.
TCATTCGCCTAACTGTGAGAGCACCCTGCCTCGCAGGATAAGCTGGGTTCCTGGGAAGGAGAGATGGGCCAGTGGACAGATAGAGAGTAGTACTCTTTGCCCCAGAGGGGGTAGAGCCAGAAAATTCCAGAACTCCACCCCCCGAGTCCACGATAGGGTGAGAACACCATGCATTTGATGTTTTAGTGCAGACATTAAGGCCCAGACTGTACTCTAAAGCTTGTGGTGATGCAGGGTCGGTATCATCTCAGAACTCGGCTGGCCCACAGGGCTTCACGGGGTCCAGCTGCTTGCCTTTGTTCCCTCCACACTGGCGTTGTTCTTACAGGAGCAATGCCACAGCTGCTTTCCATTTAGGCACAATTCACTCTCCCCGGCTGCTCCACACCAGTTGAGGGGGCGTCAAGGTGGAATGGTGTGGCGTCAAACCCTGGCTCTGGGTGGCGGAGGATGCCCAGGGTCACATACCAGCCCCTGCCCCCACTTCTTTAACACATTTACTCTTGTATTTACTCTTGTTTTGTGTCATTTGCATAAAGGAGACAATGGCAGGCCATCAGTTTATGTTTCTTCTCTGAAGCTTTATTTGGCAGATGACCAAAAGTCATCTTTTGTGGGTTTGGACGTCTAAGGTGGGATCGCTGTGGTCTCTTGAGGTCGTTCTCTGGCAAGTGGCTGCCCTTAGTCTCCAATGTCGGGTGTGATGTGCCCAGGAAAGTTTTGTGATGTGCCTTGTGCGTCTCCTCCTCCTCCTGAGCCTTCTGCCAGCTTTTGGGGGACCAAAAAGTTTCGGTTACAGGGCCACGTATGGGAGCTTGGTGGGAAGGGGATGTGGGAGCTTTCAGATGGGGTGAGGTCCCCAGTGCTCCATGAGTCTCCCGCATCAGGGGTGCTCAGGGACTGGCAAGAACACCTTGGCGCCTTCTGAATCTGCAGGTGCGTCTCCGGCGCCTTGGGCAGTAGCAGTAACGCCTGTGTCTGTAGTCGTAGCGGCCTCTGTGGGTCCTTCCCTGGACCTGGACTTCGTCTGGGCTCAGCTCCTTCTCCTGCTCCTGCTCCTGGTCCTGGTGCCCCATCTGTGCTGCTGCCCCGTCCCTGCTGCTCACGTTTTCCCTGACTCCACACCCGGTGTGGGACCATCGTGCCCACGGGTCAGGTGGCTCGTGCTGGGGCTGCAGCTGACCTGGGGGCAGGGAGGGAGGGCTGAGGCGTGCCCCACTGCTCCTGCTGTTGATGTTGGTCTAGTCTGTCAGGAGCTCTCTGCGGACTTCTGTAGAAAGGGGTCCGTCCACTGTGACTCGCACTGTGACTCGGTGGCCACGGCCACCATTGTCCCCACCCCTAAGTCAACACCCAGCAGGGGCCCGCAGCCAGCAGGTCCCGGAAGGGCAAGCCACCCTGTTGCCTTGCCAGTAATAATGTGTCGCAGTGGGACTCTCAGGCCGCAAGAGGAGCACCAGCTTGTCCAAGTCTACGCCCCAGCCTCAGCCTCCATACTCTGAGCTGGTGCACATCGACCCGTTGTCATTTCCGAAGCCGCTTCACTGCTGTGCCGTGGTCTGGGTTTATAAAACCCCAGCACCAGTTTGTGTGTTGGTGTGCCCTCATTATCTGTTCACCAGTTTATCATAATCTAGGGATTATTATGTGCCAGGCATTTATTCATTTCCTTGCTGTATATTTACTCATTTACTGCATGAAGAAAATGAGTGATTTGCTCAATGTCCCTCTGCAAATAAGGGGCAAAGCTGGACTTACATTCAGATTCCATGCGCTTTGCCCTCGGACCCCTTCCGAACCCACAAGATGCTCTTCACTAAACAGATGTCATCTTCCCTTCATGTCCTGGGCCTCCGAGCAACTGAAAAGGGCAGCGAGCATGTGATAGATTAGTGTCTTCCTCCTCAAAATTGCAAAGGGACTTTATGAATGTGAGCTAAAGATATGGAGATTGACATATGATCCTGGGTTCAGTGTTTTCATATGGGCCCTTAGAGCTGGCAGAGTGGGTCAGGAGGCTGTAGGAAGAGAGATCTGAAGATGCTAAATGCTGCCGGGGTCCATGAGCCAAGGAGTGCAGGTGTCCTCTAGAAGCTGGGACATACAAGCAAACAGGTTTTTCTCCCTCAGAGCCTCCAGAAGGAACACCTTGCTCACCCCATAGGAACCGTTTTGGAATTGACCTGCATTCTTCAGAGAGATAAGAAGTTTGTGTTGTTTTTAGCTATGAAGTTTGTGGTAAATGTGTTACAGCAGTTACAGGGGGCAATTTCTGGCTGGTGTTCATCTGCTGCCTCTTTCACTTAATAGTGCCTTCAGATTTCCCCTGGGCACTTGGTGAAAATAGGAATGCCCAGGCCTTAGCCCCATGTCAAAGTCTCCATGCCTGGAGCTCCACCTACTTGTGGAAGCCTGCCTAGGGAGCATCTTGGGACTGGGGTCCTGCAAGCAGGTTCAGCTACCTGCTTAACCTTCCTCACCTGGAAGTGTGGGGCAGGAGGTTGACGGCGCCGCCTTTGCAATACCTACCCTGCAAGGTGGCTGTGAGAGGATGAGTGCAGAACGTATATCATGGTGCTCAGTAAGTTGCGGCCGTGACAGTTGTCAGGTGTGAAATGGCACGGTCGCTTCAGAGCGCTGGATGCCAGAGCTCCCGTGTGCTGGTTGTGACCTGCGCTGTGGTAGACTTTGAGCCAAGTGAACAAACATCCAGTAGTGTTTCCAGGGTTCCTGTAAACATCTCCACGTCTCACTGGGGTGTTAAACAATGGGCGCTGCACCACCTTACTGCAGGTTGGAACCGTCAGTGTCAAGTGGGCAGACGCGCGATGAGCAAGTTGCCTTGTTCTCTTAAGTAGGGATTGTACCTCCGTAGAGTTGAAAGCTTAGCTCCCGCCGCTCTCTGGGCAGGTTGGGTGTAGTGCTCAGATGGAGCTGAAGTGTTTCGAGTGGGAATTTCAGCTTCGTGCTAAGATAAACACATGTGGACACTCTGGGGATTGGTGGGGTACAGTGACGGACTGGTGAATGTTCTGGCTCTCTCGGGTGGGAAGGAGGAAGCCGTTATTTGTACCCCTTGTTAGTTTGTGGCCCATTTGAAGGCGCCAACAGAAAGCCACTCAGCACAGAGATGGAGATGGGCTCAGAACTGAGGATGAGGGGCTCCTGTCCCTGCTGGGGAGGGATCTACAGGGCATTGGGTGAGGCAGATTCGGGTGATGGCTTGGGAGTAGTCAGAGATTGTGACCAGATCCAGTGTGACAACCGCTAGTCCTGTCCCCTCTTCCCGTCATCCCCAAGCCCTCCCCTCCCGAGCTCCTGTCAAGGCAAAGAGACGAGAGTCGACTTGCATTTTGAACATTTATTGACAGGCGGCATTGTTCGTTATCAGGCTCCTGTTCGTTTCATTGGGATGGTGGCATTCGCGAGGTGCGGCAGGAGGGTCTTGAAAGCCGGGAAAATTTCAGGCAGGTGTGTGGCGGAGTTGCTCGTGTGCGTTTAGCATCTTCTGGACCTGACGGTGTAGCGACGATAGCACACTGTGGGGAATAAGAGAGGCGGGAGATTTCAGCATGAGCTGAGCCCCCAGCAGAGCCCCTCACCTCTTCCTCTCCGCCTCTGGCAGCATCGCCTCCTCCAGCTCCAGCCCCTGGACAAAGCCCCTCACCTCTTCTTGTCCGCCTCTGGCAGCATCGCCTGCTCCTCCTGTGACTTCTTGGTCTCTGGCGGCGGCATCTGCTCTGGCTACGGCTGCGGCCACGGCAACGTGTGTATCTGGCCATGGTGCCGGATGGATTCGGTGTGGGTGCTCAGAGCAGGAGGTACCACCTTAGCTGGGCCAGCCAACCTGTGAGCAGGTGGAACTGCGTGGGCTGTGAGCCAGGGGCTGGCTCCTGGTCCTCTTATAGTCACGGGAGGCCCCTGGGCATTGTGAGGTCACAGAGGCCAGCGCGAGCAGACCCACCTTGTGCCCATGTATGGGCATGTGGGAGGCCCATGGTGGGCAGGGCGGGGCCGTGATGCCCAGGGGCCTCCATGGCACCAGCTGAGGGGAGACCAGCTGTCTTTCCTGTCAAGGGCAATCTCTCACTCATGCAGGGAGCTCTCAAGTAAAGTCTTCTTGAGCACTGACTGAGGGCCACAGTCTGCGGGAGGCCCTGGCCTACAGTGATAAATAAGGCAGACCCATTCTGCCTGGTAAAGTTTAGAGTCTAACTTATGGAAACATGAACGAAATAACCACCCAGAATAATTGTGTCAGGGGAAGGCCTTCCAGGGCTGGTGCAGAGGTGCCGCCCTCATCAAGGGCCCACGCTTCTTTGGTCTTCCAGGTCTGTCCTGGGCACGTGCTCTCCATCCTCAAGGTTGCCTCAAAATCCAAACTCTGGGCTGCCGTGCACAGTTGTACAGCCCTGTCCTGCTCAAAGCTTTGAGCCAAGGGACCGAGTGGGGACTGAAATCCAGCCTGGGCCCTGCCTGTCGAGTCAGGCCCAGCACCCATTGACATGCTGCTGCACACAGCAGCAGTGTTTTATCTAATTCAGGTGCTCACAGTGATGTCTTCTTCTCATTTAAACAAAGGCATGCTAAGAGCTAGCCTTGGCCCTGTGGAAGTTCAATCCTATCCGCTGTCCAGGGAGGAAGGGAAACGAAGAGGAGGGGGCAGAAGGGGTCATTACCTGTAACGAGCTTTCCCAGAAAGCCCACCCAGTAACCTCCCTTGTGATCATTCGCCTAACTGTGAGAGCACCCTGCCTCGCAGGATAAGCTGGGTTCCTGGGAAGGAGAGATGGGCCAGTGGACAGATAGAGAGTAGTACTCTTTGCCCCAGAGGGGGTAGAGCCAGAAAATTCCAGAACTCCACCCCCCGAGTCCACGATAGGGTGAGAACACCATGCATTTGATGTTTTAGTGCAGACATTAAGGCCCAGACTGTACTCTAAAGCTTGTGGTGATGCAGGGTCGGTATCATCTCAGAACTCGGCTGGCCCACAGGGCTTCACGGGGTCCAGCTGCTTGCCTTTGTTCCCTCCACACTGGCGTTGTTCTTACAGGAGCAATGCCACAGCTGCTTTCCATTTAGGCACAATTCACTCTCCCCGGCTGCTCCACACCAGTTGAGGGGGCGTCAAGGTGGAATGGTGTGGCGTCAAACCCTGGCTCTGGGTGGCGGAGGATGCCCAGGGTCACATACCAGCCCCTGCCCCCACTTCTTTAACACATTTACTCTTGTATTTACTCTTGTTTTGTGTCATTTGCATAAAGGAGACAATGGCAGGCCATCAGTTTATGTTTCTTCTCTGAAGCTTTATTTGGCAGATGACCAAAAGTCATCTTTTGTGGGTTTGGACGTCTAAGGTGGGATCGCTGTGGTCTCTTGAGGTCGTTCTCTGGCAAGTGGCTGCCCTTAGTCTCCAATGTCGGGTGTGATGTGCCCAGGAAAGTTTTGTGATGTGCCTTGTGCGTCTCCTCCTCCTCCTGAGCCTTCTGCCAGCTTTTGGGGGACCAAAAAGTTTCGGTTACAGGGCCACGTATGGGAGCTTGGTGGGAAGGGGATGTGGGAGCTTTCAGATGGGGTGAGGTCCCCAGTGCTCCATGAGTCTCCCGCATCAGGGGTGCTCAGGGACTGGCAAGAACACCTTGGCGCCTTCTGAATCTGCAGGTGCGTCTCCGGCGCCTTGGGCAGTAGCAGTAACGCCTGTGTCTGTAGTCGTAGCGGCCTCTGTGGGTCCTTCCCTGGACCTGGACTTCGTCTGGGCTCAGCTCCTTCTCCTGCTCCTGCTCCTGGTCCTGGTGCCCCATCTGTGCTGCTGCCCCGTCCCTGCTGCTCACGTTTTCCCTGACTCCACACCCGGTGTGGGACCATCGTGCCCACGGGTCAGGTGGCTCGTGCTGGGGCTGCAGCTGACCTGGGGGCAGGGAGGGAGGGCTGAGGCGTGCCCCACTGCTCCTGCTGTTGATGTTGGTCTAGTCTGTCAGGAGCTCTCTGCGGACTTCTGTAGAAAGGGGTCCGTCCACTGTGACTCGCACTGTGACTCGGTGGCCACGGCCACCATTGTCCCCACCCCTAAGTCAACACCCAGCAGGGGCCCGCAGCCAGCAGGTCCCGGAAGGGCAAGCCACCCTGTTGCCTTGCCAGTAATAATGTGTCGCAGTGGGACTCTCAGGCCGCAAGAGGAGCACCAGCTTGTCCAAGTCTACGCCCCAGCCTCAGCCTCCATACTCTGAGCTGGTGCACATCGACCCGTTGTCATTTCCGAAGCCGCTTCACTGCTGTGCCGTGGTCTGGGTTTATAAAACCCCAGCACCAGTTTGTGTGTTGGTGTGCCCTCATTATCTGTTCACCAGTTTATCATAATCTAGGGATTATTATGTGCCAGGCATTTATTCATTTCCTTGCTGTATATTTACTCATTTACTGCATGAAGAAAATGAGTGATTTGCTCAATGTCCCTCTGCAAATAAGGGGCAAAGCTGGACTTACATTCAGATTCCATGCGCTTTGCCCTCGGACCCCTTCCGAACCCACAAGATGCTCTTCACTAAACAGATGTCATCTTCCCTTCATGTCCTGGGCCTCCGAGCAACTGAAAAGGGCAGCGAGCATGTGATAGATTAGTGTCTTCCTCCTCAAAATTGCAAAGGGACTTTATGAATGTGAGCTAAAGATATGGAGATTGACATATGATCCTGGGTTCAGTGTTTTCATATGGGCCCTTAGAGCTGGCAGAGTGGGTCAGGAGGCTGTAGGAAGAGAGATCTGAAGATGCTAAATGCTGCCGGGGTCCATGAGCCAAGGAGTGCAGGTGTCCTCTAGAAGCTGGGACATACAAGCAAACAGGTTTTTCTCCCTCAGAGCCTCCAGAAGGAACACCTTGCTCACCCCATAGGAACCGTTTTGGAATTGACCTGCATTCTTCAGAGAGATAAGAAGTTTGTGTTGTTTTTAGCTATGAAGTTTGTGGTAAATGTGTTACAGCAGTTACAGGGGGCAATTTCTGGCTGGTGTTCATCTGCTGCCTCTTTCACTTAATAGTGCCTTCAGATTTCCCCTGGGCACTTGGTGAAAATAGGAATGCCCAGGCCTTAGCCCCATGTCAAAGTCTCCATGCCTGGAGCTCCACCTACTTGTGGAAGCCTGCCTAGGGAGCATCTTGGGACTGGGGTCCTGCAAGCAGGTTCAGCTACCTGCTTAACCTTCCTCACCTGGAAGTGTGGGGCAGGAGGTTGACGGCGCCGCCTTTGCAATACCTACCCTGCAAGGTGGCTGTGAGAGGATGAGTGCAGAACGTATATCATGGTGCTCAGTAAGTTGCGGCCGTGACAGTTGTCAGGTGTGAAATGGCACGGTCGCTTCAGAGCGCTGGATGCCAGAGCTCCCGTGTGCTGGTTGTGACCTGCGCTGTGGTAGACTTTGAGCCAAGTGAACAAACATCCAGTAGTGTTTCCAGGGTTCCTGTAAACATCTCCACGTCTCACTGGGGTGTTAAACAATGGGCGCTGCACCACCTTACTGCAGGTTGGAACCGTCAGTGTCAAGTGGGCAGACGCGCGATGAGCAAGTTGCCTTGTTCTCTTAAGTAGGGATTGTACCTCCGTAGAGTTGAAAGCTTAGCTCCCGCCGCTCTCTGGGCAGGTTGGGTGTAGTGCTCAGATGGAGCTGAAGTGTTTCGAGTGGGAATTTCAGCTTCGTGCTAAGATAAACACATGTGGACACTCTGGGGATTGGTGGGGTACAGTGACGGACTGGTGAATGTTCTGGCTCTCTCGGGTGGGAAGGAGGAAGCCGTTATTTGTACCCCTTGTTAGTTTGTGGCCCATTTGAAGGCGCCAACAGAAAGCCACTCAGCACAGAGATGGAGATGGGCTCAGAACTGAGGATGAGGGGCTCCTGTCCCTGCTGGGGAGGGATCTACAGGGCATTGGGTGAGGCAGATTCGGGTGATGGCTTGGGAGTAGTCAGAGATTGTGACCAGATCCAGTGTGACAACCGCTAGTCCTGTCCCCTCTTCCCGTCATCCCCAAGCCCTCCCCTCCCGAGCTCCTGTCAAGGCAAAGAGACGAGAGTCGACTTGCATTTTGAACATTTATTGACAGGCGGCATTGTTCGTTATCAGGCTCCTGTTCGTTTCATTGGGATGGTGGCATTCGCGAGGTGCGGCAGGAGGGTCTTGAAAGCCGGGAAAATTTCAGGCAGGTGTGTGGCGGAGTTGCTCGTGTGCGTTTAGCATCTTCTGGACCTGACGGTGTAGCGACGATAGCACACTGTGGGGAATAAGAGAGGCGGGAGATTTCAGCATGAGCTGAGCCCCCAGCAGAGCCCCTCACCTCTTCCTCTCCGCCTCTGGCAGCATCGCTTCCTCCAGCTCCAGCCCCTGGACAAAGCCCCTCACCTCTTCTTGTCCGCCTCTGGCAGCATCGCCTGCTCCTCCTGTGACTTCTTGGTCTCTGGCGGCGGCATCTGCTCTGGCTACGGCTGCGGCCACGGCAACGTGTGTATCTGGCCATGGTGCCGGATGGATTCGGTGTGGGTGCTCAGAGCAGGAGGTACCACCTTAGCTGGGCCAGCCAACCTGTGAGCAGGTGGAACTGCGTGGGCTGTGAGCCAGGGGCTGGCTCCTGGTCCTCTTATAGTCACGGGAGGCCCCTGGGCATTGTGAGGTCACAGAGGCCAGCGCGAGCAGACCCACCTTGTGCCCATGTATGGGCATGTGGGAGGCCCATGGTGGGCAGGGCGGGGCCGTGATGCCCAGGGGCCTCCATGGCACCAGCTGAGGGGAGACCAGCTGTCTTTCCTGTCAAGGGCAATCTCTCACTCATGCAGGGAGCTCTCAAGTAAAGTCTTCTTGAGCACTGACTGAGGGCCACAGTCTGCGGGAGGCCCTGGCCTACAGTGATAAATAAGGCAGACCCATTCTGCCTGGTAAAGTTTAGAGTCTAACTTATGGAAACATGAACGAAATAACCACCCAGAATAATTGTGTCAGGGGAAGGCCTTCCAGGGCTGGTGCAGAGGTGCCGCCCTCATCAAGGGCCCACGCTTCTTTGGTCTTCCAGGTCTGTCCTGGGCACGTGCTCTCCATCCTCAAGGTTGCCTCAAAATCCAAACTCTGGGCTGCCGTGCACAGTTGTACAGCCCTGTCCTGCTCAAAGCTTTGAGCCAAGGGACCGAGTGGGGACTGAAATCCAGCCTGGGCCCTGCCTGTCGAGTCAGGCCCAGCACCCATTGACATGCTGCTGCACACAGCAGCAGTGTTTTATCTAATTCAGGTGCTCACAGTGATGTCTTCTTCTCATTTAAACAAAGGCATGCTAAGAGCTAGCCTTGGCCCTGTGGAAGTTCAATCCTATCCGCTGTCCAGGGAGGAAGGGAAACGAAGAGGAGGGGGCAGAAGGGGTCATTACCTGTAACGAGCTTTCCCAGAAAGCCCACCCAGTAACCTCCCTTGTGATCATTCGCCTAACTGTGAGAGCACCCTGCCTCGCAGGATAAGCTGGGTTCCTGGGAAGGAGAGATGGGCCAGTGGACAGATAGAGAGTAGTACTCTTTGCCCCAGAGGGGGTAGAGCCAGAAAATTCCAGAACTCCACCCCCCGAGTCCACGATAGGGTGAGAACACCATGCATTTGATGTTTTAGTGCAGACATTAAGGCCCAGACTGTACTCTAAAGCTTGTGGTGATGCAGGGTCGGTATCATCTCAGAACTCGGCTGGCCCACAGGGCTTCACGGGGTCCAGCTGCTTGCCTTTGTTCCCTCCACACTGGCGTTGTTCTTACAGGAGCAATGCCACAGCTGCTTTCCATTTAGGCACAATTCACTCTCCCCGGCTGCTCCACACCAGTTGAGGGGGCGTCAAGGTGGAATGGTGTGGCGTCAAACCCTGGCTCTGGGTGGCGGAGGATGCCCAGGGTCACATACCAGCCCCTGCCCCCACTTCTTTAACACATTTACTCTTGTATTTACTCTTGTTTTGTGTCATTTGCATAAAGGAGACAATGGCAGGCCATCAGTTTATGTTTCTTCTCTGAAGCTTTATTTGGCAGATGACCAAAAGTCATCTTTTGTGGGTTTGGACGTCTAAGGTGGGATCGCTGTGGTCTCTTGAGGTCGTTCTCTGGCAAGTGGCTGCCCTTAGTCTCCAATGTCGGGTGTGATGTGCCCAGGAAAGTTTTGTGATGTGCCTTGTGCGTCTCCTCCTCCTCCTGAGCCTTCTGCCAGCTTTTGGGGGACCAAAAAGTTTCGGTTACAGGGCCACGTATGGGAGCTTGGTGGGAAGGGGATGTGGGAGCTTTCAGATGGGGTGAGGTCCCCAGTGCTCCATGAGTCTCCCGCATCAGGGGTGCTCAGGGACTGGCAAGAACACCTTGGCGCCTTCTGAATCTGCAGGTGCGTCTCCGGCGCCTTGGGCAGTAGCAGTAACGCCTGTGTCTGTAGTCGTAGCGGCCTCTGTGGGTCCTTCCCTGGACCTGGACTTCGTCTGGGCTCAGCTCCTTCTCCTGCTCCTGCTCCTGGTCCTGGTGCCCCATCTGTGCTGCTGCCCCGTCCCTGCTGCTCACGTTTTCCCTGACTCCACACCCGGTGTGGGACCATCGTGCCCACGGGTCAGGTGGCTCGTGCTGGGGCTGCAGCTGACCTGGGGGCAGGGAGGGAGGGCTGAGGCGTGCCCCACTGCTCCTGCTGTTGATGTTGGTCTAGTCTGTCAGGAGCTCTCTGCGGACTTCTGTAGAAAGGGGTCCGTCCACTGTGACTCGCACTGTGACTCGGTGGCCACGGCCACCATTGTCCCCACCCCTAAGTCAACACCCAGCAGGGGCCCGCAGCCAGCAGGTCCCGGAAGGGCAAGCCACCCTGTTGCCTTGCCAGTAATAATGTGTCGCAGTGGGACTCTCAGGCCGCAAGAGGAGCACCAGCTTGTCCAAGTCTACGCCCCAGCCTCAGCCTCCATACTCTGAGCTGGTGCACATCGACCCGTTGTCATTTCCGAAGCCGCTTCACTGCTGTGCCGTGGTCTGGGTTTATAAAACCCCAGCACCAGTTTGTGTGTTGGTGTGCCCTCATTATCTGTTCACCAGTTTATCATAATCTAGGGATTATTATGTGCCAGGCATTTATTCATTTCCTTGCTGTATATTTACTCATTTACTGCATGAAGAAAATGAGTGATTTGCTCAATGTCCCTCTGCAAATAAGGGGCAAAGCTGGACTTACATTCAGATTCCATGCGCTTTGCCCTCGGACCCCTTCCGAACCCACAAGATGCTCTTCACTAAACAGATGTCATCTTCCCTTCATGTCCTGGGCCTCCGAGCAACTGAAAAGGGCAGCGAGCATGTGATAGATTAGTGTCTTCCTCCTCAAAATTGCAAAGGGACTTTATGAATGTGAGCTAAAGATATGGAGATTGACATATGATCCTGGGTTCAGTGTTTTCATATGGGCCCTTAGAGCTGGCAGAGTGGGTCAGGAGGCTGTAGGAAGAGAGATCTGAAGATGCTAAATGCTGCCGGGGTCCATGAGCCAAGGAGTGCAGGTGTCCTCTAGAAGCTGGGACATACAAGCAAACAGGTTTTTCTCCCTCAGAGCCTCCAGAAGGAACACCTTGCTCACCCCATAGGAACCGTTTTGGAATTGACCTGCATTCTTCAGAGAGATAAGAAGTTTGTGTTGTTTTTAGCTATGAAGTTTGTGGTAAATGTGTTACAGCAGTTACAGGGGGCAATTTCTGGCTGGTGTTCATCTGCTGCCTCTTTCACTTAATAGTGCCTTCAGATTTCCCCTGGGCACTTGGTGAAAATAGGAATGCCCAGGCCTTAGCCCCATGTCAAAGTCTCCATGCCTGGAGCTCCACCTACTTGTGGAAGCCTGCCTAGGGAGCATCTTGGGACTGGGGTCCTGCAAGCAGGTTCAGCTACCTGCTTAACCTTCCTCACCTGGAAGTGTGGGGCAGGAGGTTGACGGCGCCGCCTTTGCAATACCTACCCTGCAAGGTGGCTGTGAGAGGATGAGTGCAGAACGTATATCATGGTGCTCAGTAAGTTGCGGCCGTGACAGTTGTCAGGTGTGAAATGGCACGGTCGCTTCAGAGCGCTGGATGCCAGAGCTCCCGTGTGCTGGTTGTGACCTGCGCTGTGGTAGACTTTGAGCCAAGTGAACAAACATCCAGTAGTGTTTCCAGGGTTCCTGTAAACATCTCCACGTCTCACTGGGGTGTTAAACAATGGGCGCTGCACCACCTTACTGCAGGTTGGAACCGTCAGTGTCAAGTGGGCAGACGCGCGATGAGCAAGTTGCCTTGTTCTCTTAAGTAGGGATTGTACCTCCGTAGAGTTGAAAGCTTAGCTCCCGCCGCTCTCTGGGCAGGTTGGGTGTAGTGCTCAGATGGAGCTGAAGTGTTTCGAGTGGGAATTTCAGCTTCGTGCTAAGATAAACACATGTGGACACTCTGGGGATTGGTGGGGTACAGTGACGGACTGGTGAATGTTCTGGCTCTCTCGGGTGGGAAGGAGGAAGCCGTTATTTGTACCCCTTGTTAGTTTGTGGCCCATTTGAAGGCGCCAACAGAAAGCCACTCAGCACAGAGATGGAGATGGGCTCAGAACTGAGGATGAGGGGCTCCTGTCCCTGCTGGGGAGGGATCTACAGGGCATTGGGTGAGGCAGATTCGGGTGATGGCTTGGGAGTAGTCAGAGATTGTGACCAGATCCAGTGTGACAACCGCTAGTCCTGTCCCCTCTTCCCGTCATCCCCAAGCCCTCCCCTCCCGAGCTCCTGTCAAGGCAAAGAGACGAGAGTCGACTTGCATTTTGAACATTTATTGACAGGCGGCATTGTTCGTTATCAGGCTCCTGTTCGTTTCATTGGGATGGTGGCATTCGCGAGGTGCGGCAGGAGGGTCTTGAAAGCCGGGAAAATTTCAGGCAGGTGTGTGGCGGAGTTGCTCGTGTGCGTTTAGCATCTTCTGGACCTGACGGTGTAGCGACGATAGCACACTGTGGGGAATAAGAGAGGCGGGAGATTTCAGCATGAGCTGAGCCCCCAGCAGAGCCCCTCACCTCTTCCTCTCCGCCTCTGGCAGCATCGCCTCCTCCAGCTCCAGCCCCTGGACAAAGCCCCTCACCTCTTCTTGTCCGCCTCTGGCAGCATCGCCTGCTCCTCCTGTGACTTCTTGGTCTCTGGCGGCGGCATCTGCTCTGGCTACGGCTGCGGCCACGGCAACGTGTGTATCTGGCCATGGTGCCGGATGGATTCGGTGTGGGTGCTCAGAGCAGGAGGTACCACCTTAGCTGGGCCAGCCAACCTGTGAGCAGGTGGAACTGCGTGGGCTGTGAGCCAGGGGCTGGCTCCTGGTCCTCTTATAGTCACGGGAGGCCCCTGGGCATTGTGAGGTCACAGAGGCCAGCGCGAGCAGACCCACCTTGTGCCCATGTATGGGCATGTGGGAGGCCCATGGTGGGCAGGGCGGGGCCGTGATGCCCAGGGGCCTCCATGGCACCAGCTGAGGGGAGACCAGCTGTCTTTCCTGTCAAGGGCAATCTCTCACTCATGCAGGGAGCTCTCAAGTAAAGTCTTCTTGAGCACTGACTGAGGGCCACAGTCTGCGGGAGGCCCTGGCCTACAGTGATAAATAAGGCAGACCCATTCTGCCTGGTAAAGTTTAGAGTCTAACTTATGGAAACATGAACGAAATAACCACCCAGAATAATTGTGTCAGGGGAAGGCCTTCCAGGGCTGGTGCAGAGGTGCCGCCCTCATCAAGGGCCCACGCTTCTTTGGTCTTCCAGGTCTGTCCTGGGCACGTGCTCTCCATCCTCAAGGTTGCCTCAAAATCCAAACTCTGGGCTGCCGTGCACAGTTGTACAGCCCTGTCCTGCTCAAAGCTTTGAGCCAAGGGACCGAGTGGGGACTGAAATCCAGCCTGGGCCCTGCCTGTCGAGTCAGGCCCAGCACCCATTGACATGCTGCTGCACACAGCAGCAGTGTTTTATCTAATTCAGGTGCTCACAGTGATGTCTTCTTCTCATTTAAACAAAGGCATGCTAAGAGCTAGCCTTGGCCCTGTGGAAGTTCAATCCTATCCGCTGTCCAGGGAGGAAGGGAAACGAAGAGGAGGGGGCAGAAGGGGTCATTACCTGTAACGAGCTTTCCCAGAAAGCCCACCCAGTAACCTCCCTTGTGATCATTCGCCTAACTGTGAGAGCACCCTGCCTCGCAGGATAAGCTGGGTTCCTGGGAAGGAGAGATGGGCCAGTGGACAGATAGAGAGTAGTACTCTTTGCCCCAGAGGGGGTAGAGCCAGAAAATTCCAGAACTCCACCCCCCGAGTCCACGATAGGGTGAGAACACCATGCATTTGATGTTTTAGTGCAGACATTAAGGCCCAGACTGTACTCTAAAGCTTGTGGTGATGCAGGGTCGGTATCATCTCAGAACTCGGCTGGCCCACAGGGCTTCACGGGGTCCAGCTGCTTGCCTTTGTTCCCTCCACACTGGCGTTGTTCTTACAGGAGCAATGCCACAGCTGCTTTCCATTTAGGCACAATTCACTCTCCCCGGCTGCTCCACACCAGTTGAGGGGGCGTCAAGGTGGAATGGTGTGGCGTCAAACCCTGGCTCTGGGTGGCGGAGGATGCCCAGGGTCACATACCAGCCCCTGCCCCCACTTCTTTAACACATTTACTCTTGTATTTACTCTTGTTTTGTGTCATTTGCATAAAGGAGACAATGGCAGGCCATCAGTTTATGTTTCTTCTCTGAAGCTTTATTTGGCAGATGACCAAAAGTCATCTTTTGTGGGTTTGGACGTCTAAGGTGGGATCGCTGTGGTCTCTTGAGGTCGTTCTCTGGCAAGTGGCTGCCCTTAGTCTCCAATGTCGGGTGTGATGTGCCCAGGAAAGTTTTGTGATGTGCCTTGTGCGTCTCCTCCTCCTCCTGAGCCTTCTGCCAGCTTTTGGGGGACCAAAAAGTTTCGGTTACAGGGCCACGTATGGGAGCTTGGTGGGAAGGGGATGTGGGAGCTTTCAGATGGGGTGAGGTCCCCAGTGCTCCATGAGTCTCCCGCATCAGGGGTGCTCAGGGACTGGCAAGAACACCTTGGCGCCTTCTGAATCTGCAGGTGCGTCTCCGGCGCCTTGGGCAGTAGCAGTAACGCCTGTGTCTGTAGTCGTAGCGGCCTCTGTGGGTCCTTCCCTGGACCTGGACTTCGTCTGGGCTCAGCTCCTTCTCCTGCTCCTGCTCCTGGTCCTGGTGCCCCATCTGTGCTGCTGCCCCGTCCCTGCTGCTCACGTTTTCCCTGACTCCACACCCGGTGTGGGACCATCGTGCCCACGGGTCAGGTGGCTCGTGCTGGGGCTGCAGCTGACCTGGGGGCAGGGAGGGAGGGCTGAGGCGTGCCCCACTGCTCCTGCTGTTGATGTTGGTCTAGTCTGTCAGGAGCTCTCTGCGGACTTCTGTAGAAAGGGGTCCGTCCACTGTGACTCGCACTGTGACTCGGTGGCCACGGCCACCATTGTCCCCACCCCTAAGTCAACACCCAGCAGGGGCCCGCAGCCAGCAGGTCCCGGAAGGGCAAGCCACCCTGTTGCCTTGCCAGTAATAATGTGTCGCAGTGGGACTCTCAGGCCGCAAGAGGAGCACCAGCTTGTCCAAGTCTACGCCCCAGCCTCAGCCTCCATACTCTGAGCTGGTGCACATCGACCCGTTGTCATTTCCGAAGCCGCTTCACTGCTGTGCCGTGGTCTGGGTTTATAAAACCCCAGCACCAGTTTGTGTGTTGGTGTGCCCTCATTATCTGTTCACCAGTTTATCATAATCTAGGGATTATTATGTGCCAGGCATTTATTCATTTCCTTGCTGTATATTTACTCATTTACTGCATGAAGAAAATGAGTGATTTGCTCAATGTCCCTCTGCAAATAAGGGGCAAAGCTGGACTTACATTCAGATTCCATGCGCTTTGCCCTCGGACCCCTTCCGAACCCACAAGATGCTCTTCACTAAACAGATGTCATCTTCCCTTCATGTCCTGGGCCTCCGAGCAACTGAAAAGGGCAGCGAGCATGTGATAGATTAGTGTCTTCCTCCTCAAAATTGCAAAGGGACTTTATGAATGTGAGCTAAAGATATGGAGATTGACATATGATCCTGGGTTCAGTGTTTTCATATGGGCCCTTAGAGCTGGCAGAGTGGGTCAGGAGGCTGTAGGAAGAGAGATCTGAAGATGCTAAATGCTGCCGGGGTCCATGAGCCAAGGAGTGCAGGTGTCCTCTAGAAGCTGGGACATACAAGCAAACAGGTTTTTCTCCCTCAGAGCCTCCAGAAGGAACACCTTGCTCACCCCATAGGAACCGTTTTGGAATTGACCTGCATTCTTCAGAGAGAGGAGAAGTTTGTGTTGTTTTTAGCTATGAAGTTTGTGGTAAATGTGTTACAGCAGTTACAGGGGGCAATTTCTGGCTGGTGTTCATCTGCTGCCTCTTTCACTTAATAGTGCCTTCAGATTTCCCCTGGGCACTTGGTGAAAATAGGAATGCCCAGGCCTTAGCCCCATGTCAAAGTCTCCATGCCTGGAGCTCCACCTACTTGTGGAAGCCTGCCTAGGGAGCATCTTGGGACTGGGGTCCTGCAAGCAGGTTCAGCTACCTGCTTAACCTTCCTCACCTGGAAGTGTGGGGCAGGAGGTTGACGGCGCCGCCTTTGCAATACCTACCCTGCAAGGTGGCTGTGAGAGGATGAGTGCAGAACGTATATCATGGTGCTCAGTAAGTTGCGGCCGTGACAGTTGTCAGGTGTGAAATGGCACGGTCGCTTCAGAGCGCTGGATGCCAGAGCTCCCGTGTGCTGGTTGTGACCTGCGCTGTGGTAGACTTTGAGCCAAGTGAACAAACATCCAGTAGTGTTTCCAGGGTTCCTGTAAACATCTCCACGTCTCACTGGGGTGTTAAACAATGGGCGCTGCACCACCTTACTGCAGGTTGGAACCGTCAGTGTCAAGTGGGCAGACGCGCGATGAGCAAGTTGCCTTGTTCTCTTAAGTAGGGATTGTACCTCCGTAGAGTTGAAAGCTTAGCTCCCGCCGCTCTCTGGGCAGGTTGGGTGTAGTGCTCAGATGGAGCTGAAGTGTTTCGAGTGGGAATTTCAGCTTCGTGCTAAGATAAACACATGTGGACACTCTGGGGATTGGTGGGGTACAGTGACGGACTGGTGAATGTTCTGGCTCTCTCGGGTGGGAAGGAGGAAGCCGTTATTTGTACCCCTTGTTAGTTTGTGGCCCATTTGAAGGCGCCAACAGAAAGCCACTCAGCACAGAGATGGAGATGGGCTCAGAACTGAGGATGAGGGGCTCCTGTCCCTGCTGGGGAGGGATCTACAGGGCATTGGGTGAGGCAGATTCGGGTGATGGCTTGGGAGTAGTCAGAGATTGTGACCAGATCCAGTGTGACAACCGCTAGTCCTGTCCCCTCTTCCCGTCATCCCCAAGCCCTCCCCTCCCGAGCTCCTGTCAAGGCAAAGAGACGAGAGTCGACTTGCATTTTGAACATTTATTGACAGGCGGCATTGTTCGTTATCAGGCTCCTGTTCGTTTCATTGGGATGGTGGCATTCGCGAGGTGCGGCAGGAGGGTCTTGAAAGCCGGGAAAATTTCAGGCAGGTGTGTGGCGGAGTTGCTCGTGTGCGTTTAGCATCTTCTGGACCTGACGGTGTAGCGACGATAGCACACTGTGGGGAATAAGAGAGGCGGGAGATTTCAGCATGAGCTGAGCCCCCAGCAGAGCCCCTCACCTCTTCCTCTCCGCCTCTGGCAGCATCGCCTCCTCCAGCTCCAGCCCCTGGACAAAGCCCCTCACCTCTTCTTGTCCGCCTCTGGCAGCATCGCCTGCTCCTCCTGTGACTTCTTGGTCTCTGGCGGCGGCATCTGCTCTGGCTACGGCTGCGGCCACGGCAACGTGTGTATCTGGCCATGGTGCCGGATGGATTCGGTGTGGGTGCTCAGAGCAGGAGGTACCACCTTAGCTGGGCCAGCCAACCTGTGAGCAGGTGGAACTGCGTGGGCTGTGAGCCAGGGGCTGGCTCCTGGTCCTCTTATAGTCACGGGAGGCCCCTGGGCATTGTGAGGTCACAGAGGCCAGCGCGAGCAGACCCACCTTGTGCCCATGTATGGGCATGTGGGAGGCCCATGGTGGGCAGGGCGGGGCCGTGATGCCCAGGGGCCTCCATGGCACCAGCTGAGGGGAGACCAGCTGTCTTTCCTGTCAAGGGCAATCTCTCACTCATGCAGGGAGCTCTCAAGTAAAGTCTTCTTGAGCACTGACTGAGGGCCACAGTCTGCGGGAGGCCCTGGCCTACAGTGATAAATAAGGCAGACCCATTCTGCCTGGTAAAGTTTAGAGTCTAACTTATGGAAACATGAACGAAATAACCACCCAGAATAATTGTGTCAGGGGAAGGCCTTCCAGGGCTGGTGCAGAGGTGCCGCCCTCATCAAGGGCCCACGCTTCTTTGGTCTTCCAGGTCTGTCCTGGGCACGTGCTCTCCATCCTCAAGGTTGCCTCAAAATCCA
Organism: Manis pentadactyla; assembly: GCF_030020395.1. Lineage (NCBI taxonomy): Eukaryota > Metazoa > Chordata > Mammalia > Pholidota > Manidae > Manis > Manis pentadactyla. The sequence continues at coordinate 42,739,327 of NC_080028.1, forward strand.
AACTCTGGGCTGCCGTGCACAGTTGTACAGCCCTGTCCTGCTCAAAGCTTTGAGCCAAGGGACCGAGTGGGGACTGAAATCCAGCCTGGGCCCTGCCTGTCGAGTCAGGCCCAGCACCCATTGACATGCTGCTGCACACAGCAGCAGTGTTTTATCTAATTCAGGTGCTCACAGTGATGTCTTCTTCTCATTTAAACAAAGGCATGCTAAGAGCTAGCCTTGGCCCTGTGGAAGTTCAATCCTATCCGCTGTCCAGGGAGGAAGGGAAACGAAGAGGAGGGGGCAGAAGGGGTCATTACCTGTAACGAGCTTTCCCAGAAAGCCCACCCAGTAACCTCCCTTGTGATCATTCGCCTAACTGTGAGAGCACCCTGCCTCGCAGGATAAGCTGGGTTCCTGGGAAGGAGAGATGGGCCAGTGGACAGATAGAGAGTAGTACTCTTTGCCCCAGAGGGGGTAGAGCCAGAAAATTCCAGAACTCCACCCCCCGAGTCCACGATAGGGTGAGAACACCATGCATTTGATGTTTTAGTGCAGACATTAAGGCCCAGACTGTACTCTAAAGCTTGTGGTGATGCAGGGTCGGTATCATCTCAGAACTCGGCTGGCCCACAGGGCTTCACGGGGTCCAGCTGCTTGCCTTTGTTCCCTCCACACTGGCGTTGTTCTTACAGGAGCAATGCCACAGCTGCTTTCCATTTAGGCACAATTCACTCTCCCCGGCTGCTCCACACCAGTTGAGGGGGCGTCAAGGTGGAATGGTGTGGCGTCAAACCCTGGCTCTGGGTGGCGGAGGATGCCCAGGGTCACATACCAGCCCCTGCCCCCACTTCTTTAACACATTTACTCTTGTATTTACTCTTGTTTTGTGTCATTTGCATAAAGGAGACAATGGCAGGCCATCAGTTTATGTTTCTTCTCTGAAGCTTTATTTGGCAGATGACCAAAAGTCATCTTTTGTGGGTTTGGACGTCTAAGGTGGGATCGCTGTGGTCTCTTGAGGTCGTTCTCTGGCAAGTGGCTGCCCTTAGTCTCCAATGTCGGGTGTGATGTGCCCAGGAAAGTTTTGTGATGTGCCTTGTGCGTCTCCTCCTCCTCCTGAGCCTTCTGCCAGCTTTTGGGGGACCAAAAAGTTTCGGTTACAGGGCCACGTATGGGAGCTTGGTGGGAAGGGGATGTGGGAGCTTTCAGATGGGGTGAGGTCCCCAGTGCTCCATGAGTCTCCCGCATCAGGGGTGCTCAGGGACAGGCAAGAACACCTTGGCGCCTTCTGAATCTGCAGGTGCGTCTCCGGCGCCTTGGGCAGTAGCAGTAACGCCTGTGTCTGTAGTCGTAGCGGCCTCTGTGGGTCCTTCCCTGGACCTGGACTTCGTCTGGGCTCAGCTCCTTCTCCTGCTCCTGCTCCTGGTCCTGGTGCCCCATCTGTGCTGCTGCCCCGTCCCTGCTGCTCACGTTTTCCCTGACTCCACACCCGGTGTGGGACCATCGTGCCCACGGGTCAGGTGGCTCGTGCTGGGGCTGCAGCTGACCTGGGGGCAGGGAGGGAGGGCTGAGGCGTGCCCCACTGCTCCTGCTGTTGATGTTGGTCTAGTCTGTCAGGAGCTCTCTGCGGACTTCTGTAGAAAGGGGTCCGTCCACTGTGACTCGCACTGTGACTCGGTGGCCACGGCCACCATTGTCCCCACCCCTAAGTCAACACCCAGCAGGGGCCCGCAGCCAGCAGGTCCCGGAAGGGCAAGCCACCCTGTTGCCTTGCCAGTAATAATGTGTCGCAGTGGGACTCTCAGGCCGCAAGAGGAGCACCAGCTTGTCCAAGTCTACGCCCCAGCCTCAGCCTCCATACTCTGAGCTGGTGCACATCGACCCGTTGTCATTTCCGAAGCCGCTTCACTGCTGTGCCGTGGTCTGGGTTTATAAAACCCCAGCACCAGTTTGTGTGTTGGTGTGCCCTCATTATCTGTTCACCAGTTTATCATAATCTAGGGATTATTATGTGCCAGGCATTTATTCATTTCCTTGCTGTATATTTACTCATTTACTGCATGAAGAAAATGAGTGATTTGCTCAATGTCCCTCTGCAAATAAGGGGCAAAGCTGGACTTACATTCAGATTCCATGCGCTTTGCCCTCGGACCCCTTCCGAACCCACAAGATGCTCTTCACTAAACAGATGTCATCTTCCCTTCATGTCCTGGGCCTCCGAGCAACTG